>NC_088830.1:6691089-7958589 GCF_904066995.2 Poecilia reticulata | reverse complement strand
CCCTGAAGCAACTGCAAAGCATCCATCTCATTTTAAAGCATTACCATCCAACACTCGTGCCAGTAGAAACCGAACCAGTGCCACACTAGAAAAACCATACAGGATTCATTCAGCAAGTCAGGGGGGTGTGATGGGGAAAGAAAAATACGAGCATACATGGCAATTTAAGATAAAAGAGAAGTATTTAATTACAGATTTGCATGTGCAATGTGCATGCCACTATGTGGGATTAACAAATCAACTTCAGGAACTAACAAAAAAAAACTGAAATTAAATATAAAGAAAAAAAGGATATATATGTAAAAAATATATATATCTATATATATATATGAATATATATATATAGATAGATATAGATATAGATAGATAGATGTTTTTAAGAGCAATGTGTTTCTTTTTCTTCTATTTTTAAAAACAAAAAATGTGAAAAACCTTTGCAAAAAAAAGAACAAAAATATATAATTTAAAAAAAAAAACAATGACAAAAAATGGAAATGATTTTGGTGATGAAATCAAAGAATGTTTGTTTGTTATATTTGCCAGTTCTTTCACTGGGAGTGGGGGGGTAAACCGTGGGGCAACAAAGTTAGATAAGACTTTAACTAACCTTAGGAGAGGGGTGGAGAAAAAAAAAAGAACAGAGGATTTTAAATAGCGGAACAATGCATACATAGCTTTTCTTCAATGAGAAACAATTCCCTTTGAGAGTAAAGAGTTGCCTGAACCTGAATCTGGTGATGTTATTCCCATTTATTCTGGCTATGAAGTCCCTTCTTTTTCTCCCTTTCTCTGACCATCTCTTTCTCTTCCTCGGTTTCTTTCTCTATCCTGCTGTTTCTAAAAGTGCATTTTGTAATTTAAAACTGAATTCTTCCTAAAGAACCAGAATAAACCAGAGAGAATGCATTATACCCACCCTTCAGTCTGCTTCTTTTGTCCAACCCCCGAAAAACTCTTTACACGTTTAGGATCGGACATCCTAAACGTGTAAAACCACAAAAAAAGCATTTTTGTGGTTTTGCCGGCAGTCTTCACAGATTTCTAGAAGACTTGAGCGGCTGTTATTGTTGTTCATTATGAGGAAATGAGGTTTTTCATAATTTTGTGAGCTAATTTTAGCTGCTGCTAAACATTTAGAGGGCATTCTTAACGATTTGGACTGGACAATGAACTGAACTTTACATATTTGAGCATTTGTACACTTTCTCCTTTTCAACTGTGCCCAACCATGTTAATTATAGTGTAGTTATGTTCATCTCTATACCCAAAGTTAAGGAATATAGAAAAAAGAAACCAACAGTTGCAAATATTTTAGTGTATCATACGAAACGTTTGCCTTTCTGCATAACACAATGAGCAGTCGAGAAAAACGTAGTGATAGATCAAGACTCCACCTTAAATATGAGCTCATAAGGTGGAGATTTATAGGGCAATTTGTCCTTTGAGGAGAAAGAACATTTTGCATGAGAGCCGGAGCTTGAAGATCTAATGAACTGGCACCTTACCGGGGGAATTAAAAAGCGCGTGTGATGAACCCAGACTTCAGCAGATTCAAGATGAGAAAAAAACTCCAATCCAAACACCTAAATTCTGCCAAAGTAGAGAAAAGTATAAATTCTGCTTTTCCTGTTAGCCGTCAGTATTACTTTAATTTATTTGATTTTGATTTGATTTATTGTCATGGTACAGTAAACTGTACAATGAAATTAGTAGCATAGCTGTTCTTATGGCATTTATAAACAGTCAAAACATATAAGACTGGTGTGATCTGGGGGGAAAAAGTCTCTGGCTGATCAGGAGCTGGAGATTCCAAGGAGCTGCTCTTCATTCAGCCTGTTGATGGTGGATCCAGCGTTTGTGACCAATCGGAGCAGCCGGAGCAGGTTCTGGAGGGGTGGTTCACCAGCGTCCTCTGCAGAACTCCCCGGCCTCGTCGTTTCTATTAATGTTGTTCAAAACACTGACGATTCTCTCCGAGTCCACCCATAATCCACGTGGATCCTGGTGGTCGAGACATGACCGCCGGATGAAACAAGTCACTCATCACATCAACATGATTTCAATGTCCCATCTCAGTAACAGAAGTTTTAAATGTAAATATTTTGGCAAAGAAATTGACTCTGCCTCCTGTTTTTCTCTGCCTCTGTGTTTTGCGCTACGTCACTGTTGAGAACAGTCTGTGGATGAATGTGTCTCACCTGCACATTCATGTGCAGCCTTCAACACGTTCCCCTCGGGTCTCATGTCTGTGGCGTCCCCTCCCCATTCCTACTTTATTCATCAACCCCCCTTCTTTTAATAATTACTGAATCAATATGTCCTCCTCCTGTTCTGTGTGCGTTCTGCCGCTGACCTGTCCGCTCCGCACCCACTCAAACATACACTCCACCCACACTGAGAGCATGAAAACACGGAAGCGTGTTCAATTTGATTTGGCTGAAAAGATAAAATTATCTGAGTTTGAAGGTCACTAAAAGCATTACCTCAAGCCATTATACTGCCCACGGTACCATTCACACACACACACACACACACACCATCAGATGTTTCATGAGCCCCGTCCTTCTGCAGCTCAGTCCTAAAATAGTCTCCCCCTACATTTTCAGCCGCCTGTCGGCATCAGTGCATCACTTCCGGTCTGTGCCAGCTCCGCAGCGGCTACACACAATCAAATACACTCCCACGTGGATATCAACATCATTGTTTACATTCATACCAAGTTAATCTTCTACCGAAAGAAAACATCAAACGATTCACAAACACCATTTTTAATTATCTCCAAATAATTAAGCAAGAACAACAATGGTGGCAACTTCCTGTCCTTCCCCAGATAAACACACAAGTCATTGATACAACTTCAGCAGAAGATTACTTCATGCTCATTGAATCTCAAAATAAGGTCAAGGTCATTCACAAAAAGTCTTTTAGATTTGCATTTTCTTTGTCAGGAAAATGACATTTTTAACTCAGTGATGTTAATAAGGTCAAAATCATGCAAACTGAATGTAAGTTAATTTAAACACTAAAAGGTTAAGACATAAACCTAGCTTGCCAGGCTTCGTTAGCTTATATGAATTTTCCTGTTAAACCAACATCACAGGTAAGAGACACACTATATACTGTATATAGGCATTGGTACAAAATTTCACAATGCTACTCAAACGTTGCAGCAGCAATGCAATAAAAACACTTGATCTCATGCTGCACTATGCAGATGCTCTGTCTGCATTGGTGAAGATTTATGGTGTTTTCATCACCTTCTTTTCAACTCTCAGATGTGAAATACAGCTGGGAGTGGAGTGATGACTCAGTCCCCAGTCAGCTATGTTGGAAAGTCTCTTTGTAAGCATCGTGTGTTTCATTTTCTTTCATGCAAAGCTACAGGAATGTGTTTTGGTTTCATTGTTCAACTTTAGCAAAGCAAATTATCAAAGAGCGTATCGCCTTTGTTTTTATAAATATTCCTTTCCAAGCAAATATGGAAACCCCTCTGCTATCTAATTTGAGCCTCCATGCACCGAATCACTTTTTTCACTCCCAATACCAATATCTGAGGTTCAACATCGGCTGATAACGATACGATACAGAGAAGCAGCACTGAATCGACTTAAAATGTTTGTTTTGTTTTTTTTTTTTAAAAACGCAGGCATAAATATGCTGAACTCATTGATACCTACTCCTGATTTAGGATTTTTTTTTCAATATTGGGACCGATACAGATATTAATACGAAGTCGTGCATCTCTAGTAGGAATCACAATTCACCCAATAAAGCTAAACCTTTAGGCTCAACCTTCAATAACTCATGACGACGCTTAACTTTTTAATTAGCATAGTTGAAAGTTTTTAAATGCTCTTTTTGTAGTATTGAAATCCACTTAGAGTAAATGTCACATTTGTTTCATTTTAGATAATTGGTAGCAAACATACATCACTTGATTGATATGAAATATGATTCTTGATTTTATTGGTGATTCTCGTGTATTTTAGCTGAAAATAATATATATTTTTTTTATTCTAATAAAATTTGAAATGCAGAGGAATAGACTGCTACTTTTAATGCTTATTTAAAAAAACAGCCAGGAAATCCAAATAGATTCATTTTGAGCAGCTGCTTCTCTAAGGACAACTCTGCTACAATGTTATTCTAACTATACAGCAATTTTTATACATTTGCCACAACAGACGCAATTTTAAGATCAACTCATAAATAATTTGATTCTGAACGTATAACCATGGTAGGGTATGTTATGACCTCATGGTTTGTGCTCCTATATGCTGCCTTTTAATATGCATCATTTGTTTACATCTTAATGCGTCTTTCAAAAAAAAAGGGGGTTTTGTTACATAAGATTGACGGTCTAATGCAGCGATAAAATGTGTCTGCACCTACGCACATCTGCACCCAGCTCCTCTGTTCGTCACGCTGTTTATCTGCCTACATCGCAGGCAGGACCTCGGCGGTGGATGGATGAATGCATGCATCCTGTGACATTTCCGGTCCAGTTCTTTTTTTAGCTCCGAAGCTGTCAGAGTTCCACGTCACTGCGACTGTCTGGCCTCTGCACTCTGCATCTTAATCATGCCGCCCTCCCCCAGCTTCTCTTTTTCAGGATCTGGGCAGGGAATTTGTTGCTGGAAACGCAGCAAGAATTGAGGAGAATATTTTTCCTATGCAGGGGGATGTTGGAGGGTTGTTTTTCCCCCTATATATACATATATATTTGTAATAATCCCAAAAATTTGAAATGAACAAAAGGGATAGTAAAATGTGCGTTGTGAATTTTTATTAGAACCTTGAATTTGAATGTTTGTGCAACAATTGAGAGGAGATCCTTTTTTTTCTGCATCTTTACAAACAGATTGTTCACTTAAAGCAGGGGTGTCCAAAGTCGGTCCTCGGGGACCGGCATCCTGCACGTTTTAGTTCTCTCCCCGGTGGTAGTAACAACCTTTTCAGCTTGTCAATATTCCTCTTAGGGTTTCGAACAAGCCGTCATTTGATCCAGGTGTGTAAAACCAGAGAGAGAACTAAAACATGCAGGATGCCGGCCCTCGAGGACAGACTTTGGACAACCCTGACTTAAAATCTCCAATGTCCTGAGACGCTTGTACATTATGAGATTGCTAATGTTGCATCACCTGTGTGCATGAACGTTATCTTTGGCAGCATATGTGGAATTATCTATAGCTACAATCTGTTGCCAAAAAAATGCATTGTTGGCTCCAAAACTACAATTTCCAGCTATTTTATGGTTTTGCAGACCTAAAGCTTCTTTCACAAAACATTTCCGTTATAAATGCTGGAAGCCGCCTCTAATCATCGCCTAACAATGTGTGAATCACAAAGGGAGGTGAAATTATTCCGCTCAGTCGTGAGCATTCAGACATCAACGTGGCCGTGCAGGATGTAGCACTGATGTTGGGGCTTCCTGTAAAATTTGTGTTGGAAGTTTCTCCACATCATTTTCTTCAGGTGTGGAACCTCGGCTATTAAGAAACAATTGCTTGCTGAAGGCATGGCCTGGACGCCTCCATGGTGAGGTGTTCCTTGCACGTCATCGCAAGACAGCTCAAACTTAATCAGACTGGAAGGACGGCATCTGTAGACAAAAACTATTCAAGCTTCTTAATTAGATTTAGGTCAGTCCAAGTCCTTTGGGGCCTCTACTAGGTTACCTGAACATTACCCTGTATTTACTTTTTGGTTGAACAGTGTTCGATGAGACAATTTAGAACCTAACCCTACTTAAAAACTCCTACAACGTTATCCCTATCCTTTTTGCTGCTTTCTTTGTCTTCAATCTGCTTTTTATCCCCAAATGTTCTCTGAGAAACTTCTGAGGCCTTCACAGAAGAGCAACATTCATACAAAATGTCACAGTTGGTGTCTAATTACCAATTCCACAGCCTCCAAATGCAATTGGGTGTTTTGGGTTTTATTTCCGGGTGAGAGTTTTTAGATTTTTTTTGTTTAATCTATAAACCATGCAACCTTTTCTGACCACTTTATAATAGCGTGCCGCTTTCTGTTTGTCTGTAACATGTAAACCAAATAAAATGCGCTCAATGTTTGTGGGTGTGACGGAACAAAATGTGAAAAGATTCAAAAGGGACAAACGCTTTCGTCAGGCACTGTAACTATTTGAATATGTAGGCAGAAATAGTCTGCAGTTCTTCTGCATCCATTCAAAATAAATGTGTATTGAATATTTTCACACCCCTGAAAAAAAACCAATCACACTAGCTTGTTAAAGCCTAAAGCAGATGAGAAGCTTTTTTGTTACTAGGAGCTGCAGCAGTAAGAAGTGTACAATTACCAAGCCAGGTAGCACATAATAGACAGAAGAAAGTGACAAATTGGTCTGTGAAGTGTTTTACTATAATTGCTTGAGGAAGTCTAGTTATAACACATACAGAGAACACACGAGAGAGGCTTTTTGCTGAAGCATCCTGAGACGGAGAGATGGAAGAAAAAAATAACAAATCCCCATCATCTTTCCAGCAAGGAATATTTTCACCTCCGTTCATGAGCTGATCGTTCCATTAAACCAGAGGGAGACGCTGAACTCGTCCACAGTGGGCCTCTTTTCAAAACATGCGTAATGACGTTTGATTGGATGGAGCTCCTTCGCCTTCCAGGGACACGTTGTTTTCTGAACACTGTGTACCACTTCTGCCGAGTCTGGCCGCGAATGACTTGGAGCTGCGAGACGAGCAGCTCCCCGAGGAGCAGTTGAGGCAAATCGATTTGCCAAATCGATGTGAACATCGTGCATCCGAGGGTTCCTGGCGACTGAATGAAAGAGCGCTTCAAACAGGATGGGGCTTGTAGGTTTTATGGTTTCATGAAAAATGTGAGAGGGAGGGTGACTAACACTTTTATCCTCTTAATTCCTCTGTGATGAAGAATGTGACTGTTTGGATGATGTAGAGCGTGCGTTTGTGACTAACCGTGACTGTTCAGGGCCAGGACTACGCCTCGGTTTTTCTCACATTTTCTTTGTTTTTTTTCTTCTTCTTCTTCTCACTTTAGTAACACAGGTCACAATAATCTAGTCCTTAAGCCAATCTTGTTGTTTTGACGATTTTTCCATTTTTGATCGGCAGACTGACGAATGTCATCGCGTTCACTGCAGCTTGAAGGGGGATTTCGATAGATTTCAAAAGCAAACATCGCAGGGCTGAGCGCCCAGATGGTTTGACCCAGATCCCGGACTTTGTTTTTGAAATGCTTTAGCCAGTGAGTGATAAACCTGGAAGATTTGCGTAAACAACATCTGTGTAGGCATAGCCTTATCAAAACAGAAGTGATTTTCAATCGGTTTTTCTCATTGATGGGATTCAAAGGAAAATCTGAGGAGTTGAAGATATCAGGACGTTTCTGTCATTTCTTCATGTTTTATGCTGCATTGATTTTATCTGGTTTTATTGTGTTTTGAATTGAGTTTTTAATTAGATTTGTCATTTACTTTTATGCTTTCTTTTATCTTAGTTGTGACAGATGTTCAGCACTTTGTTTCAGCTGTGGCTGCTGTTGAAGCTCCACAGCTGAAATAAAATTGATGATGACACTCTTATAATTATTTAATGCAGCTGGGAAAATGCCAACTTCTTCTCCATAAATATATTTCGAACACGGTTATTGACTATATCTTTGACAAACTCCAGAAAATCAACAAAGTCCATAAATTAATGAATGTGATCAAATTGAATGGTACAGGGAATAAGTCATACAGAAAAAAATGACTAGAAAGCAAAGAGTTGAAAAGTATACGCACTCAGTGCTAATGTTAGCTTAGCTCTAACTATAAAAAATGTTTATCTATCTAGGTATTTTGTAAATTTCAATAAGCTTTTACAATATCCACTAACTTTAATTACACCATATCACAAATTACCTAACTTACACACAGCTTTTGTATTTTTGCTTAAACGTAGGCTGTTCGTGATTTGGTGCTAATTTCATTTTTAATCGCTGCCTTAAAAGCATGCAGACAAAAAACGTATTTTTCCTGCAGCTAATAACGACAACCTGAGCAACCAGGCCAACCAGACCGACGCCATAATTACCATCCACGAGTTTCAGGGTGTAGACTCAAGGCGGCAGGCAGGAAGTCGATGATGAAGATAGCCTCGGGCTGTAAACACCACCTGCTAGCTTTATGGCTCTTTCCCCCCCAGCAGTGGCGTTTGGTCCACAAGCTGTTCTGACTGTACGTTGCATAACTTTAATACCCCCCTCTCTCTCTCTTACCCCCGTAATAAATCAGGGTGAGATCATATTGGGAAGGAAGGATGTGATTCCGAATTCCTTCCTAATCCACAGGAAACGACACACCGAGGCAAGCTGTTTGCGAGGGGAAGTCTTTTTGCAAGCAGGAGATTAACAGTACCGAGTCATTCCTGGTGCCGAGTCGTGCCAGCCACCAGCCTCCAGCCTCTAATAAAGGATTAACCCTGTGAGCTGTGCGGCCTCTCAAAATGTGGAACACCGGGAAATCTCGCCGCTCCTCCATCTAATCGTTTTGAGATTAAATGAAGACATCGAGACGACCGACGATTAGTCTTTCGACAAGTTTATTACAAAACATAAACATTGATTTCATCACATAATTATGAAGCAGCTTGACATGTGAGGTCATGACATTTCACGGGTCAGACATGAACAAGATGAATCACAGTAAAATAAAAAAAATTAAAAAACGATGTCCAAACGGGGTCATGTTTTTAAAGTCCGACGTACACGAGCCCGTTTGTTAAAGCACCATATGAATGCAGGATGTAGGACAGTCCAGCAGCAGTAGTATTGATTTCACAAAGTCCACAAGAGCAGCTGAATGTGCCTCGGCTGTCCTTCTTCCTCTTTCAGTGTTCGTGTTGGGTTTCCCGTCATGAAGGCAGGGAAAAAAAAATTCCCTGACATTCAGGTCTGGTCTCTGAGTTTCTGCACGGGTCGACCTGTGGTCAAAGGCTCACCACTTCTGCTTCTGATGAGCACCCTGCTGCTGCTGCTGCTGATTCACAAACACACGGTCTGACTCAGCAGCTGCCACTTGTTTTGGAGTCATTAAACTGAAGATGAGTAATAAGGAAACAGGAGGCATCGCAAACCACCACAACTTCCCCCCTTCAGTTTCTTCCTCAAACTTTCCAGCCCTCTGGCCTCCTTCCTCGTTCTCTTTCTCCGTCTTTCTTCGGGGCTTTTACCTGCCCCGGCAGGCACACCGAGTTTGGCCGACAACTCCTTCCGTGGCACCTGTAATCCCTTTGTCCCGGGACTGCTGATGTAGGTCAGCTCGGAGTTGACAATCACTCCATTTCAAACAGTCCAACAAGAGGCTATTTTGTCTCTTTCTTTCAGAAAGCAGTATGTTCAGAAGGCAGGTATGACTTGATTCAGAGACAAAGTGGCCAGGGACTCTCCAGCCCCGACGCGACAGCTGGCCAACTGAGCCGCATACCTTTCCTCCCCGGGCTCCAGCCTCGCCCTCTTGCTGGGAAGGAAGTCGGGCGCCGCCGACGCTTTGCCCCGGCGTTTCCTGGACTGCTTCGCCGGGCTCAGGTTCTCTTTTTCTTCGGTAGTGTCAAAATCATAGTCTTCCACCTGACTGTCCGACTCCTCTGTGGCAGTCTCCGAGGAGTTTCTGTCCGACAGGGGCTCCGGCTGAGGCTCCGGCAGCACCGGGCTGGAGCTGGTGTCCATTGGCTCCTCCGGAGCCGACAGCCCTCCGCTCGGCGCCTCGCTCTCCCGGGAGGAGTGGTAGATGTCCCGGGCAGACTTCATGACCAAGGACAGCAGGAGGCTCCGGTGAAGTCTCAGTCCCCCTCTCTGAGTCCGAGAGGCGTACAGCTTACTTATCGACACGGCCAGTATCCGCCTGGCTTCGATGTTGACTTCCATTGCTGTTGTGGCACTCATTGTTTGATTTTTTTTTTTTTTTAAACACGCGTAATTACGCACGGTTTGACACTTGTATCAAAGGCGGTGAGGATTGTTTTGCCTCTAAATATCACTTCAATTCTCAGTTTCTAATCTATATCAGAGTTCGATCTTCAGTTGTTCACCAATCGGTCTTCTGTTGTGCTCGGAGAAATGAGAGTACGCGAGTAGTAGGGCGGCGTTTTATTAAGTCTATGACGTAAAGTGGACTTCATTCCTCAGTTAGTGACAAGCAGGCGCCTCCCACACCTCCTGTGGCTACACCCCCCCAAGCGCACACAAACACACACACACACACACACACACACTCAGACACACCATCTGTTCCGTCTGACGATTTTCTCTCACACTTATTCTGTCATTATTTAGATTTTTTTTTTCTTTTGCTAGAGGTGACTAATTTAATTAAATTCAGTGAGGTTGCATTATCAGCCATCTTTCTCTTCCTTCTTCATTTCCTCCCCTCGCGATTTTATTTAAGAAATGATTCAGATACAGCTTTTGAGACCTATGAATTGAGAAGATATAATATAATATAATATAATATAATATAATATAATATAATATAATATAATATAATATAATTAATGTTATATTATATTATATGGAGTTCTATACACGCATATAGAAAGTTACTGTATTGCCTAATTCACTTTTTCTAATACACATTTAACCGCAGTCTAAACAAGGCACGTTATAATTTATTCATTTATTATTATTATTAATATTATTATTATAAAATAATATAATACATATAATATTAGTTAATAAAAATATTATTAATAATATCTATAATAATAATAATAATAATGATAGAAATAACAATTAGAATTTTAATATTGTTCACAATGGTAATAATAACAATAACAATGATAATAATTAGAATTTTATTAGTATTACTACTACTAGTAGTAGTGTTATTATTATTTCCCTTTTGCAATGTGTTCTAAAAACGATTTCCTGTTCAGTAGGGGAAACGATATGTAGCATATAAAGATGATGTCAGTCAGTGTTTACATTCTGGTAAAAACCCGGCCAGCAGTTCGAAGAATTTACGTGGGAGAGAAGAAAAACGTGTCTCCAGTTACTGCGGGGACTTTCTACTCCCTCCGATCTTCATCTGTCAAACACAAAGAGCGCCATGTCACACTCTCTCTCTCTCTCTCTCTCTCTTTCTCACACACACACACACACACACACACACACACACACACACACACACACACACACACACACACACACACACACAGAATAATACACACAGACACACGGTTTCCTTATATGTACCATCCGGTAGTAAAACAGCCCCGAGGGATCGCGCGCTCAGTGGAAAAGCCATGACGCTAACTCAAAACCGCAGCCCCGCCTCCCGGCCAGTGCGCGCGCTCTCTTCTTCTCTCTCCTCCCCTCCCCGGAGGACGCGCACAGCAACAGTGATGGCGTCATCTGAGCTCCATATTTGGAGTTGTCGCCGGTGTAAATAAAAGGTAACCAGGCAGCGAAACGGCCTGGTTCAAGGAGTACGAGTCTGGCGAATCCGCTTTTATTCGCCTCTTTTGGAAAAATTAAATAATTTAAGAGCGCTACGTCAGCAAAGGGGACCCCAGTCTGCTTTTATCGAGTGCAAAAGACGCTTAATTTTTAAATGTCATTTGAGACACACATTTCATTGAACTTCCCAATTCTATTGTTCTTTTTTTACATCATGGGTCTCAAACTGCACCCTTCAGTGGTTGTTGTGCTAGTTTCTAGTCAAACTCACCTCAATCAAATGGCTAAATTGCCTCATTAGCATGCAGTCAGGTTCTGAAGATTCATCCTGATGAGCTTTTTTTTGTGTGTGTGTATTTTTAATTCGAGTTTATGGAAGCAGAGATAGATCTAAAACCTGCAAGATACCTGGCACTTGAACTGAAGTTTGAGGCACAGGAAACAACAGTATGCCTTCAAGTTATCTTGGGACTCCCAGGTCAGCATAAAGCAGTGTTTGCTAAAACCAAAATCACAGGTAAAAAAGATAGCTATAGAATTTTGGTTTTATTTTTAATACAGATACTTAGCTAACAAAAAGCCTGAACTCAAACTTGACCCTTAAAAAACATTTTTTACTTACTTGAATGCTGTTCTCCTTTGTGACTAACTTTGTGATTCATTTCCAAATAGTTCAACCATCAGAGAGACTATCTACGAAAATGAAAATGCAAAGTATGCAGATTAATCCATGTTTTTTTCTTCTTCTTTAAAAATCATGCAACACCAAGAAGCATTCATGGCCAAGAAATTGTTCAGTGTTAGAAAAAGGAAGAAAAAAAATGTTGCAGCCATGGAAACCTCTCAGACAGCAGTATGAACTCGCATATGATAAAAACAAAGTGCTGAACTCAAACAGCACACTATACCTTAATGCTTCTGCTCATACAATGTAGAAAATGTGGATCAAGAGCATATATATTTAGAAGATCATCTTTAATCCACATTGTGGACAAAAAAAAAAAGATTGGAAATAAAATGCTTTATTTTGTGGGAAAAAAAATGTTTCCTTGAGCTGTAGATTTTGGAGATTTACATTGCATGCGATGTGCAAAAGCGAGGCCTTTGACTTTAGGTCTGCAGCCAGGCGTTTGCCATGGAGACGGTGTTGTGTGTGATTATCCTTACACCGCCTCTGCCTGCGGCCAAATGTGCGGCGCAGTGCATGAACACACAGAAGCAGGGTGGGGCCTGTTTCTTCTCCAAGCTGTGTTTCTCTCTGAAGAACAAACACTGGTTGGTAGGGCCGGGAGTTGACCTAGTTGCAGAAACATGGCATTTACTGGCAGACATTACAGGAGGAAACATGGGAAACAATAAAGACGTTGACATTTAGAAACAACAGCAGAATTTCAGAGTTTCGAGGTTTATTTTATCTCTATATCCCTACTTATTTAGTCTTTTTTTTCCTTTCAACCGGTTTTGCAGTGCACATTTCCATCAGTACATTAACACAATTTGGAAACTTGCTTGCATACAAATTTACAAAAGGATAATTGCCTCTCTAATCAGTTGC
Organism: Poecilia reticulata; assembly: GCF_904066995.2. Classification (NCBI taxonomy): domain Eukaryota; kingdom Metazoa; phylum Chordata; class Actinopteri; order Cyprinodontiformes; family Poeciliidae; genus Poecilia; species Poecilia reticulata. The sequence goes on along the minus strand of NC_088830.1, from coordinate 7,945,601 downwards.
AGCTGATTATTTTTCAGCTATGGTGACCAACTTTATTGGTTTTGATGACTCACGCTCTGCTCTGAAAGTCCTTCGTTTGGTTCAATAAAATAGTTCTGAAAAGCCACAGCACACTACCAGCAACCACACAAGTAACACGGATGCTGTTGCAACAGTTACCTCCGCTGTAGCTTTCTAGTAATTATTACCAGAAGTGAGGGGAAAATAAAAATAACCTTAGAAAATGGAAGTATGTTTAAATTTTCATGCAGTCAGACATGTATTTCCAGAAACAGACACATTTGTTGACAGTCCAGTGTAAAAAGCTGTAAGCTATTGCAGCAGCATAATCTTACAATTGGACAAATTTATTCATTTGGGCAAAATGTAATTGTTTTAAACTCGTCAAAGGCACTTTTTCTTTTTAAGCTGTGGTGGTACTATCAATTTTGAACAAGCTTGGATTGGAGTTTGAGTCACTCGCTAACTTTTGACCCATCTTACACTCTCACACTCTTTCTCAACTAAAGTCTTTGAATGGCTCGAACAGATTGTTTGTTGACAGGTGGGCTGGTAAGCTGCTTAGAGACAACTTTTCCAGTCTCCTTTTAAATCAAGCCACTCCACAGCAGAAGTTCTGCTTTTGACATCGTATCATTTTCCAGTAGACTTTTTTTTTTTCTCAGACTGATCTCCCAGGGAAATCCGCCTGGGAGAGCTGCGAATGTGAGTTTTAAAAATGAGCGCTCGGAGATGTGTTGTTAGGCATGGGGTCCCTCAAGGGTCTGCACATGGCCCATTGCTGTTTTCCCTCTGCCCCTTTGTCTCTTTCTACGTTCTCTGCTGTTCTGATGACCTGCAGCTATATTTGCTTTTAGCCATCAGAAGTGTTGCTGACTTGACAAAACTAGAAGTACGTCCATCAAACTAGGGGCTGACAATCTAATAGTTTCCTGCTTCTTTGTAATGAAAAGACAGATTTGATGGCCAATGTCCCTCTAAAATATCACTATTTATCCCAAAATAATCCTGAAAATTGACGACTATCATAAATTGCTTCGAGAAGGTAAAGAACTTTTGCGATTGGTTAGACTTGATGTATAAATGAGGCCCTTTTATCACCGTAGGAATGTCGCTGAAATTATGCAGGCATGCTTTGTAGAGGTTTTTAAAGCTACGTTAAAGACCCACTCATTTATTCTATCCTGTGTGCCATAATTCTGTTTTAAATTGTGTCGTTTTCTAACAGTATTGTTTTATTCTGCATTGGTTTTACTTTATCTAATAGTAACTTTTGAGCACATTGTTTGAAAGTGCTTTATAAATGAAGTGGTTATTAAGTAATAATAGTCATAACACTTGTAATAGTAGTAGTTTAACCCCTTAACAATCTCTTACCCAGGAATATAACCATGATGCAACACAGCAGCCAATTTCTATTAGCCACTACCAACTAGGGTGCACACAGCCCCAAGTTTATCCTGTCACACCTAGCAGTGAACAGGATGGAAAATCTTGAAAGTTGAGTGTTGAAGAACTGCAGCAAACAGAGCCATCTTGTCTCTGTAATAACAATTAGACTGCAAGTGTTTACCAACTGTTTGTGAGCAACAGTTGGGGCGAATAAAGGCCCTTTTTTTGATTGTCTTACCGTCACGTAAACATGTGAGGTTTGCTTAACTCCGCTGAGTCATTTCAAGTTGGGTTGGGCGTAAACAAGACAACAAATATGTGCGTATGTGTCACGCCCACTGTGATGTACGGGGGAGAGTCTGTGATGCCGTGGGGCTGGTTCTTCTCTAAAGCCCCCAGGAACCTCGGGTGCATGGCATCCTAATTATTTTTGACAACACTATGAGATTTTAAACAGAATCGCCAATGAATATTGATAGTGGTTTGTCTTAGGTCTCTCAGAAGATCATGATCAAACACATTTGGCTTAATTGGTTCACAAGATCCAAATTCAAATATGTGTTCTCAAAAGCATATTGTACAAATTACTGATGTTACAAAATATTGAAGTGTAAAAACAAATATGAGTTTATTCCTAAGGTGCTTCACACCGCTGTAACCAGAGGAGTCAATACAGCTTGCCTACACTCTACAAATAATGCTGCTATTGCTGCAGTAGAACTACAAATGTTTGCTTTGGTTGACGTTAAGCTTAACTATCACCATCTATGTACACAAATTTCTACAAAGGGTTTAGGTGGTAGGAAACATTGATTTGGGGGAGATTAGTGCTGGTGAAATTCTTTGTATTACAGGAAGAGAAGAAGTCATGTTTTATTCCTGGTTTCCTAAGCTGACGACACGGGGAAGACTTGAGGGCGCCACTGCGTAATGGATCTATTTTTAGACTCGCTCCTCTCTTACTGTGGTTGTTATCTCTGCACCAGTTTCTTTTGTTATGCTATGGCCCACTTGCTCATGTCAGGTGTTTTTCTTTTTCCCCCCAATAGAGATGATTTTCTGCCCTGCTACATAACCGTCGTTGGGGATGGCTGACGTTTTCCTCTGAGCAGAAAGACACGAATCTGGACAGAAACGATATTTGTAAATCCCAGGAGTTAATATGTTCTAAAAACAAAAACAATAGATATCAAGTTATTTATCAAATTTTCACTCAGGACATGATGGATTATGTCCTCTCAATTTTTCTTTCACAAAATTGTAGGAAGTTTTCGAAGGCTTTACTCATGTTTTATTTGGGGAAAGTACATGGAAAGTAATAAGTTCCACCATTTGTTATGGTGCAGGTCTGAAGCATGACTTCCTGCTTGACTGCACATTCTGGTTTTGCAACTGGCATTTTATTTTCGATTACCAAAGAAAGACGCGCCTCCTTTTTGTAGGCAGTTCGTGTTAAGCTTAAATCTGATCCTTCTATCCAAACACGTGGAAGAGATTTCCGCTATAAAACATGGTGGTTAATAAGGCAACAGCATGCTAAGTTCACCTTCTAGATGGAACATAAGCAATACAATGTAGACCAAAGTATTACAATGGCTCAGTGTAAGTCCTGCTGAGGTAAAAATGTCAGTCTTTTCATGTGCTAAGGTTCTCCATAGACTTGCTAGCTGTAAATGCAACAAAAAAGTGTTGACCTGGAAGGTATGTCTAAAAGTTAACACTACATTTTTTTCCATTTTTATCCATGAAACATTTTGAAAATCACACTGTGATTCACCTTGGCCAAACACAGACTTTCAATAAAATACATAGAAGTTTGTGTTTGTAACATGACCAAACATGGAAAACTTCAAGAGATTCTGCAAGGAATGTAGAAAACTGGATAAATTAAATAAATACCGAGTGTTTAATAGTTTACACTATTGCATTAAAACATAGTTCTACCAAATATGTCTTAAGGTGTCAGTACGTTCTAAAGACTTGCCTGACAGTAGGGTTTTTCGTTATACACAATTTTGTAATATTACAATGAGTCAGTTTTTTTTTAACCTGACGTGCAAAATCATAAAAAACAATAAATAATCTTATGATGTTATGATGGTGGTAACTAAAGTAAGAAACCAGAGTTATAAAAGGGAATATTTCTAAACAGCAGCTTAAGAAAGGCAATTCCGACTTCTTCTTTTTATTTTTTTGAAGACATAATGACTGTGCATAGCTGCAGCTTTTGTTACAGGGTGTTGGGATAGAAGAGGAGGAAACAGGATGAAGACAGGAGGAAGGAATTGGGGACAGCTTGGGTTGGATTGTGAATAAACCACAGGAACAAAGACAATGGGTGGGACAGGATGCGAAGAAGTGCGGTGAGAAACATACAGATGGGGATTTGGAGGATTTGCTGAGCTTAGCATTTTTTTTCCTCCCAATGTACTGTAAACTGATATGGACTGCATTCCAAATGTATTAAAACCTTATGAATTTATTTTTTCACTCACATTTTCCCCATTGACTCAATTGATGGTTTTAAGTGAGATTTTATGCCACAGACCAACTCAGAGTAATGTATATGTCAAAGATGAGGGGAAAAATATTTTTTTGAATTATTCACAAATAAAAATTTGATAAGTGATGTGAACATCAGTTTTGCTGAAATTTCTGAAAATGGAGGCTGGTGATCTGAGGCTGAAAAGGACAACGAAAATTAAACTCTGTCCAGATTCTGTAAAAAAAAAAAACCCAAAAAAAACTAATATTGTCATATTCTATGTTTTAGGGTTCTGCAATAAAAACATTCAAAATAAAAAAAAATAGACAAAAACAACTTTATCATCTTGGAGAAAAATAAAGGCTACATACTGATTACAAGCAGCCATTTAGTTGCCTATTTATGTTGTATTTCAATTGTAAATGCGTCCAAGTTTACTAGAATTAGTCTCATTCTGCTTTTTAATTTCCGCCCATTGTCTTATTCTTCCACGGAGGAGATGAGTGGGCTAGTTTCCTTTTAAATTATTGCATTTTAACTGACTCGTTTCTAAATTTTATTTCCCGTTTTTACCGATTTGTTTCCCCCTCCATGCCTGTTTTCCCGGAGTTTCGTAATTTCTAAAGCCCACAAGGGTAAGATAAACTTTAGAGAACCAGCACCCAGATGACATTCTGTTACGTAGGTGCGTTTAATTTACATGTACGTGTCAGGAGGAAGGAGAGGAGGGGAGGTGGGGACGTCTGCTTGTGTCTCAACCGTGCGCATGCGCTAGGCTTACAGAGGAAGGAAGCAATGTCGATAGAGGACCCGTTTTTCGTTGTAAAGGGGTGAGAAATAAACAAAAAGAAACCGAAAAGCTGTTTTTCGTGAAGACGTTTACTTATATATACAAAGTATTATTAGTGATAATCCGCACAATGACTCTTCGGGGTACTTTTCGGAAGTTATGACAGAAGAGTTAGCACGGAGATAGCTGTAACTAGCTAGCTAGCTTGTATACAGACATACAGTGGCGCAGGGATAGTTTATGTGCTTATGCTTGCGAATGCTATTAAAAGACAAGCTTAACATATCGTGGTTCGTTTTTGTTTTACTTGACTTGAAATGTAATTACGCTGGCTGCTGCGAGTGAGTGTGGTGGAGTGATTTATTTTTTTTAGCTAGAGACGGATCTGTACACAGCCAAGTGTGTATGGAGGGTGTAGTTAATCAGCTGCTATGCTCCGCATTGTAATTCTTGTGTCATGTGTGTCTTTGGTTTCCAGGGAGGTGCAGAAGGCCCTGTCTCGCGCTCGGGGTCTGTTTGATCGATGGGAAGAACTGTTACAGGAGGGGACACAGGTGAGCTGTACTGCAGCACGTACCATTCTTGAAAGAGTAGCGGTGGATGGTCATGCTGTAAGCAGGAAGGGTCTCTGATAGCAGTCAGTCTTGCAACCACTGTGAAGAAGCCTCTGACCAAAAAATGCTGTATCACAGTTTCATGACTGTCGTGACATGCTAACAGCTCACTATCCGGGCAGCAAGGACCATATTCCACAGTAACATGTCCAGGTCGACACCAGCACTGCTAATCCACCTCATTTGCTTTTGCTATTCCTGTTTAAGAGTGTATTCACACCTGACACACTCGGTCCACTTTAAATGGACTGTTGGTCTGGACCTTTGGAGCAGGTGTGAATACACTCCAGCGAATTCTTCTGTGGACCATTCAATTGGACCAACACATGCTTTTTGACATGGTCTCAGTCTGATTCCAAACAAATTCTGGTAATGGTTTGCCTCGGGTGTAAACACAGGTCGCCCTCTGAACCAATTGTGGGAAATATACTATTGATTGCTGGACATTATGGTAAAAACAAGCCCTTCGGTCTTGCTAGCACTACTACTGTATGTGCTGAAATTGTTCCTGATCCTGCATTTTCTGCCTGCATGTTGTGTATCTGTTAGCAACACTCATTTACAGAAATTAGAAATATCCCAATGCAAAAAATTTCCTTAATGAGCCACTCATGACATTCAAAATTGTATCGCAGTTGTAATACTAGGAAGCGGGACTTTCTGTGTTTGATTTTTTTTTTTTTCAGGTCTGTGATTTTACAAATTGTTGTCCACTTGTAAAAAAAAAAAGCACAACGTGAAAGCAAACTGCACCAAACGAGGGGGAAAAAAAAGTGCACTTTTGGTCCGACCCAAACAAGCAGACTGTCCTGGTGTGAATAGTCGGGCAGAAAGGTGTTGGAGTCTGGGTTTTGATCCTTGCCCAGTATGATTGTCAGAAATGATGGTTCAAACTTTCTCTTTCACTCTCTGCTCTTTGGTCCTGCTCTGCATCCATGAAACAACGATGGGTTGCATTGAATTTAATTTAGGGTTGTCAATGTAGAAAAGATTTAATACAAACACACAACACACTTTCAGCTTTTTCTTTGTGTTAAAAAAATGTCGTGTTGAAATCAGGTGTCATTTTCCTTTCTATTTCATACTTATGCATAACTTTGTGTTCGTTCATGACATTAAACCATTACAAAATACATAGAGTAAAGTTATATTTTTTTAAAGGACAAAATAAAGAGTTAAGTTATATTTTTTTAAAGGACAAAATGAGAAAATAGTAACTTTTAAAAAAAAATCTGGTTGTTTTTTATTAGTTTTCTTTGTTTTTCAGAGGAACTTGTAGTATTTGTCGTAATTGCACCAGAAATGCTGCATTATAAAACATTGTGTAGCCATTTGGTTGTTGAGCATTGGTGTCTGTGGTCTCAGGTGAGCCGAGATGAGCTGGACTGGAGTGCCAACGAGCTGAGGAACTGTCTGAGGGCCATCGACTGGGACCTGGAGGACCTCAGTGAAACCATCAGTATCCTTTAAATCCAGAACTTCACATGTTGAGGTTCTGGACTGAGCATCAATATGTCATTGGATGTGTGAACATCTAAAAAAAACAATTAACCTGCAGCAAATAATAAACTCCATCCATCCATCCATCCATCCATCCATCCATTTTCTGCCGTTTATCCGGAGCAGCTTCAGAAGGGAGACCCAGACTTCCCTCTCCCCAGCCACTTCTTTCAGCTCCTCCGGAGAAACCCCAAGGCGTTCCCAGGCCAGCCGAGAGACATAGTCCCTCCAGCGTGTCCTGGGTCTTCCCCGAGGCCTCCTCCCGGTGGGACATGCCCGGAACACCTCACCAGGGAGGCGTCCAGGAGGCATCCTGACCAGATGCCCGAGCCACCTCAACTGGCTCCTCTCGACGTGGAGGAGCAGCTGCTCTACTCTGAGTCCCTCCCGGATGACCGAGCTTCTCACCCTATCTCTAAGGGAGAGGCCCAGCCACCCTGCGGAGGAAACCTATTTCGGCCGCTTGTACCCGTGATCTCGTTCTTTCGGTCATGACCCAAAGCTCATGACCATAGATGAGGGTGGGAACGTAGATCGACCGGTAAATCGAGAGCTTCGCTTTTTGACTCAGCTCTCTCTTCACCACGATGGACCGGTACAGCGCCCGCTTTACGGCAGACGCTGCCCCAATCCGCCTGTCGATCTCCCGCTCCCTTCTTCCCTCATTCGTGAACAAGATTCCCAGATACTTAAACTCCTCCACTTGAGGCAGGATGACCCCCCTGACCCTGAAGGCACTCTACCCTTTTCCGGCTAATAATAAAAACTATAGATTGAAAATACCAAAGAAAGTACTAGATATACTACTAGATATGGGGAAACACATTATGAGGAACTCACAAAAGTTAGATGTAAACATCTAGTTAATGTTTTTAACAGATATGATACTCTTTCTGCTTTATAAATGTGTTTAAATGAAACACCAATTATGTCAGCTGCTTTAGATTCCCAGGAGTAGGTCGTCTCTTATACAAAGAAATTATCATTTTATTCGAGGACGCACCTCAAAAAACCCAGACAGACAAAAAAGAAAATCCAAAAATTATAGAAACAGAAACGACAAACAATTATTCAGTTAAAATTGAAGATTTTAGTGTGAACTGGTGTGTTTTCTGCTGTGAGGTAGGTGGAAAGAGAAATTATGTTTGGAAGAAGTAAAGAGTTGGGTGTCATCTGCCTGGCAATGAAATATTTGAAGAATATGTGGCCAACGGAGCGTGATGGATAATGAATTAAAGGGACCCTAATAGGCACAGGAAACGAACTGAAAAATGGGATTTAAACTGGATAAACCAAGTTAAGCCTGAAATATATGAGGAAACCAGCCATGAGGAATATGACTGGTGTCTGAATCAGTCTGGCTCAGAAATCAGACTGATTTTGTTCTTAAAAATGATGCTTATTGGAGTGTGAGCAGAGCCGTGAGGCAACAACTTTCTCAAGCATTTTTGAAATAAAAGGAAGGTTTAATGTAATATGTTGAAATGTAAACTACTTCAGACATTTTTGATTAACCTTAACTGGATCAGGCATTGTGGAGTCAAATCCAGGGAAGTTCAGGCTGGGCGACAATGAACTTCAGGAGAGAAGAGACTTTGTGGAGCGCACCAGGAAGTCGGTTCAGGTAACTTCATTGCTACGAATTTGTCTGTAGAACCTCTGCATTTGTATGAATATTAGTGAGATTTTTGTGTTCTCGCTTATGCACCTGTACATTTCTTGTTCAAAGACTGATAAATTATTAAATAAAGTTTAGTACTTATCCATTAAAAGTTAGTTTTCTGTCCTTTTAAGCTGTCTGGAGAACTTGTAAAAACCCCAGAGTTTAGTACGTTGAAAATAAGCTTATATTTAAATGTTATTGTTTAGATGTTATGTAAATGTCTTTATTTTTACATGTGTGTGCAAATTGTGGCTACTTTCAAAGCAGACATCACCTTCGATGGGGTCGCCATGACAAAAAAGAGAACTGCACGAACAAGGCCAGCTGTAACTTTACCGTTAATTATTGCCAATAAAACACACTGACTTGAGCTGCACAGCGCTTTTTGTGTTTTTACTGTAAGCAGCCCCGAGTTCTCGATACACGTCACTTTGTTTTCACATCTGTTGAGGAACTCTTCACCTTAATAAAGAAAAGAAAATATGAGTCAGCTTCTAGAACCACTCAAAAGTAAAGCAACCATTTCTAAAATAGATCTGAGGAGAACAAAGTCATTTGAGACAAATGAGACAACTTTCAGAGAGGAGCTTATTTCTGGTTTTACTGGCACAACAGAGAAAAATCTCATGAATGAAACTCGTGAACTGAGGCAAACTTTTAAAATGATTGCTGTATTGCTATTTGTGGAATAATGGAAAATGTTTCCTTGCAGGAGATGAAAGATGAACTGTCCAGCCCGTCCGCCGTGGCTCGGGCAGAGAAGAAGAACAGACAGGTTAGCGCTTCCTTTAAAACACAAAACAATCCACAGATTTCTTCGTGAATTGTTAAAAACGACACAGCTTTGTTTTTCTCCTGTTATTTTTGCGTATTTGGATCTTACGTGTGTTTGCTCTGGGCCTGCTGGCTTTGAAGGAACAAGACCGCTCGACTGGACTGGAGGCTCACCTGGTGTCGGCCAACTCCAGGTACATTCAGGAGCAGCAGGAGCAGCAGCAGGTAAAGGAAGAGGCTGAACGGAGGCACAGGCAACGTGAAAGACGAGTAGAAGGAAGAATTAGATGCAGAGCAGAAAACGGAGGGTGAATGTTTTTATCAAGTTGATGTTTCTATAACTTAAAACATTTGTGGAAAGTGCAAATTGGACAGAAAAGAATCAACTATTTGTTCAAAAAACCTTTTTTTCTAATGTTTAAGTTGCAAAGAAAAGAAAATGAAGCTATATTTATTGGAAATTGTAGACATCCATTAGTAAATCTGTTAAAAGTGCTGCATTTAATGTTTACCTTAAAGCCCTATGAAGTTTTTTTCCAAGTTTTAATTTCAAACTTTTTTCTGAAACATTTGTTTTATTTTTCTATGGACATTATCATAAATTAGTTTTAAGAGGCTGTTTACAGCCTCTTAAAACTTTTTGTGAAGCACATACTACGGATTTCAAGTAACAACTCATTATTAATCCAGTACAAGGCTATCACATTGTTTCCAAGGACAACCAACAGTTGTCCTTGGAAACAACTGTTGGTTGTTTCCAAGGACAACCAAAAACCAGAAAGTTTTTGGTTGTGTTAAAATATATTTTTTAAAACTGCTCCATTTAATTCTAAAGGAATATGGCTGCAAAAGTGTTAATAAATGTACATGTGAGCGATACCTCGGCAATCTGACACCAAGTATTGCCGATAATAATACTCATACTTTTTACTATTTACATTTGATATATCGTCAAACTTTAATCTTTAGGGGGTGGGGGTTTAAATTTTTTCCCCTTTAAATTATTTTGTTAAAACCTCATCAGAATTTGGACAAAAAATTAAAGGTGTTTACAAAATATGTTAATAACATACAAACATGTTAAACAGAAACGGTAGATAAACAAAACAAATTTGCATGCAATTTTTTCCAAAAGTGCAAAAAATTATAATTTGAGAGCAAATCAATATAAAATGGTTTTTGGAGGTAGAGTTGAAAAACTACAAAAATAAAATTTCAAGAGGAAATATGAAACTGATGCATCCACCTTACCATACTGATACCAAATGGGTATCGATATTCTAGATATTGTGAATCGATTCACCCACCTTTATCACAGATACGGTCATTCTGAGGTTCTATAAAAAATATCGCCATACTTTTCATTTTATTATTTTTTAATCAATTTTTGTGCCATTACATGTCAAACTTAAGAGGTTTGTGAACTCTTTATGTAACAGCATTTATAGTATTTCATAGAAGAGGTAACCCAACTTAAAAGAAAAAAAAAATCCCTTCCTGATTCAAATTTTTTACGTTTTTCTTTTTTTCTTACTAAGAGATGTTATCAAAGGTACCACACAGAGGGAGAATAAGATGAGTAAAGGACGTGGGACTCACTCTGGGTTAAAGATCTGCTTCTGCTTTCACGCTGTGAATGAAGTGAAGGATTCCTTTCAGCGTCAGACTGAATTAGATGTTTGGGGTTTTTTTTGTTTTACTTCCTGTGGTGTGGGTTGACAGGGGTGTTCAACGATGCAACTGTGTCATCATTACACTTCCTGTAAGCCTGTAGTAAAGTCAGAGATGAATTGGAAAAAAATGCTGCATTCTTTACGCAGTGACTGTAGTTTCTGAGCTGAATCAGAACTTTTATTGCTTCTCTTTTCAGTGACGAAGAAAAAGATTTGAATAAAATGCATCATTTTATGATGAGCTCTCAGTTCACAGTTATGTGCGGGAGTTTGGGAAAAGGTGACTGAAAGGTTGCTAAAGTAAACATCCTGGAAGCGGATGTTAGTCATTGATGAGACTGAAACATGTTTGTTTGTTTTTGTGTGTGTAGCTGATCATACAGGAGCAGGATGAGCAGCTAGAGTTGGTGTCGGGAAGCATCAGAGTGCTCAAAGACATGTCTGGACGTATCGGAGACGAACTCGACGAGCAGGCTGTGTGAGTGCTCCTGCCTACAGAGCGCTACTCATCTGGGTGGTTTTCACTTCCTCAAGAATTTGTTGAATTTTACTGTAAATTAACTTTAACCAAATAGCCAGCGTCAATGTGATTCAGCTAGGAAAATCTAAAGATTGTTTCTTGCTCTTGGTATATTTAAATCGGAGTATCTGCAAAAGGAAAGCTCCAGATAAGCTCCAGATTAATGATTATGTTAAGATCCATTGTTATAAACTGGTAAAAACAGATACATTTGTTTCATTGATTTTAACATAAAGCAGACTTATGGTTGTGATCGATAGTTAATTATTCATATCAAGAGCAGAGGTGAATTCTTGGAGATTGCTAATATTTTCTATGGTTGATCAAAAGTGAAGTAACAGGTGAGCTGTAATAACTTACACAGTGGGTGTTGATGCAGCACAATCTGTTAGCATATAAGAAAATAAGTTCTTAGTTTCCAGCCAGTCGGATTAAGTTTGCTCAGTTCTGCTCACAACCAGATTTCTGTGCTGGCTCCTTTCACATATTTGTGTTTTGACATCATTCGGTTCAGTTTGTTTATCTGGTCTCCTTTTGTTTTAGCATGTTGGGGGATTTTGGAGATGAGATGGACCAGACGTCATCCCGCATGGATTCAGTCCTGAAGAAGCTGGAGAAGGTTTCGCACATGACCAGCAGTAAGCAAACACATCTACCGGCCGTTTCCTTGGGGTTCGGAAAGCCTTTCTCCCCAAACAATCTGTTTTACGGCGTTTGACTCTGTGCTCCGAGACTAGAGGTTGATGTTCAAGTAGTTCCTACGTGCTTTTCCAGACTCAAACCACACATTCTTAATATTTAAATACAAAGATTTTCCACAAAATTATGGCAAAGTTCTGAATTACGCTGACACTGTATACGGAACCTCAAAATTCTGAAAGATGACACAAAGGTGGGAAGGAAGGAAAGGAGGGAGGATATAAGAAAATAAAGTTAAAAAGGGACAGAAGGAGGAAAGAACAAACGACAGGCCCGGAGGAAGGACACAGTGAGTGGAAAGAAGGAAGGGCGTAAGGAAGACGGGACACGTTGAATGAATGAGGGAATCGAGGACAAAAAAATAGGGGAAGGGCACAACCAAGGAAGGACTTGAGAAAGGACAAGAAGAAGGGCAGAAAAAATGAAGAAAAGGATAAAATGAAGCAATTAGGCAAAGACAAGGTAGGAAGGAATGACACAAGAAACAGATGAAGAAATGGAGGAAAAGGAGTATACAATTGAGGATATAAGGAAGGAAAGATGGACAACACTAGAAGGATGGAAGTATCGCTGAATGTTGCTAGAAAGAAATAATGAAAGTAGGTAGTGAACAGTACTAGAATGAAAGAAGGAAGGATTGATTGGGGAATGACACAAAAAGAAAGAAGGAAGCAAGGACACCAGGAAGAAATGAAGGGATGGTGAAAGAAGACAGGAAGGAGGAACAGAAGGGGTGGGAATATAAATATTTTACATATACATTTATTTTTTTCATAGTAAATCAGATCAGAAAAAAAACTGATTTTTTTTTTTCCTCCATGGAGGAAAAAAAAGTTCCTCCATGGAGGAACCATGAGGAAAACTAAATCCAGCAGACTGCAGCAATAGTTTTCTCCCCTCTGCTGCCCCCTCCAGGTCGAAGACAGTGGTGCGCCATCGGCGTGCTGGTCGCCATCATGATTGTCGTCCTCATCCTCTTCTTTGCTCTCTGAAGAGCTCTGACCTCTGACCTCTTGACGATGTTCACCTGTCAGGATGAATGGACAGAAAACGATGGAAAGAAGAATGTCTCCTGCTCTTCCTTTCCCTCCTAAAATCACTCCTTTTACTCACACCGAGGAGAAAACTGCGGCCTGCACTGAAAGGTTAGGACGCGATCGTCAGATCCGTTTTTAACGGATCTGGTGGAAAGAAGAAGAACTTTGAGAGAATGTCGGAGGTGTTTTTCATATTTGTGCATTGCGATTATTGATGCTAAATGTTGGTCTACAAACACAAACCACACATTTTCATGCTTCTGGAGATTATTTAGAGCAGTCACTGAGAACGGTGTGGTTTGAAAAATCCACTCAAAAAACACACTCGTGGAGGTACTTTGGTAAAATGTTTGAAGTATTACATTAATTACAATCCATCTCTTGGTGTTTTAACCCAACACAAAGAGTGGCGGGCTGTTGCCTTAAATATATTTTTATACTATTTTTGAACCGTGCATCATGTTCATGTGCCTACCTGTTAATTATAATGACAAATTATCAGTTAAGCTACCGGGTCTGGGGCAGCCTCGGTCACATCCACGTCTCATCGAAGAGGAAAGCGTTAGTCATAACTGAAAACACTGATTTTAAAAAAAAAGAGAGAGAGAGGTGCACTTCGTTTGGTGTGGAAACGAACGGATTCCTGAAGAAAACCGTTTTATTTCCCGCCCTGAAAGAGACCGGGTGAAGCGGGGGCTGCCGCCACGTGCCTCCGCAGCGCCGTCAGACATCAACCCGCGCGATTGGCCGGGGCTTCGTTACTCTCGCTGGCTGATGAGAGAAGGCCTTGGCTCGGAGCGAATGGGTTCGCCTCTTTTATTTAAAAGCGTCTGCTAATTGCGGAGAGAAATGGTTGCTGGGCAAGATGCGTCTTTGTGCGGGCCAGAGTTAGGCTCACAGCGCCCTCTGCTGGATGCTGAGGGGTTTTGTTGTTTTATCTGTTCAGGCGACACTAAGGTGTGCTAAAGTGCTGCATCATAACCACAATGCTTTAATGTGTGTGTGTGTTTGAAAGTAAATTCATTTTACTGTACTGTCTTCTGCAGGTTCAACTTTTGTTTTTAACTCAAATCTAAATGTCTTCAATTTAAATTTTTGGGGTCTATGTTCTGAGGAAAAACAAACTTGTATACCATTTGTCCACAAATGGGTCAGGATACATTATTCTCTATGAAGTTTTGGCTTGAAGATAAAAGCCTTCCCACTGCCAGAGCCAAGTGAGATTTAGTCCTCTTGGTGCTTTTATGTCTCCTAATGTGTGCGTTTTTACATATTCAGTGGAAAGAAACGAACAAAAACTATTATTTGTAAAACTCCTCGAAACATGTTTTGCACTTCAGTGTCACCTGTAAGATCTGTTGTTGTCAACTGGAGGTCAGTAACCATTAAAGTATCTGTAATGCTTTTTTTTTTTTTTTTGCAGATCTTGCGGCACATTTCAGTTCCCACAAACATCTAATGTGACTGCATTAAATACTTATTGTATTTAAAGTATCAAGTTTGTTTTTATCAAATTGCCTTCACTCAATTCAGTATAGTAGATAAAAATGTGATAGAGGAAGCTGAAGATTGGTTTTAATTCTGCTTTTACAGGTTACTTTAAACTTGATTAAAATTGAAACGGTTTATTTAGTTATTTTGGATTGTTATGAGTGGCGTGGGGTTAAAAAACTGCCATTAAAAGTCTTGAATAATTGCCAGCCATCAGGATTTATCTACCTGCAAGACGGCTGCAGACAAGCGTTTGTTTTTGTAAAACTATGACTTATTTATGAGACAATGAAGTAGTTTTTGTGCCCATAAGCAATATGATTTTTCTTTCCTTTTTTTTGTCACTGTTCATGGTCCTTAGCTGCCTTTTTTTTTTTTACATGTTGGCAGTTTTGAGTCCGGTCTGATCAGGTAAAATCCCTGAACATTGTCTGATTGCTGCATCTTGGTGTAATTTTGTCGTCCGATTTGTTCTCCATGAAGCAACCAAATTCATTTAGAACACCCTGTACACTGACTGACCTGTATGTTTGAATGAATACAGTATTTTGAGTCTCGGTTCCTACTGTGATCTCCCTCTTTTTTTATACATGTAAAAAACTTTCGCTTGCTGGAAGACACCGTGCGAATGAGTTTTTAATTGAGAGGCACTTATCAAAATGGAGACCTCGTCACATCCTTCTCTAGAGAGCTGAACCGTCGTGTGAAATTGCGTTTGGTTTAGCTGGAATGAACAGAGTGCGGGTCCCTTGTGCCTGGACGTAGTTCTGAAAATAACCTGGCCGCTGTCCTGAGGCTGGCGTTTTTAAAGTGTCTATAAAAAGTATTCACCCCTTTGGATGCTTCACCCTTTTTTTTTTTATTGCTTTTACATATTGGTCATGATGAACAAAATTAGGCTTTTTTTTTTACCCCTTTAATGTTAAAGTAAAAACTGATTTCTACAAAATGACATTTAGCATAAAGTGTATAAATATTCACTCCCTTTGAAGTCACTAACCTGTTTCAACAGAAGTCTGGCCAATTGCTGCTAGTCGTCTCACAATGAGGGGAAAGGAGATTGACTTGAGTGGACAGTGTGTTTCAAATGATTATAGTATAAAAACACCTGTGTCTGGAAGGTCCCTTCACTAGTTAATCAGGATTCCTGGCTACCATTACAGTATGAAGACAAAAGAAGACTGAAAGCAAATCAGAACAGTTTATTGAAAATATAATTCAGGGGATGGATGCAAAAAAATAATCTCTGAGGCACTGATGGATTTAACCGGAGTTCAGTTAAATCCATCAACAAGAAATGGAAATAACATGGCATGTGTAAATTTGTCTAGATCAGGCCGTCCTTGCAACACTTATTTCTTGATTATGGATCATTATGACTTGGAGGTAATGGAAAAATAAAATTCAGATGCAAATTTTAAAAAAATTGCTCAACCAAAATACCTCAAATATGTACCGTAAACTTATTGTGATAGGGATGTACCGATATGAAACTTTGAACTGACATTAGTTATTGGTTGTATCAAACTGAAATAGCTGTTGCAAACATTCAAATATTTAGAGATAAGAATAATTAAGATTAATAGGGGTGCCCAAACTTTTTCATGACTGTATATTTCCCAACTGTGAACAATTGACATTGCTTCTCTGTCAGTTGAACACCCCACCAATCATGTGCTGCATATTGATAAGTTGAAGCTCCAACATAGGCAAATACCGGTATTGATGCCTATCTGGCATCCCTAGTTTGCAGTGTTTCAATCACATCACCTCTTGACATTTACTTCTTATTTTATTGTAATAGCCTAGTTGCACCACTAGGACACAATTTGTGTTGGGAAGCTTGTGGATAAAAGGTGGGAGTGCTTAACATCCTTGGCACGCGCTTCAAATCCAACAAAAATTGTCAAACATTTACTGTGGTAACATTAACGGATGATTTCTTCGTCTTTTAAATACTATTTTGAAGATATTGTGAGACGTTTAAAGGAAAGCCGTCAAAGGTCAGACAGGCTCCTTCACATTCTTTAGCTCCAACAAGAATGGTGTCTGGTTTCTGCCACCGTCATCTAAAGGCTTAAAGTATAAAGGTCTTACAAATGTCACAGTCCAACCAGCAAAAAGCTTTTCACATTTTCTATCCTTTCACACCTTCATATCTATAAAAAATTATAGATTGACACAGAAGGAATTTTGTAGCATAAACAATTTTTGGGGCCTGGTTACCCTTCACTGGACAACTGGGAATGAACTCAACCGGGAGAAAAACTGACACAAAAACAGAAAGACAAAACTCAGCAGTTCGGTTCAATCTTGTTTTATTACAAATCTTTTATTAGGATATCCATATTTTTCCTCATTTTTGATCATCAGTCTGGTTTCTTTTCCTCTTTACAGTAGTTAATGTGCAATCATCTTTATTTCTGGGTCACAGTTAGGAATTCACAAAGTTTATTGGCACTTTGAACACGAGGGAAAAACTGGCGTGGACACGGGGCAGTTCGGGGTGTAAGGAACAATCGGCTTGCATGGAGGTGGCGGGACTGAGGGTAGGAGGTCTTGGGTGTGTGTGTGTGTGTGTGTGTGTGTGTGGAGTGGGGGTGAAGGGTGGGTATATTCTTTGACATCGATGGATGCTACTGCATTATTTTGTGTTTTTTTTTTCTTCTTACAAACCTTCAAAAATCTGTTTTCCCCTTTTCATTTATCCGAGTTATGAAGAGTAATAAAGAATAATACCTCATGCTGCGAGTGCACACCTAACAATCAAACTTTGATAGTGCTTCTATTTTGTAATGTACAGTTCATATATTTATATATTTATACCGGAAACTGAGAAAAGAAGTTCTGTAAGCTATCTTCGCCCAACAACACCAGAGACAATCAAGAGGTGGTTTTCTTTCTTTTCTTTTTTCAAAAATGGTTGTTGACGGTTGCTATGGTCCTGTGCAAGCCCCGCCCCTTCCCCTGCTCTACAAGTATGATTCTGAGGTAAGACAGTTGACATGAACTCTCGGCTTGCGTCCCGTTTCTGTAAAAGCCCTGCACTGTGTGTGTGTTCAAAATGGCCGTTTTGACCCTCAAAACAAACCCAAAATTTTTTTTATACATATATATGTTTATATATATTAACCTGCTTTGTAATGGCAGCCACAGCAGTCCAGAAAGCTGCTTGCAGAGCTGAGATTAAAGTCTGCTATGGCTGAGAGCTCCAGAGGTAAACTGGTGATTTTTTTTTTCGTCTTAAAACTGCATCAGCGACACAAAGACACACACACACACACGTATCCTGACGGTGTGCAGGTGCGTGGGCGAGCGTATGCATCTCGGAGGTTTTCCCGTTTTTTTTTTTTTTTTTAAATGTGTACATATACAGTGTATAGAGCTTTATATATAGAAGTATGTGTTTTGTCTCTGGTGTGCGGGGATGTCGGAAAAGAGCAAAGTAAACAGACGTGGATTAAAAAGACCACAGAGAAGAAGACAGAAGGAAGTTGTGAAGATTTTTGGAGTCTCACAAGGCGAGTGAAGGTGGTCAAAGCAGAACCGCCGAGGATCATGGGAGAAAAAGGCTGTGACGGTGAGGAGGACAGAGAGGGAGGGATAAGCTGTAAAGACGTCACCTAAGTATTGCCATCTTGATTCAAGAAGGTCTTGCGTTTCCTTCCTGCCCTTGTCAGTTCTCAAGTCAAGATCTTTCTTGTTTTAATACATGTGATCACACTGTCACTGACATTCCTTGTGGTTTTCAACCGGGTTCCCACAAAGGAAAAAAAAAAAAATCCACCCATTGTTTCTGTAAGTTACACTGGGATCAAGTGTTGAAAACATGTCTTCGTTGGACACTTTCCACCTTTTCATTACCAAATTTGTAAGTCGAAAGCACACACAAGGTTTCTGACGGTGAAACCCACTGTAATTTTATGTCGGAAACGGGATTCAGTCCAGAAAATTAAACAGTGTTATCCATTTACACTTTGAATAACGGGTTAAGCGGCGGCCTTTAAGACCCGCTAAAATCTTGTGTTTGAGACTCTAAGGAGTGAACGTTTAAATTTTGCTCTCGTGTATATAAAAAGGAGCCAAATTGTTTTGTAAATTTATTAAAGCTCAATATCTACGTATGTTTATAATTAAAAGATTAGTGGATATTGTAGTTCCATGCCTCTTAGATGGTTTCCATAGAGAAAAGGTGGCTGTCAGCAAATGATTATCAGCTGCATTAAGACACAATTTCAACACTTGCTGGTAGAATTTGACTTTTCATTTTGACCCCATTTTTTTTCCAAGTCTGTAGAAAGCAACTGCTTTCTTAACTTTTTTGAAAGATGGCACAATTTCTTCAGATCATCTGAGATTTCAATCAATCGTCAGCTGAAATTAGGAGATGGGTTTTTCTTTCTTCATGTGCGGATTTCCAGTCCTGTGTGAGAACCCTGTTCAATTCATCACCTGGCTTACACTCCACCCAACTAGACGATCTCCAAGAGCCCCATTCCTCACCCCACCTGGGGGGAGACAGCTTGAACTGTTCACCCTTCATCATTTCAACAATAAACATCTTTCAGAGAAGAGAGAAGGGGAAAGAAATCAAATAAACAGCAATAGTACATAAAAGTAAAAACAATAAAAACAAGGAATTACATAGAAAACGACTCCTCATATTAAATCTACACCTTTTTTTTTAAACCCCTTCCCCAAGCAAAAAGTCCCTCTTCAGATGCCAGCATTCATATACCACAGATAGGAAGTGACAACAGTGAGCGTGCTCAGAAAGGTGCAGAGGGCTTTGGCTCTACAGGAAAGTTGAGCGCTCCCCAGAAGGTGCTTTTATTTCTTATTGTTTTTTTTCCCCCACTCTCTACAAGTCACTTTTTTCCCCCTATCTGTGGGTCGGATGAGATCAGGAGTTAACCGATGCAGACTGACGGACGGATGGAGACGTCGGACAAACAAACAAGTGGCGTGCTCTTGTTTGTTTTGTTTTGCTTTTTAAACAATTTTTTGGAAGTGATGTCAGTATTTTTCAATCTATTTGGCGTTGTTGGCGGACATGTTTGGAGGGTATTCTGTAGTGTTGGATAATAGCGGTGGAGGCTCTGTGGCGTCCGCCGTTAAGGTGCTCGAATAAATACAGTGATCGACTCTTTTACAATCATAGTTCACCGCTTTTTGGGATCCCCTCCTTCCCGCCACATGGTGGGTTTTGGCAGTTGCTGCAGTGGTTGAGGCCCCCCCTTCCCCCCATTCCTTCAAGCCGGAGCACCTGGACCTGGCCACCAGGTGGCGTTTAAAGAAGGATTTTAAACATTCATGTAGCGGTAGCTTATGCTTTGAGAAAAAGCTGGTTCAAGAACCAGTTATTGTAAACTTGATTGGGTCAATTGATACTTTTAAGAGTGAGTACATTTTTATTTATGACATAATTTGGTTTAAAACAGTCATTTAGACTTGCAGAATTGACTTGAAGTGAGCCTCACAGCTTTTTGTCTTCCTGTAACATCCATCCATTCCTCAGTCGGGGCACCCCCTGACCCTGCCCGACAAAATCCTCGGTACAGTAAAAACTAAACATCTGGTCCAGCATTAAACACCCAGATCCCCATCACAATACCCACAGCACCTCAGTCATACAATTTCAATGTAAAAATATGTGGTTCTCTTTTTCTAAACTATCTTACACCTAACCGTGTATCAACCGTTTACGCAACTCTACATACAGGCGTTAAAAGATGAAATATTAGTAGCATCTCTTTTAAAAATAACTTGATAACTAAAGACTCAAATGTGAAGCAAAAAAAGCAAAATGAAATGTAACATTATCACACACACACACACACACACAAACAAAACACCCTCTGGCCCACCCAAACACGAGACAGAACATTGCCTTTAAATAGCTTCCCTACAAGAGGGCAAACAACGCGATTAACAGCGTATGGCACTAGGAGATCCAATTCCTAAGTTCTTATTAGAGATGCGGTTTTCAGTTTGATCCACCCTGACCATTGGAAGCAAGAAGAAAAATAAAAAAATATCTGATCAGCGAGCACAAATCAGAGCTGCAAGGACGTGATTTCAACAATCTTCAGTGGTACCGCTGTTGCTGAGTGAAGACAATTCAGCCTTTTTTTTTGCATCAGTGAAGTGTTTTTAAAAAAAAAACTATTTTAGAGGAAGCACAGATGTAAGAAACTGTTCTACTACATGTAGAAATAAGGATCATTCAGGCTGCGGGAAATTAAGAGAGAGCAAGACTTTCAGGAGAAACCTAAAATAAACAGCAAAACAGCTTCATCATTGAACTCTTCTGTTGAAAAACATGTTGGATTTGGAAATGCTGGCAGCCTTTTGGAAATTCTCTAACACACTCAGAAGTTTTAGCAATGCAAACTGAACTAATCATGCTTATTGCTAAAATGAAATGTAAAGACAGTTTAAAATGTTAACCTCATATTTATTTCCTGTTGGTTTAAAAGTAATTGGAACATCCTGTTTTACAAGAACTGCTCTAACACTGTGATGTCACATTTTGTTCTACTGAGCGAAATTAATGGCCCATTATGGCAGAAAGGAGAGACAGAGTATTTTGAATTCTGTGATTATAATTTAATTTATGTTAATTGGTGTTGGCTGGTCGAAAACTGACCAGTGCATCTCTAATTACACATTTTGTAGTTCAGACAAAAATTGTCTAAACTTTTGTTATAACAATTTCCTATTATCTTTTTTTCTAATAAAACACAAATACATGACTTATCTTATGTTTTGGAGATATTTCTTTGTTGAAATGCCATTTTAAAATTTGTTACTTTTATTTTGTTCTCTTGCCTGCATCTAGGTGATGTTAATCCACTGAACAGACAGTAAAACAACACTGAGGTCAATTTGTTTCACAGTAGTTCCCATCTACTCTGCTGCATAAACTAATACTTATCATTGCTTCTTTCCAAATAAAACTTTCAAATATTTTAATCAAAGCTGCAAACAATGACTTTTCGTCATGAAAAAAAGTCCACCAATTTTTGAAGCCCTTAAAATCACTCAGCTTTTACTGATGTACTGTTAGGCTATGGTGATGAATAAGAGAATTTGGATTATGGTTATTCTTATAACTGCTTAAAATGTGATAAAAATCCAAACTGTCCAAACTAGGGGTGCACGAATTTCGGACCGTCATCGATCTTTAAAAAAAACCTGGCCTGCCGATTCCAATTTTGGCTAATACAGGTAGATAAAGTCAGTGGAAAATTTTGTTTTTTCATGTATCAGCCAATGGCCAATCTCACAAAATTAAGGAAATCGAGGTAGATTTTTTTTCCTGTGCCCCTAGTCTAAATAGTAAAAAAAAAAAAAAAAATCCTTACCAAGTGAAAATCTTCTCCCCTCTATCCATGAAAAAGATCCTAGAGGAGCTTCCAGCACAAAGAGCTCATGCAGGGTGGCAGATCATTTGTTCTGGCTTTGTGGCTACCGGACCTGGGCTCCAAGTCCATCGTAAAACCTTGAGTCAAATAGAGGCCGTCTAACAGCCATAACTTGGCCCAAAGTGGATCAGCCCGCTGATGCCAAACATAGCACATGTAGAAAAATAAAAGAATGTTGAAATCACCCAGTCAAAACCTCAACTTGACTGAAATGTTGTTGCAGGTCCTTTAGAGGGCTGTTTGGATCTGGATTTCTGTAGAGCTCGAACGACTGAAACAATACTGGAAAGATTCGTTCACTTTTTGAAACCAGATCGTTCCGACTTATTTCATTCAACAGTCCAGTGTGTGTGTGTGTGTGTGTGTGTGTGTTTCCTTTTTGTACATTTGAGGATGGTTGAGATCAGATACATAAAACCCTAGGAGTGAAAAGAGATGTACTTTCTTTTCACCTGTGACTATGGTGAACAGTGCAGCTCTCAAGAATTGCATACATGATTATTACTTTTTAATATAAGCCAAAGTAAACTGACACTGATTTACTGGACATTTCAGGAAGTTTCCCGCTGTAATAAGAACAAGGACAGTTTTTTAAAAAATGTCTTCTAATGCATTTTTTTAAAAAACAAGTCTAGATTTTTAAAAATAATTCCCTACCCTGCAGCTCAGTCACGTATTCATCATTTTTCCCATTTTCTAACGTGTGACGACAGACGAAGAACACACACGGTGTCTAATATGAAGACCACAGTTGGGAGGTGTGACTGCCAACATGGCTGAATGGCCTTTCCAGCTGTGGAAAGAAATATCTTTACAGCAGAACCTTTCAGGACAGAGGGGAGAAGAATTCAAACAAACAAGTTAAAAGAAATTAACTGGGTGGATGGATCTTTAGTGCTTTGTGGAGAAGCTGCTTCCAGTTTCTATGCACCACAAATCTGGAAGAAACTTCCAGAAAACTGCAGAAATGCTGAAACACGGAGTTCCTTTAAATCAAGGCTTAGAGGACATATTCAACATATTTGATGTATTTTTGCTTGATTTGACTAAATGTAGTGATTCACACAAATAAAATTGACCAATTTCGTGTCTGCAAGCTGTGTTTACCGTTTGGAGTCGCTTTAATTTTTGTGCAGATGCACCAACTGGGCTTTTCCTGCACAGATTTATTTTCTTTTTTGCTGAGTTGCTCTGAGTTGTTGATTCCCATTTTGAAAGTTTCTGCCTTTTTTCGTCTTTCCACAAAATGAACGTATAACAAAAGAATGTGCTGCCGGCTCATAGACAGAGGTAGTTGTTTTTGAATCAAACAGTAGATTACGGAATTAAGATTGTCCATATTTATACTCGATGCACCCCAAACCTTAATCTGATTATTTTAGTGCACCCTGTGGGATTGATGCATTTACGGACTGAAAATGGACGACCTTCTCAGTTTGGATGCATTTAACGAACAGGAAGTAGATTCCGATTTTTCAAGATCCGACCTGCCGATCGACGGAAAGTTGGGACGATTTCGATCTCTGGCGGATTGATCGGTGCAACCCTGGGTTTTTATTATGTCTACTTCCCCCCCGCATTAAATCCTGCAGCATTAACAAAAGAGCACTGAGGTGTTTATCTTCCTATAGCAGACCAAGAGAGAGAGGGAGAGAGAGGGAAAAAAAGAGGATCATCAGCCTCTTCTCTCTCCTCTCACTCGTGTCTTTGTCTGGTTTGAAGCTTGGCTCGTGTGACGGCAGAGTGCCGCAATGCCTCATCTGTCCTGGGAGATTCTTAACAAACATCTCCTCCTCAGGAGGAGGCGCGGCTCGGCGCCACCTTCTCCTCGTCTTTCTGCTCAAATCCAGGATAATTAGAATAATTGTCTGAACCCACTCGGTCACTTGCTTTAACAGTCTGGTTGATATTCACCTCATGATTGGCTGCGTCTCTTCCCCGTGCGTTCCTGCGATTGGTCAGCACACGGCCGCCGTGGGACACTCTGTGCCTTCCTTCCTCAATACTCTGATTATTAGGAGGCGCAATAAGCATAAAAAAAAATAAAAAATCACCTTTGATTCATCTGATTATAAATACCTACGCCCGGTGACTTTTCAGATTTGCATTCAGATAGCTCACAGAAACACACACACACACACATATCCCCACACAGACAGCAACCTATTTGGCAGCTCCATCTGTTGTTGTAGACAGACCGCCCACACACACACAAACACACACGAGGATGCACATATATTGGCAGGGATTTGCATTCTGTAAAGAAAATGGAGTCGAGACGAAAACGATGGCGCGCGTAATGAAGCAACAAGGGACCGACGCCGTTCAGCTCCCTTCCTCTGCGTGTGTGTGTGTGTTTGCTGAACAGACAAAGGGGGAGAGAGAGAGAGAATTGTACGTATGGAGAAAGAAAGAGATGTAAACAAAGAGGAGAGAGAGGGAGGGAGTTGTCAGGAAGTTGCAGCTGCAGGTTTCTTCAGGACGCCTGACCAGGGCCTGGACAAGCTTCTTGTTTTAGCGAGGAGCCTAAAATGTAAAAAATTCATGATTTTGCTCTGCTTTTTTACTTTGAATTTACTTTACATTTTTTCGCTGGGTACAGTACACGCATACTGCAGATGTGGATAAAAAGAAAGGTACGCCACCCTGTTGGAGGGAAAAAAAACAAACAGCCACTCATCTCATTCTCTGTGCATATACCACCCACTTTCTCTCTCTGTCACACAAACACACACACACACACACAGATATATACACAGACCTTGTAGAGCTAAGCACCCAAACCACCCACACACAGCGGCAGACATGCGCAGTCGCAACGAGAAGCCAGACACACGTATGCAGCACATAGATCTGAGACGCACACCAAGCATGGACGTATGATCGCACGAGCACACACACACACACACACACACACACACACACACACACACACACACACGTGCTCTCCCTCGCGAGGAGGCAGACGTTAACGTGCCATAAATGGAGATGGAAGGAAGCGAGAGGAGCGCATCCATACATTAATATGCATACGCACGCTAAAAACTCACCCACACATTGTTCGTCCTCTCTCACACGCACACACACACACACACACACACACACACACACACACACAGACATACAAGGCAGTATGCATGCATGCATTCATACCAAAATCATCCAAGCGTGCCTGCTCCCACCACCTCTACCTCCTCCCTGTCTATTCGTTCGTCCCTCCTCTCTAGGGAGGCTCACACTGTCCTCTTCCTCCGCCGCCATCTCTCTCATAGATATTTCTTTCCCCCGTTTAAGGAGCTTCTACACACACACACGGCGCTGGATTTAATTTGAACAGCTGATTTAGAAATGGCAAATAATAAATTGTGCACTCCTTGTTCCCCAAGTCTTCTCCTGATTATTTTTGTCCTACTTTACTTTGTAATTTTTTTATCAAATCTGTACCGTCCTTCAGGTACCGAACTCGACTAGGCTGCCGTAAACTGTGCTATGACTGAGCAATATAGCCTAAAATCAATATTGCGATTTACTGAAGAGTTCACCTCAACAACGATGAATGGACGATAATACTACTCCCACCCACACCGAAATTAAAGAATGTGATAAATACTTCGCAGTCAGTTATATTGATGTTATAATTCCTCTGGACCGGTTTTTCGCAGTTATTTTCATTGCCACTTTAATGAACGTTAAAACAGCTAATGCAAATAAATTAAGAAAGATTGGTACTTTTAGTTGTTATTGAACAAATAAACTAAACAAGTTTCGAAGTATGAAATAACTTCTAACGTCCTTGCTGAACCCAAAATGTTGCCTAATGATTGATGCTTTTTTTTGAGGGGGGAATGAGCTGCTGCTTTTCCTCCTCAACCAGCTCCCCCTTCAACAATTCGTATTTCCTCTATTTCCTCAACCTCACAGTCCCTTTCACATCTTTCTGGCAACTAGATGGGGTGGAGTCACGTGACTACAGACTGTACAGGTAGCGCAGCGTCTTAAAGGGACATGAGCATTGCCTAACCTATACACAGCCAAAAAAGACATTACCACTTTCATTTCCTTTAAATACTGAATATACCAATTTGGGTAAAATGACGTCGGCCGTTGCCATAAATTTCGGTCTCAGATAATTTTTGGTTTATCGCCCAGGCTTAGCTTGTACCACATGCGTTTTGTGCTTCTCTGTCTATTCATAGAGAAATGTTAATAAAAAGATTACATTATATAAATACATAAATATATATGAAAACAAATGAAAGGGTGGGGAGCAGCAGAAAATATCTGGTAAATTCCCAGAAACTTTACATCGAATTCATGGGAATAAACTGGCCAATTTGGAGAAAATATCAAATATCACTTTTTTGTTGTTGTAATAGGAGATCCATTTAATATTTTGAGGTAATCATTAATGTATATCAAATATGTTTTTTTCCAGCAAGCACATTTGTTTTGGTTGTATTTACCCAGAATGCCCTTTGCTATAGTACGTTTCCTGCTTTTGAAGCGTTCTTTGGTCCGCTTGGCGTTCACATATGCATTCAAACCGCACCAGACTTCACTTCACCTGAACCAAGACCTGGTTTGTAGCCGGACCAGAGTTTGCTTTTCTTGCTCAACATCAGAGTTTGATTACGTATTCACATCCCCCCAAATGAACCTGTTTTTTTTTTTCTTTTTTCTTTCAGATAAATGAACTACATAGTTGATTGAAGCGGATTAAACAGGGCTGGTGTGAATGCACCCTCAAATTCCAGGTTTGTTCCCATATATTCCTGCTGATACACATGGGAAGTCTGGAAAAATCTTTCCATAATTTTACCAAAATGTATTTTCTAACTACGGGGTTAAAGACCTTGTTATTTCTTAACACTGATCTGGAAACTGTGAGTTCTGGTCTGAGGAAAACCTCTGGATTGTGTTTGTACAACTCTGATTCGGTCTACCAAGGAGATTCAAGACGATTCTTTTTCTCGCTTATCTTTTTCTTGTCATGTGTGGGGAAGACCCAAAGATTTGTTGACGGTCACAAGCTACTTAGTCAACTTTCAGGCAATTTACTTGTTGTTTTCTGTTTTGCCACACAGGCAATAAGGTGCTTAGGATTTGCTCCATTAAAACAACTAAAAGAAATGATTGAACAGAAACAAGCATAAGAAAAAGGAATGGACCTTGCTAGCTTATTGTTCTTAGTCACAGCAATCTAGTCAAGTAGTTTGGGTAAACAAACATAGCAGATATGTTAGATATGCATAGGAGGTCACTATGCTGCTATTTGTCTTTTCGCACAAACAGCACCTTCAATGTCTAGTGTACGGATGAAGATTAATGACACTAAACTTCTGTACTACTGCTAAATATGTCTAAAAGTCACGTTAAAAGCACTGCTGCTGTCATCAACCTCACTGTGCGAGATAAACTGGGGCTCTTATCGATTGTCACCGTTCCTGCTGTTTTAAATGTTAGCATTATTGCTTTGTCCATCGATACAGGAAGGTTCAGTTTTACTTTGGTCAGTTTGTCTTTTCTTGTGGTCATTTCCTGTATTATGGAGACAGTCACACATCAGCTCTAATTGAATACCATGTTCTCTTATCTTTAAGTGAGTTTGCTAAAAACATTTCTTGACACTTTTTTTGCTCTTTGAATTAATTATCCTAAATTACAGTAAATGTTTCTTTATTTCATGCTGCTGCAATAATAGGGGAACTTATTTATTTATGGCACATGTTGGTGGAAAATTAATATCATAATGTTACGTTTTGAATATAACAGTGCAGAATACATGTTCATGAATAATATCTGCCAAAACACACATTTTTTTGTACCTTAACTCCACTGAACAGTTTTATATTTCATCCTATTTAAAATATATTTTTTATAAGTTAGCTTAAAATCTCAATATTTAGCAGTAGCATTATAATAATATAGGTCTCATTTTTAAAATTTTATTTAATACTGGCAAATATCCGTATGAAAACGTAATGTGTTGAATTCATCAGACATTCACATGAAGGAGAGGTTTCACCAGTTCTGGGTCTATGTAAAAAAAATAAAAATAAAAAAATAAAACGACTTAAAATATGATAAAATATAGCAGAAACAATCATTTTGAGTTGGATAAACTTCAAATGTTTTGATTGTTGCACTATCTGTTTTTTAAGTAATAGATGGCCGTCCACAGTTTGAGATTAAATCTCGTTGAAATCACGCATTTTGGCAATGTTGCCCTGCCGTTGTGTTCTGTCTAAAAGATCAGAGATCCTTGAGATTTATTTGACACATCACAATGCCCTTCATGTTCAAAATAACAGTTGGCATAGTCAAAAGCCATTACTGGTTTTGATTAATTAATCATGAAGGAAAAAAAACCCTTTCAGGGTTTAGCTGATAACTATTTAGACAGGCTTTAAATTCTGAAGGTCATTTGTTAATTTCTTAAAAAATAATAATAATAATTTTCTTCCTTTATTTATATTCTTATATTCAGCCAAAACATCTGTTTCTATGCCAACGTATTTTTTGGTTGATCTCCCATTTATACTTTGTTGCATCTTTAGTAAATAAATACCGTAACTTTCTTTTAAAAGGCTAACAAAGAGCTTCCAAACTGTTCCCAGCATGTTCAGCACACAGAAACAAATCCGCGTTAGCCGATCACTTCGATGTGTTTCGTTGGATTCCCATGTTTCCCTGGTGCGCTGTGGCCGATGGGGACCGGCAGCGCCCCAATGTGTATTAGCGTGCAGATCTGAGCGGTGAATGAATCGACCAAGCGTGTGTGAAAACGTGCCGTCTGACTTCCCACTCTCTCTCTCTCTTCCCAGTAGCACACACACATTCAACACATCCCTACATACACACAGAGCTATATTCCCTGCCAAGTATTCGCGCTTCTGTCAATCCCAGAACACAACCAGCCAGAAAACGCCTGAGGGAAAACCTGCGCTCTGAGCGCCGCAGCTGCAAATATTTCAATTCAAACGCGAGATAAAAAGGACCTCACACACTCAGTGCTTTGCAAAAAAGTATACACACTCCTTAAACCTTTTCACATTTTGTCACAGTCCAAACAAAAACATCTTTATGTATTACCAGGTTTTCATGTGATAGATCAACATAAAGTGGTGCAAAACTGCCAAGTGGAAGAAAAATAAACACAATTTTAATATTAGTGTGGCATGCTTTTGTTTTTATGTACCCGCTATTACTTTCCTTTCCTTAATATCCTTAAATAAAAGCTAGAGGACGCAACTGCCTTTACATGTCATTTAATTCTCTGGTCTTTTCCAATTTGGCAATCACAGAAAATTTGCAATTTTGAAAATCCAAAGAAATTAAATCAAGCTAATTCAGTTCTTTTTTCCTTCTTCTGTAGGTAGATTTTGAAAGGGGTCTAATGATAAGATATCACAAAATATAGTAAATATTTCTGAAGTAGCACCAAAAAAACTTATTTTGAGTGTTGAAATCCATGTACTTTCTTCCTTTCATAATAAACTCCTTTCGTTTAAGTCTGTTGCTAATGCTAAAATGTGAAAAAGTTGAAGGCGTAGAAATACTAAGCAAAGCACATCACATGCACATCAACATAGGTGGAGACTTGCGGTATTTACAATTTGGAATTTTTCTTTAAATACTTTTAAAAAATGGGTGATAAACATTGGAAAAAATTGGACATTAGCTAAAAAAATTTGGTTGTTTTTTTGAGGGGTGGGGATGGGGAGTTGAGCATAAAAAAAATAAACATAAAAACATGCATCTTCTGCTTCAGTACAAAAACACAGCCTGATTGTACTCGTACCACATAAAATAAAATAACAGTGTATTCATAGCCAACAAATTTCTTTGATTGCAATCTGTAGCAATGTTGTTCCCCCCAGGAGCCTTGGGAATAATAATAATAATAAAAAGAACAATGTAAACAAAAAAAATTTGTAACAGGGTGTTGGGGGTTTCAGGCAGTGGGGCCAGGAGATTGTAAACTGTCAATATACACATCGAAATGTACAACCCTCGACCTCATCGACGCCACAAAACACTAAACAGTCAAAGCAAAAAGGGGCTCAGCACAATCTTTCAGTCGTCACTGCCTTACAACGCTGTAGTTCGGACGCTTCGCCTCGCATACATTCAATATCAAAACAACAGTGTTACCGGAGTTTGGGGGAGGGAAAATATCGCTCTCTCCAAACAGGATTACCCTCACTGACAGCCCTCCCCAGGGAATGTCGGTGATTGATTGTGAAGGGAAAGAGCCTTGGTGACAATAAAAGCTTTAAAAAAATGTAGAAAAACTAAAAGTTGAGAAAGGTTGCAGAGGAATGAAGAGGTGAGTGTATGTTCAGTTTGGGGGGCACGGGGGGTTCACGTTCTTTACTCTGCGACCTTTCTCTACGTCTTTCTGTCGGTCTCTGTCAGAAGAACAAGAACATTCTGAGAGAAAGACAAAAACAAGCAAAAGGAAGGTAAGTACAAGAAACTGACCTAACAGTAGCTGCGTTTCCAGGACAAATGTGCGCAAAACTTTTTTGATAATCCGCCGAAGTCGAAAAAGCACAATTTCGCAATGACGGTGTTTCCCATTAAATAAGAAACGCAATTGAAATCGCACGTGAATACGTCTACTCACGTGATAAGTTGCTAACAAACATGTGATGCCATCATACACCTACTGTTTCCTGTCTTCTCCTACGTCTATTTTCCGCCGTAGTAACATCCGGTTGTTGATCATGTGACTTGGGTGATGTGAAAAAAGTGTTTTCCGAACAAAATAATCTGAAAAGCCATCTCATCCTAGCACAATGACATTTTCATTGAAAAACGAGTGGGGGGCAGGGGGGTTTCTCCAAAATTGAAGTGTTTGCATTAAGCTCATTTATTTTCGTAATTCCAATTTGCGCAATTATATGGTCAATGGAAACGCAGCTTGTGAGAGAAGGAACAGATTCCCAACCACCTGGCAGCTGTGAGGGGAGGGGTGTTGTGTGACAACCGTCATGGAGACCGCGGCGGTCCAATGTTCTCGACTCTTTACCGCAGACGAATGAATCCGTCCGATCCGCCTCCGTGTGATCGTTTGCTCAAAACAAAGTGCTGCCGTCTCCGCCGGCCCCTGGCATGGTGTCAGCCGGCATGGTCCCGCTAGACGCTTCGCTGTTATTGCCGGCCGCCGCCACGGCTTCCAGAGAGGCCGGGTCAAAGCCCTGCTCCACCCCAAGCACGTCGGCCTCCATCTTCACGCTGTCGGCCAGGAAGGCCGAGTACGCGTCGCTGTCGGCCATCAGCAGTTTGAGCTTGGGGATCCAGCTCTTCCGTACGACGCGCCTGGCGTTGGTGCACATGTCGGCTGCGATGGCGTTCATCTCGCTCTCCTTGAAGCTCGGTGCGAAGTTCTGGCAGTAGACTGGAGGAAATGGAAGCAGAGAAAAGCGGGGAATCGTGGAGGGTATCGCTTTAACAGCACATGGGAGTGTCTGACAGAAAAGCCAAGATGTCACAAAAAAGATGATACTGTAAAGACTCACATTTGACCGCATGCAGCACTCTGTTGTCCAACGGCTTCCGGCTGGGGTCATTGGTCGATGAGCGGATGCCGGTTCCACAGCTGTTAGCTAGTGTGCTCCTAACCAGATGAAAAGGACACAAAAAATCCCTGTAACCTCTTATTCACGTATTTGATTCCATAAACTCTAATCGGTTAATTTTAAGGTACAAAACTATCAATAATGCAGAAAATTTATATTTAATGGTACTTTTAAAGCTTGGAAAGTTCTAAAAAGCTCAAGGGTAGCAACAGGACACGGGGTACAACGATTACAATTTTCTGGGCAATCACTGATTTTTAAAAAGCCTGAAAGTACCGATTTTTTTTCTTTTTGTCTAAAAACCTGCTGAAAATAGCAACAAAGTCTCCAAGTTGGCAACAGTGGGGTGACTGTTGTTAACAGTAAACGGCTGTCAGTCAGTTTTCTGTTAGCTAATTTTCAGACCTTTGCAGAAGTAGATGAGATTGGTTTCACATTTAAGTATCGGCTGATTTATTGGTCAACCGATTGATTGGTATATCCCCAAAATTGTTTTCAAAACAAATAACAATTTAGGGCTGAAACGGTTAATCATATTAATCGTGATGAATCGACCCTTGGAATATTTGTCAAGTAATTTAGTAATAGATTAATCGTTAACTCTAACATACAGACTCAAAAAAGGTAATTTGCCATATTTACAATTAAGTCAAAACTGTGTAAAAAAAAAAAGATACATTTTGCATTTAAGATAAAAAAAAACCTTTGTCTGTAAATAGTTTAAGTCCTTAAGTGACCAAGTTTTAGCTTCACCAAGTTCAAATTCTGTAATAAAAATCTCCAATTAAGCACCTTTTGACATCCAGTTATTAATCTGTTAATCCACAAAATAATTAACAGATCAGCCCTACACTGTTGATGTTATGTCAAGCTAATAGAGCTGAGCTTTTCACATGATGATGCCAAGAGTATTTTTCTAGCTGCAAATGGATCCATTACTGCAAATGATAAAGCGTACACTAAAGGAGGATTTTTTCTTGTTTAAAAAAAGAAAAGGAATTATATGTGTGTTTGCATCTCATATTTCTAATATATATTAAAAAAAAAGTTTAGATTGTTAAATGAAAAACTAGCAGAATATGGCAATTTGTTATTGATAAATTGATAGACTAATTGATAACTAAACTAATTGCTGGTTACAGTCTTATGAAAATTTGGATGTGCATCTGGGATTCTGTTGCAAAAATTTAAACAGTATTGATTAAGATCAATCTACGTTTTCCAAACTCTTCTCTCCTTTTCTATATCCAATTAATCGTCAGAAAAATCAATAGAATAATGGATAACTAAAGTGATCGCTAGTTGCAGTCCTATAAAAATTAGGGTCTGCATTTGGGATTATGTTGGTAAAATTTAACTGTATTGATTATGATCAATTTAGATTTTCCAAACTCTTTTCTTTCTCTCTTTCTTTCTGTATTTCATTCCATTTCTTACCATGTTCTTTGCAGCTTCTATCATGTTTTCTATTTGTTTTCTAACTCCATCCATCTTTCTAACCACACTGATAAAAAGCATCTCCACAGCATAATGCATGTTTCACCATGGGGGATTGCATGATGAGCACTGTTTTCTTCCACACAGCACTTTGCATGTAGACAAAAATCACCTACATGACTATCTTATCATGTTTTAATTGAACACTTTTCAATTAAAGTGTTCAATTATAGTTGCAAGGCACTGTAGTGTTTCTAACATGCAGGTGTTACAGAAACATTCTCAAACCTCTTTCCAGTGAAAGCAAAGCTTTAATAAAAAAACAAAACAAAACAAAGTGGTGATATGACATGAGATGATTACCAACTACGTTGACCTCAAAATAAATTCACCTTTCATCAGAAAAAAAACTTGAAAGAAACAGTATTTTTCAAATCAGTCATCAAAACGTTTCATCTTTAAAGCCTTCAAGAAGTTACTTTGATAACAGCTTTTCTTCACTTGATCCGTCTTCGCCTGCTTCACTTTCCCTCCCCCCACCTGCTAAGAAAGTTGACAGCAATAAAAGGCCTCTGCATCGCAGCAAATGGGAAGGATTTCAGCCACTGACCTGTCAAAGAATGCCGCCAGCAGCCGCCGGAGTAGCACTTTGTGGCGGGTGCCAGCGCTGACGTGACAGTTCATGAGCTGGGCGCGCGAGATGAAGACAGAGGTGCCGCTGACCAGCTCCAGCTTCTCCGCCGGGTCACCTTCCTCGTAGAGCTTCAGATGACAGCGGTTGCCGATCTGGTTGATGAGCTCAGCGGGCAGCGATGCCAGGTCCTGCCGGGACCGCCCCCCTTTGCCTCCACGCCCGCCTCCCGAATCGGGGGCCAAATCTGGCAAAGCCTCCACCCGTTCTCCGACCACTGAAGATGGAGGGAGATTTATTGTTATTGTAGCTGTGAAAATATTTCTTCCTACCTGGATCTGAAAAACATGACAAATACTTCAGTTCTCCCAAATGTTTTTCAGAACCCTCCCACGGTCTTGGCGCGACAGAGGAGAACGGCAAATGTCACGGTCGGACAGCAGGAGACCGCCAGTTTCCGAAACCACAAAAAAAAAAAAACTTGTAAAAGCATACGTGGGATCAGTACAACCTGACTATGCACAGAGTAAAAAAAAAGACTGGTTCACATCTCAATTGCAGGAGGGTTTAAAAATATATATATATATATTTTATATACACTGCTCAAAAAAATAAAGGGAACACTAAAACAACACAATATAACTCCAAGTAAATCAAACTTCTGTGAAATCAAACTGTCCACTTAGGAAGCAACACTGATTGACAATCAATTTCCCCTGCTGTTGTGCAAATGGAATAGACAACAGATGGAAATTATTGGCAATTAGCAAGACACACTCAATAAAGGAGTGGTTTTGCAGGTGGGGACCACAGACCACTTCTCAGTACCTATGCTGTCTGGCTGATGTTTTGGTCAGTTTTGAATGTTGGTGGTGCTTTCACACTCGTGGTAGCATGAGTCTACAAATTCGCCACTCTACAACCCACACAAGTGGCTCAGGTAGTGCAGCTCATCCAGGATGGCACATCAATTCGAGCTGTGGCAAGGAGGTTTGCTGTGTCTGTCAGCGTAGTGTCCAGAGGCTGGAGGCGCTACCAGGAGACAGGCCAGTACACCAGGAGACGTGGAGGAGGCCGTAGGATGGCAACAACCCAGCAGCAGGACCGCTACCTCTGCCTTTGTGCAAGAAGGAACAGGAGGAGCACTGCCAGAGCCCTGCAAAATGACCTCCAGCAGGTCACAAATGTGCATGTGTCTGCACAAACGGTTAGAAACCGACTCCATGAGGATGGTATGAGGGCCCGACGTCCACAGATGGGGGTTGTGCTCACAGCCCAACACCTTGCAGGACACTTGGCATTTGCCAGAGAACACCAGGATTGGCAAATTCGCCACTGGCGCCTTGTGCTCTTCACAGATGAAAACAGGTTCACACTGAGCACATGTGACAGACGTGACGGAGTCTGGAGACGCCGTGGAGAGCGGTCTGCTGCCTGCAACATCCTTCAACATGACCGGTTTGGCAGTGGGTCAGTAATGGTGTGGGGTGGCATTTCTTTGGAGGGCTGCACAGCCCTCCATGTGCTCACCAGAGGTAGCCTGACTGCCATTAGATACCGAGATGAGATCCTCAGACCCCTTTGTGAGACCATATGCTGGTGCGGTTGGCCCTGGGTTCCTCCTACTGCAGGACAATGCTAGACCTCATGTGGCTGGTGTGTGTCAGCAGTTCCTGCAAGATGAAGGCATTGAAGCTATGGACTGGCCCGCCCGTTCCCCAGACCTGAATCCAATTGAGCACATCTGGGACATCATGTCTCGCTCCATCCACCAACGTCACGTTGCACCACAGACTGTCCAGGAGTTGGCGGATGCTTTAGTCCAGGTCTGGGAGGAAATCCCTCAGGAGACCATCCACCACCTCATCAGGAGCATGCCCAGGCGTTGTAGGGAGGTCATACAGGCACGTGGAGGCCACACACAATACTGAGCCTCATTTTGACTTGTTTTAAGGACATTACATTAAAGTTGGATCAGCCTGTAGTGTGTTTTTTTTTCACTTTAATTTTGTGTGTGGCTCCAAATCCAGGCCTCCATTGGTTAATAAATTTGATTTCCATTGATAATTTTTGTGTGATTTTGTTGTCAGCACATTCAACTTTGTACAGAACAATGTATTCAATGAGAATATTTCATTCATTCAGATCTAGGATGTGTTATTTGAGTGTTCCCTTTATTTTTTTGAGCAGTGTATATTTTTATATATATAAAACCCAACTAATTTTATTGAATATTTGTCAGCTTTAGTAGGCTATAATATATATAATATATATTTTTGCATCCCATTAAATTAAAATCTCCGTTACTACTGCTTCCACTAAACACTTTAAGACAACAGCTGTGACAAAGTGCTGTACAGATAAAATCAACAAACATTCAAAATAGGGAAAGGACTGAAGAAAAAGACAACAATAAAAACTCAAATGGAAATCAGATCAAAACTCTCAAAACAAACCGAACTTTCCAGGCAAACGAACCAGAGCAAAACGAGGTGTAAATGCACCCAAAGATTGCTAACTTAGCTGCTTTTTCACTCTGCAACAGGTTCGTTACAGAAGAGTGTTGATGCTACAATTGCTAGCTTAAAACGATCTGAACACGTGGCCTACTCATTTCCTCACCTGCCGCTCCGGCGTTCAGCATGCTGTACATGGTGTACATGTTGCAGATCTGTCTGTACTGCTCTTCGGCGCTCTCATCTGCAATCTCGTCCTCCTCCTCATCGTCGTGGTAACTGATTGGCGAGTCACTGGTGTACATGCTGAGCGTGCCCGGGCTGGTGCCTTCGGGGGTGCCGACATTGTTGTTGTTACTGTTGTGGTTAGTGTTGAGTCCAGCTCCTCCCACTAAAGCGGCACCGGCCGCCATCGCAACACCGGTCACCGGGCCTCGCCCAGACGCATCCTGCGTCGCTGCGTTACAAGACGAGGAAGAAGAGGAGGAGGACGAGTAGCGTGCAGCCTTCCTCATTCCACCTCCCCCGCCTCCTCCAGACCCCCCGCCCCCGTCCCGGTTGGCCCCCTCCCACAGCCGCTTGGCCACGGGGGTGCAGAGCACAGAGTAGGGTGAGCCCTCCTGCCGGGGAGGAAGGAGGTACAGCCGGTTAATTATCATCACACCCAGACGCTTTAGCAGCTCATCAAATGCTCACGACTACCAAGGAAACGGAACAAACAGCGACATGTCAAAGTCTGTTGTGTGGGGTGTCAAGCAGTGAATAAAAGAGATTAACAGTTGATGTTATGAAGGTTTGTTGTAGGATCCTTTGAGAAAAAGCACTTTAAAGTTTCAACAGCTTTTTCAACTTTTGAATACACCAAAGCTAACTGTAAGTGTCAGAAATCATTTAATTACTAAGACGATCACAACACAAACAGTCCGTGGACACTGAAAAAATGCTTTGTAACCCGCTTACTGTTGAAGTTCTTCAATCATTTTCCCTTTATATAATTTATATAATTTTCTGCAAAGTATAAGAGAATGTAGCGAGTTTTAAGGTCTTTGGTCAGACGGTACCTGCTGCTGCTGAGGGACTTGCTGAGGCGTAGTGGCCGTTTGTTCCGTCTTCACCTTGGATACCAGGGGAAGAGGCGTCAGACAGGAAGAAGGCCTTCCTACAGGCGCTGCAGCCACACCCACACCCACCCCTCCCACTGTCTGGGTGACTGGACTCTGGGGCTCGGAGGACGGAGTCTCCTCGGCATGGAGACCCTGGGAGTCACAGCTTGGGGAAGAGACCTGAGGTGATTGGGAAAATGAAAGTTTGATCCATGCACAGTAGGTTGATCTTATGCTTTATGGTTTAACAGTTCAACATTTTTAGGAGTTTTGTCCTTCGTAGAACCTTCACAATGATTTTTGTGAATGATGATGGAGGGATGGGGGAGAAAAAGATGAACAGTTGCCTGAATAATGTTTGGAGTCAGACAGATGGACAGAGAAAATGGATGGGTGGATGGATGCATGGGTGGGTAATTTTTGGATGGATGATACATATATAAGTTTTGGATGGATGGACAGATGGTTGGATAATTTCTGAATGAATAGAATGATGGACAACTTTTGGGGACAGTCAGACAGATGGATGAAACTTTTAGACAATGGAGTAGGTATACCATCTTTCCACACTTATCCAGACCTCAGGCATATTTCTACATTTATAGACTTTTCTAGACTGTCCACATACTTTTGCAAACTTCACTTTAAGCACAGTGCAATGTTTGTTCCAGTTAAATGTTAAATGACAAGCTGGCGAGAAAAGGTTCTGATCAAGATACAGATCTATGTAGTGAGGTACTCCAAACCCGATCAGATCACCACTGCTACTTACAGTGTCACTATCATAATTCAGATATTTTTGAGTCACAACAGCATCATGTGTCAGGATTGCAATTATTAATTATAGTTACGGTAACTAACATAGTTTTCTTTGAGCATGCTCGACAATACGTACATACACAACTGCCACACACTTAGCTCATTCATTCACTCTGAAGTCACCTTGAGGAAAAACTCTGTGCCTTTCTCCATTATCTGTTGGATCTGGAGGAAGCCGGCGGTGTACATCAGCAGAAACTGGTCTCCGATGTTCATGCTGAGGCGCCCCGTGTAGCAGAAGGCCAGAATCTGCTGGAAGCTCTGCGGCTGCACAGCCGGCGGCAGCTCCACCACAGAGCTCTTCCCGCCGGCATTGAACAGATCCCGGAAGTAGGAGCTGCTGGCTGCCAGAACTGCACGATGAGCCTGAGGGGTAAACAGTGTGGGGTGTGTGGGGGGCTCGTCAAGGTTCAAACCACACAGTGATCCAGGCTGAATATATAAACAGACTGATGGAAACAATGTTGGATCCATTTGATTATCACACATTTACTACACCACTGATGGCGAATATGTTGTCTGCCAAAATGCCTGCCAAACAATTAAGGTGATCAAATTTAATGTTTAGGAGGTATGGTTTTAAAACACACAGAACTGTTTGATATTTTGTCATGTAATAACTACAAATTTCAATATATTTTATTCTATTTCCACCATCTTTTTGGCGCCCACTCTAGCTCAGCACCCCATGCACCGCATATAGTGCATACACACTTTTTGCACCACAGGATGGGTGGTTTGGGAGGGGCTTGAGACAAATACTCATTGGATATTTTACTTATTTTATGGGCAATTATTTATAATTCTTATCTGTAAAAATGTTAAACAATAAACTGTTTTTTTCCCTATCACAATTATTGTAGTTCTTTCTGCTAAAAAGAAGGAAGGTTGTTATATGTACCCATCATCTGATGAAAGACTATTAACTTTCTGATTAGATTTGAATTTTGAATCTCAACCCATTTGAATATGCATGCAAGTTTGAGGTTGTAATGTGACTAAAATATGGAGAAATTCAAGTGTTTTGTATGTAAATCCACATTAAAGAAAGCTGAAAATAATTATTCAATTAAAATGTAAACTAATTCATAATCCACATATTTCATAAGGCAAAACAAAAAGACATTGAATTCAACAAAACTTTACATAAAGTTATTAGACAAAATAACAATTTAACATTTTAATTATGGAGAAATACTGTTTATATACTGCAGAATAAAATATTTCATACAATCTAACCTTAAAGGCATGCCCCTTGACGACCACAGAGACGTCACAATAGAGGCCCTGCAGCCGCTGTTCGTTCAGACACTCCAGGACGTTGTTGCCAAAGTTGGGGATCGCCATCTGCAGCGTCTGAGCCATAACGCTCTGCCCAGGACCACAGGGTCTGCGAAATTTAGTCGGGGGCAAGAAATAAAGTCAGGGGTGTACATGTGGCAAACAATTAGACACATTTTATTGGAGTAAGAGCCAACCTGAGGCAACTTTATTTGTAAGAACTTTTCAAAAGAGCAAAAATGAGCAAAAGTGCTGAACAGACACCATATTAAAAAACCAACATAAAACAAGCAAACTAGTGGTTTCCCAATGCCGTTACCGATGTCGAGCCGATACCAGCATCAAGTGCTCATACTCAGAAAAGCAAGCTGATACCCCAAACCGATACTACTGTTCTGCTGGACTTTCCTCCTGGGCTGCAATGAGGTGCAACTCTGAAGGTAAACCACACTTCATACTAGGTGGTGGTGGGAATACACCAATAAGCTATTTGTTGATCCTCAAAAAAAAAAAAAAAGATAAAGAAGAAGAACAGAGAAGCTACATGGTGGCAAGTGGAGAAAATTTAGTAGTTGCACTAGACTTATTTGTGTGACTTATTTTGACTAGCGGTGTCAAAAAAATCCTGTCCTTATCTAATGTTATCCATCTTTTTTTTTAATGATAATGACATTTAATTGCTTTTAGATCTCATCATCTGAGATGTGTGATTAATTGGAGCAGAGCAGTGGAGCAAACTGCACTTGTTAGTCTGATGGACATCTGCACTTTCACTTCTTTCCTTCGTCTACAAGGTGAGCTGTCTACTTCTCTGGTTAGACTATTACAAGTAGATTAACACAACTGGATCGCACATTTTCTTTTGGCTTTCTCTGTGCAGCATTGTTGGCTTATTAAATGGGCCACAGAAGCCCAAGCCACCATCAAATAATTTTGGGCCGACTAAATTCAAGCAAAAAGTCTTTTGACAAGTGATAAAATTTTACAAATGGACAGTGAAGAGACCTGCCTAATGTGTATAGTGGGCTTCTTTTGAGCAAGACACAACACATTCAGTATTTTAGGTGTAGCTTTAATATCAAAATCAGCAAACATGCTCTTATTTTCTAAATTACTACAGTTAGCATACATGATATAACTAGCATGTTGACCTATAGTAACAAGCTCCATTCAATATGGAAGAAAAGATGTCAAAGCTAAAATGAGCTAAATGCTAATATTGGCTAAACTCCTGTCAAATCGCATGTGGGCTATCACTAGGGAGGAAGGAGGAGCTAAAGGCATGTTGTAGATAGATTACCAAGGGAAGGGTTAGGAGTGGCTAAATGAGGAAGCAAAACAAATGCAAAGAGTAGACGAGGCGGTAAAAA
Organism: Poecilia reticulata; assembly: GCF_904066995.2. NCBI lineage: Eukaryota > Metazoa > Chordata > Actinopteri > Cyprinodontiformes > Poeciliidae > Poecilia > Poecilia reticulata. The sequence continues at coordinate 7,904,855 of NC_088830.1, read as the reverse complement.
AGACAAAGCAATAAAAGAAATCTTCAGAGATGAAAAGTAGAGCAAAATGACGAGCAGATGGAAATGAAGAGAGCAAGACAACTTGAGATAAAGAGAAAGGGTTGCTTACGTGCACAAAGATTAATGAATTAAAAATTTGGTAAACAGCTTTGATTCAAGTCTAGCTTCTAAATAAAAGAGAATTTGGAGGCAACTGGGCCAGTTATATAAGCCCTTATCTTTATCCTAACCCTGTTTCCTTACATCTGATTCACTTTATAGAACTGTTTGGCGGTTTTGCCCTACTTTGACATTTATTTTGTCAGTTCTTCTAAGCAAAGAACAAAAAACTGCTTACATAACTTGTCTATTTCACTTCACCACAGAACAAAAGGGTCTCTGATCAAAAGGAAGGAAACCATAGATCTCCCAGCAAATAATATATCCATCATTAAAGCGTCACTTTAAAATGGACTGTATTTTTGTTTATAAATGCGCAGCACATATAAACTGTAGCTGGGAACAGAAGTAAACCGCTGGGAACGTAAAGGTGAGTCGCAACGCCACTGAACAAATACGTCATATGGAAGATTGTGGCCTAAAAGCAATGGATGCAGGCCAAGTTCGGCAGACACCAGCGAGTATTTGGAGCACAGCAATGATGCATTCTATCTGACCCCGCTCCAACCCCAAACATCCCACTAATCTGTAATAATATTTAACTGATTAGCCATTCTCTTCCGCTGGGAGCAAAACACACTCGGATAAAACCCGGCAACCTAAACAGCAGGCTTCACAGATTCATTCAGATCTTGTATTTCCGGCAAGTGGCGATGACGAGACCTGCTAACTGAAATTCACAATTTTCACAACTTATTGTCAGAGCTTCTACACCAAATTGGAGTCTGACTGGAAAAGGACTAACTTAATGATGATAAGAAGCTAATCGAGAAAAGTTTATTTGTGTAGAACAATTCAGTAACAAAGAGCTTTACACAATTAAAACATAACGCAATGAACAAACAAAAAAAGCATTATGTTTCAGACAAATCAAAGAGAAGTAATAAAAAGTTGCAGTACATATGACAATTAATCAATGTTCCAGTTATTTTTAATCAAAAGCAGCTTTAAACTGGTGGATTTTTTTTCTTTTTTTTATTTGCCGTGATTTAAAAGAACTCTGTGTTTTGGCAGTTTTGCATTTTTCTTGAAGTTTGTTTCAGATAAAACTGAACACTGCTTCTCCATGTTTGTTTTTGATTCTGGGGATGCAAAGTAAATTTCAACTAGAAGATCTGAGTTGTGTGAAAGATTGATTTAAATCTCTAATGTGTTTTGTTCCTATAATCTTTGCGTTTCTAGATCTGGCTGCGACATTAGTCCTTCAATCCTAGAGATGGCCTTAAGGTGATAGAAGGATGACTTTGTAATAGTCTTTATGTGTTGTTGAAGGTTCAGGTCTGAGTCCATCACTATTCCCAGATTTTAGACCTGATCGCTAGTTTCTGGTTGTAATAACTGAAGTTGCACGCTGACTCCAGATTGTTTCTGTTTATGGTCCGAAGATAATAACTTCAGTTTACTACAGATGAACAGACATAAAACCGCTAGAGACAGACACATTACAAATGATCAAACTAAACAAACAGAAAAAAATAACAGTAAAAGAACGATTCAGAATGGGAAGAGAGCTGTATCAGATATAGGAGATAAGGAAGCTGTGGGAGATATTTCTTCATTGATAATATCTGGACATTTCTTCTAGTTTTACGATTTTTGCTGTGGTTAAATGTTTCGGATCATCTACGAAATTTCAAATTTAAAGGTTTCTTTTTAAAAAGGAAGTTTGAATCTATATTGGATTTTTCTCTCATTACCCACAAAGGGTCTCATAGTCCCATGGAAGCATTTGATTAACGTTTCCAAGCAAGATCTAAAGAAACCATACACTTTCTCCAACTCTAAGCAAGGTCCTGCCCCTCATTCTAGATGTGGGTTTGACCACTTGTCTAATCAAATTAATAGAGTTCGTTTAAGTTGGCTGATTTCCTGGCACAGAGCTGGCTTTGAGACAAAGTCTAAACATTTTTAATATGCCTGAGGTCAGGCCCAGTCCAGAAGCTTAATGTTAGAGTGCTTAATTAGTTCCAAAACCAGTTTTGATGTGTTTGGGAATATTGTCCCATTCCAACTGTGTCCTTAGTTTTAACTGCCTCGCTGTCAATTTGATGGAAAGTTAAAGAATTCATGCAATGCACCATTAGCACTGGCAGAGAAACAGACCCTCGCTATGATGCTACGATGGTGGAAGCTAATTTCAGATTTCTTAGGTGTGAAAATATTAATTTTGTCTCCTCCAAACATGCCTATTGTCATTGTGGCCAAATAACCCAGTCTGTTTTGCGTGACCATAAAAGTTTCTTCCAGAAGACATTTGGATCCTCAATGTGAGCAATAAGAATTCCAGCCAAGCTCATGTGTTAATTTTGGAGCAGAATGTTCTTTCTTTGTCGACATGGATGAAGTTGGCAAACACACAAGTTTCTGAAGCGGCTCAGACCCCTAACTCCATAAAAGATTTTATGTACTATACTTAAAGGCTAAGCCATGAATCTGAAACAATTTAAATGAACTCTACCAATTTTGATAAGTAAGTCTGCAACGTGCAAAGATCTTGCTAACAGATATACAAAGTGTGTGATTTCAATGCTAAAGGATATTCAACCAAATATAAGTAGGGTATAACTTTGACTCTTTGTAGATTAAAGATAATTCACAAACTGTGACTTTTATCTAGTGGTAAATCTTTTTTTTAAAAACGTGACCTAGTTATTTCGTCACCCCAGGGTGAAAATCTCCATAGTTTAAAGTCTAGAACTATTTTGTCAGTCTCAGAGAGGTAAGTGCATATAAACTTTGCACCAGAATATGTTTAAACCCAACATAGTCATTTGTCAAGCCTGACTACATCACCGTTTTAAATATTCTCCACAAGTATGACTGAAAAATATCATCATGAACAAACTGTTGTAAGCAACAGTATAGCACAACTCAACGTGGTTCAACTGCAATGTGAATATTGTCCATCTGTCCATCCATCCATTTTCTGCCGCTTATCCGGGGTCGGGTCGCGGGGGCAGCAGCTTCAGAATGGAGGCCCAGACTTCCCTCTCCCCAGCCACTTCTTCCAGCTCCTCCGGAGAAACCCCAAGGCATTCCAAGGCCAGCCGAGAGACATAGTCCCTCCAGCATGTCCTGGGTCTTCCCCGAGGCCTCCTCCCGGTGGGACGTGCCCGGAACACCTCACCAGGGAGGTGTCCAGGAGGCCTCCTTACTAGATGCCCGAGCCACCTCAACTGGTTCCTCTTGAGAGCAGCGGCTCTACTCTGAGTCCCTCCCGGATGACCGAGCTTCTCACCCTATCTCTAAGGGAGAGCCCAGCCACCCTGCGGAGGAAACCTATTTCGGCCGCTTGTACCCGTGATCTCATTCTTTCGGTCATGACCCAAAGCTCATGACCATAGATGAGGGTGGGAACGTAGATCGACCGGTAAATCGAGAGCTTCACTTTTTGACTCAGCTCTCTCTTCACCACGACGGACCGGTACAGCGCCCGCTTTACGGCAGACGCTGCCCCAATCCGCCTGTCGATCTCCCTCTCCCTTCTTCCCTCATTCGTGAACAAGATCCCCAGATACTTAAACTCCTCCACTTGAGGCAGGACGACCACCTTGACCCAGAGAAGGCACTCTACCCTTTTCTGGCTGAAGACCATGGCCTCGGATTTGGAGGCACTGAGCCTCATCCTGGCCGCTTCACACTCAGCCATGAACCGTTCCTGCGAGAGCTGCAGATCACGATCTGATGAAGCCAACAGGACCACATCATCCGCAAAAAGCAGAGATGTGATCCTAAAGCCACCAAAACGGATTCCCTCAACACCTCGGCTGCGCCTAGAAATTCTGTCCATGAAAGTAATGAACAGAATCAGTAACAAAGGGCAGCCTTGGTGGAGTCCAACTCTCACTGGATACGAGCCCGACTTACTGCTGGCAATGCGGACCAGACTCTTGACACCAGTCATACAGGGACCTGACAGCCCGTATCAAAGGGCCTGGTACCCCATACTCCTGGAGAACCCCCCACAAAACCCTCCTAGGCACATGGTCGAACGCCTTCTCCAAGTCCACAAAACACATGTAGACTGGTTGGGCGAACTCTGCCATCGAGGAGCTTTTTGACCACCTCTGCGACCTCGTCCCCAGAGATTGGAGAGCCCTACCCAGAGTCCCCCGGCTCAGCTTCCTCAACAGAAGGCATGTTGGTGGGATTGAGGAGGTCTTCAAAGTATTCCGCCCACCGGCCCACAATGTCCCGAGTTGAGGTCAGCAGCACACCATCCACCCTGTAAACAGTGTTGGTGCTGCACTGCTTCCCCCTCCTGAGACGCCGGATGGTGGACCAGAGTCGCCTCGAAGCCAGTACCCCCTCCAAGGACTCCAAGAAGGGTGGGTAATCTGAACTGCTGTTCGGCCCGTAAGCACAGACAACAGTCAGAACCCGTCCCCCCACCCGTAGGCAGAGTGGGGGGACCCTCTAGTTCACTGGGGTAAACCCCAACGTACAGGCGCCAAGATGAGGGACAACAAGTATGCCCACTCCTGCCCGGCGCCTCTCACCGTGGGCAACTCCAGAGTGGAAGTACGTCCAGCCCCTCTCAAGGAGACTAGTTCCAGAACCAGAGCCATGCATCGAGGTGAGGCAGACTATTTCTAGCCGCAACCTCTCAGCCTCGCACCTCGCACACTAGCTCCGGTTCCTTACCCACTAGAGAGGTGACGTTCCATGTCCCAAGAGCCAGCTTCTGCAGCCGAGGATTAGACCGCCAGGGTCCCTTCTCTCGGCTGCCGCCCGTCACACAATGCACCCGACCCCTTTGGCCCCTCCAATAGCTGTTGAGCCCATTGGAAGGGGGACCCACGTCTCCTCTTTGGGCTCAGCCCGGCTGGGCTCCGTGGGTAAAAGCCTGACCACCAGGCGCTCGCCATTGTGCCCCACAACCAGGCCTGGCTTCAGAGTGGGGCCCCGGTGACCCGCGTCCGGGCGAGGGAACGCCAGATCCAAAGATATTTTCCATCATAAGGGGTCTTCGGGCTGCACTTTGTCTGGTTCCTCACCTAGGACCTGTCTGCCTTGGGTGACCCTACCAGGGGCATAAAACCCCAGACAGCATAGCTCCTGGGATCATTGGGAAACTCAAACCCCTCCACCACGATAAGGTGGCAGCCCAAGGAGGAGTATGAATATTGTACACAATGAAATATTGTACATAATGAAATTGTGATGACAATATATTCACAGTATATTGTTCAGCCTTAATCTGGAGACCATTCCTCCAACACAACACGGCACTGGCATTCAGGTCTAACTAGGTTTTGATACCAGTGGCCACCAGTAACATAATAGCCAATAGCGTGTCATGTGGCATTGCGGGTGTTTCAACTTCTAGTTGTGGTACAAGTAAATCTTCCAGAGATTGTCAGCCTCATCTTAAATTCTTCCATGTTTAGCCATTCACAGAAAAGCCACAAAGCCACCAACCGGAAGTTTCAGAGCAAATTTCTTAAACTAAAATCTTTCTCTAATTGCCTTCTAAACTCTAACAAGTCGGCAAAAATGTAACACAAAAGTGACCAAGAGAGGTGGCAAATACAGAAAGATGCCCTGAAAAAAGGCAACCCCCCCCTCCTCCCCGAATATCCCAATCATAATAACACAGCATACTGAATCGCACCATCTTGTTTTCAGAAAGAACAAACACAAATAGATTTACTTTCATCAAAGTTTCCGGAGAAGTCATGAAAACAGCTAAAAGTTTAGAAGTGAAGTGAAGTGAAGCATTGGGGTGAGGGAAAAAAAAAACTTAACCTGTCAAAGCACAAACAGATGTGTAGAGCCATCATTTCACAATAACATAGAGTGGAAAGAGGCAGAGATTTAAATTCCTACACAACCCAAATCAGTATAGCAGCATGCAGCTATGCACTGAATGCAACTTTGTTTATGCGGTGGCTTAAATTAAACCCGAATAAATCTGAAAAACGCACGACAATGTCTCCGTTTGCAAATCCTTCCGTCTCATCCAAACACAAAATGTCTCCTGGGACACTAACTTCAGACACATTCTCACGTATAGGACACATAAAACCATCAAATATAACTCCTCCTGGCTTGAATTAAGTTATAAAACGTATACAAGAAATGGGAAGGGGTTTTTTTTTTTGGTCTCAACTCCTTTAAAAAGCTACTCCTTGGCTACAAACGCAAGGCAGCAGTGATGGGAAACTACCAGGTGTAAACGTGAGGCAGGATGCTGCGGGATGCTCACTCAGCAGACCTTCCCCAGATGAACAATAAACGCTGGGAAAAAAAATAAAATAAATTTGACCGGAGTGTACCGACTAGGCATGATCTGCTGCTTTACGCCTCCACAACGCAGCACAGAGACTAGACGGTCATTAACGTTTTAACTAATTAATCATCAAATAAATCCTTTTAATCAATCTAATCACAAGGCAAAGGGGAGTCAGCAGGAGATTAAACATGTCTTATTATAACCAGAAAGCTCTTCCTTCATATGTTTTCTTTTAATTCTAATAATATAATATAATGCAAGATATTACATTACTGTGCTAAACTGACAGGACATTGCGCAACAAGATTACACACTCATCATTCAAATGAACTTACCAAGATGAGAGTGCAGTGTAACTGTTAGTGCTACATGTTGCATTTTTTCCATATTTATTTAAAATTAATGCAATGCAGTAAGGAAGTCAATTATGTCACTAATTTTACAATATGTTATTGTGTTAACAATTTTAATTCATTTTAAGATATAAAATGATGGCTAATCAATAAAATAATAATCTTAGTGAAATATTTTTTACTTTATGTTGACAATTGAAAATATTTAAAAGTAAAATATTTATACATACCTGTCAAATTTTGGATTTTGTGTTGCAGTTTTCTTTTTGTTGAATTTGTAATCCGGATATCAGCAAAATTATCATTTAAACAAGCTATAACATTAAAAATGTTATATTTTTAATATAACATTTATTTATATTTATCTATTTATTATATTATTGTTAATCTAAACAGTGTTTTACTATTTTTTTTTAAATTTACATTTTAATGTTGTAATTTACAGGATATTACTGTGAAATTCAGACTTCTTTAGTTTAATGAGTAAGTAATATATCACCTCTATCAACCAATAGAAAATGAAGAATGAGGAAACAAATACAGTTTTTTTTTTGCTCCTGATCTTATTTGGAAAGAAATTAAGTTGCTAAAAATCTCTAACCTCTCTCTGATATCTTTATTACGGCTTAGAGGAGTATTTCAGAGGTTGATAGTCGACGTGTGTTGCAGTTTATAGGTATAAATACAATGTGATCAAAAACTATTTGCCCCCTTACAGATTATATCTACATTGTCATACTTTCATGTTTGAGCTCATCAAACACATTTTTTAAATATCAAATCAGAGAATTAACCAGAGTAAATACATAATGCAGTTTTTAGATTCTGATTTTATTTATGGAAGTGAAAAAAAAAAGTTATATAAACCATTATGTTTAATCACCAAAAAAAATAATTGGTGATTAAACAATTACAGTTGGGCCACCCTTTTGTGGCACCAACTGACATTAAAACTTTGCAATGACGGCCAATGAGTTAGTTTTTTTTTTTTAGGTCGTAGTGAAGTAATCTGGTCGTCCAACGGCATCTAAAGTGGAGTTAAGTGCAGATTTTCACTAGAACACTCCAGAACTAACAAGTTCCTGTTTTGTCTTTTCAGTCCACTGAATATTTAGCATTGACACACATCGGAGAAAAGCTTTCGTCAAATGTGAGATGGGCGTTTGGGTTGCTTTTTGGTGGTTTTCATCTTTTCCTCCCATGGGGGCATTTTAGTTAGCCAGTCTCTTTCTTACTGTTGCACTCTTGGGAATAACTTTTGTAGACCAGTGACTTCTGTAACAGATCCCCTACTGTATCCTGTCTTCCCTGTTAGACATGGATTAGACTGATGTGATGGCTTGTTTGCCATCTGTTATTGAATTCATCTTGATCAGGGAATTGTGTGTTAGTTTTGAAAATAGTTTAGCCAGCTTTATTTTCATATTTTTTTAGATATATATGGAGACATTTGGGTATCATAGCAGCACAGAAACAAGTGAATTGCAGGTAAAGTACTAAATAGAGATGCTAATAAATCAGATGCTAATAAAGCAGCCTTGATTTCCTTTATTTTGGGGGGATCAGTCGATGTTTACACAGGAACATAATCTCATCCGTCGATCTTTGTCACTTCCAGTGACTGAAAATCAACTTTGTCGCTCTATTTTGCAACTTTTCTGACAAAAATAATCAGTATCAGTCAAAATTGGAATCGGGAGATCAGGCTTTTTAAAGATTGATGATCGGCCAGGAAACTGCAATCGTTGCACCCATCGTAGCAAAATAGCATAAATAAAAGCTAGAACAGCTCTAAAAGCACATCAGACCAAAGCTATTTCTGTCATAGAGAATATGGCACAAAAAATGACAACAAAAGTGACAAAAAGTAGAATGCACACAACAAAGTTGGGAGACGAAGCATGAGGCTGCCGACAACCCCAACGACACAAGCGAAATAACTCAAATAATCGTTCAAAACTGAATTTTATATGGACTCAGGTTATTTTTTTGTCCACTATTAAACTTTGTTTAGTGTTGATTTAAACTTATTTTAACTTTAAGTTTGTCTCACAAAAGAGCAAGAAAAACTAAATCTGTAAGGGGGCCAATATTTTTTTCACAACATGTGCAGTCATAAAAATAATAATGAACAGACAGCTATAAAGACAAAGTATGTGCAATAAAAACTGAAAAAAAGCTGTTTTTCTTACCGCTTTTAAAATATTATACATTTATTAGTAAAATTAGACATTTATCTTTTGCATTTATTTACTGTTATTTTTGATACTATAGTAACAAAGGTGGAATATGACCATGTTTAATAGTTGAGCTATTGGCTCTTGTAAGCAGCAGTCTGCAGACAGCTGCTGCTTGAAGCTTGCCAACTATAGTTTTAAATGAGCATTACCTATTATGAGAGCATAGTGTGGAAATTAAGAGTGGCATGACAGTGATTGTTTTTCTTTTCTTTCCCCTCCAACCAAATGTGCCTTTAGTGTGCACAGCAAATGCCTACTGAGCTTTTTTTTTTTTTAAACAAAAAAATTAAGGAAAAAAATCACAGAACAGCGACACTGTCTCCCATCTAAAACATATGAAACTGTGGCTGAAAAGTGAAAGCCGAACAGACGTCCAATTAAAGATGTCTAAATGCAGTCAGAAGGTCAGATGGAGTTAATCACACTGGCATCCAAATGCCAATATTGGACATCATCTAAACAAAAATGGATTGCTTCCCCATTTATTTGTTTTTTCTGATCTAAATAAACAGAAGCGCTGCAAGTGGACATAAAGTAAATATCCATAAGCAATTAGTGGCAAGAAAAACCTCATTAAAAGGAAACCATAGGAATGATATGAGTCATGGCTGAAATTTGAAGGGGGCAGGGTTGACACCCATAACTCATTAAAATTTAGTTAATCTGCCTGATGCCTCACAATAAAAATCAACAACGTTTATGCTTCATTTTTAAAGCGATGTGGTGCATTTTGTTTATTTGCAAGGATACATTTGTACCCCCCACATCCAGGCTGCTTGACTGATTTTATTTCAACATACACAGGGGCACAGATGTATGGATATTCTACACGCACCAACTTCTCCCCCCATACAGGTCAGAAAGGTCACAACAACTTGCAGGAAACATAAAGGAGAGTTAATTCAAAACACTTGACCCTTGCCCCGCAGTTAACATGTGCCCCATTACATGCTCTGGCTCAATGCTCTACTGTGTGTGGCTTCTTTTCCCTGTCTCTGTGTGTGTCCCTATGTCCTAAAAAGTGTCTTTTTAGCACTTTATGCAAAACCACTCACATGCAGCCCCTCAATGTGCTGCAAGCAAATATTAAAAGTGTGTCCAGATAATGCGCTATTTCTGCTGGAACGTCGTAATTACTAGACACTTGATATCAGCATCAATCTCAGCCAAATCAGTGAGTTTACTACTTTTGGGAGGTTAAAAGGTATCCTGTTAGCAAGTAGCAGGCTAAAGCTAAAGCTAACACTGGTCAGAAGAAAGAAGCTGTCTCTCACGTTAAAAGTAGCAAACGTGTCCGTTAATCACGTAAAAATAAAATTCGCTTCCTTGTTTGAATACGTTTGTGGCGGCAAGTGCTGCATTCGCCGACACTGAGGGTAAAGTGAGATAAGCGGCACAATGTGGCTACAGTGTAGCCTCCCCCTGAGCACCCCCAGCGCTCAAACTTCAGAGACGACTTATCATTTATGCACATCAGTTATTCATTAATTCATCTTACGTGAAAGTCTAGCAGAGTCTCGCCGGCAGACACCTCGGAGGCTGAGTCCCGCTACCAGCGGTGAAGCAGGGCAAGTCGGGGCGGCCAGAAAGCTGTCGGTGCCCCCGCTGTGTGCCAGCCTCGATGCCCGGTAGGATTTAGGAGTGCTCGGTTGGCCCGGGCCGGTGTGAGAGACCGGCCGTGTTCAGCGGGAGGAGGAGGGGGCAGCAGCAGCAGCGGAGAAAGGATTCAAAATATAGCTTTTTTTCTCCTCCCTTTTATTTAATGTCAGCTCAAGCTCCAACTTCACTTAAAGAATGCAGCCAAATATTTGTCTCTTTTTGTCGTCTGGGGAGACGGGGGACATTAAAAAAATTCCTCAAAACCGTCGAGGGGGTCGGTGTTCTCCCCGCGTCTCCGTGCCAGCAGCACCGTGCGATGTCCTTCTCCTCCCGGCGGTACAGCGGAGCAGCTACCGATCCGGTTCGGAGACGAGCTAGTCCCGTCCAAGATGTCGCTTATGATGTCTTGCTTCAATTAAATTATTTATAATAAGCAATCTCGGCCAACCACAGAAGCGATACTGGGCAGAACTCCAATTTCCAGACTATTTTTTTTCTTTCTTCTTTTCTTTTCTTTTTTTTTTTTTAACCGGGGAGGAGTTTATAGCGGGTGATCTTGGCACTCCATCTTTAACCGACATCAACAGGTCATCCCGGGACACAAATGCGCTGCAACTGTGGGCGAGACAGAGGGATGGATCCGCGGCATGGCGAGAGGAGAACAGAGCAGAGAGGAGGGGAGAGAAATGGATACGGGATTGGCTGGAAGAAAAGAAAAACTAAACTTTGCCGGTTTATTCACTGCACTTTGTGATTTTAGGCGACTGGCAGCGGTTTGCACTTGCAGCTTGACGACCCGAAGAGACAAGGTTGCTTTTGAGGAAGTTCAGGAATGCGGGAGAAAGATGAGCCGGGAACTCATAAAGCCACTCACCGACGAAAGAAAGGAGAGCAGGGGCGACACAAGAGATTTTGTAAGGGGGGTGGCTACACGGGGGGCCTCTTATAATAATACAACAACAACAAAACTTTGATTCAATCTTAGGAATGGACTGCATGGTGCCGTTCGTAGCACTGTAGTCATTTCACTCAAAGTAGAAGGTCTTGGCTTTGAATCCAAGTCTGTGGTCTTTCATGGATTTCTCTCCATGAACGGGTGGGTTCCGAAGATTTTCGTATGGGTGGGTAAACCTGGCCAGTAAAAATGTTATGAGTGCACAGCTAAACAAAATAAATATATAAATAAATAAGATATATTTATTATATTAACAATTGTTATTCTATTTAAAATTTTATAGATATGAATTTATTTATTGTGTATTACATTTATTTCTCGGTGGCAAACATTTTTCCTGGAAGGGGCCATGAACCCTTTACACCCCCTTGGGGGCACCACTGGTGGGTTTTCTCCAGGTACTCCGGCTTCCTCCCACAGTTCAAAACATGACTCTTAGGTTAATTGGCCTCTGTAAGCTTCCTGCAGGTATGAGTTTCTGTCCTGTGTGATGCCCTATGATGGCCTGGCATCGCATCCATCACAGGATGACTGCTGGAGATGGGGTGTGGAGGTACCTGGGTGCATGATGATTTCAGGTGATTGGTAAAATAGGATACAAAATATACAGTCAGCTCAAGACGTGTGTAGCGGATAAAGCAATGAAATGTCCCGCGCAAAACTTTTGTCCACTGACTCAAGCTTAAATATGAATCCACTATACTTATGCTTGATTTTTCATATGTTGAGCAACTGAAAATCTGTGCTTTTTACACGTAAAATTGATGTTGTGGCTGATAACCGTTATTGGCAATAAGATGGAAATAAACATTGCTTGTTAATTGGCCAAGTTTTACTTATCGAACCAGCACCAGTATCTTAAAAAGATGACTAACATCGGGTAACACAGATATAGATACCGATATATTGTGCATCCCTAATAAATTTTGCCATAATTTATGGCATATGGTGAGACATCAAGCAGGTATTGACCTTGTGAAATTTGAAAACAGCCCCAGAGAAAGTGGCATATATCTAAAAATAGGACCCCAACATATAAATATAAATAAATCTTGTAACCTATAAACATTTGACCCCTCCTATTTTAAAATCATTCACTATATATTATATTATATTATATTATATTATACAGAATTTTTTTGCACGATCATTGCCCCCCTCTGACCCCCCTCTTGGTGGCGCCACTGTAGGAGGGGGGCAGCGCGACAAAAGTATGAAGCCGGTGTGAAGTGGTTAAAGTTTGGTCTGTCCCCATGTGCCCATCCCCCCACAACAGTTACCACAACTTTACCATCCAATTCAGAACAAAACAACAACAACAAAAAGACTCACAATAGCTTCACCTTCACTTCAGCAGCACACCATACCTCCCTGTTCATCCAAATTCATGAGGACACCTCCCCACCCCCTACAAAAACACAGTGCTGGAACGGGACAAGACGTCTCCGTCCCGCACAGGCTGATGAGTCCGAACCGCCGGGGGGCGAGTTGATCCGAACCTTTCAACTTACCCCTCCGCTGGATTCTGCTGGAATTTCTTCCGAATGGAGGAGCGGCGCACAAGAAGAAGAAGAAGCGGTCTAGTTTCTCCCTCCCTCCGCCTCGCCACAGACAGTCATTCACTTTGACTGTATGCTGTGAACCAGCAGCAGCACACCATTCACACACACACACACACACACACACACACACACACACACACACACACACACACATGCAGGCGAGGATTGGAGCTCAGAACTATCGAGGAGGGGGGAACAGACAAGAGCAAAGCGGGGATTTTTTTTACCCTCCCATCCATCCCAGGGGTTGCAGATTGATCACAGAGCCACTGATCGACCTGATAGATAGGCAGGTAGACGGACAGATAGGGGGGATGCTGTCGCTACTGTTTTGCCAATGGAGCCATTGTAATGAACTGATATATGGCACCTTTACTTCCAGCAATCAATGACTTGGAATTATCTCGGTGAGTTAACTACTTCCTGTCATTAACCCGGCTTGAGATGACAACGGAGGTTATCGACGCGCGTCATTAGTGTCTTATTGTCGGATAATAAGAAATGTGCTCATCATGTGGCAATAAAGGGACAATCTAAAAAAAAAGAAAAACAAAGCGCAGAAGTTCTACTCTTAATGTGAGTAAAGTATATATATATATATATATATATATATATATATATATATATATATATATATATATATATATATATATATATAAAATTAGAATTTAAATTTGGCGGGAAGGTCGGCAGCATCAGCAAACCGCACATAAGTAAAGTAATCTGATTACTTTTAAAAGGATGACCGATAGGAGCCCAACGGCGTCGCAGGAAGCAGGTAAGACGTGCCGCGAGCGTCCCCAGCCGACCCGACTGTCTGAGCCCCACCCACCTCCAGTCCACCCACTCAAGCCCCGCACACTCACTTTTGTCTTCTGCCGGTGGAAGCGACTCCTTCGTGCCCTAGCCCAGCCAAAGGACGGTGAAAGCCGGGTGGGGGGGGAGGAGGTGGGGAGGGGGGGCCGTAGGTTCGATGCCCCGCTGTCCTCTCAGTTGCGTGAAACAGAACGTCTAGACTCCGGGCAGGTGAAGCCCCTCCAGGGCCTCCAGGCGCTGCGCACAGTGAATACTAAACAGGATGAGACTGCACTCAGGAACGGCACTGCGCTCCCCGCTCTCTCTCCCTGTCATGCCAAATACTATTAACTCTATAATTCTCCTGTGTCAGATGTATAGCGCCACGCTCTCTGGGCATCCATTGTCACAGCGCCCCCATCCAGATGTTCTGGTTTGTGTGGAGAGGCGTATACAGTATGAAGGCAGGTGATGCAAATCACGGATGGGTTACCGAGTCGCTTATTTCTAGATGTATATGTCCTCAGATTCCGTTTGTCAGGATGACAATGATTTCCTTGGCAGCAACTGTGGGTAAAGTCAGCAAAACTCAAAATATGTCAGAAGAAGAATTGTAGATTTACAGTTTTAACAAGCAGACACAATAACTGCATGGAAGGTTTTCGGGTGGCAAGTTTATAGCACATTTCAGCAACAAGACAGTTTAACGTGGTTACACCATGAAATCATAACATAATGAAACAAGCAGCAAACATTACATTTTGTCAGATGCCATCATCAAGAAAATATACCTCAAATACTCTGATCAATGTTCCAGTTATTACCAATCAAATGTAACTCACAACAGGTGGCTGTTTTTGTTTGTTTGTTTGTTTGTTTGTTTTGCCTTGATTTAAAAGGTGCTCAATGTTTCGGCAGTTTTGCAGTTTTCTGGACGCTTGTTCCTGATTCTAGAGGAGCATAAAAACGGAACGCCGCTTCTCCATGTTTGGTTCTGATTCTGGGAATGCAGATGTGCCGCCGATCTGCCTGGAAAACGATTGAAGGTGTTGTCCGTCAGGGGAAAGGAAATGGGCTGTGAGGTTCAAAACCTCTCCCTGGAGAACGCTTTCAAGGTCAGAGGAAACCTAGACTGGGCCGGTTTGCCACAAAGAAGAAGTTTGCAGATAAGAAAACGTTTAAGAACTTTCAGCTGCAGAATGTTGAGGGGCTTTTTGTCCACTTTAAGATGTCAAGGGATGTCGACAAGAAGTCTACACTCACTGATTAAAATGTTGTACTTTTGTGATGTAAAACAACAGATTTGTTTTTGTTATTTGTCAAGAGAGAGTACACTGAGCGAAGGCACGTTATTGGACACGGTGAGGTAACACTGGGATGGAACTAAAACCGTCATGTTTGCTATAACATTAACATTTCCTTATAACTGGTACAAAATATAAAAAAAGGAGACAAAGCTCACATGAGAAAGTGCAGGAGTTTGTGTTTCCTGTATTCTTCATACGTCTGAACAAATTAGGTGTAACTGAGCGACAGAAGTCTTTTCTTGCTAAGAAAACGTCGACCTGCTTGAAATCTTTTAAAAATCCTCGTGGAGGAATGTGTTTTTGTAGGCCAAAACCACATTTTTAACTTTTGGCTCCAATTCTAAGGTACAAAAACAACACAAAAAAAAAAAATGTGCCACCATAGTGAAATGTTGTGTTGGCAGGACATTTCGCTCTTTCTCTGAGGTTGCTCTCTCTCTGGATGGATTCTACGTTGTGACAGAAGGTGTCACAGTTCTAGACAACCCTGAGCTTCACTGAAAACCTCAGCTGTCTGCTGGAAAGTTGAAGATTACAGGAAGTTTTACTTTCTTCATTTTCTGCTTTTGTTTGATTTTTATTCAGACTGTTCTGTCACGCTCTAACGACACACGAGAGAAATAGCTACATTTTTGTACAGTTATTAAGAAACGCATTAGCAAAACAGTCATTTCTCTGTGGGCACTGAAAGAGCGTGGACTCTGCAGGCAAGAGGCAGCGAAATTGAATTTTGTTCAGGCGACTTGTCCAATAAAAAGGCATCACTGTCACGCCGTAACACAATACATTTATGGAATGCAGTCAGTGGCCTTATCTGCTTTCTGCAGAGATATTCTCAGCCCCGTACTTCCTCAATCTGGGGAAATCGTGGTGATTCTATAGGCTATGTTTAGCCTTTCATTAAAATGCGCCGCTAACTGCAGGCACGGGGATATTAAATTATTATTCATGAGAGCAGACTGACGTGTTTTATGCATGTTTACTGGGCGAAAAGTAGGCCAGATTCCTGCTGACTGATGAACCCTCTCACTCTATTTTTTTTATACGTCATACAGTTTCTCTGCGGCTCTATTGGCGGCCCCTGTATGGAGGAACTTAGGCAGACCGTTGTAGCATTTAATGTCGGCCAAGTCACGTGAAATTAAACGTACCCAAAATTCTCAAAATATTACGTTTTTCATTTTGAGGTTTAAACACTCCACTTAATATGTGTTACAGATATTTAAGATCCAAATGTTCATAGTTAGTCCAATGTCCCAAACTTATATTTCTCTTAGGAAAAATTATATCTTTTCTACTACTGCTTATGTTTTTCAGTTTTTAATGTCTTGCTACAGATTTCCTTAATCGACTGCTTATTTGTACATGGATATGCCTTGATCTAAGCTATTCCACTGTTCCAGTTGGTGGAAGTCAAGGTTATTTAGGGATAAGTATGTAAATGAGGCTGCATCTGAATGAATGCCACTCCTCAGATTTTTTTATTTGTGAAACATTTTAGAAACCATTTTTCTTCAACGTCACAATTGTAGTGTACCTTTAGTTAGTTTATAACACAAAGTCCCAGTAAAATGCATTGAAATTTGCTGTGAAAGTGTGACAAAATGTGGAAAAAGTATGCATGAATATTGTATGACACTAATATATTATTTATGACACAACAGATACAATTGAATCCTTACCATAAAAGTGTTATTTCATTGTAGTTGTATTTAGGCATAACATCAACTCCACATGAGGAATTATCATTCTAAACTAAAAGCTTTGACTTACAACAATGGGATGTAAGAAACTGAAAAAAAGTTACTGCATTTAAGAATTATATTTTAAATATAAACAGCAATGACAAGTAACATTATTTGTTAAGAGAGAATGATCTTTGAGGTACATGCAAGATGGAATGTGGATGGAAAGAAGGCGTTTCTCTGTATTTGAATACTTATTTCACTATTCTATTATATGATAAATTGACTTGCCATACAAACGGAGCAACCCAACGGTTCGGAGGTTCTCTTTGAGCCGCACAGGCATCCGTACTGTCACTCGAGTCATGGCTGCTCCCATGTGCTAGTTTGAGTAAATTGCAAAGCAAGCAACGCAGCAGAACTGAAGACATTAACACTGTGGGACAGAAAGGCGTTTTATAAAGCAGAATAGAAGAAATCCGAGAGACGAAAGTGTCGCAGGTAAATAAATAAAAAAAATTGTAGCACTGCCTACTTAGCCCGACTAGCATCATTTATGTGGGACGAAGTATGAGGCAGTCGGCTTGTTTGCCTGCGTGCTTAAAAAGCGGCTTCGTTTAATAAAACACACAAAGCATCGGTTAAATTTACAGGCTGTTTGTAAGTAAGTTCTACGTAAAAACACAAAATAAAACACCAAACTGAATTTAAAAGAAGGTAATGTATAAGAGAATATCTAGAAACGAAGGTAGGGGAAAATCATTTTAACTGGATTTTTACAACTTATACGACAGTTCCCCCTCCCTAAACGCTTGTTAAATAATATAATACACTAATTACCAGGTGTCCCACATTCTAAATAATGAAAACTGACTCGGGTTGTTTCTGTGACACGTTGTAGTTTTTGAGGTTTTGGAGTGAAATTTCATCTTTAAATGTTTTTATTTTCTGACCTCATTCATATCTAGAGCAGATCCTGTCAGAATTGGCTATAAACATAGAAATAGAGACACAAATGATCATTTCTAGTAGTGTTAATGTCACCTAATCCCTGTTATTTTATGTCTTATATTATTTACAATCTTATTGTTTTATAATTTGCTTCTATATCACTCATTATTCTCACTTTTTCATATTCTGTTTTTATTTATAAATAAATTTTTTTATTAGATAAGGTTCTGAAACAACATCAAAAACTTTGAGCGTCGCACTGATTACTTTGTCGTCCAGCATATTTGAGAAAGGGAAAAGTATGGCATGACTAAAATTTTTCACCAATCATTTGTGCGCTTTGCTAAATACTCTCTAGATGCATAGATCTGGGTAGTGGAAATCATGCTGGTTTAATTGGTCCTTGATGTGGTTCTATAAAGTATTGACATGCACACGCCACACTTTTCAGATACATTATTTTAAAAAGGTTTTTTTTTAAAAATGCATACATTTCCTTCCTCTTCAGAAATTTGAAGTATATAGCCTGTGTGTATGGTCTATCAAATAAAACCTTAATACAATACAGTGAATTTTGTTGTGGTAATGTGACAAACGTCTCCTTTCCCAGGCTGCGTCCCATGCTGGTGCGGACGGCCCGGCGGCTCCCTCTCATCACCTTCGGTCGGCTCCATCCTTCCCCCTCGTATTCAGCCAATCAGACGTGTCGGAGGAGACAGAGCTCTATGGACGCCCAGGTCTCCGCCGCTGACCCCTCGTCCGGGGTTAGTTCTGATTCAACGCACGTTCCAGCGGAACCGCCCACCGCCGGCCTGTTACCTGGAGAGACTGTTGTGAAGGAGGGGAAGGCAGCCATCTTGTTTCCCAACGCCAACGAGGTGTTTTACAACCCGGTCCAGGAGTTTAACAGAGATTTAACGTAAGGCAACTTCGGTGTTGGAACAAAACATGTGGAAAGTATTCAAAACAAAGGCGTTTATGCTACTTGGTTCCACTTATATATATTTTTTTTCCCCAGATGTGCCGTGATCACGGAGTTTGCTCGAGACGTGTTGGCGCAACGGGGGGTGAAGGTGCTCGTTCCTGGAGAAAAAGAGCGAGTGGTTGTGTCTCTGTCGGAGGAGACGAACGAGGCCGAGACGGCGGAGAAAAACGGTGCAGAGGAGCCCAAAGTTACAGCAAGAGTAGGGGAAAAATGTGAGGTATGCACCGAGTTCCCACTGGTGAAAATCTAAAAAGTAAGGCGGATGTTACCAGCATACAGTAAACATGTTTCTGCTGTTGCTTTTTGTTTTAATTATGCACATGGAGAACCTGGAATATTAACAGATGTTGAATGGAAAGGAGCTGCTGTCGTCGTGATGGAGCATTAAAGGGGCAGTGTTTTGCAAAATCAACTTTTTTTTTTAGATTCTTTCATGTACATTTGAAAAAAAATCCCCTAATCTCCGTGGCAACCAGTCAGCTGTGCAGAATGCCCGGTTGGACCTAGCTCCGTCTTTGACCACAAAGCTCCTCCTCTGAACTGGAAGCTTCTGAAGTTTCAGAGCTTCTTCCTCACAGAGCAGCCCTCCACCACTCAGCTCCTTCAGACTAGCCAGCAGCAATTAGCAAACACCTGGTGGAACGGAACCACCTGAGCTCATTATGCGAGTTATTTCTCAAGAGCAATGCTGGTAAAAACGTTGTTAAAAGGTTAATAGAGGAGCCATGTTGTGATGACTTCCTGAAGGCGGAGTTTCAGAAAGAGCAGGAGTTTCTTAAAGAGACAAGAGGCCCAATTTCAATGTGTTAAATAGGAAGTAAAATTTCTTCTAAGTCATTTGATATACATGTATAGCATTTTTATAACAACTGATGGTAACATGGTTACTGTACTGTGCTCTAAAATAGAACCTTTAAAAACTGAACTGGTGGAGATGCAAATGCTTCTCAAGTGAAGCATGAAGTCTGTCACACTGAGTGGTCTAATTTCCACTGGGAGGAGTCTTCCTATCCGGAAACACACACACACACATACACACGCATGCACACACACACACACACACACACACACACACACATATAGTGCTTCAAGTGTAAAACCTCTTTTAATAAAGGCTTCCATCAAGCTGCTTATATTAATCATCTACTAGGTAATTTCACACTTTGGTGGCCCCAAGTGGTAAGGAGAGGTAATTGGAGAATTTCCTGAAAGTTGAAAGCATTTACTGTACGATACTGTCCCAGTTCTCACAGGAGATAA
This sequence comes from Poecilia reticulata, assembly GCF_904066995.2. Classification (NCBI taxonomy): domain Eukaryota; kingdom Metazoa; phylum Chordata; class Actinopteri; order Cyprinodontiformes; family Poeciliidae; genus Poecilia; species Poecilia reticulata. The sequence goes on along the minus strand of NC_088830.1, from coordinate 7,884,769 downwards.
ATTAGTTGGAGTTGGTGCCCTGCTTTTTTAATTGAGCACTTTTTTTTGTTTGTTTTATTCTTTGTAGACTTGTTCTCTTTAAAGGGAATATAAACACTTTGAGAGTGACTTATTCAGTCAGAAAAACTTCATTTATTGGCCTTAAATGCAGAATGCTGCACAGGAAGTTGGCAGCAATACAAGCTAGTAAGAATGTAGCTAAAACTCTTGATTCATTTTTTTAAATAGTATTTAATCATTTTAAATTAATTTATGAATTATTTAGATCATTTTCTTTTTTAAATATTAAAAACCTTTTTATCTTGCTTCATCCACCATTGTTCCAATTAGTATAACATTCCAATAAATCATGTTTCTGGACTGAAATAACTAGTACAGATTATTGTCTGTTGATGTTAATTTTATTTTTTTTTCTCGCCTGTTTCCTCAAATGTCCAGAACGGTCTCCGCGTCCTGGAGGGCCTGGCGGCCTCCGGGTTGCGCTCGGTGCGTTTTGCTCTGGAGGTCCCCGGCCTGCAGAGCATCACCGCCAACGACTTCTCCAGCAAAGCGGCGGCGCTGATCGCCCGGAACGCCCAGTACAACCGGGTCGACCACCTGGTGCAGCCCAGCTGCAGGGACGCCAGGTTAGCCGGCCACTGCGTTTACGTGTCTGGATTTCCTTCACTGCTGTGGCTCCGTCGAGCTTTGCATTTCGTGACCCGACTCATCTGCTTCCAAATCTTCGATTTTAGCTAATCTCCCCCTTTTGTTTTTCCAATTAAATCATTCTTTCTATTTATGTAAGTTTAATTTCAAAATATTAAATTTTCTCAGCAATTTTCATTTCTCTTTGTTTCTTTTTTGTTTTTTTTGGTGTCCAGCATCCTCATGTATGAAATGCGAGGGAAGAAAGAGCGATACGATGTCATCGATCTGGATCCCTACGGAAGCCCGGCGGCGTTCCTGGACGCAGCAGTGCAGGCTGTCAGTGAAGGAGGTGAGTTGCTGTTCAGACTGACTGTCGTCTGCTTCGGTTCCATCTCACCGATTGCAGTTTTTAGCCGATCACCGAGCTTTTAAAAAGCCCAATCCTCTGACAACATTTTGTTTTTGTCTGAAAAGTCGTTACATTTACGGGCTGATGACAATGACAGTGCTTTTGTATTTCTGCAAAGCACAAAGCAATGACAGTTTTTGGTTGTGAAAGAGGATTATTCATTTCAAACATTTGATTTCAGGTTTTTCTTAAGACAGTCACATAAAACCAGAGCTAACTGCTAGACAATGTTTTTTTTTTTAAGTGTGAATTTAAAACAATAAAAGCTCTTTGTTTTAAACTGAGCAAACATCCGTCTTGATATTGATTTTTTCTTTTTTTCTTTTTTTTTTTTTACTGCTGAAAAATGAAAACTTTTCTGCTTTGGTCTTTAAAGTACACCCACAATCTGACAGGACTCTGTGGATTCAGCTGCATTGAGCACGCTGCAGTGCGTTTTGTTGGAACGTTCTGTTGACCGGTGCCGACCGTCTTCTCTCCGCCAGGCCTGCTGTGCGTGACGTGCACCGACATGGCCGTGATGGCGGGAAACAGCGGGGAAACCTGCTACAGCAAATACGGCTCAGTCTCCATCAAAAGCAAGTACTGCCACGAGATGGTGAGTTCACTGGAGTGGGAAAACGGATGCGCTGCGGTCGTGATCGCGTTGTATCAAAACGGGCCGGTTGCTGTAACGCTAAAAGTTGTCAGAACCTAAAACAAAAACAAACCGGGGTTTTTTTTTTTTTCTTCTTTCAGTGACGTTTTAGATAATAACCCTCAAATCAGAGGAGATTTTTCTATTTCTCGTAGAATTAAATTGCCAGTTTGTTTCTTTTAAAGGCACAAGGTTTTGTCTTTTATTTTCCTTATTTTTATACTATTTATTTGACTTGAATTTGCAAGAAAACAGAAGTATTAGTTTGATTGGGAATAGAGATGCACCAGTCAAGCTTTTCCTGACTGATATCAGCTTCTGGAGATCTTTAAGGTCTGATCTTTCATGTCTAAAACCCCAACAAAAATACAATATTACACTCATGTAACCATGTCGCTAAAGTTCACAAATGATTTTTGTATTTATTGAACTCAAAAGAAGTGCATTAAAGTTCATACTGTTGATGTGTTTAAAGGCTGAAGAAAAGGTGGAAGTTGTTCGTTTTAATGCTTAATAAAAAGGATTTTTAGTTGTTTGTTTTTCTGACCAGCCTTTCCTGATCTCCACCTGATTGATTTGATGCATCTCTAATCTGCATTAAATATTAAACAGATGTTGTTTCCTCCTCTGCAGGCTCTTCGTATCATCCTCCACAGCTTGGACCAGCGGGCCGGAGTGTACCAGCGATACATCCAGCCGCTGCTGTCCGTCAGCGCCGACTTTTACATCCGGGTCTTTGTTAGAGTCTTCACAGGACAGGCTACTGTCAAGAACTCTGCCAGGTAATTTCCCCCGTCCGTTTGTCTCTTTCTCACACACACACAAACCTGTCAGCTGTCCAAATAAAGACCAAATCTGGAAGGAATGATGAGGAAAAAAAACTGAAAAATATTACAAATAAACCAGTGTTATGTTTCGACGTTTTTATTTTCTTAAAATAAGTTTTATCTTAATTTATGTTTTTTTTTTTTTCATTTAGCTTGAGCTTGATATGTTTTAGCTGATTTTATTGAGTCTTTTTATAGTTAGCTTATTTTAACATGGATGGAGTTTTAGTTTCACTTTTTCTGATTTGAAAAGACCAGCAAGAAAATGAAATGTGTTTTTATTGTTTTCCAGATCTCTGGAAAATTAAGTCTTCAAACTTTATTGCTTATCTGTTTTTCCAAAGACAAAACCAGAATTTTCAACAAAAAATTCCTATATATCCAGTTTGAATCCTTTATCTTTAAATTAAAACATCTCAACTTGATTTTTTGTCAAACCTTTTGATTGGTTTGGTTTTACGGAGTCTTTAAGATGTATTATTATAAAATAAATAGCATCAGAAATGCATGGTTTTATCAGAAAAAAACAATATAATGCATTCTATTGTGCCATATTTTTAACAACTAGATTTTTTGTGAATCGGTTTTCAATCAAAGTTCTTAAAATTTCACTGTTATCAAATATAATTTTTTTTGTTTTTGTTTTGCTAGAGTTGAACTTTCATGGCTTAATAATAATAATATTATTTTATTTTACTGGTAGTAATTAATAGAGATGTGCCGATCAGGTTTTTTCCTGCCGATTCTGATTCCAATCACCCATGAGGGCCGATCACCGATACCGATCACATAATTATTATTTATTTAATCATAAACACTACCGGTTACATTATGTGGAAAAAGGAACCATGAATTCACCTTAATTTAGACAAAAACTTGTTTTTATTAACTTTTTCCAAGAAAACAAAACAAAACAGGCATTCTGCAAGTTGTACTGCTATCAGTAATACTATCTTTAACAGACTGAAAACATATGAAGGCTCTGAAGAAGCTAAATAATGCAGAGTCAACTCAACATTGCCAAAAAATTTCAAGTATAAAAAACTTAACATTCAAAGGCAAATACAGGATCCATTACAATAAACAATCCAGAGTTACTGAATGAAAACTTCCTGATAGCATGGAGGCTAGCTGATTACTGCTAGTTCTGAGTGGCTGTTTCTGACTGAGTGGAGTAATTATGCAGAGCAGGGAGGAGATCAATTCTTTTTTCAGAGATTATTTGTCTCATGTTAGGACAGCGAAAGTTTTAATAGTATGTAAAATGTATTTTTTTAGGTTAGATGCTGCAGCTTTAAGCAGAGGTTCGGTGTGAGAGTCACTACCAGGTGGAGCAGAAGCGGCGCTCCTTCTGTGAAATATTACTACCTGTAGTGCGTAGCAGCGGTTCAACAGCGACAGCAGAACCAGCGTCTTACATCGCAGCTCGAAGACTTAAATTATTTTGTGGGTTATTTGTTTAGCTTTCTGACCGTCATGCTAATCCGGGTGAGTGTTTGTAGCTGTGCGCTGCTTTACCTGCTATCTGATCGCTCCATTTTTACTGCAGTGAGCCTCGATATGGCCAAACTCCTCAAGTATGACATTGTTTTTATGCCATATTAGATTCGTTGTGTTGATGCATTTTGACCTGCTTCACCCCACGTGCTTTAATTTTCTGCTGCAACACGCAAACTTCCCCATTCACTCAGTGCGTTATAGTTCCACATCGCTCAGGATTTGTTGCTGCGCGTTTGCGCAGTGTGAAGGAAAGAGGAGACCAGTTGCACAGGCAGGCAGGCTGCGAAATGAGATGCAGGTGATCGGTTTGTGTGATCGGCAACAAGAGACCATGATCGGCGATCACCGATCATACACTTTTTCACGGAAATCGGCCGATTATGATCGGTGGCCGATCGATCGGCACACCTCTAGTAATTAATGTTTTTTATTTTTCAAGTTTGGCTTTTTAGCCCAAAGCCAAACCAGGTGATCTATTTATTTTGTTCAATTTGAAAAAAGATCTTTTGAGTTTTAAACCTGGAAAAGTTTGTTTTGACATGAAAAAACATGTACAAAACCTAATTATTAGTTTATTTCATTTTTTCTTTTTGTTTTTAGCTTATGTATATTGCTGCATAAGATGAAACTAATTTGTTACAGATTAAGAAAAATAAATAACAGCAGAAAAACTGGTTTATTAGCACCAGTATTGACAAATAAAGTCATACTGAATCATGTCAATATATAAAGCCACTATTAACACACATCTTATGCTCATCCAGTCTGTGAAGAAAAGTTCATTTGACAGAAATGTGAATAAAAATTACGTAGAAGTGACATTTGTTTGTCTCCCCATTCTCTGGTGGCAGTAAACAGGCGTTGGTGTACAACTGCGTTGGCTGTGGCTCCTTCCACATGCAGAGGCTGGGTAGAAGAATAAGCAGCGGCAAACAGTAAGAAAGACACACGATAAAAAGTGAAACTGCAGACGTTCAGCTGAAGAGCTGAGGCAACGAAACAGAAACGTGTTCTCTCTACGGGGGAAAACTGGCGTCATTCTGGCCTGGTTGTCTTTGACACGTCATCTGGGCAGAACTGTTTTTCTTTTATGTTTTTGCCTGGTGTCTGAGAAATATGAAGCGTGTGTGTGTGTGTGTGTGGCGGTGGGAGAAACCAATGAAGACTTCCTTAGAGTTGTTTGAAGTTTGAAATGTCCTTGTTCTTAAAACAACAAACCTCTCGGTTCTTTCTAAGGTTGTATCGGCCTTTAAATGTGGAATACCTAAACTAGGGTCTTCGTTGCTCTTCCTAACATGTCTAGGTTGCATCCCAATGCATATTTTTGACATTTTAAGATGGTTTCCCTCTTATCTAAGTGTTAAAGTTGAATGGTGTGCTTGCAGCATGAAGTATTCTGCTGCCACTGGACCGCCGGTCGGACCAGAGTGTGAGCACTGTGGACAGAGACACCAGGTAGCACACAGATATCAGCACTCAAACACAACATCACACCTGACAAAGTGGTTTTACTCTTTCTTAACGTCTTTTTGTGTTTGAGAAGCTTGAAAAGCGCCCTGGGCTTTTGAACAATCTGCTGGTTCTGTCTCGTAGCTGGGTGGTCCCTTCTGGGCCGAAGCCATCCACGACCTGGACTTCGTCCAGAAGGTTTTAGAGGCCGTGTCGGGGAACCCGTCCAGATTCGGAACATCCAAACGTATTGAGGGCATGCTCAGCATGGTTACCGAGGTAACCCCTCACCCGGTCGGTGAGACCGCGCCGGTGTGGTTGGGGGTCGTGGATGATGAATGTTTTCTCTGTGTGTTTCAGGAGTTGGAAGATGTTCCTCTCTACTACACAGTGGACAATCTGAGCAGCACAATACACTGTAGCACCCCGTCGTTGCTCCAGTTCAGGTAGGAGACGACATTTTTATAGCACAAACACAGCCCTGGAGCTTAGAAAAAACTGCACGATTAATTATGATTTACAAATATACCCTAAAACAAACTAATATGGACAATTTTAGGAGTCTGGGATGTTTGCGTGTGTCCTTAAAAAGTCTTATTAAATTCATATATCTAAAACAAAGGCCTTAAATTCATAAAAAGAAATGTAAGTTGATCAGGTCTGACATTTTGGTGTGGCAGGAATATTTAGTCTCATGTACAGATCTGGAAAAAATTAAGAGACCACTGTAAAACGATCAGTTCTCTGGTTTTACTCTTTAAACATACGTTTGAGTAAAATGAACATTGTTCTTTTATTCTATGAACTACTGACATCTCTTTGAAATTACTAGCAAAATGTTTTTATTTGCAGAAAATGAGAAATGCTCAAAATAACAAAAAAGATGCAGTAATCTCAGACCTCAAATATTGCAAAGAAAACAACAATACTAATGTTTTAACTCAGGAAGAGTTCAGAAATCAATAATTGGTGGAATAACCAAGTTGAGTGCAGTGGACTCTTAGGTTTTTCCACAGCGGTATTCTCTAATATGTAGTTTTTTGTCAGGCAAAAGCTTGAGTCTGCAGACATCTTGGTTGAGGCTACTGCTAGCTAGATAGCTAGCGTTTTTGTGTCTATCATGGGTTAAGAGCAAATTTGGCTGAACCACGTTAGTTTTCGCCACTGGCTCGCACAACCGCTAACTAGCTGCTAACCTACTGTTTAAAATGTCCTAAAACGTCTTAAATTAGACTTGTTGAATCCTCATATTTGGAAGACTATTGGAGCAAAAAAGATGCAAAGCACTGTGAAAAAATAAAGATTTTATTTGCGAGATGCGAGTTTAATCTTATTTGAGCTGCCTGTGAAAAATAATTTTTTATTATGCGGTCAATGAACAGATGGAAAGGTTTGGGTTTCCGTATTAACACAATGAATTAGGAAACAAACATGACTAAATCTGAATAGTGTGGATGGTTGAACTGATGTTGCGTCTTGGCCTCACTGGATCTGCTCTCCTGCAGGTCGGCTCTCCTCCACGTGGGCCACAGGGTTTCTCTCTCTCACGCCTGTAAAAACGCGGTGAAGACAGACGCTCCTCCTGGAGTCATCTGGGACGTCATGAGATGTTGGGTAGATGCTTCACAAAACACGTTTTCAGTTATTACATCCCAACAGAAATACATATTAAAGAATCACATGATAATGTGGGTTTTTTTCTCCCCCCGTTTTCGTCTGTGGTAGGAGAAAACGAATCCCGTAAAAAGGGAGAAATTGTCTCAGACCAGTCCTGCGTTCAAGATCCTCTCCACTGAACCCAGGTGAGACGAGACCCGATGTTTTATCAGAAGGTCCAGTGGACGGGCTCATGTCAGGACTTTTCTTGGGAAAATGTTTCCTTGTTGTTGTGAAAATGACCCGTGTGTATTTATGTGTGTGTTTAGTCTAGAAGCCTGCTTCACCGTGAGAGAGGATGCAAACCCTCAGTCTCGTAAACGCCACCTGACCCGGTTCCAGGAGAACCCTCAGGCCTTCTGGGGGCCCAAAGCTCGAGCCAAAGCAGGGTCGGTCACACAAACTCACACATTCACACGCATCTCAGGGTTTGTTGTTTTTCTCTACGATTCAGTTTAAAAAGTTAAAATCATTAAACTTATTCACCTCTTTCTGAGTTTTTTTCTTCCAATAAACTTTCCAGAAATATATTCTTGGAAACGGCGATCTGCCAAGTCTGCAGTCTTCCCTATGATTTTGTAGCTCTTAACATTTTATTTCTATTATTTACATATGTTTAGTTTAATATCCTAATTTTCTGAATTTCTGGGTTTGGCTTTTGTTTAATTATTCGCCATAATCTTCAAAAATAATAGAAATAAACACATGAAATACGTCAATGTGTAATGAGTCTACATAATAGTAATTAAATTCCAAAAACCCTTTACAATATTCTAATCTATTGAGAGTCCCTGATTAAGTGCAGTAACGCAGCTCCAGATTCACTAACGTTTATTAAAATTCTCAGTGAAAATTAAACCCAGATGATGTTTAATAATGTAAAACAACTTTAATAAATCTAAAATGATTATGGGTTTCACATTTGCTTGTTTGAGGCTGAAGGTAAAAAAAAAAATGTTTTCCAGTTTGTGAAAAGAGGCTGGTTCATCTTCGTTTGGTTACCTTGGTGACAACCAGATCACAGTCCTACAATACCCACAATCCACCCCGTTAATGAATAAATCTGAAAGCATTCCTATGCAGAAATATGCAAACAATTTAGTTTAGTCATGCAGAAAACATTAAGTTGTCATTTATTCCAGTCTGATTCCACCAGTAAAACATGGCCGCCCACTGCAGTTTGATTGTTTCCGTCTGTTCCAGGGGCGGCATCTCTACTGACCTGCAGGACAAGAGGAAGAAGTTCCAGAACAAAAGGAAGAACCAGATCACCGACTCGTCGCAGCTCAAGAACTTCCCCTGCAAGAAATTCAAGCAGGTCCGATCCGCCTCAGAGAAACCACGACTCGCTTTTATCTGTTCTGATCTCGTTTTGCTTCCTCCTCCAGGGAACGTGTCCGCACGGAGACGGCTGCTGCTACTCCCACCAGACGGAGCAGACGTGTGATGAGAAGACTGAATGAGTGCTAGCTATTTGTTTTCATTCTGAGGAGTTTTATGTTTTATCTTTTATTTTTAGTTGAAATGGCAGAGTCTGGATACTCTGAGGTTAGTTTTGGACCGCTGAACAGAATGGAAAGAATCTCTTCGGTTTTGCGCCAATAAAACATGTATTCCATTCAAATGAAGTCATTTCTTTGACTTTAAATTACTAGGGGTGTACCGATTGCAATTTTCTGACCCGTTACTGATTCTTAAAAAAGATGAACTGCAGATTCTGAACTTTAAAAAAAGAAAATTGTCAAAGTCCTGAATATTGCAACAGTGGGGCGACTTTTGATCATCAGATCTCTGTGAAGATCGGTTTCACATGTAAATACGGGCCGGTCAGCAATGAGGCAAAATAACAGAACTGGGCCGACCGGCTTATCGGTGCAGTCCTACAAGTTACATGTGGAAAAGAACTGTCATAAAGAGAAAATTTCTACAAGTATTAAACTAATTGTAGGAGGCAGTAAGAATGACATTAGATGCAAATGGGCAGATTATTATGAAGTGTGCTTTGGACTTCCTTATATACATATCTAAATGATACATCCATCTGTTTTCTTTCACCCTTACCCCGTTGGGGTCGGGAGAGGTGCTGGTTCCTACCCCCAGCAGTTAATGGGCGAGAGGCGGGGTTACCCTGGACAGGTCGCCAGTCCATCACAGATATCTAAATTATATAATTCTTTAAAAATCTATATTTTTGCATGGAATGTTTTAGATATTCCTCATCACAGCTCAGGTTTTAGTCCAAACCATTGGCTGGTGATTTTGGTTTTCGTGTGACTGACAGAACCCACAGACAAATGATGTTTGTCCCTCTAAACTATCAGGGTTTCCCCCAGAAAACTTGCTAAGCCTGGTGGTTGGGCCACTAGGGCAGACATTTATCCAGCGGCCCGTCATGTTTTTCAGTAAAAACTTTTTTTAATTGACAGGAAATTTGAAAATATCACTTGATAATCATGTGTTATTGAAAGATTGAACACCTGAACACTAACTACAAAGTCTTAAAAAATGCAACCATTTAAAAAACAAACTTAAATAAGCAATGGTTAGCCTGGTGGCCTGCCAGGCTTATAATACACTGGGGGAAACCATCCATCCATTTTTCTTACACCCTTGTCCTTAGTGGGGTCAGGAGTTGCTGGTGCCCATCTCCAGCTAACGTTTTGGGAGAGAGGCGGGGTCACCCTGGACAGGTCGCCAGTCTGTCGCAGGGCACTGGGGGAAACCCTGCGCCTCATATCTGTATTGTAAACTGGAGCTGATTTAGATGAATAAAGTGCATATTTTAATATTTGCAGACAAAATAAAAGCTGTAAAAAGTGGGTTTTAAGCAGTGCCTTTTACAGTGCAGTTTAATCCAGTGAAGAGAAGTCGGAGAATTCTGAAACATGCTAACTTTCCAGAAAAACACTCCTAGCTTTCTGTAAAGTTAGCTTCTCCAAGCTGGGAAGACTCAAAGATGTCTGAGAATTTTACATTTATAACAAGTGTAACAAGCCACATCTGTCAGTGCTGCTTATGATCATAAATTAAAGTCTGACCATCATTCCTTCATCATTTCAATGTGTTCAAATAAATGTTACCGCTTATTTAAAGCCGTCTAGTTGTAATGTTTTACCGCTGCCACAAGGTGGCGTTAGCAATAACCGCAAACCCAATTGTTCAGATGGGTGGACCCTGACAAACAAACCTCAGTGTGAGACTGAAGGACTGTGTGTCTAACCAGATGGTCAGCAGCACAGGAACACCACAGGGCTCTGTACTCTCACCATTCCTTTTCATTCTACACACTTCAGTCTTCTAGCACAAGTCCGACTTCTGTCATCTACAGAAATACTCAAGATGACTCAGCAGCTGTTGCATCAGAGGAAGACGATGCCGAGTTCAGAGGTCTGGTGGACCGCTTTGTGGCCTGGTGTGGGAACAATCATCTAATCTTGACTGCAAACAAAACAACAAAGATGGTTGTTGATTTCAGGAGAAACAGGCTTGGATCAAACCCTATTTCCATCATGGGAGAAGATGTGGAGGTGGTTCAGGAATATAAATACCTCTGTGTTCATCTGGAACACAGACTGGACTGGAGATGCAACAGTGAAGCGTCTATACAAAGAGACAGAGCAGACTGCACTTCTCCAGGAAGCCAAGATCCTTCAAGGTTTGCAGCACGATGCTGCAGATCTACAAGTCTGCTGTTGAGAGCGTCGTCTCTTCTGCAATCATCTGTTGGTGCAGCAGCATCAGAGCCATGAACCTCTAAAGGCTCAACAATCTGATAAAGAGGGCTGGATTTGTTCTGGTTCTGTTCTGGAGACGACTGTGGAACCTCTGGAGATGATGATGCAAAGAAGGATTCTTCATAAGAGTCAAGAAAGCTATGGACAACTCTGACCATCCTCTGCATGAGTCTGTATGGGGAAAACAGTATCATCAGTCAGAGGCTTCTTCAGATTTGCTGTGGTACAGACTGCTACAAAATATCTTTACTGCCAACAGCAATCAGCCATCTATAATAACTGAAGTATCTGAATTTATGAGCTACAACTACATTTAATTTTCACTTTGGGATCAATAAAGTCAAAGCATGTTTGGGTAATTCTTGCACATTACTCAAAAGTTTGATAGAAAAACATATTGAACAATTGGAAGTTATGGTGGAAACATTTTTGTGGTTTCAATGAAATGAAACAAAAAATGTAAAAAGATGATTAGGTTTAGCTTCCCCTGTGCCGATTCACCTGTTTGCTGCTCATTTTCCTTTTTGCCGCTCGCTTGCAGTTGTTGGCCACAGTTTCTGATCAAGTCTATCTCATCGACCTTAATCTGTTGCAACCAGTAGATGAACCAAGTAGCCTGCTTTAATTGTCGATCAACTCATGCTTGGTTTGTTATTGAAGGACCTACTTCACATGGTCCTTCTTTATTCTGTGTCCTCAGGTGTCCCTTTGCTGCACAAGGAAACTTCATCTCTGGATTTCCAGCAGGATTTTCTGTGTCTCCTCAGTCCTGGTTGGTACAGTGCTGTTGTCTTGTCTCAGTGATGCTGGAGAATCAACACATGATCAGACACACATTCCTTAATCTCTATCTAAATATGAGATGATTGAAAAAGACGTTCTGATCAAGTCATCATGTCCTCACCTTTTCCACAATCTGTTACACCAGTAGATCAGCAGGTGCAGCAGGTCTTCTGCTTTAATTGTTGGTCAACTCAAGTCATGTGACATGAGTTGACGGAGAAATTAAATAGAGAAAAGACAACAGAGTTAAAAAAAGAGAACATGGACAGAAGAAAGAAGAGTATTGACATTTGACCTCAATTTTATCCATATTTAAAATTGTTAGCTGGGTAAAAATACGTTTCCTTACTTTTTTCGTCAAGTGGGTTCTCTTATCTACCTCCACCTTACAGGTGGTGTTGAAGGTGGAGGTTAACAGGCTGAGGATCCACTTCACACGATGTAGGTCTCTTTATTCTGCACACGTCCTCAGGTCTCCTCCTGTTAAGCCTCTGGATTTTCAGCAGGATGTTTTTTCTGTCTCCTCAGTCCTCTGTGTCTTCTCTCTCCTGATTGGTCCAGTGCTGTTGATGATGCTGGAGAATCAACACATGATCAGACACACATTTCTTAATTTCTTTCTAAACAGATGATTGAATAAGACGTTCTGATCAAGTCATCATGTCCTCACCTTTTCCACAATCTGTTACACCAGTAGATCAGCAGGTGCAGCAGGTCTGCTTTAATTGTTGGTCAATTCAAGTCATGTGACATGAGTTGACAGAGAAATGAAATAAAAAGAAAACATAACAGTGTTAAAAAAAAAACAACAGAATATACATCTAAAGATAAAAAATAAAAAGTTTGAAATTTGATCTCAATTTCATCCATATTTAAAATGAAAGTAAGTTTTCTTACTTTTTTTGTCAACTGGGTTCTCTTATCTACCTCCATCTGACAGGCGGTGGTGACGGTGGAGGTTTACAGGCTGAGGAGATCCAACCTGGGATGATCAGAGAATCAGAGATCTGCCACCAGCAGGAGGCAAGCAGTATCATGTGGAAGTGGAATGCAAAAACTTACAAGCAGTGTGAAAAACAAGAGATCCAGAAGGCAGGAACCACATGGACAACGACGAAAGGATCCAGCGATGAGCAGCTACAACCTGAAAGATTAAAAACTTGGAGAGTGGATTAGTTAAGGAACAGGATAGAATAATTTATTATACTGGAGAGCACTGTGTAGGGAAGCACCACTGTCACACCCTGAAACATGAGGGAGTAGAGAGGAAAATGCAAAGATGACGAAAAGCCCGGTGCACGGCGCTACCCAAGGCTTCCTCAGTCCTGCCAGAATCCTTAACATCTAAAATGCTAAATCTAGCAGAGGGATAAAGAAGAGCCCCGGTGCAAGGTGCTACCTAAGCTTCCACAGGCTTGCAAGAAAGCCATTGGCTTTAATAAAAACCGAAGAGAAATGATAAAGTCCTAATGTGACTTCTCAAATAGGTCTTCAGTTTTTACGGATCCCAATCTACTCAGAGTCACTTGACGAGACGTAGCGAGGTCTAAACCACACGTGTCTGGAACTCTCTCTTGCTGTAATTCCACTAGATGTTGAAGGTTTTGGGTCCTCTTCCGTGTCACATAGCATCCTTGGTGGGGGACTGAAAACACGGGGTGACATAATGGGATCTTCACAGTGCGTCAATGGTGAGGGACTGAGGACGGGGGATGACAAAATAGGACGTTTACGCGCCATTTTACAAGAGGGTCTGAGGACGGGGGGTGACAGTCCAGCATCCTTACACGATTTCAACACGTTAGCAACACTGTCCCTGGTCCTCTTGGCAGGGGGCTCCTCTTTAGCAACACTGTCCCTGGTCCTCTTGGCAGGGAAGTCCTTTTCAGCAAGAGGACGCCCCCGAAAAGCTGAAAAGAGATCACCACTTGGAGGAAGACCGACCTTGGTCCTCTTGGCAGGGGGCTCCTCTTTAGCAACAGTGTCCCTAGTCCTCTTGGAGGGGAGCTTATCATCAGCTTGGTTCTCCCTGATCCTCTTGGTTGGGGGCTGCTCTTCAGGATCACTGTCCTTTCTCCTCTTCCCGTTTATGCCAATCACAGATGTCACATGAGCCGCGTCCTCTTTCAAACCTACCTGATGACTAGGTTTTGATGAAGGGTCGTCGGCCTTTGCAGTATCCACCTTCTTTGTAGCTCTTCTGGTGCGGCCAAAAGTCAAAGAAGCCACTAAATTTTTCCAGCCCCCCAGAGGTTGTTGTGAGATACCAATTGGTCCGGAGTCCTCTGGACGCAAAATTGGCTTGTCCTGTTCGTCAAATCCAGATGTGAATTTAAAGCTGGAAGGAAGCACGGTACCAAAACTAAGCTTTGATGGTGGGTCTTCCTGCTTCACAGCATACACCATATCCGTTATTCTTCTGGCGCGTCTGGAAGTCAAAGAAGCCCCCTTCTCTTCCAAACCTACCTCATGACGTTGCAAGGTAGTGATAGGTCTGGACTTCTCTGGACGCAAAATTGACTCTTGCTTTTTCTCAAGTCCAGATGTGAATTTAAAGCTGGAAAGAAGCACGGCACCAGAACTAAGCTTTGATGGTGGGTCGTCCTCCTTCGCAGAATCCACTTTCTGTGTAGTTTTCCTGGAGTGACCAGAAGTCAAAGAAACAGCGTCCTCTTCCAAACCTACCTGATGATGTTGCAGGGTACCGATAGGTCTGGACTTCTCTGGACGCAAGTCATCCTGGTCTTCATTACCTACCTCGTCTCCACTAAAGCTGGTAGAACAGTCTACAGACTGGGGAGCTGAACTATACCTCAACTCCTCTCCATGGTCTTTAGAAACCACATCGGCTTCATTTAACCACACCTTACCGTGTTTCTTACCGTTGTCTGGATGTCCCTCCAACGTTGGGGATCCATCTGCTGGAAGCGCCATGGTATGGGCTATAAAGGAAAAAACAAAGCAGAAACAGCTATAATTCAGTATCTTGGCCTTCACAAAAGTCCAAAGCAATGTTTAGAGGGAACACTGAAATACCAACAATACAATAACCCAAGTTTGTGAATGTGTTTGTTTTTCTTGAATATATTTAATTAACAAATGTGATTATACAAGAAGAACAGGAATTAAGAGACAAAATAAAAGCTCATCTTTGGTCACAAAAAACAGCAAAAAACACAATTTCACATAAAAACCAGAACACACTCTAAAACTCAAGGATCAAACATGTATAGACCATCACCACTCAGACAAACAAACTTGCAGCTTCATCTTGGTACCAATTAATCATTAAATACAACAAATTAAATTTAGACTTATTGGTAATTCATCCCTAGCCATAAACTCTTAAACATTTGGAAACATAAATTAAGGAGCTGCACACTGTGTTTAGAACTTTTTAATATCTAACGAAACACCTGTAATCTTAGATCGTGCCATTAGTGCGAATAAAATAAAGCCCTGCAACAAGTTACTCAGTTTATCCTTCTATAACGACCCAATCTTTGATGCTACAGGTACATTTTGTCATTCTTAATAATAGCCAGGGATACGATACGTGATCCATTCATTACTATTATACTTAAATCACTGCTTACACAACTTTAATACTTTAAAAGTATCAAAGTTTTAAAAAATGTTTCCAATAGCATTTGTACATTACCAAAATATTAATTGTAGCTAATCAAACTAAATTTCACAATCACAGCCACAGCTACTCTGACGCCCCATCAGTACTACCTTTATACACCCACATATAGCCAACAGCAGAAATGTACACCTATAAAATTAAAGTTTTATAGATGTACATCTTTTAAATAAACAGGGCAACATAAGTGGCCTTTCCTCCATTTCCAGGGGCTCCTACTAAAAAATGAAACTGTTTATTTGGTTTAGAAATCCATATCCAGTGTTAAAATGTCTGTTGTATTTTGTCTGGAGATAAGCCAGACAAAATTATTAAAATAATAATCTGCGACCCTTATAAGTAATTTTTTTTATATAGCACATTTTCAGCAACAAGGCAATACAAAGTGCTTATGTGTGCATGATGCCTCAAAGTCTTACTATCACATGTTAATATTACTCCAAATGGGTCAGTTATGGCTGAAGGTAGTGTTATGAAATTCATTACGTCAGTCTGGAGATCATGGCTGCACACAACCCAGCAAGAAACTCAGATGAATGTTCACACAATTATATTGCTCCAAATGCTTCTTTCAATATTACCATCTCCATGGAGACAAAGACCATCAACAAAATGGATTCTCTAAAAGTAATTCTCTCAAACTAAAATAAGTTTTCCAATCACCACACCACTATTAATATTGCTGACACTTTCTGAAAATTAAATTAGCGTGAAAATATATTACAGTTCCAAATATGCAAAGCACCAACACAGCATTTCGTAAACAACTAATTATTCAAAACTAGAAAAATAAAACAAAACAAAACTACTTAATATAAACTAAACTACTTAGAAATAATACAGGAGAAATATATATATCTAAAAACTTTTTTAGTATTCAAGTATAAAGGTTTTATTTCAAGCAGCGTATCCAAGGAGACCAAATGTGTTTTTGAGGCATTTTTTGAAACCTGTACCAGGCACTGACTTCTTATTCCAAAGATCTGAATAAAACTAAACAGATCTTCTAAAACCAGAAATAACTTTTTAAACCACATAAGCAGTGTAAACCCCCAAAATGTTTACTAACAAATGAATCACAACTGGACAAACTTAAACCGAGATCATAGTTTTTCTAATGAATTTTAACATTCACTGTTAACATTCAAGTAACTTCTGAAAATGATACGTCACTAAAATGCAATGGAGCAAAACATTGTTTTTCTGGTCTTGAGTAATTACAATAAAAAATGTATTTACTTTGTGAAATCAACAGGCACACATTGATTGTTCTTTAATTATTTTTATAAGAATAAAGTTGTGTGTTGTTATTTAATCATTGTATCCATGGAGACTACATGTACCACATTTTTCAAAAAGATGATTCCAAAACTTCTTTCAAACCAAAACAACTGCAGTCAGCATTACTGACATTTTCCAAAATTTCAAATAACTAGCATATAAATCACAATACAAATTCAATTAACTCACAAATATGTTGCATTCCAAAAAAGCTAATTATACCTTCCTAAACAAAGAGTTGGAATTTCCAAAAACTGAACACCAAAGTCATCAAAGCTGATTTTAACCAACTCAAATGTTTTTTTTTTCTTTTAAAATCAGTTCACCCATGTAGGAAAACTAAACACACATATTAAAGTCTATCATTAGATAGGAGGAGGCACATGTTTGCAAAGTGTTTCTTAATTTTTTATTGAAGTCATTTTAAATAATGTCACCAATGTATCCATGGAAACTAAATATGTTTGTCTGGGCATTTTTCAAAAAAAAAACAACAAAAAAAAAACCCTTCCAAAGTCATCAAAGCTGATTTTCACAAAGATAGGGACATTGTGAAAATCAGCTTTGATGGATTGTCACTATGACTATACACAATTCATTGCCTATCAATGGTCTATCATTAACGTACACACACACTTATGATGTTTATTACTGGGGCGACAGTGGTAGGCAAACTCTGTCTCTGTTGTTGTGTCCTGGAGCAAGACACTTCTCCCACCTTCAGCTGGAGTATATCACTGGCAGGATAGGACATCTGTGGCTACAATCCATTAGATTATTATCATGAGTGTGTGAAGGCGTGCACACACTGATGGAAATTTTTTATGTTAAGCGTCTTCAAGTGTCCTGATAAATCGTTAGTCTGCTGTGATTACCATGGAAACTAAGTATGTTTGTCAGGGCATTTTTCAAAAAATAAAAAATTTAATAAAGGCCAAGAATTGGACAGAAATCTGACTGTTTTTTCAAACCAGCATAACAGTTTTCTCAAACACTAGTGTTGATATCCCAGACATTTATCCACAAATGTCAATATGCTAATACATAAGTCACAAAACAATTTTAATTAATTCACAAATTTGTTTCACCCCGCAAATGCAAGAGACCTAATAAACCTATATATTTCAAAGAAGTCATCAAGATTTCAAAAGATTGGACACCAAAGTCATCAAACCTGATACTCTTAGATTAAATATCACCATTTTTGTTTTTTTCAAATCAATTCACCCATGTTTTCTGGCTATGCTAAAAAACACACACACAAAAAACCAAAGAAAAAAACAGATAATCATGTCCCTATCTTGAAAAAATAATTAAACTAAACAATTAAAATATAGGCTATTATAAGGGTAAATGCTATTTTCTTAATGTTTTTCAAAAATAATATTAAATATTTAAGGTATTTCATGTAGCGTATCCATGGAAACTGGGTGCTTATTACCGCATTTTTCAAAAAAATAACGGTGAAAAGATTAGATAATTTTTCAGGAATTTGACGTTAATTTAACTAATTTGACTATAATTAAGTAAAATACATATATTTCTTAAATCACTACACCACAGTTTAACATTCCCGACATTTCCAGCGAAATTCAGTTAAGAAAAAGGCTCATAGAAAAAGGATCTATGCTAGCAAAGAATGCTACTTGTCTTTTTTTGTACAGCAGTCAGAATTTCTTTAAAACACACACACACACAAAATAAACTAAATAAGTCACTGATATCTTAGTAATAACTTGTTTTCGTTTATTTAAAATAGTAAAAGAATGATTTTAACCTTCCAGCCGATCTCCCTGCTGGTGCTTCTCCTGGCCAGGAACCGTCTTTCGCAGGTTGGTTAACCACGGGCTTCTTCAGCAAGTGCGTATTTCAGCAAGTGCTTCTTTAACAAGTTTTGCTAGCAGACTTCTCGACAAGCTCAAACCTTCAGAGGCTCAAAATGCTTCTTCTGGCGTCTCTTTCAAAAGTCCCGTCGCAAAGGGGAAGAATTCAGAAGGTCAGCGTCATTTATGGGGTTGAGAAGGCTAACGTCGTTTCCATGACTTTCATTGACGAACGCACGCACTGGTGCGTGAGAGAAAATGGACTACAAATAATGCAGACAATACAAGTATCGCGTTGTCTTGTTAATCACTCCGCATGCTGCCACCTACTGGCCAAACAGTCTAAGTTTACAATGACATTTTTAAAACTTACGCTACAGGTGCGACATTATATTTATGCTTTCATTCTTAACTATGTCAGTTTCGGTCCTCCAAATGGGAGAACTTCTCTCTGCCGTGAAGCCTGGATTGGAAGAAAAATTCAAATTCAAAATTCAATTCA
Source organism: Poecilia reticulata (assembly GCF_904066995.2). NCBI lineage: Eukaryota > Metazoa > Chordata > Actinopteri > Cyprinodontiformes > Poeciliidae > Poecilia > Poecilia reticulata. The sequence continues at coordinate 7,865,892 of NC_088830.1, read as the reverse complement.
AAAATACTTTATTGATCGAAAAGTAACGTTAAATGTTGTAGCTAGCTCATCAATTCAGATTCTTGAAGCATTTGTAAGCTAATTGCTGTTGGCAGGAAAGATCTTTTGTAGCGGTCTGTATTACAGCAAATTTCAAGAAGCCTCTGACTGATGATACGATGTTTTTTCAAGACGGTCTCATGAAGAGGATGGTCAGAGATGCCCATAATTTTCTTAAAAATGCTTTATTTCAGCATCCTGTAGCGTTCTCTTTCAATCAGCTGAAATGTGGGTGATTGCTTTTATGAAAATAATTTTGTTGCAGCAGATTCTGGAGATGTTTTCTGCTAAAATGTGACAGTCATGGTTGGAAAAGTCTAAACCTTTGACCCTGGCTAAAACAGCTGCAGTTTTAAATAAAAAGCAGCTAGCTTTTTATTTAGGCAGTGAGTTTAAATTTCAAAAAAATGGATTGCTTAGAGATTACACTTCATGGGTTAAAACAAAATCCAGAAATAAGCCAACAACTTTTCTCTCAGCTGTTCCTCTGGATCTTGCTGGAGGAGTAACCATGTGTTACAGATTATTTATTTGAAATTTTAAAAAGTAAGTGTGTGACTTTCTATTGTTTCTTCTTAAAATTCCTGTCACTAGTGGAAAAAGTAAAAAAAACAGGTATAAATCAAATTATTTTCTAATCCCTTTCGATGCAAATTTAAGCCTTGTATGTTGAAATGGGGTCCAACCGACCCCACACACGTAAAGCTTGTATCATTTTCCATAGACCTTGACTCAGTTCTCGCATGCACAAGGGTTAAGTGAGACCTCAGTTTGGAAGAGAGGGACATTTAGCCGCCATTTTGATGGGCATGATTGGTTATTTAAATGTGACCTTAAGTGAGAATGTTCTGATCTGCATGGGCCTCACAGACGTCTTCAGCAGCGGTTTCTCTTCTGACAAATTATCAGAACAAGTAAAATATGCAAAAGAATATGCCTTATTAGCATCAAGCAAACTAGCCTGTAGTAAAACGGTCCTTCCTCAAGCAAAGAATGCCTCATAAATAAAACAAGTCTTTATTGAACCACCCAGGTGTGAAACAGTAAAAGAAATGTATGGCTCATTATATTCCAGTTTAATTAGAGCCTTGGGGGAAGTGGGTTTGTTCTGATTGTAATGAGGCAGCAATTACTGCCGCTGTAGAGTTAAAATGTGACAGGCACTCCCTGTTCATCCTCTGCTCACTCTGCAGCCACAAAAAATAAAATAATAAAAAATTTCTTAGTTTCTCAAAATTAAGGCATTTTTGTCTAAAACATTTTTGACATTTCTCAAAACTTAAAAAAAAAAAAAATCAAAAAACATTTAACAAAGTAAGGCCTCGAAAAAGTGTAAAGAGGAAGTATATCTTTTGAGAATATTTCTTAAACATTTCTCAAAAATGACTTTTTTGAGAAAGGTTCTTTTGAGGACTTTTCAAAAAGGACTCACAAAGGATAAGGGCTTGTTTTTGTGATTGTCGTACAGTGTCCATGTAGTTCTCCAGAGCTCTCACAGCATCAGTCAGCTCGTAAAAAGTTTGTGTGTCGCTCCAACGTGTTGAATCTCTTCTGTAAAATCGCCGACTACGTAGCCGCTCTATAGTAGGCGGGGCTTGTCGCTCCAACGCCTAAATAAGACGCCGACGTCTCCTCTGATTGGCTGATGGATGATTAGCCTCAGCACCGTGGCTGAATAGTGGTTTGTTCTTAACCAAAGAAAACAAAACGAACTTGAACCATTGAGGTCGCCGCGGACTGGCGCCATGTTGACGCTTCTTCCTCCTGGATCCAACGAATAAACATTTAAAGTTGTAGCGTAGCCTATTTCTTGATCTTGCGCTCTCGATCAAGATGCAAATTTTAACGTTGCACACATACAGTCAACTTAACACAATCAAAAGGTTCACACAATTGCCGCAACGCAGTGGACAACAACCACGACGGTCAAAAGCTGTTTCCGCCGCAGTCAGCACACACAGCTGAGGTTACCAGTGACTCTATCAACCTTAAGACGCCACCCACTGTGACTTTCAGGTATTACACCAAACACAAACACTTTATTTGAGAGAGAGCTCTCTCAAGCTTTATCTGACGGCCGCGAGCTTTATCCCAGCCACTGCTGCCATGATTTTTGTTGACTTATCACATCAACAAGCGTATTCACCAATGGTTTTATTTTAATTTCTTTTTTAATGGAAACATGGCAATTGCGAACTTGTTTTTTATTTATTTATTTTTTTACATTAATAGAGTATTGACAAAAATTTGCACACGACGTTTGTCATGGAAACGCAGCTATGAAGATACTGGAATCCAACTGATCCATGACCCACTAACGTGTTCCCTATCCCTTTTTGTGAACCCATTTTATGACTTTTTTTCTTTTCTTTGCAGTGTGTGACTGATGGGAGATGTTTTCATGTTTAATGGTGAGAGATTAGAAACCCCCCAGTGAGGCTCCGGTGGCCAGTCTCCTCCTCCCTGTGTGCTGTAGGCGGGCCCCGGGCCCCTCCCTCCCCGTCTGCATTAAATCCTCCAGCTCCTGTCCGGGTGCAGCACACTGCAGTCTCCATCAGCCCTCCGCACTGCGCTCTCTTTGCAGGTGGGAAATAGCTACACACACACACAGGACAGTCACAATGTAAGTATTTACAACATATCAGGACATTGAATACTTTTTTTTTTTTCTAAACTCCTCAGAAAGGTACATTTGATTTCTAATGTTGTTGAATTCCCTTTACCGGCTTGACGTGCAGGTAAAGTTGAGGTTTGCGTCATTTATTTTTTCTTCTTAAGCAGCGCACGCGTGTATGCATTATCTGAAACGGTGCTTTGGTGCTTCAGTCATATTTAGAGACATTACTTATTCTCATTACTATACATTTTAAAGCTCCTGGCATTCTTTGCTGGTTCCAAACATACTCGGGTAAAGAAGATGGAGTCCTTCTGCTCCCTGCTCCTTCCTGACCTTAAAATGCCTTTGGTTTGCAGAGCAGACTGATGATGCAGCAGATTTCTCTCCCTCTCTCCTCGGTGCAGCAGCAGCAGCAGCAGGAACACGTGTCTAGTTTCATCTCTGCAGTGATGAAACCCAGTCCTGACTGCAGCATCAGCAACAGCCTCATTCCTGACAGACACCTTCCTCTCTCCTCCTCTTCATTTGACTTTTTGTTTTTTTTTTAGTTTTACATCTTTGTTTTCTCCGCCATGTTTTCTTTGCTTTTCCACTTTCTGAACGCTTTGTGCAGCATTTGCAGCTACTTCTTTAAAGCTTTTTTCAACGCGGCCTGAGCCAAACAAACGAGAAAAAACAGATTGTTTATATGGAGAAACATCTTTATGTGCTCTTTTCCAGGGCTTTCATCATTGCCGTAGCTGTTTTGGCCCTGGTGGTTTCCATTGAAAGCAGCGTGGGGTAAGTCGATGGCTTCAGTTATTAATGCAAACACAACATAGATCACGAATAAGTCATATTTTCAACCTGAACTCTTAACCAATGCTGGGGAAAATCTCGTCAAACGGTCCACCTAGGGACTTCCTTTGAGATTTTAGAGATGCAGCTCAAATCGATCAAAATCATTAGAACTCTAATTAAAACATTAAATTATTTCAGTAATTCTGTTCTAAAAGTGACACTGTTCTCAGAGTGGTGCATCCGAGCATATTAATGGAAAGTTCAGTGGAAGGAAAAGCTGTGATGGAAAAAGACTCACAACTGTTAGGGATATTTTTGGGGCTAAAAATACAAAAAGGTTAGTGCTGAGTCATGGTCTAAAAGTGTATGAATTGTCACTTTTTTTAGGTGTTTGATTTTGATCAAGTTAAACACTAACACAACTTTGTACAGTAGAGACTGGACACGTTTTATTTCCCTTTAGCCGTAAAGTTTCATGGATTGACAGACTTTCTGAAGCTTTCTGCGTGCCCAGCTCCATGTGGATTTTATTAAGTGGACACATTTACAGTGTAACAATTTACAATAATTCACAAATGTGTATTTAAGAGGAAAATCAGCTGAACGCATTTAGCACAAATATGGCTCCCAACACTATACTGGCAGTGAAATATGTTTAATATCTACTTAAAGACTATTTTCAAAAGGCACTTTCGACTCATCGGGCATATGTTCTAATTTATTGATTCCGACTGTAAATTAGGGATGGGCGTTTATCGTATCGTTTATCGTGAAAAATTTATCATAATCAGAATTTTCATTTATCGTTGTCTTGATGAATTCCAGTTAACGTTAAATAGAAAACCAAACTGACAGTGTTATAAGAGAAGTTATATTTAAAGTTTACTCCACTGTTCCACGAGAGCATCAAAAAAGATGAATACATTTGAAAATATTATTAAATACTGTTACTGTGTAGTTTTTATAAATCACACTTCTTCAATTCATGGTTGTCTTGAAGAAGACGATTATAGATGGGAATGTTTTTCTGGAGAAATATTTCTGTTTGATGTCAAGCAGTCACAGCTTTAAAAAAAAGTAATTTAAAAAAAAACATTTTTTTATTGTATAGCACAACAAAATATCACGATAAAATTCTAAGTCCATATTGCCCACCGTGACTGTAAATGCTTGTATTTCCGCCCCCCACTGTGTTGCAGACCAAGCACCAACACCAGCTTCTGCACCGAGTCTAAGGAATGTCTAGAATATGAACTGGTCTGCAAAACGGATGAGTATGAAGTGAGTCTGAATCTCCAACAAGAAGCTAAAACACAACTTCCCCCCCCGCCCCCCTCTCCTCACATTTATGTGTGTGTGTGTTCAGGTGCGACACCTTACCCCCACTCGCTGGGTGTCGACAGACGCCGAAGCCTACTTCATGGGAGTGGGAGCAGCCATGGCTTTCAGGAGACTCTTCCAGTACATCAACGGAGCAAACGACGAAGGTGAGAACACAAGAGGAAGAGTGCGACGGAGCGCGTAAACACTTGTTTGATTTGATTTATTTATTTTTCTTTCTGTGGCTGTGTGGGGGGTTTCTGGGTTTAGGCTTGAAGATGGAGATGACCGCCCCAGTCCTGGTAAAGGTCCCAGAGGAAACCAAGCTCTGGGAGCCAGCCGTCTACACGCTCAACTTCCCGCTGCCGGCGGCCTATCAGGACAAACCGCCCGCGCCCACCAATGACAAGGTGAGCGGGCAGGAAGCCAGGACTGCAGAAGGATGCGGTTTCCTTTGTGATTGTCGGTTTGAAGGTTAAACTCTGCGGCGCATCTTTGAGGGGCGGTGCAGCATTCGATCAGGGCGTTTTACTTAGAGATCAATAGGACGCACCGAAGCAGAAAACTGAGCTTCACACCAGAGCAGCTTTCACTCAGAGGAAGAGGAATAACGGGAGTAAACGTGGCACCTGAAAGGGGACGTTTTTAGAGCTTTACATCATGCTATAATGTGATTCCTTCATCCTGGAGTGTTGTTGATTCTTTCATGCATGTTTGAGAAATCCTTGAATCTCCCATGGCGACCATTCAGCTGTGTAAACACCTGGTGGAAGCACACCTGCTGAGCTCATTATGAGAGTACGACGACCTTTCAGGGTCATAGTAGATAGGAAAAAAGGACCAGTATGTTTCTGAGAAAAACTCTGACATTTTGAGATTAATCTCAGAAATTGTCTAGAAAAAAACGTGGACATTTCTGAGATTAATCTCAAAATACCAGAGGTTTTTTTTGTTGCAAATTTTGGACTTTTGGAGCTCAGAAATGTCCTTGTTTTTTTCTAGAAAAATTCCCAGATTATTTTAATAATTTCTTAGTTTTTTTGGCGGAAATGTACTCCTTTTTTTTTGTCTATCGACAAAGGCCCTATACATCTTATACAAGCTACTTCTCAGTGTAGCACTGGCAAAATCATTGTTAAAGAACTGATGTTGTGATGAGTTCCTGAAGGCGGAGCTTCAGAAAGAACAGGAGCTTCTTAAAGAGACAGAGGCCCAATTTCAAGGCGTTAAGTTACAAAGTTACATTTCTCTTACATCAGATTTGATACATATAAAGCACTTTAATAACAACTGAAGGTAACATAGTTACTTAATTGTGCTATAAAATGAGACTTTGTGGCTGCAAAATACATAATACCCCTTTAAAAAAATATTCACATTTTCATTCAGGACATTTGGCTTTTATTGGGCTTTTGTGCACAAAGCAGAGGATTATTTTTAAGTGGATAGAAAGTGGTTCATAGGTTTTACAAATAAAAATCTTAAAAAGAGTGGCATACATGTTTGTTCTGCCCCTCCAGTTACTAAATACACTATAGAACTTCCATTTGCTGCCGTTGCTGTTTTAAATATTTTTTTATGTGCAAGTCAGTAATACTTTATTTATATTGCGGGTCTTGATCCGTTGACCTCAAGGCCCTAATCCAGAGATGTAGATTGGAATCGGTCCATAAAGAGACCCCAATATCTTGAAATGCACGGGCAACCAATGACGTTTCATTAGAATTGTCACGATTTTCTGACTTTTCAGACTCAAAAATGTTCAAGTTTTTCTAGAAAACTTCGGAGATTAACCTCAAAGTTCTAGTTCTAGCATGTTTTGGGCTTTTCAAACTCAAAATTTGAGTTTCCCTTGTTTTTCTAGACCAGGGGTGTCAAACTCCAGTCCTCGAGGGCCGGTGTCCTGCAACTTTTAGAAGTGCCTCTGCTGCACCACACCTGAATAGAATAATTAGGTCATTAGCAAGGCTCTGGAGAACTGAGGAGGTAATTAAGCCATTTGATTCAGGTGTTTTGTACCTGTGGCACATCTAAAAACTGCAGGACAGCGGCCCTTCAGGACTGGAGTTTGACACCCCTGTTCTAGACAATTTCTGAAGTTTTTTTGGGTGGAAATTCTGTCCTTTTTTTCTGGCCCTAATACGCCGTCGTACATGGAAGACCAAAGGTCTCACCACGGCGGGTTGGTTGCAGTTTTTGCTGCTCACCGGTGTTTTCCTCGCTCTGGTTGCCCAGGTGTATTTTACGGCGATGCCGGATATGGACGTGTATGTGAGGAGCTACGGAGGCTGGATGCTGTCGGTCACCTCCAGGCTTCACTCCCACCTGCTGACCAAAGAGTTGGAGCGAGTTCACGCCTCCTACAACCACACCTACCACTATGGAGTCGGTTACGACAGGTAGGACGCGCGTTGCTTCCGTCCCGTTTGTCCCAGCAGCTTCTATCTTTATTCTTTTCAATATACTCCTGTTTTGCTCTCCCCTGTGTGTCTGCAGTCCCTTGAAGCTGCTGAACCGGCATAACGAGGTTTGGTACGTGGCTGAAGGGGAACCGGTGTGCACAGACCCACTGGAGCCCACTCCCGCACACACTCCCCGGCCCATGCCGACCCACCTGCTCGCGGACTCGCCATCAGAGATGCTGTCTGACTCGCCCTACCTCCCTCCGTCCAACCTGTCCTCAAACACCACCTTTAACTCCTCCTCTTCCTCCCTGCTGCCCTCCTACCCCTCAGCCGTCCTCCCGTCCGAAACCCCGGCGAGCAATTCGTCCGAGCCTCACACTGAGGCCGCGTTCAGTCACCCTCCGTCCTCCGCCCTCATGGCAGAGGACCCGACGGCGACCAACGCCTCCGTCCTGGCCTCCGCCAGCCCCTCGCTGGAGCCAGAGCGCGAGGCCGGCGCGTGGAACTTCACGACCAGCAGCTCCGTGGACACACAGGCTAACGCTGGCACCGAGGTCCAACCAGACAACGCCCATTAGCAACACTGAAGCTATCGATGTTAGATATACAGAAGACATGCACTCTTTGGTTGTTTATTTCTCCAATATGCAATCTGCTCTCATTTTACCACAGCTTTGTTCCTGCTCCACCCAGAGTATCTGTTCACTGTGTCACTCCCAAGTTAACTAACTGCTGCATTATAGGTAAGATGTGAGGTTAAACTATATTCATCAGATTTAACTGTTAGGACTTCAATCTGCTTTAATCTGATAAACACAATGCAGGGATTAACTACAGTAGACCATTACGTCTGTAGAAAGTGAACTGTTTTGATGTGAAGAAGTTTGACTTTCTGCTCAGCTCCATCGCCGACTTTCTTCTTCTGCTGTAAGTGTGGCGACATATCAGTGCAATCATTGTAAAACCAGCGTGTGCGTTCAACGGGATCTTTGCTGCACAAATAAATAATTGCTCTTAAGCTTTAACTTAAGAACAAAGTAATAACATTTTAGCATTTTTTTCCTGCATTTTATTATTTAAATTAGCTTCCAGGGAGGGAAAGATCCATCTAAAAGTGCAAGTGAAGTAAGCAGTCCTGCTTAAAGCACTAAACTTAGCTGGGGCTACATAAATGCTTAGTTTTTTCTTCAAAACTGAGCATGATTAAAAGAACACAAGTTAATCTGTCTTTCCCACAGAGAAGTATTATTCACTTCACTCTGCTTCAAATAAAGCCGTTTAACAAATCTTTCTGCTTTCGTTAAACTGGCATCATTCTTCAAAAATGTCTCCAAAAAAGTGTAATTATGTTCTTTAATGGTATTAAAACTGCACCAAAGATCCCAGAGAAACACGCATCAAACCAATGCAATAAAATGTATGTAACTTAAAAAATAATCATTTGGTAGCAATGCACCTCAGAGCTACATGGTAAATTTTCTGAGAAAGGCGCAATAAAATGGTACACTCTTGTTGAACACTTATGAATTATTGACTTGAATCAGTTATACATCTCATCAGCTTCACTCAATTGGCCTCAGTTTTTTCCAACAATCTGAAAACAAGAAGCTTGAAGAGGGCTGTAGTGACGTACTAACAATGACTAGTTAGCTGTAAGTGCAGGCACTTTAAGTGTGAATGCAGTGTGACGTTAGTAAATGTGTGGAAGGAGAGAATAGCAAATAAATGTGGGCAAAACTTCAGAAACGACTAGCTTAGTATGCTTTAGCATACAGATTCAATGGCTCTGGCTCTGCTAGAAGGAAATTCATGCTAGCTTAGAAGCTACTTTAGGCCATTTGCAATTGAAGTAAAAATATTTCAAGCTTTCATTTTTTGTATTTTTAATGACTACAGGTAAAGAAAGAAAACCTCAAAATCGGTGTCAGAAAATTAGAACATTATTTTGGGCCAATCAAAAACGGATCCTTTAAGTCTAAATATCAAGCTAATGAAAAGTATACATGTCAACACACTCAAATGGGGTTTTTCAGCTGTATCGAAGTTAGTTTATTTCGTAAAACTGCAACGGAAACACTTATTTACATCATGCAAGTCATGTGATTAGCACCTGGATGTTCGTACACGCGGAAAAGACGAAGAAGACGACAGGAAGTGGTAGGAGGATGATGGCGCTGCATGTTTTTTAATAACTTATAGTGTGAACAGACCTATACAGGTGTGATTTTAATTGCGTTTCTAAGTTAATGAAAACACAGCAGTTACGAAATGTGTTTTTTTTTTTTTTTTACATTTGGAGAAAATAATGTTCTGTGAACATTTAATGAAAAGACAGTGGCTGTTTAGCCAATCAGAGACATTTTTAAGGCTGAGGAAAACCTTTGCAGTCGTTTTGTTAATTAGCTGATTAGGGTGTGACACCATGAGTTTCCATTAATGTCTTTTTTCCACAGTATTCTAATTTTCTGAGATACTAAATTCTAGGTTTTTGCCTGTCAGCCACAATAATCAGGTGACTGGGAGGAATTACTGCATTTTAATGCACTATTCAAACTTTTTAGATACAAGTAGGTCCTTAACTCTAGGAAATGTAACAAAAAATTGCACGAATCATTCAAGGGATGTAGCTAGCTTTCCTTTACTCAAACTCAGTTTTGGTTTCTCCTTTTGAGATTTATTATAGTGTTCACAATGCATCATGCACATTTCTGAAATAAAAAAAATTTAATTAAGTAATCCACTCAGATCCAAGTTTGTATTTATTTGTCGGCTATCAGCACTCATCTCCACCCGAGAGCACGACAGTCCAGGTTCCTCTCGCACATCATTCAGTATTATGCTGAAAATTTACTGTACAAAAACATTATTTTAAATCAGCATCTAATGCTCACACATGGTAAGTTTCATTAAATCACAAGCTTACATTGTGATATCGTTTCACCACATAGAGTAAAGAACCATTCATGCTGCAGTTATGAAAACTGCCAGAAATAAATAACATCCGAACGGCATCCTCCTTCATCTCTGCATCCCTTGTTTATGGCTATTTAATGTGCTTTCATCCACATGGCAACAGGTACTGGGAGAGTTAACATCAAAGTAAAAAAATAAGTAAATAAATAAAAAAATCAAAAGTTCAGTCAGTCGATCTGTCTTCAAAGGCATTTTCTGAGGCCAAGAGAAACAGGAACTATCCAAAAGTTTTGTTTTTTTAATGTGCAAATCAAAAAGTTTCGTATTTTCTTTCAACAGAAAAGCTCGAGTTTGAACTTCAAACAATTAATGGGTATAAATTGAGTAAATCAGCAACCTTTTTAAAAGAAATGCTCCACTTCCTCCTTTAGAATATGTTTCTGTTCTGCTATATTTGCACAGTGGACATTTTTAAAGATGTAAAGGGAATAGAAGTTTTTTTTTTTTGTACTTAAAAAAAAACAAATCTAACACACGAGGATCCATCTGTGTTCGCATAAATATCCGAATAGCTTTTTCACTGTAATAATCTAAGAACAGCCGTCCTCACTTGGAGACGGCCACCTTCTTGGTGACGCTAGCCCTCCTGCTGCCGCCGCTGCCTCCCGTTCCGCCGCCGCCACCGCCGCCCTGCCACAGCTGGCTGGGGATGGTGAAGGCATCAACGCTCATCCCCATGGTTTTTGATGGGATGGAGCTGAACTGCTTCCTGTCAGAGCTGTATTTGAAGATGGACTCCACCTGGCCGGAGCTGACGGAGCGCGGCCCCACGCCCGCCAGCCGCACCAGCTCCTGGGTGTCGGGGTTCATGGTGTAAACGCCCCTGAACTGACAGTTGGAGTCGCGGAAGAGAATGAGGAAGTGGTTGGCGGTGCTCTTCTCCATTTCCTGGAGGAGCAGCAGAGTGAAGAAATTAACATTTTTAATTACGATTTTTACACACCATCTGAAGAGTTTCTGTAAATTAAAAGGAAGAAGAAATGAAACCCCCCACCTCGACTATCTTGTTTTTCTGTGACTCGTTCACCTTTCCAGCCAGGCAGCAGCGCGACAAAGCGTTGTGAATAATGAACTTATTAGACTTGAAGCTTGGCTCTTTAAAGAGTTTTGGACCTGAAAAACAGAAAGCCATGAGCAAAATCTGAAAATTACGGCACTCAAGCACATGACGTTTCCACCTTTTACTTTCTCCTTCGCTCACTAAGATCTATCTACAGTTTTTCTTTTTTATTCATATCAGTAGGAGTATTTTGTTTGTACTTTACCGCCAGCCTCAACAACTGATGTCATGTCAATTTATTATTTTATAGATTTACATTCAGATGGGAAAAGTAGACGACTTTATCAACATCTTTAGGTGACATCTACTTTATCTCTGATTTGACCAACAACAGAACTGATCAATATAAACGACAGGAATTGTTTCCTTGGAAGGAATAGTGATTGATTCACATTTACCAGCAGGAGACTCTGACATGGTGCTAATATTCCTTACAACACTGAAAGCACCTCTGCACCGTTTAGTGCTGTACCTGTGTATTCTGGGGCAGGCGAGGTCCCGTTGGAGCCAGACTCCCAGTCTTTGTCTCCGTTCTGATTTATGGGTCTGCTTGGCGTCACACATCGTGAAGGTGAATCAACACGGCTGCTGGAGGGAACACAAACAGCACAACGCTGAGCCTTGGTCTCACTATATGACCCGATTCATCTGGAGGACCGAGACCCGGGGAGGGAGAGGCCTCAGCTGCAAATGTTCCCTCATTATTGAATATGGAAAGTGGCGTTTTGCTAAATCCGATGTATTTACAGCAGTATTGTAAGTTATGTGTTGGGGCCATTGTTGATAGAAAAAAGAGGAATAAATTTACAGAAAAAAAGCAGGATTTTCTAGAAAAAATGTGGAAAGTTTTGAGCTGAAAAAGTTCAAAATACATTATATGTACTTTCTTTTTGAATAATTTTATACAGTAAATTGCAGAGATGTTCTTAGCCAAGATTTTTCAAGTTGTGATAGTTTGTGACCCTGTTGGTAGAAATTATATGCAAATTTCCTGTCCAATAACATTCCAAGACCGAATCTCTTAAGTTTGAGTAACAAAAATCAACATTTCTACTTTTTTTGTGTGTGCTTGAAATAGAGATGTTAGAACATTGGGTTTTATTCTGAGAAAAAGATGTAAAGCACCGTCCGACACGGCGGCGTACCTCTGGGCTTTCTTCGTGGAGTCGTTATTGTTTCCAGGCTCATCTGTAGCTGCAAGGTTTAGCGAGGAGTGTGAGTAGACCTTCGTCAGCTGAGAGCCTGAGGAGACAAAAGTTCAGTCAGTTCTAACTATTGACACATGCTGCTACCTAATTTTTTTTTCTCCTCCTTCATCTTCTTTCTTATTTTACCAGCAGCTCCTTTGGCCGGACTCAGAGACAGCTTGGTTTCCTCCCGGGTCATGCTGCGAGGCCGTGAGCGGGTTTTCTTCGTGGCCGTCCGACCCGGGTGGTTGGTCGTTTTCTGCTTCAGGACTTTGTCCAGGTCCTCCATGATTCTCAGCTGCTGCCGCCGCTCGTACTCCCCTCGCGTGAAGTCGCCTCGGCGTGCTGGGGTGGCAGGAGGGGTGGGGGACGGCGAGGTGTTGGAGGGCGACGCCGCTCTTCTTTCAGAGGATGCTGGTCTGAGGACCAGAAGGAAGAAGGTTTACGTCACGTTAGCGGCTTGACTTGAAGCATTTAAATAACAGAAAGTCTGCAGAGGGTCCACCTGTTTTCTCTCTCCTGCTCATGCCATTGTCTCCTCCGTTTCAGCTCCTCTGCTCTCTTCTGTTGTCTTTCTAACAGCAGAGCTCTCCGCTGAGCCATCTCCCCTTCACTGTGCACATCCTCCTGCAAACACACAAATGCACCATCATCCACGTAACTGGCAAAGTCCTAAAACGGGCAAAATGCAAAAATCTTTAACGGAAAACCAGGAGCCTTGAAGGGGCGGTGTTATGTATTTTCTAGACTCATAGTGCCATTTGATAGCAAATCAAGTAACTTTGTTAACTTTAGTCATTATAAAAATGTTATAAATATCAAACATGACTTCAAAGAAATTTGATTTTGAAATTTGTCGCCTTGAAACTGGGCCTCTGTCTCTTTAAGAAGCTCCCGCTCTTTCCTGCTCCCTGCTTTCTGCACAACATCACAACAGTACTCCTATAATAGGCCATTTACAACCGTCTGCACTGAGAAATACTTTGTAGTTTTAATAATTCATTGAGCTCAATGCACTCTTTGATAATTAGGATCAACTGGAATATATGTGTGATTGAACTGAAATGACTTTTTTTGCAAAGTGCCTCGAGGCGACATTTATTGTGAAATGGTGCTATATAAAAATAACCGAATTGAATTAAATAGTTTTCTTTATACTGAGATTAAATTAGTCACTGGTTGGTTGCACTGGATTTTAGTTACCAGCATCTTTTCAGAGTTTTATTTGTAAAACAAAATGTTGAAAATCAAGTTTCATTTCCTTCCACCTTATGGTTATGAATCAGTCTGAGTTGGTCTATCATATGCTTTATGAAATAGGGAACTACAAATTATACGTTTTGTTTTTCCGTTCTCATTCATGTTTGGAAAATACCTAAACAAACTCTGTACATGTAGCGACTACACAGGGACTCAGGGAAACGCTGAAAAGCAGAGCGTTTTAGAAAACTACATTTGTTCCTGAGCTTTCAGATATGCTGAACTGCTGTGATTTTGTTGCTGTGCAGCATTTTAAACACTAACCTTAAAGAAGAATCCGACTCCTCCTCTTGTCCCATGTTCTTCTTTCTTCTCCCCACCTGGCTCTGCTGCCTTGGTGAATCCACTGCGCTCCTCTGCTGGTTCTGTTTGTGCTTCTGGCCCATCGCTGCCCTCTGCAGCTCGATTAAGTAGGTTTGTTGCTTCTTGCTGTTGAGGAACTGGTCCTCTTGCAGCCTCTGCAGCAGATTCTGTGTGGTCACTCATGGAATCAGAGGAAAACTCCTGGCCCTCATCAGTCGGTTCATCGCTGCCCCCTTCTGGCCCCCCAACAGATGACAGGGACACCTCAATCAGGCTGCAGGGCTGCATAGGTACGTCGTCTCTTTCTCCTTCACCTCCTGCGCTGAACGCAGCAGAAAGGGACAGCGTGTCGCTCTCAAATGAGCACTCGGAAGGAGCACCGGAGCTGCTGCCTCCGGCAGCCCTCGGCCTCTCTTGCCTGAACTGAGGCAAGACCGGCAGTGCCCCGACGGACTCGGAGTCCTCCTGCTCCAGCTCCAGGCTGAACTGGGTGGGCGTCTCACTCGAGCCCGTGTCTGAGGTGCTCTCGTCAGGAGGCGGCGGCTGCTGCTGAGTGGGCTGAGGAGGCTCCTGAGGGGTCCGAGGTCCGCCGATGCGGAAGGAAGACGATGTCTGGACTTGACACTTGCTGGGAGAGACACGGCGCAGGTGCGGGATGGTGTCCACGTTCTGGGTTGGCGTCAAAACGCGGTTGAGCGGAGGGAACTTGAGCTCAGAGGGCCGTGGGTGGGGCTGGTGGTGGTGAGGACGGGTGCTGTGTTTGGGGCTGCGAGGAGAGGAGGAGAAGTGGAGCTTAGTTCGAGGCGCTGGGCATGAGCTGGAGATGACCGCCTTGGGAGAGGCGGAGGAGGAAGGAAGGTGGGAGCGGCGGGATGGGGAGGAGGCAGGAGGGGTGTTGGAAGCAGAAGGGATCACCCAGGCCTTAGTGGCGCCCCTGGAGGGAGTCCTGGTCGGTGTTCTTGGTGGCGTCTTTGTTGGTGTGTGAGGTGGAGTTTTGGAGCTACTTCGTGGGGTGGTTTTGGGCATATTCCTAGGTCTTTGGTTACTCATGAGCTGCTGCTGCTGTTCCGTAAGTTTCTGCATGTCTTTTTGGAGAGACTGCAGGGCTTCACTCAACTTCTGCACCACCTCATTGTATTCCACGATGACACCCTCCCCTCCTTTCTCTGTGCCTTTTTTTTCTCCCGTCTCTGCTCCTTTTTCTTTCTCGCCTGCTTTCTTACTGTCCACAGAGAAGGTGACCTGTTTCTCCAAACGAGGAGAGTTGGAAACGGGCAGCTTGTCTTTCTCCGTCTCCTTCTCCTCCTCCTGTTTCAGTTGCTCCTCCATTCGAGTCAGACGCTCCTCAAGGGTCAAGCCATCCTCCTCTGCACCCTCCACTCCCCCCTCGCCTTGCTCTCTTTTCAGCTGAAGGAAAGCATTTTTTCCAAGCCTCTGCCTGTGCCTCGCAAAAATAGCTTCGATGCGTCTCTTTTGGGCCTCGATATTTTTGCGCTTCTCTTCAAGTCGGGCACCCAGCTCCCAGGCTTCAGAGCCCAGCTCTGACCCTCTGGGACCCGGACTCCCCTGCTGACTGGACACTGGTGTGGAGGGAGTGTATGGCGTGCCTGGGGTTGGGGTCGTTGGGGTCGGAGCAGAAGTCAACTCTTCCCCGGGAGTGGCGGGGTGTCTCCGTCTGTTGTCCCGGCGCTCGGCAAAGCTCGTCATGCGTGGGCTGCTGTTGCTGTGACTCTCTCTGCCGGCAGACGGCCGAATATTCCCGGGGGCGTTTCTGGGAGCGTCATCCGATGCTTCGGATGAGTCAATGCTGCCATCTCTCAAGACGGAGTCATCGTCACGCGACATATCAGAGTGCTTTCTTGATCTCTCTCTCCGACCTGGTCTTTCAGCACTCCCGGCATCCCCTCTGACCGGTCGGTACTGGACGCCAGAGCGACAGGGAGCCGAGCTGCTGAGCAGGGGGCCGTCCTCTTCAGGGGAGTGCAGAAAGAACCCTGCAGGAGCTCCCTCTGGGCACAGCCTTGGCTCCGGCCGGCTTGTAAACCCATCTCGTCCACTCTTCTCAGTCGATCTTCCCTTCTTCCTGTCTTTTCCACCGGGTATGTGAACCACCTGCCGGGCCTCCTCGATGGTCGGCAGCTCTCCCAACGGTGCCGTTTGTGCATAGGGGACCCAGGAGGAACGCTGTGATGGGGCCGAGGCGCTGACCAGGTGGCTCAGGTCCTCCGGAGGGCTAAAGGGGACGCGAGTCATCCCTGCTGCCGCTGCTGGTGAGCTCAGAGCCGGGATGCCCGTGGCGAGGTTGTCGGTGCTGACAGAGCGAAAGACAGAATCTATTGGGTTTCCCATGACAATGTCAACATCACTGTCCAGGCCGAATGGGATGCTGAAAGTCACTGCTGACAGAGGACGACTGCAGAGTGGTGGGTGATGACACAGAGATGGATGCCAACGAGCGTTTGAGAAGCAGAAACCACAGAAGCCAACATAAGAAGAGTAAAGAAATTAAAATACGAATACGACACGTTTACAATACTAAAACAAGAAGCTTTTGTGTTTACGTACGTGATTTGTTTCTTTGTCCAGCTCTTGTTTTCTGCGAAGGGTTGTTGAACACAATCAATGAAAGTGTAAGAAAGTGTACAATGCTGCTGGGATGCAAAGTGTAGATTATCATACCTGGAGACACCGGGGAGGAGATGGGCACAAAAGGCTGTTTGAAGATGAACGATGGAGAGCCACTACCAGAGAAATAACAGAGTTAGAGACATCCAATTATTTAGCTTTTAGCATTTCTGAGTGTTTATGTTTAACAGACAAATTTACTGATGGCAAGCAAACATGAAAAACATCTCTTAAATAACTTGAAACAGAAAAAAAGTTTAATATCATCCCTTTACATTGACTCCCTTTTAGCACAAATTAGACTTCACTCACACCTCAGAATTTAACTTTAATCTACAAAACTCTCTTTTCAAGTTGCTCCAAATGTCATTGTAGAATCTATCTATGCAAATGACAGCAACAGATGTCAAAATGTGAGAAGTCCAAATCCTCGGCTATACATTCGCACGTGAAATGCCTTGAGAGAATTAGAACATGAAGAACCTCCAATTGACTTAAAGGTAAAAGGTAAAACAGCATTCACTGTAGCTTTTATTTTAACAATGGACGTCTCAGCAAACCATAGCAGAAGTACATGTCTAATACAATTGTATCTACTAGTTTTCCGTCATTTTAGAGTAAATATCGCTTCTATGTTTTTATCAATTGCAAATGATTTTGCAATGAAATGTTTTCCAATACCAAATACATCAAGTGTGTCTAACAGGAAGCTGGTACCTGTTGCTGTTCCCGCTGACAGGACTTGTACAGTCAAGTAATCCTGAGACATCTAGAAGATACACAAACAAATACAGGGTGAGTGTTACCAAAACGCACATAGCCATGATTAAAACAAATGAGGCGTGGTGGAGGCACTAACCTGTGAGGTCAATGGGTTGGGTGGGCTTCACAAAATCAGGCTTCTTCACCTCAAACCACTCCAGAAGCTCTGCTATGAAGCTCATCATATTCAGCTGCGGCGAATAAATAGTTACACTGCCATTTATTACAATGCTGTCGGGCCAAATGATAAATACTGCTGATTGCCATTATCCAAAGAGCACAACAAACAGCATTCCCACTGAATCCTATATATGCTAAGGTCTCATGTTGATTGCTAACTAGCGGTCGCTAAGTGATCATTTCTTCTCCATCCCGGTGCGTCTGAAAAGCAATAAGTCGACCACATCCCACCCGACTGTTGTTCTCCAAGAGGCTTTTTGTACATACAAACATGTACTTGAGAACATCTACACTCTTTCCATCTATAAAGCACTGTGCAAATATTTTTGATTTCTTTATACTATGATGTCGACTTAGCCCTCCACTAGTCCACTTTCCAGATTTATTAATAGATAAATGAGGAAATAGCCAGCAGCTAGGAATAAGTGGAAAGGCACCCAAAGTCCAAAATGTGGAAACAGTTAGAAAATTTTTAAAGACAGCAATACCTCTTTAAATGATTAAAGGAAAGTCTGGATTTGCTAGCTTAGAAACTAGCATAGATTCAAAAAGAGAGCTAGCTTGCAACAAAATAATTAGAAATTACAGATGACACAAGATCTTTGCAGAGTGCTTTATATTTGATATCTAGCAATATCGTCATCACTGTGAAAGATCTGTATGCCTACATGCAGCGCTGGTGGAGCGTAAAGCAGGTCCTCCACAGCCAGGGGGCAGCAGCTCTGTAAGTTGCTCTCACAAAACTCCTTGATCAGCTGCAGATTGTAGACGCTGTCGGCCACAGACATGGTGTCCTTCAGACAAACATCTGTAACCAGAGCAGACAGGAACACATGAAGGTGTGCTTTATGGTGGTAATTCATGTATTCTGTTGAATTTATAATCGTTTTAAACCTTTTCATTATTACTCTGACAAAAACAAAAACTTACAGAGTAATTTTTGTCTGCTTTCTAGTGCAAATATCCCGGTGCACTTGAAATAGGACAAAACTAACAAGTAACTTTTCTGCTAGATATAGGAACTTGTTATAAGTAAATAATTCTTTAATATTGATGAAAAAGTACTAGTTAGCAGATGTAACATGACATTTAATCTATTTAATAAGTGGAATAATCTACCAGCAGAACTAGTCAACTTAAAGAAATTATTGACTTAAAACAAGTTTCTATATCTTGCTGTAAGTTAATTTTGTCTTATTTCAAGTGAACAAAGACCTTTGCACTAGAATTTAGACCAATAATACTTTGAATATTTTTGCCTTTTTGCAGTGTGTGCATGATCAGATGTTGGCCAATATCTATTTTCCTGTTGTCATTCCTTGACTTCTATAAACACATAAGTTTTAGTTGAACGGTATGTTTTCCTGTCTTTCTTAGTTTGATGTTTGGCCAAAAGAAGCAGATTTTCCAACATGTTATTTTTTTCCTTTTCATTTAACATTCCTTGTAAGATTATGTTACTGCAAGAAACCATGATCGAGTCTCTTATTTTTTGATTTGTTAGACTTTTAACTGCAGTGTATGTTCTTGTTAGTACCCTCTAGAGGTAGCAGGCTGGGGCAGTAGTAGTGTAGAACAGCAGCTATGGCGCAGCCGTTAGACAGATCTTTGACCGCAGAAACCAAAGGGAAAGTGGGAGTCAGCTTGGACTGCACTTTGTCCTTTCTATAGCGAATCTAGAGGAGAACAACACAGGACAGCAAAAGATGTTTAGACAGGGAGTTAAAAAAATAAGAGCTCCCCAAACAGACACAGAAAGATGAGCTCAGACAGGACAGGAGACAGTTGTGTTGAGCACAAATACAAGTACAACTTTGAAATAGGCTTAAAAGAAGCAAACAAAATAAAGTACAGGGTTCCCATGTAGTCTGGGAGAGTTTGGAATTTGTTTAAAGTTATTTCCAGGAAAGTATAGAACTCTGAAAATGTGCGGAGTTAAAAATACTTTAGTCTAGAACGTCAGCCGTGTGGGAATTAAAGGTAGGAACCCTGTAAACATGAACCAGGCAGCGCAAGCCTTCCATTGCATGAGAACCAAAAGCAATGACTCAAACTGTGAAGCCAGGCAATTTGCAGTTAGAAGAAAATCCCACACAAAGCACAAGCTGCATTTAATAAATACAAACACACACACACATACACCAACCAAATGGCTGCCGGGCAAAGCTTAATCATGAAAAGAAACGGTCATGAAAATAGCCTTGGTTAGAAAAATGTGCGTGATAAACAAGAATGTGCTATCCAGCGTCCATGCAACGAAAACAGAAAAGTTGGACCGCTTCTGGTAGTTTAAAGTCTTTGAGATTAAATTAAAAAGCCGTGAATGTTACTGCTTAGATGGTTTATTGTCCAGGTGAGACAAACGGAAAGAAAAAGGTGTCACATGACTTTGAGTGCATTGACTGTAACTTCTGCCGCATTGTTGGAGGAGGTTGAAGATGTTCCATCATCAAACATCGACGATCTGCCTCCTTTAGCACGACTTTCCAACACAGAAACATGAGTGGGAGTGAGCAGTGCTGAAAGCAGATGATTTAGATCCCAACCGTCCCCAACCTCGGGGTTGGAGCAGCTGTTGGTGCGAAATCCTACGGTGGCCACTTCAACGGTTCGCTAAACACAACTACAAGTTCAAAAACAAAGTGAACTAAGCAAAATTACAAACTACAAAACACAACGACATCAGCAAAACAGTAGAACTAGGTCCCAATAGGAAACCTCTGATTGGACGACACCACTTTCAACTTCAGGACCAGCAGTTATTCTGGGTTTTGTGCGTTTGTTGAAGATATGAATGCTAACGTAGCCACAGGTATCCAAGAATATTTTGAGTCAGGACATAATATGAAGCTCAGCCTTGTTCTTTTTCACAGTCTGGGCAAAACATAGCACTGTGTCTGACTTCCTGTCTATCTAAACAAAGATTATTTTACTGTTCTAAAGACAGAAGTGGGATCGTCCAGTTTCTTCTGTTTGGCTAATGTTGTTCTGTTTTCTTAATTTGTGCTTGTGCTTAGTTAATGTTGCTGTGTTTTGGAATATGTGGTTGTGTTTTTAAATGTATAGTCGTGTTTAGTGGTTTGTCGAAGTGATTTGCACTTGAAGGCCACCGTAGAGGTCAGTCAGTCGGGTCGAAGGTGAGTGGTGTGGCGATGGATCGGTGGGTCAGTCGGATGGGAGTGAGAGAAGAGCGAGATGTAATACGTTACCACAGCAGGCTTATTCCCCGACTCCTTCAAACAAAAAGCGATAGCATGCTGGATGGGGAGGGATGGCAGAGAGAGGGAAACGGGCATAAATGACAAGGGGGCCGGTCACTATGGAAACCTCCACACCACAACATGGCTCTGCTCTGAAGGCGGAGGAAGAGAGGTAGATACTGGGACATGTGGAAGTATTCAGACTTTTGGAGCTTTTACACATTTTGTCACATCATAATCACATTTGGCCAATGATAGAGGCCAATACAAAGTGGGATATATTTATAAAGCTGAGGCAAAAATGATTCAAGGGTTTATAATATGACAAATGTGGAAAGGTTCAGAGGGCATGACTACTTATATTGCACCTCCATCTTCTCTTTCCAACACCCTCATTCTCTCCCTCGACTCAATCCGATGATTGAACGTAGACATCAGAAACACATTTACAAGCATCAGTTTGTAACAAAAAGCACCTACAAATCACGTAACACAAACAAATGCTCCCTTTAACTCCTCAGAGGATGTTTTAACTGTAATGATCCTTCACAAAAAATTAAAATAAAAAACTATTTCCCAGGAGGACACATAAGAAATATGTGCGACATTTCCAGCAGGCACAGTAAGGTCAGCCACAGCAGACGGACAGTTTCAGAGACACGAAGAGGACAAGAGAGGAGGACACTTACGGGGACTAGTTTCCAGTACCAGCGGTTGGACTGGCACTGCCGGGAAGCAAAGAAAGACAGAGAGGCGCACAGGGGGAGAAAAGACACAAGCAGACCGAAGCCGCAGTTAGAAGCTGCATCGTCGCTAAATGTTAGCAATAGTAAGGAGCTTTTATTATGGCTTTTGCCGGGTGTTAGCTGTAGACAACACGAGCTGCGTTTCCATTGACCATATAACTGAGCAATTTGACGTTTCAAAAACTAATTTGCTTAATAAAAACACGGCAATTTAAAAAAAAAGTAATACGTTTTGGCGCTAGGTTAAGTGTTTTTTTTCTTTTCGCAAAACTTTTTTTTTCCAGTCGCACAAGTCACGTGATCAACAACCAGATGTTGCCGAGAAGAATAAGACGAAAGGAAGTGACAGGCGAATGATGACGCAATATGTTTTTTCATGGCTTATTATGACGTGATGAAACTTATTCAGGTGTGATTTTAATTGCGTTTTCTCACTTAATGTAAACACCACAATTGCGAATTTGTGTTTTTTTGATGTTAGCGGAATATTTGCAAAGTTTTGCACACATTTGTAATGGAAACGCAGCTACAGTGTGGTTAGAACAGTGTTTGGTGATGGTTGAGGTTAGCGGAGGAAGGCCAATGAAGGCATTATGCGACTGATCTGTGAACATGCTTTTGTTGTTTGTTTTTTTTACCGATTCTTGAACAGGCTGCAGATCGGTGCATGTTTGTGACTTGGGAAGCTCCTCTTCCTCTGTGCTTTCTCTTAACTTCTGGTTCAACTGAAAGTGCAAAACACATGAGAAACAAACACAAAGTTATTACCAAAATAAGAAGAGCATTCTTTAAATCCATCCATCTATTTGTTGACATTCCTTTCTACTGTTGTCATGTGCTTTCAGAGGATGAGGGATTAATGCAAAATCAATGAGGGAATCAACTACAGTCTTCCTTACACAACACCTGTTACCAGCTGGGCTGTTATGATCAACTATAAAGTATGAGATATAAATTCATATTGTGGACTTTAAAAGTCATAATCATGAGATATAAAGTCAAAATTATAAGATATAATTATGAGATACAAAGTCGTAATTGAGATTTTCGGTCATAATTATTCAATTCAAAGTCGCATTTTTTATTTTAAAGTTGTAAGTATGAGATATAAAGTCATAACTGAGACTTTCGAAGTCATAGCTATGAGATTCAAAGTCATAATTCTGAGATATGACATCATAAGTGTGAGATACAAAGTCATAATTATGAGGTACTGGAGCAAGCCTTCTTTGAGAAACATTGACTTTCTATCCCATAATTATGACTTTGAAAGTTGAAATTATAACTTTAAATCTCATAGTTATGACTTTTATTCTTGTAAGTACAACTTTAAAACTCATAATGATGATGCTAAAACTCATAATTATCACGTAAAAACTCATAATTATGACATGCTGTCTGACTTTTATTTTTTTCTTTTATGGCAGAAATGGGCTTCCATAGTGTCATGAACATTTACCTGTGTAAAAAGGTTGTTTTTTTTAAAAGTTGGTTTGATGAAGCCTAACAGAAAACCGTCCATTTTCTCTCCTTTTTTTGGTAATAAAATAATTTAAATATTTCTTTATCTGAGATATTGTAGCTTCTTCATTCATATAAAACTACTGTCTCTTTGCTGACTGAAACAAATCCTCTTAAAGTTCTGCTGAGATGATCACCAATAAAACCTTTGATGTTTAAACCACAAATCCTGACAGAAACCAGAACTCTGGTTGGTACTGGAGCCTCACCCGGTTGACCCAGAACAGCAGAGCGTTCTCCCACGGCGCCCCGACGCCGATCTGCTCCGCCTCAGCCGCCATCTTGACCTGCTCGGTCGTCTCTTTGGCGGACAGTGACATCAGCGAGTCGATGAGGGCCAGATGCGCTTTCTGCATCGATCAGATGCGAGACAATCTGATCAGTACCGAGGGGAAACAGATCCAACACTGGCAGCAAACTGATTTATGTTTTTGCTCTCTTATTGTTTTTACAAATCGATGATGATCAACAAAATTTTAATGTCAAAAAAACCCTCCAATGTCAAAGTGAAAACTTATTTCTACAGGATGATTAAATAAAAATATTTGCATTAAGTGATTCACTTCACTAGATGTGGATTAGAAGAGAGAATATTTATTCAGTTACATATTCAGTTACAACTAATATCGGCCGATACCGATGTTAACGCCGATATATCGCGCATCCCTGGTCTATTATGCAACGTTACACGCTGACTTTGATACAGTTGACGTTATAACAGTAAATGCTTACATAAATATAATTATATATAAATATATATTCAACTTCTGCGACAGGCTGGCGACCTGTCCAGGGTGTACCCTGCCTCTCGCCCAGAACGTTAGCTGGAGATGGGCACCAGCACCCCTCCTGACCCCACTAAGGGTCAAGGGTGTAAAGACAATGGATGAATATATATTCAACTCTTCCTTTTTTTATTTCCCTTGACTGGAAACATAGCACACACACACAGACGCACCGTGTTGATGGGGTTCTTGCTCAGGTCCTCCTCGGTGATGTCGGCCTCCTGCACCTTCGGGCAGAACCCTTTCTTGGTGAGGAACTGCAGCAGAGCCGAGTTGTCGGCCGGGGGCCCCTGCGACGCCGGAGCGGGGCCCTTGTGTCCCTGAGCCAGCAGGGCCTGGGTTCGACAGTAGATCTCTGGAGAAAGGAGCAGCTTGGCGACAGACGGCTTCAGGTGCTCTTCTTCGTACTGGTCCCTGTACAGCGGCTCCCGAAGCTCCACTGGTACGTTTTCTGGAAACGTAAAGAGAACCTGGAGTTAGATGGTCCGTCTGGACGCAATACTTTGAAATAGAAAAAGCTTATAGTCAGATTTAGGATCCTTAATCAAAAGATGATCAAGGGTTACAGGGGCTTGCAAAGGTATTCATAAGCCTTGGACTTTTCAGCAGCTGTATTTGTACTGAGATTAGGTTACACCAGGGGCCACCAACGTGGTGCCTGCGGGCCCCCTGTCGCCCCTTGTGGGAAATTTTGAATCACACAGAAAAGCTAAGAAAGGGAATCAAACTTAAAACTGAACTAAGAACTTCTGATCACATAATAGCAATTAACCATAGCTGCCATGGTAATAATTACTGATAACTATTGTGAATAGTCCCTAACATTAATATTATTAGACGGCATGTAATCATATGTATTGTTATAAAGGTTGAGCCAAGAAAAGTAGCCCTTCGTGTTGCTCTGGACCCGTGAAGTAGCTCCCAGGCTCAAAAAGGTTGGTGACCCCTGGGTTACACACAGGTGGTCAGGCGACATGTGAAGGCAACTCGGCAAAATAGGGAAGGTGTTTTATTTTTTTATTCGTAAAAACCTAAAAAAGTAAAAAAATAATTTATTTTTCACTTCACAGTTTTACACCACTTTCTGTTGGTTTTTCACATAACATTCCATTGAAATATATTTATGTTTGTGGCTGTAAATTGACAAAATATGGAAAAGCTCAAGGACTATGAATACTCGCATTAAGTTGTTTTAGTTAAAAGCAAAAAACAAGACAGCTGATGCGACAAAAACATTTTCTTGAATAGGCTAAACATTTGGGCTTCATAAAACACGTCTAAGGAAATATTTGAGTGATCGCAATGACTTTAAGAGTATGATGTAAATTCAGACTGTTCACAATACAGTGCCGGGAAAAGAGACGGGAAATGATGGAAGGTCTTCTTCTAATTTTTTGGGGAATTATTAAAGTATGTTTTTGGTGAAACATATTTCATTTACTGGTTCTTACAGACATACAATGAAATATCATTGGCTCAAGGAACTGTGGACACACAAACTAATACAAACTCATTCTGAATATATTTTTATACAAAAGAGGGGATTTGTTGATGTATTAAGATTTATCTCAGTCAAGAGACCTCCTGTTTTGTCCTTGTTAGCTAACCGATAAATAAAGCTGAAGCTGAATGATGATGACATCATGCCTACTAAGGAGAACGATATACTTTGTGCCTGAAAATGAAAGATAGCATAAAAATTTGAACGAGTTCATTAAAAATGATTAAATCATCATTACAGCTATTTGAAATAAAGGTACTGATCTCTCATTTTACGCCCAGCAGTTTGGTGCAGATAGAGGAAATGTTTGACCTTTCTGCAGATATGAGACGTAAAAAGAAAAAAGGTCAACTCTGCATTGTTCTCTGATAAGGAAATCCCTGGTGAGGCTCTGCTGCAGGTTGGTGCACATGAAACTGCAGCATTACTGCGCTAGAGGATGTAGAAGAAAAGGAAAGATAAAAAGTAAGTTCTGGAAAAAGCCAGAGGCGTTTTTCCTGACAGCGGGAATTAGGTGATGGTAAAGTCAGGAGAGGATAATGTCATCATGTGCATGAACAGCTCAACTCTGATAAGACAGGCAGAGAGAGAGAGCAGTCATCAGACCAGTATGAGTGGATCTTTTCATGCTCTCTTCCACAGCTGACCCACATTCCTGTTCTGGATGATCCTTAAAACTGGAAGGAAATGAAACCTCAGACTCTGCAGCTCTTGCAAAACAGCTGTTGTTTTGTGTCTGAACATGATATCTAATGAGACCAAGCAGTGATTTGATCTTTCCTGATGTGGGTGGCGTTCCTCATGTAAGCCCCGCCTTCCCCTCATCCTCTGACTGCGGCCCTTCATCAGCAGGACTTTACAGCTGAGTGACACGATCCGCTGAGGGGAGGGGAGGGGAGTATGCTGTCTTGCTCTTTCTGCTGCTCCAGGGAGGAAAAAAGGCCTTTGGTCGCCATGGAAACCATGCAGCCATTTGTCCCGATCAGGGCTGAGGCAATGAGACGGGACTGCAGAGCAGGGGTCATGATGTAAACAACACTAACAAGTGATAAGTTACATTTTGAGGCATTGCATGAAAACACGCATGTAGGAAAACGAACACGTTTTCATTCTCAGCAGGGACTGATTTGTAGATTCCATGTTGTGGGAAAGTCTACTTTTCTCATTTTTAGATCCGCAACTTAAGGAGTGTTTTAATGTCACCATCAGCGCACATTTCTGCTGAAGCGCATCGCATTTCACCAAAGAAACGATAATTACGGATAAAGAAACGAGTTACGGATCTTGGAAATGAGATAAGATCTCGTAATTACTCGAAAAGGTCCCATAATCACCAGGAGAGATCGAGTATTTACGCAATCTTTCCTCCAGACCACTCAGGTCTCCAAACATGGAGAAGAAATACAGTGACATCACCGTGTTACTCAGCAGAGTTTGGACCCTGACACAAGCAACCAATGATGAACGAAGGACGTCTTTAATTCACAAGCTGACAAAGCCAGAAAAAGAAAAGCTCAGCTAGGTCAAACCTCAGGTTTAGCTTCTATAATGTGCAGATTTTAGGCTTATCCACCCAAATACCAGCTGTCCCACTAATCTGTCACCCTCAGATGAAAGAAAATTGGGTAATTGAAGTCCAAGAACAGCCCAAGCTGCTGGAACAGCAGTGGGATTTTTAAAAATAAAGTCATGTTGGCCAAGACAAAAAGAAAAAAAAAACCCATCAAATTTGAATTTGTCACTTTCACCAGTGAACCCAAAAAAGCTTTCATGGTCAGACATGTTATTTGATCACTTCAACAAGCGGAGTGTTTGAATCAATCAAGGGTTAACTTACTAACCTCGCTGTAAGGCATGGGGGTGGTAGCATCATACTGAGGATATGTTTTGCTGCCAGTAGTACTGGTGCATTACACATAAGGCTGTAGCAATACACTAATTGTATTGTATTGTAGCAATACAATACAATACAATATGCGATATTCTGCTCACAATACGATATATATATCATGATATTCAGCAAACAATACGGCTTGATGCTATACATTTATACAATTTTCTGAATGATTTTAAGGGGACAGAGTGATTTTGTCATTGTTCCATGGACTTTAAATTAATTAAATTAAATGAACTGATGGTGTCATATTGGTGTAATAAATGTTGTTTTTGTTATACATTTGCTTTGTTTAAGTGTTAGTTGTTTGGCTTTGTGTATTTGGTTATGCAGAAAAGTAACCTTTTTCATGTCTTATTCACTTATATTAGATAATGTAATTAATATATTTCATTTCATTATTTAATTAATTGTAACTGGTTGTTTTAATACGTGACATTTTTAATAACTCATTTAACTCGTGGATTTGATATAAAACTCAAAGTAGGATTTAATATATCAATACTCATGGATGGAAAATCAATATTTCCTGGGGAAATGAAATATTGATCAATATCGTGTAATTGAAAAAATGACACAGCCCTAATTGCACATGGCTTATGAAATGATACATGAGGACTTTTACCAAAACCTTTAGCTCAACCTTCGCTTAACTGGTCAAACAGCACAATAACCCCAAACACACATTAAAACTGCCATTTTAGATAACGCAGGCTAACATTACGCTCCTGAAGGCGCTCTGATCATAACCATATTTAAACTGACTATACTGAAAAACTGCTTCTCTGCCAGGATTTAACCAATTTTAATAAAAATACTCACCCAGAATAACACAGAATTTGTGATTGCATCAAAATGTTCTCTCTCCAGTTTGCCTAAGGACTGTATATTCATTTCGGCTGGACAAGAAATCAGTTACAATATAGACACACAATCAATATCAATAGATAATACATCTGATAGAATATTCAATGTTCAATATATAGAATGTTCACTGAGCTCCGACACATAGCGGCACAGCATTCTGCTTTAGCAGCTCAACCTCAGTGACGTAAGCTTGGTTGGCGGTCTGTCTGTAGGTTGCCTAGCAGCAACGCATTGAGTAACTTGGGTAGCAGCAGCTTCAGGTTTTGTCACCTTTACTCATAACTGCTTCAAAATGAAAAACAATAACAGTGTGAAGAGAAAACTGGATAAAACAGGAAAGGCAACGCCACAATTTTGGCAATATTTCAGTTATTGATATTGACAAAATTATTGACATCGAGTGATATGAAACGCTCATATCGTGATTTATCGTGATATTAAACTTGTCATCAGCATTGCTCGTTTAATATCTTAAACTAAAACATTAGATTCAGAAAGGACAAAAAAACGTGTTTCATTTAAAGATGTCAGTGTATGGAACAATCTTAACGAGATAAAACAAACAATCTGTTTCTGCATTTAAAAGAGCCTTTGAAAAATCATTATGATGAAGGGTTAGCGGTGAATAAGCTCAGGTTTAGTTGTGTATTTTGTAATAGTCTTCTGAGCTGAATAGTTAATTGTCTTTTTATACTAATAAAATGTTCATTCATGATTTCTTTTACTTGTTATACTATTCATATTTATTGAGTGAATTAAATTTTAAAAACGAATCAAATGAAAAATATGAAAAGAAAAACTGATTTTCGATCATATTCCAGGTGAGGCGGGTGAATGGACAGATAATAAATTAGCCTAAAATGAAAACCAATGACGGATCGATACCACGTTACTGATCGATAAGAAGAAAAACGTCATCCAAGCATCAGAAAGGCAGAATGAAACGAGGCTGCAGCAGACTGCGCTTTATTCTGCGCGCGTGCATCTTGCAGATCAAATGAACGCGACATGCAGATGTCAAAAATTTGTCTCCATAGAGGTTTTGGCACTTATGGTAATTGATTTTTGTAGCAGATATTCCCTTAAAAAAATAAAAAATAAATACTCCGTTTTCTCACAGTGTCACCTTCACTATACACCAGCACGCGCTCCCGCAGTAACCCCGCGTGCGTGCGTAACACTGACACAATTATGAAGCTCTGACCCATTTACAGCCATGTGCAGCACACAAAACCCGGTTCCTAACGGAGACAGACAGAAATAAAGCATCTTCTGTTCGGACTGACTCAATATAAATAAATTACAAACGCTCCACGGGCCTGACGGACTGACTCTCACAATGGGCTTTGTTGCATTGCAGCCCGTGCAGCTCCTTCACGCATCACGGTCCACGGGGGGAATTTCCTCCTGACAAGCCTCATTTTCACGTCTAATAATTGGCTGAAAGCCTTGCAGCAGTTCAGCGCCCCATCTACCGAGGGGGGAGTGGGGGAGACGCCGGTAGGCCGCGGCGGCAGGAGCAGCGTCAGTCCGGGCTTCTTCACCAAGGAGGACGCAGAGCGGAAAGATGCTCACGGTTTCCCCCCCCCAGAAGAACAACAACAGCAACAACAACTCAGAGCTCCATTTATAGCGGGATCAGGCATTAAAGCGCCCCACCCCAAGAGGCGCCCCCGGTGATGGGGGAGCCCGTACCTGCAGAGCCGTACGACTTGGACAGCAGCCACCGGACGCTGGCGCACATCCTGGCCCGGGCGAAGTCGTACTTGTCCAGCGGCTTGATCTCCGGCACCGTGAAGGTTTTCTTCATGGCGCTGGGAGAGTCCACCATGGCTGCGATGTGGAGGAAGAAGGAGCAGCAGCAGCAGGATGAGGATGATGATGAGGATGAGGAGGAGGAGTGATGAAGGAGGACCCTGTGATGCAAGCACGGGCTCTCACACACATGAAGCGTAAGAGCTAAACATGTTTTAAAGAAATTTGCTGGTCACTTACGGTTGGAATTTGTTAATAATCACTATATGTGGAAAAGACACCGATTCGCTTCGATCAATGAGGCTCCACGCCCCCCGAAACGTCACATCTCTGACAGAAAGCAAGATGCGCTCAATATCTACATCAAATCCTTTATTTTTGCTTCGTTGACACCTATAGACGTCAAGTCGGACACTTTTTATTCTTTTGTTTGTTTGTTTGTTTGTTTTTGCTTTTTCTTAATAAATACGAAACATTAACGCCCTCGGTGACAAATTTAAAGATTTGGGATTGGGGAGATTCCCGTAGCAGTATCTTGATCTCTCCACAAGAGGGCACCCTTTATCAAACACACATCTTCCTGCTTCACTACGATTTCTAATCGATTCATGATCAGTTGAGATCTTTAAAATTACTTACTATAAAGAGTGAACGCCACACTTT
This sequence comes from Poecilia reticulata, assembly GCF_904066995.2. Classification (NCBI taxonomy): domain Eukaryota; kingdom Metazoa; phylum Chordata; class Actinopteri; order Cyprinodontiformes; family Poeciliidae; genus Poecilia; species Poecilia reticulata. Next base: position 7,835,449 of record NC_088830.1, on the reverse strand, counting down.
TCGAATTTTTATTACATTTAGAATTAAAAAAAATATTTTGGTGTCACTTTTCAAATATGCCTTAGTCTATAAGATCCATTCAAAACACGTGAATTAGACAAAATGTGAAAAAGTTCAAGGTTTTAGTTTTTTTGCTGATGGATTAAGCAGAGCTCTGTGAGATGTTCAAAACTTTGAATAGCATAGCATAATATTGTATCCCATTTAAACAGCTATAGCTTCTTCTCTGACCCGTTTTATCCATGATGATGTTTAAGGTTCTCAAACAAACTTCACGCAAAGGCATATTAGGGCCATTGGACATAGAAAACAACTTTCTACAAAAAAAATAGCAAACATTTTTTTTTAGAAAAAAATATCAAATGTATGTGTTTGAAAAACAAAAAGATAATCCAAACATTAAAAAAAAATTTATAGCAAATTTTTTAACTCTTCAATCTTAAAAGCGTCATTATTTCTGATATTTCTGAGATGTTCTGTATGCTGCACATGCCTGTAAATGGGTCAGAACTTTATTTATACTGACACGAAACAATTGTGTCAGTGTTAAGTTTCTTGTGGAAATGTACTCTTTTTTTTCCCTACATTGGCCCCAATATGACGTGGAACCGAACAGATTAATGTATCATGAGAACTAAGTACAAACTATCCACTTATCCGGTACTTTTGGAGGCAACTGGTGTAACATGATATTTATTGGTATCAGAGTAAAGGGAGCCTGAACACAAATGCATGTCACACTTTTCAGGTTTTTATGTGTAAAAACATTTCATTGTCTGTATACCATAAAATCCCAACAAAACACATTTCTCCATTGCAGTTTGGCACCGTACATTACGTAAGGTGCGCGTCCATTTAGAGGTCAAACTCGTTTTCCGTGTATTTAGAGCAGAAAACAGCAGCGTCAGCCCTGCAGAATGCGGAGGAACCGGTTTGTTCTCGATTCCTCTCAGCGCTCCTTGAGCGAGGAAACATCAAGGAAATAAAGTCAAGTGTCTCGTGGTCGATCTTTCCATCAGATAAAGAGAAGGTGGATCTTTGAACGATTCTTGAGGATGAGCGCATAGTCAGACTCAGACAGGTGTAAAGGCTGACCTCAGGACGATCTAGAGGGGGAAACTAGCTAACCGGACTGAGGTGAGTCGGTTTCCTTCTGTAACGAGTTGATGTGAAACGGCTTTGTTTAAGCAAACACTGCAATGGTAAATTGATGGTAAATTGAGTCTTAAATTGAAAGTTGTCTCACTCTTTTGCAAGCTTTAAATGTTTACTTCATGTACCTTTATGTAAAATTTAAGAAAGTTAGATTTTTTTTTCTTGAATCTCTTTCTTGATTTTAGTTCAAATACATATATCATTAGCCTGGTAAAGAAACCAGCCCCTTATCCTACTCTATTTGCTGCTTACGTAAGATCTGAGCTCACTAGCGCTTCCTGGAAGCGTGGTCTCAGTAGAGGTTTTAAATTTGACCCAATCGCTAATCTTTTGGTCATGACGTAATGCACCAATTCGACGCTATTGCGCTAACCGAAAATTTACTCCTTAAGAAATACCAAATAATCATCTTTAAAGAACGATTCTTACTATACCGAAATATTCTCGTCTGAAATGTCTTTTTTTTTTCAGCTAAATAATCTGAATATTACTTCAATCAAAACGGATGTTTTATTTGATCTCGTTAAAACAGAATTTGTATTTGGTGCCAACTTTATCATTTAGCGTAAATATATTCATACCTCCAAACATTTACAACAAAAGCATATTTTCCAGATTGTATCATCTCCAAATATTTATATAGAATCCTCAAAACTAAATTCAAACCTGTAACTACTCAAATCATACCTCCAACCCTCGTGCACCGATTTGACTTTTAACATTATAAACTATTGCTTCCATGTTCTGTAATTGTTTGTTGCATTTGTTTATAACTATTGATGTTCGGTTTAGTGTGTATACTGACGTCACTATTCACAACTTCTTCTATTCGCTGATTGGCTTTTGAAATTCTTTTGGTGGGAATCCAAGCGAAGGAAAGTCCAGTCTGAGACGTGAAGAGAGATAATAATTGGCCAAGCTGATATATTATATCCCAATGATATATTTCAATGTGGTTTTCCTTTTTTGTTTTGTTATATCCAATTTACCTATGATTTTTTTATTTTTCATTCCACAGACATGGGTGACTCCTCCCTGAAAAAAATCATCTTTTGGAAAAAGAAAAAGAAGTCGCCTCTTAGCAATGCCTTCAGAGAACTGAAGAGGGCGCTGCCGAAGAAGAAGAAGAAGAAAAGCAAAAAGAAAAGCATTCTGAAACAACTTCACCTGGAGAACTTGAAGAAGGACAAGAAATCCAAGAAGAAGTTCACCTTGATACCTCTGACACGAGACAAGAAGGCGCCCAAGTCGACGAAGATCCTCTCGCTCGGCAAAGAGAGGAAGGAGTCCGACCCAAACCCTTCAGAAGGACAGAAGGAGAAGGACAGAGAGGGTCTCGCTCGAGTGGGAGAGAAGATCAAAAAGACGTTCTCTCTGGAAAACAAAAAGGAGCCCAGCGCCGAGCCGGAAGTTGCTCCTCTGAAAGAAACGCATGAAGGTAAAATATCCCTGCAGAAGCTGAAGGACATCATGAAACCCAGACGCCAGTCAGAAGCCAACGCTAACTGAGGGAAAAAAAACCCCTGGAATTTGAAGAAAAGAGACAAACATGTATTTAAAGCTTTTAATGGCAGATTTATATCGTCACTAACGAAACAAAGGCGATGAGAGCTGTGGTAAAAACTAGAACGTTTGTGACGTATTTGCCTGTAAATGTCAGTTTCACTTCATATTAAATGTTATTAACCATTCATTTGCTTTATTTCTAGTCCTGGTCGCTGCACAGCTTGATACTAAAAATAAAATAAAGTAAAAGCAACATCAATTTGATTTTGAATGAAGCTTCTGGGATGTTGGCACAAAACAAACAGATCATCTCAAATCATCCCTTAAAAAAAGCTTGAAGTACAGAGACGTATTGGGAAACAAAACTTTCAGCGGTAATTGTTAGAAAAAGAAAAACACACAGAGGCCTTCACAAACCAGCCTGATGTATAAAAACAGTTTTTAAAACTCAGAAACACTGCAACAGTATCCACAGGCGTTAAACTTTTCCCCACATAAAACCCAAAAAACAAACGTTTTACTGGGATTCTGTGTGAGAATATTTCGGTATAAAGTCACATTATGTGACAAGAGGAAGTAAAATATGAGATGTGTGGCATCCATCTGAACCATCTGAACTCCCCCCCAAAAAATCTAATCCAACCGTTTCTCTTCAAAAGTCACAATTAGTTACATTTGGACCTTTATTGAACAGCTGCAAGAAGAAAGCCGTACGCAGCCAACATGCTCCATAACATCTATGCAAATGCACTTCTTAGTTACTTTTTTAAAAAACACATTTTCATTTTGCAGTACTTTGTGGTGATGCAGCACATAAAATCCCAGTAAAACACATTGAAGTTTGTGTTTGTAAGGTAACAAAATGTGTGAAAATTCAAAGGGTGTGAATACTTTTGCAAGGCGCTTTATTGGGATAAAAAAAAAAAAGGTTAAAAACAAAATTAAAAATGTAGCTCCTAAAATATTTTAATCTGATAAATATGTGAGTCTGATTCCAACTGATAAAATCTCCCAAATAAAAAATAAAAAAAACATTAAAAAAAACAACAACAAAAAAACCCAAATCCAGTTCTTAAGAAGCTGTAAAATAAAAACAATAAAAAGGAAAGTGTGTCAGGAAGTCCTTCCTCTGCGAGATCAATGTTAGATTAATAACAGCTACGGCACGAGACGGTTTCAATACAGTTTTAGGCACACAAAAAAGTGATAAGTTACGACGTTAACTATTTACAGTTAATGGCTTGCTTTATAAAATAATCTCTGGTGCAAACAGACATCATCATCTCTAAACTACGTCGCAAACATTTAGCTGCCTTCTGGTAGAAAAGCGGGAAACGATGGAGGGAAAAAAAGTGTTTCATAAACTGGCCAATTATATCTGGATTCTTTGCAATGCGATAAAAATGTTATCTTTCACATGAGCTCCGACTTATGAAATCAACGTGAGAGTGTAAGTATTCAATGTCCCACAAAGCATAATTCATAGCAGCTTTTAAGCTACCGTTTTTCACTTGAGCAATAATGTTTCTAAGCTACAGGAAGAGAGGTTGACGAGTTGATGTAGCAGCCTTTGCGCACACAGTGTGGCAGGGCTTACATTGCATTGGTCTTTTCCAAAAATGGCCACCTTGGTAACAGTCCTTTCCCTTCTTCTGCACGCCACCATGCTGTTCTTGGTGCTGATTTGTGGAGAGCTTCTTCTCTGAAGACCGAGATAAAACCGGAGTGCAGCTCGCATTCAGAAACAGTTCAAGTCTATTAAGAGAAGTATTAAAATCACTCGGATTTCATGTCCGTCTGCCGGTCAGAGGCGCACCATCTTCTTTCAAAGGATTCGAGCATCGGTAGATACCGTTAAGGGAGCGTTTCAGGTCGGGTCAGTTGAAGCCGTCTGAAGCGGCGGCGTGATCCTCCGACACGTGCTTCATGAGAGGCAACCCGTTGGCCTCCGCCGTCTTCCGGATGGTGCGAAGCCTCGACTCCTGCAGGCAGAGAGCAGGAGAGGCGAAAGTAGAGGTAAGATGGAAAAAAGAAGAAGGACCGGAGAGGAGAAATAACGGGTTGTTTGCAGAATGGTGAGTGGGAGTGGAGAGAAAAAGAAAGAAAAACAATGGAGAGGGAGTTAGTCGAGTCAAAACCAGCAAAAAGAGGCAAAGAACCCAAGAAGAGAAAGACATGAAAAAAAAAAAAAAACAACCCAACCAAAACAATAGCTAGAGAGTGGCGTTTTAAGTCTTCCCAGGGTGTTATGTCACAAGGGGGCGCCAAAGAGCAAAAAAACAAAAATCTTTAGTTTATGACAGTTATCACTGTTATCCAAAACTGAATTAAATGGTTAAATGGTTTAATCTGGACTGTAATAATATTAGTTTAATCACATATATATATATATATATTATATATATATATATATATATATATATATATATATATATATTAAAACTAATCCAACCGCATCTGGATTCAGAACCAAATTTGACTGAAACGAGAACAAAACCAAAAATAGTTGAGATTGGCTGAACATCATGGGCTGAATAACAGATTACAGACATTTTAAAGTTCTTTGTCATCCTCAGTGTTTCTCATTAGATAATAAAGTTATTGTTTTCACTGAGCTGTGCGTTTGTTTTGCTGCAGCAAAACATAAAAGAAAAAAAAAAAAAGATTCAAACATTAAAATTTACCAACCAGATGTTTTGGTTCCTTTTTTGCAGATTTTATGTGACAGACAAATGTAAAGTCAAACTGCGACGTGGAAGGAAAGCAAAATGGAACTGGTTTTCATTTGCTTTACCAATAAAAACTTCAAAACATTGTCGTGAGTTTGAATTCAACACCTCTCCCTCCCTGCTGAATCATCTGCTGCTGCTGTTGTTACAACTACAACTTTTTTTTTTTTTTTGTTTATTTTGGAGGGGCGTTTATACCAGCTTAGAACATGAAGACACTGAAATAAATTTGGTAATTCTTTTTTCACAAAACCTGTCAAACTCAGTCAGAGAGGAAGGAGAACATCTTTGAAACAAACGTAAAGGTTTCGCCACAGATTCTCAACAATGCTTTGGATCTGGACTTTCAAAAGCATGGATATAATTTAATCTAGAGGTTCAAATGTCTCAGGGTCCGTCTCAGTCTTTCGTGGCGTCTGCATGATGCTGCCACTACCATGATTCACAGCGGACACGTGAACCATCTTAAAATTAAAATCTCTTTCAATAAACTGCACGACTTCAGTGTGAGATATTTATATATGTAACAAAAGAAGTCCTAACCAAACACAGCAGGCGGACATTGAAATAAAAACACACGTAGCCATGTTGGACATTTATTTTCAATAATTGTAATGTTTTTACAAAAATAATATGAATATAAAATGAAATCCCAGCACCATCACTAAAATATCTATATTAAATAAAGTATATATGCGTGTTAATGACTTAACTGAAATATAGACAATGATCTTGTGCGGCTATACAAACATGTGGTTGTCATAAATGAATTACAGTTTTCTTTAAATTGCATGAGGGAGTGCAGATCTTGCCAACAAAAGCACAACGGAGGACAAGAGATATTCGTCTTTGTCCAGCCTGGACATTGAGCAACAACAACAAAAAACACAGAAAATATTCTCCTGGCGCTCTTACGTGGACACGGACGATATACGTGTGACTGCATTTTCCTGCTTGTGTTGCGTGAGGGCATATTTACAACGCACATGCCGGAGTATCAAGTCAGAGGATGTGTGGCAATAAGCGTGACCTGGTATAAAACCCCGTAAACATCTGGATCAAGTTAAGACACTACAACAAAAGAACACAGACACACACACACACAGTCATAAACACTGCACTGATGAGGCAGAAATGTTGTGGTGACGAACAACTAAGTAACATTAGCATGAGGCAGAGGAATGCTTCCAGGAATTTGGGTGAGTTTAGCAAATAAAAAAAAATAAAAAAAGGAAGCTTGGTTTGAGCACAAAGCAGTAAAGCCCTTAAAAGGTCTAATCAAAGTCTCTCTGGACTTTTTCTGCTGGGAGAAAACATGTTTATTGAATTAGGTCGACGTGAACTGTAAGAGATGCGGATTGAAATATCACTACAAGGCCGTCTGACTAATCCTGACAGTGAATTACTGAGGCCAGTCGGTACTTGCAGAGTAACTGAATGTCGACAGTAGAATGTACTGAACGTACAGAAGATCACTGGGATGGTAAAAAGCCTAGAGCGTAGCACTCTAACATGCAGACATGATGCAGAAAGCGAGCCTGCAGGTGTGATAAAAATGTGGATGGGGGACATTCCGCGTACAAAATAAGTTGAAAGAAACTCAAAATAGCTGAGTTTCCATTGCAAATGTGTGCAAATCTTTGTCTATATTCTGCTAATGTAAAAAAAAAAACCCACAAAAAACACTACAATTCCATTTAATAAGAAATAAAAGTAAAATCTCCTATGAATAAGCTTGTTTATGAGATAAGTCATTAAAAATCATGGCAGTGATGGATGTAAATAGTTCCATGAGATTCCAAGATCTTATTGTTGATCTTATCCGCAAAGGTCTGAAAATAAACAAGGTGACGTCTGCATGTTCGCGGTGAACAACAGGAACCTCCCCACTGTTAGAAGCCTCCAGAAAGAAACCTGTTTTACTTACCGATGCATATCAACTGACAGAAAAGCAGACTTCAGTAGGCATAATGTAGAATTGTTTTCCTATCAAACCATATAGTCTGTCATGGGTTCATGCTATCCTGCTGCATCATAGCAGCATTGACAAAAGTCAACAAAGATGCAAAATCTCAACACGTACTTTACAGAAAGGCCAATGGGCTTGGACGCTTCACAAATCAGGCAAACGGCTGAACAACATGGAGCCAAGGGAAGTGGACCAGGTCGTCCACGGAGCGGATGAACAGATCGCAACAATGAGGCTAAACGCGAGGCGACAGGTGGAGAGTTATGCTAAAACTGAAAAGCCTTCAGGCTGTTTCTTTGTTCTCTTACAAAGAACAGAAACACCCATCTTCTTCTCAGAGGAGAGTCAATGTTTCCACTGTGAAACTGCTTTTCGCAATTTTATCAAAGAATTTGCGACTGAAACATAATCTTTGCATTATTTTATGCCTCCAAACGAAAAACATTTATTGTGGGTTTTTTTCAGCCAAGCTGATGAGAAAAAAAGAAATGACGTCAGCCACGTGGAGATTACGTCCAAGTGAACTAACGTGACCAGAGGAAGACCAAATCTCGCACGCTTACATTTGAAATGAAAATCTTAAGATTAAATGTGGAAACAAAAAGTAAAGCAAATCAAAGATCAAACATCAACTCTACATAGATTCAACTAAAACGTACTCACTACAAATGAACTAAAATGAGAAGAAAATAAGCCTAACTTAATCTACAGACTACCTATTGGTGCAAAAGCAATGACAAATTGAATTGAATTACAAAAAATTAAAAGTTAATTAATAAACCCAATGTTGCCAAAAACATGAAGTTTCCAGCCAAGACAAAAAAGTCATTTTACGGCATAATTTGGGGTTTTAACGTGTTTTAGCATGTATTCTTGCAATATGATGATTATTGGTGTATGAATGTGTAAATGAGTGAAAGCCAGTGTGAAAAACCATTTCAGTGGTCAGTACAACTAGCAAAGCTATATAAAAATCAGCCTGTTTAGAATTTAGTCATAACTGCATATTACCTTTTATATTGGATGGCTATTCAGACCAGATACCCTCTACAAGCTCCCTTCTAAAACAATAAAACACAAATTTGCTAGAACAAAAAATTTGTTAGTCGCTAACAATGCTAACGTTAGCATCTGCTTCTTATTGTTCAAATTAATAGGTTATTTCAGTTTAGTTGGGTTTCTATAAGTCAGGACTTCATTCTATTGACCCTAATCCAAAATCTAAAAGTACTTACAGTAAATTATCAAAGTTGTTTAGTGTAAAAACAGATATCCTGGAGAGATTTCTTTGCTTGTACTTCAGCTGTACTTGGACATTTCTACTTTGGTGTTTAGATTTTCCAGTAAAATGGGCTAAGACACAATCAAACTGCCCAAAAGTTACTAGCAGCGCTCGGCTAAGATATCTGACCTGAAAACGAAAGCAGTTTTTATTTTGAATAGCTTTTCTGTTTGAGATTGGTGTTGACATCTTCGTTGGTTTCAGACATTACCTCAAGCGTGGTAAAGTCATTATCAGACGGGCCCCGACCCCGGTGGCACAAGCAGCACAGAAGCTCCTTGAAGGTTTTCCTCATATCTTTGTCTCTGAAACAGTAGACGATGGGGTTGACGAAAGAATTGCACTCGGCCAGCACCAGGAAGTACTTCTCGTAGTGCAGCACTTGGCAACTTTCGCAATCAAGACCATCGAGCATCAGCAGAACGAGACCCGGTGTCCAGCAGAGCACGAAGAGGCCTGTTGAGGAGAAATCAAAGATGTTATAGAAGATCCTCAACTTAAAAATCGACAAACGTTATCCTGAAGGGAAGGTGAAGACGTTGCCAGGCGACAGTGTGATCTACAAATCCCCTGACGGACTCACAACCAACCAACAGGCGGAGAGATGCAGAACATGCCGGCTTGTGGAATGGGTTTAGTCTGTACGATCAGGTTTTATTATCATAATACTTGATTAGGGATCTCAGGAATGTGCACACATGCGGCACACTGAGCACTAATATATGCAAACTCTGTACAGAAATGGTAAAACAATGTGGTAGTAAGCACTGGGGCACTAAACATGTCATGCATTCCTCAGAAAGCCAAACAAACCCCCAGCGGTCACAGCCACCTGGCTCTATCCTTTAAGTTTAAGCTAAAATTTCCCTCTTCTACTGCAGGTTTAAGACACCAATTAAGTCAGTTTTAAATGCAAATTTTTCAAAGTTGAAAGTTCACATATGCTTGGAGTGGACTACAAGCTGAGGCTTGCCCAGGGTTGTCATCCAAACCTCTTTTGAAAACAGAACTGGAATTATGCATGCAGCTCCGGGCCTGGCCCGAGAATTTACAGGTTAATCGGCTGCTGAGTGACAGGACAAAGGCTTGTAACACTTTTTAAAAATTTAAGGAATTCAATGGCTCTTAAGGAGCAGGGAAAATTTGGAAGAAAATAAATAAATGAGGGAAAGGCAGCAAAAAACAAGAGCTGAGTGAGAGGAAAGGCATGAATGCAGGTATGTTGGGGAAGCAAGGATTGCCCTGACAAGCACAGACATGTAGAGGCATTTACAAAGAAGTGCAACTATTTTCAGTTCCCAGGAGATTTTCAATAAATAATAAAAGAAAATTCAAAACAATACCAGCTACATGCAGCATTTATTTAATACTTATGTGTATCCAAGAAAACCAAGTAAATCGATGAAATAATCACTATTTTAAAGATAATTTTACTAAATTCTGAGTTCATTTTGAAGACATTTAACATGCGTTTCTGACTCACCTAGGATCATTGAAACGGTCTTCATCAAGCCGAGAACAGTCTCTCTGTGTCTGGTCGGCGTTGTGTGCTCAGACATCTGCTTGCTCTTGTGCCTCACATAAAAAAAGATCCGGGTGTAGATGGCCACCATTATGGAGAAAGTAATCAAGTTGAGAAGCGCCCAGAACAACAGGAAGCTGCGACTGTAGAGCGGCGCCATGGTGGAGCAACTCTTCAGGTTGCACAGACAGTTCCATCCCATGGTGGGAAAAAGGCCCATAATAATCGACACCACCCAGATGGAAAATATGATGATGAAAACTCGCCGCATGCTCATCTTGCTGTGCAGCTGCATGTTGAAGATGGTCTGGTGTCGCTCCATGGCAACAGCAAGAAGATTGAGGACGGAGGCCGTGAGGCTGGTGTCGACTAGCCCTTGGCGAACAAACCATTGGTACGGACTTAGCTTTATGGTCCAAGGGCCAGTGTGAAACATCAAGTGGAGGTAGGCAAGGCCTGAGGAGAAAATTTGCAAGAAATTACATCACAACCTAAAAATGGTTATCGCTTTTGAAGACCAGGGTTTCTTCAAAGAAAGACTTTCAAATACCTTTCAGAAAACAAACCCATTGTACATGATTTCTTTAGGCTTTGCACTTCTTTTATTCATTGTTATTTGCCAAGACTAGCCAAAGTTTATCATAGATGCACAGAAGAACTGGATAAGAAAACCAATTTAAAAGAAAAACACAAAATGAAAACCTTCAGACAAGGGGAGGTTGGTTTCTTAACACAGAACTTAATGTATTCTGATGTAATTTGAGGTTAGTAGTAGTGGTTGACTTGACTAACTAAGCCAAGACCAACCACTGTGAATTTAGAAGGAATCAGGGTTCCTTACAAATTGACAAACCAACACCACATGAGTACGTTTAGTCATTTATCTAAGCAGTTATGTTTACACTCATTCCGACTGATTGAAGAGATGCACAACATTCTGAAATATATGCAGATATACAAGTTAGCTACCAAATTACGGTTGCATTGAATATAAAAAACGGCTCACCTTAACCCGATTCTCCTCTATTTCACCTAATACTGAAATCAAGCATTTCACTTTATTTCCTCCTGTACAATGTAGAAACTTTACCATATCGTGGAATAAGATTTGCCATAATTTATTTGGTTTTAAGTGGACATTTTGTCATATATTGACATCTGATGTCAGCATGGCATGCATAACTGCATACCTGGAAACTTTTGGCTGCCTTGTACCCATTAATTCATAATTTTTTCTTTTGTTTTGCATTTAGTTCACCTTAATGCACTTAATTACAATGAATTACTATTCTAATAAAAACTTAAAATTAAATAATTTTTTTAAATTTGCTTTTTAATTTCAAAATTAAATTATGCCTATAGTAGTTAAGAAAAGCACAATTTTTAAACTTTGTTTAAAACACTTAAACAATTTTAAATGTTTGTTTAAAACATCTAAGCAATTTTAAATGTTTAAAACATTTAAAATGTAAATTTTCATCAGCTGAAATTTAAAGAAAATATTTATGATATACATTCAATTAACTATATAAACATAATTATTTACTATACTGTCCTAATAACACATCCTATAATTTGACTCGTTTTTAGTTCTGATGTCGCGTGTTATTTTGTGGAAGTTTCTTTGATGAGATATACTAATAGAAAGATCAGTGGTGTTTTATCCAACAATTTATAAATTACCTCCAGCATTAATAATCTATTAAGGTGTGATTATAAAGAAGTCATTTATAGAAGATAAATTACCAAATAAAGAGTGCAGTATTTTAGGAAAAGCAGACATCTACTTAAATTCATTTGAGTTTCACCTAGGCTTGCATAAAATTCACAATAATTAATCAGTCCAATAAAATTATACGAGAGAACAACTAAAATGACATTACCTGAGAACAAGTCTGAAACAGCCAGATTACCCAGCAAGTAGTAGATGGGGAAGTGAAAGCGTCGGTTTTTGAAAATGGCCAATATAACCAAAAGGTTTGAAAAGATAACTATGAAGCAAACAAGCAGCCCCAAAGTGACGACCGCATAGTCCCGTTTGCGCCATAAATCAGAAATCGTTTTATTGCTATTCTTGTAAAAAAAAGTCACATTTTCGGTATAGTGGCACGTAATGCTATTAGTTGTGCTGGACATGGCGTCAGAGAAGACTTGAAAAAGATGGATGCTTTGTCGACAGGCAATAGAGCCCAGAGATTGTAGCAGCGTTTACAGCTGTGCTCTTTGGCAGGTTGGAGGTCGGCTTGCCATGAGTTGGAAGGCAGACTAAAAAGATCCAAAGTTCCAAGCCGTCACTTGCTAAGGCGTCTCCAACACCACCAGGGAAGTCTGCAAATAAAAAAAACAAAAAGCACATTAGAAAGACAACCAGAAGCATTAATTATAAAACAAACTTTAACACTAATGTATTTAGTACATTGATCCTAAAATAGCAGTGAAATCAGTAGAATTGGATCTTTATTGTCTTTATAATGGGTACAACAGAAATGCAGGCCTTATGGAGTTTTAAAGAATAAATAAAGGTCAAAAATGATAAAATTCTCTACGGCATTTCATTGCTTTGTACTTGTGACATGTGCAATACCAATAAAGTTGAATTCTATTCTATTCTAACATGAACACATTTTTTTTTACCAGAGGAAAACATACTACTTTACTAAAATTTTCCAATTCACAAACAAATGGAAATGTGTTGTTACTAAGGCTTGTTATGTCAAAATGACATTACATAAGACAAAGACTATGATGAGTAAATAATGGAGGAGTTTCATTTGTGACTTTGCAGTTTGCCTGACAAGCTCATCTAGTAAATCTTTTAGATAATATTCTGAGTCAATCATTTTCCGATTCAAATTGCTAACTAATATTAACTATGAAATGCAGTGGTGAGAAAAAGTGTATTTTCCAATTCCTATTTATTTCTTTTTGCCTGTTTGTCACACTTAGCTTATTTTTGTAGCAGCAGAGATAATTGTTGCTTTTCTCTTAAAAAAAATTATTCGATCATGGGATGCAACTTTGACATTTTTTGCACAAATACCATGTTCCATCTTACACAATATTTTTCAGTGAGATAATCTCATTCTATCATGAGCCTAACAGAAACATGACACAAACTAAACTTCACGGATGCGATTCAGGGAACAGACCACGGTTCCGAGCAGAACCGTGGTCTGAAGCCATCTTCACTTTGAGACCCGGAACCCCCTGTAATCTTCTGTTTACAGTAAACTTGCATTTAGAGTCACGAACACCGTCTGACATTACTTTCCAATCTCCCTTGACACCCAAAGCAGCGCCATCAGATCCAAGCTCAGCCCGCTTGGCAGGCTGAGGCACGCCTCGTAATTACGCAATCCAACTATGTAACTCCATCTCAATCCAAACATCCAGTACTCAGCATGCACACGCACACACACGTTTGCAGGGCTATCTTTGTGGGGACTTTCCACTGACTTCCATTCGTTTCTACAGACTAAGCCTTACCCTTATCCTAACCATTACATACCTAACCCTATCCGAAACTCAATTCACACCTTAGTCCTAAATCTGACCCTTGACAAAAAAAAAAAAACAGCATTTCCCCTTGTGGGGACCAGGCTTCGGTCCCTACAAGGAGCAGTGGGTCCCCACAACGTAGTGTCAGGAAAATGGTCCCCACAAGGTATTACAAACTCTCACACACACACACGCGCACACACGCACATTCGCAGGGAGGAATCTTTAGTGATCAGCTTCCTTAACCAAGTGTGTGTGGAAAGAAGCATCAAATCAAAAACAGAAAGAAGTGAGGAGACTAAAAGGGGGGGATGAGAATGAAATATTACAAAAAACCCCCGCATATGACCTGAAAGCTGTCTTAGGAGAGAAATAACTTCCACATTAAAAAAATAAATACAGAGTAGAATATCAGTAAACTTCAGTGTATGAAAGAATATGAGGGTCACTGAAGAAAAAAATAAATAAATAAAAAGAATTTAGACTTTTTTTTTAATCAGAATTCTCCTAATCTACTTCTGCATTGCAGGACACAGAAGAGGATCCACACAAAATTACATATCATTAACAAAGTATATGTGCTGATCAGATAAGTGAAAAACAACCTGGTTTCTGTTGGTTCTGGTACTTTGTTTCAGAGATTAAGACCATGTGCTCTGTGTTCGATCTGCTACAAACAGCAGCAACACAGAAGAAAAGGTGAGTACTTGGCTTTAGCAATTTAAAAACAAAAGCAAATAGCGCAACGAAACCTAGATGCAGTACAATTACTAGATAAGATCAGCTCATTCCTTGTTGCCACAGAGCAGTCAGGTATACTTTAGCTGGTGAAAGGCAAATGCTTCATCATATCTGGTCTGAGTAGTGATGTGGGCTTCTTCCACTGTCAGATTTTTTACTTTCTATCTGGCTCAATATTACATTAACATGAAAAATGCAAGGCCTTAACAGTTGGCCTATGTTAGCCAACAACTATAGCGCTCCAAACAATTGTTTGCGGTTATGAGTATTGCGCATGCTGACAATATATTCTCCTTATATCATGCGGCCACACCTTAGACAGAACAAGCTCCTTCACTGTGGTCTGAGGCCTTAAACTGAACCTACCAAACCTGCAGAAACCCAGAAAATCATTACTCTTGCTCTGGTGATCAAATATGTTTAGAAAACAAAAGATAAAGGTATGCATGCATTGCTATAGCTTTCTTATCTGAGGTAACCAGTTTGAGCAGAAATGTGCAAGAGGAAGTTAATGCCAAGAAATATGGACAGGAGAGACAGCAGTATCCTAAATTTGCTCTGTGTGTGAAGTGGGATGAATTTACAAGTGTACAGACCAATTTACCCCAGATTGTTTGTAGACGTAGAAGATGTCTACGAACAATCTGGGGTACATGTTAGCTCTGTGAATGGCACGCCGTGGCATTTCTACAGTTTTTCCGAGACAACTTTTGATGTAGTTTAGTCTTATTCTTCTTTTGAGCTGCAGCTGTTTGCTATTGAACTTACTAGTCCCCAGTACCATGTGCCATTGTTTGGTGTCCTCTTAAATATAATAAAAATTTCATACAGCAGTTTTTAGCTGATTGTATTCCTACCAATGATTATTTTCTAATATATGGAGACTTTAATATCCATGTTCTTCAGATCCTTCAGCCCTTGAATCCTGAAGGCTTTTGTCATCTCTTGATGTGATTCTGGTAGTAAATGGACCAACACATCATCTCGGCCACACTTTAGACCTCGTGACTTCTATGGACTAGCCATCTCCCTTTTTGGGAAATATCTGAATCTGCCATTTCACACAATTTCCCGGTGATTATTGATTTTGTTGTTCCACGTCCAATCAAAAAAGATGTAGACAGCAGGTTTTTAATTGCAGGATCCCGGCACTGGCAACAACTGGGCAATTTTCTGCTGCTTTTATGGACTAGCGGTCTGTCCACCAAGCACTCAGGGGACAGCCATAAAGCTGAACAAAAATGGAGGAAAGACAAATTAGGCATATTCCTGGAGATGCTAATGAAAGTGTTTTGATATGAAAGAGCTTTCTGTCTTTATTGGCAAAGCAGCATCTGCACAACTGACTACTTGTTGATTCACCTGTTTGTCCCGTTTCAGCTGTTTTTGAGCAGATGGAGCCTGTCTCTCTTTTATTTGAAAGAATTCAACACATGAAGCCAACTAGCTCACTGGTGCCCTATTCATTACAGAAACCAGTTTACAGTTCTAATACCTGCTTTTTTAAGGCTCTGGTTATTCATCAGAGGCTTATTTATCAGATCTTGTCAATTTTTCTGTTTCTGGGAGATCTTTGAGGTCGTCTGATCAACGTTTGTTAGACACCCCAAGATCAAGGGTAAAACACTGGGGTGATTTGTAACCTTTTCTGTGGCAGCACCCCAGATTTAGAATAACCTTCCCCTGGATTTTTGTTCTATTACAAATCCAGGCATTTTAAAATCTAAATTTAGGACTTATCGTTTTACTTTGGCTATACTATGCATAATGTATAGCCAGAGTTATTGTATTGCCCATCATTTATCATGGTAAATTTATGACGTTCTTATGGCTCTCATGTTCCAAACAGCTTTTAAGCATTATAGCCATTTAAAACTGCAGTTTTCATGCATAATTTCAGAACAAAACCCAAAACCTCACTCATATTACCAAAAGTCAGTCAACATTTCCCAATCTACTAGTCCCCAGTACCATGTGCCATTGTTTGGTGTCCTCTTAAATATAATAAAAATTCTATCTAAAATCTATTCTTCATATCAGAATTTAAAAGCTTCAAAACAGAGTAACTTTATCATCCTCCATTCAATCTTTTTTTCATCAGCTGCTCTCTCTCTCTTTGCCTGAACTACAGACATGTCAATGAAAGCATAGCTTGTTTTTAAACAACCTCTTACATCTATACCTCCCCTAAAAACTTAAATCTACCAACCTTTAGTCTTCTTCCTGCTGTAACAGCATGCACTCCAAAGAGTGTAGGAAGCATGAAGTGGCAGAGCCAGTAATAAAAAGCTTTAAGAAATCTCTGTCTGTTAGCAAAAAGAGATTGAATATGAGCCCTCACATGCCAAAAGGCCTTTTACCTTCTCTGTGGTCAACACTTATCAGTTCATCATCCTATTACCCGTCAGTAGGCACCATAACTTGAATATCTGATGTACAACAGCTGTACTTGCAAAATAGCAGATTATTATCCCAGTACAGTCTACAAATATCAATGCATCTGCAAGAAAGTCAAAGTTATTAACTGTGTATGTACATTTGCACAACTGGAAACTTCTGAAAAAATAAGTCCTGCTGTGTTTGCAAGATTCAAAGTCCTGTTTGTCACCTGAGACGAAGGAAAATCAGAGTATTTCAGCTAAACGAAAGCGTGACTGCAGATTGTAGAAGTCTGCAGCAGGAAGTGAAAGCACCAACCAAACCGTTGTCTTTGAAGCTGCTCTTATATAACCGACATCCACAACTTTAGTGATGATAAAGATGTATCAGATCTGAAAAAAACGGATCAAACTCACATCTCACAACAGCGTAATGTTAGTTCAAATGCTAGATACATTTTCTTTGTTTCTGTAAGGCAATGCTGATCCTTAGATGGTTAAGGGGTCAGCTGAAAACTAACTTAAATTATAAAACTGACGACATGAGAAGGGTTCATAAAATGAGGAAAGACAAAAAATGTTTCATTAATTAATTACATTCTTCCAACACAGAGCAACTTTCACACACTCACACACACGGTCCTGATGCTAGAACATATTTTGGCTCTCAAAGTTCACTGTGACCTTCTATACCAGATAGTGTTAGGGACTCCATTTAGAGGGACGCTGTGGTAAACAGAACAATCCTACCTCTTAATTTAGCAGAAGTAACAAAAAACACAGGAAAGCATGAATCATAAATTATGTCTTTAGTGTCAGAGAATAAGTGTGAGAACATAAAAGAGGAAGCTGAATTTCAGATAAAATATATATTTAAAAAAAGCTAAACCGTTCAACTTGAAGACGTTGCGTTTCATAAAAACAAGTACAGAAATTGAAACTAGTTTGCCGCGAAAACAGCCTGAGTATTATTGCATTATCAGTTACAATATTAGCTGGAGGTCAAGTCAGATTAAAGGGTAGCGACACTAATTTTATTTATTTATATTGATGCATTTATTTTAAAAAAGTACATTAATAGAAAGCTGCTGCATGTGGTTTGCTGAGCTGCTAACAGCCTCTTAACCTCTTAACCTGTTTCAAACTTTGGCCATGTTCCAGCTAGGCCTGTCAAGATTACAAATTTTACTGGGTGATAAATTGTTCCTGTAATTATCACAACAAATAATACTATTGTTTTAAGACCATTTTCTAGTAATGTATTGATAATGGCATAATAATGCAAGTTCCCCTCTCAAAGTTTTTATTAAAGTCTTAATTTTGTACAGAACAAAATGAAACACCAACCAAAAGTGAATAAATAAAAAAAACAAATAAAAACAACTGAAGTTGATTATCAAGTCTGCAAACAAAATTGCCCATCAAAAAACGGTAATCAGTGGAAAAGATTAAGCTCGTTTTAATTTATCATGATTCATTTATGGTTTATTGCGACAGACTTTGTTACAACCACAACTAAGGTTAGTTAAGGTAATCTATTGAGCTCGTTCAAGACAGACCAATGTGAAGGTCAGTCAGATATGACTGAGACAGAGAGCGTCTAAAAATGGAAAATCCATCACCGTTGTTGGTTGGAGATCCCACAGCATGATAGAGCCACCACTATGTTTCAGTGAGACTGTTGTGTTTTCAGAGTGCCTCGTGGTATTAGTTAACACACAGTATTACATTTAAATGTAAACAGCTGTGGTCTCATCACCCTACCCCCATGTCTGTGGTCCATTGAATTGTAGTAAACTTTAAACAGGACTTCTCATATCCTTTATGATCTTCCTCTTAAAAATGACTTTCTTCTTGCTACTCCTCCATAAAGGTCAGTATAGTGGAATACATGACTAATACGTGTCCTGTCCCTGACACCAGAACTGAAACTCCCTCACAGTACCCACTGGCCTTCTGGCTGCTTCTCTGATTAATGCTCTCTCCTTGCCTGGTGTGACGGTTCAGTTAGGCGAATATGTCTAAAGTTTTAAGGAATGCCACTCTCTTTCCAAGCATTGTCATGATATTAAAATTTTAAACTCAATAACTATACTAAGAGGAATATTTAATTCTTGAGTTTGACTGCATGTACTCCCCCCCAGAGTCGGAATTACAAATACAAAATTCAAGATAGAGGCTCATATTTAAATTTTGAACATAACAAATTAAAGCTTTTAATTATGCTTTAATCAATTCAACAATGTAACAGCAAGAAAAACAAATTAACATAAGGTCACATTGTTTTTATTTGAATGTGTCATTGAAAAAAAAAGATCTGCCTGTAATTTGCCACAAAAATCTTTGGAGAAAAAAAAAGTCCCCTCTCCATTTCCCTTTCATTTTTAAAAATCTGGCAACTAAAGAGACACTACTTGGACAGTTCTGTTCCTACTGTATTTTTGTTTTTTCAGATTGTTTTCAGTCTTTTCGATGTGTAGAAGAAGAGCACCTGTTGCCTGTCATGTCTGTTTGGCTCAGCACTGCCCCCTATCAGTGTGGCACTGAAATACCACTTTTCCTGCATTAGCTACATGCCATGTACCCAACTGGTACAGTTAAAAGAGAGTCAACATTGAGGGTAAACAAGGTAGCACACAACCAGTCAAAAGTTAATCAGCAGCACAATATGCACAATTGCTCCAGAAATGCAAAAACATTAAGAGAAAAATTTAACATTCAGAGAAAAAAAAGTTAAAGTATTTAAGTCTTTGAGGTTTATGGTTTTTAGTTTGTGAACCAAAAATGCTTTTGTAACAAGTCTGTCTCTAGCTGCGTTGCCATTGACTGTGAAATTGCACAAATTGGAATTACAAAAATAAATGTGCTTGATGCATATTCGAAAAGTTTTTTTGACAAAAAGTTTTCATTTCAGTTTTATTAGCGTATTTCGCAAAACTGAAATGGAAACACCTTGTTTTGCGTCACACAAGTCACCAGATGTTACCACAGATGTCATTACTGGAGGAGTGGTATCTCCTACCACTCCTACAAGTGGTAGGAGATAACGGCAAACATTTTTAATGACTTATTGCATAAACAACCTTTTTCGTGTGTGATTTTAATTGCGCATGTTATTTGAGTTTTCCTGGCATCAGAGGAATATGAACAAAGTTCATTTGTAATGGAAACACAGCTGCAGTCACTCCCTTTTATTGTAGCAGTTCAATACCTTGAAATATCAAGAAACATATCAAAGGAGAAGAAATAATACAGAGTGCTTTGGAATGATTCACTCCTCCACTCATTTTCAGAAATGACCATTTTTACTCAAAGTTGTTGGGCCAAAAGAATGTCATGGTGACACAGACCCACTAGGAACCAGCTAAAAACAAGAGGAAGGCCAATGTAGCAAATGGCTGATAAACTAGGTCAGTATTGTCCCCAAACCATGCACAACACACACACCACATTCAATAAAGAGTGTCTGGGAACAGCAAAGTGTTGCTGTGCAGATAGTAAAAGTATAAATCATGAAATATTTCAGTTACACTTTGACAAAAAAAACAAACACTACAGCAAGACCAGACAGTCAGTCAATCTCTGTGTGCTGCTGCTGAGGTAAGAGATATAATCTGTGTGATACAGAACAAACACACAGAGAAAAACAAGCTCAAAAATCTAACCTTTATCAGATCCATCAATTCACCATGCAACTCACTGCCAGCTCATGAGGACAACAACATCTTTTCAATGTGCATGCTGTCACTGACCAAGTTAGCTGTGTTCGGGATCAATCAAGTGTTTCGAATCAAACTCAGAGGAAGAACAGAAAAACAAAACGGTTTAAAAAGAAAACAGAGTTATATGACGAGTGTTTCACTCAGGCTGGAAAATAACAAGGAAGCTAACTGAGGTTTAGCGAAATGGAACTGAAGCAAATGAATCAACCTAGGTGGTTGATGATTTAACTAGGGGGGCAGATACTTTTTCCACACATGACTGCATGAGTTTGTTGTTCAAAAACAGTTTTGGAATATGCAGTAAAGTTATATTTGTCTCATCTTAAAATATGTTAGATGGGGAACACTTAAGTGAGAGAAAAAAGTAAAAGCCTAATGAATCTTTGTCAAAGGTTTGTAGTTTTTATAGATGAATCAAAGATTTGCAAACACAAGGGATTATTAATCTGTCACAAATTTCAAATAGACTCAACACTAGATATTAGGGGTGCGGATATTTTAGTGTCCAGCCATTTGATTCAGATTTTTATGGTCACAATTAAGAAACCATTTTCAATTTTCGATTCAGAAACCAGTCCAAGTTATGTGACTGACAGGAGGAACAGGGTAAATAACTAGTACATTTATTTAAAACAACTTTATAGTGTTCCATACTGTATCAAATTCCATACTATTTTTGTACATATTTAAACAAAACAGGTTTGTGTATTAAATTCTAAGGTTAGCTTAGCAGCTATTTTAGGTTAGCTGGTAAGCTAACCTAAAATAACCAGTTTTAGGTTAGCTTAGCAGCTAAGCTAAGGTAAGCTAACCTTAGCTTAGCTGTCAGGACAAGTGGACGTATAATGTGATGTACAATATATTCACAAATACGCAAAGACTTACAACTTAAACAAATTTTACAATCAATTTTGAACCCTTTGAATCCATTCAAAATGTCCAGAACTAGGAATCGCATTTCTCTAAAGAATTCAGATATAAATATTGTCCATTACTGTCCCCCAATTTCCAAATATAGTTATGTGTCATAAAGGAAACCACACTAATTATGCCTAAATAAAAATATCAGCTAAATCTAAACAGTTTCACAATTAGGCAAAGGGATGTTATTGTATGATAACCGTAAAATTAAACTGTCTCAACAAAAGATAGAAAAAAAGAAAACATGCACCTCAAAATTCTAGTCACAACATAACATAGTCATAACTATGGATATTCTAAACTGAAACAGATAAATGAAGCAGCATTGAGGAAAAGGTTTTCTTCAGTCTATTAGATAGACATTTTAAAATTAACGACAAGTCCTCAGGGTGTGCTGGGAAATCCCACAGCACCTAAAGAGAGTCAACATGGAGGGTAAACAAAACAACAGCATTGTTAACTCAACACCTATCAGCTGCACATGAAAGCTACCTTTATTCTCCACAGAACGCTGGACAAAAATCCACTCAATACGAATGGGGAAGTTCAGAGCAGAAGAAAAAACAAACAAGGGTCACATAGCAAATACCTCACAACCCCCGACTTCAGACACCCTCACCGCTTCCCGTCACTTACTTACTCTTCCTCCACGTTGCGGTGGTTTGAACACTAACAATCTATGAATATGTATACGTATGTTCACATATAACTTTTTATTTTTATACCAGCAGTGAAACATCTTCCTGCACCTCAAACTCAAACTATTTACGTCCAAACTTCACATTTTATGGCCACGCCGAGTCCACCGTGTCACTTATGTGGCTCCGAGGATTTGCATGGCTGCGAGATTTCTCTGTGGATCACGTGCCTGCATTTGTGTGTGAATGAACCATCTTGGATCAGTAAACACCAGTTCGAATGCAAACCGGTCATTAAAGTGAGGAGCCACACCCAGGTCTGTTCTCCCTCCTCCTGTCTCTAACAGCAAAGCAAATTCGGCGCCAGAGACAGCCGGCTCTCTCTGTGAAACTCCTCAGAACGGCCAGGACTCTGCTGGTCTTCACCGGGGGGTCTGACATCTGGCATCTCTTGGGGACTATTCCCTCTTGTAGTGACAGAAAGCTGACGTAGCTGCTCGGTTCGTCTGTTTAATTATGTAATTATGCAAAGAAAGGATTAAGTGACTTCTCCCTTCTACAAGAAAAGAGGCCACAGCGGTTAATCTATCAGAGGCATGATTTAGCTCGTTAGTTAGACACAAGGCTACTTTACATAAAAACGAGGCACACTTCTTGTCAAGGATCTTATGCAATAAATATTATGTGGCTATTCATAAGAAGCAGTGTTCACTTTTTTTTCTTTTAGTTATCAATGTTGGGAGAGGTACAGATTTGTTGTTGGTTATTTTTTGCAAACTTTGACATTTCAAACTGTCATAGAGTTTGTACATATAAAGTCAACTTTTGATTTCAGGTAGAAAGAGGAGCTGTTGGCGACAGTTTTAGTATTTACCCACTTGGGAATTTTTTAAAGAAAAGAATCAGCTATGAAAACGTGTGATTTAAAGCAGTTCTTTTCTATAATCTTCTGAAAGGAAATGTCTTGAGATGAGCAAATAAGACCTATCAGGAGGTGGTCAAAACCAGGATCAACTAATGTAAGTAGAGATTCACCCATCAGGATTTTACTAGCCAATAACTTTTAATTTTCTGTTGTTTTGGGGGCATCTGTGCTTCAGCAACACCTTCACATCGAGATGCTATTTTAAGCTTGAATAGTTTCATTGATAGGCCATTAGGCTCAGCCTTACAGTTCTCTAACAATGTAAGATAATGGCTAATGGTTGATTCAATCATCATAGATTCTAATCAAAACGCTTAGTGAGGATTTATTATTAAACTAAATTAGCTAATCCTGTAAGAGTCATCATGATAATAATGCAAAATGTCTGAGCTAAATTTGCTTAATTTAAATAGATTCGTTTAATAACTTTAAAAACAGTTTTTACAGTGCACAGATCCCTGTCTTTCTCAACCAGTTGTATGATCGCTGTGTTGTCTTTTGGCGGAATGTGCAAGACTCATCCGGGAGAAGGAAGAAACAAAAATGAAACGTCTTATCTCAGGAGATAACAAGCGGGGTTTTTTTTGCGTTTAATACTATGAATTGACTGCTGCTTTGGCTTAAACAGACAGCATGTTAAGACGGTGTATTAGATGTTCAGGTTGTAATGAAGTCCAGACTCAGTTCAGCGCTTCGACCTTCAAACACCATTAAACTGTCCGCGCGCGCTTTATTCAACCCCACTTTAAAGTTTCTCCCCACAATTTAATTTACGGACGAGAAAATAATTTAAAAAAGAATAAGTATTAACTCACCTTTTCCTTGCGTCTATGGACCTGTCCCTCAGGTACATCCAGGTCAAATTTCATGGAGTTGTTCAACTCTAATGTAGGTCAGAGTGTACCTACATCTGAGATCACCTGAGGGCTCTGAACGCCTCTTGAGCACTGAGACAAACAAACAAAAAAAAAAAAGAAGTGGGTCGAAACTCAACAGAAACTGCTGTGTGGGAGGTTTCTACACTGCCGCTCAGTTTCAGCTGCTTCTTCTTCTTCTGAGAAAAATTTTAAAGTGGTCACCGTCACCTCCACTGGCACTTTCCTGCTTCTTCCGGTAGTTTTCAGCGCGTGTAACCTGCTTGCATTGATCCGTTAAGGAGGAGCAGAAAGGGTGCGGCACTCTCCTGCGCTGCCGCTGCTGCTCTCTGTCAGCCCGGTTCTCTTTCACAAGGGAGCGGTACCTGGAGCTCTGCGCTGCCTCTGCCAATCTGAGAGCTCCGTATCCGCCTGTCGCTGTCCCCCCTGTTGAGTGACGACGGGTTGGACGAGCCAATCAGAGACGCGCTGAGGAGTGAGCGACGTGAGGAGGAAAAGCGAGGAATTTGAGGATGAACGTGGGAGGTGGATTATTAGTGATAATGGTCGGCCAAGGAAGCAGATGAATGTCATAGCGAAGTTAGTTGTGATCCATTTGAACAAGCAGGACATACGCAACCCACACATATTTCACAAATAGCCTAGTTCTTTTACCTCTCTATATAGCATAGAATGAAAAATCCAGAAAAAACACTGACGTATCAACCATAAACATTTCAACACGGAGCTTTAGCTATCACAGCCAGAAACTAGTACACAGGCCTGAAATAGGCACAGTGGTGAACTCAGACCTTAACATCCAAAGACACATAAAGACAACTTCAAAATCAGTCTTCTATCACCTGAAGAACATTTCAAGATTATTTTAAGACTTGTACGTGTGTGTGTCTCTTTAGTCACACTGATTACTGCAACGGTGTCTTCACAGGCCTGCCTCTAAGTCTGGCTGAAACCAGAACGTTGCTGCTCACGTTCTCACTAAAACTAGGAAGAGAGATAGAGCACGTAACTCCAGCTCTAATGTTCTTCCATATGCTTCTTGTAATTCAGAGAGTAGACTTTCAAATACTTCTGTTAGTTTATAAATCACTGGACGGCTTAGCACAAAACTGTACTGTTGTCGTGTTAACCATCCAGAGCAAATGCACCAACAGGATATTGTCAACAGTCAACACTGGAATCTAACCCACACAAACAACCACATGGTGCAGTTGACACACAGAAATATCAATGTAGATCCTACCACAGAATAGTGACTTTCTCCTGACCTACATAAATATGCCACACAAGACCTGGAAACTTAAATTCATGCAGAATACTACTACACCCCTGTCAGATGCATTACAGAAAAATAAGTACATGAATTATCTCCGTTTCTATCCTGCTAGGCCAAAACATTGGCCTCCTTGAAGCCTAAATCAAAGCGGCCCTGAATGTGTAGTCGCATCGACTTTTGTTCAAAAGACTATAAAAACGTAAAGAAAAACCAAAGAGTAAGGTGTTTTTGTTTCGATGAAAAGAGTCAGATTTAATTTTGTTACCTTTAATAATATGATGGATTAAGATGTGCAAAATATGCAGCTTTAGAAAGCAGATTGTGAAAGAAAAAGAAAACCTTTAAGAGGTTTGTGGCCATCGTTGAGCAAAACAAAAGTGATGAACTTTCAGTACTTTTTAAGTTCAACAGATACAACAGAATTTTGCTCTTAGCTCCATCACTTCTGGACTTTTTGTACTGTCCATATCAATATCATCAGTCATCTGCAGAAAAGTGTAGATGTTTATCAGAGCACCATCGTAGCAAGCTGAAGAGGAAGTGAAGTTTAAAAAGTTTCATGCCTGCCAAGGATGTGGCCGCTTGGCGGAGGATGAGCTTCTTATCCTTCACAATGTAGCATGGCCTGACCGTCTGCTACTTGGTTCCAGATGCAAGGATTTACGACTCACATAGTCTTTCCTTGGACACAAGATCATCACAGGCCTCACGTGGCTGCAACAAGAAACCACATGTAAACTACATGCAAACCATATGTAAATTGTGTCCAGTAAAGTCTGCAACAAAATGCCAGTTATACAACATTTACCTTGTGAATCACTGATCTTCAGCACTTCTGTCTTTGTAGGATGAGGCAGCAGAGTATGCAGCAACTAACCAACCAACCCACACATATTTCACAAATAGCCTAGTTCTTTTACCTCTCTATATAGCATAGAATGAAAAATCCAGAAAAAACACTGACGTATCAACCATAAACATTTCAACACGGAGCTTTAGCTATCACAGCCAGAAACTAGTACACAGGCCTGAAATAGGCACAGTTTCATGGACTGCAACTATTGTTTTACTTGTTCTGTCAGTTAATTAGTTGTGCACTACTTATTTTTCTTAGTTCAGTTATTATTATGTAAGGAGTGACTGTGACTCAGTGACAAGAGAAGTCTTTTTGCAATCAGAAAGTTGAAATCAATTCAAGAGTACTGCTGTGAATCCCAGAGGAAAAATAAACGTTGTTGCTCTTCAAAGACACACCGTTGATGCTGATGGATGTGGACAGAAGGATCTCCTGTAGCAGTCACCATCACATCAGATGTGAAGAAGCCTCTGACTGAAGACACTGTTGCTGTGTGACAGTCTCACAAAGAGGAGGCTCAGGGTTGTCTGTATTTTTCTTGATTTTTATGAAGAATCTTTCTGTGCACCATCATCTTCCAGAGGTTCCAGAGTCGTCTCCAGAGTAGAACCAGCGTTCTTTAACACATTGGTTAGTCTTTAAGTCCTTGGTTCTGATGTCGCTACCCCAAGATGGAAAGAGATGACACTCTCAACAACAGATTTATAAAAGATCTGCAGCAACTTTCTGCAAACAGAAAATGACCTATGTTTCCTCGAGGAGAGCAGTTTGCTCCGTCCTTTCTGTAGATAGTTTCACTGTTGGGTCTCTATTCCGGTCAGATGAACACTGAGGTGTTTGTATTCCTCGATCATCTCCACGACTTCCACCATGATGGAAACTGTGTTTGACTTAACCCCGTTTCTTTTGAAATGTACAGTCATCCCCTTTGTGTGGTTCCCATTCCAGATGAGACGACTGCTTCCACACAGTGCCACAAAGCTCTCAGAAATCAGCTTCAAGAGAATCTCTGAGGTACCCAACAACTGCCTAGTCATCTGAGTATTTACACAAATGACAGGAGTCTGTTTTATTCCGGACGTCAGAGATGCAGAGACTGGAAAAGAATAGTGAGAGTACAGACCCCTGTGGTGCCCCTGTGCTGCTAAGCATCTGGTTAGATGCACAACCTTTCTGTATCAAGAACTGCGCTTTGTCAGGTCATCGTGGACCCAGGTGATTGTTGAGGCCTCCACCTTTGTCTTCCAGAGTTTCTGACAAAGCAAATCAGACAGAGGGTTTGTTGAAGCAGGTGTACGATGGTGACTTCAACTCCAACTCCATGGCAATAAGCGAACTACAGGGGGTCCTGATATGTTGCTTGTTTGCTTTCTCAGGTGGGACAACAGGAGCCTCCCTTAATGTAGGATGTCAGGGCAACCGATTTACAGTCGTTGTTGGGTGAAGGACGAGTTTTCTTTGGTACCAGAACAAGGCAGGATGTCTTCTCTGAGGTCAGGCTAATGTTGAAAAGGTGCTGCAGAACCTCACAGAGCTGCTCTGCACAGATACCATCTGGACCTGCAGCCTCGTTCCAATTTAGTCTCTCCTGCTGCCTGCTGAGTTTGATTGCAGATTCCTCCCCCGTCGCTTGTAGACGTGCCCTGGAGCAAGACAATTTACCCCAAGTTTGCCGGTCCGCATCTTGGTTCATAAACGTTGTTTGTAAGGGCAGCTTGGTTCATGTGGTTATTTGAGTCGGCATGACTTGAAAAGTGCTGCATTAGTTCAGTCAGTTTGCTATTATTTCTTTATGATGTTTTTAAAGTATGCTACAGAAAAAAATCTGAAAAAATTAGTAGAAGAAGAAAAAAGATTTAAGTAGAGAAATACAACGTAACTAATTGAAATTCAAAAGTATCAGTAAAATGACTGGAAACTTCTTATTTAACAGATAAAAACAATTTGATGCGTTAGTAAAAGCAAACCCTTCCCCCCTACTCCCTGTTCTCTGCTGAGTTTTATTTACCACCATTAAATTACCACTTTGATGATCTCAATGATCTACCTGGAACATATCTGGTAATCATTAGTGAAAGTGTTTGCTACACCTAACAGCCTTACAACAATTCACCAGCATCCAGCAACACATGACTGTCTGGCTCATCTTTAATTCAGATGTTTCACACATAATCCGCAGCAAACGTTATCATCAAAAGGACAAGCTGTTTATATTTTTCTAGATGTTTTTTCATAAGACAGAAACAGGTAAAAGCTTGTCCGAAACTGGGTCCTGCCATCCTGTTTTCTCTCATTGTTCAGAAACTGTTTGCGCTTCGCATTACAGCAATAAACTTTATGGAAGACAAGGGCCAATCCTCTCTGTAAACCAGTGAGCCGTAATGAAAAGGAGTGGGGAATAGGAAGGACAGAGATAAGAAGGAAATAACATAATCTCTGCACTGAACACAGAGACAGAGTGACAATAGTAAAAATAAAAAAAAACACGTGCTGATAACCTTGTTTTGTTTGCAGCAATATGATGTATTCTGCAGACAGGAGTCTGTCTATAGTGTTTCTTCAACCTTGTTTCCTCATCAGACAGGTGACATCCAGTCAGAGTTCGAACATTTATAGAATATAATTTGTCATGTTGTCCCCTTATTTTCTCTCAGGGTTGCTGACAGCTGCCTCGAAGGCAACAGTTGTGGTCGTTGTAATGATAAAGTCGTCTTATTCTTGTCCCTCCAACACCTGTTTGACACAACGGGACAAAACAAATATCCCATATTTGAGCATTAAATGATAACAGCCAAGGTTAATGGTTGGTCAGAGCAGTGTACTATTGAATTTAACATTTACAGTTATATCTCCTATTACCTAGAATCATACCTTCCAAGAGTTTTTCAAACGAGTTACCATCAAGCGATGTCTGGAGAGCAGAGCGCTGTCTTAAAAATAGGACATAAGGAAATGGTTTGCTACGCAGAAAAAGAGATTACAGCAACACTTTGAAACATTGAATCTATGGCTTTGAATTCGAGGCCCTGGAAATGGTGCCACCATCTAGCATAAGAAAGATGTTCTAATAAAATATGTGACTTGTAAATCTTGAGTGAATGAAACACAAATGAACAGCGATGGGTTATTTTAAAAGTTTGCAACAAATTAAACTTTTGATGCCAAAAGGTTCTTAGACATGTACCAACACATGTCTATGAACCAATTAAATCAGGAAGGCACTACTATAGTTAGACCGGAGTCTCTGAAAGCGCTGGCGCTTCTTAAAGAGACAGAGCGCCAATATCAAGGCGTTAAATCAACTATGTTCAATATGTCATGTTCAATATATACAGTATTTTTAAACTAGTTTCTTGATTGTGCCGTAAAATATCACTAACTGATGGCAAACTTGATACTTTTAAATTGTTTCATTATCTATTGTCTCATTTCCTTTCAGAAACAAACTAAAATGATTCCTAAATCAGTGATGCAGATGAATATTTTTGGGATTATCTGTGTATGTGGAAATAAAAGCTTCGAGTTTGCTTATAAATGTCTGAATGACTCATGGGTTAGAGTCAAGAGATAAACAAAATTCTTCTGATAATTGTCACTCTGGGCTGAGTATAGTGTAGGGAAAAAAATGCAACTGAAGCTCAAAATGAAAACAGAAAGATTTCCAGAATTACATATTGAATTATTAAGACATTTCTTAAAAATATTGGAGAAATCCCACATGCCCACACTTTTCATTTAGAGTTTTCTATTTTTGTACATTCCGCAATAACAAGAAAGAAAAAAATGTTACTAAATAAAAAAGTCTGAACAGACAAAAGGAAGTTCTGTTATAGTCCAGGATGAGGGGAAAAGGAAAAGGTTCGAGGATCCCTGAAGCTGAAGCGCTTCAGACTGATTTATGGCGCCGAGCGCATAAACAGCAGAGACAGAAATACAAGCGAAGGCCCAAACGACAGCCAGATCACTTCCCACAGGCGACCATGTGCAGCACACGGCGCAGCGTGAGGGCAAGTTGCGTGTAAGCGGCAGAGTGTCAGCCATAAGTGTGTGTGTGTGTGCGCGCGCGCGCGTGTGTGTGTGTGCGTGCGCGCGCGCGCGTGCTTTCCATGCAATTATATGGGGGTCTTGTGCAACGCGCTGAAAGGCTCGAATTGGATTGCGTGTCCATAAATCACACGTGGAGTTGCTTATTCCCATCTGGCGTGAATTTTTGGGAAAGGCCTTGATGTCCCTGTGATCGCTCCCATCACCGATCTCCAAACCTCCCAGTTCCTCCCCCGCCATCTCTTTTTTAGCGCAGCTGACGGGAACACTGGGGGTCTTCCAGGCGGGCCCAGATGTGTTTGTTCCAAGCCGTCGGTGGGGCTTCGCTGGAGCTGCCTCCTCCACCATTCTTCTCCAGATGGACACATCCTTCCTGCTCAGGGTGGAAGGAAGGGGAAATATGTTTTAAATGAGATCAGGAACTCGGTGTGACCCTGCTTGCTTCGTTTAGGAGGCGAGCAGAGAACTCAGTTTTCGCTCCAGAAGATTGTGAAGGTAAATTAACTTGGGAACTCGTTCAGGCGTGTTTTCTGGATCAGTGTCTGGGTGCGCTGGTGTTGGAAAAAGTGAGGTTTTCGCGACATTTATAGCACTCCTCCAACTGTAGAAAAAATAAATAAATTAAATTAGAATAGTGGCAATAGTTGCTCTACATCTAAATTTAGAACATATTGTCACCTTCCTGCCTTTATGTCATTGGTACGGAAGGAGATTAGGGTCACTGAAAAAAAAAAAAAAGAATTCAGGCTTTTTTTCCCTGGTAATTCTGACTTTGATTTTTAGAAGATTTGTGAGAATTCAGAGAAAAAAGTAAAAATTCTGAGAAAAAAAAGTCAGATTCTGAGATTAAAGTCAGAATATTTTTTCCAGTGGCCCTAATCCTCTTCTGTAGACTCAAGATTCAAACACAAAGTAGTGCGACATTTCAAACATGGCGGATTTCAAAACGAAAAGCAACAACGAAATGTTTTAGATCCAAGTATATTCATGTGCTACAACAAGTAATGACCTAAACCAACCTTGGAATTGCGTAAGGCTTGGAAATGTTTGGAAACAGAGGCGGAGCTAGTGTGTGAAAGAAACAATTTCAGTTTGGGCTGCAAAGCCGGTAGGCAGAATAAAAATGGACGCCGTGCTGTTCATTTGTAATTTGTGAAGTAAATTAATAACCACGTATGATTTATTTTTCTTTCACTTTACAATCCAAATTGCAAATTGTTGTGTTGATTCGTTACCTAAAATCAACACACACACAAAAATGCATAAATGCAAGTGACTGAAATGGGACAAAGTTCAGTCCATGGTAAAGCAAGGCCACCACATTTTGATTCTTCTACTGTCTAGTTTACCAAAAAAGAAAAAAAAAAATCATGATTTGTTGTTTTGTCTGAGCTAAGTGCATCCTCTATTTGCTGACTGCTACTTTTTGGTAAAACTGTGTGGAAATCACTTTTTTGATATTCTTTTTTTTAAATATGTAAAGTTCAAATTCTTGACAAGTATGGCAGCTTTTCTTTCTGCTTCTTATTGCAAAGAATCTCCTGAACGTCCAAAACGGGTTTGCATGCACAGAACGCTGTGAATTAAGATTGACAAGTACTGAATTTCATTTCGGGAGAGAAAAAAATAAAATAAAATAAAATAAAAAATCCAGATCAGTGAGATAAAGAAATGTAGATAAAAGGGAAGAAGAGAGAAGCAGCAGCAGTGCAAAATAGAGTTTCCTGTTTAGGCAGAAGATAAACAAACTTGACACCGAAAGTCAAGGTTGAGAAGAGCTGCTCCTCTGCTGTGACCACACAGTTTCCTAGAGCCAGAGTTCAACAGCCTGCTACCACAGACAGTACAAACTGCTGCCTCCTAATGTTTTTCTTTTACTAAATCGCCTCTGAAAACTCTTGCTTCCACCGGCAGTTCTCATTCTGACATGTGTAATCCCACAAACCCTCTGTGTTTTACAGATGACAACAAAATCTGGACGTTTCTCTCATGACTGTATTTTAAAGAGGCAGCATTATGTAAAATTGATTCTTTTCAGCTTCGCTTCACTTTATAACGTCGCTCCCTCATCAAATACATACCTGGAGTGTCGCCTTGGCTCTTTCATGCATGCTTGAGAAATCCTTTAATCTCCATGGCAACCATTCGGCTGTGAAAAACGCCTGGGTGGACGTAGCCCCGCCTTCGAGGACGAAGCTCCTCCTCCGAGCTGCAGTTTACGAGATTCTGCATTACAAATCACAGCTCCCTAGTGACTCCCCCCAGCTCAGCTCCTCCAGACTAGCCTCCAGCAATTAGTAAACACCTGGTGGAGCGTCTACTGAGCTCATAATAGGAGCTTCTTCTCAGAGAAACGCTGGTAAAAACAAGGCGAAGTGTTCAGAAAGAAATTTCTTTTAAGTCATACGTGATATGTAAGGAATTTTTAACAACTCAAGTTGACATAGTTACTTCCTCGTGCTATAAAGCTGGAAAACACATAATTGTGCCTCTGTAAGGTTTTTTTCTCATGTGCAGCGGTGCAGAGGTCAGCGGTATCCCTTATCTTAAAGCTGAACTCTCCTCGTCCTCTGACCTGATAATTGCTTGGCAGTTATCAGGTCATCTTGGCAGTTTGCAGTCTGTCTTGAACTTTAATAAACCGTTTAAAAAGCTGAGCCAAACCACGAAAGCCCCTCATTTGAAAGTCAAAAACCTGAAAAAAATAAATAAATGCATAAATAAAAACATTCGCTTTCACCGCAGGAAACAGAGGAACTAACTTTGAATAAAAATATTTTATGACTCGCTCGGCGGGTGTTATCTGACCGGGAACTTTGTTTTTGTTCTCTAATCTTTCTGAGCGCCAAGCAAATTTGTGATAACACATGATTAGGGGCTTCTCTTTAGCAAAGGAGGCACATCAGCAACTTCTGTGTCTTGGGTGTGAAATGTGTCTTTGCTGCCTCTTACCAACCTGTAATTGGTCTGAACCTCCACATCCTCCCCGGTGTTCTTCTGTCTATCTGGCAAAACCCTGTCAAAGCCACTAAACAGTTTCTCACGCTTTCTCGTTTGCTAGGCTCTAATTTCGTCTGCTGCAGGACGAAGTGAAAATGTGTGCTTATTTAGCAACTATGTCAGTAGTTTCAGTTTACTACTTTAGGCTGTTAAATAAAATGATGATTTTACACAAATCAATTTAATTTTTATCAGTGTACAATTATGGACTGCTGTAAGCTGTTAGAAAATATATTAATTTGCTCTTTGAATCATTCCAACTTACTCCACTCTTGTTTAATTCAAGCTGGTTGTCTATATATATGTATATATATTTTTTTATGTTGCCCATTTTTCTTTCTATATTTCCTCTTTTTGCCCCAGCTGATGCTACCTCAGCTTGATTTTAATACAACTGTAAAACACAGTTCCTCATTGTGGGACTCCAAAGTGTCTGGATTTGAATCTCGGTAGGATGTACAGGGTACCAGGCATACAGTTACATGCAAACAGCAACAGTATATTCAAAATCAACATTTATTTTAATGGCTTCTGAACTCATTTTAGAAACTCCTGGCTGCCTGTTAAGTCAGCAGTGATGGGATTGATCTTTCAAGATAAATCGGATGGAAGTTGAGGTGGGCATTTATTGTATCGTTTATCGTGATAAATTTCTTATAAGAGTTTTGATCTCCAATTAATCATGTTTTTAAAAAGTCCAAACTTTGTCCGTATTGTCAATATTGCCATTTTCTCCACTGCTTGTTCCAGAAAGGTTCATCAATAAGTACCAATGAATTTGAAAATATGATGAAAAACAGTTTCTGTGTGCAGTTTGATATAAAATCACACTTATTAATGAAGTGTAATACAAATGGATGTTTCTCGGGAGCAGTATCTGTGGGTCCAGGATTGCCGTGTCACGAAGTCACAGCCATACAGGATCCTAAAAAAGTAATACATTTTTTGTATCTATACTTTTATTACAATAGGGTAATAGATTTAGGTTTTTCTTAAGTTTATTTTTATTTTGTTGACTTTTTGTCAAATTTAGTATTAGTTTTCAGAGTGGGTTTGCTAGGTTTTATTAGTTAAGTATAGTTGCAGTTTAGGTTTTAATTGTAGTTTTAGTTTTTTTTTTATATACTCTTTTAGGTGCAGAACTCAAAAAGGTAAACGTATTTTGATTATACATTTGTTGAATAATACTCTGCTAAAAATAGTATTTTTAATAATTTTTAAAAATAGTATTCAATGACCGTCTTTCTCTCCCACATTTTGCGAGTCACCGGTGTGTTATGCTGTTCATCTTCTTCTGTGCTGAAATTAATTTTGTTGTGCTTCTGTTAGGTGACAATAAAGGCCCATTACAAAGAAAAAATGGTGAGGATCAGGGTAAGGTTTTTAAATATTTTAATACTTTTCTTAAAAAAACAAAACAAAAACAAAAAAACAAAGATGCTGTACTCCATTATATGAAGATGAATCTATTGACCTCAATGCCTCACTCACCAACATACCAACACATTGTTCTGGGTAAAATAAATCATAGAAGAAGAAAAAACAGCGAAGGAGAAATAGGACACCTTGAAGATGTGAAGAAAAGAAAAGAAAAAGTAGAAAAAAAATCCAGAAAATGACAGAGCAGAAAACACTCCGGATCTCCGAGCCAAACCTCAAGGAAGAGGGAAAAGCTCCCGCTTCCAGATCAACACAATGGCACACAAAGTCCAAAACGCTCTCAGTGCGGACGACGACGAGCGCGAGGTCAGAGTGACGAAGGACAGAACAAAGAGAAGCCCATCGGAGACGACTGAAACTGTGATGATGGTGGCAGGCGAGATGGGCCGACCGACTAAAAATATCCACATGAAGGGAAGAAAACAAATAAAAATAAAAGAAATATATATAAAAAAAAGACTAAAACACTTAAGTGCAGATTTATCCAGTAAGTACAAAATGATGGGACCTAGGCGCGTAAAACTCCTTTGAAAAAGACAAAACCTGTTGCATAACTTTCGATTTAAAAGGCCGGGAAGAGGGGGAAGAAGGGGAAGCAAAATTTTAAATAGCAATGATGACAGTCTTTAATATAAAGTGAAGAGACAATGCAATTTACATGTAAAAAACGTGAAACAACTTTCAGCACTCAATGGATTTGTTTTGGCATAGAGTTAAGAAAAAATAAAACACAAAACAAAAACTTAAAATGTGAGAATAAGACAGACGAAACAATCCTCTCAATAGAATCATAAAAAAAGTTTTGTTTTTTTGTTTGTTTTTCTTCTTTACAGTAAAGTCTACAAAATCAAAACCATAGCTCAGAGATGAACACAGACACGAGCTTTGCTCTCCACAAACGATATCCCTCTCATATTCTTCAATGACTTACTTTTTTTGTCATATATAATATATATATTTGTGTATCTATTTTTATATATATATATAATATGTATAATTTGTAGGGCGTGATTAGTTTACAGGCCGGAGCGCTAAGGCAAGGGACGCACTTTGAAAACTTATGAAACATGGTTGCTTCTTCCGTGGTCACTCCTGATTGTTGCAGAGGGGGAAGAGGAAGGTGAAAGGAGGTCTTATAAAAAAAACAAAACAATAAAACAACAAAAACAAAAACAAAACACACTGTATCCTGAGAAAACAATAAGCTTCTAAATGATAGCTGACGAAAACCTTACAAACTTAACCACAAGAGTCCAGATTCCCCCAGTGAAAATCTGAGGGGAGAGGAGAAAAGTGAAAACAGAGCAGGCCGTTTCATTTGTTCTCCTGTTAGCTAAAGTCCCCCAGAAATAAAGAAAAAGAAATTGCTCCAGTTTATAATTTAACATAATGAAGGAGATTCAATTTCGATCCTCCTAAAATTTTCAGACTGCTCATCCCATCGTCCTTGGAGATCATTAAGTAACCAGTGAACATCAAGCAGGAAACCCAGGAGGGAGAAAGGCCGTTTCTCTACGTTCCCAATCACAACAAGCTAACGGGGCCGAGAGGTTTCTGATAGGTCCGGGCGGTGATGTGGGTTTGTGTCGTCGTCGGCAACCATGTATCTCAGAGCTGTTTCTCGTGACGCTTGTACATTTGCAAACGTAACTTATCAAGTCCTCGTCTCGTGCTCTCTATTTTTGTTGTTTTTTTTTTTCCTTTTCAGAAAAGACTCTCCTCAAAAATCGCCATCAGGTCGCTCTGGAAATTGATGTCGATGTTGTCCGCCATCTGTAG
Source organism: Poecilia reticulata (assembly GCF_904066995.2). Taxonomy (NCBI): domain Eukaryota; kingdom Metazoa; phylum Chordata; class Actinopteri; order Cyprinodontiformes; family Poeciliidae; genus Poecilia; species Poecilia reticulata. The sequence continues at coordinate 7,799,193 of NC_088830.1, read as the reverse complement.
AGAAAACCAAAAAGGTAAAAGGACGATGAGATGCAATTTAAAGAAAAAAGTGAGAAACAAACGAGCAAAAAAAAAAAAAAAAAAAAAAAAAGTGCGTACGGCCTCTCTGAAGCGCCGGTCCCGTTCGCGGAGGCGCTCCCGGTCCCTCTGCTGGTCCAGAGCGCTGTGTGCTGCTGCTGCTGCTGCCACCGCTGCCGCGGGCGGAGGGGGCGGAGCTTGTTGTTTGGCGGGAGCCGGCAGCGGCTGAGGGGAGTGAGTGGGCGGAGAGGAGACGGGGGGAGGGGTCGGAGCGAGGGGCGACTGTCGCCCTCGGCGACCGTGCTCCGTTGTGTCGTCATCGTCGCGGCTGTGACACGGAAACAGGAAGCAGCAGTATGTTTTTATTTGATCAAGTTACCTGGTGCCACTGATGCTGATGTAGGCCTTTTCAAAATGATGCAAAATTAAGCCAAGCAACACAAAAAAAGTTTTGGAAAGAAATGAAAACTTTTGTGTGGGAATGCAAAAAATTCTGCGAGGGAATTCAAAAGACAAAAAATGTCCTCACCTCCCCCTTTTTTAATTTTTCTTTGCTAATTCTGAGTCGTTTCTTCATCATTCGGAGTGAGCTGCTTTCTGTCCCTCTTACTTACCGTAGCATCTCCTGCACTCTCTTAGCCTGCTCCGCCTGGGCTTTCAGCTGTCTCTCCCGCTCCTCCTTCTCCATGGCGACGCGCTTGTAGCGCTCGAAGCTGTCGCTGGACGAGCGCAGCGATGACGTCGGCGCAGACTGGGAGCGTTGAGCCAGGCTGGCCCAGGAGCCCATGTTCTTTAGTTTCACATCCTGGGACAGAAACACAGCAGGATTAGTGGGAAATAAAGACGGATTTTATTGGGTGTGGCACTATTTTATTATTTTTTTGTGCATACCGGTGTCTTTTTGGGTGCGATGGGGGTCTTGGGTTCTTGCTTGATTTTGTTCTCCGGTTGGGAGGCGGGCGGCGACGGGGAGTTAGGGAGGCGGGAAACGGGACGAGAACCATCCAGCGGCTTCATCTCCAAACCTAAACACACATTTAGGGAAAAATGAGGAACCAGAGCAACGTTAATGCTTCCAAACTCAAATTTACATTTTGATGGGTTTTCCCTCCAAATATTTCCAGATAATTAACAGTATTAACGTTTCAGCACCTTGATACTCCACTTAATTTGAAACACAATGTTTTTGTTGTCTTCAGATTAGGACTGCAACTAACTAATTATTTTCGTAATCGATTATTCTATGACTATTACATTAAAAAATTGGCACATTTTTTTCCTTTAACCACATAGGCCGACTTTTTTTAATACAATATTATAAATACATTATAATATGCAAACAATTCAGTTCCCTTTTTAAATAATAATAAAAAATAAATTAACATCTTATTGCCTAAAATGCAACAATGTGAATTTGAACCAGGGAAAAGTAAAACTAAGCCACCCAAGAAGTTTTTGGGGAAAACAAATTTACAGATTTAGGTTTAACATCTCAAAAGCAAAATGTACAAAATGTTTTGCTTTGTACAATTTTGGCTCAATTACTGCTCTATGTTGCTTTCACAGCAACCTTTTTTAAGTCTGTATAATCCAGTTGCTAAATTAGTCGATTAATTCATTTAATCGTTTCAGGCCTACTCCAGATTTGAGTACTAAAGGGATATTGCACTTTTTAAAAGTGTTTGGACTCAAGATCTGCTTCATTTTGAAATCTATAAAACTTAAAACATTAAAAATTTTCTCTGGATTTGATCAATCTTACAGAAACGCTGTTTTACCCTTCCTTAGAGAATAAACATTTCACTCACTGTGTTTGTTGTCATGTTTGTGTGCGTCTTGGCGGATTGCAGGGCTGAAAGGTGATGAAGGTAGACCTGGAGACTGCGAAGGCTTCTCCTCTTTGACTCCCACCAGGTTGGACCTCTGCTCCTACGCCATGCCCAATCACACAGAACTCAGTGCAGTCGCCACACATCGATACAGTGATGCAACGTTCCCGATTGGCTTACATGCTTCTTGGTCTGTAAAGGTGACTGCTGTCCCATTGGATGAAACTGAGGCATTTGAGGCGAATGCATCATTAGAGGAGAGGGGCTTTGACGCAGGCAGCCTAAAGCACAGGGAACAAGAAGTTCAGTTTATCTACAGCTGAACTCTCTAGCACCACCGTATGGATGAATACCAGAATGACAACAAACAAAAAAATTAATTAATTAAAAAAAAAAAAATATATATATATATATATAGAGTTAGTAAATGTAAAAATCTAAACATATGTATCTTAATCTTATTAGATGCAAGGTTCTCATATGTTAATGTTATTAAGAGCTGTGGAACTTTCCAGCTTATCTCCAATCTGTCCTCTGTCACTACGCTGGTAGTTTTCAGCTGTTTCAACAAGTAAAATAAAATAAAACTCTGAAGGAGCAGAGTGGTGGAGTTGTTCTGTTCTGCTATGTGATGTGGAAGCCTGGAAATTTCAGCTCTGAAGAGAAGCTTCGTTCTCAAAGGTGGAGCTTCATCCACCCAGGTGTTTTGAACAGTTGAATGGTTGCCATGGGAGACTAAAGGATTTCTCTAAATTGCATGAAAGAATCAAAGCAACACTCCAGGTATGTTTTTGATGAGGGAATAATACTATCAGCTCAAAAATACTCCCCCTTTAATGTTCTCTAAGCAGGAGGTTGTTGAAAGTGAGAATTTATTCTCAATCAACTTACCTGGTTAAATAGAGGTTTAACAAAATAAAAAAACCCCCACTGTGTTTAATGTAGTACCTTTAGTTGAGAAGGCCTCTGCTGTGTTGTGTGGGGACGGCTGCTGCTGATGCTGGAGCTGCTGGACCTTCTGCTGCAGGACGACGCCCTTCAGCTGCTGGGATGCCACCGTCTGGGAATTCGGGAACAGCTGGGGAACGTGAGCCGGGACGTGTCTCTGCGTCTGGGTGGGTGGTGCCACCGCCAGGCCCTGGGTGTGTATCGACTGCAGGAGCTGGGAAGCGACCTGCCCGGGCGAATGTGTGTGCTGCAGCGGCTGCAGCGGCTGCAGCTGCGGCGGCGGCTGCTGCTGTGGCGGCATGGTGACCCGGGGCTGCAGCGACTGCAGCAGGTTGTGAACCTGGCTGAGTGGCGGCATCTCGGAGCTGTTCGGCACGGGCTCTTCGTCGTCCTCCAGCAACGCCTGAGGAGGTTGAGCCGAGAGGGTACCCAGGATGCCGTGTGACGGCGGCGACGGGACGCGTGGGCGGAGGACTGGCTGCGGGAGGCTCATTGGAAGCGTGGGTTGAAGCTGCGCGGGGACGGCGGGAGGCGGAGGAGGCAGCAAGGATGGAGGAGGTTGCGGTGGTGGCTGCGGTGGTTTGGGCGGAAGAGGTGCGGCGCGGTTGCTAGGTCTGGATGGTTGCTGGGGGAGGGCATTGTGGATGGCTGCAAACATGGAAGACAATCTTTAAAGCCTAATCCAACAATCTATCACGACATATTCTATTAAAAACGTAGCAATGTGCGGAAATTAGGGTTTCGACTCGGGCTGGACGATACGGCGGAGAAACATATTGCCTTGCATCAAAGAATCAAAGCAACACTCCAGGCATGTTTTTGATGATTGAATAACATTATAACATGATGCAAAGCTCAAAAAAGTTTAATTTACATAAAACTTCCCCTTTAAAAAGTAATTTAGGCTGCTATGTGGATATGCTGAAGCCGCAGCTCTGAAATACCAACCTGGGGAAGGAACGATGGGATGCTGGTTTAGGAAGGGATGCGTGCCGGTCGGCGTCTGGTTGAGGGGTGCGTTTGCATTCAGCAAGCCCGGGTGTAACGCTGCCCCGGCAGCGGCACCGGACTCTGCGTTTGACTCGGTCAGGTGGGAATTCATGAAATGTGCCAGAGGGTCGAATCCCGAGGACAGCAGCTGAGACGAGTCCAGCGGCAGGACAGAGGGAGCGGATACAAACGGGGGCTTGGACTGGAATAGCTGGGGTTGTGTTTGAGGCGCGGAGGCGACTTGGAGCATCCCACTGGGAGGAAGAGGAGGAGGAGGCGGCTGGTGGTTCCCTCTCTTGGAATCCTTGATGGGTAACGTCTTCTTCTGTTGCTTGGGAACCAGCCCTGTAGCCACGAGACAAATGAGATTCAAGAGAGGAAGAAGGACAACATTTACAGGCTGAATACTTGAGGGTGCCAATCAGTAAAAACACATAAGTGAAGTAAAGACACTACCATTCTCAGAGTCCTCGCTGTCTGAGGAGTCGCTGCTGCCTGAAGATGAAGATCCTGTCTTTATCTTGGTCATTTCCAGAGACTTCTCTACTGCAACAAAAGCCATCAAACTTTTACAACTTCAACAAAACAAGTATTTAATGTCCATATCAGATTGGCACAAACACAACGAATCCTAAATTGAACTGTGTTTAAATAATCTGTACAGAACAAAATAGAATTCAGCGGTGTAAGTATTGTAGATTTTGAATCAGAGCCGATCAAATACAGTCCAGTTTTAATTAATAAATGCAAAGTGAACACTGTACTGTGCCAAATGCACCAAATCGTTTGGAAAAACCTGTTCTCCTCCTCGCCTGTGGAGACGCTGCACTGAGAACCACTGAGGGAAGCGACACAGAGAGCAACTTCTTTCCTCATGAAATGTAAACAAACATGGCGAGGCGTCAGATTTTTAGCAGTTGTAGGATTTTGGTTTTGTCGTTGGTAAAAAACCATAAGCCACTTGATAATTAATTTTATGAATTCATTTTTTTTTTTTGTTTTTGAAGATTTTATTTTAGAAAACTGTGGATGTTTTTCACCACTGAGTTTCTATAATTCAGAGTGATGTCACCACACCGTGAGTCGCCATCTTGTTTGACAAGCTTGTCTTACAATTTCTAATTATTTGGACTTTGAACAGACAGAAGGGATGACTGAAATGAAGCCGAGAATGAAGCCACTTTTTTGAAAATATTTTCAGGCATTTGTAATTTTCTTTTTAAGTGAGAAAAAAAAAACCCTGATTAAAAAAAAAAAAGAAGGGAAATAAAATACTTATTTTTAAAACCTGTAGCCCAGACAAACTCTTGATAACAGAGTTAATGCTGACTGTGCCCACAGAACGGGTTTTTGTTGTCCATCTATTTCAACCAGAACTTGGTTCAAAAACCCACCTGATGGTTTTTTCTTCTTCTTGAGGCAGCTAGACACGTATTTCTCCAGCTCCCTCAGCGTAGACGGCTTCAGGGTCTCAAAGTCGATCTCGATCTCATCGGGGTTCGAGTTTTTCAGCGACGGCTCCCTCGTCTGGATTATGTGCACGACTCGGCCAAGCTTGTCGCCGGGCAGTTTGTTGATGTCCAGGCTCAACTGGCGCTTCTCCTCGTACGACATCGGCTTGCAAGAGCCAAAATCTGAAGAAGAAAAAAACAAAACAAAAACATTGCTGATGTTTACACTGGGCCTTTGATTAACCACAAAAAAAATTTCACATATTTGATGTTCATTCTAAAATGTAAAAAAATACTTTAGATATACATTTATACAAGCTTGTTATGTGAAGCTAAATGGGACAACTGAATAGAAATGAGTCTGGAAATGTAAATATTTGTATGACGTTTCCAGAAGCCGTCATGCTTCGCCTCTGCTCCGTATGAAACACACCGATGTCATCCTCCGCTTCCAGAGAAGCTGAAGGCAGGAGAGCGATGGGTCCTGACAGAGGGGGCGGAGCTGGCCGGCTGTTTTTGACGTCCTCTTTCTTACTGCGATGGACAAATGATGGATTTAGTCCGACTTCAAGCAGAGACGTCGTGACTGAATTCTGCAAAGGAAAACGCACCTGGGCTTCTTCTTCTTCTCCTTTATTGTGACGGGATCTTTACTCTTGCTTTTCTTAGAAGTCTGAAGCATCGCGGGAGGAGAGGTTTCTGCGGGTTCCTCAGCTTCCTGCTTCTTTTTATGCTTTTCCTTCTTCTTCTTGTCTCTCTCTTTCTTCTTGGGCTTGCTGGTCGGTGGCTGGGAGAGCGCCGCCAGCTGCTCATGAACAGCTTTGAGCTAGGAGGTTGAAAAACACACACATTAGGTCAGGAAACACCACAAGGCGTGAATGATCTCCTCTGTGGTTGGGTAAAGCCAGCCTCCATCCTCTAACCCAGGGATGGCCAAAGAATCTGCATGGCTGAATTCAACTGATTTCTTTTTTTTTTATGATGACACTTGTTGTGAACTGTTGGAATATAAATGAATTGAAGTGATTTGAATTCAGGAGTACCACAGATTTAGCCTGCCAGCTCAGACGGTCGTGCAGACAGAAATATAGAACAAATGTTACAGTGAAATTTTCACTGCCGGACCAAAGAAAAAACAAAAAAGGAAAAATTTAAATTTTTTTGAAAAATTTAAAAAGCATTGGCTTTTAACTTAAATGAATTAAACCATAAGCATACAGTGATTTTTGCTGAAAACTCAAGTAAAATAAGAGTGAACAATTTCCTAACGTTGCAGAAAATACACACCAACAAAAATCTAGACAAATATATTCAACCTGAAACATGCAAGAATTTATTTATTTTTTAGGGTGGGCCCATTCCAGACCTTGGGGGAAGCAGTGGACTGAGTCTGGAATAGAAACATCCAGAGCCACCGTGCACAGGCGTGTGCAGGAAATGGGCTACAGGTGCTGCATTCCCCAGGTCAAAGGTCAAGCCACTTTTGAACCAGAAACGGTGGCAGAAGTGCCTGACCTGGGCTTCTCTGTAGCCCAGGTCAGAGTTTGTCTCTTAAAACGACTCGTTTGTCTCTTAAAAGTGTTTAAAGTTCAAGTCAGACCGATCGTTTGCTAGTTTCCTGTTATTGTGTTAGTTTGTGTATTCATGCACAGAAACCCAATATACATTTCTACGCCCCACTTTGTTAGTGTAGATAAAGTGCATGTCATACAAATTCAACAAGCAACATTATAAAATAATACATACACCTAATAAATATGTCTTTTTCTGTGGATTTGCACTCCAACCAAGTTGGACCACTGAGCAACAGCTCAGTGGTCCAAAGTACTTTTTTAGGATGAAAGCAAATGTTGCATGTCATTTGGAAATCAAGGTGCCAGAGTCTGGAGGAAGACTGGGGAGAAAGAAATGCCAAAAGGCCAGAAGTCCAGTGTCAAGTACCCACAGTCAGTGATGGTCTGGGGAGCTGCTGGTGTTGGTCCACTGTGTTTTATCAAGGGCAGGGTCAATGCAGCAGCTATCAGGAGGTTTTGGAGCACCTCATGCTTCTATCTGCTGAAAAGCTTTATGGAGATGAAGATTTAATTTTCAGCACAACATGGCACCTGCTCACAGTGCCAAAACCACTGGTATTACTGACCATGGTGTTACTGTGCTCAATTGGCCTGCCAACTCTCCTGACCTGAACCCCAAAGAGAATCTGTCGGATATTGTGAAGAGAAAGTTGAGAGACCAAGACCCAAAACTCTGGATGAGCTTAAGACTATTGAAGCATCCTGGGCCTCCATAACACCTCAGCAGTGCTACAGGCTGATTGTCTCCATGCCACGCCACATTGAAGGCTGCAAAAGGATTCCTGACCAAGTACTGAGTGCATAACTGAACATAATTATTTGAAGGTTGACATTTTTGGTATTAAAACTCTTTTCTTTTATTGGTCGGATGAAATACGCTAAATTTTTGAGACAGGGATTTGGGGTTTTCATGAGCTGTATGCCAAAATCATCAGTATTAAAACAATAAAAGACCTGAAATATTTCAGTTGGTGTGCAAGGAATCTAAAATATATGACAGTTTAATTTTTATCATTACATTATGGAAAATAATGAACTTTATCACAATATGCTAATTTTTTGAGAAGGATCTATAGTTTTGACATTTTAATGTATAACAAAAAAACAAAAAACCAAAGGTTGAAAATGTTTGGACAGCACCGCTCTGACCTGCTCCTGTAGCTCGGCCAGTCGATGTTGTCGTTCCTGTTCCGAGTCTCCTCTGGACGACTCGGAGTCGGAGGAACTCGAGCTTTCGTCTTCCAACGCAGCAGACGGAGGAGGGGCTAGTCGGGTGGGGGGGACGGAGAGGAGGGCCGACGACGGCGTGGGGACCGGAATGGGCCCTTCGGACTCGTCCGGCATTTTGGCGAAGCGCATCTCGAACACGTCCTGTTGGTGGTGGAGGACAGCAACAGAAACTCTCAGGTCAAAAAGTTTCCCATTTCAAGACAAGACAGACTGACGATGTTTAGTTTATTATGAATCCTAAAGTTAAGAAAAAGTATAAATAAATTCTAGATGTCGGTGACAATGCGCTTGATCCTGTAAATTAAGCACTTTTCCTCTGTATCGGACTGACTGATACTAAACCTCAGATATCGGTATCGGAAGTTTAAAAAAGTGGATCAGTACAGATCTGTAAAGAAATTAAAACTAAATTGAAACATCAAAACTTCTAATAAATGACTTTTGCCTTCTCCTGCGGCAATCCTGCTTGCTTCCACAAGGTGGCGTTAATACATCAAATTGTATTTGTGCTTTGAATTAAAATGTTATGTATTCATTAAAAACACACACAAATGAAAGTTTCCACAAACATCTATGCAGAAATTCTTGAAAATAAAAATGAAACCCAGTGAAGAAATGAGGTGAAGTCAGTAAAGAGGATCGGGGAAATTGGAATCAGAGGTTTTTCAGCTGGAGTGGGCCGACCAATGACAGGAAACTCTTTTAAATAAATTTTTTAAATATATATTTTATGTTCTTTTATGTTTGACATAGGTCAAGACAGTGTTCCTACAAAGTGCTGTGTGCAGAGTGTGTGCTCCCTTTCTGGGCAGCTACATCAAAACAAACATGAAGGACAGATCATCTATTTACCATCTAATGAGGAATAAAACTATTTTAATGTTTAATGGTTTGGAGTTGAAACTTTTTTTTAAGTGAACTGCAGCAGAGTGCAGAGTGAAACATAAAAAGAAAACAACACGAGTCGTTTGTCTCTTAAAAGTGTTTAAAGTTCAAGTCAGACCGATCGTTTGCTAGTTTCCTGTTATTGTGTTAGTTTGTGTATTCATGCACAGAAACCCAATATAAATTTCTACGCCCCACTTTGTTAGTGTAGATAAAGTGCATGTTATACAAATTCAACAAGCAACATTAAAAAATAATACATACACCTAATAAATATGTCTTTTTTTCTTTGGATTTGCACTCCAACCCGAGACTTATCACTTGTTTATTTCCACTTGAGCTTCATAATGTTTGACAATTTGAATCTCTAGGATTTTTATTTTTAAATACACATTACACTGAAATGCACATATTTATTTGTGTCAAGCTGCAATGGCGCTTTTCACATATAATTCACTTTTTAAAGAGCAAAGTTTTTGTGTACATTTTAACATGTGGGATAGAAAAATTTATTCACTTTGTAAAAAAAATAGATTGAAATAAAAAGGGGTTTTAAACAGGAAAAAACAAACGTGTAGAAAACCTTGATTATTTAAAAAATGAGCCAACAGATTATTATTAGTGGTGGTCCGACCACAAATAATGCGAACAGAAGATTTTTTCCCGTAAAATCCCAAATAGCAGCACATCATAAGTTGTGTTTGTCTGGAGTCTTTCAGATTTTGTATTTTATTTTGTTAAATCAGATAAATAAATTCATAATGCCAGATTGTTTTCGCTCCTCTGTGTGCGGCTGCATTTACCTGTAATTTACGTGCCATGGAAACAACGTCGTGATCTGGAGGATTGTACTTGTAACAGTTGGAGAACATCAACCGGACGTCTGCAGCAAACTCTTCAGGGTCTCTGTACTGCCTGTTATCCAGCTTTTTCTGAAGGAGACAAAAACCATTTAGAATGATCAAAATATTTATGACAAAACATTTTAAATTATCAACTTTTCCCGTTTCACGTAATTTAGAATTGTGAAATTATTTCTACAAACTCAAATTATTCAATTCTTTTTCTAGATAATCATTTTGTATTAAAATTTGATTAATTACAAAGCCCGCAATTAACTTAAAATCTTTAATTGAATCCCACCAATAGAATCAACTAATCAAAAAGTTGAAAAGCCTCGACATCATTGTTGGGCTTTCATAAATTATTTAAAGGAGTAGTACATAATCTCTAAATGTGAAAAATATTTTAAATAGTCTAAAAACATATTCCAGACGTTGACAAATAGAAATAATTTTGAATCTCCTCACACACCTGAACCAGTGTGCTTTAATGTCAGACACTAACTGCGTTTCCATTCACTATAGTTGCACAAAGAAATTTGACAATTTAGAAAAAACTTTTTCGATAAAAAGTTTTTGGAACTAGAATGAGGTGTTTTTTCAGCTGCGATAACGTTAACATGTTTTGAAAAACCTGCAATGGAAACATTATTTTCACATCACATATGTTGTTGATCACATGAGTCATGTGATCAACAACTGGATGTTGCTACTATAGGACACAAAGAAGAAGACGAGATGATGTGGTGGGAGGATGATGACGCGATGAATTAGTTCGTGACATTAGCGAAATATCGACAAAGTTCTGCACACATTTGTAATGAAAACGCAGCTAATGAGAATGTCTTCGTTTATTCAGTATGTAAATATCTTGATTAAACTGTACAAAGCTGTTTCACTCTATCCTAAAAAGTTATTGCACAAGTAACCCTAGACTTTAAAATAATAATAAAAAAGAGGTCACCTTGATGGTGCTGAGATCCATCGGGTGCTTGATGATGTCATGGTAGTCGTGCAGGCCCAGAGATTTGGCGTCGACGGGTTTGTGAAAAGGCCAGGCGTACGCCATGTGCTTCTTGGACAACATCTCTCTAACGAGTCGTGCGCAGAAGCGGAGCTGATCCTGGCGCTTGGATGTTGCCGTGGCGCCCATCTCCAGGCCTCCCCCCATGTGATGTTGGGAGTCCGGCTGCAACGAGTCCCGTTTGGGCTGCTTCGACGGGCGGGCGCTGTCTCGGCGAGGCCGGGTCACGTCGGACACCGGGGGCGACTCGCTCAGCTGGTCGTTGGCGGTGGGGGTGGTGGTGTCCGCTTTCCTCTTCTGGCTTTTCTTTTGCTGTTGTCGGGGATTTGGGGTTTTCCATCAGAACAGAAACATTTGGATGTGTGTAACACAACGAAATGTGGAGTCATTGGTTACCTTGATGAGGGCTGGGGAGCTCTGCAGCACCGGCGGAGGATGGAGGCCTGGGTGAGTCATGGCTGGAGGGGGGACAGACGTCATGCCTTGGGGTAGGATGTCAGATGTGGAGAGGATGAACTGGGGTCCGAGATGTGAAGCGTGGTTTGTGGGTGTGAGAGGCACCCGTGGGGGTTGTGTCTGGACTTGGGAGGGGGCCAAAGGCTGGGCCTGCGGTACGGTTTGGGGAAATGGTTGAGATAAGGAATGGATTATGGGCTGGATTAAGGGCTGGGTTAAGGGCTGGATTAAGGACTGGATTAAGGGCTGGATTAAGGGCTGGGTTAAGGGCTGGGTTAAGGGCTGGGTTAAGGTCGGGGTTAAGGGCTGGGTTAAGGGCTGGGGTAAGGGCTGGGGTAAGGGCTGGGGTAAGGGCTGGGTTAAGGGCTGGGTTAAGGGCTGGGTTAAGGGCTGGGTTAAGGGCTGGGTTAAGGGCTGGGTTAAGGGCTGGGTTAAGGGCTGGGTTAAGGGCTGGATGAGGGGCTGAGGTAAAGGTTGGGTTAAGGGGAGGGTTGGTGTGCCACGGGTGTGTGGAGTGGTTGGGGGCGATGAAAAGCCTCTTGTATGCGGGGTCGTTGACGGAGATGATGACTCTTGGCCTGAATCCGACATAGTCATCAGAACTGGAACGAAGGATGGACGTGTGAGGACAAGAGGGAAGAGAAATACCAAATGAAGTGCTATTTTCAGGGTTCCTACAGCTTAAGGCAAGTTAAATTCAAGACTTTTTAATGCCAGTTGAAATAACATTTAAGACAAACTTCACAGTAAACACAAATGAAAAAAAAAACAAACAAAAAAAACACCCCAGTAAGCAACAATTTCCTCCAAGGTTTCCGCCAGAAAACTTCCTAAGCCTGGTGGTTGGGCCACTCGGGCAGTCGTTCATCCAGGAGCCCATTGTGTTTTTGAGTTAAAAATGTTTAAAGCTGACAGGAAATTTAAAAATATCACTTGATAATTATCTGTTATTGAAAGATTAATGCCTAAACACCATTTATAAGGTCTGAGAAAACTCAAACATTTTAAAAAGACTTAAATAAATAAGCAATGCTAAGCCTGGTGGCCCGACAGGCTTATAATACATTGGAGGAAACCATGTCCTCCTTGTTTTTTTAACATAGGGCTGGACAATTTGGCTGAAAAACATAACACGAAATAAACATTTAATCAGTCAATAGATAACTATTGATTAGTTTTTTTATTTAAATATTTGAAATACACCCCAGTGAAGACCCGCCTCCTGGCTCTGATTGGTTGTTTCTAGTTACCACTGGAAGCAACGTGAGAAGGCAGAGGAGCTCGATTTTTCACAGATTATCTGTCTCATGCCATCACAAATTAGGGACCGTTTCAACAAATATGTAAAATTATTCTTTTATAAAAGTTACATACTACAGCTTTAAGGCCTTATTTTTAGATTCAATGCGTGTAGAGACTTTTTAGGATCAGCGGGAACCCTGTGTTTTACACATGCAAGACAAATGACATAATTTCAAATAACAGGAAATTACACACCTGAAGCGCTTCAAACAAACTAAACCTGATTTAACCATTAAAATTTTGCTACACAATGGCAAGTTTAAGCCTGTATGTGCCCTGACAAGCTTAACAAGTCAGGTTAGCACCATTTACACATCAATGAAAACAAGTCTTCTCAGCTGCTTTCCACGTTGCATCTGCCAGAAATCAGATGTTCGTGATTAAACATGTATTTGAGGATAAATCTACTCACAGGGCTCTCGCCTCCCTGCACGACGACCCTTAGTGACCACGGCAATCTCCGCCTCTTCCTGCGGCATCTCTGTAATCTTCTGCAGGAAGAGCTTTTCCAAAGCCTCGGCCATAAGGACGATATCATCCCCAGGCTGCAGAAGTGAGAGACAATATGAAAACCAGAGCGCGTTTCAGACTGACAGCATACTTTTACAATGAAATCCAATACATTGAGATTTGGGGTTGCGACGTGACAAAAAGATTAAAAATGGAACAATTTTGCAAGATATAAACTTATTCTTTTTTTTTTTTTTAATTTTGCTCATAACAGATGAACTAAAGACCTGTTTTTCTGTACTGTCGTAAAAGAAGAACACAATGTGTCGCTCGTCAAGGTTAAGTGTGATTTCAGCGTGTGACCTCGGCTAACCTTGTTGTAGATGTAGCAGTTTGTGAACATTGTGTTGAAGTCTTGGATACACTCCTGGGCATTCCAGTAGTAGTTGCTCTCCAGACGTTTCTTTATGGTGCCCATGTCCATAGGACTCCTTATTATCTTGTAGTAGTCCTTTGGGAGGAGAAAAGTAAAGAAAACGACAACTCTGTGAAAGGTGGACTGAAGAATTCCCAATTAAATTACAATTAAAAACTGTCCATATGACCAGGATTGTTACTCTTAGTATTTTCTCCACTGTATGTTCAATAGGAGTAGCAATACGTTTGAAAATATGATTAAATGCAGTTACTTTGTGCAGTTTGGTGGTACAAACCATATTTATTAATGTGACTGGTGTCCTAAAGAAGCATATCACAAATGGGAATGTTTTTCAAGAGCAGTATTTGTGTTTGTGGGGTTATAATTGCTGTAACACAGTCGCAGCCATACAGTAACCTATATAAAAAAGTAGTGATAAATTGTTCTTACAGACACTTTTATCGTTATCAAAAAAGTACAACAAAATATGATAAAACTGAGTCCATATTGCCTCATTTATAAACTGATCAATTAAACTAATCAACTAAAAATAAAAGCTTCCACTAAATATTTTCACACATTAATCCAATATATCAAACTACTACAGGAACAAAAACAAGATTAAACGAGTCTTAACTATACCAACAAACTAATCTGTTTTCAGCTAATTATTTAAGTATTTATTTACTTTAATCCCTCAATTCTGATTTGTTAATGAGTAGAAACCAGGTATTTGCACGGCTGTGTGGTGTTCGCATGTAAAATGAAGTTGGCAGCAGCGTCTGCGGCAACACTGGCTATACGTCGCGACTTCACGCACGTAAAAAATAAATAAAACACGACTCACGGGCAAATTAAGTTTCACTGCGTCTACAGGTGCTTGGAAGGGCCATGCAAACTGGTGTTTCCATAATGTCTTCAACACCACTTTAAGCAGGTACTGAAAAGAGCACAGACAAAACAAAAGGAAAATTATTGGTTCGAGGGGAACCGCAGGCTAATGGGGGCATGAAGACGAGCTAAAGTGAAGCTACCTGGAGTTGGTTGGTCTGTCGTTTGGGTCTGGAAGGGTTCCATGTTTCCGGAGGAGGTGGGTTGAAGGGGAGAGTCGGCGTGGCAGGAGGGAGGTGCTGGCTGCTGCCCGCCTCCAGTCCGTCTCCCATCACAGCAGAGGGTTGCAGTGGCCGAGCAGACAGGTGAGATGGGTTGGACCTGGCAGGGGCAGGTTGTAGTGGGGGGAACCCCCTCAGGCCATTACATTCCTCCTTTGACCCTCTGAAAGGACGATTGTGAGACAACATCAAGGGCACTGATGTTGTTAATGGAAAGATGCAAAACTAACAGAAAGAAAACGCTTGAGCAGATATTTTAATAATTTACTGCTGGTTTTCTGCTCAAAGAAAAAGACTCAACTTTCTGAGAAAAACTTAACTTAGAGCAAGAAACTGCAGCTGTCTTTATGTACTTTGTGTTTCATCACTTAACAAGACTAAAGAAAATGACAAAATAAGAGCTGTGAACTTCTTAAACTTCACTGAAAAGTGCTGATTATAAGTAGAAATGCACTGATCCAATATTAATATCTGTATCAATACAGATATCAAAATAAAATCTACTTTGGATATTGGCGACAATGTGCCCAATCCAGAAGGGCGGATCTATACATCCTAATTCTATGCTTTATGCTCTGAGTGACTTCATGCTCTATTATTTATTTTACATTACATTTATAATTTATAATTACACTTTCTGAACCATTTGAAAGAAGGTTTGTTGAAGTTTATTTTTTACCTGCTACTTTTGTCAGTTTCAGTTTATTATATAATTTAGATTGGCTGTTCTTATCGTAATTGCACTAATCGAGTGAACAAATTAAAGTTATGTTTTTACAAGTTTGACCAAGCTTGTGAATCTGTTTGTGTATCTAAGTGTGCTGTAGTGGTGCAAAGCTAGCAAATAACTTTTTAATTCGGTACATTTATGTCTGTATAAAAAAACACAACAACAACAACAACAAAAAAGTCAATTCAGCACAGTTTTTCTGTATCGGATTGGCTGATATTAAACCTCAGATGTCTGTATCGGTATTGGATGTAAAAAAAAAAAAGTGAATTGGTGGATTCCTACTGACAAATATTACTGCTGGTTTGGACGCAAAGGACTAAATACAGCTTCGACTCCAGATAAAATGCAAACAAGACAATATTGTCAGTAAACATAATTTCAACTATGCAAAAAACAACAACAAAACGTTTCATTGTGCAAAAAGCATGGCACAAACTCACAGCATGTATTATTATTTGTAAAAAGCAAGGGTGAATTCTGATTATCCTCCCCCACCCCAAAAACAAAAAAACAAAACGGAGCTTTGCCCAAACACTTCAATAAAACCTTCACGCTGTCAGATGAGGGAGTGACAGCCCTATGCAGGCCCACTTACAGTTGACACCAGATATTAACATAAATTCTATAAAAAACTTTTTTTTTAAATTCTGGCAGTGTTGGCAACATTTTTTCAAGTGCCAAAAACAAGAGTATTTTTATACTTTCTTCGTTATTTTTTCATTTTGTTCTTCTTATGATCTCACACAAGTTAATAACAGATGTGGTTAAATTTAAATCAAATATTTTGAATTCTGTTCAATCACTCAAGAATTTATCAAAGAGAATTGATTTCAGCAACTCTAAATGATCTCAAACAGGCATTTAATCCTACTGAACCTATTAAACAGTCAGTAAAGAAAATGTTTGTGTATATATGTATGTAAATATCTCATCTCCGCTGTATGCAAACGGATTGATGCAAAGACGTTACGAAAGTGTGTGAGCGGCTGATTCAAAACGCAACACTCCAGGACTAGTGCAGCGGACTGCGCCATGCGCCTCATTTCTTTCCATAAAGATATGCTCGACATGCTGAGGTGACGTGCACCTATAGATCAGACCGCCGGACCTCAACCAACAGTAGTTTCTTCAGTAAAGGTGAAGCCTGGAAGTGGAAATAAAAAATAAAAAAAATCGAGAGGGAGTCACATGTCACCGATGGGGTTTAAACTTTTTAACGTTTTTAGACACAGATTTTACATGTAGTTCTCAGTCGGCTGACTTCCACTCTGCATCCATGTGGTTCTGTGATGGCAGCCTTAGATGTGAAAACTCCCATGAGCGCGGAACGTGAGCTTCTCTGTTGCCGATTTGTGAAAAGCCAAAGGGTAGCTTAGTAAAGATTTCATTCTTTCGGCTTGCTTTTTGATGTAGTACTAGTGATGTTGCATTAACATGTATAAAATGTGGCCATATCAAAACAAACCAGAACTAAAAAGGCACTAAACTGAATCCAGATGCAGTTGGTCTCTCGTGCTAAACACCATGCTAAAACTAAATTATTCCATACAAGTCCTCAATCTACAATGGAAATATTTCAAAATTTAAGTGATAAAGGTAATGTCAGTGTGTTTAATCCAATTCACTGTAGCTTTCAAAGTTACAGCAGTAGTGTCTAGCATTCAGAATACTGAATGTGTAAAGCTTTGGCGTTTCTATTGGTAAGCTTTAATGTCAACATTTATGCAATTGTGTCAGACAGCTTAAAGGGGCGGCATCATGTATTTTCCAGGTATATAGTGCCATTTTGTAGCATAACTATGTTACATTCAGTTGTTATAAAAATGCTTATACATCAAATATGACCTAAAAGAAATTTCACGGCTTGAAATTAGGCTTCTGTCTCTTTAAGAAACTCGTGCTCTTTTTGAAACTCCACCTTCTGGAAATAATCACTACATGGCTCCTCTATTAACCTTTTAACAATATTTTTACCAGCGTTGCTCTGAGAAATAGCTTATATAATGAGCTCAAGTTCCACTAGATGTTTGGTAATTGCTGCTGGCTAGTCTGAAGGAGCTGAGAAGCTCAGAAGCTTAGAAACTGCAGCACCGAGGAAGAACCAGGCCTCAGGCATTTCTCAAACATGCATGAGAGACTCAAGGCAGGTATGTTTTTGATAAGGGAATAAAATTATACATGATGTAAAGTTGTAAAGTTAAAAAAGCTGATTTTACATTTAAAAAAATGCACCTTTAAAATAAAAACACACCGCTGCTTGGTCTTGGACCAAGCATCAATTCCATGCGGGTTTTCCCAGGAGATCACACCATTATAACAATAAGTACCCTATAACAGCCATTTCATTTCGATGCATCTGAACAGCAAACTTTAAGTTGGCCTGACTAAATCACCAAAGCGAAAACTTTGGATTTCATTAGATGATGCTAGAGAAGACAGCAGTGCTAATGTTTTCTGCAGCTTTCAATGTAACAGGTTCTTGCTGAGCTCCTCTCCGTTTACGCTTTAAACTTGAATAAATCGCTGGCCCAGATTGTGTAACATCTCCTGCACTTTTGTGTTGCTAATTTTGACCCGATCTGAGAAACGATCTTTGTGAAACTCACATGGTTGATGCTGTGCCGCTGTGGTCTACTCCACTAGTGTATTCATATCTCAGTTGGTGAGGCGGCACCTTTCTGAGGAAACTTGGGATGCTCGTCAGCGACACGCTGTGAGTTCAGGGAAACCACAACACATAGAGGCGAGTGTCAAACCTGCGAGAGAGAGAGACACAAGAGTGAGTGCCCGAGGTCTAAGACGAGTCACGTCCGATGTCGTTAAGTAACCAAAGAGGGTAACGTAAATGGTGGTGCAATCTAGTGTACATGAAAACAGAATAATAACACGATACTGTGACCAGTATCGTTGTGTTAGAAAAAAAATCTAATCAGTTTTAATTAGACAGATTTGTTGATAAATACATTAATTTTATTGTGCATCTGAAATCTCTCAATTTCTGAGATCTCTTTTACTTGCTATTGCAAGTTGTAATTTTTAAGATCCAATAACAGAATGAGGAAAACATACAAATCCAGTTTCCACTGAAATAGTAACAAACTATTTCATAATTTGACTAAAATTTTTACTCAAGTCATTTTCTATTTTCAACCACAGTTCTAAAAAAGGTATGGCTTCAAGACTATTAACATACTGTTCATTCAGTTTTTAAGTCTAATAAAAGTCAAAGTCAAAGTTTGGAGCAGTGGTGACGCTTCCCACTTTGCTCTTCTTTCAATATAAAGTAATTTATCTTGTTTATGAAAGATAAACAAGAGAAATATTCATCGTTCAAATAACATTAGTCCCGTCTATTACAGTTATTAGGGTAAACAAAAGATTGCAAGCGCAAAATCTGGAGCAGTGTGTGTTTTTACCTTAGAGCAGGTTAGCCAACAATGCCAATCGCCCGGCAAATTAGCTAGCATTAGCTTTCGGTTAGGGCTGGATGATATTAAAATGTATAACTGTGATATTATCATCTTATTTTTGCCGTTGCTCAATGTATATTTTCACTACGCTCAGTGCCATTCTATAGAATAACAGTAAGCTTTTTTATTTAAATGCTTCAATTACATCAGCAGGTGTTTATTGTATATTTTTATTCACTCCTCCACTATTGTGTGTCATTAAAGGATATTTAAAATTACGTACTTTTTTGCTGACCATTTTATTCAACTACTTGTGACTAAAGTAGAATTTAATTCTTAATTCAGAAATAAAAAAAACATGGTTATGTAATGTCAGAAGCACACTTTGTAAATTATCACAGACAGCCATTTAATAAGCAATTTAATAATTGTTGGGTGTTTTGGTTTTTAAAGTTCTCGCTTAGTTTTAAGGCGGCAACATTTTAGTCCTTGTTTTTATTGTTGGAAATATATCAAAAATAAACAGCGAAATTATCTCGCAGATTAACCATGATATATGGGTTGAATAAACTGGATAAATTATCATTTTTCTTTTATTCTCATGTAGTCCTATTTGTGTCTGTAATAAAGATGACGATGAATCACATTCTAACATTTTTTGTATGATTTGGGTTTATATAATTCTACGGATTTCACCATTTCAGTTTTCAAAACTGAATTTCATTTTAAATCGTTAATATACGCATAATCTTGATATCATTTGAAAGTTTTTAATCCTTTTTTTCAATAACATACTACAACTTCAGACCAATATTTTGTTGACCTACGAATGATGACTTTGTCAAATGGAGACAATTTTGCAGTCTAGTCAAATCAGGTATTTTAAGAGCGGCAAATTGTGATATACTCTTAAATTAATAGCACAGTGTTTAATATAGCACTTGATTTTTAAATATGGTTATGTTCATAGCGTTACTTAAAGAAATAAGATTCTATGATAAAGAATGCATTGCGTACTTTAAAGAAGGCCACAACTTCTTCACACCGAGGTAATAAACTATATTTGTTCGGTTCGCCACCATTAAATTTGTATTAAAATTCGTTTGACCCAAACAAAAACTTAAAAACCCAGCTTGCTGCAGACCTTTCCTCACTAACCTTCCATGATCGTGGGTCGCCGTGTTCACCATGATCAAGTGACAGCTGTGTACGTAAACAGCGTTTTAGAATACCACTCCGACAGCACTGGTGGTATTCTAGAAACACCGTACGTCGCGCTTCACACGAGTTTCTGCGCCATAGTGCATAATCTACGCACCCATTAGGACGTAACTTATGTCACGAATACGGCCTACGGGGCTACAAACAAACAGCCTAGCAGCTAATTGACTAGCGTCTCAGCGACCTGCCGCTAACATGTACACTGACAGCACCGAGTGACACCTGTCACGTAAGTCACCTCAACAAAAGTACCTAGACGTTGAAGATACGACACAGAACGTGCACGAGGAGACGAAACCGTACACAAAAATGAGGCAAAACGACATATATCCCGTGTAGCCAAACCGGTACAAGGCCTGCGAGGACAGCTCATGCTCCGCTTGCTGAAGCACTCACTGACAGCGCGGAAAATACGCCAACGAAGACTATTTTAAACACTTCAGCAGACGCCCACAGTCGTACGCTTTCTTTTGATATGCCGCCGACATCCAAACTGGACCATTAAAGTCTATTTTTACCTTCTTCAGTCGCTTGTCAGCGCCCGTAGACCTTCCTCGCCCCAAATCCAGAACAAACAGTACCGTTCGACGTCGATGACGCCAGACGTAAAGGGGGCGGGGCGAATGTGTGTCAGACGAAAATGTCACCTACAGGCTCGCTCCTCCCACTGGTGCGATCACGCAACACCTCGTAATAGCTCCGGTCCAGAAAAAAAGGCTGGTGTAAACTTTAGACGAACTGAGCTACAGAAGAAAACTGCCTCAACAATAAATTTAACAGCTGCAGATAAATTCCTGAGAACAAAAGACCGTGCCACAACACAAAAAGTCAATAAACGCATGCTTATATACTCTTATTATAATTTACAATTTATGTCACTGTTCCAAGTGACATAAATACAGATTTGGTTTTGAAACGTAGAGCTGACAAAAAGCTCCTGTAACCCTTTAATAGAGTTACAGGATTCAATAAATTCAACTGGTAATAAATTAAAAAAAGTACGTTATCTCCACATTGTGATGACTAGAGAATCTATTTTTATTTTAGCCCAAGTTTTCATTTGAAATTTCCCTCAAAACTATAAACAAACATGCTGATTATGCTCTAATAGCTATTATTTAATAAACAAAGGCAGTTATAATTCCAACACATGCAAAAACAGTATAATATTGTTAAAATGTTTTTTTTAAATGTACTCGTTATTTTTTTATTGGAAATTTATGCAACAAACCAAATGACCTGGTCCATAGTTGTAGTGTGAAAAATGTCTTATAAACAGATGGAATCAATTTACTAATAAGGTGACATCTGAAGGTAAGGTGATCTAGATTTTATTGAGAGTATCAGAGTAAGAAGAGGCTAATCTATATGCATGCTGCACTTTGTATTTTGGGATAATTTCTTAAACCATTTCACCTTACACTTAATTATATACTACTTTGAGATTATCACTTCAAATCCAAACAATTTTTAATCAATAGGTCAAACTCAAGCAATAAATAACGGTTGCGTAAAAAGTTAGAGCACAAAAACACTCAACCATAATGTAGATTCAAAACTTCAATGTTTAAAGGAACTATTTAAGTTCAAGTTTAATTGGGAGACACTGAGATAAAACAATCCTGAAAGATGGCAAAGAATCAGAGATTTGTTTTGAATAAGTTTATTTCTCAGTTGAAACAAATAGTCACATCTTTTTTCCATCTATTCTGAATGTCAACAGTTAAATTCACTGGAAGATTAAAAAGCTCACGTTGCTGTAAAATTTCAGTTGCAGATCACAAATAGGTCAATTCTGGGTCACCATGCAACTACAAAAATAAAATAAAAACAAAAACATCCTGGAACATTACAATACTGATAGCTTGTAAAAGAAATTAGAAATATTCAACAAAAAGGACAAAAGTTTGATATTTTCACAAATATTGTCTTTGAAGTAAAAAAAAAAAAAAAAAAAAGAAAACCAAGTTTTTGTTGCATTGAGAGTGAAGACAGCACAAGCATTTATTATTCGACTTAAGACTGGAACCAGCAAGGCCACCTGTTTGTCCCGAAAAAAAGCTACTTTACAAGTTCATCTTAAACATACTGGAACGCAGTCATGCATCAGAGCTGCTTAAAGGAACGTCGCCACTTTTAGTCGAGCTTAGTGAATAGTAGTACCTGAAGTGGAAACTTATTCCTAATGCAATAAAAAACAAAGAAAAACAGCAGAAGTATGTACAACTGATGTAACTGGACTGATTCAGCAGCTGGTCCAGATATATTCACATTAAAACGCTCACAGGAAGGAAGGAGAGCTCATTCTTGACATTCCTCTGCTCCTTCCTCGTCGCCATGGAATCCCTCTTCTCCTTCATCGTGCACTACGTATCCCTCGTCCTCCTCTTCCTCGCCAATCTCGAAACCTTCTTCTGCTCCATGGTTTTCCTGCGTTTCTTCTTCCTGGTTCTCTTCCTCCAGCTGCTGCTGCTGCTCTTCATCCTCCATCCTCTCCTCTTCCTCCCCTGCAGCAGCAGCAGCAGCAGCTACTGCTGCTGCTGCT
The DNA here is from genome assembly GCF_904066995.2 of Poecilia reticulata. NCBI lineage: Eukaryota > Metazoa > Chordata > Actinopteri > Cyprinodontiformes > Poeciliidae > Poecilia > Poecilia reticulata. The sequence goes on along the minus strand of NC_088830.1, from coordinate 7,776,755 downwards.
GGTGGTTGTTCCCCCTCTGCCTCCTGAGCAGCTTCTCCTTCAGCCACAGACTCATCTTTGACCTCTGGGTTTTCTGGCTGACCTTCAGCCGCCTCCCCGGTCTGCTCCAGCTCTGACACGTCCATCGCCATGGAGTCCTCCGGGTCGTGCTCATCTTGGTTCCCAGTGAACGGGTTCTCACCCTGGCAACGAGACATACTTTAATGCACATTTACTACAATGGTAATAAGAAAATAAATTATAGTCACGATTACTTTAGGAATAGAAAAGAGTTTTTCATATTCAAATATTTTACATTTCAGTAATAGTGAAGAAAAAAATAATGATTAACAGTTAAGAAAACAAATAAAATAAAAGTAATAATGGTATATAAAAAGATAAAAAATAGTCAAACATAATGGTACATAAACAAATCTAATAGTGCAAAAAACAGTAAATAAAATGCTAAAATAGTAAATAAAACAATTGTTAATAAACAATAGTTAACACAGTTAATTCAACAGTAGATAAAACATTAAAATTATAGTAAATAACAGCAATTAAATCAAAAATACGTAAACAGAACAAGATAGTATATGAAAAATATAACAGAATTGCAAATATAAATTAGTAAAGGTGAACAAAATAATAGTAAGTAAAAAATTCTAAAAAAAAAAATAGCAAAACAAATACAGTAAATAAAATATATAATAAAATAGTAGTAAAAAAAAAGAAGAATAAAATCAATGTAAATATAAACATTATCCACATACCTTGAGGTAGCTCTCCAGTTTCTTCCCAATCAGTTTGTGGTTGAGGATGCTTCGAGCCACTGATAAACTGCCACGCTTCGCTTGCTCCATCATGCCCTTAAAAACAAAGGTTTTACAGATTTTACACGAAGGGCAACAAAAACAAAGACATTACATGAAAAATATCAAGAATCCATAGAACACTTACAAATAAACCAAAACAGTAAATCTAGAAAAATAAAAACTTTACAGAAGAAAATGAAACAAAAAAATCTGAAGATCTTTAAAACTATTTAATATGTTTTCCAATTTCCATTGGAGCTCAAGAAAGAAAAGTTTAAAATCAAGGTGTGAAACAATACTGTAAATGATCGGACCAGGTTTCAGTGGAAGCGTACCTTCCGGTTGTAGTTGTGGTCTGGAGACTTGATGTGCTTCTGAATGAGGTGGGGCTGCATGGGAATGAAGAGGTCACAGGCTCCGCAGTGCGCCGCCTCCACCTTCCTCATGAAGTGCTCCATTCCGAGCTCTGAACCACAGGACAAAACATCAGCACACACCGCTGCTGCGTCGTCGTTCTGATGTACAAAAGGCCGAAGGAAGCGCTTACCCCGGGTGAGATCCTGCTCTCTGTATATCTGGCAGATGGTGGCGCTGTGGTTCTCTAACTGGCCGACCCTCTCTGCCGTCTTCTTGAATTTGTTCTGCATGTACTCCTACAAAATAACACACAACATTTTTTTATGAGGATTTGAAGGAAACGGATCAATAGGAATAGGAACCCAGTTTGCTTTTTAAAATTGCGAATGAACTTCATGACCATGCGACCCCACCTGCAGGAAGTCTGTGGTCGGTTTGGACAGCTGGTTTGAAAGGAACTTAAAATGGTCCTTGTGAAAGCGGCTTTCCAGATGAGCGTCCATTTCTTCCTTGTAGAAGGAGCGGAACTTGCAGACGGAACATGCAAACATCAATCTGCCGTGAGAGAGAGAGAGAGAAAATATCGAATCAAAACTAGTGATGTCAGGCAAAGCAAAACAAAAAAAAAAAAAGCGCCATATAAACTTATATCCAGAAAATGAAGAATTTTCAAACATTTCCAGTAAAGAAAAAGCCTATTTTGCTCACATAAAAAAGAGTAAAGAAAAAGAAAGCAGACTCATTTATTTAAGCCCCGCCCCCTCACCTGTCCATGAAGCCTCTTCTCTTCCTTGCTTTTTGCTGCTTCTCCTGTCCCTGGGTCGGAGGCTTCTTCTTCTCCTCCTGTTTGGCTGTAGCTGATCAACAGTTCAGACGTAACACAAATGAAAACAAGTTCACACTTGAAAATATAGATTCTGACAAAAATGTTAAAAACTAGTGTTGGGAATTACCAGTTTTCCCTTCTTCAGAGGGAGTCGCTTCCTGTATTAAAAAAAAAAAAAAAATTTGATCAAATATAAAGTTTAGTTTGTTACTCACAGTAATTTCTAATTTTATGTGCAAGTGTTTAAACTTTGTCTTAATGTCACAACTACTAATATTTAATGTGCACCTGGGAGAAATGCTGTTTGCACAGAACAGCATTCAAATCTGATTTCATTTCTGCTAAATGTGACCCATATTACACTTTTTCATGGCAGCAGGAAAGCCCACTTCCAATCTTTTCATAAAAAGAGAAAAAAATAAACAATTTGTGACACTTTTTATATTTCATAATCACACACATCTAGTAGTTTTGCAAATGTTTGTAGTCAACAAATGTGGGATGTGTCATGTTCCTCATAATTCTACTCCAGAAGAAACCAGATGTAATATATTATGTTGCAGTCAATAGCTGAAGCAACCAAAACTGCTCAACTATACAAGAAAAAACATTAATCCACAGATGGCGGCATCCGTCTTTAATTCGATGTGCAGTGATGTATGACGTCTTTGTTCTCATTCTGTGAATGCAGGTCACACTGGGGTCAAAGCGTTCACACGGGCGTTTGATTGCAGTCACAATAAACCGATAAATAAATAAATATGGATTTCAGAAAAATAAATAAAAATGAAAAATAGGATCTAGCATCAAGACAAAAAGCTTTCCCTTTTTACCTCAGTAGCAGGGTCCGGATTGTTGTCGTCACCTTCTGGTTTTGGTTCATCTGTTTACAACAGAATAAATAAATATGCACAGACAGATGAGACAAGACTGCAAAAACTTCTCTAAAACGTGACATCATCATATCTGGGATTTCTGAGGAGTTACCTTGCGTTCCCTCCTTCTCCTCGCCCTCCGTTTTGTTGATCTTCGACTCCGGCTCGTCGCCTCCGGTCTTCCTCTTTTTCTGTCCGTCACGCTGTGGCTTCATCTGCTGCTGCGAAGCCAATTTAAAACGACACGGCAGGATAAAATAAAATCATTACATATTTCTAGACTTTAACCCGCACTGCATTTCTGTTCTCGCCGTCTTGAGAGTTCCTCACAGAAATCCAGTCGAGGCATGCAAACTACACATCTGCGTTTTGAACTCGTCTGACTTTCAGTTTCTTTAGGCATGGGCCAGTTACTGGGCTCAAACAATAACGAAAGATTCTCCGTTATAAAAGTTTCTACTGTTTCAACTCCCTTTCATGCCAGAAAAAGTGATCGGACCAGGTTTCAGTGAAAGCGTACCTTCCGGTTATAGTTGTGGTCTGGAGACTTGATGTGATTCTGAATGAGGTGGGGCTGTGCAGCCCACCTCAAAGTGCTGCTCTTTGTTATGGAACAAAGAGCAGCACTGGAAAAGTGCCTTATTTACTCAGCAGACATTTAAAGAAATATTCAAAGAAATATTAGCTGCGTTTCTATGACAAACATTTGTCGATATCCCGCTAATGCCAAAGATTTTGCAATCGAGACGCTTCCATTAACAAGAAATGCAAAAAAATAAATAAATGAATTAAAAAATCCCACGTGATTAAGTTTGTTAATGTGGCAAGAATTTCCGTTGCAGTTTTGCTAAATACACCAATTTTGAGACAGCTGAGGAAAAAAAATGTAAGCGTTTCCATTAAGAAAATTTATTTTTCCAGTTTCAATTTACAAAGTTATACAGCCAATAAAAACGCAGCTTATGGCTTATGACAGACTGGTAAATTTTCTAATTGTGATTTAAGTAGAAATGTAAAAATGAAACAATGCGATACATAATTGTGATTTTTGGAGTCAACACCATAGAAATCTTGCTCATTTGTGAGAAAATTCTAGATTTTTTCAGACCCAAATTATTTCCAGTTCTTCGATTTAGGATAACTTTAAAGTGCAAATGAAAAAATGGTTTGATAAAAAGATATAAAACATGAAAGGAGAAACAACAGGATGAACAGAGATACAAAGAAAGATTGATGTATAATTTGATAAAAGATGGCTCAAATATTCAAATATTTAGTGGACAAATCAGTACGGCAAGATGAAAGGATCAAGAAACGGACGTTTGAATAACACTTTTTAGAGTAAAATAAATAAAGTTTGGAAATAGAGCTCCTTTTCTACAATTATCCGGACCTGGAAAATACACATGAAATTCCAAACTTTTCCAGGAACATTTCTCATACCGACCCATGCCTACTCAGGAGTTCAAATTTATTTTATTTTCCAATAACTTTCTAGTTTCCAGACGGTTCATGAATGCCCCATTCCGGCTTAACAATTAGTGCAGTTCACCAAAGAAAAAAAAGAGAGGCCTAGCTAGTAAGCAGTACTGTGTGAATTTAGTTGAAAACATTAAAACAAAGAAACGAGGCTGTAAATGTTTCTTTAAAATATTCAACTTAAAAATGGTATATATTTAAAAACAAATGAACAAAAAAAATTGCAGTGGAAAAATAATCAACATGTATCTAATTAGAGAGCATTAAGCAGCTGGGACTAACTTGTTGCACTTCACTGTACTTTTCAGGCCACTTTAAAATCAAAAGTAGATGAATTTTAGAAGTGCAAACATTTCTTTTATTGTTATTATTATTTGTGTTATATTTCACAAACTGCTGTAGTTGGAAAGCTAGCATGGATTAGCACGTTGGGCTAATGTTCCAGCTAAGAGTAAAAGAAGGAGGGAGTCAGAGAGGGCTCAGCATTCGCCCAGCGTCTGAGAGGTGGTGGGGTGGGAGGGGTTTTCATTTGGCTGGAGGTACTTACTTTGATGAGGGGTCTCTTGCGGCCTCGCTGGCGACCGCCTCGTGGCCCCCCTCCAAAATGCCTCCCGGGAAAGTCCTGAGGCCCCGGAGCAGAGCCCTGGAAGCCACCGCTCTCGGGGTACATGCGGTTGGACAGGAGGGATGGGAGCTTGCCTCTACCACCTCCTGGAGAGTGGCCCCGGTGGGACTGGCCCCCACCGCCGCTTCCCCGCAAACCCCCGCTTAGTGGGGTGGGGTCGGACCTGCGGCCGCCAAACCCTCCTGCGGCTCCTCGGGCCCCGGCGCCCCCGCCCCTTCTGGGGGAACGTCGGCCGGCTCCGACCCATCCGCCGCCTCCGGAGCCGCCTCCCTGGCCACCAGCGAAGGAGTCTCTCATATTCGGTCGCATTTTGGCGACGCCATAGGAGGAGGAGGAGGGGCTGTCAAAGCCTCCTCCTCCCCCGAGCCCAATTCCCCCTCCGAAGCCGGAGCCGCCTCGCTGACTCATCAGCATGCTGTCCCCAAAACCGTAGCTACCGCCGCCAGATCTGTAGAGATCTCGGGAGGAGGAGAGCCCGGAGGGGCGCGAGTCGAAAGACTCGTACTCGTCAAACCTGCAGGAAGGGAGGGAGGGAAGAGGGTTGATAGCACAGCAGAGAGCGAGACAGGCAGGGAGGGCAAGCCAGGATGGAGATTTCTCCACCTGCTCTTTCCTTCTGCTCCATCATCTTGCTTTCTCAGAGTGTCCTGTCACATCCAGATGTATGCAAAAAAATAACAAGAACCACATTAGATCAAAACGTGATGATCTGAAACTAGCGAGTTTTCAATTTGTGGTCAGCCTTTAGACTTTAAACTCTTGCAGATTAAAGAAATGCAATTTAGTTTGGGGTTTTTACTGGCTAAAGGCTGGGAAAGAAAACTCCACCGGCAACATCTTCAGACAGGGGCAAGCAGTGAAACATCCTGAGATGTGAGCAGATTACACAGAACACCAAAGAAATGGGATGATATATTTATAATGTATATAAGAAGGGGTTGTCATTCATAAATAATGTCTCAGTAAAGCGGTAAACTCATCGCTCTGGGTAACCTAAAGCCGGGACACAGGTTAGGTCACATGGAGGATGAGGGAAACGAACCAGAAAATAAAAATTGTCTGGGGAGAAACTCAAAGGAACGCCTAACTTCAGAAGAAAAGTTTTTGTTTTTTTTTATAAACAAATTGAAAGATTTATATTTCCACTTCCAACAAAAACCCATGGCACTACACAAAGACAAGTGTCTACAGCTGTTTTTTTGTTGTCGTTTTTCTTAATCAATAAAGATCAAATCAAAAAAAAAAAAAAGATACAGGATCTTTCTGTCAATGTTTAAAGTGGCACTAGAAAACTTAATGGGATCATTTGTAATCCAGCCAGAGCAAATTTTATCCCATGAATATTGACAGTCAGCTCAATAAACTGGACTGGAAATAAGCTAATTTCAGGAAATTCATTCACAAAGTTAAACACTACCACACAGTAACATCCCCTCACTGTGTGTGTGTAATCACTTAAGAAAATGATCATCGTTACTTCTGTGCATTCCTGTTGTATTGGGACTTTTTTCTTCCACTCAACTTTTTCGTGATTTTTTTAAAACCCTGTGGAGAGTATCAATGACCATCTATTGGACATATATTAAATTAGCAAACTATCCCCGTGATTGTAAAGGTCATAACAACATTTTTGCCTTAACATCTATTTACTGATCTTGGGGAATATTCAGATTTTTGGTTCTTAATTTATCAACAAAAAAAAAATTGCTTTTGATTAATTTAACAATGACTTTGAAAAAATTTGTATTAATACGAGTAATGTCAACATTTTATTTGTCTTTGGGATTTTTTTTTAACTTAAAATAAACTAAAGCTTACCTTATGTGTGTAATCAAACGACTGAGTTTAAATGAATAATGGAAATAAATTCTAATTTATCAAGATGAACTCATAACTAGGTATCCGTCAAACCATTCCTATGCTGTGCATTACAATATATACTGTGGTATTTAATCTAAAATAAATTAACTAAAAGGAAAAACAATGTTACCTGTCTCCTCGAGGTCCCCTAAACCCCCCTTCTAACTGTGTGAGCATGTCCAGGCGCTGGTTAATCTTGGCAATGACTGCGTCTGCGTGTGTGCCAGAGGATGAGAGCATAGATCCTCCTGACGGCCCTCGCTTCATGTGGCCGCCACCACCGCCGCCTCCACCTCCGTATCCTCCAGCTCCGGAGTCTTTATAACTTCCTCCTGCTCCTCCTCCATACATGTCAAACCCACCAGAACCTTCAAAAGTGAACGGAAACAAAAACAAGAATCATCCCTTAATATCAAAGATTGGCTTGGACATTTTATTTTAAAGAGGCAGTGTGATGCATTTCCCAGGCACATTGTGACATAGCACTATCAAGTAACTATGTTAACTTCAGTTAATATAGAAATGCTGCATAAATCAAATTTGACCTTGTAATTTAACGCTTTGAAATTGGGCCTCTGTCTCTTTAAGAAACTCCTACTTCATGAAGCCATCACAACATGGCTCCTCCATTAACCCTTTAGCATCATTTTTACCAGCATTACGCTGAGAAGTAGCTCATATGAAGAGCTCAGCAGACGAGCATCTCAACCAGGTGTTTGCTAATTGCTGCTGGCTAGTCTGAAGGAGCTGAGTGAGGGAGTTGTGACAGAGAGGCGCTATGCAATGCGGAAGCTCGGCTTGTAAACTGCAGTTCAGAGAAGGAGGTTTGTCCATAGAGGCGGGGCTAGGTCCACCCAGGCGTTTTGCACAGCTGAACGGTTGCCACGGGAGACTTAAGGATTCAAGGGAACACTCCAGGTATGTTTTTGATGAGGGAGTTATAACATTATAACATGATGTAAAGTTAAAAAAAAGGTCGGTTTTACATAACACTGTCCCTGTAATAATCATTTCACTTTGCTTCAACAGTTTACCGTTAAGTTTTAAACTAATTTTGAGTCACAGTGCTAAATTTTTCTCTGTTTAAAGCGTCGAACGTTGAGCTTTGATAATTGATTTATTCAGTTGATTTATTACTGATCAAATGAAAAATGATAATGATACACACTAGCATGTTGTGAGTTATTTGCTAAGTGAAACATCACTGTGCATCAGTTTAGCTTCTCTTCAGTTCTGGTAAACATGAATTAGTTTAAAGCATATCGCACAACACTCTATACTGCCCAACTGTACTCTTCTTACACGCACTGTAGCATGCATTAGCTGCGCGTTAAATATGCTTAAGCAATGAGAATGTGTAACAATTCACTTCAGTCTGATAGTAAGGTTTATAAACCTCCTCACCTCTGTTTCCTGAGCTTCCACCTCCCCAACTGGAATATCCTGCAAAAAAAAAGAAAAGAAATGCGTATGTATGAGGAAACCAACAAAATAAACATACCTTGGTTTACTTAAGACTGGTTTGTAAAATGTTGTTGCACAAAATTGAAGGAAAATAAAGAAAAATATTCAATTTTATAATAACCGTCATCAAATGGTGGACCAATACCTGACCAGCACAAAAGCTCTAACAAGTATTTTGACCAGACAATACATTTAAATTTCACTTGTGCACTGAGGCGGCCATTTTAACATTCAGTGTTTAAACTTGGGCTTTTTAAATGCCAGGCCCAGTTCTAAATATTGAACGCTATAATCCTCACACAACACCACTATATTATTCGCAGCTAAAAAAAAAAAAACAAACAAAAAACAAATAAACAAAAAAAAAAAAAAACAGCAAAGCAGAACCATGACCACTAACCACAACGGTGCTGTCACGTTCATGCTAGCGACAAGGCCTACGGTAGAGCTAGCAACATATCGTAAGTTTGAATTAAAACTGCCTGGTTAATTATGGACAATAGAAACGGCCAAACAACGTCCGTTAGCAACATTTAACTTCTTTGTTTAAAGCTACAGCTAGTGGGCCTGGCTAGCTTAGCTGGGAAACTACAAATGTGCATAACCCCAGCAAGCACAATGTAGCTGTTTTCCATTCGGTAACACAGAGAGCTACTTTAAAAAAATAATAATAATTTAAGAACAAAAGTACTACAAAATCTGTGGATATTTACCAGAACCGTAACTTCTGTTGTCCATGGTGCTTTTAGTCCACCGCTTAAAAAGCGCAGTTGAAATGCCCGGCCCAATGTGAGTAGCCCGACGCCGCTGCTCTGCGACAGGATAGAACAAACTGACGGGAGCTGCTGCTCCACACAGAACGGGATGTGAGTCCAACCACGTGACCAACCAGGCCCAAAGAGGGGTATTATATAAAGTCGACGTTTTTTTTATATTATGTTATTCCCTCATCAAAAACATACCTGGAGTACTTTGTGCATTTTATGCAAGTTTGAAGAATTCTTGAATTTCCCATGGCAATAAGTCCTTGTGTAAGTCCTTATTTACACAAGGACTTATTTACAGTCCTTGTGTAAATAAGCCTAAACGCTTATTTACACAAAGGACTACCTATTTACGCAAAGCTCCTCGTCAGCATTGTTGCCAACTTCTATACAAGAGAGTAAAATGGAATAGAGAGTAGAGAGTAACAGGAATAAAATGTTCTGAAGATTGTATTGTAATTCTTAGCTTCGCCACTAGGTGGTGCGACTGTTTCGTGAGTAATATTTTGTTCAAAATGCTGTTGAAGAAGCAGTGCAGATCAGCAGAAGTTGTGATCGTAGGTAGTTTTGCGGTTTTATGAGAGTGTACGTCTATATAGGCCTATACATAGGCCTATATAGACTGGTAAGTTACAGTCTATATAGGCCTATGTGATAATATGTGTATTTATTGGACATTTTCTGTTTGCTCAATTTTTCCAGAACAAGCGATAGCTAAGCTACGTTCTACTTTAAAATTGTGAATCTTATGTTTACTTGCTCTCTTTCACGTTATCTAACTTTATTAGCAGCTGAAAGATAAGACTTGAGTAATGAGAAGAAAGTTTCATTTTATTTACCAAATATAGCTAAGTTATAAGGGCCTTTGGATCTAGTGGTAAGGCTTAAAAAACAAGTAATGTGATTATAATATGTTTGTAGCTTACAAAATGATTAACTGATGTACATGGTGGATTGTAATTAGGGGCATGCCATAGCAATGCATAAGGAGAGCAGTACTGACTTGCGAAGCAAGTCAGTACTGCCTCCATGCATTGCATGGCAGGCACCTATTGTTCTACACCCAATAGAATGTCTGTTTATTAGGGGCATGCCATAGCAATGCATAAGGAGAGCAGTACTGACTTGCGAAGCAAGTCAGTACTGCCTCCATGCATTGCATGGCAGGCACCTATTGCTCTACACCTAATAGAATGTCTCTTTATTCTTATTAGGGGCATGCCATAGCAATGCATACGGAGAGCAGTACTGACTTGCGAAGCAAGTCAGTACTGCCTCCATGCATTGCATGGCAGGCACCTATTGTTCTACACCCAATAGAACGCCTCTTTATTATTTATTATTCATCCATCACCGTTAATGCGGCTCGTACCACTGCGTGCCCAACCACAAAAGTGGTATCAAATCGTGCGGCTCGATGCCGGCATTATTGCTATTACTTTTATTTGGGATCGGACTTACGATGGCGACGTAAAAAGCGAAAAACGAGCGAAATTTCCAACTGCCGAAACCTAGAGTATAACTGAAACCAACTGCCGCTTTTTTAGAGTGAGGAACAGGGTGGAATTTTGACCCAAAAATAATTTTGAAATCGCTCTCATGGCCGTAAAACTTGTGCTATTGGTATGAAAGTTGGTCAGGAAATAGCACCGCATGTCTGCTCCGGTAAAATGTTTTCGAAATTTTTCTAGAGCTTACGGTTTTCTGTCCAGGTGCTTCAGAGCAAAGTGATGGGACATGACCAACTGACGCTCCCCCTCAGTGTTTAATATAGGTTTTTGAAAAATTACTGAGCTCACCACACACCATTTTTCTCTCATCAGTGCAATTATTGTGAATGACCTACAGATATGAATCACAGGACTTTCAGAGACGACAAGAAGCCCTCTCATACGCTTCAAACGGCTTTTGGATCGGCCTAACGGTTCCTGATCTGGAAGGGGTCGTTCAGACTGCTTTTTCATTAAAAGTGACTGGGTGTTCTCAAAGTTGCATGAAGTGTCTCTCACACACACACAGCAGTTGGCAGAGGCTTGATCGCTATGGCAACTGCTGGTTTGGACTTCAAGGTCTCTGTAGTTCTAAACATTGCGGAACACCTTAATACAGAGGGCAGAGCAGAAGGTCAGAACTACAACATGGCGGATCATTCAGTTATTACAGAGGAGGGCTGAGCTGGAATGTAGAGCTACTTGCTGTTTTGGGCATTATATTGGTGGATTAACCAAACCACTGTTACACATTGGATTAGTGTGTCTATTTAAAATGAAGCTTACTGAAAATTTCAAAATAAAAGCCCTAACATTTTTCACATCAGGTTATTGGTCTTTTGGGCTTTATGGGACTGGTTTAAACAAACCAGAGTTGCACATTGAATTAGCGTGGTCATTAAAATGAAGCTTACTGAAACTTTCAAAATAAAACCTGCATATCCCTCTCACGTCAGTGCACCTCCATAGGCGGTGCAATAATATGTCGTTTTTTTATATTGCCACAAAGAGTAGCACTTCACTGCCCCCTAGTGCATTGCCTTCCGCAGCACACACACAGCAGTTGGTTGAGGATTAATTACTATAGAAGAACTACAACATGGTAGAACTCTCAGATACCACACATTAGGGCTGAGCTGGCATTTAGAACTACTTGCTGTTTTGGGCGTTATATAGCTGGACTGTTACACGTTGGATTAATGTGGCCATTAATCCAATGTGTAACAAAAATGAAGCTTACTGAAAGTTTCAAAATAAAAGCCTTGACATTTTTCACATCAGGTATTTCCTCTTTTGTGCTTTATGTGACTGGTTTAAACAAACTACTGTAACACATTAAATTGGTGTGGTAGTTAAAAAGAAGCTAACTGAAAGTTTCAAAATAAAAGTCTGCATATTCCTCTTGTGTTAGTGCACCGCCTTGCGGAGCAAGGCAGTTCATTAGCATTTGTACAAAAGTTAGCATTTCACTGTCTTTCACTGTCACCTAAAGTTAGCTTTTAGCTAATTTTCTCATTAAGTAGACATGTGTAGTATACTGAATGGAGTAGTAAAATTAAAACAACATGGTCCTGTTGCTCCACATGCTACTGCCAGCATTTAAGCTAACATTAGCATATTGGCTAATTTTAGCTTATGCATCAATTTTAACATAATGAATGGTACAAGTACAGATTATTCTACATGCTTCTGCCTCTCCACAGGTTATTGACTACGTTGCAGCTTTCTTTAGCATTAATGCTAATTTTTAGCATAAAAACACTGGCTCAAAGCCGACGGGCACACTTTGGCATGCCCCTTTAAAATTTCTGCAGGAATTTTCTAGTTATTTATTATTCTTCCGTCACCGTTAATGCGGCTCGTACCGCTGCGTGCCCACCCACAAAAGTGGTATCAAATCGTGCGGCTCGATGCCGAGATGGGTGCTATTACTTTTATTGGGGATCGGAGTTACGACGGCGACGTAAAAAGCGAAAAACGAGCGAAATTTCCAACTGCCGAACCGCAGAGTGTAACTGACACCAACTGCCGCTTTTTTAGAGTGAGAAACAGGGTGGAATTTTGACCCCAAAATAATTTTGAAATCGCTCTCATGGCCGCAAAACATGTGCTATTGGTATGAAAGTTGGTCAGGAAATAGCACCGCATGTCTGCTCCGGTAAAATGTTTTCAAAATTTCTCTAGGGCTTACGGTTTTCTGTCCAGGTGCTTCAGAGCAAAGTGACGGGACATGACCAACTGACGCTCCCCCTCAGTGTTTAATATAGGTTTTTGAAAACTTACTGAGCTCACCACACACCATTTTTCTCTCATCAGTGCAATTCCTGTGAATGACCTACAGATATGAATCACAGGACTATCAGAGACGACAAGTAGCCCTCTCATACGCTTCAAACGGTTTTTGGATCGGCATAACGGTTCCCGAACGGGAAGGGGTCGTTCAGACTGCTTTTTCATTAAAAGTTACTGGGTGTTCTCAAAGTTGCATGAAGTGTCTCTCACACACATGCAGCAGTTGGCAGAAGCTTGATCGCTATGGCAACTGCTGGTTTGGACTACAAGGTCTCTGTAGTTCTAAACATGGTGGAACACCTTAATACAGAGGGCAGAGCAGAAGGTCAGAACTACAACATGGCGGATCATTCAGTTATTACAGAGGAGGGCTGAGCTGGAATGTAGAGCTACTTGCTGTTTTGGGCATTATATTGGTGGATTAACCAAACCACTGTTACACATTGGATTAGTGTGTCTATTTAAAATGAAGCGTACTGAAAATTTCAAATAAAAGCCCTGACATTTTTCACATCAGGTTATTGGTCTTTTGGGCTTTATGGGACTGCTTTAAACAAACCAGAGTTGCACATTGAATTAGCGTGGTCATTAAAATAAGGCTTACGGATACTTTCAAAATAAAAGCCTGCATATTCCTCTCACGCCAGTGCACCGCCGAAGGCGGTGCAATAATATTAGCCTTTTTTATGTTATTTACTTCTCAGGATAGTGAACTGCCTTGCGCAGCAAGGCAGTTTATTAACATTAGCACAAACATTAGCATTTGAGCCCCCTTGACTATATGCTTCACACGGTTTTCGGATCACTCTAAAAGATCCTGAATAGGAAGGAGATGTTTGGACTGCTTTGTTCAGATAAACTAACTGCTTCAAACAGTTAGAATCTGTTTCTCTCTTTGTGTCTCACTCACACGATAGTTGAGCTGCTCTTTAGAACTACAATGACTGAAGGTCAGAACTACAACATGGTGGAACTCTCAAAAAGCACATAGGGATGAGCTGGCATTTAGACCTACTTGCTGTTTGGGCATTATATAGCTGGACTGTTACACGTTGGAATAATGTGGCCATTAATCCAATGTGTAGCAAAAGTGAAGCTTACTGAAAATTTCAAAATAAAAGCCTTGACATTTTTCACATCAGGTATTTCCTCATTTGTGCTTTATGTGACTGGTTTAAACAAACTACTGTTACACATTGAATTGGTGTGGTAGTTAAAAAGAAGCTAACTGAAAGTTTCAAAATAAAAGTCTGCATATTCCTCACGTGTTAGTGCACCGCCGTAGGCGGTGCAATAATATTAGCTTTTTATGTTATTTACTTCTCAGGATAGTGAACTGCCTTGCGCAGCAAGGCAGTTCATTAGCATTTGTACAAAAGTTAGCATTTCACTGTCTTTGACTAGTGCACTAGCACTTTTACCTAAAGTTAGCTATTAGCTAATTTTCTCATTAATTAGACATGTTTAGTATACTGAATGGAGTAGTAAAATTAAAACAACATGGTCCTTTTGCTCCACATGCTACTGCCAGCATTTAAGCTAACATTAGCATATTGGCTAATTTTAGCTTATGCATCAATTTTAACATAATGAATGGTACAAGTACAGCTTAGTCAACATGCTTCTGCCTCTCCACAGGTTATTGACTACGTTGCAGCTTTCTTTAGCATTAATGCTAATTTTTAACATCATAACGCTGCGTCAAAGCCGACGGGCACACTTTGGCATGCCCCTTTAAAATTTCTGCAGGAATTTTCTAGTTATTATAACATCTTCTTCCATTACCGTTAATGCGGCTCGTACCGCTGCGTGCCCACCCACAAAAGTGGTATCAAAACGTGCGGCTCGTACCCAAGAAGGGAGCTATTACTTTTATTGGGGATCGGAGTTAGGATGGCGACGTAAAAAGCGAAAAACGAGCAAAATTTCCAACTGCCGAAACCCTAGAGTGTAACTGAAACCAACTGCCGCTTTTTAGAGTGAGGAACAGGGTGGAATTTTGACCCAAAAATAATTTTGAAATCGCTCTCATGGCCGCAAAACTTGTGCTATTGGTATGAAAGTTGGTCAGGAAATAGCACCGCATGTCTGCTCCGGTAAAATGTTTTCAAAATTTCTCTAGGGCTTACGGTTTTCTGTCCAGGTGCTTCAGAGCAAAGTGATGGGACATGACCAACTGACGCTTCATCCCCAGTGTTTTATATAGGTTTTTGAGTTACTACAGATGGAGGGTGAACAGAATGTTAAATCTACAGGCAGGGCAGAGTTTTCTTGGCATTATATCACTGGTTTAACCCAACCACTGTTACACATTGGATTAGTGTGGCCATTTAAAATTAAGCTTACTGAAAATTTCATAATAAAAGCCTGTATATTTCTTTGCAGCCTAACTAACTCCTAACTAAAGCCTTGACATTTTTCACATCAGGTCATTACTCTTTTGGCCTTTATGTGACTGGTTTAAACAAACTACTGTAACACTATGATTTGGTGTGGTAGTTAAAATGAAGTTTACTGAAAGTTTCAAAATAAAAGTCTGCATATTCCTCTCACGTTAGTGCACCGCCAAAGGCGGTGCAATAATATTCAGCTTTTTTTACCTTTTTTTTCGCTCAGGATAGTGAACTGCCTTGCGCAGCAAGGCAGTTCATTAACATTACCACAAACATTAGCATTTGACCCACCATATTAGTGCACCGCCATAGGCGGTGCAATAATATTAAAGTTTTTGTTATTTATTTCTCAGGAAAGTAAACTGCCTTGCTGCGCAAGGCAGTTTACTGAAATAAATATCAATAAATATCTTGAGAAATAAATATCAGGGAAGACAAAAAGCCATCTCATACGCTTCAAACAGTTTTTGCATCGGCCATACGGATCTTGTAGGGGAAGGGGTCGTTCAGACTGCTTTTTTCATCAAATTTGACTTTGTGTTTACATCAGTCATTCTTAAAATAAGCATTTTACCCATTTTTGCTTTGGTCTCTGGTTAGTATATGTACCTAAGTCTTTCTTAAAATGAGCATTTTAAGCTAAGACCCTGTTCCTCCTTCTACTGAAGACAACTCCTGCAGGTAAAAAAATATTGTTACATCATATAACCCCTAAAGAACAATACTACTGATGCATTTTTGAAATAATAACTTTGTATTTAGGGAAAATTACAATTGATCACAAAAAAATTAAATTAAATCTTTTTAAAAAAAAAGATTTAATTTAAAAATTACTGAGCTCTGCACACACCATATTTCTCTCATCAGTGCAATTACTGTGAATGACGTACAGATATGAATCACTGTACTATCGGAGACGACAAATAGCCCTCTCATACGCTTCAAACGGTTTTCGGATCGGCCTTACGGATCTTGAATGGGAAGGGGTCGTTCAGTGTGCTTGTTTTAGTGAAACTGGCTGGCTCAAACAGATAGAATTGTCTCCCCCTGTGTGTCTCTCTTACAGCTGGCACCCTGTGGCCTATTTACCATAGCAACCGAACATGGCAACAGCTCCTGGGTCAGATAGCAAACATTCTATGGCAAACATACAGTTAAAGCAGAGGGCTACTATTTAAGTGGTTTAACACAACCACTGTTAAACATTGGATTAGTGTGGCCATTTACAATGAAGCTTAATAATTTTTTCAAAATAAAAGCCTTGATCATTTTTACATACTGCAATTGCTCTACTGGTGATTTAAAAACTGGTGTTACCAAATTACTGTTACAGACTGGATTAGTGTAGCCATTGATTATGACGCTTACTGAAAATTTCAAAATAAAAGCTTTGGCCATTTTTACATCGAGCAATTGTTCTTTTGGGCCTTACATGACCACAGTTGCACATTGAATTACCATAGTCATTAAAATGAAGCTAACTGAAAGTTTCAAAATAAAAGCCTGCATATTCCTCTCGTGTTAGTGCACCGCCGTAGGCAGTGCAATAATATTAGTGTTTTTTATGTTATTTATTTCTCAGTATAGTGAACTGCCTTGCACAGCAAGGCAGTTCATTAACATTAGCACAAACATTAGCATTTCACTTCCTTTGACTAGTGTACTAGCACTTTTACCTATAGTTAGCTTTTAGCTAATTTTCTCATTAATTAGACATGTTTAGTGTACTGAATGGAGTAGTAAAATTTAAACAACATGGTCCTGTTGCTCCACATGCTACTGCCAGCATTTAAACTAACATTAGCATATTGGCTAATTTTAGCTCATGCATCAATTTTAACATAATGAATGGTACAACTACAGCTTAGTCAACATGCTTCTGCCTCTCCACAGTTAATTGACTACGTTGCAGCTTTCTTTAGCATTAATGCTAATTTTTAACATCATAACGCTGCGTCAAAGCCGACGGGCACACTTTGGCATGCCCCTTTAAAATTTCTGCAGGAATTTTCTAGTTTGTATTTGTTCATCTTTTTTTCACTACACCTGAACACACCTATGAAAGTGATTGGCTGAATTTTCCTTTTAAAGAACTGGAAAATCATCACCTGACCTTGTTATTTGCTTGAGGGTCATTGAGGCACAGATTTAAAGGAGAAATGTCTCATCAAACTCCAAGATACCGCAACGGAATGATGGGACCCCAGGCGAGAAGGGGAACCCAACAGATTCCCCAAGGCAGGTTCCCTCCTGTGCACCCTGATGTCTTACACAGGGAAATCCGAAGACTGGGCTCTCTTCTGGAAATGGAGAGAGCCAGAAGGTTTGAAGACGAAGAGAGACTGGCCCACCTGGAAACAGAGCTGGAAGAGACGAAATTCCAGTTAAGAAGGCAGATATCTCTCAAAGAGATGTTCATCAACCAGGGCAAAAAGACAAAGAGGGAACTTGAGAGAGTTAAGAAGTTCAGCGAGCAAAGAGCAAAGCAGGACCTCCAGCAAACTGATAAGCTGAGAGCTGAGAAGGATCATCTCATTGAAGAAATGTCAAAAGAGTTCCAGACGCTGCAGGAGAAAGTCAATGGGTTGGCAAAACATTTAAAATGTAGCCAATCTCTGCAGCAAAAGGTGGAACATCTTCAGCTGCAGATCACTCAGCAGAAAAAAGCTCGTCTGGAGAAGTCAAAGGAGGACATGGCACTTCTTAACGCCTCGAGAGCTATGAATGCTGCGATTCAGGAAAAGATGAGTAAAGAAATTAAACTCCTGCAAGAGAAGGAAAAGGGTCCACAGGTCGAGGTGGAGAGGATTAAAGGTTGATATAAAGAGTTAAGCTGCAGGTATGAAACCGATGTTGCTGCACTGAACGAGCAGAAAAATACCAGCAGGTGAGTTGTGAGAAAAATTTTCATTTAGGGTGCGTTCACACTGCAGCCTGAAGTGACCCAATTCCAATTTTTTGGCAATTCCGATTTTTTTGCCGGGGCTGCTCACACTGCCAGTAAATGCAACCTGTATGCGTTACGGGCAATAGAGGGCGCAATAGTGTCAGCGTTCTCAGTGTTCTGCCAACCGCCATAAAAAGAAGAAGTGCTCAGTGTTTGTGGAAGTAAACATGGAGGCTAACAGTGGAGCTTAGCTTACATATTTGAAGTTATTGTCCGGCTGGAGAAGCATATTAACAACGTAATCCTCATTATAGTCCGTCATAGTTGTTGATTTTCTTCCCGCTTGCGCCTATCAGGACGCAGAATTGTTAGATTTGTTGAGAATCAGTGACATTCAGTTCGGATGAATGCGACCTGAACGTTAGGTCGCATTTGAATCGGATACGTGTCGGATATGGGTGACATTCGAAAAAGAATCCGACCCGTGCTGTTCACACTGCCATGAAAAGATCGGATACAGGTCGCATTACGTCGAAAAAAAAAAAAATCGAAATTGGGTCACTTCAGGCTGCAGTGTGAAAGAGCAAATGAGGATCTGCAGCTTGCCAACACTCTGAGAGCTGAGAAGCAAAAAACGTCGCAGGAGATCTCAGTGTTGCAAGAGACGAAGGAAGATCCAGAGAGCCAGCTTGACCAAGTTCAAGTGTTACGCCAAGAGGTTTCTTCTGAGCGGGATCGCTCAGAAGAAACCTCGTCGGGTTGTTCCACGGATTTGGAATCCACGGAAGAGATGGAGCTTGAAGGAGAAACCATCCCAAAGAGGTTGGACAATCCAGACGCTGAATCCACGCAGGATGGAAAGAAGAAAAAATAGAAGCTTTCATTTTGGAAAAAGGTATGAAGGGCTCTGCGTTTGAAGAAACCCAAAAAAGAAGCAAAAGAGTTTAGGAAAGTCAAGAACGTGTCTAATTCGGCCAATTGGATAAATGTTCCCTGAAAAGGAATGGACAGCGTAAGGAAAACGAAGCAAAAAAGTGTTTAGAGAAGGTGGAAGACATGTAACAGAGGAACCAAACTGGAGCTGACCACACAGAGGTCTGTGGCCTCTGTATAAGGGGCGCTCGCTTTCACCATCGTACCTCCGCAGGTGAAAAAAAAGTATACTTTAGTATACTTCAAGCATACTTAAATTTGTGAAAGTACACTTTAAGTATACTAAATATTAAGTGTACTACCTATCTGTATATCTGAAGTATACTAAAAATACACTTGTACCAATCTCGAAATTAGAACTTTAAACACACTTAAACATAATTATACCAAAATACACTTTTAATATATTAAATAAAAGTATACTTTAAGTGAACAAAATATGAATGATTATGTATGAATTTTTAAGTGCCTTAATAATCTTTTACTATTTATTAAAATTGCATACAATAAAAAAATGATAATCATGATGTAATTTTTAAGAAAGTACCCAATCAATTTTCAGATGTGTGATGTAAAACCTTATAATCAACGGCATTAGCGCCAGTTCATACTCCAGACCAGATGGTGGCGATATTCCACATTTTTATTTATTAAAAAAAACGCCACAAAGAGAAGAAAAAACTTGAACGCAGGGAAGATAACAGACGCTGTTCAAATTCGCCATTTTTTACTCGCATAATATTGTCTTAAAAGTAGAGAGGGCCTTGACAATAGTTACTGATTTTGGTAAGTTCAAGCTGGTGACGTCCGAGTTAGACGACAACACAACGGGACAACAACCGATGGAAATGAAATGTGTGTCACAAAAGGAGCCCTGGGGGACGAAGGCTGCTAAGTGTTGCTAGCTGGTGGTAAGTTTGCTTATTAATTATCTTCATTTAATTATAAACAGTGCAGTAAAGATATATAACTTACGTTGGTTTCATAAATAATTATCAATTTTATTGTGACTTGTATGATTATTACTATAGCAATCATTCAGCTTCATGTTATAACTGCATGGAGGCTGTTTGTTGCGACTTGTACTTTAATTCATAAACTAACCTGGTTTTAATTATGAGCCATAAGACGGAGAGACTTTGATATTGTGAGGTTGTTGTTCTAACTCGTTCATCAATGATTTTATCTTCAACATATGTTTGCAGTCTAACTAAGCAAATGAAGATGAAAGAGGAAGCCAGAGAAATTGGGTGTTAGAAAACCTAAAGACTTTAATGTCTCAGAAGAAGCTCTGACTCCACCAGATCACCAACCAGCTCTGAGGATGAACCTTTACATCGTCTTCATGATGCAAGTTTGTTTTTTCAATGAGGAGCTAGCTATATTTTCAACATCAAAAACTGCTGTGTTACCAACACTAAGTGCTTAATAAACATGATTTGATTTAAAGATAACTGGAAAGAATTTTTCTCCTTGTTAAACATTTCTCTTTCATACATTTTATTTGTTGTTGACTTTCAGGGCCCTGTGACGGACTGGTGACCTGTCCAGGGTGAACCCTGCCTCTCATCTGATGGCTGCTGGAGATGGGCACCACCAGCCCCACTCACCACCCTGCAAGGATCAGCGTGTTCAGATCATGGATGGAAAGATTCTAAGATAGTTTGTCTCCTTAAGTCCACACTTAAAACAGCTTCATAGTTAATGCCAACATCAACTGACTCTATGACATTGCTGACTATTTTTTTTTCTACTTCTAACATAAACGGGCAAAGAAGCACCCAGAAATGTTTTTCCACCCCAGGCATCCGGTCCCAATCATCATCAATTCTTATGATGTCACATACATGGCGAGTCCACAACGTCTTAAAATTGTAAGTATTATTTTTTTATTTGCCATTTTTCTGTTCTCTTTAAATACAAATGCTTTCTCTGTTTAATTGCTCTATTGTTCTTTTTTGTAGGTTTCTGTAAGGTGCAGTGAACAGGAATGTTCTGTCGTTGATCCTCACTGTCATGTTTTATTGTCACACTTAAATTTTCATGTTCATGCGTTCACTTTTGACCTGAAAACTTATAATTTGTGTTAATTTTATAATGTTTTGATTAAAATTAGACAGTTTTAAAATGTCTGTAATAAAACAATATTTGAATTACCTTGAACATCTTGTGTAATTAATCTTTCCATGTAATTTTAGCCTAAAACAATGTAAGTACTGTAGTGTAGTTATACATGTCATTTACAAAATAGGTACGTAGGAATAAAGACTTTCACGACTAATTAAAATTGTAGTTTATTATCAATAGCAGGAAATAAAAAATAAAAATTAAGTGTAATTTAAATACATTATATAATTTTGAGTCAGAATTATTACACTCAAAATATAATAATAAAGCTCTGAAATATATTTAAAAAGTATACTTTAAGTACACTTGAAATTGTTCCAAAAATGTAGATATAGTATACTAAAATATACCATTAGTTGTAATTTAATACTATTTAAATACTACTAAAGTATACTAAGCACAAAATTAGTTGTTCCAAAATAGTACAGTTTAAGTACATCAATAAAAGTATACTAAAGTATGTTAAAATTTTGTATAATAAAGTATACTTTTTTTTTCACCTGGGTCGCGACGCTCCGTCAAGACAAAATTTAAAAAGGCAAGTCTACCCCTCACCCCTCCGCCCCCGTTTAACCAACTAGAAAAAAGATCCATTCCTGACCCAATTCAATAAAACATCCAAATGTTAAGATGAATTTGAAATGAAAAAAAAAAAGAAAAAGTGGGCAGCACGGTGATGCAGTGGTCAGCGCTGCAGCTCAGAGAGGATGTGTCAGATCTCTGCTGTGTGGAGTTTGCATGTTCTCCCCGTGCTTGCGTGGGTTTTCTCCGGGTGCTCCGGTTACCCCCCTCCCCCTCATCTCCTAAAACATGTAGGTTTGGTCAATGTAAATTGTCCCCAAAAAAGTTCAAGAAATTGCAGTAATTGCTTAAAAAAAAATTTAAAATAGCCCTTTTCCCTTAGCATTTTTAGTGGTAGATGGCGCAACAACACTTGGCTCAATATTCATAGCAGCATATGAATTAAAACTCTTGTAATAGTAATGATTTTTGCTTAATTTTTCACTGTTCTTGTATTTTTATGGTTTGTCCTTTATCTTACCTTCTCACTTTTTATGTTAAATTGTACTTTTTTTGTTGTGAAATGTAGCTCGTTATACTGTTTAAAAAAATAGATTAACAAAAGGATCATGCAGTGGATTTTTTTTGTTATTTTTTAGGGTGACTGTGGTTCTGAGAGTAGAGTGATTGTCTTATGATCAGAAGGTTGTAAGCTTGATTTCAGCTTCCTCCTGCCACATGTTGAGGTGCCCCTGGGCAAGACACTCAACCCCAAGTTGCCCCCCGATCTGCATGTTGGTATAAATGTGTGAGTGGGTGAATGTGACTGCAGTGTGAAGCGCTTTCAGCGGTCAAAAGGATTAGTAAGGCACTACATAAGTTCAGTCCATTTATCAGTTTTTTTCTTTGCTAAATCTTGTTTTTTTTGTTTGTTTTTTATACCAAAGTATAACAAACTTAAAAAAGTCCAAATTAACATGAAAAACAGTAGAAAAGTCAACAAAGTACAATCCCTAAAAGTACTAAAACATAACCAGAAATAATTACTACCACAGGAAGAAAATTGACTCTTAAATTAATTCCTTGCTATAAATATAAAGCTTATGTGTTGTTGAGCTTATAAATATAATAATCAGTTTGTAAATCTGATTATGATCGTCAGTGCCTCACCAGCTATGAACCTCACCACACGCCACTGATACACACGCGCGCACGCACCCACACACACACACACACACACACGCACACACAGCGGCTTAAAGGGTATATATAATAAAATATATACATAAAATATCTTTATAAATTATTTTATTATTATATATAATTTTCCATGATGACGGCTTCCCTGACCGCACGTCACTGATATATATATATGTATGTCAAACAAATTCCCAGGTGCTGATGGTCTAACATCTGAATTTTATAAATTATCTTCCCAACTTGCTCCCTTTTTATTGAATGTTTTTACTGAAAGTATACAGAAAGAACAACTA
This sequence comes from Poecilia reticulata, assembly GCF_904066995.2. Classification (NCBI taxonomy): domain Eukaryota; kingdom Metazoa; phylum Chordata; class Actinopteri; order Cyprinodontiformes; family Poeciliidae; genus Poecilia; species Poecilia reticulata. The sequence continues at coordinate 7,753,595 of NC_088830.1, read as the reverse complement.
CCACCCACACTACGTCAAGGCCTAATTACACTAATTCCTAAACCGCATGGTTCAAAGCGTAGGAAAAAGTAGTAGTTTATAGTACGAAAAAAACGGGATTCTGCCCTAATTTGCTGTACCTTTTCCTGCTTGTAATTTTTGCCCTTTTGCCTTCCTTAAGCGTTGACATTCTTTTAGTTACTGTTTATGTAACTTGTATGTATTATTGTAAATATATATTAAAAAAAATAATTCTATTCAAGAAATTGGCTGTCTTAAAAGTCGCTAGGTGACATCATCGTCATTGTGTGATTTGGCTAGTAGAAGAAAGGAATATTAAATTTTGGTAAGGCAAAAGTGATTACAAATACTCTAAGCATTTTGAAATTCAAATAAACTTTATGAAAGTACACCATGTAAAGCAGTTTTGTATATTATCAGATTTAACCAAAACACAGTTATCAGAGGAGATGAATCATTGATTGATGCTGTGTGGTTCAAATGTAGCGCAACAGTTATACATAAATATAAATATTGTACGATACATCCTGTAAGCATAGAAGGAACACTGGTAAATTTGTGCATGAGTTATTTTGCCTAAAATTCAATGAAATTGAAACTCAAAAATACTTTATTGATCCCAAAGGCAAATTAAATGAATGGTTACAATAAACTGCTTACAAAATGGTTGAAACTGGTTCTAAGTTAAATATCTGTTAATATCGAACATGTTAATATTTAAAAACAATGTTATTAAGCACAAGCGTAGTTATGTAAAGGGCAATTTAACAAAAAATGTATTTTTGGCTTTCATCAGCATACGGAGTCCTGTTAAAACTCAAGAGTTTTGAGATTTAAAAAATGAGATAATGCTTTATTTTGACTGAATAGAGTCTGATTATATCTGAAATAAGGCTCTGTTGTCCTAATTGGATGTTCCTTACATTTTCATATTTGCCATCTGTTGATGCAGCCATGGTTTACTATTGAAACGCTAAAAATATCTAACTGAACAAAGGTGTCAGTCAGGAGAAGAATACAAAACAATCCACTATGTACACTATGTTACAGTAGAGACAATCAACAATAACTGGAGAAAATCTTTCTTAAAAACACTGGACTTTTTTGTTTTTTTTTCCTTCCAAATTGATACAAATGTCAAACATTAACTGTCATGCTAAGCGGCTAAAGTAGCTGCAGCAATTTCCAACAAGCTCTGGTTGATTTATCTGCGTGAAAACAATCTGCTCTGTATGTCTGGACTGAGTAAAAGTGCTCAATTTCAGGAATATTTTCTAAAAAGAAAACTTAGCTAAAATCTTCTAAAAAACTTTGGTAAAGAATGCTCTACGGTAGAAGAACCAAACTGGAAGTGTTTGACCAAAAGTTCAGTTAAGCAAGAATATGTGATATTCTGGTAGGAACAAGTAACCCCTTTTCAGATGGAGAAATTTTGAAAGCTAGATTAGGAATATACGACTAAGTAAAGACGTGAGAAAAGGACTCTACCAAAGTAAATTAAAAGGCTAAAACGGAGACAAAAGGTGCTTTAAACAAGTATTTGTTTAACGGTGTGCACACCTACTTAATTAAGTTGTTGTGCCTTTTTCATTTTTCTTAATCTTTATCTTCTGACATATTTGTTTTTCTTTATTGAAAGGCCACATTAATGGCAGAAGATAAACATTGTCTCCATTATTTAAGTCCGAATATTTCAGATATTTTAACAGAGGCTTTGCAAAACCTTAGTAAATGTGATGTTATCTTTACTACTTAGTTTGCACAGGTTTGTGGAATCCTGTTTAATGAAAGGTTACGATTATCTTTCTTGATCTGAGAACATCGGCGCTCGAACGTGTCTCTAGATTAAGAAGTTACATCCACCCCATAAGCAAGAAGTGATATCAACGGAAAAGGCCTTATCTTTGACACTTAAAGTTGCTTTTTTTATGAACCCTGTACATTATTTTCAGGGCTTATATCAAATACCGCAGCCCATAAAGTCAAGTCGTTACACAAAGTCCTGCTGCCTGTCTTTCGGCTTTCTTTCAGGACGAGGGTTTCTGTCCGTAAGCGGGACTATCTCATGTTGGGACGTCGTCACCTGTGAGAAAAAACAAAACACTTAGCCGAGAGACACAAAAACAGCCATTTCAGTTTGAGAGCTTGTCATCACCTCTTCGGTTCCCACTTTTTCACTCGGCTTGGCTGGGCGAGTTGCAGTTTTTCTTTTTCTTAGTTCGGAAAAAATGAAAGTTAAATGTGTTAATGTAATGGTAAGAGGGCATCATTACGTGGAATAATTAAAGGTGTTTTACCTCAGCATCAAGTACAGCTTACATCCAACAAGAGGAAGCAGCAACAAAAACACCAGTTTTGTTATGTTCATTGCCATTATCGCAGTATTATCTCCGTCTATGGAAAAGATAAATACAAACGGCTTGATTTCAGCTCAACTGCTTGGTCTAATGAATTCCTCATTTGTGCGGAATATACTTTTACACGGCCAATCCCTGAATCACCTCTGACGGTAAGCACCTCCAGGGTTGAGCTGATGTTCTGAGGGGTGCTGATCGCACAGGAGTAGTTTCCTGCATGCCGACTTCTGACTGGGTTTAGAACAACTTGTTTGTTGTGGCCCCCACTGAGGCTCAGCGGTTGCTCATTGAAGAACCACAGGTAGGTTGTCTCCTCACTCAGAGGGCAGCTTGTACTGCAGGTCAGTGTGACTCTCTGACCTTTTGTCACCACGTCGGAGGGAGTCATGGTCACCTTCAGACCTGGAACACGTTGAGACACGGGAGATTGATGAAAAACGGTCAAAAAGCAAAAGCATATGTTTGGCAGGGTGGTGTATTGTAATATTTTATATCCCTTACAGTAAGGATGCACCTATATAAACATTTTGGGCGATATCAATATCTTATCTTATAACTGATATTTACTGATGTCATATATATTTCAGTACTGTTTCAACACCTTTGGGGGTAAAAAAAAACAACAACCAGACACGGATAAAAAAATAAATATCGGATGTTTGTATCAGCCCAGTCTTCGATATGTTCAAAAAATGACTTACCGGCCGATACCGATGTTGGTGCCAATATATCGTGCATTCCTACTTTACAGCTTTCTGAAAGCATTCAGAGCTCTTGACATTTTGTCACGTTACAACTACAAACGTCAGGAGTTTAACGAAAGCTGAATTAGGGTCATGAAGTTTGTTCAAAAAAAGAAAAAAATTGAAACTGAAAAAACAAAGGATGTGAGACTGAAAGAAAATAAAAAACCTCTTTTTGGATTAGGTTTTGCTTCAAATTTTTTTTTCAGTTTAAATTTTTTTCTTTTGAACAAACTTTATGGCCCCAATATGGCTCCATAGAGTTTTTCTTTTTTTTGATAGACCAACACAATGTGGGACGTGGCCTTGAAGTTGAAGGAAAATGATGGAGAGTTTTTCAAATGTTAAACAAAAACCTATATGTTGTTTGTCAGTATGATTTCTCTCTGAGGAAATCGATTATTTGTTGTGAAGACACTCCTATCCAAAGTGTTAAATATTAGTAGCATAAATGTTACCCTTAACGTTTAACACAAGTGGGAAATTACAAGAAAATTAAATATGATCTAAATATAAAATAAATTAAACACACAAACAAATACATAAATAAATGAAAAAACAAGTACTACCTGTGACCACCAGGATCGCTCCCAGCAGGTCAGGCTGATCACATTTATCATACTTATTGAGAGTGAACATGTATTCTCCGGAGTCATTCTTCATCAGGTTGTTGATTGTGAGCGTATGTTCATAATTATTCATGTTGTGGTGCTCTACCCGGCCTCCAGCTTCTATAACGGTGACGTCAGCCTCCTCCTTCATGTCTCGCTTTATTTTATACCACGATAACAAGTCGGAATGGGCTGAGTGTTGCTTTGTGTATTTGCTGGAAATGTTTACAGAAGCTCCTTCCAGCATGCACAAGCTCCTGCTGACATAATTCACGTTTCCGGACTTTGTGCCTGAAGAATGAAATTAGAATGCTTAGTGGAAACCGATCACAACAACGACGTATTAGGGCCGTTATCGACAGAAAAATTAAATAAATAAATCAAGGAAATTTTTGAGTTCCGAAAGTCGACAGTCTGAGAGTAAAAAACTCAAATTATTAGATTAATCTCAGACATTTTGTAGGAAACACTTTTCCAGAAAAAATGTCCCTAATTTTGTTTAGCAAGAAAAAAAAAAAAAAGCAGAACTTTGACTTTTGAAACTCTTCCATGATTTTTTCTAGAAAGTTTCTGAGATCAATTTAAAAAATTTGTGAGTTTTTTTTTTACTCACAAATTGTCAACTTTTGGAGCTCAGAAATTTCCAAGATTTAAAAAAAAATTCCGAGATAAATCTTGAAATTTTTGATGTTTTTCTAGCAATTTTTCCACTTTTCAAACACAAAAATTTCTAAGTTCTTTCTTAAAGAATAATCTTTAAGACAGATACTTAAACATTTATTTTTTCAGTTTTTTTCTGAGCTTTATTCCTTGCAAATTGTCGACATTTTGAGCTCAGACATTTCCAAGATTGTGTTGAAAATTTCTTAGATAAATCTCAAAACTTCTAAATTTTTTGCCTGAAATGTACTCCTCCTTTTCTTTTTTCTATCTGCATTGGCCCTAATGCACCATCCAGAAAGCATCTGGGTAAAAAAACCCCCAACAACAAATGCCTATTAAAAAAGTTACTTACAGATCTCATCAGAGTGCATATATTCATTGTTTTTAACAGCGCAGGAGACGTAGTCGTCAGATTTAAATAACATAATGTCCTGACTGGTGCAGTCCATGAAAGCTTTTCTGTTCCAGTTCCAAGTGAAGGCGGTGTGAGCGTCAGCGGCGGGGCAGCTGGTGTTACAGATCAGCGTGATGTAATCCGTTTCAGTGAGCATTTTAACTCGTACTTCTGTCAGGGGGGAATAAACAAACTTATTACATGTTAGACTGGATGGTGTGTGTTTCTGCGAGGGATCGTCACCTCTGGGGTACGTGATGGAGCACAGCCCTTTGGCTGATTTCAGCTTCTCAGGACACATTTCTGAATTTAAATACGTCACACCGAAACAGTCTGAATTGATGAAGTCTGTAGGGAAATAAACATGATATAATTTTCCAATTGTCGTTTGATGCATTCATTGGTTTTGTTTAAAAAAAAACAAACAAAAAACGTAAATAAATAATCCAACGGGTAAAATAAGTGTTGAACACGACACGACGTTTCATAACAAACATATTCCTAAAGGAAATACTGATATGACATTTTCAGCAGGTGTTGGTGACGATCAAAGTAATCCTTACATAGAAAGAAAGCAAAACAAATAAATACAGAAATTAAGTTATGTGTATTAATGTGAAATGGCACGGGGAAAAAAGTATTGAACACGATTAGTTTGTTTTATACTTTGAACCCATTGAATTCAAACCAGGTGATTGACTGAGCCATTCCAGCAGATTTGAGTTTCCTCTGCTCTGGGTTTGGGATCACGGTCTTGCTGAAATGTTCAGCGTTCACCCTTGTTTCAACTTCATCATTCTGGAAGATGGGCAGCAGATTCTTCTCAAGAATGTCTGGGTACATTTTTGCAGGTATCCTTCTTTCAGTTATATGAAATTTGCTTGCACCGTATGCAGAAAAAAAAAACGCACACTATGATACTTTCACCTCCAAACTTCCTCCAAACACCATACTTTCGGTATGGTGGTTTTTGGGGTGAGGTGCAGTGCATTTTGTCCTCCAAACATGACGTGTACTCAGGTCCAAAAGAGAGTTCAATATTGACCAGCCTGTGTTCTGCCAGAATTTGTCCAAACGTGATGCGGTAGCAAACGAGCTTCATCATGCTCTTTCTTCAGAAGTGGAGTCCTGTGTGGTGAGCATACAGATCATGGCTGTTGAGCGCTTTGGTTATCATTGATTTCAGATCTTTCTGAAACTCTCCTCATGTGGCCTTTGGCTCTTGGACAACTCCTGTGTTGATTCTTTTCACTCCTCTATCAAGGGCCAGGATGACTTTCCAATCACTGATCGATTTCAGTTGGTGTCTTGGCTTTCCATGCCTTTTTCCACCTTCTTTGCTGGGTGTGCTCAATACATTTTCCCTGTCTCATTTCACATAACTTACTACTTATTTCACCCGTTGTATCACGTTTTCTGGTGTCACTGACCCACTGAGACGTCAGGAGCTCTGAGATCCTCGTAGCCTTTGATAGCACAGGAGTATCTGACTGCCTGGTCACTGCTGACCAGCTCTTGGTACCAGGGGGACCAGTCCTCATAGAGGAACTCTCCGTTCTGGTACCAGATGAAGGCTGCAGGGCTTTCAGTCAGAGAACAGCTGCTTGAGCACATCAGAGTCACTTTCTGTCCCTCTGAGGCAGGAAACACCTTTACCTGGAGGTCTGAAATGACAGCATGCAGCCAAATGACAAAGCTCTCATGTCCGTCCAAAAGAAAATTTGTCTGACCTAGACGTCCTAAAAATATAGCTCAGTTACACAAGTTTTGTCAGAAGGAATTGGCCAAAAAACCCAGCAAACTGCTAAAAAAAACCCATAAAAAACATGGCAATTCCTTGAGTTTGAGAAATAAAAAATTGACTAGAAAAAACTAAGAAATGTTGTAGATCAGTCTCTGAAATTTTTGGTTTACTTTTGGAGTTAAAGAAAATCATTGTGATAATTTCAAAAAGTAGAAATTTTTCAATTTTTTTTTTTATTTCTGAGATAATTCTCAAAATTTCAGATTTTTTTTCAAGCAAATAAAAAATAAATAAATTTTGACATTTTCAAGATTTTTTCCCCCTAGAAAATTTCAGAGGTATTTCTAGCATTTTTCTTCCCCAAGAAAATTTTTTAGATTAATCTCAAAATTGACAAAAATGTACTTCTCCCTTTTTTTTCTATCTACAACGGCCTTAATACGGAACCTTTGACCTTTGATCACTCAGCATTTTGGAACTTAGCCAGGAAAATCTTTTTGACAATCATAGCTACTTCAAAACATTTGTTTAGTCTAAATTAACATCAGACGGTGTGAGAAAGGTTCTGTCATTTTATATAACGTTTAAAAAACATCTGATTTCAAGCGTACCTGTGACGTGGAGCTTCGTTCTGTTCTCCGGACATTCCCCGCTGGATTCTTGGCAGCAGAAGCTGTACTCATCACTTTTCTTTATATCTCTGATAGTCAGAGTCCCGTTCTCCGTTATGCTGTAGGTGACACTTTCAGAAATCTCTTTGATTACACTCAGAGTTTTGTTTTCCTTGAGGTAGTGCCAGCTCGTGGGCGCGGCTGGATTTCCAGCAAAGCAAGTCAGACTGACTGATGAGCCCTTCAGGACACAGACGCTTCTCTCTGCTCCCAGAGCCCCTGTAACACACACACACACACACACACACACACACACACACACACACACACACACACACACACACACACACACACACACACACACACACACACACACAACAACTGATGTCAGATGAAGAATCAGTCTGTGTCTCCATCTTGCTACACATAAACTCTGTTTCAGACCTGAGACGCAGAGGACGAAGCCCAAAAACATCCGTTCAGCTTGTAAAAACAGCATGGCCAACGTATCCCCTCAATTTCTAGTAAGAGAAAACACACGAACAAACAAAATAAAAAAACCAAAGTAAATAATAATAATTATTATTTTTTACCAGTGATATGGTAAATATAAAATGCAACTCGCCAGCCAATGTTGACAGCAATCGTGTTGCGAAGTGCGGTTGGTCTTCTTACGGTTGCTGAAGAAAATGAGGCAAACAGAACGGATATAACCACGATACTGAAATGACTCTTCCTTCCTGTTTTACATATGCGCGTCAAGTTGCTTATCGAACGAGGTTTTTAACATTCAAAATTCAGATTACATCTACGCTGAGTTGCTTTTTCTTGTGTTTATTGGGTCTGTTTTCTTGGTGCAGAGCTATTATGGGGAAGAAGGTATAAAATGCATCATAAAGACGCATGTGCTGTCATAGATGAGAGTTACATTGTTTTGAGTTTTTTATTTTAATACTGCAGTTCCGACGCAGAAGCAGCAAACAGTCTGGGCCGATTATAAAGCATGGTTATAAACCAGCTTGAGATGCAGAAAAGTACCCGACTTTCTCAACTTACAGTGTGTGTCAATGGGAGTGTTGGTCCACAGACGTGTGGTTTAGCACATCCACCAAACACAACAAGTCCAGACTGCAACAAACTATCAGTGTTGCAGAGTGTCAAGAAACCCGAGATCATCCCACTTCCCCATGCCGGAGATTTTAGTACCACAGTAACAATACATAAAGTTACCTGTAAAATTAATCACACAAGTAACGTCAAGACAGAACAGTAGACTCAAACTTCAATAAAATCAATCAGATTGTGTGTTTTCTCATGCAAACTTTGCTTTAAATCTATTTCTTTTTCTATCTAATCATAAGAAATCATAGTCGGGCAGAGAGAGTGTCATGAAGCAGGAAGAGTAGGGTGCCCGAAAAGAGAGGAAATAAGTTTCCAACTTCCAGATTTATAAAAATAGTTTAAACTATTCCTTATTTCAAAGCGTAAAAGTTTTAAAGAAGGAAGTCTAAACATTTTGAGTAACTGAATAAGACCCAAATCAAAATACTTATATTAATGTTGGTTTACTTGTCAGAATACTTTCACTTACACTTGTGGGGATGCTTGCAAGTAAAACAAGTAACTGTAACTTTGGTATCAAATAATGAGAATAATAGATTATTCCTGGGTTCTTTTCAGAAAAATGTCTGTAATAACCCACATTATGATTATAATAAGAGTATAAGTTATGGCTATCATAATATTATAAATGAATGCCAAGTCAAAGAGCTTGAGGGGCAGCAACAACAAGAGACAATCATTTGGGGTTTGGTTCACAAAATGTATTTAATTTATTCGGTAGGGACAATGTACGTTAATTAACATTTTTGTAAATGCACCAGAATTAGCCGAAGAGCAAATTTTTCCATCTGTGGTCCCTGACCAATGAGTAATTTGTCTTGCTAATAACAAGCAAAGGTTATGCAAACACGGTTAAAATGACTAAACTGCACAAAATTTGCCAATAAATACAACAATTACAACAATCCTTCAAGCAGATGCCAAAACAGAAGAGACCACATGGTGGGGTTAGGAGAAGGTGCTTAATATTCAAAATGCTGACAGGACTTGTGTCAGGAAAAGGATAGGTAAGATTTCTGCAGACCCCACACACTCTGGACATAAGCAAATACAAAGTGTGATTTTGGTAAAAACTAACCTCCACAGACACGGATTCATTCCCCAAGATGTCTCTGTGATGAACACAGTGAACACCCTACTACATACAGGCTTAGTCTGCTGACAAGCAAAAAAAAAAAAAAAAAACTTCAACACTTCTACAACTCACCCTGGTAAAAAAAAGAAGATGATTTTTTTTAACAAAACATTTATTAACAATTATCTTACAAAAAACACAGACTTTACACAATTAGATACACAAACAGAAAAAACAAAAAACAACACTCACAAAACAACAAAAAAATATTCACATCAGCAGCTTGTTAAATACTAATTCTTTTTCTTCAGAAACGTTGCACAATACATTCTTGAAACCCCACAATTGCAAGAAGCTATTTAAATCTCCAGTGGCTCTGTGGAAGCAAAATTCCAACCTTAACCTGACCTTGACATTACATTTCCACAGAGCCACGGCATCAAGCTGAGGTCCATCCTGCAACTTGTCACGTCGTGTTTTATAAATAGACATTTTTGCTTCTGCAATTAAATAATTTAAAAGGCGGGATTTAAAACTCGTCGCTCGACTGTAAGGCATAAAAAAATAGAATTAGTAAAAACCACGCTAAAAAGGCTAAAAAATCTCGTTAAAAAATTAAAAAGACTAGTCAAACGTGTACAATCCATAAAAACGCGAATAACAGTCTCGGACAAACTGCAAAACGGACACTCATTTAAAACCCTAGGACTGATAACCGATAAAAACGAGTTCGTAACGATGGTGCCATGAAGGATCCTCCATTGTAGGTCACCTGTCCTCTTTTTTATTGGAGGCTTGTATAAAGTCCTCCACTGTGGTTTCAGTTCTCCAAATTTGCCACTCCAGACACAGCTTGGCCTTCCGTTAAGAGTCCTTCTGTTCACGATTTTAACACAGCATTTGTACAGTGCCTTTGGACTAGCTTTACATAAGTCCATTTCTGATACGTCACTCTGCAGCAGGGGCCCACTGTCTTTCTCGAAACCTGGATCTAAGACCACGTCCGGAAACGGGTCCTTCGGGTCAGGCAGGCACTCTTTTGTTGCTTGTAGCTGCAGGAGCCGCCTCTCCTCAGCCGTTCTTTCAGTCGCTCCAGGAAGCGCTTTACTAGTCTGGCGGACCGGACCCCAAGCAGCAAGCCAACCTCCAGGACGCCAGAGAACTCTGGGCCAGCTACCTGCACTAGACGCTGCAGGAACACCGTACCGGATCTGGACAAGACCTCTGACAGTCCAGGCACGCTGCTGTCGCTGACGTCCAGTTTTGCTCCGAACACTAGTGGTTCTTCTAAAAGCCAATGCAGAGAATTACATGTTTTTGCTCTTTTCAATTTAAAAAGAACGAATGACAAATGGATGAGGACAAGCAACTGTTGCACAAGGTCCATATAGGAAATGAATAGAGAGGGAGTTTTCTATACCTTCCTGAAATTAAGAACTTGGAAAACAGAATACTCAGACATGTTTGGTTTGAGACAACAAAACATGTTTTTGAAAATGTGAGCACAGTGGTGCTTTTTCATATGGCAGTTGCCCAGGGGATCAGAAAGTGGAGGGGCACCCAATATAGGAAATAAAAAAAAATCTTCCTTATCTGTCAGATGTCCCCTGAACAATCTGATTAATCTGATTCAATATTTCAACCGATTGACAGCACTAGTGTAAGCACAACTTTGGAACATGAATTGGGAGAAGATTCATTCTTGTTTTACGGAGTTCAATCAGCGTCTACTTCTCAAAACAACTAAAGTGATGATAATAATTTTGAAGTGTCTTAAAGACTACTAGGAGACAACAGAGTTTGCATGAGGAACCTTTTAATTGAGCTTGAATTTAACAAACAGCTAAAGTCCGACAATGTTTCCTTGTTTCAGCACAAATGTATGAGTGTGTGAGCACAAGCCGCAAGTATTTATGCAGAAGTTGTAATGCATGCAACCGTTACGGCGGTGGGTTGCAAAATAAGGTGGATGTGGGAACCACTGAGTTGTAACAATCCAGGAGAGTTATTTGTCTTACTCTAAAACCAGTCGAGAGTTTCCTTTGCTATGTGTTTGGGAAATGTTTACCTTGTATATCTCCATACGTGTGTACAAACATCCACATTATTCATTGTGTTATTTCCACTTCTGCATGATGGGCTCATTGAAACCTTCAGCAGGTTAGAAATTCTTCGCCAACCAGGGGCATCAGTATATTTTGCAAAATATTGCAAAGATCTAAGAACTGAGTGGATTTGACTGAACAACCAGATACTATGAATCTGAAAAGTGGCTGTATTGCTGTCAAGTGTTTATTTCTGTTAAAATTGGATGATTATAGTTAGACCCTAGTAAAGATTTCAACTTCAGCCAAAAAGAAAAGTTATTGTCAGAGTGTGTTTTTTTATTTTTTTATCCCTATACAGTTTCAACAGGAAGATTAATTTTTGTTAGCCCTCCTTCCCCCCAAATGAATGCCACTGTTTTTGGAATTAATAATAATAATAATAATAATAATAATAATAATAATAATAATAATAATAATAATAATAATAAAAGACAAAAAATACATAGCAGAAACTTTTTCAATTTAACTGAATAATAGTCTGCTCTATGCAAAAAGTAGTTTACCTTGAGACAAACTAAAAGTAGAGGTAAAGACAATTTTATGTTATTTTTTTTGTGACAGGCCAAAAAACTAGTTGTTTTTATAAAGTTTTTCTGGTGTAGTGTTGTACTTTGACCACTAGAGGGTGGCAACGCGCGCTGAAGCAATTACTTGGATACCGAACTACAGACTTTCTGTTAGAAACGGAGTCTGTCTGGGATGCATCTTTGTCGTGTGAATTGTTCCTTTCACATCTAGAGCATTGAAGTGTTTAAGTTTAATAAAAACCTATTTTTCTAAACATCTTCCAAATCGTTTGGATTGAGAGACGTTATGCAACTTAAAGGTATGTATTATTGCCTCCCACTCAAGAGTCAGAGCAGCTGGCGGGGGGAGCGTCTCCTCCTCTTCTCCGCCCTCTGTCAGCCTCCTCCTCTCGGACAGCCTGTTCTCCGCTCCCCGCTCCTCTGTGCTTCAGTTGACCAGCGTCGCAACTGGGCGATGCACCTCCAGGAAAACCTCCGCCTTATTATCTGTGGACGACTTCAAATTTACATCACTCAAACCCGAGTGACAGTTTTTCTTGTGTTTGTTTGCCTTTGAATCGTGTTTCTTCTTCTTCTTCTAATTTTTTAGCAGTGTAATTTTGACAGAAACTATTTCTTTGACAAAGTTTTTTTGTTACCTACCTGAAAACTGACCACTTTATTCGCTACAGAGACACTAATTCTAACATTTAAAAAAAAAAATCTTTAAAGAGAACCGGTTTGCAACTGGTAGATCACTGGGAGATGTTACAAGGAGAGCCACACAAACTGGCTTGATTTTGACTTTTTTTTATTATTATTATTGTTCTCGAAGACAACGACAGCATCTCCTAACAAACTACAAAAGCAACGGAGGCGCTCCTAAAAGGTAAACTCTTTCAATAACACGATCAATAAAAAAGCATAGGCAACTTGACACTTCTCCTTAAATATGTACACATGTAAATCAAGTTTAAAAGTTACACTACACTTGTTTAAAAGATGAAACTCACTTTGGAAATTCATTCTCTCTCTCTCTCTCTCTCTCTCTCTCTCTCTCTCTCTCTCTCTCTCTCTCTCTCTCTCTCTCTCTATATATATATATATATATATATATATATATATATATATATATATATATATATAAATAACCTTGAAAATTAATTCTTTTAAAAAAAGATGACATAAAAGTAAAAATAAATAAATAAAGGTTGATAAAAAAAAAAGTTAAAACCCATTCTGTGTTGTTTTTGTAATTGATTTTGTACAGTTTTGTGATATAGAAAGACATTTTTTTTTATGGAGAACGGTGTCAAACGTTCAGATTCTTTTAGGAATGATACAATTGCAGCTGTTCACATTTTATACTTGCCATAAAAATGACATAAAAAAGGAGTTCCACAAGCTTGTATTCCCGGCCCAGTGGTGTTGTTTCAGAGCAGGATAGAATGAGGGTTATTTTGTTCCTCTTCAAGCGTAAAACAAAACCGAGAAAACTGTCATTCAGATGACTGGAAAAGATTTGATAACACAGCCTTTTCTGAGATTCAGATATCAGTAATACTCAGTCTTCCTAATCTGGGGAAAAAAAAACAAAAAACCTGTGTTGATAAAAAGCTACCTTTCTGGGACTTTTCTGTAAGTTATCATTTTTATACAATGTCTGAATTGTCAAAAACATTTTTTTTTTCTCAGTGCTTCTGCTTGTGTTTCTAGTGAGAGGAATGATGCTACCCATCTGCCCTGCTCCCCAGAAAAAGTGGGAATCACCATAGCAACCGCATTGCAGTTGTGAAACGATAACAGATTTCAGTTTTAGCATTTTATATAAAAGAACATAATAAGAAGAATTCAGACTTTTTCAGGTCTTAATTATCAGAGGTGTGGACTCGAGTCATATGACTTGGACTTGCATCAAGTCTGAGTCTTGACTTGAAAAAATGGCTGCACTGATGATGTCGTTCGGCTTTAACGTACAAACTTCTTTTTTGTCATGCTATTTTAAAACGTACATCTTGTTAGTTCAAGATTGCTGATGGATGGTGAGCGGGGGTCCGGTTCAGAAAGCGGGTTCTGTACCTGAACTCAGGGACAGAACCCTGTCCCTGAGTTCAGGTACAGGGTGCCGCCTTAAGATGTCCGCCTTGGGAAATCACATTGACAGTTTTTCACAGAAATTTATTTTCTGGAAACATAAAATTTAACTAGATTCAAAAGCTTATTGAAAGGACACAGTTGTGCTACCAAGTTATTAATAGGCTTACTATAAGTAAATTGGGAAGTAAACACCTTTGTTCAGGTTCCAACCCAATCTTAGGTGTTTCTTCAACGGTAGAATCTGATGTATGTATAATGGTCGGTGGATGGGCAAACACGGACTTCCCCAATCTTGACATCATCACTCCTAAAAATTTTAACACCTCCTCGAGGATAGCACATGTGAATTTTATCCGCACTTATTCCCAAAAGGCAGGGCGTTTGTTGGCAATGACCTATGAGTTAATCGGCACCACAGAATTCCCCAAACTTTGCAACAAGGTGGTCAAAGCTGGCTGTGTGGGGGCGATTCTTATAAAGCCAGAAATGTGCAGGTTGCAGCCTCCTTGCATCATGTAGCTCTCTAATGGCTGGGCCAGACACAGTTGTGTGAATTTTCCTTAAAGAACCAGAGCCAAGCAATCTCCTTTCCTGTCATTCCTCCATTTGTCTGTCTTACCGCCCTTATCCAACTGCGGGGAACACTCCTCTTTTGGTACATATGGGATCTGTGTGTTTTTGTGCGTCCGTGAAGTGTCAGGTCAATGCAGAAAACAAGATAGAGGAAAAGACAGAACGAAGAGAGAAGCGCTTGGAAGTCAGTCAAAAGTGAAGAAAGAGAGAGGAATGTAGGATTTAGGGAAGAAATTTTGTAGAAGACAGAACATAAATTTTATAGATGTGACAAAATCCTGGGCCAATCAGTAATTTTTTTTCTGCATTTTGCATCGTGTTGCAACCACAAAGTTCAATATATTTGATCAAAATTTAATGTGACCAATGATAAAATTTGGTCTTTAAACTTTTGCTACACATTAGAAATCTACTTTTTACAGCAATACCCCTTACCTGGGGTATTTCTCTACCGGCATCGTACATCCAGTAACTAAAGCTTTGGCCCATTTTTCTTTTCAAAAGTCTCAAAAATCTCGGCTCGGAAGGGAAGCACTCTGGAACAGCAACGTTTCCAAGGTATGCCAAAGAGTTTCAATGAGACTGAATTCAAGAATGATCTTTGATGTAAACCACTCCATTATAGCCGGAGCTGTATGTTTAGGGGTTGTTGCCCTGCTGGGCAGCGAACCTCCAGGCCACTCTCAGCTCTATTTACAGTATTTAGCTCCATCCATCGTCTCGCACCAATTTCCCTGTCACTGCTGCAGAGAAGCATTCCCACAGCAGTGGTTGAACGAGGTGGGGCTGGTGTGTTTGGGGTGAAATTTTTTATCTAATCTGATCAAACTGTATCCCCAACATGACTTGTAGCAAACTTCAAATGGGACTTGTTATATTTTTCTTCTTACCACCCTTCTATGAAAGCCAGCTTTGTGGACAGCATGGTAATAGCTGGTTTGTCAACATGCTGTTCCACCTGAGAGTTTCCAGGTCTCTTTTAGTGGTTTTTGCATTTGTTTCTGCTTTAAACTTTCTCCCCGTTTTGTTTGCTGCTTGGTTTTCAGGAGGCTGTTTGTTCTCTAAGCAGTCCCTCCAGGATTTCTTGATTGGTTGTTGTGACTTTTTGCAATCAAAATCAAAGATTTTTTTGGTGCTACTTTAGGAATATTTGTGAGGAATTTTGCAATATTTTTTCCTAAGTAAACCCCTTCCAAAATCTACATGAAGACAAAAAGATAAACTAAAAAAGCAGCAGTGTTGTTGAAGTGATGATGTGTAAAATCAACTTTTTTTTAACTTTACACCATGTTATAATGTTATTCTCTCATCGTAAACATACCTGGAGTGCTGCTTTGATTCTGTCATGCTTATTTGAGAAATCTTTTAGTTTCCCATGGCAACCGTTGAGATATTCACCTTCAAGGACGAAGCCCCTCTTCTGAGCTAAAGTTTCCAAGCTTCTGAGCTTCAGCGACTCCCCCTGTGAGGGTTCTTGCATAAACCAGCCAGAGAGACACTGAATGGAATCCAAAAATAATCTTAATTTATTACAAAAAAGTTCAAAAATAATTAAACAATGAAGAACTGGGCCCAAAAACTGAGGTCAACATAACAAACTCCAACTCAGGTAGTAACACAAAGAACTCAAGCACAAAACTGACCTAACAAACAAGACATGAGGGGAGCTTAAATAGTGGCTGATCAGACCACAGCTGACACACAAGGGGTAATTAAACATACAAAAACTTAAATAAATATTAATCAATACAACACCAAATCTTTAAATTAAACAAACATTGGACTGAAACTACCAAATAGAAGAGACATTAAAGAACTGGTCAAATTAAATGAAAGAAAACCAAATTTCCCCGTCCCCTGGCAAACAAATGGAATGGCCCGCTGAGGAGGTTTGCCAGCCATATATGGATGTCAATTAGCTGGAGCTCTTCTGTGACCCTCCAGCAGCTCCAAAGGAAACTGGTAACTCAAAACAAATAAATTAATTTGTTGCTTTTAACAAAAATATAAAGAACTGACAAATAAAGTTAACTAAATGCGTGCACTTCAAATAGTTAACTAAAAAGTCAAGTTAATGAAAATTTTCAAAAATAAAAATCTAAACTATTCACTAATTAATATCTAAATTAATATTAAGGATGAACAAAACAAACAGTTACCATTCAGGTCTGTGTGACAGTAGGGTCGGCTGTCACATTCCCCCTCCCTTCAGAAGGGTCATCACACCAACGAGAGAGGTAGTCTGCAGTCACATTCAGCTTACCCGGTATGTGCTGGACTGTAAAGCGGAAGGGTTGCAGAGCAAGAGACCATCTTGTAATGCGACTATTTGTGTCCCTCATTCGCTGAAGCCACTGGAGAGCTTTATGATCTGTCTGGAGGATGAACTCTCTTCCCAGCAGGTAATACTTCAGGGAGTCCAGAGCCCATTTTATGGCGAGGGCTTCCTTTTCCACCGTAGAATAACGGACTTCTCTAGGGTGTAGCTTACGGCTTATGAAAGCTACAGGCTGTAAAGCCTCATCACCTTGCAGGAGGACTGCTCCAATACCCCTTTCTGAGGCATCTGTTTGCAGAATAAAACTTTTGTCAAAGTCAGGACACTTCAGGACAGAACTCTGACCCAGAGCTTGTTGAATGTCATGGAATGCTGCAGTTGTCTTCTCTGTCCACTGGACTTTACTAGGACATTTAGATCCAGTCATATCTGTCAGAAAGGCAGCTCTGGCTGAAAAGTTTTTTATGAATCTGTGATAGAAACCTGCCATCCCTAGAAACGATCTCAATTGCTTTTTGGTTTGAGGCAATGGACAGGACTCAATAGCATGAATCTTGCGAACCTGTGGCTTGAGTTCACCATTTCCAATTATGAAACCCAGGTACTCTGTCTCAGATTGTGCAAAAACACATTTTGCTGGGTTAATGGTCAAACCTGCACTTTGGAGGAGGCCCAAAATTTCTTGTAAATGCTGAAGATGATCCTCCCATGAATTACTATATATGACAATGTCATCGAGATAGGCACAGGCATAGTCATCACATCCACGCAGTACCTGATCCATGAGTCTTTGGAAGGTAGCGGGTGCGCCATGCAATCCAAAGGGCAAAACTGTAAACTGGAAAAGTCCCCAAGGGGTCCGAAAGGCCGTCAACTCCCTGGACTGCTTAGAAAGGGGTACTTGCCAGTAACCTTTGCACAAGTCTATAGTTGTCAGGTACTTAGCTTTGCCCAATCTACTGACCATGTCATCGATGCGAGGAGTAGGGTAGGAGTCAAACTTTGACACAGAATTAAGGTACCTAAAGTCTATACAGAAGCGCATCGTTCCATCTTTCTTTGGCACCAAGACGACAGGATTACACCACTCACTCTTTGAAGGTTCAATAATCCCGAGAGATTGCATCAGCTCCATCTCTCTCTTCAGGGAGCCGAGAAGGCGTTCAGGAATCCTGTAGCTCAAACGTTTTACTGTAGCATCACTTTTCAACACAATCTCGTGTTCAAGAATGTCTGTACGACCTGGATATTCTTTAAATATTTGAGGATTACATAATGCTCTAACCTGAAGTTGTTGTTCACTTGACAGATGTTTCAGGTCAAGCTCCATTGGTGTTGATGAGGGCAGGAACTGATCATCAACAGCCTCTTCCTCTTCAACAGCTCTAATCAGCATGACTTCTGCCCCCATTTTAGGTCGCTCTGTCCACTCCTTAAGGAGGTTCACATGCAGCACTTTGGTGGAATGTGGTTGTTCCAATTTAACAACTTTGTAGGTGGTAGGGCCAAGCTGTCTTGCTACCTCAAATGGCCCCTGCCACTTGGCCAACAGCTTGCTCTCACTGGATGGTAGCATAACCAGAACCTTCTGGCCTGGGACAAAGGTCCTTTGCCGGGCTGACTTGTCGTACCAAGCCTTCTGGTACTTTTGGGCTTCTGCCATGTGCTGCTGGGCCAAAGCCGTCATCTTTTGTAGCCTCTCTCTCATCTGCATAACATAGGAGATAACATTAACAGGCCCCTCCCTCCCCTCTTCTCCAGCCCAGGTCTCCTTTAATAGTGCCAGAGGTCCCCTCACCTCATGACCATATAACAGTTCAAAAGGAGAGAACCCGGTGGAGGCCTGTGGTACTTCTCTGTAGGCGAAGAGGAGATAAGGCAACCATTGATCCCAATTGGAGCCAGTTTCATCCACAAACTTACGCAGCATCTGCTTGAGTGTTTGGTTGAATCTCTCCGTGAGCCCGTCCGTCTGTGGATGATAAGGGGTAGTTCTAACACCCTTAATCCCCAACAGCTGATATACCTGCTTTAGGAGAGTAGACATGAAGTTAGTGCCTTGATCCGTCACAATTTCGCAGGGAAATCCAACCCTTGAAAAAAGTTGCACCAAGGAGAAAGCCACAGCTCTTGCTTTAATCGTCTTTAATGGGAACACTTCTGGGTACTTGGTTGCATAGTCTGTAATCACCAGCATATATCGGTGTCCAGATTTGCTTCTTTCAAGTGGACCTACAATGTCCATACCCAAGCGCTCAAAAGGCGTGTCAATTAGGGGAAGAGGCTGCAGTGGTGCTCTGGAAGGGAACTTTTTGGAGGTTAATTGGCACTGAGGGCAAGTCCTACAGAACTGTGCAACATCAGTCCGTAATCCAGGCCAGTAGAAATGGCGTTTGATGCGAGCCAGGGTCTTGTGGCTCCCTAGGTGGCCAGCCCAGGGAACTGAGTGGCCCAAAATAAGCACCATCTCTCTTGCATCCTTAGGGACCACAAGTTGCTTAAATGCCCCCTGTTGGCGGTAGAGGATATTTTTCTGTAGAACAAACTCTTCAGCACCATCTCTGTGGTCACCTTTCGGAGGTCCTTTGGCTTTCAGAAAAAGAGCCGCCAGACTCGAGTCATCACGCTGGATTTGAGCCATATTTAAAGGCACTTTAAAACCTTGTGGCAGATCCTGAACCTCTTCTATAGATGTAACAGGTGTATGCAGAAACTTTTCCTGTCTCTTTTGTCGACATGATTTTCTAGATTTTCCGGGCTGCGCATCCAGCTCTACATCATAAAAAGGCAGCACACTCAGAATTGGAGGAGACTCTTCTGGCTGTTTTGCTTGAGAACGAGTCACTACATTGCAGTTCTGTGGTGTATGTAGCAAGTCAAACAAAACAGGTAAATCACTACCCAATACTACTGGAAAAGGGAGATTTTCTGCAACACCAACATTCAGTAGGTATAATTGTCCTTGCACTTCAATATAAATATCCGCTGTGGGGTATGGCCTTTCATCACCATGCACACATCGGATAGGGATTGTGTCAGATGTGCAAATTATATTAGATGGAACCAGCCCTCTTTCAACCAGAGTCTGAACACTCCCAGTGTCAATTAAGGCCTTCACACCTTTCCCATTAACTTTCACATCACTCAGTTTCACAGACTGTCCAATACTGATGCAATTGTCACTTTTAAATGGGACAACACACAGCTGAGTGAGTTTGGGAGGGTTTTTTGGACACATAGGTTTTGTATGGCCTTCCTGACCACACAAATAACAAACAGGCACTTTATTGTATTGCCTGGGTGTTGTGCTTACTGACTGGGTTTCCCTTAGGAAGGCCTTACCCACAGCAGATACACCCTTTTGGTGGTGTTGTACAGGTGCAGCTCTGCGTGTGTCTTTAGATGCCTTCCAAGAAGAGTAACTCCATGGTTGTCCTTTCCGTCTAGCAGCCACAAACACCTCAGCCAGTGAAGCCGCTTTGGAAGCTGTTGGAGGATCATGTTCCCGGACCCAAACCTGAAGCTCAGGAGACAGCATACGTAGATATTGCTCCAACACAATAACTTCACCAATGGCTTTCACTGTTTTACCTCTAGGTTGTATCCACTTTTCATACATCTCCTTTAACCTTACGTACAGCTCCTTGGGAGTTTCTCCAGGCTCCACTTCTGTAGAACGAAATCTCTGACGATAGGTTTCTGGGTTAATGTCATATTTCCTCAGAATTGCCTCCTTAACAGATATATAATCATCCACTTCATCAATGTCCATATGCACATAAGCGCTTCTGGCTTTTCCAGTTAGCAATGGAACCAGACGGAAGACCCAGTCATTCTCTGGCCAGTTACATGAAACTGCAATCCTCTCAAAAGTAATTAAAAAATGTTCAATGTCATCAGTTTCTGTTAATTTTTCTAATTTAGGTTCCAAGAAGGAACGAAACTGACCTGAAGAGATGACTTTGCGGTCCCCTGGCAGTAGATCTTTATCCTGTGGTTCTGGATCAGAGTTTTCCAGCTTAGCAGGTTCAGATGTTGGAAAAGTTTGGGCCTGCACTTCTGATTGCAAAAGACTGAATTGGTGTTGAAGAGACCTGAACCGTTGATCTTGGCGGGCTGCTTCCTCTTTCATTGTTCTATTTTGTTCCTCCTGCTGGCTCATGTGGGCACGAAGAATATTAACAAGATCTGTATATGTTGGTTCTTTCACCTCTTCACCCTCAGTGCCTACATGTCCTCCAGATGCTCCTGCTTCAGTGCAATCAGTCTGCTCATCAAGGTCTGCTGTTCCTTGAGACTCCACAAAATTGCCTCGTTTACTCCTTCCTCCACGCTGCATGTTTCAATCATCAGGGTTGGTAATGGGGGGGGGGGGGAAACTTTGTACTCCTGGCTGGTAAGATCCCACTTCTGACACCAAATGTGAGGGTTCTTGCATAAACCAGCCAGAGAGACACTGAATGGAATCCAAAAATAATCTTAATTTATTACAAAAAAGTTCAAAAATAATTAAACAATGAAGAACTGGGCCCAAAAACTGAGGTCAACATAACAAACTCCAACTCAGGTAGTAACACAAAGAACTCAAGCACAAAACTGACCTAACAAACAAGACATGAGGGGAGCTTAAATAGTGGCTGATCAGACCACAGCTGACACACAAGGGGTAATTAAACATACAAAAACTTAAATAAATATTAATCAATACAACACCAAATCTTTAAATTAAACAAACATTGGACTGAAACTACCAAATAGAAGAGACATTAAAGAACTGGTCAAATTAAATGAAAGAAAACCAAATTTCCCCGTCCCCTGGCAAACAAATGGAATGGCCCGCTGAGGAGGTTTGCCAGCCATATATGGATGTCAATTAGCTGGAGCTCTTCTGTGACCCTCCAGCAGCTCCAAAGGAAACTGGTAACTCAAAACAAATAAATTAATTTGTTGCTTTTAACAAAAATATAAAGAACTGACAAATAAAGTTAACTAAATGCGTGCACTTCAAATAGTTAACTAAAAAGTCAAGTTAATGAAAATTTTCAAAAATAAAAATCTAAACTATTCACTAATTAATATCTAAATTAATATTAAGGATGAACAAAACAAACAGTTACCATTCAGGTCTGTGTGACAGTAGGGTCGGCTGTCACACCCCCACTCTGCTCCTTCAGACTAGCCAGCACCAATTGGCCAACGCCTGGTGGAACTGCACATCTTTATATGACCTACTTCTCAGCTCAAGGCTGGTAAAAACATTGTTAAAGGGTTGATAGAGGAGCCATGTTGTGATGATTTCCTGAAGGCAGAGTTTCAGAAAGAGCAGGAGTTTCTTAAAGAGACAGGGGCCCAATTTCAAGGAGTAAATTACCAAGTCAAAATTCTTTTAAGTAATTTTTGATTAATGGATATATATATATATATAGGGTTGTGCCTTTTTGACTTCTGGTTTCTGATGCAATGAGTTGTGCAAGGTTTTATTTAGAGGTGTCAGGATAAATGGGGCTGTAAACTTTTGTCCGTTAAATACATTCTAACTATGTGTCTTTTTTTGTTTCATTTTGCAATTCTGTACCACTTTGTCTTGCTCTATTCTAAAATACATTGTCAGATAAAATACACTCGTTGTGTGTACTTTGGCAAGACACGACAAGTACTAAAAGGATATGAAGGAAGAAAAGTAGTCCCGAAAATTAGACAATAGGCAAAGAAATGCGCTGACAGAAGAAGGTAGACTTTAACACAAAATCAAAACAAAATGAAGTTTATCAGTTAAAAATGGCTACAATGACACTCTGTTGTCATCGCTCTGGAGTGTCCAGTCCTGGTCCCTAACCTGAACCCCCCCTGTTAGAAGCTCCCTGGGTGACTGTGGCCTTCAGGCCTCTGTTGTTTCCATACTTTCTCTGCTGTTTGTACATGATGGGTTCAGCGGGTTCAGCCCAGCTATAAAAGCACCGCTCCCCCTCTTTTTCTCCCCCTGCGGCACAGGACGGAGTCTGCAGGCCCTCCTGTAGGAGGAGGAGGCCCTTTTTCGCTTCTCCTCCTATATAACTCTTTTTTCTTTTTTGACTGTGTTTTCCTCTGCTTCCCCCTGGCTCTCTGGCTGGTTGTGGTAACAATTTTGGGCCCAACCCTGGACCCGGCAGTCATTTTTCTCCTCTTAGTTTCAAACCACCAACTAACCACTGACTCCCTGCATCCCCCTTTTCCTCCTCCTCCCCGTCCTCGTCCTCCTCCGCTGTCTCAGGAATGTCTTATTCACCTCCTCTGTGCGTCTCCACGCTCTCGTTCTGACACGGTCACAACTCCCATCTGTTTGCTGCGGCACCTGAACGCCGGCGTGTCGACGCGGTTCAGCGAATGCGCACGTTTCGAGATACTCAGAGACCCCACCGCACCCCTTCCATCAGCTTGTACCGACCACCTGCGAGGGCATATACACATACACACACATCCATAAACCTCTCTTTCTTCTCCCTCTCTTTTCCATTATCCTCCAGAGAGCCCAGAGACGGGGTCTTCGCTTCCAAACCAAACACAGACCGAATTCCAAAAACCCCAACTCAACACCCCCTTCCTCCATCTCGCCCTCCCACCCCTTCATATTTGCCTCTCCACTCCCTACCCATTCCTGGCCTGTTGGTCTTCTCCTTCTTCTTTTAAATCTAAAGTATAAAATAACAATCCGTCTTTTCATTGTTTTGAAAGCAGATAAGAAAATCCACTTTTCAAACCTTTGGCAGTGATTCCCCCACAGAAAGGAGGAGGTATAATCCCATATGTGAATGGCGGTTTGTCATCTGGAGCAACAGCAAACAACTACCATAGCTGAAAACATAAAACGGATTGTTTTATTGACCAAAAAAACAACAACACTTTTTTAACTGTCAAAAGAATGCCTGGACGCATACTGGCAACCCACCAAAAGGAACGGAGTGAGCGCTCTTACTTTCCACCCAAAGATCCTAAGCTTGACATGTGGGTGAGAGCTATGGAAGTAGAGGGCAGATTTCTCCTCACCCATCAAAAATCAAAAACATCATCTCCCTTCACAACTTTTTTTTTGAAACAGTCTGGTTCTGGCCTAAGTTGAAGGCAGGATACCCAAACTGAGCGATGTGGTTCAAGCTCTAGTACTTGCGTTTCCATTGGCCATAACATTGCGCGATTTGACCTTCTGAAAATAAATTCGCTTAATGGAAACGCACCAATTTTAAAAAAGAAAACAAAAACAAAACTCATTTGTCCATAAAAAGATTTGGCACTAGGACGAGGTTTGGGTTTTTTGGCCGTATTGAAGGTGGCTTATCTTACAAAATTACAATGAAAACACGTTTCCACGACATGATCCACAACTGGATGTTGCTACTGCCGCATACTGCCGCAAACCACAAAGAATAAGAAGACGATAGGAAGTAGTTGGAGGATGATGAGGGTTTTTGATGACTTGTCATGTGAACAAACTCATTCATTCGCTTTCATGAATAGCAGTCACTGCACTGGACAGATATATAAAAGCCCTTTTCTTGTGGATCTTTTTGCTATAAATGCACACAGACCACGGAAATGGAAACCAGCGCCTCATACAATACACTGCCAACTACTGGCCATCTGCTGCAAGTGCAAGAAATTATTTGTTAAATCCAATTTGGCAGACAAACGAAAAAGCAATGCAGGAATATCCAGTCCCTACTGTAGAGGATTTTTGCTGGTAAAATTTTTTTTTATGGCATCAAGTAACCCCTGGAGACTAAGGTTACTGATGTATTTTCAAAATAACAACTTTGAAAAAAATCCCAGAAAATTTTTTATTTTTTACAATTGTTTTGTAAAAATCCATCCATCCATCCATCCATCCATCCATCCATCCATCCATCCATCCATCCATCCATCCATCCATCCATCCATCCATCCATCCATCCATCCATCCATCCATCTCATTTAATGGAGTCTTTTTCTTTAACCTTCGTCTACGTTTCCTAACTGAAAGCAAGACGGACAGGCTACAGTACACAGCTGGGATTGGTTATTATTTACTTGCTTGGCACACACACATTCACGAGGAGACCCACACACACACGCACACACGCACACACACACACACACACACGCGCACGCGCACACAGAGTGAAAATAAATTGGGTGAATCTGCTCTGCAGAGAGGAATGTGAGACACATGTGTTTATGTGTTCTGGGTCTGGATGACAGAAGGAATGAAAGAGGGATGCTAGGAAATAAAAAAAGAGAGAGAAATACAGAAAGAGAAAAACACAAAGGCAAACCTGAATGGAAGAGGAAAGAAAATACTGCAACAACTGCGTTCGCGTCCGCCATTCAGACTATTCCTGGCCTTGTTTGGCTCCGATCGATCGATGGAAAGATTTACTTGTTCATTCCGGTTTTTATTTCCTTAACTTTTCCATTTTCAACGCAACGACATTGTGTTTTTTTATATTTGTCTCCCCTCATTCTCTTCTTTATATCTTAATTTTTGTTACTTTCCCCCCAAAAACATGCAAAGGCTGTGAATAAAAGCATCAGTGGCTGGGAAATAACTATTACTCCACTAATTGTAAGAAAAGCTGCAGGAGATGGAAGGCGACTTCTGATCTGTCTGACCAATGGTGGCAAAGAAACATCAATGGTCTTTTTTAGATGTGTTGCTGAGAGAGAGACAGAGAGAGAGAGAGAGAGAGAGAGAGAGAGAGAGAGAGAGAGAGAAAAAACCCACCCAGCAATAATGTGATTTAATTTCCTTTTAAGAGAAAATTCATTTTAAGAACAGAAATAAATAAAGGTCTGCTGTTGTTTCTGGTCACATAAGTGTTTTTGTGAGAGTTGTTGCAGTCTGTGATCATTTTCAGCTCTTTAGATGCAACCGTTTGATACTGAGCAGAATTCAGATTCTAACTTTCGCTTTTTAAACGTTCGCTAAAAGCAGCCGCATTAATGCCTCCTGCACATTTTCACCGCTTTTCCCACAAGCATTCATTTACTTTATTGGGATTTTGTGGTGATGGAGCAACACAAGTTAGTGCACAATAGGAAAATGGAAGGAAAATGATGCAATGTTTTCAGCCATCTTAAAAAAAAAAATCTGGAAAAACTGCTTTTGTGCATTTCTGTTTTCTCTCTCTGAGCTTCACACGCCTGTAGAGATAATTTTTTATAGATTTTTTTTCATATTCCTCAAGTGTTCTCATTTACACCGGGGTCAGTTCGATTCAGTTTGTTTACATGGCGTCAATTCACAACATGTCATCTGGAGGTACTTTACAAAACAAAGAAGAAGAAAAGATTGAATTGGATTTGAGCATATCTGTGTGATTCTCTCCATCCATCTTCCCATCAACTCTTATTAGTTTTCATGTCTCTAGGAAAACGCAGCATAATCCTGCCACCGCCATGTTTCACCTCGGAGGCGTTTTGGAGAAACAAAAGTGTCATTTTGGTACCAGAGTAACATATTTTGAAAACTATTTATAATTTTCCTCCCACTACAATTATGCACAACATTGTGTTGGTTTATCAAACTAGATTTCTTCAAAAAAAAAAAAAAAAAAAAAACATTGTTGTGACACAATGCGGAAAACATAGGTATGTCACTTAAAAGTAGGGAAACTTTTGCAAGACACAAAATAATTTATTAGAGGTTGAGGAACTACTGAATAAGTGGAAAAGCAACTGTAAAATATAGGGCATTTTCTTTTCTTTTTAAAAAAATACTGCCTGTTACCTTTTATTTCTGAGAAGTTTCAATCCAGATTTAGACACTGATCGTTGCCAAGACAAAATGGCTCAAGCTGTCATGTCATGGTCTAACTTCTGATTGTTGTAATCATGCAAAACAGTATAAATATAACCCGAGATAGATTAGTTTATTCAAAAAAATACAATTTTTTCAGACAACAGTAGCTGTGTTTCCATTACAAATGTGTGAGAAAATCTTTGCCAATATTTCTCTAATGTCTTTGCAACTGTGGTGTTTCCATTAAATAAGGAATCCAAATAAAAACACATGAATGAGTTTGTTCATGTGATAAGCCATTTAAAAAAATGCAACATTATCTTCCGTTTACTTCATGTCTTCTTTTTTTGGTGTGGTTTGCGCCAGTAGGAACATCCAGTTGTTGATCATGTGACTCATGTGATTCCATCGCAGATTAGCAAAATAAACCAACTTTGACATGGCGAAAAAAAGAAAAGGTACGTCATTGCAGCAGCAACATTTTTTATCAAACAATATTGTCGTGTTTCCATTAAGCAAATTTATTTTCAAAGTGTCAGATTATATGGTCAGTGGGAACGCAGCTGGAGTTAGTTAGGGTTCTGTGCTTGGATCAATAAGTTTTTGCTTTTTACACATAACATCCTTACATTATGTTATCTAACAGATCTAATCTGATCCCAACGCCAAAACATTTGATCAAAAAGTGAGAGGTTTTTCCGAAATTGGCACGTTTCAGTTAAGTGGATTTATTTTCAAAATGTCAGCTTATATGGCCAGTGAAAATGCAACCAGACACAATAATGGAGTTGAGCAGGGTTCTGTGCTTAGATCAACGATCAACACTGTTTGTTTTATACATCACATCCTTACATTATATTTACATTATATTACCAAACATAATAGTATACATGTGTATTTTTGTCCATGTGATCCTACAATCTATAATTTACTTTTATGTAGTTAGTAATGGCTTTTAGTAACCCCTCTAACTTGTGCCGCTGTGTGGGTCTGCGGCGTCACGTTACATAACAAAGTGGCCACCACTCCTTGATCTGCTCTCTCCATCCACATCACATTTCCCTTTTCACCGTCGGCATCCACGTCCTGGTGCTTGTGTGTCTCTCTGTGGCCCTTTCCTGCGCTCTCACCTCCAGTCAGTCGAGGCAGATGGTCGCCTTTCCTGAGTCTGCTCCGTGCTTTTATGTTCGTCTGTGTCTCTTTCCTGTCCTCGCCGCCGCAGCTGGTTGATGAAGACGGGGTCCTTTCCGAGTCGGGTTCTCCTGGAGGTTTCTTCCTGTTAGAAGGGAGTACTAGTTTTTTTGTTTTTTTTGTACTATTGCCTGTCAGCTTAAGCACATGAGTGATGGTTGACCAATCTGACGCTGCTAATTTCCTTACCCGTTGCACGTCTTAAAAGCCCCCATATCGACCTTGGGTCTGTTGAATTACGCGGAGTCTCACGGGGTTAAATCGAGCAAGAGAATGAATAGAGGTGTGTTGGATTTATTTGGTTAAATACACAGAAGACGGGGAAAAAAACAGATAATGAGCAGAACAGGAACAGAAATGCATGAAAAGCAATGAGTCAACATGTGCTGTTTTTTTGTGGATAGCTTAATTGACAATAAAGATTATTATCGTCATTGTGCTTTGATATTCTGGTGAGAAATCTCTTTGTTTCCTCATTCGGGTCTTTTTTTATGCCCAATTTGAAGCGTTACTGAAAACCGTACACTTCAGTGCGGAGCGCTGCTGCCTGGTTGAGCTAAAACAGAACGAATGGGGCCATGATGTGCGTGTCGCCAAGGTCCAGGCGGCTAGCGTCACGCTGTTGACTCTGGTTCTGATGTTTTCTCGACTCTCTTTGTTGTGGTGTTGTGGTGTTGGATGTCCTGCCATTTAAGAGTTACATGCTGGAACACCGAGCTCCTTAGCTTAGTTCATGAACTTTTTGCATCTAAACAGGTTAAAAATACTGAAATGCTCACGATTTAAGTTTTCAATAAATATGCGTAAATATTTTTATGTCCTCATGTGGCTATGAGGTCCAGTCTGTGTTGTCATTAGGTGAAGTCATAGATTCCAATGGTTGCATGTGGACTACCTTTTGTGGCAGTAGAAAATAAACTGTTTTATTCCTTTAGTAAGCATAAAAATTGGCTTCCTGTGTGGTCGTCCATTTACCTCTGAAGTCAGAGCTTTAATGTGGGAATGTCAATAAACTCAACTGTATATTAGTTCAAAGTTCAGAAGCCGGTGGGATTTGCTCTGAGCAACAACCAGGCTAACCACCATTAGCAAGACAAGCTAATAGTTATTGCCTTTGGTGTACTTTCAAACGCAGCAGCGACGCGTTTGATCAAATGAATTTTGCAGTTTGGAATATTTTAGTGAGAAACAACAGTTAGAAGTGCAAAGAAACAGTTTTTTGCCCATGTCTCTGTTTTCATTTGATAGAGGTGGCCATGTTTCATTTCGAAGGTTCTGGTTGTCAAGAATTAAATTTTCCCCCTCAGAACACCAACATCTAGAGATGTGGGTGTCCTTTTGTTATTTGTCCAAAGAAAATCTCAGAAGTTTTTAACTTCTGAGTAAAAGCTAAATGGCAAAACTGCGTCCTCAAACTAATCAGACGGTGCCAGGACACAATGTTTTTGCTGCCGTTTTTATGGCATAACTTGACAACCTGAAATATCCAAAGACCTGTTGCCACACTGTTTCCAAATGTCTCTCAGGACGGTTGGAGTTAGAAAATGTGATGTTAACTGGCGTGACGTGCTAGAAAAAGAATAATTTGACTAGTTTCAACACACCCGAAAACATGTCCATGTTTCTTTGGCACTAGCTTGTCTATTCCAACAAATAGTTTTGCATTAACATGTAATGTGTAGGTGTGCTAAAT
This sequence comes from Poecilia reticulata, assembly GCF_904066995.2. NCBI lineage: Eukaryota > Metazoa > Chordata > Actinopteri > Cyprinodontiformes > Poeciliidae > Poecilia > Poecilia reticulata. Next base: position 7,724,078 of record NC_088830.1, on the reverse strand, counting down.
GTACCATTTTTCAAGTTCAGCTTGTTTCATTATCAAAATATATGATGATTTGGAGTTCCTGCTGATCGTTGTTTGAGTTTAGTTTGAATTTCGAGAACCTCTTCTCCCTTAATTTGACTCGGTTTGTGTTTTATAACTTCTCTCCTGGATGATTTGAATGTTTTAAGTTGCTGTACCTTCTTTAAAAATGCGCAGAAGGTCAGTAAAACCGTTTTTAAGAGGAAAATAGGCCCCTTCTCGTAAGGCTACTCCCCCACTCCTCTGGCCCTGACAACCTCCGCCACTCCCTCGCTAAGGGGTGAAGACGCCAGTGTCAGTGCGAGACAATCTACAGGCTCTACTGGTGACTATTGCATACTCGGTCTGCAGAGTTGCATCATTTAGCTCTGCCGAGATGCAAGAGAGCCAGAGGGAGAGAGGGTGGGAGGGAAGAACGGAGACAAATAATGGGAAAAGTGTGAGGAGAGGAAAGGGTGGGAGTCCATGTCCTGCGTTTTCTGTTAGAGGTTTTCACCTCCTCCTCTCTTGCTTGTTTTCCTTTGGCAGCCATGTTTTACGTCATGAGGGAAGGTCAGCATCCTGGACGTTGGCACTGACATCATGCTGAGAAACGGACCTGACATAATAGAAAACAGTCCATTTACGCCGTAGTTCTCGCCAACACCAGGACTTGGACGAGCCAAAATGTTAGTGGTTCTTGCACATTGCTGTTTGCCTTATCAAGACCTTGAGAGCGAAACACAGTGGAGAGAGATTTAAACTGTCAGCATGTATATCTGGGAATTACATCCAACCCAACTTAACAATATTTCAGCTCCAGGTTTGAAACCCGGTCGGGTTTGTTGGTTTATTAGCTGTTAGCATCGTTCAAACAAATCTGTATTCTCTCTTTCATCTACAGCTACTTTTTATATGCATCGACAGGTAGCCATGTTGGATTTTCAGTTGATGGTGCTGGTGATAAAACCACAGACTGGAATTTCAGATTCTATCGACCTTTCTGGAAACTTCCGCTATAGATAGAATCTCTGGGAGCTTCAAATAGAGCTACTGCATCCCTATATTGAAGGGAACCAGTCAGGTGGTCCGGCCACCTGCTTCTCAAAAGGAAGTTTTCCAAGCTGGCCCCTCAATTATAATAACCTGGGGAAGACCCTTTCCCTAAACTGGAAATGGTTTGTGAAAAATCTTGGAGAAATAGAAAACAATCGATGATTTGGTGGATAATTCAACTGCAACCTTCCACCAATTAAAAACTGACCATCAGAGGCAATAGTTCTTAACAAGACAAATGGTAGACTGCTTCCTCCAAGTCATTGTTGAGTGTTTGAGTCAAATGGAGATGTTCAGGTATCTTATTGTCTTGTTACAGAGTGTTGGTAGCACAGAGCCAGAGATCAACTGAAGGATCAGGGCTTCAAATGCCTCACTGAGAGACACAGGTGAGTTTTTACCAGCCCAAGTTGTGAGATATGGATTATGGCAGAATGATCTTGGATACAAGTGGCTGAACCGAGCTTCCTCTGTATGATGGCCGGGGATGAGATTAGAGAAGAACTCAACTTCAAAGAGAGTCAGCTAAGGTAGTTTGGGTATTTGATTGCAATGCGTCCTGGACGTCGACCACCGGAGGTTTTCCATGTGAAATCAACTAAGAAGAAGACTCATGGATGGGGCCTGGACCTTTCTCGAGAGACTATATGCTGTTTCTGAACAGGGAACATCTTGGAATACCCCAGAATGAGTGATTGGAAAGTGTCAAATAGGGAGGCGATGGATGGATGGATGGATGGATGGATGGATGGATGGATGGATGGATGGATGGATGGATGGATGGATGGATGGATGGATGGATGGATGGATGGATGGATGGATGGATGGAATCTTAACACAGCAAACTGGAAAAAAAAATCCAAGTCCTGTAGCCATTTAGTTTTAAAATGACTGGACTGCCTGGACTTGACATGATGGTACTTGTTCCATAAAAAAACAAAAACCCTCCGGTCTCACTCATTCAGAAATTATATTCACTGGGTTGAAATATCTCACGCAAGAAATAACACACCACTTTTCTAGTCTGTCTGCTCGCTTCCAAAAGTCATGCCTTGCTTGAATTATGTTTTCACTCTATTTCTCCTCACTCTGTGGTTTGAGCAGACTGCCCCCCCCCCTTCACGACTTCCATCGTGATTCTGCCCATTAACACTCATTTAGTCCTTTTGTTTTTGCCCAGTACTCTTCAAGCAGGTATCCAATTTCAAAGTCTCGTGCGGACACTTCAGACCTTCATAAATGCCCTCTTTCTTCTTGCCTCTTTATGCCTTCAGATCACAGAAACACAGCCCCCACGCCTCCCTCCGTGATCCTTGCAGTTGCAGGGACATTCTGAAATTCCTTAAAAGGACTTGCACTGGAAAGATCAAAGAACATTACTTCTAAAAATCGAACATTGAACTTCTTTTTTTTTTTGAACGGCTTGACGAGCTGTTGTTGATCCCAATCCCCCTCAACCCTTCTGTGCTTGGCAGATCAAGAAATCTTGGCTGTTTTCGTCCCGCGCTTTTATAGAGTTCTAACAGAATATATTAAGTTTCATAACACTTATAAAACATTACATGTGGCGCTATGTACATAAAGCAATAGGCAAAGCTGCAAGCACACACACGATCCAAGAAACTGGAAAGGAATGAAAGAAGGGAGTTAAAAATGCACTGGAGAATAAAGTATGTGAGAGAGACGAAGGGAGGGCAGGAGGGGGAAGAGAGACGAAGGAGGAGCAGGGAACAGGAGAGGTATGCTCTGCTGGTGAATTGGGAGAGGAAAACCACAGGAAGGAGTTAGAGGGAGGGAAGACAAGAGAGGAGGGAGTAGAAAAAAATTACAGGGAGGGAGAGGCCAGACCAGGGCGACCGTAGAAGCAAATGTTTCCTGTGAGAGGAGGAAAGCCTGATGAGTGTGTACGTCGTACCTGAGCTCAAGTCGGACTCCATTAAGTGTGACATGTCATGGATGTTATAACTGTGTAGGAGTTCATGAGAAAAAAAGCTCATGTGCTTTGCGGTGTCACAGCCAACCCTTGCGCAAGTTCCTGGAGACCTGTGCACCTAAACGTTTGCAGCCCTTAGAGTTTGAGAGTGCACATTTGCAGGACCAAATGCAGTATTCTTAAATGCAAGTCTTCTTGTAGTCACAGTCTGTGCTCTGCTAAGGATGGAAGTTGTGAGACATGTCGCAGGTCTTTGAGGGGGAAAGCTGCTGGAGGTTGGAGGTTTGGGCATTGCTGAGAGTCTTTCCGGCATAGCGTGACTCTGGTGGGCGTGCGTGTCTGGACGCATGTGGCAAAGGACCGACGGCGTATGTGCGTGCCCTGCACCCTGCGTCCCAAGTAGCAGTCCGTATGCGAGTGTGTGCATGAGAAAAGTCAGCGAGGTTGCAGCGGAACGAGAAACCAGTGTGGTGAAGAAGTTGGCAAAGAGAGCCGGGACCCTAAACACTGACTTCATTGTGGTTTAGCCTCTGCCTTATATTCTGCCGGGGGATTGTGTCAGTGATTGCGGAAGAATTTGTGGTGACAGCGAGTTTCTGGGAGCCTGAGGGAGGAGGCGCGCATGTGACTGGAAGGTTGCTGGTTCGAATCCAGCCAGTAAAAAGAAAAAGAAAAATTAAATCAAGAAACGTCGTCGCTGCCAGCTGTCATTAGCGAGCCGTGCAGCGGGACACCCTGTTGAGGTTTAGCAGCTGTGTCGCACAAAAAAAAAAGAAAACCTGCGTTCAAACCCGTGTCTGGCGCCATTTAAGAGACTGAAAAAGTTGTGTCCAGAAAAAACAGATGCCTGCTGAAAGTTTTCCACTTGGGGTGCAGGGTTTCAAGTAAAAGTAAAAAAAAAAAAGTTTCCAAGACAGATTTGCTGGCAAATTTTGAAGAAAAAGCAAACCAATAACAGCTCAAATTCTGACTTTGTTTCTTTGCGTTTTAGAAAGGCTGGATTGTCGCTCCTCTGCTTTGCCTCGTTGGTCTTACTGTGACGTTCCAGGATGGAATTTGGAATAAACATCTGAGTGTAATCTAAAGTTGGCATGGCGGACTGGGCTGCATTAGTCAACAATGTGAGCAATGGTGGACTAATGAGTTTCTCTCTCTCTCTCTTTAGAGCTGCGTTTTGTTGTAATTTTCCTCTTTATCTAAGAGAAAATATGCGAGCTGATGGGGGGTTTAAACGCAGGTCAACTTCCAGTTTTTGCAGAATCACAAATTCGGTTTTATTCTTAAACGATACCGCCGTCGTAACATTTTGTCCTGAAAACGTAATCCGCTCTGGAATAGGTTTAGTTCAGAGGAGGAAAATGTCGAAATATGAGTGCCACCTTAAACATTTCCCCCCATAAAAAGTAACGGCCGAGAATCTTTAATCTCCCCCGGGCTGTTTCTTGTGTTTGTACCAGCTTGAGTGCTCAGTCTTACCTCTCGCAAGAGTGTTGCAAAGTGTGTGTGAGGGAGGGAAAAATGCTGCCCTCGATGAGATAAAAACCTGGGAGAGAGATTCCTCTAGCAGTGTCCACTCTCTATGATTACTTTTAACCCTAATAAGATTGTTTTTTTTTATTTGAAGAATTTATAAATCCCGCATTCAACTCACCTTTGTGGCATGGGAGATTACCTGGAAACTCTGACGGTGAATGAATTCCAGTGTTCTGCATCTGGAGGTTCAGATTATGTTTTTATTGAGATTTCATCCTGAAGGAAAATTAAATTTAATCCAAATTCTGGGGGAAGTTGCCAACATTAAAATATGTTGTATTTTTGTTGTTTTTTTTAGGTGTAGATTGAATTTACCCCATATCTCTCAAACTCCCAAAATGAGCAAAAATCCCCTTTCCCGGGATATTTTGTGACTTTGAGTTTTATCACATCCATCCATTTTCCATTTTTTCTGGCTAGTGCCGATTGGTCGAGAGACGGACTGCATCCATGTTCCATGTGTTTTCAATCCTCTATACATTTAAAAAAAAAAATCAGTCTGCACAACTACAAAACGTAAAGGCAAAACTCTTATTCCTCTCTCCAATATAATCTCAGGGAAACTGGGTCTGGAAAAGTCTGGAATTTCTCCATGAAAGCTGTGTGGGAACCCTGCATAAATGACGAGAGGCAGCTCAGAGAGCAGTTCCTCTGCTGGTTTGGGACGGAAGCAAATTTAAGACCCAATAAATATAAAAGGTGGTGAATATTAGGTCCCAAACAGGCCAATGTCCTTGGCCATGTTCTTAACACTGCTACTGCAATAACAATATATTGTCAATATGCTGTTCAGCCAAAGCAATCACTGTCGGAACTGTTCTGGTCACAATATGACTTTACGACAACCAGAAGTGTTCAATAAAACCGTTTAACTAATTCAACTTGATGACTTAAGGGATAAATTACCAGAGTTAAAAGCATAAAAGTTTTAAAGGGGCAGTGTGTTATGCATTCTTTCATGCATGTTTGAGAAATCCGTTAATCTCCCGTAGCAACCATTCAACCGTGCAAAACGCCTGGTTGGACCGAGAGTCGCCTTCGACAACGAAGCTCCAGTTTCCAAGCTGAGCTTCTGCCTCACAGAGCCGCTGCTCCCCCACATCTTCCCCACTCAGCTCCTTCAGACTAGCCAGCAGCAATTAGTAAACACTTGGTGGAACTGCTGAGCTCATTATATGAGCTACTTCCACTGAACCGCTGTTAAAGGGTTAATAGAAGAGCAATGTTATGATGACTTTACAACAACCAGAAACTCCTGAAGGTGGAGTTTCAGAAAGAGGAGGAGTTTTTAAAGAAGCAGAAGCCCAATTTTTTTTAACTGAACATAGTTACTTGATTGTGCTATAAAATGCCTCTATATTAATGACAAATACACAATACTGCCCCTTTAATGGAGCCTCCCCATTTTAAACAGACAAAAGATTAATTTTTGCACTTTTCGTGCAGCTAGATTGTTTTTTTTCCCCGTAAAACCAAAAGCAAGATATTTTGGGAAATAACTTCCCCTTGTTGATCCTTTGAAAGTAAAATGCACACCAAGTCCTGCTCAGTCTTACATGAAGTAAAATGTGCATCTTCTCCTGCATGCATGCGACTGATGGCCGCCAACAGGATTAACGGGAACTGTCACCACAATGTAAAATTGCAAAGATAAACCCATCAGTGCTGTCAGCTTTTCCAGCAGCAGCTAACAATTTTTACTCTCCTGCAAGATTTTTCCACCTTACTACAGCTTCTTCCCGTTTTTGGCTTCTCCCCGCGACGCTTTCGCTTTGAAGCCGATATCCGAATCTTGAGTCACTCTGTTCGACAGGAGCGCAGCGGTGAGTCATGGACCGAGAGATCTTTTTGACTCATGCCTCAGTCGCAGGGTTCAACCTTAACAAATGAAAACACTACTGCGAAGTCTTGTCAAGCCACTTAAGGGCCGACCACAGAAATGCAGAGGAACAGTTTCATATCACGATAACTATCATGAGGTTTTCCCTCAGAAACTGGACAACAACTGACCTTAGAGACAGATGTGGTTTTCTGTGATGCATCACTAGAGGAACTCAGATCTTTCTCAGACATGGATTGTTAGGTTAGAGTAATGAGCTATGTGGCATTAACAAAGAGCAAAGGTTCTTTATTTGTTACTTGTTTTGTTCCTCGTTTGTAGTCATTTACACTGTAGCTTTATTACCTTTGGATTAATTGTATAATTCATGTGCATGTACTTTTTTTTTGCATGCATATGCTTCCCTGATTCTTCTTCCAGGAGAGTTAAAGACATTTAGAAGCTGCAAACTGTGCAGTTTACTTTTGTGGTTCTAATGAACACAAAATTGTCTTAGTCAGTATTTTGAGTTTACAAGTAATTATAAAGAATTCATTTATTTATTTATTATTTTTACTTAAAAAAAAAACTATTTTATTTTTTTTAACCTAGTCTGGTGAAGCACAAACGGGATCGGGGGGTGCTCATGCCGCCCTGGGTGGTTGCCCATGTCGCCCATATCTGTCAGGAATGATGATGTTTGGTGTTGACAGGAACCACGATGCCTTCTCCGTCTTGTCATAATTAAACCTTTACTCTTCATTACAGTTCAAGATATTTTAGGTCAGACTCACCGGTACACAAACATACAAAACTCACACTGAGCGTAGAGGATACTCAGACCAGGAAACCCAGACCAGACTGCCGCACACACCTGCGGTGCATCAACCATAAATAGCCAACAAAACAGGTGAATCAAATTACTCATTAGTGGACAAAGGAAAACCGGCAGTACTCAAAACTAGACACTTGAAACCTAGAAATCAACCCAAACTAAACGGAGAACACAGAAAAACCCACACAAAAAACCCCAACATATGACAATATTAGAACTGTACATTCTTCACAGTAAAGAAACTAAATACTTTGTTGTATATCAAGAAAGTATATTCACTTTAAACACTATGCTAAATAAATAATTTGTTCTCTAAACATCCCTGTTTGGATGTGACTGTCCCTTTTAGCACAAATCTCACACAACTAACCCTGTGATTGGCCAACATCCCCGAGTGTGAGAATGAAGTTGTTTTGATAGCTGCTCACCAGACATGTGGCTTGACCTATGAATCAGATTTTCCTCATCCTGTTAAATGAGAGACTGACCTCGGATAAAAGTTAACACTCACACTTAAACCTTCAGATCTGGAAGGGGAAGGAGAAAATCTATGGGGTGTCTACACTTACACAATTAAACTCCCTTTACTTGGAAAGAAAAATGTTTTTGGAAACCGTGTAAGTTAATCTGTCTGTTTTAGGGTTTCGCTGTCGGGCTGAGGGAGGAAGCTTTAGCATCTGGTTGAATCTAACGGACTTGGGTGTTGTGTGGCCAGAATGTCAGAAGCAAAATCTCTGTCATCGGAGGAATGTATGTAGGATGTGGACACTGTGCTTCTTCTTTGGTTCAAGAAAGTTTTGGAAGACCGTTTGACAGCTTAAGAAGGGAAACCTGGGACAATGTCAGGCTGGAGACATGCAGGACACTGCTGATTGGTTGAAGGAGTGCTTTGAAGATCTCCCAAATATAGCCACCATAGAGGAATGCTGAAAGACTAAATAAACTCCCTGATGGCAGGACCTTAGTTTTGGTTGATACACCTTTTAAATGTCATGTAGAGGATTCCTGTGGCACCAGCCTGTAGGAAAGGGGATAGGAGATTGTGTTCCAATAACAAGTGGGTCCCACTTGTAAGGCTCCCTGGGAAATGAGGCTGTGATAATAAATAAATAGGTTTGATTGAGGTGTGTTGGGCCAGGAATGTGTCTAAAGGTCGTGGTACCCCATCCCACAAGGACTCTCTTTAGAGACGAGGCTCTGACCAACTGCTGAACCTTGAATTCAAGAGACGGAGAGCGGTTTTCATCCCTGCCTCGTTTGTAGTCAACGAGGCAGTAGACAAGATAATTATCTCTTGCAAAGCTGCCGACGGCGTCACAGGAACTCGGCTCTCCGGTATTTTGTGGTTCTGGAGAAGGCCTTCGACCCTGTCTCCCCGAGGTGTTTTGTGGGGAGGTTGTGGTAGTACGGGGCATAAGGGGAATGTCTTTAAGGACTATCAGGTCCTTGTGTAAGCAAGATAAATTCTGTGGCTGCATTTGTGACATAAACTTGAGCTTATGCCCAAATCCTGTTTGTGGTGTTTATGGACAGGATCTCAACACTTGCCGTGGAGAGGAGGGTATCTGGTAACCTCAAGGTTTAAAATGAGCCATTTGCAGATGATGTAGTTCTGTTGGGATCTTTAAGTCATGACCTTCAGGGTGCCCTGAGGTGGTTTGAGCAGAACGTGAGGAAGGATGAGAGGCAGCAGTCAGTAAGATCCCAAGATTTTCTGGCCGCCGCTAATAAAAACACGTCACTTTAGTTGTGGTCGAAAAAGGAGGACTGCTCCTTTCTGCTGGGAAGTTAGTCTCAACCTCATTTAGTAGGCCATGTACTGTAGTGTCTTGTTCAAGGGGTGTAGGATGGTGTCGGCTCTCTACCAAAGGGTTCCCTCCTTTGACGATGGACAGATGGAGTGAGGGTTTGCTCCGTTCTGCCTATTTTCTGTCCCTAGTCTATGTTCAAGAGATATGGTTTGTGACTAAAAGAACAAGATCCCAGATACAACCAGGTTTCCTACCATCATCCTCCAACCACTTCTTATCATCTTCAATATCCAGCTGTTCATCATGTGACTCGTCTGATAAAAAAAAGTGTTTCCAGTGCAGTTCTGCAAAATAAACCAATTTTGATACGTCTTAGTGCCAAAAGCTTTTTGAAATTGCCGTTTTTCCATTAGTCAAATTTATTTTCGAAATGTCAAATCGGACACTTACATGGTCAATGGAAATGCAGCTGCTGCTGCACATTATGAGATCTGAAATCCACTGTTGCAGACAGAAAAGTGGTTTAAAAAAGTTCTTCGCGTGGAAGACTAACCAGTTGACACACATGTGACACAGATGTGGAGAAAAACAAGCCCTCAACCGTTAAAATATCAAAACAAGATTCACACACCGCCATGTTGTTTATGCCTCAGCTGAAAGAATGTCAAAGTATTTCTCGCTGAGGATTTAATTGTCTTTGTTTTGTGTTGAATGCCTGTTTTTCCCGTCTCAGGGCACCAGTCTTCAGCAGCCATGCTTTCTCTGGACGAGCCGCTGGACCTGAAGCTACCCTCTGGACGAACAGGTGGTCCTGTGAAGTTTGGAAAGAGGTCCTGTCCCTCATCGATCTGTGCTCCTCTCCACGCCTCACGGCCACACCTGCAGTGCACCGCCTTCCCATCGCCGCCCTCCTCACCAGGTAACCAACCCGGATGACTGAAACTCTACCAGCTCAGTTAATAGAAAGATTGGGTCAAGTCAGGCGCCCACGTGGCATTGATGATGCCTGGTGTCACAGTGAGTCTTTAACAAAACCGATTCCCTGTTCTCACTTCTCCGGTAACCTAATATTGTAAATCCAATAGAAGTTTGCTCCTCACACAGAGGTGGATTGTCAGCAGATTTGGAAGCGTCGGCTCTAACGAGCTGAGCGTGACACTGACATGAAGTGGCCCAAAGAAAGCTGCAGCTGATGCAGACAGAATCATACGTTTGTCTCCAAACCAGGCTTCCCACTAAGCACCGAGGCACGTCCAGACCACACCTGGGGCAGAGGTGGAAACCGAATCAGAGAATGATTTTTGTTAAGTCGGAAAGAAATGTCGTTTTCAAGCTAATTAGGAAGAAGTGGAAAAACTTTGTCAAATTGCAGCTGTGACACGTGAACACAATGTAAGGCTAAAAAAATGATTTGTGAAGATATTTTTATAAGTATTTTATGTGGAATTAATCCTTGTTAAATGAGGATGTAGGGTTTTATTTTGGGTTAATGTTAATATTATTACTGGGGCAAACATATAGCTAATATCTATCTTTATTATTACCAATAGGACTGTAAAATAACTTAAATAACTGATATTCAAGTATGGCAGATAATGTACTATATTTATATAATTATACTATATGTACTATAATTAATAGTCTTTTGACTATTCTATCAAAAACATTTAGCAAGAGATACTTTGCTTTTTCACTTTTTTCTTTAAATTATACTATAATTAAACGATTAATTTGTTTACTTTTGGGAACAAAAAATGCCGCAGGTCTATGCAGCTCCACGTTGCGGTCAGGTGCTTCTTGTTTGCTTAAGTAAGTCCCCACATGTGCATACAAGCTGTTTGTGCTCCAGTCAAAAACAGATGGAACCATAAATAGTTTAAAAAAAAAAGAAGGGCCACACAATCAGTTCTATAGTTCAGGAAAAAGAAACTCCTTCCGATCATCAAAAGAAATATGTGGTGAATTGTGAATTAAGGAACTGTTATGAAAGTAATTATTTCCCATAGGTGGCGTTATCGCAACAATACAAAAAAAAAAGAATATATATGTATATGAATTCCAACATGTCTACTATCTGAAGATGGATCAAAACTCTGAGCTTATGAGAATCTAAGTGACTCAAAGCAACTTCAGAGACCAACCTCTGACTTGTTAACATTTAAGTATTAACCCTACTGACAAGCTCTAAATCACTTTGGATATTAATGCCAACTAAAGCCTGTTGATGCATATTCTACACAAACCAAGGATCGTACTAAAAACATTTTCCTGATATCTGGTGATTGAAGTTATGCTAAATTATGACTTGTTTTGCAAATGATTATAGTAAATAGTGGTGGTTTGTGAAATAGCGACCCATTAATGTTATTGAAAAGTTCATGTATTTCAGTAACTAAATTCACTAAGTGAAACACATCATATAGATTACGCACAGACTGATATCTTCAAGCTTTTATTTCTGTTAATTATAAGAACTTTCTGGCTGCAGCTAATAAAAACATGTCACTTTAGATAAGAATTTTATATCAAACCAATAAAAAATACAATCAATTTAATATGGAAATTTGAGCTTAAACAAAAGTGTGTTTAATACCTGCTTGAAGGTTATTTTCAAAAGGTGCTTTCAGTTTGTTTAAATGAGCCTCATTTAAACGCATATTTTTAATTTACCGAATGACAGGTTAGCCAGGTGGGACGTTGCCCAGGGCAGCATCAGAAATGGGGGTTACACAAACTCCAGATAAAATTATAGAAATTATCTGTCAGTTTAATCATGAAGAAATCTTCTATTACTTTTATGTACGTGGAATCTATGGAGATATGGCGCCACCAAGTGTTGAATATGCATATGTGTTCCATATTTTGTGCATTTTATTATTCACCAGAATATCAGAAGATTTTACTCATTTTTCTATTTATTCACTGGAACTAACTGCTAAATTCAAATGAACAATCTCCACTTAATTTAGTATTAGATCAACAAACAAAACACATATTGTTTTTATGTAACTGGAATTGAACAATAAATAGTTAAAGACTTTTAAGACTTGTAATACTGAATACTAAATAAAACATAAAGATTACAAGCATTTATTTTTGGTGTGTAAAATTGTTTAAAAATATTCTTCGTCATCATTCAGCTTGGCTCGATGGGATATTGATTGTCTGGAATTATTGATACATTTAAAGTCAAACTAAAGTGCTGCTGCATGAATAAATCTGCTAACACAGTTACAGGTTGGGGAAAAAAATCTGAAAAGCTTAAAGAAATTTGTCCTAATTAGTCTGACTGGTCAAAGTCAGCTGAGGTGAGAACGAAAAGAGACAAAAAAAACAAAAACAGAATTTAAAGCTTAACCACTTAAAAGTTAAAGGTCAATTAAAGCACCTGCCGGAACCACTTAGTGTAAATGTGATTATAAAGGCCCATGCAAACCGCTTTATAGTCTGACATAAAACAGACTAAAGTTTAACCTCTAAACTTTCCGATCCAGATTCCCAATCTTCTCAGGAGCGCCTTGGCTGCTGCTTCACCCCTCCAGCCATGGACCTCAGCATGTCCCCGTCTTCTCAGCGGGCCCTCTCCCTGTCTCCGTCTCCGTCCTCCCCTTCGTCCCCCTGCCCTCCCTCGCCTCTGGAGTCCCCTCACAGTAGCAGCAGCAGCAGCAGCAGCCCGCAGCCTCACCTCTTCTCTCGGGTAAGAGCCGCTGGTTGCACAGTGACACACAGCGACATGCACACAGTCACATCAGATGGCAACGGCAGCACTGAGTGTGTATTTAGCTTGAAACCATTTTGACTGTTGACTTTAAAGCTGCAGTATGTAACTTTAAAAAAAAAAAAAAACGTATATTTTTACGTGTGTTGAAACTGTCACTATATGTTGTGACAGTTGGCAGGAGACAGGTAACCTGTGAAAAAAAAAAAAACAGAGTGTTTGACTTCTCTCAGTGCTAACTAGAAACAACCAATCAGAGCCAGGAGGCGGGTCTTATTGCTGTCAATCACAATCTGGTGTGGCGTTGCTCACCCCCATCCCAGCTCCCCTGTCTGTCTCTACTAGCTGGCGGAGCGTGTTGTGAATGCTACGCTAGGTAGCAGGACCACTGATGGTTTTCCTGGAACGGTGAGTTGTTTCTAGGCCATTAGCACATTTAGTAGCGCATACATGAGTTTGATTGACAGCGCCAAGGCCCTCCTCCAGGCTCTGATTGGTTGTTTTTAATTTGCGACAAATCGGAAGCGGTGCGTTTCTTCAAAAGGCAACAGTAGCTCAGGGCGAAGGTGGAGGACATCATCACAGGTTATCTGTCTCAAACTGGTGTCAGTTTTAGCAAATATGTAAAAAACATGTTTTTTATATAAAAGTTGAAGACTGAATTTTGTTAATTGAGGCTTTGAATGACTGCTAACTCTTTTTAAGAGATTTATTTTGAACTTTTTTTCTTCTTTTTTTACCGTCATCTTAAAAGAAACAAACATACACTTAATTAAAATTCACATTTTCAAGGTGAATACGTCTTTTGTTTGATAAATTATGAACTGGTAGATTCTGCATTTAGCTATTTTTTCTTTCTTTTTTTTTTAAACACCTGTAGGCAGATGTAAAAACTAATCTTACTGTGGCTCCGATGGACAAAACCTAAAGAAAAAGCTGATTTCTTATTTCAAAAACTAATCTCTTGGATTTGAGTGTCAGGAAAATTTTACGTCCGGTGCTTCAGCTGCTTTCTGCACAGCTGCACAAAAACAAAGAAGGTCAAGTCAGATAAAACACACTTATATTAGGCAATAAAATCCAGAGTTTTTAGATAAAAGAATATTATGTGTGGCTTAAAACCCAGTTTTGCCAGCTGTGTAGACGAAAACAGGCCACTTGTTGCCTAGTTACGACACATCAGGTCTAACAGTAGGGGGCAGTAGATGCCACAAAAAGAAACTGTCTTTTGATTATAAAAATAAAGTTGTTCCATATCAGCAATAGATTTTCTAGTTTTTCCTTATGTTTTTGTTGTTCAGTTGTAACATTTTAGATTTAAAAAAAAGAAGAAGATGAAAAATGTTACTACTGATTTCAACCAATCCCTAACAGTGCCTGGAAGTATTAAGAGATTTTTAAAGCATCTTAAAAGTACAAAAGAACAGGTCAAAGTTAGGAACTATTCCTCCATTCATAGAATTACTAATTTTTAGTGTGATGTGAAGGCAGTTTGTGTGAACTCTCAAACCTCTCTCCGTGTGATCGTCTCCTCTGGTAGGAAGCATCTTGGCATCACAGCGTTGACGGTGGAGCCTCCCAGCCCGGATTTCCATTCTATTTCCCCATGAGGAGCCTGCAGAGGGGCTACAGCTTTTCCTCCTCTGTGTTCATCGGCCAGCACAGAGAGAAAGCCGTTTCCCCCGAGCCCTCACAGGAAGGTCAGCTGGCCTGTCGGTGGAAGAAGGTAAAATTTCTGCTCAGTTTGACGCGCTGTGCAAGATCTGATCAAAATTATCTTTCAATATTTAAAGAAATAGTCGCTTCTGATACATTTGATGTTCAAGTGTGGAAAAAAACTGCAGCTGTAACTGGCCACTAGGTGGTGGTATAAGCAAATAATAATAACATTAAAATCAAATAGTCAAATAAATAGAAAAAGAAAAGACAGAGTACTAAGTACTAAATATTACCCTTAACAGAAACCAATACTGAACTGCAACTTATGCATAACATGTTGGAGAACTTTAAGAAAAGTTTTTTATTTGTAAAATCAGTTATATTTATCTGCTAAGTGTGGGACATTGTGCACTTTTACTTGCTTTGAAATAAAGTCTAAAGGAAATAGCCAGCAGACTTTTACAACACCTCCCACTGAAATTTAATTAGAAGAGTGTTTGAGTGTAGCAAAATAATATATTTTATAACAATGTCTAAACATTGACACAGGGTGAATGAACCTGTCATGTTCATTCAACCATGTGAACCACACAACTAAGCTTCCCAAGAGTTAGAAAGTTAAGCTATATTATATACCATTCCTGACAATAAAATACTGAATATCAAAAAATTAGGAATCAATGTAAATAGAAAGTCCTAGAAATGATTAAGCATGGATAATAATATATAAACGTTATTGTGTTTTGATTTAAAATGTGAATTATTGAGATTACACACACTGAGATAAAAGGCAGTGGATACGGTATAAATATAATTAAAGCCATTTCTGGTGTGAAATGGCTTTCACGTCATTTTTCTTCTTCTTTCCTGAAGAAAGAGGAAGAAAGCTTCCAGCCTGCATGAGTATAAAATTAGTTCAGACTACTCCTTATTTCAAGCATTAAAGGTTTAAATAATAAAATCTAAACATTTTGAGTAATTGGATAAAACCCTGAGTAAAATACTTAAATTAATAATAATAACTTATAATTTAACTAATAATTAATATTGGTTTAACCAGTGGTTGATGTTGGTTTGATTATAAGAATATTTGCACTTACTCTTATGCTTATGGAGGTACTTACAGATAAAACAAATAACTGTAACATGGTATCAAATAATTAGAATAATGGATTATTCTTGGTTTCTTTTCAGAAATGTCTGTAATAACTCACATTATGATTATAATAAGAGTAGCTAATAAGTAATGGTTATATATTATAAATGAATGCTAAATCAGAGAAACTAAAAGGTTATAAATGTGATTTTGACATTGAACTTGAAATGGTGTAAAATGTTGTCTTGAAGAAGAGAGCTGATCTCCAGGTCATCCTGGGTAAGATGCAGTTTTAATGAAATGCAATCATTGGTTGAGAAAACATGACAAGAGGTGAACCAGAACCAGAACCCAAAATGGAGAAACAGCATTCAGTTTTTTATAGTCTTCTAAAAAACTGAATGCTGTACCTGGTGTTTTATTACACCATGTGTGTTGGTACATTGGGGACTAGGAAATGAAGTCTAATATAAAAGAATAACTAGACACAAGAAATAAACAAACTAGAATCACTAGCTACGGACTGAAATAAAGTAAAACAGAAACAAGGCTGATCTAATCAAAATAACCTGATTTCTTCTGTATTCTGCAACAAATACAGAAGAAACAAACCAAAGACAACTCCAACAATCCCAGACATAACAGAAAAAAACTTCCAGAAAACTGCAAACATGCTGGAACACTGACTTCCTTGAAATCATTGACTGTAGTTTAGATTTTAGATTAGATAGTTGCCTTTGATTAGCAGTAAGTCTAACATTGACCAACATATTTGATCTATATTTGCTTTATGATTTTTACGATGGCAGATTATTGCTTGTTTAACAATTAGTAACTACATTTTATGTTCCTGTGGTGTAAAGCACTTTGAACTCCCTTGCTGCTGAAATGTGCTGAACAAATACGGCGGACTTGACTCAACCAATCAGTCATTCACTGACTTCTGTCCTCTCCATCTCTCTCCTCTCCAGTGTCACCTGCTTTTCGACTCTCTCCAGGAGTTGGTAGATCACATTAACGACTTCCACGTCAAGCCCGAGAAAGACTCTGGGTACTGCTGCCAGTGGGAGGGCTGCGCCCGCAACGGGCGAGGCTTCAACGCCAGGTACAGCACACACACACAGGGACAAAGGGTCAAGCTAGTCACACCTGATGTCCTGTTGGAAACAGGATATATTGGGTGTGGACTAATCTTCCACATGAATGACCTTTTAAAGAGAAGTTGTCCAGAAAGAACGTTTGAGAGTATTCGAATAAACAAACCTACGGTGTCCCACCAAAGGTCATGTCCCAGTTAAGAGCAATTCTTTAAGCCAAATCTTTTTGGGTGATGCACACACCTACAGCATCATGGCACACGTGTGACAATTGCAACTTTATGTTGTTTGCGCTGCAGGTACAAAATGCTGATTCACATCCGCACCCACACCAACGAGAAGCCGCACCACTGTCCCACCTGCAACAAGAGCTTTTCACGTCTGGAGAACCTGAAGATTCATACCCGCTCCCACACAGGTGAGCCACCCATCCACCCGGAAATCTAAACAAACTGAATACTGTCGCAAAAAGTTGAGCTCATCCCACTTCCCCGTGCTGGAGATTTTAGTTTAATAATAACAATGAATAAAGTTACCTTTAAAATTGAGTACACAGGTGACATTAAGACCCAACAGTAGTCAGACTGTAATAAAATTAATCTGGTTGTGTGTATTGTGATTGTGTCCTGCAAACTTTGCTTTAATTCTACTTTTTTCTATTTAATCATAAAAAAATCATAGTCAGGCAGAAAGAGAGTCGTGGAACAGGAAGAGCAGGTTTCCTGGAGAAAGAGGAAGAAAGCTTTCAGCCTGCATGGGTATAAAAATAGTTCAGACTACTCCTTACTTCAAGCATTAAAGGTTTAAAGAATACAATCTAAACATTTTGAGTAATTGGATAAAACCCAGAGTAAAATACTTAAATTATTAATAATAACTTATAATTTAACCAATAATTAATATTGGTTTAACCAGTGGTTGATGTTGGTTTGATTATAAGAATATTTGCACTTACTCTTATGCTTATGGAGGTACTTACAGATAAAACAAATAACTGTAACATGGTATCAAATAATTAGAGTAATGGATTATTCTTGGTTTCTTTTCAGAAATGTCTGTAAGAACTCACATTATGATTATAATAAGAGTAACTAATAAGTAATGGTTATAATATTATGAATGAATGCTAAATCAGAGAAACTAAAAGGTTATAAATGTGATTTTGACATTGAACTTGAAATGGTGTAAAATGTAACTGTAGTTAAAGGTCACTGATGTTGTGTTGGAGGTAGATAGTAGGTGAAAGGTCAGGGGGAAAGAGGATCTGATGGGAGAGCAGAGGTGACCAAGGCCTTATTGCTGAACTTTAACTTTCCAAAGAAAAGGTTGGGCAAGCAACAGACGTAGGTGGACTGTTGAGCAACTTGGGACATTAGCACAGACATCAGGACATAATGTCTCCAAGACGGTGATGGATATGGCATCATTTGTCCAAGCAGTCAGCCAATGAGAGGCACAGCAACAAAGCAAGCCAACGCAAACACGCCAAAAGGTGGATAAACCCTTTATAAAGTGGGTGCAAAAGAGGAATCTTTGGTTGGATCCTTCAGGCAGCTTCGAGCCAAGATCGGGATGGACAAAGAACTCTGCAGCTGAAGAAGAGCCGGGGCCACAGAGCCGAAGACTGTTCTGCACATGGGGACCAACCCGTTAGCCCCGCAACATGTGGCTTCAAATTGCACTTCTCTCATCAGCTGGTTCAGACCCCAAAGACAAAGACCAAGGCAAAGATGAAGATAAAGACAAAGATAAAGACGAAGGCAAAGAACAAAGGCAAAGAGGAAGAACTGGTGTGTTCCTTCCATGAGACCAGCTTGTCTGCATCTCAATGGACCAGGAAGATTGTGAGACGATCTTCATCATCAGGCCAGTTCTGGGGTTCAAGATGCCAAACTCTGTCCGTCTCTCTCAAAGTTTCCCTTTTTTAGTTCACAGTGTCAGCATTAGGGAAAGATAGGCTAGATTATTGATTTTACTTATTTGATTATTTCTGCTATTGAATTAAGCTGTACTGACCCTTGCAAAATTGCCTTGCTAATAAAATAATTATCATTAAGAAAATCTAAAAGATGTTGTGGACATTCAATTAATGAGTCACCTTAAAGTTCTTTGATGGCTGTAAAATAGCTATGAAATTTGATTCTGGGAAGAAAAAGTGGAAAATGTTTTATAGATTGCTTTTAGCCAAAACAACACCCTTGGGACTTGCCCGAGTCACTAAAACCAACCTGGTTCAGTAACAAGTGCAAGTTGTAATAAAGAGAAAGAGCGACCGTTAACAGGTGTGCCCTGTGGAACTAGTTGGTTGCAGGTTTCTCAATCTGGCTAATTCACAGGGTGAAAAAGGGTGGGACATCTGGAGGGAGAGGTCGTCAGAAACCAGGCTAGTCTTTCTCAACGCCAGCTTAAACAGAGTTTACTTCAGTTCTGGACAGGGTAAAATCCCAGCAGATTTAGGAAACTCAATTCACCCATTAGATGGAGAGCTGGTAGCACATCTCCCTCCTCTGAGAAGGGGAAGTTGAGAGAGAGAGAAGGGGGGGTGGTTGCGCAACAACAATACGAAATGCGAAAGACTATTCAAATTAACATTATAGAGTACTGCAAAAGTGTTGACTTGCTTACCTTTATGCATACATGCACTGGAAAGATATTTCACCGTCCCTTAGCATTGACGGCAGCTTAAACTTCAATGGAAAGGATGTCTACAAGATTATGAAGAGTCTTCCTAGAAATGTTCTGCCATTCTCTCAGAAGTGCATTTGTGAGGTCAGACGCTGATGTTGGACTAAACATCAGCATTTAATTGGGTAACGTGCTTTACCCAATTGAGATCTGGTTGCAGGCCAGACAATATCTTACACTCTATATTATTCATGTCTTGTTGGATCTTTCTGTGTGAACTGGTGAGCATCAAGTTGGAACAAGAAGGATCTTCAACCTGCTCCCTTGTGCTGTATTCAGAGTGAACATGAATTGTCCACTTTGAAGTCAGACGCTTGATATGAAGCATCAAAATCATCTGAGCAAAGTGACATGCGTTCCATATGAGTTTTTGTTCTTCTCCCGGTCTTTTTGTGCAATAGTGGAACAACTAAGAGAGTGTATTGGTTTTATTTACTGGAAGAAAGAGAGACCCTAGACATGCATCCACAAAGCCTTTGATATTACATTGACATTACATTGCATTAAATTGTCATTGCAATACACTGTATCGTTCTTTCACAATGTTATTAACAATGTTAACCGTGGTATAGTTTCTTGGAACCTGTCGTTCGTTTTAATTCCTTAGAAGCAGGGAATTTCAGGAATTTGTTTAGGTAAATATATTAAGCAAATTAGGTCCTGTTGGCCAGCCATCCAGCTGCTGAGGTTTTATAATGGTGACTCTTTGTAATCTTGATCTGGACAGCTGCAGAATATTTATCTTCATCCTCCTACATAAACTTCTTTTGTTGAATTTTTTGTCTTCAATCTAGCCCCAGGGAGACAAAGAAGGGCAAAGGTACTGGGAGGGAAGAACCAAAGATCTTCCTGTTTTTTTGCAGGTCACTTGGACCTGCAAAACAACAGAAACACAAGCAAACAAAATTTATGACTAAAATCATAATTTTCTTCACTTCTGATGTTAGCCCTTCACTGTGGCGTCAGGGGGGTTTATTAGACTTGTAGAGTGCACTGCTATAGGTCATACTGTTAATGTATAGACTTACCTGAGCTGTGAATCTTTGCAGCTCCTCTAGAGTTAACATAGATCTGCTTCTCTTATTAAGGCTCCTCATAATTCAGTCTGTTAACTTTGTAAAATGTTCAAAGCGTTTCATATTGTTATAGAAGCAAACCCTATTTTAAGCTTCTCCACAACTGTCTGGTTAATTTCCTGTTCATCATGCTGTTCGTTTATTAATGTTCTCGAACAAATCTGAGATTTCCCCGCAGTGTTTTGTAAGCCTGGCGGGTCATCAGGCTTTACTAACAAAGTTTTGCAACCTTCAGGCAACCTTCTCACATCTATTTCTCTTCTTACTTCTAGGTGAGAAGCCCTACATTTGTCCGTATGAAGGCTGCAACAAACGCTACTCCAACTCCAGCGACCGCTTCAAGCACACGCGCACCCATTACGTGGACAAGCCTTACTGCTGCAAGATGGCGGGCTGTTTGAAACGCTACACGGATCCCAGCTCACTGCGGAAACACATCAAGGCCCACGGCCACTTTGTCGCCCAGGAGCCGGGTCCTTCTCCCAGGCTGCGGACTGGAATGGGGCTGGGGTTCTCCGGGCACCAAAACCCCGCCGAGCTGCCCTCCGTAGGTGGGGGGCACGTCATCCTTCCAGGAACAGCGGCAGCTCTTCTCGGTGGCCTTGGAACGTCCTTGCCCCTCTCCGCTCTCTGCCACTCCAGGGCCTTGGATCACCATGGAGCACCCATCTTCTCCATGAGTGGAGGCGGCCGCTGTGGGATCAGTCCACTCAGCCTTTCCGATTCTGCGCTGTTGCACCTCAGGCTCTCTGCTGCGTCTATGCTGGGGCTGGGAGCTCTGGGAGGTCTGGGTCAGGTGACAGGAAAGGAGCCAGAGGGGGACAATGAAAACAAGGGGAAAAAAGAGGGCGAGGCTCTCAACCTGTCTGTCGGAGAGGGACCCAGACCGGGGGATGCTTTCTCTTGGGTCATTGTTCCCTCAAACACTTTTTTCCTAAAGCCAACAGCTGTTAGTTAAGCTGTGAGAGCCACCGTGAACATTGCAGCTTTGGAGGAGCATCAGATTTTAATGGAACCAAATGATTGCACAGTTAGGAAATCTGTGAGTTTTGGATGAGCTTACTTGGTTACGGTACAGAGCAAACATTTCAGACATGCCTGGACAAGAATGTTTTCAAAAACAAAAGAGGGAGTTCCCTTTGAGTTTCCTTTGAAAGCAACATCAATTCCGAGAAGTACCCTTACACATGGTTCTTAAAGGGGCAGTATTATATGTTTTTCATGCAAATAATGCCATTTTATAACACAATCAAGTAACTGTGTTAACTTCAGTTGTTACAAAAAAGCTATATATATATATATATATATATATATATATATATATATATATATATATATATATATATATATATATATGACTTGAAAGAAATTTTACTTTCTAATTTCTCACCTTGAAATTGGGCCTCTGTTTATTAAAAAAAACAATTAGTATGTGTATATACTGAAAGCATTCTAATTTTATTTTTTCCTGAACCTGTCTATAATATTTGCTCAGTACCGTATATCCCTTCCCTTTACTGGATTTTCTTATGATTTCCAGTTACATTTATCACAGACTTTTGCCTGACAAATCGGCTGCGTCTTTGCACTTACGAAACAGTGGCACAACAATTAATATAGTTACAGTGTGGAATTTATTTGGCAGTTAAAAAAAAACATCAGTTACTTAAGTTAATTGATTACTTAATGGAGCAGATTTGAATTACCGTAACATCCAGACTACTGAGAGCATCAGAATAAAAGACACGCCTACTAACTTTGAAAAACAAAAGAAAAAATCTGAAAGTTTGTTGTCGCTCTCAACGTTAATTTCGTTTTATGCCATCCTCTTCATCACGCAGCAGTCCAGCCTTTCGAAACCCTTTGGTTAAATACCAGCTGCATCGCAGTGTTCAAAGTGTGTGAAAAAAGTAGCTCAGTCTGGAAATTACGGTACTTTTAAAAGGTGAATATGTGATACGAGATAGGTTGGAGATTAATCAAGAGATCAGTACGGTTACAACTTTTATAAATCTAAATTTTCCATGTGCTACAGAACACCTGTGCTGTGTGTGAAAAGCTCACCTTAGCGCTCCCGCCAGCCCACAGGAAGGAAACTAATTATCCCTCTGGAGAGTCCAGAAAGGTCTAATTAAATATATAATTTATGATTTACTCCACCAGATGCTTGACCAACCTATCAGAACTGCTACTGTGGATCTCAGCTGCATCGTTGCTTAGTTTCTCTTACAGCTCTGAATCGAATTGGCACATTTTCATGAAGGCGAGTCAGAAACTGCATAATTATACAGACATTGTGATGTTTTTTTTTTCTTTTTCTTATTCAGATCACAATAGGAAAATAAAATGATTTGACGCAACTGAATGTAGGGTTATGGTTAACTCCTGTATTTAGGGATAACTCTTTTTTAACGATAGCTTATTTGTCGCTGCATTCGAAGACAACGATCTAGGCAGGATCAGCCCGGCATCTTTTCAACGACAGATTGATCATCAAGAAAGACAAAGGTGTGTGTGTGTAAATGCACATCTGCTTCAAGTGACTGTTAAAATGAAGAAAAGCAGATTCTAAGAAACTGAATGATATCTTGAATATCCTCAGAGTGTAAAAGAAAAAAACATCCACATTAAAACCCGTCTGCATGTAGTTTGCATGTTAGGAATTTTGATGTTTTACTTAAACCAGCACACACTGCCAGTGTGCCCAAAGTTGTACTGCTAATATTATTGCAATTATTTACTTATCTGTTGCTGTGTAAAATGGGTACATTTTATTATTTTCTTTTTTTTGTGTTAAAACATAGGGAATAATTTGAGGCACCAGTTACAATTTATGCAATGCCAAAGACGCTAAAATGATGAAAGAAACATTTCTTTTTCTTAAAATAAAAAATAAAAAACTAGAACAGTTCGACAATGGCCACAGGCGGCCAGTACCTGCGCTCATTTATCCTGTTTGCACATGACTTTACGGTAATCAGTATATCAAACGTTTTCCAAGTGCCTTGTGTTTCATCTGAACTATATAAATGGAGAATTATTTACTCACGTGTACAAGTGTTGAAGTTTCTTTAAAAAAAAAAAAAATCTGACAGCAGATGTTATCAAGACATCAGGGCCCTTTGCAACACTTTTCATCAAATGTTTTGATGATCTGTCAATAAAAACATAGAAGATCAAAATAGTCTGTCTCCCACTTTATTTTTTGTAAAACTTGTTTTTTGTTGCTTTGGTGTCATTTGAGTTCCTCGTGAAATTTCGGAGTCGATTTTAGGTGTCGCCCTCAAGTGTTTTGTCGTTCAGCCTGTGTTTCAACAAGCATTCGCCGTCTTGGGAGAGCAGAAACGATCGTTTTAGAAACCCGCTTCCAGAGCGGATTTATTTAAAAACGTCACAAAAACCAAACGTTCTGTTCTTTCTGTCCTTTTTTGGAAGTGTTACAGCGCCACCCATTGGCCCGGCATACTTACTACAGCATTTGCTAATGACCAACATTTTTTCTTGATCTTATACAAAAATTTACCGTCATATATCGTCTCTGTGTGTGTACAGGGCCTAAGAGAGTGCTGCTTTAAACTTCAAGGGCCTTAAAAATTTTTCAAAACTGTGTCTTTTTTTCCCCCACTACAAAAATTAGAAATGTTCCCACTTTCTCTGGGAACATTGTTTTGGATTTTAAGACACTTATCACACGTGATATGTCCCCCCCAATATTGGAGAGAGCCACATTCGTCCCCCCCAATAATGGACCTTACCACAGGAGCCGCATTTCATTGGCTAATGCCCATTTTACGTCACAGCGCAGCTATCATGTGGGTTACCATCTCACAAACTCATGCTAATATACATTGTGGACTACCAGACCGACAAAGTTTTTGCGTCAGGACTCGAAAAAAAGTGGTTCTCCGTCAGTGGGGTATCCTGATTGTGTTTGTGGAACTAAAATTCACAGATTTCCAAAATCTGAAACGGAAAGCCTTGCTTGGATTAAAGCTTGTGCACGTCCGCATTTGCAGTTCAACCGTCGTAGGATCAATAAGAACAAAGGAGTGTCTGCTGGCGTAAGTATTATTGCTTTGCTTTCTTTGTGTTTAGTGAATGAAAAAAATAAAGTCAATAATAAACACATCCATTATGAAAACTTTTTAGCCAAGTACAGCATGATGGCAGTACCGATACAACTTCTACATCCTGAAGCCTGTCTGTTACAGCCTTACGTTAGCTGAACAGATCAATATGCAATGTTTTTATTTCACCTGAAAAGGCTTTTTACTAAACTGTAATCGTGTTAGCCACGCTAGCTTTTACTAAACTGTAATTGTGTTAGCCTTGCTAGCACTGAGTACCAGTGCTAGCATGATGGATCCTCATGTTGTCTCAAACAGGAAATGAATCTACATTCTTAGTTTTCCTACGTACTGTATTGCTGCAAAGTTTCATTTATTCTGCTAATATGTGACATTATTCAAAAACCAGGCTATGTCTAGACATAAACGGTCAAAGGGCAACAAATGAGTAAATGATAAATGTAATCAATGACCTATGATATAAACAGAAACTTTCCGTAAGAAGGAAAGAAAGAAAAAATACATAAAAACTATTTGGGCCATTTTATGAGTTATTATCACAGGGTAATGAGACGGTTTTGATTGTGTCTCTTTTGTGTTGCTAGTCTGAATGATTTAAAGGGATGTTTCCATGAGGTCCACCTCAACCTGACACAAACGAACATAAACATGCAGTGAATAAATCAATTTTGAATCAGTTTTTTGCACCAAAGAGTTAAGAATAAACTGTTTTCACCGAGGCTCTTTAAATGTGTATATATTTGAAATTTTCATTTGACATTTGTGACTGCAGACCAGCCATGATGCAGTAAGCAGTATTTGCTTATTGCGAGAGAACGCAAAAGAAAACGTTTTTTTACAAGAAAAATGAATGTGAGACTTTATCCTGGACGCCATGTCGTAAAAATCAGTGGAAATAAGATGTGAAGAATTTCAACAGGTGCGGCTTTTCTGAGTGGCAGAATGTCTGACGAGTAGGTTGTACTTTTACAGATCACTGTTCTTGTCATTGCTACATTTTTTTTGTGTGTATTAGCAGATTAAGTTTTTTTGTTGTTTTCTCTGGTATGGAAATATTTCTGTGTGGTTTTGGATTGTAGCACCACATTCCCTGGTTTTAACATACAACATCTAAATCAGGGGTGGGGAACTCCAGGCCTGGAGGGCCGGTCTCCTGCAACTTTTAGATGTGTCTCAACTTCGACACACCGGAGTCAAATAATGAGGTCGTTAGCAGGACTCTGGAGAACTTGACTGCACTTAGGAGGTGGTTCAGCTGTTGGATTCAAGAGTGTTGGATCAGGGAGACATCTAAGAGCTGCAGGAAACCGGCCCTTGAGGACCTGGATTGCCAGGTCATAAAGTGTAAATCATCCAGTCAGGTGAACTTACTCATCGAATGGATTATTAGCCTAAAATAAAATAAACGTGTACGGGAAAACTTTAGAGGCTCCATCATTTACTGTTGCAAATCGAATTATGTCGCTTCATTCACTGACTTGTGTTCTCTCGGCGTCTCTCTTCTCAGGTGTCAAATACTTTTCGATGGAACGAGAGAGGCTTCAACGTCAGCCGTTTACAATGAAAAGCAAAGAAAATGAAACTCTTCAGTTCGGGTGTGGCCCAAAAACTTTCCACCCTCTTCTTTGTCTTTTATTTAAGCAGTTGTATCACAATACACACGCCAGACACATAATTTTCTGTTAGAATGAAGTGCATTTTATGATTGTTAACTTCCTGCTGGTTGACATTTGCACTCACACTTATGACAAGCCGCACGGGCTGTCTCACCTGAAATACGAGCTTGTCATGTCTGGAAAGTCTGAAGATTCATGTCACTGCAGGTTCAAGGAAATGCTTTTTTAAAAAAAACACAAAAACTGTTTCTGTGAAACAGCGATGTGAAAAGCCCATCCTTTTCTGTCGCTGACTGCGTTTCCATTGACAATACGACTGTGCAAATTGAAATTACAAAAATAAATGTACGTAATGCCAACTTTAAAAGAAAAAAAAAACATTATTTTTAGGCTATGATGAAGTGTTTTTTTTCTGCAGTACAATGAAATAGATTTATTTAGCAAAACTGAGATGGAAATACTTTTTACGAATCCCACGAGTCACATGATCTACAGCCGGATGTTACTGCTGGCAGAAACGACAAACGAGACGACAGGAAGTGTTAGGAGGATGATGGTTTGTTTTTGTTTTTTACGGACAACATGCAGCTGGCTCCACCAAGTTGTCATTCTAAATCCATAACTCATCCGTAAAATTTCCCCTAGATACCGCATACGTAGCCGCTCCCAAGCGTTGGCACGTCTCCTCTGATGAACTGATAGACGATGAGCGCCAGCACCACGGCTGAATTGTGAATGTAACTCATGTAACTGCTTACATCCATTGCTGCCTTATCATGTGAGCTAGCTTATTTATGTGTGATTTCAATTTAATTTCCTATTTAATGAAAACACCACAATTGCAAAAGGAAGATTTGTGCACATTTGTAATGGAAACACAGGTAGTTGCTGTGAGATATAAACAAAACATTAAACCACACAGAACCAGGATAATTAATTAAGAAGAACTCATCAACACGTCAAACCACCATGGCCGATTTAATCATTCATAAGGGTAATTATAGGCCCGTTACGCACTGTGTCACACCTGTGACACAATGTTGAGCCATTAGACTTTTAGACTATCAGATTAAAAGTCTTTGAAAGTGATTATTCGTTTAACACTCAGCTGTGTTGAGTTTATTTTTTTATTTAAAATAAAGAGATCATGATATGTTGTTTTGGATCTTTGATTCAGTTATTTCTTTTCATTTCTTATTTTCTCTCATTCAAGCGTTACTCCCTCTGACATTAATAGCACTAATGTGACATTTATTAAGAAGAATATACAGTTCTCACTAGACTTGAACCTTTGAACTTTGTAAAGATTAAATGACAAAGCAAACGCTGCTGCTTTTACATGGATTAATGCTACTGACGCCTTTCCACCCAGCTAGAGTAAATATTAGTTATTTTACTGTCCAGAGAGTGTAAAATTTGAATGCGCTAACGGTCAGTCAGACCCAATACCTGTCCTGACGTTTTCCTGTCTCTTTGATTGCTCAGTAAAGTCCCGATGCACACAGATAAGAATCACAGAGGAGAGAAATATTATGTTATTTTGACGACTACAGGATTTATGCGTAGTTGTTGTGAAGGATCTTTTTTCCCTGCCTGGGGAAGAACGTATGAAATCCGAGAATGTGCAGTACCAGGTAGGAAGGCCTTGTTTGCAATGAACTTTTCAGAGTACTCCGTTTCGTAGAAGCAGAGAACATAATGAGCTGTTTCAGGTGGATGTATTAGGGTAACGTAATCCTGTTCAGTGTGGAAACTTGATCCTACTGGAAAGCATAAACAGCATATTTTCCAAACTTCTCTATAAGATCTTTATATAGACAATAAGTTTGTCTCATTCGAACAGCTAACACAGAGCTTTGACATCCAAAAGTCAAAGTGGTATTTACAATTGAGACATTTTGTAATGTCGAAAAACTCTGGATGTTTTCCTCTACGTCCTCTGGCTTCTCTTTTAGATGAATTTTCCACTGTTCAGATCTGTAGAGGACAAAGTCAATAGAAGTGTGATCTATAATTACTTAGCTGCACACCGTAACTGCATTTAATCAGATTTTTTATTCTCCTAATATTTATTTATGCTATTATGAAAATGTAGAAGTAAAAAATTTTAAAATTATAATTTCCAACCATACTTTCAGTTTTTCTTTTTAAATTACCATCAATAACTGAAATTAAGCAACAAAAACGATAAATCAGAAGATTTGGACACATCCAGAAACGAGTTGCTTGCAATTTTGATGGTTGTGCAGGAGGATCCACTTCTGCTTTTCAAAGATGTACGGTTGCATAACTCTGCATCTGTTTGCAGTCATTTTCACATCCAAGTGTAAACTTTGAATTGAGGTTTGGGGGCGTGGCCAGGAATGACTTAAAGTGACAAGACGCCGTAAAACGTCTTGTTCTGAAAGGAACTCAAGTGAGCAGACTAAAATCTTATCTAAGAATTATTTTGCAAAAAAAATGTAACAAACATTCTTTGTACAGCCCATCAACCTAACCTAACCTGTTCCAGGAAGTACTGGTTAAATGGTGCGTGACCTTTAAGTTTGCAGGTAATTGTAGATATAAATATACAATTTTAGTTAATATTCAAATGAAAGTAAATTAGCTCTAATCTATGGGGCCAGACTATAGAAACTTTACTTGGTAAAGTGCTGTCCAATTAAAAGAGGTTTTTAAATAAAATGTTGACAGTTCCTGGAGCGTAGCTTTCCAGCTTCCTCTGTTATGGTTTTAGTATTAACCTCTCACTCCTGTTACCTTTACTGGACAATGAATGAGTCACCGTTATTTTTCAAAATTTCCTCTTTCTCAGAATCTTCCTTCTGCTTTCTAACATCCGTTTCTCTATTATTTCAAGGAAAAAAGTTATCTGGCATCTGTGAAGGTTGCAACACAATGCTGTTCAAACTTTAGCGAGTGTCACTAGCAGCCGTAATGCGGATCAGCCCTACCGCAGCAAAGGGACAGGGACAAAAGCTGAAACTTTTGTTTTTTTAACTATAGAGCTATAAAACAGCATATTGGTTATTTGTCACTGAGCTGTTAGGAGGCCTGAGAGCTCAGAGCCAGAAGACGGAAGTTTTTGTAATGATTAAGCCACTTTAATGCTTCACATGTAAAAAAAAAGATGACGCACATGTACTCACAATATATTGGTAAAATTTGTGCAAATTAGGCACAAAACATAACAGAAGCAGTTTATGCATGTAAGCAAACCATGACCTGGTTGTGGGGTGAAAGGTCATTCAGCGAAGTAGATGGTGTCACCCCAAAAGCAAAAGACAAATTAATGAAGAGAAAAAAAAAGTTAAAACTAACAAAATAACTAAAACTGATATTGAGATTTTTGTTAGCTGAAATAAATAAAAATGGAAATTGAAGCGTAAAAACTGGAACTAACTGGAACTATATTGTGCATTTATAAAATTTGCTGAAATGAGAGACGTGTTAACCTGCAGTTTTGTGTTCAATCTATTTATTAGCCTTTTTAAATGGTGTAAATTTTTTTATTTATTTTTCCCCAGTCGAGTAGTTTACGTCAATTGTCGGCAAGTTATGGAAACTTACACTCACGCTGGTCCGCAAAATGGGAGGAAACACCAGAGTCAATAAGTGAATCTGTTTTTTGAGCTGAGTATTCACCCAATCAATCACAATACAACTCAACACTTTGACCTAAAAATTAACCAAAGGATGAAAGAACTAAAAACTACTACTAACTAATAGAAACTAAACTACTACTAATAAAAAGTTCATAATCACCAAATGTTTTGTTTTGTGATGACAAAATATGAATTTGCTAAAAGGTCCAAAGTTTAGGTACCATTTAAACTCCATGTTTGGCTTTGTGAGTAACACTGGCGTCACTTTTAACATTGTATTTTAACACCAACGCCATTGTGACGTTAATGTGACACCTGGTGTTGTTGAATGTAAAACAATGTCTGGTGTTAATTTAACAACAACAACAAAACAAAATTGGTGCAAATTTTGTAACTCTTTCACAAATGCTGATTTAACACCAGGTAGTGTGAACGCTGTTAAAGTAAGACTGGCATTTTTATTGCAGAAATATTTAATTTGAAAGTCATATCGTTGGTTTGCAAGCTAAATATTTAACTTAGTTAAATATTAAGTTTGCAGCTGACATTTATAACTGTAGGAGTAAAATATGACTTTGAAAAATGAACACCCAAACAAACCAAATGTTAAGTGTTTACCGTGTAACTTGACAAACCTCATACCAATATGTGCATAAAAACAGTCTTAGTCTACAGTCATAATAATAATAATAATAATAATAATAATAATAATAATAATAATAATAATAATAATAATAATAATAAAATTCACTCAGCCCCTGCATGAATGCACGTTTTGGGAGCCGAATTTAATTGAAAGTTTAGTTTAGAAAAGCTATTTTCATTATTACAATTGTAGGTGTGTTCTTTTCTTCAGCATCACGCCCCTCACATTTTTCTTTTCGTTTTCCGTGTTGGCAGAAGTTGAAGAGTCCACTCCCCCGGTGACTGCAGCCAGTTCTACACCTGGCCATGGAAATGACACGTACCTTACAAGCCGTTGTTAGTTTAGAGTCCTGCGGGTGAGAGGCTACAATACTGGGGGGTGACAATTAAACCCGGAGTCTGGCGGAGGGTCGGAGCGGGTCGGCTCGGTTCGCAGCAGCAGCAGCAGCAGCCATGGGGGACCAAGACGCTGGTTCGGATGAAGAACTTGGCCTGAGAAGGTAAGGGCTCTGAATTATTGAACTCACTGAAACTTCACCATGCTACAGCATGTTCTCTTCCTCAGACAGAAACAGCGTTACTTTTTATATCAGATTTAAATCTTAACTGGGTCAAATCATCTCTGCCCGACTTTAATATTTTTGAAGCGATTTATATATATATATATATATATATATATATATATATATATATATATATATATATATATATAGTACAAGCGGCATTTTAATTTTAAGCATTTATGAATTTTCCTTGTCTTCAGGACGTGTAGCTTTCACAAAACATGTCCGTAGAAGTTAATCATGTTTACAAAAAACAAAAAACGAATTGATCTTTCAGTCGCTCTGTTGTAGTTTTAACGCAAATGAAAGACAAAAAGGTGTGCCTTAGTATAAATATTAGTTACGTACATTTAATAAAATCTATTCAGCTAACTGTTTTTCTTGTTTAGATAAAAAAAAAATAAAGTTTATTAGCTTTTAAACACATTTGCTATGAGCGGATCAAATTGCTGTATAATGTTTTAATGGTGTGTTTTTTTTTATTTTTATTAAGAACAACTGTTTTAGCTCTCATAAATTAATCTAAGTTTACCAGCACAAGCATGACACGTAATGAAGCCAAAGAAAACTGCACATAGTTTTTGATCATTAATGAACAAAAATGCTACTTTATTTCAAACGCTGAACAAATTTAAGAACCCAAACTCTGATGTTCATCGTCATGCCTCTTTCTTTTAGACATATATGTTGGTAGATGAGAAAATAATGATGAGAGTAAGAACAAGCAGGCTCGATGTCTGAGGAACAATTACCTCTGGCACATAATTGCTATGTGTCACCCAACAACTGTAATCAAGCACTTAAAGTAATTGGCAGTGGGTCTTTTTATTGCTGCATAAACTCATCACACTTCAACTTGGTTCCTTCCAGTCGGTAGTGAGCAAAGACTCATTAATCCATGAATCTCATAATAGGAGTGGTCCCAGGATTGAGCCTTGGGGTGCTCCGTGTGTGCTTTTTTTCTGTTTTCTTAGCTTTGTTAGGTTCACCACTGCTTTATGTTGTCCATAATGGCTTTAAAACGTTTCTGGTCTTCATGGATGAAGAGATTTAAATCACTTTGCTGATTTTCGTATTTCTGTAGTTTGTTGCTTTTTGAGATCTGTGTGCCTACTTCATGTTGTCAGACAGGTTCTATGAAAGAAGACACGTCTTGATTCTACAGCCATAACCTAAAAAAATAAAATAAATAAATGCTCCACATAAAAAAATTACAAAGAAATTGGGTAATTACTTTTTCACAAAATCCCAGAGTGGTTCGGACAGTGTTTATTAAAAAAGAAAAATCCATAACTGAGTGAAAGCATTTAAACTCTGGTGCTGAATTTTCTCTATTGCTGTCCAAAAACAAGTTAGTTTGGGACCATAGATAAAGCTGATCTGACTGTGACTAAAATGTAATCCTAAACCTGAATCTACTCTACTGACAGTAGATTGTCAGGAATGTGCAGGTAGATATATTTTCACTTTTCTTTCCAGGAAGTCCAGCTATCAAATGTCTTGTTTCAGCTTGAAACAAAATTAAGTAAAGATATTTTTTCACTGTTTGAGATAATAAACGGTATTGACTCAAGGAGAAAAGTCTTTATTAAATGGTTTGAATTAAACTTGTTCATCATTTTAGAGAAGAGAAAACTAGATTTTTTTTGACAGACATATAAAGGTGGTGATGATGCAAGGCACGTGACGTTTCTGCTCCATTTCCACTCCGAAGTTGTTTGTATTACACACGCTTCCTGTTGAGTTGCGTTTCTGCGCTTTGGTTTGGTTATAGTAGTATATAACTTTGAGATAATCGCTGCATCGTTTGGTGATGGAGCCAAGAATCGGGTGAAAACTGATTTCCACATCACGTTACAGAAAAATTTCCCATTGCTTTGGATGAAAATTATATATATATATATATATATATATATATATATATATATATATATATATATATATATAAAAAGAAAACAGCACTGATCGACAAGTCTGTATTTCCTGAGTTGATGGTGTTGTTAGTCCTGGGAGAGACGCCTTTTAAAAAATGATTATTATTATGTCTAGAGGAAAAATTGTCATTTTCCTTTATGTCAAGCTTTCATGCGGTTGGAGTGTGACAGCTGCAACTGCCACGCTGTAAAACTTGGTGTTTCACAATCCACCATAGCCCCGAAGCTGCATACATTTCCAAAACACTGAAAGTGCTTTGTAATGTACATTGACTTCCTTATTCTTAGCTTGTGTGTGTAATGATTTTAATATTAAAATGTTAGGATTTGAATATTTTTAAGGACGTAGGATTTGCAGACGTGACAAAAGGAGACGGTGAATGGGATGACCACTGAAAGAAAAACTATTTAGCCTAGCTAACGCTCATGACATTAAAAGATGTTTTTCTATCATGCAACTGTTTTTGATTAAACAAATAAAACCTGTTACAAAGTGTTAAAGACACCCTAAACTTTCTGATGCTGTAAAACTGCACGCGCTGATCTGCAGCGAGATTGCTTGCGCTTAAAAGAAAAAAAAAGAAAGATAGGAAATGAAACCACTAACTGCAAGGTCTTCTATCATGGTGTTGAAACACTGACAGCGTAACCATTTCACTACTGGTTAAAACTGTCACCCGTCATAACAGCCTGCGTCTGGGTGTGTGAGCCAACATCCTATTCATGTGGTGAGCAGGTGGTTTCCCGAGTGATGTATAATGTTCTATTATCACTTCTCTAGAGCTTTTTTCCCCCTATGGAAGCTAGCATTGAACAATGTGAACGACTAGGGTTGTACAATCAGTCTTTGTTTGTATAGCACTATTAATGTACTTCACAAGTAAAATAGGCAAAATAGTTACATAAAAAAAATAAATTAAAGCACAATGGCCCAGAATAAAATAAGTGATAAAAGCAAAAGAAGTGGCAACATAATCGGGCTGATTGTCCAGCTCCCGTGAACTAAAAGGAAAGGAATACCGAGGCGTTTCTGGAAGAGATTTACAGCAAGTTCACGCCAGTCCTGTTTAATCCACTTTATTCGAACTCTAGTTCGTTTGCCAAAAAGAGTCTGGTACGTTTGGGGGGGTGTGAATATGCAATTGAACTCTGATGGGGACCAAAAACTTCAAACTCTGGTTCATCTAAAAATCTGCGTCTTACTTTGGTTGAAGTAGGGTAAAAATGCTGAGCATTGTGGGTAAAAACAACCAAAACAAACATGTGAGCCTAGCGCTACTGCTAGAAATGTGTTATGATCTTTTTACCAAAGACAAGAAAGAAATCTTACAACCGCTAAAGTCCGATGCCACTCCATATTTGTTCACATTTTGTGAAGAAGGAAGTTGTACTCAGTGTCTTCTTCAGACGTTTCCTTCAGCTGTTCTTGGTGTAGCACCTCCACAGGCGAGGAGGGCAACAAGTTTTTCAAGGGGTTCAGCTCGCTGGACGCAGGGTGAAAGCGAATCACACCAGCTGAAAATGTAAAAACTTGCAATGTTAGTCCCCAATCAAGCCGAGTCTACCAAACTGTCAGGTGTGACACAAAGTGTCTAAACGGGCACTTAGTTCTTTATCTAAAGCTGATCAAAGGTAGATGCTAATATAACTATTTTAGTTGCAGTTGTTTCATAGATTTAGTTGCCATTTCATAGTTAGTATCTGGTTAAAAAGCGGACTATTTGTGGACCTTTGGCAAAGCGGACTGCGTATCCCATGATGCTCTGGAACCAGTAGAGGAGGAGCCTGGAGTTAGACGAAGAAGAAGAGTTTTTGGGTCTCCCTCTGAAAATGAGCTGTTAGTATGTTAGCTGAGTTCTGACTCTCTGTCGTGTATTTGTACGTATGATTCGTTCATTCTTTATCCACTAAAGTCCATCTAAAAATCCACCCGACTCCTTTTCGTCATTAAATCACTCGAATATACAACAGATGCAAGATAAGAGACACTTTTGGGGAACAAAGTGAATCATGTAACCATTTGTTATCATCTTTGCTCCCTTTAGCTCTTCATATCTGTCAAATGACAGCTCTGACAGATATTAAGCACACAAATGACAAAATGTGTCTAAAACAAAACACTTTTTGTCACTAAAGTTTAAGCTTACTGTCTAAACTTAAAAGCTTTTACAGGATTTCACTTTCATTCGTTCAATGTAGAAAGATGGAGCTTTTGTCAACATTATTTAGCAAAAAACGAAACTTTTTGGAACGTTACTAGAGATGCACCGATCTGATACTAACATCTGTATCGGTCCCGATATTAAATGACATTCTAGATTTAGAATCGTGACAATGTTTCCGGTCCATAAGGGCAGATCTGTTCAGTCTAATTCTATCTCACAGTCACAAGAAGAAACAGATGAACTGATGTTTCTATGTTGGTGAAAAGATGTAATCTTTAAAATGTATTCAGTGAGGCCTTCTGGTTAATCTGCAGTACACTGGTACTGGTTGACATTTATAGAAGTCAAAGTCTGACTCATATGAAGATGTGATATGTCTGGGTTTTCAGAACCTAATATCTTATAAGCACTGTTTGTGTTGCTTTTATCTGCTGCCTGTCCTGTACCCTTCTGATTATTGCATGCTAGCATGTGTGCAGCTAAGAGATAACTCTGTTTGCAAAACTACTCAATCTGACTGGTGAATGTTTTTTTTCTTTCACTCCAGAGAAGTAGGATAAGTGGTCAGTTTGTCCTTCAGAAGCCTTTAGCAGCACAAATACAGAGAGAGCTCAGGTTAACTCTTAAGTCTAAGCAGTCTGCAACCACAGGGTTCTATTAGGAACATACAATAGTTCTGACATATCACGGACCTCAACCATCTTCACCATCGCTGTGGTTTGCGCATGTAGGTTGTGCGTCAGATTTACGGGAGAAGAGAAAAAAAAAAAGGAAAAAAAACTGCGTTTAAAATTTTAACGTGTTAAAATCTGAGAGATTAAGATGATCAATTCGTACTTTTTGCCTTTGTCTTTGTTAGTTGAACAGCCCTTTAAGACGTTTTTTCCAAGTTTTTTTTTTTTTTTTTATCTTAATTGCTTTTTGCTTAAAAAAAAGCTATTAAAAACATTTCAATTGTTTTTGGTTGTTTTTTGTTGTGCATCTTGAGTTGATGTAAATGTGCTACATAAATTTACCTGACCTTTGACCTTAGACGACATGTGCCGCTCGAAAATAACAACAAAGTTCTTTACATCATTACCAAAGGACAATTTAATGCCAGCTAGAGTAAGTGACTAGCTAAGCAGTTGTTCTTTTAGAGCCTTTGTCATGTCCTAATTTAAAGGCAGAAAATTAATTCATCCTGTTTTTTGCACTGAATCGTGTGGCACTCCACAAAGTGCATGAGGAAGATTATTTATTCGTGTTAATGAACAAAGTCTGTCCGAGAACCATATCCAGGACATGTGACTCTGAAGTTAAAGTGTCGTTAAGCTGGTTAAAGGAGGAAATGGGACTGAACGCGGTTAATGGACAAAGTTCCAGCTGAATAAAAAAACAGAAATGTGTGTGTTTTTCATGTACTCTGCCATGATGTCCTACTTGGTAGATTGCATGAAATCCTAATGAAAAGTAACTTAAGCATGATGGGTTGGGTTTGTGTTAAATACATTTTTTTGAGTGGATAAAATTCTTATTATGAAATAACATCACAGCTATTAAGCTGCTGATGTATTTATTTCGTATCATATTGATTTAGGAATGACATGTTAATGAGTTTTAATGAGATTTTTTTTCCTTTCCAGACAGTTTCCCAAACACCTGCTTCATCAAAAGCTTCCTGTGTTCTACTCCTGGTTTCAGGGACTGCTTATGCTGTGTCTGCTGGTGTTCGTCGTGTTCTTGGCCTTTTCGGACAGCACCCTGTCGTGGTCCGAAACATTCTCTCTTCAGAGACAGTACCAGCGTTTTTTCAACCAGAACAGGCAAGTGCACGCACCTGCCTATCTGATTGACCCAAAACACAGAGCTTTTCATAATACAATGAAAGAAAAGACGACATTGACCCCTGAAGGCCTTCAGTACCATGAAGCTTATCCGCACAACTACAGGTTTGTCATGGAGAACGCTGAGGTTTGCAAAGTCAACTCGCCTTTCCTGGTCCTGATGGTGCCGGTGGCACCAAGCAACGTTGCGGCTCGGGACGCGATCCGGGCAACGTGGGGCAAAGACCGAGTGGTCCAGGGCGAGACGGTACTCACTCTGTTCGTGTTGGGTCTCGATAAAAGACACGATGTTGAGAAGCTCCAACAGGAGAACCAGCAGCACAACGATCTGATCCAGAGTAACTTCCTGGACACGTATCTCAACCTGACCATTAAAACCATGGTGATCATGAACTGGCTGGCCACGCGCTGCCCTGCAGCGGCCTACGCCATGAAGGTGGACTCTGACATGTTCCTGAACATCGATAACCTGGTGATCATGTTGAAGAAGCCAGGGATCCCCCAAAAGAACTACCTAACAGGAATGCTCATGTGGAACAGACCCGTTATCCGGTCCAAGAACTCCAAGTGGTACGTTCCCGAGGAGATGTACCCTGACCCCGAGTATCCCACATACACCCTGGGCATGGGGTACGTCTTTTCCAACGACCTTCCCGCTAAATTTGTCGACGTCTCGAAATACATCAAACCCTTTAACATAGAGGACGCTTATATTGGGATGTGCATTAAAAAGCTGGGACTTTCGCCGACGTCTCCGCCTGACCCTTCGCAGTTTAAGGCGTATAATTCTGTGTACGATCGCTGTGAATTCTCTAAGATCATTACGTACATTCTTGGCTCTTCGGAACAATTGAAAAACTATTGGGCAGACTACAAGAAGCCTGGACCTCACTGCTAAAGCCGTTCACACTACGGATGCAACGTGAAATCCCTTATGATGTAACTTATTTCTAGATATTCTGCAGGTTGAAAAATTGGGAATGACAATCAACTTTTAAAAAGAAGAGTGTTTTGCTTCAAATTTTGTGAAGCAAAGCTGTAATACATGTTACAGTTAAGCTGGCAGGATGTGAACCACTACTGGAATTGATGTGCAATTCTTTTAAAAATGGTTTTATGTTTTTTCTGTGTGTTTTGTTATATTTTAAAAAGGAAATTGCATAGAATGCACTGTTATTCAAACAGAGAAGTTGGCCTGCACTTTACCGAGTAATGGATGTCAAACACCAAAACTAACATGTCAACATGAAAAAAGGGCAAGGACTTTTACTTGAAGTTAGCACAGCATAACTAGTAAATGCAACTACGACTATCAGAGAAAATGTTGCATTATGTTGGCTATGTCCAATAAATTAAAAACATAAATCAACTGTGTTCCTGTCAATTGATTTTAAACGATGTACCTGGGATTTTGGAATAAAATGATACGTTTTGTGAATTTTGTATTCGATTTGCTTTTCTTTTCAGCCACAATTTCCCACATGTTCTTTAGATTTGTTTTTAATTGTTCTGGATTTTGACTGAGTACATACTAAAACTCATCACGATATGAGAGTTTCATATCCACCATTAAGGATGTTTGACTGATATTGATAATTGTAGATACGGGACTTTTTTTTTGGTTTTTGTTTTAAATACTGCCAAACTGGTGATGTGACATTTCCCGTTTTATCTACAGTTTTCTTTAAACACTGTAGTTTGTTTTATTTTTAAGCAGTTGTGTGGGGAAATCTAAAACTGTTAGAAGGAAGTTTAGCTTTCAACACGTACAATTAAGACAAAAATAAGTATTGCATGCAGCACCTACAACTCTAAACTTAAATTAAAAGTGGGTGGCGCTTGCTTATGGAAAGTAAAGATTAAAATGTTTGTAAGTTATTGCTTCACCATGTTGAAATTCTGACTTCTTTACTAGAACGCTGTTACCTTGACATCAAGTCCAGCTCCGGGTTCCCATTTCTGATTTAACTGGAACACAGTGTAAAACTTTCAGGAGTGCATTTTGTCTTCTGAAAACATCGGGAGAGTTTATCCGCTTCTCTCTGGAGCCAATACAGAGAGACCCAGAAGAAAGCAGCGATATGTTTGTTCTCTTAAGAGGAAAAAATGAAATTTGGCCACAGATGCTTTGGATTTTAGCTGCAAAATGAAGACGAAGAAAATGAGCTCACCGGTCGCCGTGATGTGTTACCCTTTTTTTATTGGTATTTAAGACATACAGAGTCTAAATCTTAAGATTTTATTTTTAACCGACCAATCCCTCTGTTTCTTTGAAAATAAAAAACAGTAGTTTGATGGAACTCAAAGTGCAACGTGGCTTTTATTTGTAACCTCTCAAGAGGTCAGATCATCCTCCCTGGGTCAGCTGGGTCACACCAACCAGCAGAACCCCACCCAACAGTGGAAACGGACTTTTTGTGCTCAGTTTCTGCCCGATGACAGAGATGATTTCACATCCTTCTGCTTGTTGGTCCCACATGAGAGAGTTTCCTGGTTCTGATCAGTCAACAGCAGTCGGGTTTTCTGAAGCTTCAAAACGCTCTGGCTGACGGAAACGTGCTCACCACTAACAAGTGAAGGCGTTACTCTCAGGTCTCCAATGGGTCTCTGAGAGACAGAGCAGCGGCTAACCGTTAGCATCTGAAAGAGTCCCCTCTGATGCTGCCTATATGAAAAAACCTTAAATATTTTGTAGCGTCCTCTATAGATTTCATATGGGAGTAGTTAGAAGCTAATGCTGTTTGGGGTGCAGTCTGATTCTGAAGGGACATAAACTGCTGTTTATCTGCTGTGGATCATCCTGGATTCAGATCCATCAAACATACAACAGCTGAAGTTGATGATGATCTGCAGAACTCAGGACCCTAGTGAGGAAATAAAGTTCTGGTCCAGCTTTCTGCAACAGAAACACTAGAATAACAGAAAGTTCACGATTTGCATTGAAATTAAATCTAAACTGAACATTTAATTGATATCTGTTGATATATCTGTGCAAAAATTTATCAAAAACCAACTTGACAAAACTTTACTGTACACTTTTAATAAGCAATTAATAAACTTATATTATCAAAAGAAAGACCCAGAATTTCTGTAAAGAGTTTTAATAAATGGACACAGGAAGCTGTCAGACCTGACAGCCCTACCAACAGTGCCGTATTTGTTAATAAGCTCAAGGCGCATGCGCCAGCCAAATGAAGCCTCGTGAAATAACGAAGCTTTCCAGCCCTTTGTTTTGCCCAAAGGTTCATTAATTCATGCTTCATTCATTACTCACTGGTGACATCTGCTGGTGAAACGGTGACAGCCTCACTCATCATACTAAAAAATAAATAAATAAAATAAAAAATAGCGTATGCAATGTTGTCTCAAAGTTTTTGTGAAACCCATGCTTGGTGACAGTGTCTAATGAATCCTGTTTAACTGTTTTATATTTTTATAGTTATTGAAATGATTTATACCCAAACTAATCCTGTAATATGTTGACTGTTTTTTTTTGTTATTGTTAGTTTTGTTTATTTTTTTATGTTACACTTATTCAACCGTAGAACATCAAATGTTTTATATTTATTATTATTAGTATTATTATTAGTATTATTATTATTATTGACTTGTTGGGTCAGACGGTATAGACCCTTTTCATAGTGACGTCAGACAATGGCCACCATAACTCGAATCGGTGTATCTTTACTTCCGGTGTGATTTTTTTCTCGGGAAACCTGACTGAAAAATTCACGGATACTCATTATCTTAAGGATATAATTAATGGTAAGGTTAATAATAACAGCATTAAAGTGTTAGATAACCATCATTACTCGTTGTCAATTCACCATTCTCTGACTGTGTATAAAATAAATAGCCTCCGATCGGAGAGTAAACCAGCTAGCAGCAGCTTTAGCCACAGTTAAGAAAAATATACACCGCTCCATCAGTGCTGTAACATTTAGAGATTCACTTTATTTATCAACTTTAATAAAACAGCATTTAAGTGTTAGTCGTTATTAGTCATTGTCAATTTATCATTCTCCAACTGTATTCAAAGGAACCAGCCTCTGATCGGAGAGTAAATCAGCTAGCAGCAGCTTTAGCCACAGTTAGGAAATGTATACACCGCTGCCTGTCAGTGCTGTGTTGCTAAGTTTCACAAAAATCACTCACATCTTCCAACACTGTTGTTTAGAAAAGCATTTTAAATATTGATTTTAGCGCTATCTGCCAAATAATTTACATATTCTGATGTGATTAATAATTTCTCCATTTGTTTTGTTGTCCATCTTTCTCAACAGTAGCCGACCTAACAACCCACCATATCTGAGATGATCCTGTTCCTCTGTCCACGGCAGGTTCAGTCAATCAGCTGTGGAACATTTGCTGCCTAGTCAAACTATCATGGGCCTCTTGATTTAAAAGGAGACAAACCAGTACAGAGCCTCCCTGCTCCTGCAAGTCACACTTCTTGGATGAACACTCACTACTGCAAGCAGCTGTTAGAAATGAAATCTTTGTGTATCTATTCTGCGGTTAATATCTATATGTATCTATTAATAAATGAATTGATGTTGTGTAGAGTTCTGTAAAAACTATTGTAAATAGCTTCTCTTGAGTAATCTACATATATGTAACTTTTACATTTAAATTGCTTCTTTTTGTAAATTTTACA
This sequence comes from Poecilia reticulata, assembly GCF_904066995.2. NCBI lineage: Eukaryota > Metazoa > Chordata > Actinopteri > Cyprinodontiformes > Poeciliidae > Poecilia > Poecilia reticulata. The sequence goes on along the minus strand of NC_088830.1, from coordinate 7,682,724 downwards.
CATCTGGCAATGAAGTATGTGGAGGAGAGGAAATGCTAAAATTAAAGCTGCCATTAAGGACCAAATACATAAGGTTTGTGGCTGTTTCTTTAAAACATATATTTAATAATTATATTAAATACTACATGGTTACTACATTACACAAACATAATTACTACAGTTAACCATTTAAGTCATTGATAGAGAAAATGAATTTGCAAAAGGCATATACATTTTATTTCAACAGTATGTACTCAGGGTTTACAACTTAAGAAGACATCCATGTTGGGTCCTTGGAGGGTGCCAGTCTGCAGTGAACTGGTGCCAGTCTGCAGTGAACTGGTGCCAGTCTGCAGTGAACTGGTGGCAGTCTGCAGTGAACTGGTGGATGACAGAGACAATAATATACTGTAGTGAGCAGTTTGAAGCAGAAGTCCCACCATGTGATCCACAGGGTTTTCCCAGCTGAGCACAAACTTCATGCACTTTGTTTCCACAGGCACCACAGCAGAATCAAGTGTAACCTGTTAAAAGGGATGTAAAGTTGTTATTCCTATGTTATCAATTTTCTACAGCCAAGTCTACAACAGCAGGAAGACAAAGTATAAGAAACTTAACCTTCTAATCATAACATTTGATAAATATTAATTGGAGAAATGTGAAGTTAATGAGCTAATATAGATAGATAGCTCATCACATTTCTCCAATGAAACGTTAATATCTATATCTATCTATCCATCTATCTATATCTAAGACAACGTCTTGTAGCAAGAGTTTAACTTCTCAGGACGTGATGGAGTAGAGGGTGTTTGGCATAACTTAAGTTTTGGACTTGTGGCTACAAGTAATGTTGCTACTTAGCGGGTGGTGAAACTAGCGTTAGTGAGGAGGGTTTAATACTATCATGCATTTTACATGACGGGTGGCAACCCCAGTAAAAATGTGATTAAGATTTAAATACGTTCCATTTCCAAAACAGAAAGGCTACGTAATGTTAGCCAGCTAACAAATTACTATTGCTATCCTAGCATATCAACTAACAACTAGAAAAAACAAAAACACGTACCTTTGTAGTCAAACTGGTGTCATTCAACAAGGAATTTGTCCAGTTTAGATTATGTTGAAGAAAATTTGTTTGCAAATAGTGATATATCTTCAAATCATATTTGTGGCAGCAGCTTTAAAGTCCAGAAACAGCGTTAACTACACACACCGGAACTAAAGATACACCGTTTCGAGCCATAAAGGAAGTTGTGTGACGTCATGTGAAAAGGGTCTATTCTGACTCGCTCTCTGAAAAGCTAAAATTACTGCAAGTTTGACACTTGTGGTGTTCCAGTAGGCCACACCAGCACTTTTCTTTTGCATAGCTTCCTCTTAGTGATGGGCAAATGAAGCCTCATGAAGCAATGAAGCTTTCCTGCCCTTTGCTTTACAAAAAGGTTCATTACTCGATGCTTCATTCATTACTCGCTAGTGACATCTGCTGGTGAAACTGTAACAGCCTTGTCACTCAGTTGGAACATACTTCCAAAAATTACTAAATGCAATATTGTCAAAGTTTCCATCAAACTCATGTTTAGTAACAGGAGAATCAATGAAACCATATTTAATTGTCATATGTTTTAATTATTAAAATTATTTGTAGCCAATCTAGTCCTGGTTTATGTTGAATGTCAGTGGATGTGTTGGGTTTTCTTTTATGTCAGACTGATTTGACAAAGACATTTGATGTTTTAGTGTCTTGGGAGTGCAGTGCCTGTTGGGACATTCGCTTTTTCTTGGATTTATAATTGGCTCTCATCCCTTATATTTGGCTACATGTTGAATTTTAGTTCTACAACAGGATTAAATCTGTTTCTGCTGTGCAAGACTGATATATCTTTGCCAATCAGACTACAAATAATAGTGGAACTTTGCAGAAGGTGAGAAATTGGGAGGTGGAGGGTTAATTATTGTTATCTAAGAATTTTATTGTGAGCGATCATCTCAAAGTATTCCCAGATATCAGAGATTTTCCTCTTGCTGGCTCCATTTCAGACAATTAATCAAGTTTACTTGTGTAGTACATGTCAGCAACAATACAGTTCAAAGAGATTTACATCATAAAAACACAAAAATATAATTATAAAAAAACAACATAATCTACAATTGAGAAAAGCAGTAACAAACATTACATTTTGATGAGTGCCATGATCAATACACATCAAATATGTTGGTCAATATTCATTTTATTTTGGCTACTGAAGACAAATATTCTCCTCTGATGCGAGACCAAATGAACACCAACCCATGATGCAGCGCGGCTCACCGCGCTTTTACTTTGAAAACCGACACGCAAAATGAAGCAGTCACGTGACCCATGCAATGCGAGGCCTCGTTTGTTGCCAGTCACGTGGTTTTCAGCAAGACGTCACAAGCCTCGAAGCGGGGTTTCATCGGACACGCCCCCTTTTTACTCGGTACAAGCCTCGAAGCCTGAATTCATATGGCCCATCACTACTTCCTCTCACAGTTGAGTGGTTTCAGGGTGTTTTCAGAGCGGGTGGGACAGCCGTGACAGCCTCTCCGTGTCGATAACAGAGGTGCAGCCAAAAACCTTATCAGGCTTTTCGCTGAAGTCAAGAATCCCGCAGCGAGCTGTCACCCCGGCGGGCGGGCGGGCGGACGGACTCCTGCTGCCTGCGGCTCCATCGGTGAGGACCTTCGGGGTTCGGTCGGTCCCCGGCCTCCGGTGGGCTCTCCGCCGAAGTCGGTGTCATTTTGTTCACGTTTTCTGCTCTGAATGGACCAAGGCGACGTCTGGAAATGTTCTGCGGTGATGTGCGGGAGCCCCATCCTTTACATAAGTAAGCTAATGCTTAAATTAGTACATTCCTTTCTGAGTTTATATTCTGTAGCAGGTGGTTCGTGACACTAAACTGTTGAGGGCCTATTATTTTTTGATGAGTGGAGGCGTGGGGGTTATGAGAAAAATAATAATGCTTCGTCGTAAATAAAGTTGGATATGCTGAAAAAAAGAGGTTTTAAATGTACAAAAGACAAACGTTGGTTTTAGATCAGTGGTTCTTAACCTGGGTTCGATCGAACCCCAGGGGTTCGGCGGAGCCTGTGCCGCGGAGGTAAAGACACACTTGTGTAAAGTGGTGATGACGCCCCGCTTTGCCATCACTTGCTGCAGAGGATCACGTTACGTTACATTGCTTAGCCAATCAGAGCTACAGAGGAGCCCTGATTGAAGGAGCTCCACTCTCAGCATGGATTTGAACTTGTGTCCATAGACGTTAACACGTAGACGCCTCATGGAGCGGGCCGGCCCGTTGCTGCGATACGTAACAGCGTCCGCCATATTGAATGTGGAATATGTGGTATGGATCGAACAGAAAGGCTACGTAATGTCATGGATCGAACTTTATAAAGTGCCGTTCTACAAAGTATTTTAAGTTAATACCTGCCATTGACACATTTTCTCACACACATTAATGTATTTGACAATCAAAGAAATTACTAAAGACAGAGTTTCTAACTTTTGATGTGAATATTTAATTGTTTTGGGGCCTTTCTGAATAAAGAGCACAATGTTTTATTTGATAGAAATGATTGATAATTTTTATATTGAAATTGATGAACAGACACACTTTTGCAGTGTTTTATTAAAGAATATATTTACATAATTCCATAATTTAATGTGCATTTAACATTTCAAGACAAACTATTTTCCTGTATTTTTTTATACGTTATTGAGAAATGACTTTTGATTTATAAATCAATCATTGTCAAACATTAAACTACATATTTTTCTTACTTTTTTCAAGAGAATAAATATTTATTACAGTATGTCAACTCTGCTTTTGACAGCAAAGAGTGAAAATAATTCTAACAGAGTAAATTATTTTTATTTCATTACATAAGCTACATTATTACACTAATACTTCAGATTGAGATATTTAAAAATACACACAAAGTGAAAGAATAAAACATTTATTATACTGGGAACACTGGTCACAGGCTACAGTCTGCTGGTCACACTGGGAGAACTCCAATGACTTCTGAGATGTCCTGGTTCACAGGCTAAAGTCAAGGATAAAAGAGAAATTATCCAAAAGTGTAATAGAAAATACATACGATCTATGTTTTGTATATGTTTCTTTCACATTCAGAAAAAGACATTTTCAGCATGTTGGGCTCTGACTCGTAGCATCTTTATAGCTAAATACCGACATGGTGAAGCTGAGCTGGGAAACAGACTGAAGAACAGCAGCTCCAGCTCTGATCCTGACTGATCTTTACTCACAAAATCCTCTGGTTTTTAATTAACTTCTCCTCTAACAGCAGTTTCTCATCAGCTCTCTCTCATTAGAAAACAGTATGAAAACGTTAGCTGCTATGCTAACAATCAGCGGTTATTTCGGGCCAATTTAGCTACATAGGAAATATTTTCCGATTGTTTAGAAGGACATTTCTGGCTGCAAAGTCAAGTAATTCTGATCTTTCATCCTTACCTGGGGAAGGTAATCCTAACGAATCCAGTTTGTTTCATAAAACGGTTGAAACAAGTCCACAGAGCACAGGACTTAAGGAGCTCCGATCGCCCTGCTGCCACATAGAAGATGGCGGACGCTTTTACGTACGACTCAGTGCTCCATGAGGCGTCTACGTATTGATGTCTATGCTTGTGTCTTTAATTACTTCAGCAAAGCTCACCGTTTTTACCAAATTCTATAGTGTAAATTTGCTCCTTAGTCGCATCTTTTCGGGGTTGCTACTGCGTCTAGTGGAGTGGTAACACAACTAATATAATTACATTACTAAATCAGAATACCGCAAAGTGGTGAGAAGGGTTCTGTGAATGCGCATATAAAACTGTACCTCATAAAAGGTTAAGAACCACTGTTTTAGATAAAGCAGCGCCATCATTTTGTTCGCTGCTCTAGAACAAATAACAGGAAGCATGGCAGATGTGCTGTTATGTTGTGGCAGCTAACAGAGGAGCCTTACTTTTTCAGAGAAAATTATTTGCTAAATAAAACCAAATTAGTCAGGGTGGGGTTTCTTGTTGCCCTAAGAAAAGTGTCATCAGCAAACAAACATTTAGAAATTATAGAAGTTCAGAAATATATCTCAGTCAAGCACTTTTTATCCTCAAAAATGTTTGATTTTTGTTTTCTTTGCTTGTTTATATGTATGAGTATGATCAGAAATACTTATGTATTGGTTGCTTTAGTTTTTGGAAGAAAATTCTGTTTGATAAACATTTAAAATTTTGTTGGGACAGGTTGGGATAGGGGCAAGAAAAGACTGAAAGTTAAAGGATGCTTAAAAAACCCTTGCTTGTAACATTTCTCTGGAGGACAGGGTAAACAGGTGATTGATTCACAAGGAAGGATGGGGACAGGTTCAACACTTTGTGAGTCCAACTATTTAGGTACAATGATCTTCAATGTACAATTGCGAGTAATTTTGAGATTTTATACCAAAAAGGAAAGGTGATGCAGCACAGTGAAGATCCAGGAACAACGTTTTTGGAACATGTTCCCGGCATTAAAATTTAATTAAATTAATAAATTAAGTTTGTCCATTTGAACATTAAATATCTTGAGTTTGTAGTGAATTCAGCTGAATATAGGATGAAAAGTATTTGCAAATAACCCCATTCTGTGTGTAGTCATATTTTACTCAATGGCCAAACTTCATTGGAGTTGGGGCTATAATAAGGCCTTTAAGGAGCCCAGGAGTTTAGACTTATGATAATGAACTGTATTGAAAACCGGACAATGTACAACTCAAACAGATGCCACAGTGTGATGTGCTGTACTAGATTATAGCAAAAGCTAATTTGCATCTGCAGTCCCTTGACGACAATTTACAAAAATGGACATGCAATAAAATAAGACAGAACAAAGTAGAATCTGTGGCGAGACATAGATTATGGCAAGGAGGGATTCCAACTCATCACCAAATATGCTAACCAGTTTTAATTCTTTTCTCTACAGAAAACCTTTATGTCAGGAGAAGACGTCGTCATTTCGCTTTTGGTTTCAGTTCCTGGTTCTTTTTTGCCTGCTGATCCTCTGTCTCTTATACACCATGTGCAATAACACACAGTCACTATGTGAAGGTTTTTCTCTCCAAAAGACCTTCAACTGGGTTTTTGTCCAAACTTCTCTGGGTAATGCACCGCCTTATGGAGTCCACCTGAAACACAGACTTATGCTAAATGATATGCATGACAACACAGAGCCACATCCTGCGCAGCAGCAGCGCCTTCAGTACCATGAAGCTTATCCGCACAACTACAGATTTGTCATGGAGAACGCCGAGGTTTGCAAAGTCAACTCGCCTTTCCTGGTTCTGATGGTGCCGGTGGCTCCAAGCAACGTTGCGGCTCGGGACGCGATCCGGGCAACGTGGGGCAAAGACCGAGTGGTCCAGGGCGAGACGGTACTCACTCTGTTCGTGTTGGGTCTCGATGGGGAAATTGATGTCAAGGAGCTCCAACAGGAGAACCAGCAGCACAACGATCTGATCCAGAGTAACTTCCTGGACACGTATCTCAACCTGACCATTAAAACCATGGTGATCATGGACTGGCTGGCCACGCGCTGCCCTGCAGCGGCCTACGCCATGAAGGTGGACTCTGACATGTTCCTGAACGTCGATAACCTGGTGATCATGTTGAAGAAACCAGGGATCCCCCAAAAGAACTACCTGACAGGATTGCTTAAGGGCAATGTGCCTGTTATCCGGTCCAAGGACTCCAAGTGGTACGTTCCCGAGGAGCTGTACCCTGACCCCCAGTACCCCATATACGCCCAGGGCATGGGGTACGTCTTTTCCAATGACCTTCCCGCCAAATTTGTGGAGGTCTCAAAATATATCAAGCCTTTTAACATAGAAGATGTTTATATTGGGATGTGCATAAAAAATCTCGGACTTTCAGTTACATCTCCTCCGGATTACTCTCAGTTTAGGGACTATAACACAAGATATGATCGCTGTGAATTCTCTAAGATCATTACGTACATTCTTGATTCTTCAGAACAACTGATCGATTATTGGACAGACTACAAGAAGCCTGGACCTCACTGTTAGGACAAACATTAATAGTGATATGGGATTTACTTTTTATAATTTTTTAATTAGGATTTTTTTTTTTATGTTCTTACACTGGAATCTTTTGTTTCAGAAACTTTCAATCTGCACTTTATTGTAAAACAGGGAATTTATTATTATTATTTTGACATGTTTTATTTAAAACTCATTGCTGTCACACTGAGCAGCATTGAAGTTAAATTTAATTCACTCTAAAAATAATTTCTCTTTTTTGAGTGTTCCCCCCCCCCCCACTTCATCCGTCTAACAGATTTATATTTATCAAAAACTTTTCTGACTATTGCATGTAGCTAAAGGTTCAACCTAGTCAGGTTTATCTTGTTCAAGCCACTACCAGTGCTTCGCAGATGTACAAATACTTTTGCATATTTTCAATATTTATTCATGTTAAAGCCTGGAATTGTGAATGTGTCTATTAAATGTAATTAATCTTGAACTGATTTTTAAATAAGATTTATAATTTTTTTTCATTGCTAGATGTGGGATTCTGGTGGAGACATGCCCTAAAAGGCCTGCAGCAGAAATTGCAGAGAATGATAGTTCAGCAAACGAATAACTCAGGGTGACTGAATGCAAATGCAAAAGCACTTTTGTATCACAAAAAACAATACATTCAATGGAATTGATTAAAAACTATAATTGACGAAGAGCAAGTTTGTAAACAAAACCCAATATACAATTATTCAGAATTTAATATACTGTCCACTCCTGCTTTGATGTTATTTATTTTTTTACGATATGTCAAACATTTTGCTTTTAGACAATGTATTGTACATATGTTCCCATTGTTTGGGATACATTTAAAATTAAATGAATATGATTGCAATGTTATTGATTTTTGTTAAATCTGCTCTTTTAGAATTTGGCTGTTTATAAAAAACAATTGTCAAATAAATTTTTCTAATGAACGAAGCCAAATGAAATTAGGTTTTGTTTGCACTTCACCAAAAATCATAAAGAAAAGACAGTTTGATTTATTTAAATGCGACTCTCGTGTTTTCTGTTGGCTTCAAAGGCAGCAAACGGCACATGAAGTTTGGAATTGTAATTAGCAGCTTTCTCGTGAAGTCTTTGCTAAATTACTTCCTCGGTAAAGAAATCCTGTTTACATCTACCGAAGTCACAATCTGCCAAGTGGGTTGTAGTGTTGTGCAGTGCAGAGCATGTTTTAAAAAAAAACGGTCTTAATGTATAATATCTGTATTGAGCTTGCAAAGTTCCACTAAAGTGCTTTTTCTGTGTCCAGTTGTGTCATTCTACCTCACTTTAACTATCACTAGTATAAAACAAACATGACTTGCATATAAGTGTATTGAGAGAGGACCTTTGATGGTTGGCAGAACTGGAAATTGGTCAACAAGTCATTGTTTTTGTTCAGATATTTATCAGCTCCTGCAGGACTTTTTTTGGTTTTGACCAGTAGTGGAATGTGGGAGCAGATTTCCCAGACAGAACTGAGCAGGAAGGCTGACCGGGTGCAAACTTCCTCAGGAAGGGAGCAATTCTGACTAAGCATTTTAAAAAAAAAGTATTTAGTTCATGGTCCTGTAATAACTACAAGAACCATCACATTTATTCAAGAGATGACTGATGATTCTCTATGATCCATAACAAAATATCAGTAAGTCTGCATTTAAACTCATTAACGTTCCTATTACAGAGCATACCAATTTGCCAAAACAAAATGCAGACTATTAAACCTTACATGACTACTAAACATGCCTGTTTTCAGCTTGAACTTAAATACAAACAAGAAATTGTGTTCATTTGTTTTTCATTTGAAAATTCGTTATTACGTTGGATAAACGACAAAAAGTCAAATCGAAACAAAGATGTAAAAAACGGCAAGGTTCGCCTGACACCTAGTGGCATAAAAAGGTTATTGCACGAGTGGGATTTGAAATCGAAATTGACTATATACTGTGCAACTATATATTAGAGCAGTGGTATATATAGTCTAAAATAGTGTGGAAAAAGTGTTTACCTCCCTGCCGAGTTCCTATTTCTTTTACGTGTTCGTCACTCTCAAGTGTTTCAGAGCATAAAGTCAATCTAGATATTAGACAAAGACGACACAAGTTTTTTTTTTTTTTTTGTCAAAGTGGCGGAAAGAGGCCTCCATAGATTTACGTCGAAGCTTAAACCTTTCGAACAGTGAATCATGTTTGCTGTGAAAGCTGTTTGGTTTTGCTCTGTTGTTGGCCAGAGCCGACAAGGAAGCGGGGCGTGTCCAGTCCGCTGACAAGGATCTGTACCCTCAGGTAGCAATACCTTTCAATGGCCGCGCGCAGTTGTTTTATTTTTCCACCGTGTCATGTTACATCTACTTTAACATGACTTCCCATCTGCTGGGAGCGTTTCTGTACCTCAGAGAAGACGTCGAAGAGAGGAAGAGTGTCTGAAAAACAAAGCGAGGAACACAAAGGTAGGCTACGGGAGGGGAAATACAAAGTTATCGACGGGTTGTTAGACGATATAACTCGGTTAGCTTCCGATTATCGGACTGCAGGATGAAACACCTCAACCGTGTTCAGTTTTACACAAGTTTGGGGTCGTGTTCTTAGAGAAAATCATCTGGTGCAGGCAGCATACATCACCTACTTCCTTATTTTCTAAGTAAAGTTTTCCTACATGTTGCGGTCTAAATTTAATCACAAAAAACTCCATACATATGTAATAGCTGTTTTATTTTAACAATATTATAGATGTGAAGTTGGTCAAAATTGGTTTATTCGGCACGTTTCTCACTAGTGAATCACGAACGATCCGATTCTTTTGAACGGCTCTTTACCATGAATGACAGGATTCGAGGACTTGTTACTCCTTGGTTCATAGCTGAGTGTTTGCAGTTATTGTGCTGCCTTAATTGTTATAGTTAACGGTGTACGAGAGGAATTTTGTTTCTGCCAAATCAACTCAAGTCCACTTCTTTCCTGTTTATTACATTTTCCTCCTTTTTGTCTCTATATTACAAATGGCACTAAAATATAAAAAAATATACACCTGTAAAAAATAAAAAACTACATTAGTATTTGACATTTTGAATTTTTTGAAAAAAAAAAATATATATATATATATATATATAAAATTCTGCGGTTATATACTGAATGCAGATGATTGAACTTTTTTTGTGAACTTCACTCATGAGGATGAAGATTAAACTTTTATGGATAAACAGGATTGTTCTTATAAAGATATACACTTACAAAAATTGATAATTTGAACATGTTTTTGAAGTGAAAGTATCCTGAAGATTAGGTTCCCTTCAGAGATCCATAATCCCAAATTTACAGAGTATTGTTGTGTTCAGTTAGTGAGATTCATGGTTTATTTCTTTTATTTCCTTCAGTCGTGTGAAAAGTAGAAACCTAAACAAGCCATTCAGGTTTTGGATCCAGAACCTTAAATCCCCCAGCCTAACAGTCCTCCTGTCTGTTTCTGCCTGCTGAAGGCATTGCTTTTGATTTGAGGAACCTGTTCAACTTGTCGACTTGCATAAACAGGATTCTCTCACTTTTACTCTTCACCAAACTTTATTTTACCTTGCAAGTGTAAACTAAAATAGTCATGTTTAAAATTTAAGGTTTTAAATTTTAAAAATAATAATGACTTTGAAAAAAATTTAATAGCATAATTATTTTCTCAAATTATGTTGTATTAACCCAACTATGTAAACCATCCAAACAGTCTACACCAGGGGTGCTCAAACCTTTTGAGAGCAAGATCTACTTTTTCTCTCACCAGCCGCCTGAGATCTACCTCATGACACAAAGACATAAAAATTGCAAATTAAACTCTAATTACTTATTTTATATGCGAATATACATCAGTTATAGCAGAAATAATAAAGTGACAGAAAACCTAATCTAGTTTCTTCCTCAGTGAGATTCTGACACTGGGAGCAGGTTACTGGTTTCTCAGTCAGAAGCTGGTTGCAAACCTGACGCCAGCAGGTGTCAGTCAGTCATGGTAGATCTGAAATTTGGTTTGATGACCTCGATATGAGAAAATACAGACTGATAGGGGGAACCAAAGAGCCCAATAAAGGTAAAGGCAAATCTTCTGAAGTCGGGATATAATTAATTTAATTTCACATAATTATCGCGGTAGAATTTGTTAAAACTTAAATGAAATATATTTGTCCTATTTGATGTTTGTTGTGACGTATGCTCACAAACGAACGAGGTAATTAGTCCAATTTTGTCGTTTATTGAATGTTCAGAAACTACAGCAGATGTGATGAGCCACAGCAAAGGTAAAAAAAAAGGTAAAACAACCCGAACAGACTATCAACTGAAAACATCTCCTACCTTTTTACTCTCGGTCTCTGTCGTTTAAGCACACCCGTTGCCGTGGCAACCGCCTGCACCCCGCAAGCCGAGCAAAGATTACATTAAAAACACAACATTCAGTCCGTTACGATATCAGGTTTCCAGGCTTGATATTTATTTCTCGATTATTAATAAGCCTCTCATGAACACAGCGGTGGTTGCGTAGCTAATTTAAACTCCTACTCTGTTCGTCAGTCGGTCTTTGAGTCGCTTTTTTTTGTTTTTGTTTTTTTGTTAATGGAACCGAAACGCACAGAGTTGCGCAACACCTTGTTGAAACAATTACTGAGATTATTAATTTTAACACGTTTCGTTGACTTTTTATAATTATTCTTTTTTAATGAAGCTACAAACGTTTAGGATCTTAGTGAATTGGTGTAATGGGTCTGCCTTTTGGTTTTTATAAAAAGAACACAATAATAATAGAAATTTAATCTGCGCTAATGTTGATATAGATCAGAAACAGAGCTCATATAACTAACTCCAGATGTCTCTGAAGTGGTTACATTTACATTTTATAACTTTAATAACTTTTAAAGCCATTAATGGTCTTAGTTCCTCATACGTAACATATCTGAAGAAAGTTTTTTAATCATGCCAAAAGTGGGAAGGGGAAACTCACAGAGACGCAACGGTCTTCCTCCAGACAGAAATATGTAACTTTTATAAAAAACATTGTTTTACAGTGTGCTGTGGTGGTGCAGGGGTTAAGCACAACCCACATATGGAGGCCTTGGTCCTTGACGTGGCCGTCACAGGTTTGATTCCCGGCCTGGCGACCTTTGCCGCATGTCTTCCCCATCTCTCATTACCCACTTTCCTGTCAGTTAACTATCAAATAAAGGCCAATAAGACCAAAAAAATATATTGTTTTACGTATTTGTTTAAACTGTGACAGTACGGTATGAGACAGAAGATCTGTGAAAGAAATCCACATCCTCTGTGTTCTCCCAGCACTAGCTAGAAACAACCAATCATAGCCAAGAGGCGGGTCTTAGTGCTGTCAATCACACCCATTTACACGCCACTCACCCCCGCTGTTGGCAGAGCCTGATGTGAATGCTAAAGCTAGATAGCATGTCCACCGATGACAGCGGATAAACGGTTTTTCTGTAACGGTGAGTTGTTTCTTCACCATTAGCACATTTAGCTGCTCATACATGATCTTGATTAACAGCAGTAAGGCCCTCCTCCTGGCTATGTTTGGTTGTTTTGGTGTTTCTCCAGACGGCAATAGTAGCTCAAGGACGAGGTGGAGCAGGTCAATCTTTTCACAGATTGTGTCATATTATACTGTCACAACATGGTGACAGTTTCAACAAATATATTAAAAAAAACATACTTTTTTTTTTTTTATAAAAGTTGCATACTGCACCTTTAATGAATGGGAATCCCCTGCCAACCAGGAAAACTTGTCTGATTTGGATCACTGGCTCTTGAGCAGATCTTGAGTTCAGTGCCAAGTAGGAAAACCAATGTTTTCGATGAACATTTCAACAGTTGGTTGGCGTCCCACCCTCATCAACCGCCAGGCTGCCATATTTCTCCTCTGATCTGGAGGCAAGTAAAACAGGAAGTCAAAGCAAGAGGAGGAGTTTAATTTTTCTGAGACGGCAGGCGTCTGTTTCTGTCAGGTGTTCTTAGGTTAGGTTCTCATTCTGTTTATGAACCAGTATGCTTTAGGTAATGTGTTCATTCCAGAGTCAGATTGTAGAACCGCTTGTCTGAGACGTGGAAGAAAAAATAAGATGAATAACTTACTGAGAGGTACTGTTGTTTTCATTTTTTTTTTTCACAACTTTGTGTTGCTTCCTCAAATCGAAAACATTTTTACACATTGGTTGTAGCAAGTTTCAAAGGTGTTGGAAACGTATTTTACTGAAGTTTAGTGAAATGAGTACAGAAAAGATTCTGATGGTGTTTCTTTTTGTTTCTTCCGCTGTTGTGGCCCCAGTGGTTTTTATCTCTACTTACGCCACACATACAGAAAATACAAATATGTCACTGTGTGAGAAAACAGTGTGTGTGTCCTAACTGGGTGTGTACAGTGGAAAAGGTTTAAAGATAAGATTAAGAAAGTGATAAATTAGGTCTGCATCCGCAAACCCTGTTGTTTTTCTCCTTGTTCCTGAGTTACTTGTTTTTTGTGTTGCAACTTTGTCTCCTTAAAGGTGAAACATCAAACTCTATAAGTAACAGAAAGTTGACATATTGTCAGGACTGTTTACTTCCTGTTTTCTCACTATAAATGTATAAATATGGTCAAAATATATGATTAATGCCTAAAATTATTCTTTGTATTTAGTCCCTTTTTTAGCCCTAAATTTAGTTGTTTTATTTGACATTCTTGTCTTTATTTTCAGCAGATCTGGGACATTTTTCACATGGTTTGGCTCGTGGACATTGCCTGAGAGCTGCATTAACAGGTATGTGCAACTTATTTACCCTATATAGAAATATTTTGACTTTATCTTTTCTCATCATTTGAGTGCTTAAAGATCCATATATTAAAGCTTGCTAGTACAGCGAGTCCATTAATATTCACTCAGCTGCTTTGGGTTTGTCTGCTGCACATCCATGATACGACAAATATCCTCAAAGAGCCGTTAATGCTGTTAAAAGTGTTACAGCTTTCTCTGCATTCAATGCATAAAATTAAATATTAAACATCTTTCCTGTTGTAATTTGACACTTGTCAATAAAACAGATTTGATTTGACTGGCTAAAATAATATTTAAGCCCACAAATGTTGAAGTTTGAAACTCTATTTATGTGGCCCAATTAAACAATAGAGTGGCCGTGGGGGTATTTTGTTAAACTTTTGCATTTATGAAGAAAGATTTTTGTTTCAGGTTTACATTAAGAACTATCAGACATAACATTATTAATAAATCACATCTTCACATGTTAACTTTTATACTTCCGTGTTCATGAATGAGTTTGTAGAAATATGTTTTTGATTATTTACTCAGGAAAAGGCTCAGGAGTTAAAACTAATGGACATCAATAAAATGTATGTTGCTCCTCTAATCCTAAATTAATTCAGTTTCAAGGCAAATTTTAATCTTTCCACTGATGGACTTGTCTGCTGTGGATGTGCCCACCATCAGATTATGCTGCCTTAGAGTTTTGGTTGCCAGGCAACAGAAACCAGTTCCAACTGGAAATGCTACAGTCAGTCAACTTAAAATCCGATTAGGTTTTTGGGGGTTTTTTTCACTTTGACCAGCTTGAATTTAAAGGTATTGCTCATTGGCTAGACAATTAAGAAGTATTTTCATTTAAAAATGCTAAAATAATAACAATTCTTGGAAACCTGTCTTGTACATTAACAGTATTTGAGTATAGCATGTTCTTTACTCAGAACTTAGTCCTTTACACATGCTTTGCTCTGAAAGTTTTGCAATAACATTACTTTTTTTTATATATATATATATATATACACACAGTTCTAATGGACAACAGGAGACAACTGAAGGACATCTTCATCTGCGTTTTGGTAGGAGTGACATTGGTCATCATTTACCTTACCTATGACAACGAGCCTGATCGCCTGTATGGACCAGCATATAAAAAGTCCAACGTCACGGCCTCTATGCCGCCTGAGCCAAAGTGGGAGGACCCAGGACCGTACCATGTGTCCTACCCACGGAACTACAGATTCTTCATGGATAACTCTCCAACGTGCAAGACCACCAACCCGTTCCTGATCTTGATGGTTCCCGTTGCTCCCACCAATTTGGAAGGTCGGGACGCCATCCGAAGAACGTGGGGGGGTAAGAAAATGGTCCTGGGTCAGCTGGTTGAGACCGTCTTCATAGTGGGGCTACCTGGAGGGGTCGACGCCAACCAGCAGCAGGCGAGACTGAAACAGGAGAGCGAGCGGTATCGTGATCTCATTCAGAGTAACTTCCAGGACAGCTACCGCAACTTGACCATCAAGACCATGGTCATGCTGGAGTGGCTGGCTCAACACTGCGCCAAGGCCAGCTTTGTGATAAAAATCGACTCGGATATGTTACTGCATGTTGACAATTTGGTTGCATTGTTACTGGACCCCAAGACGCCTAAGGAAAACTACATGACGGGTTTGGTATGGTGGCACAGCCCAGTTTTAAGAAACCCTTTCAACAAGTTCTACATGCCAACCCACGTGATCGCAGAGCCGGAGTATCCCCCCTACCCTCTGGGCATGGCTTACGTCATGTCTCTGGATCTACCCAAGAAGATCCTGAGAGTATCGTCTCAAATCAAGCCCATCTACATTGAAGACGCATACCTGGGTATGTGCCTGAAACGTCTGGGTGTCTCTCCTACCGACCCTCCCGACCAGAGGATGTTTCAGGTCATCCCCCGGCATCCTTTGAGCAGCTGCGATCTCTCCAAAGTGATCGCCATTACTACGATGAGCATGTCACAGATGCACATCTACTGGCAGAGGATCGTGCAGGGAGTTCACTGCTGAGCCTGATTTAAATATTGATTATTTTTGGATGGTTTGGCAAAGTTTCTGGTTCATTTTGGTTCACGGAAGGAAAGGAAAGCCCTATTCGCATGGGATAAGCATTCTTTTTGATGAAAAGGCTGAATCCCAGGTCAACAGGGATTTGCTGGCTTGGACCCCAAAAGGTTTTCAGTTACAGCCAATGCAGCCTCCATTCTTAGCCAGAAGCAAATAAAAATGTGGCCAGGAAAACAAAAATATATAATAACGTTTTGGATCCCAACCATTTCTGTCCAAATCGCTGAGATACCGATTTGCATTGGATCAGTTTTTATCATAGGACCTCGGAGTTCAGTAGATAATTTGCTGGAGAACTTTTACTTTACAAATTACTGGCATGGTCGATTCGCACGGGATTAACAATGAAGAAAATCCATGTAATTCTTACAAATAGCATTTGGTCCACAGGTAAAACTAATCCCATGTGAATAGGGTATAATGTTGTTTTAAATTATTTTAGTAGTTTTGGAAGTAATTTTTTTTACTTATGCATAGAGAGCAGTCATTCTTCTGTGTACACAACATTTTTTACATTCAGTTTGTATTTGGCTGCTATCTGTAGAGTTTTTAACTTTCTTCCCCTTGTATACATATATTTTTTTCATGCACATTAAGCTGCAGTAACAGATTATGCAGGCCCAAATTTAAAGAAATGTAGCACATTTAGGATAAACATCAAATTTGGTTTGCCTGTTGTATAAGACACACTCCCGTTTTGTATAGGGTCTTTGTATTGGGTTGAAAGATGGGAAAAAGCTTCCCTACCAGTTGTTGCTGTTTTGCAGTGAGTTAGCTAAGGTAGCTAGCTAACACTTAGTCACTCTGATCGTTTTAGCTAACTTTAGCAGCTTAAAATAACTAAAATCCACAATACACAACACAATATAAGCTTTTATTTGATGTCTGTACATTCACAAGAGACTATTTGCAGCTGCTTTTACAGCCATCTATTAATTCAACTAATCAGCTAACTGTGAGTCTCTCTGGAGAGTCCTTGAAGATAATTTTCTAGGAAGTTATTAAATTGCACCTACTCTGAGGTTGCTCTGATAATCTTTAAGGGAAATGTAGGCAGCTATGAAGCACATTACACAAAGTGGTGATTAAGGATAGAATTGGAGGGGAAAAAAACTTGAAGGTAGAGAAGATTCATGTTGGAAGGTTAGAGTAAAAATATTAATTTATTTTAAAATGAATAAATGTCTCTGTGATCTTTTCCTGTAAAAAAAAGAAAAAAAAGGTTTACAGGATAAATTAAGATTGCTATTGTTACAGCAGTAGTTTGTCACTACACCAGAAGGGGGCAGGCTAGCACTGCATAAAAGCTGTAATCCCACCCTGCACTGACTTAAACTCTCAGGACTGCTTCACAAACAGCGGTTACATCTTTTAACACCTTTCAGTCACTTGTCTTGGAAGTATAATCACATTGGCACACGAGTAGTTGCTACAGCGTCAGCTGAGGAAACAGCTGACGCTGTTTCTGTTACTGTCATGGCTGATTCTCCACGATGAGACCAGCTAACCATGCTTTAGTGATATTCAGTAAGCAATACAGAAAGGACAGGCCTTGACTGACATGATCATGGTTGTTTTTTCTTAAAATCTCTTAGAAATAGTAGTAATAATAATACTAATAGTACTGTGACATGGTCAAGAGGTGAAACTAAATCCAAGCCTCAAAAATCGTAGTTCATATTGGACTTTTTATGACCTTGTTAATGACTTGCAATAATAATTGGAGGTTGATGAAATTGACTACGCTATACTTTAAGAAAAATTCCCAATAAGACAATGACAAATGATTGATTTATATAGCTTCTTTACATTCTGTTAATGACTGGACTACAGGTTTGCTGTCACCCTTGGATTTTGGGTGTACTATCTGAATTTTTTAAAATAAATATTATATGGCTCAGTCATCAGATTGATTGTTTTATTGTTATGAAAGGTTACGTCTTCCTCTCACATCCTGTTTCTGTTTAGACTGTTTTGTTTGGATGTGTGTCTGCTGAGTCTTCACCCAGGTTTATTTGTTGTCTCACTATTTTAGGTAGTTTTAGGCATAAACACACAGAGAGAAGACTATGCAGACTTTTCCAGTTGTGCACACGACCGAAGAAATTGTTCATCTTCTCTCCTGTTGACGTTGCTACAGGGTGCTACTGTGTATAATATCTTTCTGTGGTATGGGTATAAATATATTTCTTTGTATTTCTTTGATGAAGTACTGAAAGTCATGTAAAGTGTTTTTCTTTGATGACTGAATTAGAAAGTCCTTTTGGCAAAAGTGGATTGTGCAACGTAACAGCAGGGGAAGTAATAACAGTAACACTGGTGAGTTTATTAAAGTATTTCTTTTTGTTCCCTAAAGGTTGGATTTTCTACATAATTCATGCCGCTGCACTTTTACGCATGTTTTTACACACAGTCGTTCTCATAAACTCATAAAGGACAGAACTCTTAGTTCTGTCCTTTATGAGTTTCTTGATCATGAAAGTACTAACGATTGCAGTCACATCAGAGCATTTAAAAAGCCATTTGTGCACAGAAAAGGCTCCGTTTTGCTCAGACCAGGTGTTTCAGTAATGTCCTCCCCTCCACCCCAACCTCTTTCTTCTCCGGCTGGCAGACTGGCTGCCCTCTCCATCACCGTCTGAAAACAGACTGCACGGAGTTGTAAACTGTTTGGGCTACAGACACAATGTCTCACACACTCACTCCATCGTTTCTTTTATATTTTTTTACATATAAATATACACTTAAAAAGCTCATTTCACAGGCTCCAAATTTAAATGAAATTACTTTGTTGCACTTAGAATCTGACAGGGTGATACTTTTAGAAAGCTGGTACTGAAACTTTTAAAATAAAATGGGAATATCGGTCATCAATTAATGTTTATAATTCTAAAAAAATGTTAAGTTTTATGTGTGCTGTTCACTGGCGTTATTTAAACCAAAGAGCAACAGTCCATTGATGCTAAACCTGCAGTAATTTGATAACCATGTGCTGTCTCAATTTTAAATTATGCTTACAGTGCCACCTGGTGGTCAAACAAACACAAGATACTGTTTTCAATTAAGCATTTTAACCTTCTTGCCGCCTTAAGAGATGAGTTTTTACTCTATGCGCCGGATTCGCACTGACCCATGTGCGCTTTTTTGAGTTTTGCATCTCTGTGATTTCGGGAATTGATGGTCTGATGGGACAACCCACCCTTTTCCTTGTAACATTTTGTGTGCCCCTTCTGAGTGTCGCGCTAAGACTGAAGGAGGTTTAAATAAAGTTTGTAGGGAACATCACTCCCTTTTGCAATTACAAGTAATTAAATTAATTATGAAGAATCTGGGTTTACCTGCAAGGATGAAATGTCTAATGACGATCAGAAAGAAAAAGGAGAGAAAAGAAAGACGGTAGATGGGAGAACTTCCTGGATCAGATGCAGAAGAAGCAGCTCTCAGACTAACTCGTTCTTCTTTCCAAAACAACCGAAGCTCAGGCTCAGTGGATGTAAAAATTTATAAACATTGGTTTTCAAATCTTGCATCAAATTCTTGTCAGGATTTAGCTTAGAGCTTTGACTGGACCTAGAACACATTAACATGGTACATGTTTAGAACTGAATGTTTGGCTAAAAAAGTGCAGAACCATTTTTACACACATTTTTAAAAATCACAGGATGCAGATTTTAGCAGTTATTTTTTTTGCATGAAATAAATCCTGCGTTGAATTTCCATGACATAATGACCCAGGTAGGTTTCAGTAACATCGTCCCACACAGAAGAAAATGTATCAGTCCTGCTTTTCCATAAAAACAGGAATAAAATGGTGGTTCTTTAAAAAGTACTTCTATATTTGCCAGTTTTAAAGCTACTTTTTTCACAAAATGTTGTGTAACATTTGTGGCTATATATATATATATTTTTTTTTTTTTCAGCAGGACTCACGGCAAAAAAAAAAAAAAACGTTTTGTCTTCTCCCAGCGCTGGTTTCTGGTTTGGAAAAGTCCAGACCCCTGATCTACCACTTCAGATTCTATGGTTTATCTATTCAGCATCTTCCACAACTATGGCGCCCTTTGTCGGAACGTGTTAAAAAGACTTCAAATAAATTGTTGCTATAGTGACCGCATGAGTTGTATTTTACCTCCCTCATCTTCCTCTCTGTCTCTAGGTGTGGTAAGAAAACATTCAGATGCTTCACGTGTGAAGAAACGGGTCAAAAAAGATACGTTCGTGTTTGCGTGAGCAGCTTCCGCACATGCTGCTTCTCCAATCACGTTGACCTTCCTAAAATTTCTCGAGGACCTCGCCTGATTGAAATTAACATTAATCATTCGAGACATTCGATCTTCCTTTTTTTTTTTTTTAAACAAATCAAAATAATATATTGGTAGCTTATTTCTTTTAGTTTCACGAGCTTGCTGCTGTAACCCACAATATCAGAATACTTGACACTTATGCATTGTTAAGTGTGATAAGAGCATATGATATGATAAGAGCATAAATCACACTGTTTTGATAACTAAACGTAGCTATTTTCAGAGATGTTTGTGAGTAGGACGGTTAAATGTTAATTATTTGTCATCAAATTAAAAACAAAATCCGCTTTAGTTACAGAAATAAAGTAAAACTGATAAGTAAAATATAATATTCAAAAAATGATGGCCCACCAGATGGGTCCCATATGGGTTTGTCCGCGGGTTCCACGGTGGCCCCACATGGGTTTGCCCATGTAGGGCCCACGTAGGTTGTGGCCCTACATGGGCAAACCCATATGGGGCCCTCCTTTCCCCCACATGGGGCCCACCTAGGCATGCTGGTAGGACTGGCCTTGAGACAAGAAACTGTACCCAGAACTTCTGTTTGAATCAGTCATCACAGACGAGTGATTTCTGTTAGTTTCTGAAAGGTTTCTGCTGCTGGGACTAGCAGAAGAGCAATCAGTATTTGATCTTTAGAAACACTTATTCTTCTCAAACAGTCTGCAGAGAATCTCCTCTCTGCTACTAGCAAACACCTGGTGGAGCTGCATCTGCTGAGCTCATTATATGAACTACTGATCAGTCCAGCGCTATGGACTAAAGTTTGCCGACCCATAATAGAGGAATGTTGACGGGATGACGGCAGCGAGTCAGAAAGAGCAGGAGTTTCTTAAAAGAGACAGAGGCCCAATGTCAAGGTGTTGAATTGCGAATTCAATACATAAGGCATTTTTATAACAACTGAAGGTAGCATAGTGACTTGACTGCTCTATAAAATGCCACTATGTGGTGGGAAAACACACACTGCCCCTCTAAAAAATGCTGGCATTGTTTGGAAATGATGAGTCTAATTGCTAATCATTTTGGTTACGTTTGATGTGTTTTCAATTGTTGGTGTAATTATGGGACTTATGGTGGTTAAAGTTAATGTGGGTGGTTAGCAGCTGTTTGAAGAGTTAATGGGCAGTTTTATGTGTTTTCCAGCCACATTTTACAGCACAATCAAGTGGCTATGCTACCTTCAGTTGATGTAATAATGCTGTATTGCATGACTTAAAAGAAATCTGACCTAACGCCTTGAAATTGGGCCTCTGTCTCTTTAAGGAACTCTTGCTCTTACTCAGACTATGTCTTCAGGAAGTCATCACAACATGGCTCGTCTATTAACCCTTTAACAACATTTTTACCGGTGTTTCACTGAGCAGCAGATCCTATAATGACTTCAGTCAGGTGGTTGCTAATTGTTGCTGGCTAGTCTGAAGGAGCTGAGTGGGGTGTTGCCGGGGAGCGATTTCTCTGTGAGGTGGAGGCTCAGAAACTTCAAAACTGCAGCTCTTAGGAGGAGCTTCGTCCTCAAAGGCAGTCCACCCAGGCGTTTTGCACAGCTGGATGGTTGCCATGGAGATTAACAGATTTTTCAAACTTTTTTTTACTCCAGATAAAGAACACCCCAGGTATGTTTTTGATGAGGGAATAACATTATAACATGGTTTAGAGCTCAAAAAAGTCAATTCTACGTCGTACTAAGAGTGTGGTAGAAGTAGTGTTGTTTCTACGGAAACATTACATCCAGCATCATTAGGAAGTTCAGTCTTGGTCACGGTAGGAGTAGGAGGATTCATGCCGGGGCAGAAAAAGGGGGGATTTATGGAGCTGGTGTTTAAGTGAACGGTGGTCCTCTAGCTGAGTTATAGCTCTTTGTGTTTTGACAGTGCAAACGTTTGTCTCGTCTCTCCTTTACTGTGGTATTTTAACAAACACAGAGTGAGAAAATGAATCATTTTGGAAATTGTGCATCAGCCAAATGATTAGGTCTGTCATAGGGGAAGGGGGTCGTCTTCTCTCTTTAACATTTCTGAGCTAAATGATGTGTAGCACCATCCATCTTCTTTAGTCTAAGTCTGAAAGTCCAGATGCTCTGAAGACACATCCTAATCTGTGCTGTCAACACAAAAACGTGTCAAAACCGATTCGACTATTTTACAATTCAAACATTAGAAAAGCAAATTCCTGGTGAAATATGAAGAGATTTTTTTTCTCATTTAAAAGCACATTTTTTCTTCCTGGCAGGTGTTTAGGTGCTTAAACGTAAGCAAAGACGGATGCAGACCACCGCGGGTTGTTAGAGACTCTTGAGTAAATAATGAACCCATTGTGAGCATTTAAAGGGACTCCCGATATCCAAACTCACAGTAAACATCTGAGAAACTAGTCAGTATTACGCTTTGGGCAGTAAAAGATTCTGGCTTCAATATTATTTTGGGAAAATAATAATAACAGTCTCTTTTAATTTTAGCTGCACAAATTTAAAAGCACAATCCTTTATTGCGATGTACCTCCTATTATTGTATTTTATTTTATTATGATTAATTATGACAATTTTTTACAAGTCTTGTTTTTTGATGCCCCACTTGGCACTTGGTGCCCTACACTGTAAAAACAAAGCATAAACACCCCATAAACTCTACGGTAAAACAAAGGCAGCTGTGGCTACAAGTAAAACAAATTACAGGTAAAACATTTTTTAAACTTTAAACTAAAATGAACATGAAAACAATCTATAAAATGAATGTACAAATGACTGTTTTCATTGATTCATTTATTTACGGCAACTTTCCATCAATTCAACAGTGTACATTTTTTTATGGTCTATGAATTTTTTCTGTCACAATTTTACTGCTTATTACTGTTAAAAATACACATGTTTTTTAACGTGTACATGTCGTGGGTGGAGTAAGGGCACTGATTACAGCCGTAGTAAATATTCGTTGTCTTTATTTAGATTCTGAGACCTTAGAAACTGAGACCTTAGCATAGCGAGCTAATGTGAGCTAGCAAACCAGTCCGGCTATCCGCCTGGATTGGACGATGTTTTTAAAATGGTTTGGGTTACATTCTTTTCTGAGTGGGAAACGAAGGAACCTGAAACTAAACAGGAACGACTCATTAAGTAAATCAGGGCTCTAAAGTTAGCTTGGCTTCTTTTAATAACCCGTCACTTCAGCCAAATCCTTCACTCTTTTCCACCTCCCTGTAATCACGACAGGAATTTACTCCCACCTGTTTTCACACCGACCGTCAGCTGTTGTTTCAGGCGTTGTATTTGGCGACATGTGTTACACTTTGTCATCTTAAGTTTCAGGTTTTATACACTTTTTTTTCTTTTTATTCATTTTCTGGGTGTTTTCTCTGTAGAGTTTTGTTTTCCCGCTTTGCCGTCATTCAGCTCTGAGTAAAAATGGCGGAGAGGAGCGTCCCTGACATCTGCTTGTGGTCCACACACGGAGGTGAAAGGCTATGTGAAAGCAACACAGAGGAACTTTAGAGTCTGTTGCAGGAACCAAACACGATTTCCCATGGCTGTTCCAGTCCCCTCCCTCCGGTGTCGGCCTTCTGCTTCTCTGTTGTTTTCCCATCAGATTCTCACTCACAGTCCATTGATTAAATCTCACCTGTCGCCCTCGTCTGGTATTTTTCCCCTGCTCTGTGCCTCCATGTCTTGATAAGGTCATAAACGCATTCATTGTCATCTGTTCTAGTGTCTTTATATTGTTATTCTTCATCTGACATTCAGTGGGTGCTATAGTAAGCAGAAAAAATGAAAAGCATTCTCAAAAAGGGCATTTAAAATGTTCCATATAGGTAAGAAGGTAGAGGGGGAAAAAAGAAAAAAGTTGTACTTCTTTGTGCTTTCTTTCTTCCAGTAAAGATTGATTCTAAAAATACTGAACCCCCTTTACAGAATTATTAAAATAATTTTAATAATAGGTTGGTGTCAATATCCGATCGGTGCTGGCTAGCATGATAAGATCCACACTTCAGATAATTCAGATTCCCTCTTGTTTTACTTATTTATCGCAGTTTCTCAACTGCACTTCAAAAAGATTTCGTTTTGTTTTGATTTCCTCTCAAAAGATAACTATTTGTACTTGGTTAAAATATTTTTTATAGTTATAGTTTCTAAACTTTGGGTAATTTCTGTCCCAGGTTTGGACAAAATAATTCAAAGAAAAAAAACAAAAAAAATTTGACATATCAAACTCAAAAAAAAAATATCGGTATCGGTATTGGAGATACACTTTCTGCATTATCGGATTGATACCAAAGTATTAATTATTGCACATCTCTAGTATTAACATGGGTGTTTTTTGCGAATCCCTCTGCGGTTTGTTAGAAATGAAAGAACAAATAGCTTTTTTAAAAATATATATATTTATTATTTTTTAAATAAGTATGTGTAATATATCTAGCCTTTTGTCCAGAAAGCAAGGGTTTCTGGACAACCCTTGCTTGTCCAGAAAATATGTAATTTTATTGTACTAAATGACATCCAGGATTCCATTTATTTTCTTAAAGCTTACTACTTGATGTGTGAAATCACATAACAGAGAAGTATTTATATACCTTTGAATACAGACAGAAATCAAGCTTGAAAAGAACAGAACGCTAAAACAATGAGCACATTGATAAAATTGGCTAAATTCAAAACTTTTCTTGCTCTAAGCAGGAACATAAACATATTTGTGAAGATCTACAGGGCCAGAAATTCATTATTTTTGTCCAAGGACAGGTTACCACTATCACATGTACAATATAACAAAAGGTTCATACAACAGATTTTACAAAACTTCCACAAAATCTAATAAAATCAGAGATGAGGAAACAGGATTTAAGAAAAAAAAAACTCTGCATGCTGTTTTTGCCTCCCTTTATTTCTTCTGGCTCAGGCCCAAACACTAAATTTGACCGCCTCCCTCGGGGAGAGTAACTCCAGGCCCAAATTCCTTTGCGTTATTTCATGTTTACTTTCTGCTGCAACATTTTTTTTGCTCCCTTCTGTGCACCAGCTTTCATTAGAGGAACACCTCCAATGTCAAAAATGTCATCAAAATCCATGTTCAGGCATCTGCAGGCCTTATATATAAAAACATCCTGAGCAAGTTTCATGGATGTGTGAAAAGCACCGTGAAAATGCACAGCTAAATGCTGAGCTTCTTTTTTTTTTTTCCTGACGGAAAGAAGAGATGGTTCGAGATGTAGAAGAAGTCATTTCCGTTGTGTTGGGGAAGCCTGCGAAGGGTCAAGTCTTCCACAACTCTGACTGTGTGAATCACATAAACACCCAGAGCAGACCTCCTCCACTGACAGTCACACACAACTCTGTTCATCTCACTGGTTTGCTTTTTTTTCCTCACAGCTAAATCACATATGTGTGTGTTTCGGTTTATTTAAAAAGGCTCGTATGTTTTTGTTAATTTGATATTCCTGAAAAAATGTTGGGTGTTTTTTTTGTGTCTTTTTATTGATTCCTTTAATCTAAAAATCAATTTGATTCCAGGCACGTCGTCGTTTCGTGTCGATTTCTTCCCATGAGAAAATCCCACTTTAGAGTTTCATTGCAAACAGCAGGCCAAACATACCTAGGAGCGATGTGGATAGCTGTGTTTGCTTTCTCGCAGTCCCATCAGAATCTGTTCCTCTTTCTCACACTGACGCATCCCCCTTGCAGCAGCCAGGCTGCTCTGATCCCACCGGTCAGCCGGACCTGCAAGACAAAACCCAAAGGCTGCTGAGTTTTGCAGCGGGCAGCAAGTCGACTGATTCAGTTTGGAGATTGGGACCAATCTCAACGCATTCAACGAAACCATCAAAATTCAATTCTTAATTGTTAATTTAAAGAAGCAAGAAAGATGTGTTTTGGTCTTCAAAAGTTTGAATATATTTTTAGAGAAACTAAACTAAACTTGGCCATATCTTACAGAGGAGTGAATAAGTAAAAAAAAAAAAAAGAAGATAAATCAAACAAATGAAATCTTGACAAAACATCTCAGCGTGTTAAAGACTTTTAATTGTAACTAGAAGAACTGAATCTTTGTTAAATGAATGAGACAGTTCATTCATTTAAAGGTCCGACACCACGAATATGAATATTTACGCAGCAAAAACACAAAATCTTAAGTATTGATTTTGGTCTAGTTTCTAGTGCAAATATCTAAGTGCACTTGAAATAAGACAAAACTAATTTATAAGTAACTTTTCAGTAAGAAACAAGAGCTTGTTTTAAGTAAAAACTTTTATAATCCTGGTTAAAAAGTTCTAGATCTCAGACATGTCTTGTTATAATAAGTGAAATAATCTGTTAGTGGGACTTGTAGTTTTTCATGAACATTAAGGAAATATTGATCTGAAACAAGCTTTTGTATCTTGCTGAAAAGTTACTTGTAAGTTTTGTCTTATTAAGATACTTGTACTAGAAACTAATGACTTTGTAAGTTTTAAATTCACTCAGTATGCATATTTCTCAGTTAGAAAAGAGCTAACGTGTGTGTGTGCTTGTCAGAGAGAAACACTGGACTGGACCTTGTCTTGGAACAACCCAAGGCCTTAGAATCTCTTTGTCTGGAGATAAGAGTCATTCAGCCTCAAACTAGCATAACAAAGATGACATTATGTGCATGACCTGAAGGGAAATTAAAAACTGTGGAATGTCGCACTTTGAAGGTTGCATGCTCTACATTCTCATGAATACTTGTCTTGCCCCCTGTGTTATGGTTTCCAATTTAAAGATGGCTAACCGATGAGCTCCGCCTTCAAGGACAAAACTCCTCCTTGGAGCTGCAGTTTCAAAGCTCACAGAGCAGCCCTCCCACCCAACTCCCCCACAGTAGGAGCTACTTCTCAATGCAACGCTGGTGAAAACGTTCTCAAAGGGTTAATAGAGGAGCCATGTTGTGATGACCTCCTGAAGGCGAAGCTTCAGAAACAGCCGGAGCTTTTTAAAGCTACGCAGGCCCAATTTGAAGCAGTTAAAAGATTAGGACAATTTTCCTTTTGAATATATGTAGCATTTTATAACAACTGAAGGTAACAGTTACTTGATTGTCCTATAAAATGTCAATATGTACCTGGAAAATAAACAATGCCGTCCCGTTAAGTCATACACGACTGAAGCTTGATGCTATCCATTCACGCTACGGCTTTCTTGTCTAATTTGTGTCTTTTAGTTGGTTCTCGTGTGCGTCAGCGGCTGTGTGCCAACATATCCAAACACATATACACACCATGTGTTCTGGTGATCATGTGTGTGTACATGCATGATATTCTCCCAGACATATCTGGCTGTCAGTGATGGTGATGAAACCCTTTTGCCAGGCTGAGCACTGGGGAAAAGCAATGCCAGTCTCAGATTCCAGTTTGTCGCTGCAACACACACACACACACACACACACACACACACACACACACACACACACACACACACACACACACACACACACACACACACACACACACACAGACACGCATTCAGTGTCTCGCTTTTCAGCACTTGTCTTAATTGACAGAAGGAAATGTTTGGTTAGCAGCACACCTGCAGCAACTTTCCCAAGACTGTATATAAATAAACCTGCTTAAAATGGAAAAGCAAACTTGCACAGACTGTACTGGAAATAAAGTGAAATGTGACCGGTAAGCGGAGGCAGGGAGGAACAATCAACACGAGATGTTTGAAAGAGGAAAACAGGTGAAAGACAAGTGTGTTTTATCACTAAATAATACTTTTCATTCATATGAACACGGAGGGGATCTGAGTGATGCCAACAGCGACTTAGCAAATTATTATTATGCTGATGACATCCTAGTATCTCAAAGTTTGGATATTTTGGAATAAACTTTCAGTTTGAGCTCGGTCAGATTTAATGAAGAACGTTTGTAAATGTCAATTTTAAACTCTTATCTTAAATTTTATTTTGGATTCAATCACGCTCGTGTACACCCTGCCCAACGTGCTAATGGCGGAGAAACGACTTACAGTTTCAGGAAGTAGTTATGGGTTGTCATCTGTGGCTATGTAACTAGCCTTAGCATTCATGGCAGGTTTTGTTGTGGGGAACTAGCTGTAACAGAGAGAAAGGTACACATGCACAACCTAATAGACAGCGCTAAGACCCTCCTCCTGTCTCTGATTGGTTGTTTCTCACCAACTAGAAGGAAGAGGAGCTGGAACTTTTCACAGATTATTTGTCTCATATTAAATTGTCACAACATAGTGACAGATGCTTTAACAAATATGTTAAAGCATGTTATTTATAAAAGTCACATACTGCAACTTTAATGAATTTTTAATTAAAATTCCTTCACACATTTCCACTCACATAAAATCATAATAAAGTCTGTTGAAATTTGTGTTTTTAATATGATAAAATGTCATAAGATACCAGGCAAATGAAATGTTTTTTAAACATGTATTACTTTTTGTGATGCTCTTTTAAAGCACCATATGGAAGAAAATAATATGCCAAAACAATTCTGAAGCCAGATGACCGATATGTGTGAGCTAGATATGAGTTACCTATTAGTTCAAAGCTACTTTATATCAAATATAGTAAAATATATAGTAATTAATTCGTAAATGTATTTATTTAGTTCATTTTTTAAACAGGAAAAGATTAAAAGATTCCGGCCTGGCTCAGAATAATTGCTGTTTTATAGCAAAATGCTGTTCTGCAGAATATATATAAAAAACACACAGATACCCAACATCACATGTAAATAACAAAACTACATTTAAAAGAAAATAAAAAATTTGACATGAGTTGTAAACTGATGTTCTACGTGTTTTAATGATTACTTACGTAAGTAATGAATGAGAAGATAAAACATGGAGGAAAAGCCTCGCGCAGGTGCAGCGTGATACGGGGACGCGCACGGACGCGCGCGCCCTGCCTGCCGTACCTCCCACTTCCCCGCAGCTTGTTTAACTTCTTGCCTCCTTCACTCCACTGAGCGCTTTTGTTGAAGTCCGGCGGAGCTGATGAGAGTCTTCAGAGCGCTGCAGTGATTCTCGGCTCACTTTAAGCGATGTGTAGGAGCTAACTGCGCTGTGCTGCGAGAAAAAGAAAAAGCTTTTCCCTTCAGTTTTTGTTTTTTCGTTTTTCTTACTGATAAACCCCCCCCCTCTTACTGTGGATAAGGAATTGGAAGTGAAGCTGCATTCCAGCGGGGCTCTGGATTATACTTTCCCAAGGTAAGCTTCTTCTAAACCTCCGCTTGATTGGAAAACTGTGAGCGCACACTGAGTCTAATAACGACCTATTCTTGTTTATCGGTAGAAATATTGCACTTTTAAGAACGCTTAACGCCTAATAATAAACACATCAAACGAACAATGATGTTGTGATATCGATTATACTTATAGTTACTCAACAACTGGGTGAACCTTAAAGCCAAGAGGGTGTGAAAACGGAGCTCTGTTCGGCTTACATGTCAAAAACCGACTTCCAGGCTGGGGGGCTCCAGCAGCGGCGCCTCACATTCCTCCGCACCCGGTGCATGGGTCTGTATCTCGGGTCAAGCGGGCGCTCTTGGTGAGAGTCCGGGAGGGAGGAGGAGGGCTCCCCGCGGAGAAATGAGGAAACACGATTAGTTCTTATCTCTATCGCTTCTTCAGACCGTGGCGGTGTTGAATTTTTCGGATTAGAGGCTGTTATCTGCCTCCTTCTCCGCGGCTCCTGCCTGACCTCTGGTTCTCTTATCACCTCGTGCGGGAAACCTTTATTCGTGATGCCCGCGAGGCAGCAGAGGCAGCCTGTCTGCCAGGTCAGACGCTCGCGCTGGGTCTGATCTTTCTGTCATGTATTGTGTGTAAATGTGTTGTTCATAGCAGGCGCCGGCTAATGTTTGGTCGTACATTTGATGCATAAAAAAAATGAAATCGAAAAAAAGTTGTTGGTTTCTTCTAGAGCTATCTATGGTTTTCTCTGAATATTGTTATCTTAAGGCTTCAACTAAAAATTAAAGTGAATCCTAATGAATTTAGAATATTATCAAGAGCTGATTTATTTCACTTATTCGGTTTTAAAAGTAAAACATGTACAGATTTCACAGCTGAAGGACAATATCCATAATGGAAAGTTTTACGGAAGGAAAAAGGTTTGCAAGCAACAGGTGTCATCATCTTCCGAAAAGTTTTTGTTTTTTTTTTTTGTCAGTGGCTCAATTACATCTTAGTGTCACAAAAGTTTCAACATAATTTTTTTTTTATCGCCGTTGTGATGAGACTGCTTGCAAGCAATAGGATGCGTTATCTTCAGTGTTATGTAGTTCTTGCTTACCGTATTACCCGCATCTGGCGGGTAATATCAAAGATATGTCATCATCAATATCTTTGATGTAGGCTGCAGCTAACGATTATTTCAGTAATTGAAATGATTATTCTATCTATTATTCTGACGATTAATCGATTAATCAGATTTTAAAATTGGCACATTCTGCAGATTTTTCTTTTCATACTTGATAGGATTAATCCAATCAATCGAAATTAATCTGATTAATCACGATTAATCTGACTAATCACCATTAATTTGATTAATCGTGATTAATTGTGGTTAATACGGATTAAAATATTATATTTATGCAGTCATTTGCAATTGAATTATTGAACACACAATAAAATGAGTGTTGATGGCTGTAATCTGAGATATTGTGCAGCTCTGGTTTAAGCAGCTCATCATGAAGAAGTTTAAACACATCAGTTTGGTGAATTTGAACGTTGATTGATATAATTTACAGTTTCCGTTCTTTCAACAACAAACAAGCAAATCAGCATTGAAATAATCATAAATTATGATACATACTTACTTTTTTTTATTTTTCGGTAATATGTTATTACTTCATAATAAGTGAACCATGTGTCATTTTCATAGTTTGTATAGTAAAATACATTTTTTACCTTTGTTTATAGGCTTGTAGATCTACACTTCATTATGATGTATAGGGTGTATGGTTGAATTGTGCGTTTAATCAGACTCCACAGCCTTATTTTCATCTCAGGCTGCAGCTTTTACGCTAAATCACCACTTGTCGCCCTCATTCTCTGAGGTGTGAGGAGTCCGAGGCCCTGAAAGAAGGCCTAAAGTGGAGCACAAGGATGGGAAAAGCAAAGAAAGGTGGAGACAAAGGTAGAGGCAGAGAGCAGAGCAAACATTCCTGCCTTGGTGTCTCAGCAATTTAATTAATGTTTTTGTGAGATGCGGTGGCGAGCAGCTCGAGGTGAAGGCTTAACCCACCCTCCCAGCCCTCAACCTCCAGGTTTTCAAAGTTGGGCTAATCCCACGGGGTCAGCTAATAAGTGTTCTGGTCATGCTGCCATGACGACTAAACAGGACGGAACCGAAAGGGAAGCTCGCCAATCAGGGAGTTAATAACCCCACGAGGGAAGTTAAAGAGGTACAAGGTGAAGAAGATGGGGCTCTGCGCTGAATTGTGTATGCGTGTGTAGGTGTGCGTGTATTTGTGTGTGTGTGTGTAAGATTTTATTTGCTATCAGTCACATTAACAAAAGAAAAATCCCTTCTCTTTGTAAGCTTAAGTGTGCCCTGTGGTGCTCAACACACACTGATACACACAAGCTGGCTCCTCGGTTCAGGTCAGGTTTCGGTCACTGTACCATTTTTTTCTCAGTAGGAAATAACATCAGTGACTAATGCGGGTGATGTTGTTTTTCTGATGCCTGTAACTCAAATTTGGCCTCCGTTTACATGTTGTAATTTATGTTTCCATTACATCTTTTGTGTAAAGTGTTTTTTGGCTTTCAGGTTTTATTAAAATTTTCCCTAAACTTTGATTAGGAAAATGTAATTCAACTCATCGCTCTCATGTCCTGGTTAAGTTTCTTACCCCTATTTATTCTTTAAAAGGGCAGCATTATACAAAATCAACTTTTTTGAGCTGCAGTTTACAAGTTTCCGAGCTTCAGCCTCACAGAGCAGCTCTTCCCTAAACTCATCCACTCAACTCCTTCAGACTAGCCAGCAGCAATTAGCAAATGCCTGGTGGAACTGAACACCAGCTGGGGTCATTATAGGAGCTGCTTCTCAGTTCAACTCTGCTAAGAATAAAATTAAAGGGTTAACAGAGGAGCCACCTTGTTCCTGAAGGTGAAGTTTCAGAAAGTACAGGCGTTTCTTAAAGAAACAGAGGGATAATTTCAAGGCATTAAATTACAATGTTTCAAATTTCTTTTCAGTTGTGTTTTATATATACAGCATTTTTATAACTGAAGGAACACTATAAAATGGCACTATATGCCTGGAAAATACACAATTATGTCCCTTTAAGTGGAGCAGAATGAATCAAAGATCTGGTTACAATGAAATGTGTTACACATTTTGTGTTTTATCCCAGTTCCTGGAGTAATCCGCCCCACCTTGATCAGCCAGATTGAGCGGACCTGCAGCAATTATGTAACCCTCTGTACTCACTCAAGATCTAGTTCTAATTTGCCCTTCATGCAGGGCTGCTTAACCTAAAGATTGACTAGTATCTCCAGCTTTACAATTTATAATTTTCAAGGATTGAAAAGAACATTTGAGTTGTTTTTTTTTTACCCATGTGCCTTAGTGGACAGCAGCAGTGCTGATGCTGCCCAGTGTCCTCAGCTGACTGTTGTTTCAACTAAATCCTATTCTAACATCAGTTTTCTCTAGTAGAGCGTGTCTTAAATGATCAAGGATGTAAGCCAGTTTTGTGTCCATTTTCAGCATCCTGAAATGTCTCACATTACATCTTTGCAAGCTTCTCTGACACCAAAGGCATTTCAGACTTCCAATTTTTGAGGCTTTACATGCTCACTGGGTTGGAACCTCTGCCATGTCTGAACACACGCCCTGCCTCCTTGCCGCTGCAGACACGGTTTAGGTGGTTGTTACTCCTTTACTAACCCACGAAGAGTGTCCTTACGTACCTTCCTCCAAGTTATCCTCCTGGCATCTTATGTAAACATGGAGGACCAGGAGCGTGAGTCAGAAACACCTCGTAACATTTGGACCAGGCGGGAAGATGCTTCCAATCTGTGGTGAGATTACCTTGGCGTCTTTTCTAGACAATGCCATTTAATGAATCATAGGGATGAAAATATCCAACATAAATTGTTTTTTAACTTTGTTTGAAGTTTATAGCAAGGTGTTTTATTTAGGCTTGTTATAATGTTATTCGCTCATCAAAGCATACCTGGAGTGTTGAGTTGATTCATTCATGCATGTCTTAGGAATCCTTCAATCTCCAATGGCAGCCATTTTGAGAGTACGTAAATGGCGTTTCACCGCTCAACTCCTCAGACTAGTGGCAGCAGCAATGAACTAGTGCTACTAAGAATGGTTACTAATCTTTTAGCATTGAGAGCATTGTTGAAGGAGCTTCTTAAAGAGACAGAGGTCAGTTTCAAGGCATGAAAAAGTCACATTTATTTTAAGTTACATTTGATTTATACAGCTTTTTTACAGCAACTTAAGGTAACATAATAAGTTGATTGTGAGTGGCAAATGTGATGGTCAGAAAGCAGGGGTGTTGTCCCGTCAGAAGGTCAGTTTCCGAAACCACACACACACAGAAATACTTGTAAAAGTGCATGCAGGGTCAGTGAGACCCCGCCGCACAAATGAAAAAACCTGTGGGGTCTAAATGACCCCGTCTCTTAAGACCGCGGGAGGGTTAGGAGAAGAAGTTGTTCATTCAGCATTAATCGGAGCTGGCCATTTATCCTTCTATGTGCTAAAGAAAACACAGCACCCTCAAGTCTGTAAAGAGGAGCAACACTTCTTGAGGGCGTATGGTTCTGGGACGGTGGAGGTGTGACAGATTACAGGAAGAATCCCCCTGCCCCACCTCTCCTTAGCCCTATGCTTTTGTCCTGGAGGCAGATAGTTTGGTGGTATGCACATGCACCCTTTCATCCTGATTCAATAGGCTGGGTCCTTCGAAGCACCCTTTAGCGCATAATCACACACACACATGCACACACTCCCATTCAGTTTGTAAATAGACAGCTCCCTTGGGGCTGCCGGGCCTTGACAAAGCACTTTGGAAGGCAGAGGTCTGAACCTGTGACATTCTTACAAACCCCAAAAGACCCGACGGGTAAGGTGAGATGCAGTGTGACAAAAGATAACCTGCATTGCTGGAAACGTCTGACAGGCACACTGAGACAGATGTGGATCTTTTGGACTTTCTTGTTGTCAGGAAGTGTTATATGTTAATGAGACACAGAGGCCTCAGGTATGAAAACGATTTTACAAGGACCCTGTTATATGGCAGAATCCAGTGCATTGCAAAACTATTCACATAATCACAGCCTGGAAACAACAGGAGACATGGTTTCAAATATTCAGGCCACCTGTTGCTCTAGTGGCATTCCATGTCTTTTGAGGTGTGTCTCAAGCAGTAATTTACACCTAGACATTGACGTTTTTGCTCATTCTTCTTTAGAACATCACCCAAGCACTGTCAGATTGGATCCAGAGTGTCTGTGAACATGAATTTTCAAGTCTTGCTACAAATTCTCAAATGGATTTAGACCTGGACTTTGGCTATGCTAATTCTAACGCCTTGATCTAACCCATGCTATTTAAACTCTGATTGCCTTTGGTGTTTTCTGACCAAACCAACTTCAGATGCAATTTGACAGAGTTTTTAGTTATTGAGTGAAGAATCGTGCGAATGTGCGTCATTAAGTTGTGTTTACTACAAGGTTGATTTCTGAATGTATGTTGAATCATACTGAGCAAACGTTTTAAGATTTAAATTTGTAAAAAAAATAAAATAAAATAAATAAAAACATTTTCCTTTGAGTTAATTTATCCAAATGAAAACATTAAAATCAATGGCTAAAACTTAAAAAGTGAAGTTTAAGGAGTAAGGGTAATTTTGCAAGTGAAATTAGACACATTTTACTTAGAGAGACTGACAAGATCTGTTACAACAAGAATATTAACTCAGCTGTAGAATCATCTGCATCACAGTGTGACAGAATTGTGCTGAACTAATTCCAGTCATTTCAGGTATGTTTTTTTAAATTATCTAAGTTTAAGAGATATTAATGATTATACTCAGTCCTGTTGTGTTGAAACGCTGTGCAGTTCGTTATTTAACTAAACCATTTGATTTTTCACAAAGAGAAGAATGTGCTCATGTTTTCTCATTCCATTTCCACACTCAAACTCTCACAAGCAGAATCACTTAGTCCTCCTCTGAGGCCTCGCTGCAGCTGGTTGTGGATTAAAAGGTCGGAGGTCGAAGGGCGAACGAGTCGACCCGCAGAGATTCCGGTGAAGCCGAAGAAACGCAGATACAGAAGAAGTTTACAATCAGTCAAACTTACCATTGAATGACGAAAACAAATACGCGTCCCATCTGCCTACGTAGCAGAAACTTTGCGTTTTTAAGGGATTTGACGTGTTTAGATTTGGCTGGAAACTCAACATGTGGGCATGGCAGGAAGATAAACAGATCAAAGCAAAAACCTGCAGGTCACGGAGCAAGAAACAGCCAAGACATGGTAAAAGCACCTACAATTGTAATGTTAAAAATGTTAAAATCTGAAACCAGTATAGGATTTAATGCTACGTCATGTAACTTTTATTATAAATATATATGTTTTTTACATATCAGTTAAAATTATCATTATGTCAGCGGTATGGTATGAGACAATCTGACAAAAACAAATTCAGCTCTTCTGGCTTCTTCATGTGCTAACGCAGAAATAAACTGCTTAGTCAGAAAGAACCAATCAGAGCCAGGAGGAGGGTCCGAGCGCTGTCAGTCATTCTTGTGTATGCGCCACTCTCACCCTCTTCTTTGCGCTCTGCTACATTACAGCTTATAGCACCGAGAGTCATGAACGCTAAGGCTAATTAGCATAGCCACTGATGAGGGCGGACAAATAGTTTTCCTGGAGCTGTAAGTTGTTTGCCATTTGCAAATTAAATGTTCACTTTAGAAAATAAAAAAAAAACAAATAACATTCTCCATCTACATCAGAACTGCACTTTGCAGTGGTCAATCAAATTAAATCGCGACACGATACTTTGAAGCTTGCGGTAAGAGCCATAAAAAAAAGAAAAGAAAAAAGAAACATTTTAAGGCCAGAGTACTTTTGCATGACACTTTCTGAATGCAAACACTCCGCTTCGTGCCAACAAAACTGTGATTATTTTCTCATCATTCCTACCGAATGCAGCATTTGCAGACCGAAAATCTTTGTTCAGCAAAATCCGAGAAAGAAGAAAACATTTGAAGTCCGTGCTTACAAGCAGTTGTGTGTAATAAACGAAGAAACGAAAAGAAAAAAATGGTACACAACTTTTAATTACTGCTCTCTCTACATGTGTGGTGTTGAACACATCGCTTCAATCTGACCGGGCTTGAGAAACCATTGTTCTGTCTGAGACCAGCGCAGAGAGCTGCGGTGGCGGGCATGTCTGTGGCGCTTTTAATTTGAACGTCTTGTTCACAGATGAGAACCAAATGCCACTTCAGAGGGCCGTCACGTGGATCAAAAGCTGGACAACAGCAGCTTTTAAAGGACAATAGAGTTCAGAACAGAATGAAACAGTTCAAGTGTTGACAGTGGAAAACATGAACTTGCAAGTCAAACGTCTTCAGGATGGAGTGTGAAGTGCAGAACGTTACAAATGTCCTAGATGCTTTTGCGAAATTGAAATTGAGCTATCTAGAAGTTTACATGAAATGAATGCAGTAAATGCAATATCAAGTTTAGATATGGACCTGTTACCTCTCATTTCTGTCATACCATTCATACGGCTTAAAGTCCCTTTAATAAAATATGACTTAGATAAAATTTTACTTCTCTGTCTCTTTAAAAACTCCTTCTCTTGCTGAAACTCCACTTTTATGAAGTCATCACAACATGGCTCCTCTGTTAACCCTTTAACAACATCTGTACCTTTACATTACCACTGAGAAGTAGCTCCTATAATGAGCTCAGCGGGTGCTTGCTATTTGCTGCTGGTTAGTTTGAAGGAGTTTGATTGGGGAAGTTAAAGAGAGGAGGGGTTGCTCTGCGAGCGACGTTTTGGAAACCGCAGCTCGGAGGAGGAGCTTCATCCTCGAAGGCGGGGCTAGGTCCATGCAGGCGTTTTTACATGGCAGCTGAATGGTTGCCATGGGAGATTAAAGTATTTCTCAGACATGCAAGAAGGAATCAAGGCTGCAAGTATGCTTTGATGAAGGAGTAACGTTACATTATATGATACTGCCCCTTTAAAACAACATTTAAAAATACAAAAGTAAGACATCTGCTCCACATTATGGCACATGAAATTATAATTAATATTTCAGAAAAATTACAACTCACTGTACAAGTCTTGCACATGCATGTTAGTTTGACCTGTTTGTTTGGGACCCTGGCTTGGTATAAATTATATCTGCATTGCAAAATAACACAAATAATGGCTCGAGACCAGTCATCCGTTTCTGCTTCTTGATAGAAAATCAATGCAATTCCTGTTGACTTGATTGAACATCTGCGAAACAGAAGGAGACGAGCTCACAGCTCCACATTCATGTTTGGTATAGCATGTAAGCACCAGGTTTTATCTGCCTAGATGACTTCAAAAGTAGAAATTTTCACCTCGTTGCCACTCTAAGCGATTGTATCTCTTTGGTCTTGTAAACCTGTTCTTCCCACACCAATAACTTCATCCCACTCATTTTTTGTGCCAAAGGTTATTTCCATTGATCTCACTTGAAATCTAAATCAAGTTTTGAACATTGCCACAGGCAAAACTAAAGCTGTCTTATCGAAGCCAATTTTTTTTATTTTTTTTATTCATATACCTGCCAATTTCTGTTTCCCAATGAGAAGAGCTTGATTGGTTGGTTTCTTCCTGTCATGTGTGCTGCATCAGGACACTGTAACTGCTCTTGGCTAATGCGAGACTCTCCATAAGCACAGACAGACCAGCGCAGGTCCAAACCAAGCAGTCAGCGGGTCGGTCAGCTGCAGAAACATTGCTCCGTGGCTCTGATGGGGCCAAAACACACAAGGCTGCTCCCAGAATGACAGATGAGACGCATTGGACAAATTGATGCAGTGCAGATTAACGAAGCAATTTTCCAGCCCCAATCAACTGTGGAAAATAAACTCAGAGGATCTGCATTGGGTCTTGACCGGGTTGATCGCTGGTTCAGAACTTCCTGCTCGTTAAAACGTAACTGCTGCCATTTTTCAAAGTGACTGGGATGAGATTTCTGATCGTAGTTTGCTCTACATATCGACTCTTGTGGAGTTCAGATCTGCCTGGAAAAATACGTGGATCTTGGGTCGGACCAAAGATTGGTTAATAGAACAGAAACCAACTTCA
Organism: Poecilia reticulata; assembly: GCF_904066995.2. Classification (NCBI taxonomy): domain Eukaryota; kingdom Metazoa; phylum Chordata; class Actinopteri; order Cyprinodontiformes; family Poeciliidae; genus Poecilia; species Poecilia reticulata. The sequence goes on along the minus strand of NC_088830.1, from coordinate 7,644,155 downwards.
TTGGTCCACAAATGGGAAATTCAGGCGTAACAGCATCAAAATTCACACCAAAACATTCTTAAAGTGTTAAAAACAACAGCTATATAAAAAAAACAAGATTGATAATCATGCAACAATAATAGTACTACTACTAATAATGATGTAATGTAGAATTGAGTCAGATCTTTTTTCTAAAAGTGAACAAAGTGAACATGTTTATCAAACACTGAAAAAGACACTGTTTGATAACACTGTCTTTTTCACTGTGGATCAGTGAACAAAAACAGATGAGCAACAACAGCAGAAATGTTATTTTTTTTAAAAATGAGTCACTATAACCTGGCAAGAAACAAGGTGAAGCATAATTTAAAAATATATATATATATAATAATAATGATGATGATTGAACTCATTGAAATACCAAACAGAAACTAAATGACATAATAATAATATTGATGTTTCTATTCAACAGGTTACATTTCAGGTTTTGGTCATTTTGTCGTCACGCCACTGTGGTTTTGGTTGTTTTTTTGTTTTTTTACTGACAGCCATGACGTATTTTGTCCCTGTCATTCATAAATCTAGTTTTGAGCGTCCTTTATACCAGCTTTGAAGATTAAACTAGCCTTCCCCAACCTATACGTAGAACTCTGTAAGAAAACATTATTTGTGTGACTCTAATAGCATGAATTTTTTTGATGTAAGCATTGGTCAAGAGTCCAAATGAGGATTAGGAACACTATCAATGGGGAAAAAAAGGGAATGATATAAAATCAATTGAAGATATTCAAATTGAGATTTGAGCATCTTTGAAAATAAATATGTCTGTAATGATAAAAAAGAGAAAAAGAGTTTAACATGGTTAATGTCTTTTTAAATACCTTTCCAAATAAAAAATAAATAAATGAGAGAGCTAATTGGAGCATCAAAAAGACTTAAAAGAAAATGTTAACATCTGCATTGATGGTAATTAACCCCCAAACGTCTTCACTTGGGTTCACAAGCGAGCATGCAAACCAGAGTTTATGCAGAACCAAAACGTTGACGTAATTTGATAATAATATTCCTTTTACTCAATAAAAGAAAAACCAACAACAACTTGATGTTCGCAGTTTGAAGAGAGGCCAAGTCGTCAAAGATGTTCCAGCCGTGTTCACGCATGGCGACTGTTTGCAGTTTCCAATCCAAATCCGTAGCAGATGTCGTCCTGGTTGGAGGGAACAATGTGGACTCGTCCCTTGCCAAAATCAGCCAGTTAAGGTTAGGAGCAAAATTTAGATCCAAGACTGGTCTGAAAAGCAAAATAAAGAGAGAGAGAGAAAGAGAGAAAAAAAGATTGGTTGGAGCAAGCAGTGCGTCTGCCCGGTTGGACATGAGGTGTTTGTGTAAATGCCTCACGTCGTGTTTGCGGTTCTCCAGGCGTACCTGCCGGCTTAGTCACAGATAAGCTGGCGTGAATGAAATCTGGCTGAACCGCAGGTACATAGAGACTCTTACACATTGTTCATCAAAGACTTGTTTTGCTCCAGGGTTTGTTTGAAAAAAAAAAGAAAAAGCGTCACCCATCTGATAAAGTCTTGTTTTTCTGTTCAGTTTGTGGAGTTTATGTGGGGTTCTCTTGTTAGATGAACTTGTTGCGTTCATGTTTTTGCGCTCGTGTATTATTTTTTTATCCGTTTGTCTGCGAATGCAGCCTTCCTTGTCTATATAAACACAACACCGTTTTCTCCCCATTCCTCACTCCAAGAAAATCACTCCGAAGCCGCCCCTCCACCTCAACCCTTCGAGATTTTATTTTTTTTTCCCGTAGTCGTGTGTCAGCGCCTGGTCTGCAGTCGAGCGTGTCGTCGCCATTCCTTCACGTGTCTCTACCTCGGAGTCCAGTTTCACCCCACGGAGCGCAGCGGGGCCCGGCGTTTAACCACTAGCATATGGAACGGCATGTTTGGCATCAAAGTCAGCGTTGGTTGAAGCTTTGTCTCAGACAGTTAAAAAAAAAAGTGATAAAAGTTCAGTATTGTGCATTAGTCAGTCTGTTGCCTGATCTGTTCTCTGCGGGGTCATGCGGCGACTGGCTGCCGTTTGCTTATTTTAAGCTCAGACTAATGGTTTTAAATTGTAATAACTTTGTTTTTCTGATTTTCTGGAAATTCAGCGCTGGCAGATTTAGCAAGTCCCACAGCTGAAGCGTCTCTGAACCTGAAAAAAAAAAAGTATCTCCTTAATAACTCTAATTTATAGACACATGTGGATCTGAATGTTGTGGCAAATTTCTGAGTTTTGATCTGCTAGTGCAGGCTATTGCTTACTCAAATTTTTCTGTAACAGTAATGATATAACACTATATGAATACAGTTTTCTATATATGTTTTTACAGGCGCCCTGCCAGGTAGGCTTTGTTGCACTGTGTCAGAAAACAGGATTTTATAAATTTTTCAAAACAGAAAAAAAAAACAGTTTCCCACTTAAGCGGAACATAGCATTCTATATTAGCGATTAGCATGGTTAGCGTGACTGCTAAAACACCAGTCTCTGTATTAAGTAAAGAATACAGAGCCTTACTTTTTATTTCCAAAAGGCTGTCAACATTTTCGGATCCAACTTGTTTGATGATAAACAGAAGTTTAAAAGCTCAAAAGGATAAAACAACAACTTTACAAGTTGAGCCTTCCTGTTTTCTGCTGACAGATTAACTCACTCTCTCTGTCATGGCCTGAATGAAAAGAGAAATATGAGGACAAACACTGATGTTGGATAAGCGAGTCTCTCCTGTAGTTGAGGTCAGGACCTTTGATACATATTACTGGGTTGGACATCGGCAATTAGCTACATCAGCTACGCTCACCTGCAGGCGCAGAGATGACCTTCGAGTGCATCAGAAATCACTGAAAAGCACAAAAACATTTCCCACTCACAAAAAGAGGACGTAAAAACCACAGAGCTGGACGTTCGGCCCATCGGAGTTATATGTTTTCAGGCTTGATGTTTATTTGGCGATCATTAGGAAGTGATTGTCTGAAAACTTGATTAGCTGATATAAACACCTGCTGTAGTGATAATCTATCACAGAGTGTGTATGTGGGTTGCCTTAGCTGAGGGTTTACTGAACCGAACTGCGCAGCACATGTACATGCTAACGTCGTCAAAGTCAAGCTAGCGTAACTGAGCTACATCCCACCTTCTGGACTTTTTTAAATTAAAACCTTTTCCTGACTTGTGAGATGTGATCCGCTTGGACCTTGTTGTCTAGTTGTTGTAATGCTGACAATTCAAAGTAAAACACTGTGTCCCTTTTTCAGATTCTTCGAGTCATTTTTCTCGACCACCAATATTCCTCTCTTGATGCATCCCAGTGCTGCATGTGTGGCGCACAGTAAGTCACGTGACGTTCAATCCAGTAACGCGTATCAACTCTGTTCAGCCCAGTCAGCTTCTTCAGCTCAGATCATCCTCCTTCATGCCAGTCTGTCTGCTCATGTTGGGACATGATGGGACCGTTCCTGAACTCATCACATAAAACTGGAAACATAACATTGCCTAAAACGTCTCGGTATGCCGCATCATAAAGAGTTCCATTCATTAAAAACTGACAGACAGAAAGGCAGAGAACTATTGCACTTGTTTGCTTCCCTTAATGGTCCCACGTTTTGAATTCTCCGAGTCCTGGAGAGTGACCCATTCTTTCACTAATGTTTGTAAAAGTGCTCTGCATGCCTTGGGGCTGCATTCTTACACCTGGAGACGACTGGAATATCTGAATTTGGAGGAGAAAAGGAACACTTTTGGCAGTGTATGCAATAGATGCACCGTGCAACTCGAGGGTCTTTCAACTGCCAGCATAAATATACACACAGATATATATACTATGCAAGCATATGACTCTGTATTGATATAACTGTCATTATTATTATTATTATTATTATTATTATTATTATTATTATTATTATAATGCAGTAATAATAATAATAAAGAACCAATTTATGTGTTGGTTCTTTAGCACAGTAAATTGAACGGGCATACGAACCATCACAACATCTTTTACTTACATTTCTCTGATAATTACTGTTGTTAAGTTGATAAGTGATATATTTAATTAAATGAAAACATGACATTTAAAAATAGTATATAACGAACGATATCAATACAAAAAACAATTCTGTGACACAGAAATGTTTAATTAAAAGCATTCTTAAAACCAACTTAAAGGTTGGTGTTTTCAAAATCTGACAAAAGCATTTGTCAGACTATATATATATATATGTATGTATGTATGTATGTATGTATGTATGTATGTGTGTGTGTGTGTGTGTGTGTGTGTGTGTGCGCGTGTGTGTGACTGTTTGCATAGGTTTCAGCTGAATGTCACATTCCCAAGACAAGAAAAAAGTTAGCAAGACAATGTTAACTTGACCTTTAAACTGAAGCATCTAAATCACTCACAGGTCAGCTTTTGTACTTTTGAGCGTGGTGTGGGAGTGTTTGTGAAAGATACTTTAAATGTATTAAGGTCACTTTAACATTACTTCAGAAATATAAGAAGTTACTTTTTTTTTTCTTTTTTTTTTTTTACATAAGAAGAGCCATTATAAGTTTATCAGTTGATAAAAAGCTAAGTGCCAAACAGGGAGTGACTGGCTTCTGTCATGATTAATGGTATGTAGCAGAGATAAGCCTTCTGACGGGTGTGTGGGTGTGTGTGTGTGTTTTCTTAAGCTGTGACATCATCATCGATCTAAATTTAAGATGCGTATGCCTAAATGCATCTGCGATTGTGCAAGGGATTTTTTTTTCTCCTGTCACCCGTCTCTCATCAGATGATAAACTCTCCTCAGCCTTCAATAGGCTCTTTTTTTTCCCTCTCTGGGAGAAACACAAAGGCTCCCCAGCAGAGTCGCCCTCCAAAACACACATTTCCGGCGTCTGCAGTCGCTTTTCAGAGCCGTGAATCACAACGGCAGGGAACAGGCCTCGTCTTGTTAACGCGACAAAGCATACGGGTCGGCGCGGTGCAGTGAGCGGCAGCGTAAAGAGTTAAAAATATGATTCTTTTTTATTTTTTCCCTTCTGTTGCTGTGAATAATGCAGCCTTTGTTTCTGGGTCATGAACCAGTCAAGGTCACTGGCTTTAACAGAACCAAACAAACACAACGTGGTTCAGTTTGCGCTAATTGATTTGCCTTCCAGCGGAGACAAGAATGAGCATGTGTGTGAGTGTGTGTGTTTACTTTACGGGATCTGTCAGGAGTCAGAGCAAATAGATAAGTGACAAAGTAAACAGCCGTCCCACACACACACACACACACACACACACGACAAAACATCCCTCTGCAGAAGTAAGGCTCTACTCTGAGCTATTCTCACTTATATTTTTAGAAAGTAAACTCCTTTTTCAGTTGTAATCCAATTATGATTATGTGCATATTTGTGTGTGTGTGTGTGGACCTTGCGAGGTCTCTCAGCGGTAAATCCATCCACACACTGGGTTAATGAGGTGTTCCAGCTGCAGGGGACGGTTGGTAAAGACCTCTATACACACACACACGCACACACACACCTACACACACTGTTTGCGTGCGTGCGTGTGTGTGTGTGTGTGTGTGTGTGTGTGTGTGTGTGTGTGTGTGCGCGTGCGCGTGCGCTTGCACGCGCGTAGGAGATTAGGAGAGTGCAGCGGGCGCAGCATTCATTATGGTGTAAAGTTTTGTTTGAGCAGGACAAATTGAATCTGGAGACGTGTGATTTTGAATAACAGCTCTGACTGTTCCTGATTTTCCGGTGCAGGTTTGCCATGCATGTAAATTTCCAGTGCAAATTACTCTGCAGATTTCAGCGGCTGGACCCGTGATTGTGGCGAGCCCCGCCTCTTTTGGCCCAGTCGTCGGTTAAGTTCTGAGTAAACGCCACAGACTTCTGTCATCAGAAAGACAACACACCTTGGTAAAGGTTCCCAACTCCCAAAACTGTATCTGCACACAAAGAGAAATGTTGACAGTATAATCCAAGTGCTGTAACACTTTGCATGCCGATAAGATACTCAGCCTGTTAGATGAAGTTTGCACTTTCATTACAAATCTGCTCAAGTCTTTGTCCATATTCTACTAATGTCAAAACACACAATTTCTTTCTCTCTATCAACTTTTTATGTATCCGTCTGTCCGTCTATCTATCTACAGGTGTCAGTATCTTGTATAGTAAAGTTAAATGTTGAGGCTTACGTCTTAATTGAAATAAGCTGAGTTGTTTGAATGCAGAGTTATTGTCCAAGTGTTAAAAGCATTACATGCCTGCCTAGACTTGTGCCATTCCAGAGGGGATGTTTCGTATACCCCCTGCTTATCCCCCCCTCAGTCCAATACATTCACCGTCTTGCCAGAAGGCAGAATTTGGAAACTGAGACTCGGTCCAAACAAGCATGGAGGGGCCCCTGTTGGCTAAGCGTCCCGCAGGTGATTGTCAGTGAGTGATCAGTTCTTGCTGACGGAACCGACAGACAGATGGAGAGGCATAACGGATGAATCCACAGTGGTGACAACTGAATATATTGAATGTGAAGAAAACTGTAATGTGCAGCAGGACAGAAATGAAAGCAAGCAGGTTTGCTACGTAGAACGGTCTTCAGATGAGATGCCTTTCCCAGATGGGAATAGTTTATAAGGAGAAGTGATGACAGGTCAGGAACTAACGGACCTAAAGAGGCCACATGGGTCAACAACAAACCGCTGGGCTTCAGGGAGCAACGACTCCATGTTACAGTTTTTAGAGTTTTTATCAAAGAGAGAGAGCGAAAACAAAAACGGCGAAGAGGAAATATGTTTCGTGTTACTTATGGAGAAAAAAAAGAGATAACGTGAACTTAATCAACCACCAAATGTTGAACTTAAACATGAGATAATTACAACTTTGTGAAAATTATTTATTCTAGCATCTTTGAAAACGTGGGAATACTTGCCTGCATGAGAAATTCAAATTCAGTTCAAAGTTCAAAACTTACATCACTGATCCCAGAGGATCAATAAAAATAGTTATGGGGAAAAAATATTTTCCCATATGTTTCTCACAGGTAAAAATGATATCTTACAGCAAAGTAGAAAACATGGGAAAATCTTCCTCCAAGTTCAACATTTTAAAAAATATTCCTCAATACTACGTTGACATTTTTACGGGAAAATTATATTGTAACATGTGAACACAAGGTTCAGATGTGGGAAGTATATATTAATGTAAAACATGCAGATCCATGTGTGAAATGTTTAATGGACTGAATTTATACAGCATAGAAACACAGATCAGGAGGCATCCTGAGGTGACGTGTCTTACCCAGGGGGCACATCAACACACGACAGGAGGAAACTGGAATCAATCCTACTATTGTATCCACTCATGCTCGTTGCCCCAACGTTTGACATGTATTGCATATAACAGGTGGATTTGTGCCAGGTGTTTAGATTTTGGAAAACAAAGGAAAGCCTTTGGAGGGGCTGGACCTGCTGGGTGGGGTGAGGAACCCGTTGATAACTGCTTGCTGTTCTACTTCTTTTTCATTACAACTTTTGGAGATGTGACCACAAAGGAAAAACATGGAAATTCAATGCATTTAACTGTCACAGTTACTCCTCCTAACATGTAATTGCCAAATATTCTGCTGAAAATCTCACATAATCTCTCAAAACAATGATTAAAGGGGCAGTATTATGTGTTTTCCAGCCACATAGTTCAACTTTATAGCACAATCAAGTAACTATGTTAACTTCAGTTGTGATAAAAAATGCTATATATATCAAATATGACTTAAAAGATATTTTAATTCCTGATTTAGAGCCTTGAAATTGGACCCACCCCTTTAAGAATCTCCTGCTCTTTCTGAAACTCCACCTTCAGGAAGTCTTCGCAACTCTGTAGCAATGTTTCTACCAGTGTTTCACTGAGAAGTAGCTCCTATAATGAACTCAGCAGATGTTCCCCCAGGTCTTTGCTAATTGTTGCTGGCTAGTTTGAAGGAGCGGGATGGGGGAGTAAAGGGAGAGGGCTGCTCTGTGAGGCAGAAGCTTGGAAACACCTTTGCCATGAAGGCGGTACTGGGTCCACCTACGCGTTTTGAACAGCTGAATGGTTGCCATGGGAGATTAAGAAATTTATCAAAGGTGCATGAAAGAATCAAGGCAACACTCCAGGTTTGTTCTTGACAAGCGAATAACATTATAACATGATGTGAAGCTCAAAAAGTCACTAAAAAAAATTCTGTTCCCCTTTAAGACACAGACAGATTCAACCCAGGCTACAAGAACAGGCTTAGAGACAGCTGGACATGTTTGACAGGGTTTTACCTTCTGCCAGCACACCTGTGTGCAGCCAACTGCAGGTGACATGCTTATATCCAGCTGCTGACAGACTGATGAAATGAGAAAACTCACACACGCACACCTGCAGCCGTCATAGAAAGCTCATTTTCATCCGACAGAAACACCAACATGCAGCTGGCGTCGATCAGATTTGTCCTAAAAACGTTGCCGCATGAAGGATCTGTGATTCTCAAGGCGAAATCTAAGACAGCGTCAAACTGGCAATAGAAGGCAGGCCTTAAATTTGCCCGAGGAGCTTTTACCTCTTCGCATGTAAGGTGAGAAAACTAACAAGTCCTCACAAATAAAGCAACAGGAACACAAGCATTCCTCCTAACAGTCTGGATTTGTCACCGCATTCACTTTATTAGCAGGGCAGTGAAAAGGTTTGGGCGCAAACACCAAGAGGCACACACTGCAGTGTGACACGGAGCAGCAGTGCATCTGAATGCATTTTCATCATCGCAGAAGCAAAGCACAGTTAAACAAAAGGAAACCCCAGTCAGTGGCTGGAGCCACGGTTAAATGATGACAGATTAGTCACCAATCCAGTTTGATGGTGGCTGGCATCAAACCTTTGGCTCCAACAGAACTGTACCTGTGAGTCATTGTCTAGAATCGGTGCCGTCTCTTACATTTCCGCCTGTTTAACGTGAATTCGGTTTCTCTGTCTTTGTTTTTCCCAACTCGCCTGTTGTAGCGTAGAAGTGTGTGGGCGTTAGAGTGACTGAGGCCCACAGTAAAAAGCCTGGAGGAAGCACAAACAAACTCAGATTAGATCAGGATTAATCAGGTGAAGGAACAAGTATGCTGAGGATTACTGTCAAAGAATAGGAGATAAAAGAGTCTCACACAACATGCCATTAATTAGTGCCACAAGGGACAGGTCATAGTCCCTTGTGGCACTATGTCCACAGTGGACATAGTGCCACAAGGCACTATACACTACACAGCGATAGTGTATCGATACACTATCGCTGTGTATCGATACACAGCGATAGTCATTTCCTGATATATGAAGATCAACACATGTTGTTTTTTCACATGCTGTCTTTTCTTGCTTACCTTTCCCATGTTGATTAGTGTTATTTATGATTGATTTGACATAATCAATAATAATTGATTATGAAAGAGGTTTTTTGCGCTGTCTGTAGATATGAGCAAACTTATGCTGCTGCTATTTTCTTGTAACTTTCCGACTTGCATACCAGACTAGGAGTCACAGTTTTATTCATAGTTTGACTCGTCCTGTGAATTGCAGCGCAGCGTGACGGCATGTTTTTTTTTGCTTGATCCCTGAATTTACTGCAGGCGTCTCTGCTCTGCTGCACACTTCACCAGGTACTGCAGAACAATCTGATGAGATGTAATGAGAGCATTAGAACACCGACAGAGTGGAGCCGTTCTGGACCACCCTGACTTACAGACATTAATACTTCCAGCAGATTTTCAAGATGAAGCTGATAGTTTTCGAGAGTTTGGTAAAAAAGCAGCTAACTGAACACACCCTGTCACCAACATGGACAAATTTGTAAATAAATGCGTTTTATACTCCGGAGCAACTAATAGACTGGAAAATACGATATGTTCTGATGGTTTTTCCAATTCAAAGAGTAACCAAGTGTAATGGGCCTCTGTGTTAACAACACAGGGAAAGGGGAAGCATTAGCATTAGCATTAGCTTCGTCAGAGTGACAGGAGGGGCTCCTTTAAGTTCTACACCATGACATCTCAGAAATATTTCCAAAAAACTCAATTTCTTACAAGGGACCAGCAATTTACAGAAACAGGTGGGGGAGGGGCAACACCTTAGTGATCCTCCTGCATTTTTACCGGTATCCAAGTGTAAACACATAAAACTTTAGTAACACCATCCAAAAGTAAACTCTGATAGACGAGACACCAACGGCCGCTCTGCTAGACACCACAGTCTCTGTAAAAGAATACATCAACAACACCTCTAAATGTCTGAGCTGCATTACAGCATTCCACTTGTAAACAAGCACTTCAAAGACCTGGTGTTTTAACAGGTCATCAAAAACAAGACGGGTATTATCTAAATGGTTCTGTCTACTCATCTATTGTAATGGAAATGCTGGTCAGACGGTTAGCACATAATCCACAGATTAGCTTGTATCATGTACGAGCTAATCCCTGCCAACTGTCAAGCCTCATGGTGAAACTTGATTTTCCTTTTCTTTCAGCCAGTGCACAGCAACAGGAGGGGGAGGGGAAGCACAGGATTACTCCATACTTCATAATATTCCAACATTTAAATGATAAATTGTCTCTGTTTTAGCTATACGACTACAATATGAGAATTGTAAGTCAACTGTGAGTTCAGTGTGCTTGGCGCACACATACCTCTGTGTTCAAACATTCCTGTGCAACAGCACACGTTTCCTGCTCGCACTTTGATTCCTCACACACCACTTGCACACTAAGAGTTTTAGGAAGATTGAAGTTGTGAAACAGATTTGACTGGTAAGCTTTTCAGGCATGAGGTAACAGGATATTTCACTTTGGAAATTTGGTACCAATAACTCAAGTCCCTGTTTCATTCTGAAAGAAAATGAAGTAACCTCCCAGTAAACTCTCTTAACACAATTTATGATCCCAGCTTTGCTTCTTTGTCTCCGGCTCTCAGTTCTTCACCTTTTGCCTTCCTTTACTGGTGAAGCCTTTATTGTCTGATTTGAGGATTTCTTCTAGTGATTTAAAGGTGCTGTAAAGTGACGTCACTCACTTAGTCGCTTGATGTGACTTTCATAATCTTTGTAATGCTGGCTGGCTTAAAACCCTGTTCTTGGCAGGATATCTGCCGTTAGCTGTCCCGTATCCTGTAGCAAACCACACACAGTTGGAGTCTTCATTAAAGAGGCAGTATTATGTAAAATAAACTTTCTTTTTTGAGCTTTACATTATGTTATAATTTTGTTCCCTAAAGGAGTAATACTCCTTTGCAGAGTATTACTTTGATTCTTTCATGCATGATTGAGAAATCCCTTAATCTCCCATGGCAACCATTCAGCTGTGCAAAACGCTTGGGTGGACCTAGCTCCGCCTTCAAGGTGTAGCTCCTCCCCAGAGTTGCAGTTTCCAATGTACCGAGCATCTGCCTCACAGAGCAACCTTCCCTTGTCAGCTCCTTCAGACTAGCCAGCAGCAATTAGCAAACAGCTGGTGTATCTGCTGAGCTCATTATACAAGCTACTTCTTAGTCTAACGCTGGTGAAAATGTTGTTAAAGGCTTAATGAAGGAGCCATGTTTTGATGACTTCCTAAAGGCGGAGTTTCAGAAAGAGCAAGATTCTCTTAAAGAGACAGAAGCCCAATTACAAGGCGTTAAATTATAAAGTCAAATTTCATTTAAGTCCTATTTGACATGCACAGCATTTTTAGAACAACTGAAGTTAAAATAGTTAGTTGATTGTGCTATGAAAAGGCACTATGTGCCTGGAAAACACAGAACACTGCTCCTTTACAGAAAGATAGTAGAGAAACACAGATGGAGACTTCATTCTCTGTTCTCCCACTATCTCTGTCTTATCACAAGGGGAGGATGAAGGTTTATGTGGGTCTCTCTTCTGTCTCACAGTGACCGATTGCTGCAGTGAACTGTGGCTAACAGAATCCAGCTGTGTAATGGACTGAGTTTATTCATGTGCTCGTGGAAACATATGCAGTAATATGTGTTTGAGGGGTATGGGTTGAAAGACCCCAAGTCCCCTGCTGCTGAACCAGGGGACGTGTCCAAACAGCTCCTTGAGATGTATGTTTATACCGTGTGGTTTTGTGCATCTTTTTGTTGATTTGCAGGTTCTAGAAGTTCATTGGTCTCCTTATTGTTGTTGAGAACATAATTCATTTATGTTGCAAATGAAAAGTGTATTATTTATACTGCTGTGATCTCTTTGTGAATTTGAAATTTGTCACAATTAATTTGGGATCTTTGGGGAAAAAAAAGATTTGATTTGCAAGTTTCTGGTGCATGTGTCAATAATTTAGACAAATATCATTATTAACTTATTTCTGTAATTCTGCTTGTGTGGTAGAAAAAGCAACATGGATAACTGTTCCACTGTCAAGAACATACTCAGGTTGTTGTGTTGATTCTTTCATGCATATTTGAGAACTCCTTCAATCGCTGGTGGCCGTTAGTGGCTTGTCGACGTGTTGTGACGTGTCGGCAAGAGCCGGAGCTTCTTAAAGAGGCAAAGGCCAAATTTCAAGGCGTTTAAATTGCAAAGTCACATTTTTTAAAGTTATATTTGGGTTATAAAATGACTTGGTGTTCCTAGAAAATACATGATATTTTCCATTTAAGCATCTGTTATCACAAATTTTCACTGACTTACACAGAGCAAACGCCTTGAAATAATTGGTCAGTCGAAACTCTTGTTAATCCCGCTCTATTGCTGTCAAACAAAAAAAATCTCAGAGTTTGTAGTGACTCTACTCAAGTCCTGGAGACAAAATGCTCTGGCTGTCATTGCTAAAATGGACCTAAAATCATGTTATTAATGTCACATCATTTTCCATGACACTAATTTTATACATTTCTCTACATTTACACTTTTTGGCTTTAATATTCCACTAAGTCTCATAACATGCTGTCCCAGTTTCTCCTCTTGCTCTTCCTGTTTTGATACTAAACACACAATTATATTTCCTCTCCTTTCCTGTCATCAAATTACTTGCTGTGTGCCAGAAGGACTCTGGGATCCTGAAATGACTGGCAAGCAGCTCTAATGTTTCGTAAACAGTAAGTGACAGCACATAGTGAAAGTCTTGTTATCTGGATTTATTTTCATCCCAGCTTAGAGCTCTCATCTGGTCTGAAACCAAAGAGCTGCTAGTTTGATTCAGAAAGTGAAAGTAACAGCATGATGTGGTGGTCAAGAAAGTACAAATGCTTTGGTTTTCGTCTAAATTCTGGCATTTTAGACGTAATTATCAAGCAATCAATTGATCAGTTCTTATTTATTAAGCTTTTTTCAGAAATTGCGAGAATAAACACCAGGATAAACACAGAAGGCGAATTAAAACAATTGGCAAAAAAAAAAAGAAAATAGGATCAAAACAGAAAAGGGGAAAAATATGAGTTGACATGCAATGGTTAGAAGTACCGAGGAAATAATTGCATTAATGATCGTGAGGAGACACTGAATTACTAAAGGCATAGGCTCTGGTATGTTCAACGTTTACAGAAGTAGGAAAGTAAGTGTAAGAAATGAAATAATTTAAAATCAATAGCAGACAATAGCTGTGTGACACAATTGTTGGAACCAGTTTAATTTAGACAGAGGGCAGAGTCCTTGACCCATAGACTTGGGTTTAGGCTTCTGGACAAACTAAAAGTACAAAAATCTCCTAAATATAATAACGTTTACAAGACCATATAAGCTATATCACACACTTGCAATTTCTTAAGTCAGTCAGCTTCACCAGAAAATTATTGTACATTTGTTTGCAGAATATTTCCTGCAAACCTATTTTGATCAAATTTATCCAACAATTAGCTGAGTGAGTCTCCAACAATGAGCAGAAGTCTGCATTTTACCTTGTTGGGTCTACGGGCTGTACCTAAAGTTAAAAATGTGGACAGGAAACCATTCACACATCATTTTAAAATGTCTTTTAAATATGACCAGCTCAACTAGCAAATCAAAAATAACCTTTTTCTTCCTGCTTTCTGTTTTTCAGAGCGCTGGGCTGTTGTCATCATGTTGCTCTACATCGTTTGCTTCCTGCTGGCCTCTGAAGTGGTGTTCTCCACTGACTGCCCAGAGTTATGTTCCTGCAACTCCCCAAACTCAGTGTTTTGCATTTACAGGCGGTCCAGCACTGTACCCCGTGTCCCTGTCTCCACCCAGCATCTATACATCTTTCAGAACGATATTGAAACCTTGACCCAAGATGACTTCAAAGACATTGTCAAGCTGGTGTCACTGGACCTGAGCCAGAATAAGTTAGCAGAAATTCCTGACATGGCTTTTAAGTCGCTGTCGAAATTGAAGAACTTGGACCTTTCTGCTAACCACATAACACACATTTCCAAAGACAGCTTCTCGGGATTGGTCCAGCTAGAGAGGCTGTATCTCCATGGAAACCTCATTCAGAGCATTCATTGGGAAGCTTTTGAAGGTTTAGAGATGCTGTTGGAGTTGAAGCTGCAAGGAAATGAGCTCACCTCACTGCCTTTTCTCAATTTCCCCAGACTACTTCTTTTGGACCTCAGTGACAATAAACTCCCACCCTTGGAGCATTCACATCTTCATACTCCCCATCTAGAAGCTCTGAAATTGTCCTCATTAGGGCTTCCGTCATTGGATGAAAATCTTGTAGCCTCCCTGAGAAACCTTCATGAACTTGACTTGTCAATGAATCAGTTAAAGGAAGTCCCCCAAGCCCTGAAGCAGGAATCTCTCAAGGGGCTTACGAAACTAAGCCTGGCTGCTAACCCACTTTTTGAGCTGAGGGTGAGTGACTTTCAGCAACTGGTTGCACTTCAAGAACTGGATCTAAGTGGAGTTAATCTCCAGGGATTTCCTGAAGGTTTCTTTGAAAGCTTCTCAAAGTTGACACAACTGACCGTAGCCGAGAACCCCTTCAACTGTCTCTGTCCACTGGCCTGGTTCCCTGTCTGGCTAAAAGAAAAGGAAGTCAATTTGAAGCGACCAGAGGAAACCAGATGCCATTTCCCTCTCGTTAATGCTGGGAAGACACTTTCAGCATTAGAGCACAACGACTTTGGATGTCCACTAACCACAACAGAATCTGTTGACTCCCCTGTAGAAAACACTCCTGTTCCCCAAATCCCTACCACCTCTCCAGAAACCGCCCATACTAATGCTATCCCTCCCCCTCTACCATCTAGTGATGAAACGTTTTCCTCCATAACAGACGACCCATCCTTCGGATCAGATCCTCCAGTGTCTCCTAGCTCTACCGTTGTGGAAAACGAGTTACATTTCTGCCCACAAAACATCTGCTTGAATGGAGGGACTTGCTATTTTGACCCAAATGGCCTACTCAACTGTTTGTGTTCTTTGGGATCATCTGGAGACTACTGTGAAATTCCCGAGGTCCCACAGAAATCTGAAACAGAGGTCTCTGTGGTGACTTCAGCAATGCCAGATAAACTAGATGCGATCAGCTCACGGGAGGTAACATCCACATCAATACTCCTTGACCTGCACCACTTCATCGAGACACGGCCTAACATTCGTGGCATCAGGCTGACCTATCGTAACCTTTCAGGCCCTGACCGTCGCCCTCACATGCTGAGTTTGCCAACATACTACCCTGTATACACTTTGCGTGGTTTGAACCCAAACTGTACCTACTTGGTCTGTGTCAGTCCCCTTGGAGAAAAGATCATTTATAAGGGTAACAGCTCTGTAGAACTGGGTCCCTGTACAGAGGCTCGCACTAGTCCTACTATCTTTGTAGAACATTTGGTAGATCCAGACACCCCTATGACAAAGAATCTCATTGCAGCGCTGGCAGTCCTAGCATTAGTCCTGGTGTTGGTTTTGGTGGCTGGTACAATCATCTGTGTACAGAAGAAAAGGCAGGCGAATTCAGAAATGGAGCTGGAGCTGGGCTCAACGGATCCTGAGGCAATAGACTTGGAGGGTAAAAAGGTTCATCTAGAGAACGGAGTCAGTGGTACACTACCTCTCAAACAGCCCGAGGCAGATCGTTGCCAGACCCCACAACTGCCCCCATTACTGCAACAAAATGGCAGGATGGACTATGAAGCACCCTTGATGCAAGGACACTGTCCATCAAATAACAATCAAGCAACACTGAAGCCGTCTTATTTCTAACCCTAAGCAGAGTTTCCGTTGGGACGTTCTGAACCTGCTACGTCTCTCTTAGTCTCAGATGTCCACTATTGGAGATAGGGCACTTACTGTCCTCTGTTGTGCACATGATGAAATAACATACCAGATTATATATTTAAGAGACTCAAAACAATGGGATTTCAGATCACAGCATATTCAAAATGTGCTTAACCACTATGGGACAATGAAGAAGACGTAATTGAAATTCAGTGAACAGGGAGTGGCAGTGGAACATCTAATCCAATCAATAAATCAAGTGCAATCAATTAGAAGGGTCTTCGTAGTGGACAGTGCCTGCTAGTGACCTACTATAACTGTGTACTATTTTTCTTTGCTTATAATAAAGAGAAAGACTTTAATCTTGTTGCTGGATATGGGAATCCTGAAACTGAAAAAAGTGCCTTGAACTGGAGATGTGCCAGAGGTTTAAAGACATGAAGATTTTTGAATCATAAATTTTTATGTTAATGGACTTTCAAGTACCTGCAAGGGATTGAAAAAAAAGTTGCACTGAAAACTACACTTGTTTCTTTTGTGATGACTGCTACAAAGCGAAGATTTGGAGAAGCAACAACAAAGTTATGTTTGGAAACTTTGCAAATCGTTACAGACCATAACCGCTGTTCAAAGTCTGGATTCAAGTGTTGACATCATCTGATGTGAGGACAAAACAAATCTCGCAAACACAGATTTGGGATTCTGCAGTTTCTCCAGAACCACCACAGTTTCCTACATGGCAGAGCCTTCAGCTTCTCTGGAATTAAATTTACTGTGAAATGGACTTTATTTGTATTATTCTGTGCCGTTACAGAGAGGCTGTTTTACCAGTTGGTTTTCTGCATTTTTTGTGAATTTTTACTGTCTTTTTTGTAAATAGTCATTTAGTATTAATATTGTTGAGAGATGAAGCAATGGTTGTTTCTGCTCAAAGGGCATAATGTCATCATGTCTCATCATGCCAACTTTTCCTCTTTATCTTTGTTCAGCTCAAGATAGCTTCACTAAATTCTATGTCCAGAATCGAGAAAATCAGTTCTGGAAAAACAAAGAGCAGAAATATGATCATGTTAAGTTTGAAACAGAAAACCTGGACTTCAGTGCATAATGCAATGTACATCCAGGACATTAGTGATGCTATCAAAAGTTCCCGGCTCAAATTTAAGTTTATCAAAAAGATTTATAAAGGTAATTTATCCAGTGAAGGGGAAGAAATCAGGAGAAATATGGTAACTTTAAAACTTCACATTAAGTCAATGTGAGTTTTTATAAATGGTGGGTCAAATTATTGTAGGGGAGTTACTCAAGTGACTCCCTATTAGGTTTTCAGCAAACCCCAGTGAAGTAGGTCCTAAAAAAATGGGCTGTTAAAGCAAAACCATTACAAGAGGAAAACCTTCATCACCATGTAGAGCCGAGCTGAGCCACGCTGAGTAGCCATTGGTGAACACACCCACACTTTCAGCAGAGATTAACTTTATAGTTGTTATAAGGAGCATATCGTGTTTCCAAGTCAATTAGGCACTAACACATTCAACTGACATGTTCCCATTAAATAAATATTTTTATTGTAAAGTAACTGTCCTCCTGTGTACACCGATAGAGCACCAGGTGGCTCTTTATACACATTCCTGTTTTAAGAGAGGCTTTTTGTGTCAAAAAGTAACGCTAAAATTACTTGTTCACTGGAAAAGCAATGATTTGTGTTCATATTTTCAATCATTACCATAAAGTTTTTTGTTTTTTTTTTGTTTTTTTGCTGCTCAGAAATCTGACATTTGGCCTTTAAAAAAGATGTGTCATCATGGTTATTTTTACTGCTTGTCATTTTTGTTTACATCACTTAAAAGTTTCCTAAATTACATTTTGGGTAAAGATAAATACCAGTCTAATTCTCACAAGACCTTATCAAAGCACACCGGTAGCAATAAAACACAAACTTAAAAATGCTCATAAACATCCAAATTTAATGCAGAAAGAGAATTGTAATTAATACTATTAATATTTTTCTATTGAAGATGTTTAACATGTGTTTGTTTTCCATAGCCCCAAAGCCCCGACACAGCAAGAGCAGCTACTGTGATGTGCAGTGAGACTGTGACAAACGTTGGCTGTTTCTGTCATTCTTATTAATTTAATTTTCATGGCGGAAAAAAAAATTAATGAGAGCAATTATGTGTTTTTAAAGCGATGTCATTGTGAAAACGTTAAAGAGTCGCGTTGTGATTTTGGATACATATAGAAGGTTTTTTATTTCATCCCACGTCACACTGTATAAACTGTATGTGAAGAAACATCAACTCCATTGGAGTTAAATTTATCAAAAACCATTATTACTTTTTAAAAAATGTTGTCTATTTGTTCATTTTTCTGTGTCTTTTTATATATATATATAAATCAAGACCATCCATCACCAGCTTTGTCTTCCTGTTCTCTTTTTAATAGTTTTACAAAATATGTAACTGGAAGATTCTCCATATTTCTTTGGCCAGTGAAAATAGCAGGTTATGTTTGTAATATTTTTTTACACATGCTTTTTAACACTACCTTCCCAGTTTGTTTAGGGAAACTTGTCTTTGTTTGTTTGTTAGTTTCACTTGTAGCATTTCTGTATATATTTTACCAATGCTGAGAACAGAACAGTATTAAAATGACTTATTATTGTTATCATCTGTGTTGTTTGGTCATTGATGCACTTTTACTCACGTGTTTAATGACTTAGCGGTGGATTTAAGAGTTTACATGAGATCGTTGTTTGGTTTGTGGCTAGAACACAAATCTAACATACACATCAAATATTAGTGCCTTTTCATTGTAAACTATAATTTTAGGCAGGGGAGTTTTTTCACAGTTCATCTGTCTCACCATGTCACGACATGGTGACAGTTTCAACACTTTTTTATAAAACTTACGTACTGCAGCTTAACAATCTGACCTATTATGTGCATTGAAAAGTGATGAACTAATTCACTATTTGTGATACAAAGCAGTCAAATTGGGGCTTCTTGTAATTTGCATCACAATAATATTTACATGTTATAAAAAAAATAAAAAAATTAAGGACTTCTAATTCTACCAACCCGACCCCAATGGATGCTTTGTACGTACAAAAGGTGAAACTTATTTGCTAAGGCTACTGGCTCAAAAAGAGAACAAATTCCCACTTTACAGTCTGTCATCCTCATCAGCCTCTCAATGTGATTTTTATTTAGAGACGTTGTTCCACATGGACGGCTGCCAGCTGCCGAGAGAAAAGAGAAAGATGTGGGGAAAAAACACACACACACAAAAAAAAAAAACCGTGAAGAGAGCAAGGCTTGATTTATTTGAAAAATCTGGTTGCAATGGAAGCAGTCAAAACTTGCCATGGGTGGATGGATGGATTATTGGAAAGAGGAAAGAGGAATAAATGAATGGGTTGAAATCCAACGGCAGACAGATTCTTGGACTTGACGCCGGCTTAACTGGACCCTGCAAGTCACTAAAACCCCCCCAGGTTCAGAGTTAGCGTGCGTATGTAGCACGTAACATACGTCCATAAGGTCCACGTGTGAAGCATTTGTCTTGGAATATGTCATCGTTGGCCTACCTGCGTATTTTAAAACTAAACACGAGAAGCATGGATGTTTTTCAAGCACATTAAACATGACTATTAATCCTTGAAAACATTTTTATTCAGCAAGAAGTGAGTGTTGCACAAAACTGAAGAGAATTTACACAGAGACATTGGAAAATTGTGAAATATTGAACTTACTGTGATACATTCACAGTTTTCTTCCCCCCAAAGAAACATTTGACAGGTTACTGATGTGATGTTGCTTTAATCGACTTGCATCAAGAAAAGCAACTACACCACGTCACCGTTTTGCTGCTTCTAACAACATAATATTAAAAACACTGTGAAACCAGCTTACGTTGTCGAATGGGTCTCCAGGCCTGTGCGACCTTTAAGTGCAATGAAGTACAGAAAGACGCAATAAATATCAAGAAGCAGAGGGCTTGAGAGAGATGTCCGAATGAAGTTTATTTTGAGCTTAGTAGCTTGTAAAAAGAAAAATACCAAAGAAAAATCGGGTCTCTGTCGAAAGAGGGAAAAACAAATCGAGAAGGAATGAAATTAATTGCAGCAATATTTTGAAGTGATTCAATCATGAAATAATGTGATTGGTACGTCCTCCAGTGGATGAAATCTACAAACCTCGCCACCGGGATCGGTGAGACTGGATTCCATTAAGACTGGATTCCATTAAGAACGAACAATGCAGGAAAGTTGATTCCTCAAGTAACTTTTTAGAAAATCCAGCTGGTTTTCTTCTTTTTATTTGGTCTAATTTAGCAGGTCTGATTCAAGGTTCGATGTGTTACGTCAAGTTAATTTGTACAGCACATTTCAAAAATAAGGCAGGTCGAAGTGCTTTACATCAGATATCTTCATAATACATCAGTGCTTCATATAATACAGTTATACATTATGAAGCAGACCTGTGAGGACACTTGCAGTAATCATTGCAACTAACGATAAACCTCTGGATGAGTTTCTGTAGATCTTGCTGGGACATTTGTCCTTTAAGTCTGGAAATGTTCTTCAGGTGATAAAAGGCCGACTTTGTAACTGTCTTTATGTGACTCTGAAGGTTCAGGTCAGAGTCAATCATCGGCCATTTTGGGCTTGATTGCTGGTTTCTATCTGCAATAACGGAAGCTGAGCACTGACTCCAGTTCGTTCCTCTTTGGGTCCAAAAATAAAAAGTTCAGTTTTGTTTCTGTTCAGTTGAAGAAAGTTATGACTCATCCACACATTAACTTAATGTCAGAAGAAATGCACCACCGTGACTGTAGAGCTGTGTACGTTGTGCTTTTCAGAGTTGGTATTCTTCATGTCCCATGCTTCATGGGAATCTGAACGAGATCATCATCATCATTAAACATTTACAGTAAAATTCATGATAATTCTTCTGGATGCTAATGAACACTGTAATAGTCACAAATGTCAGCCGCAAATGTAGCCCTAATCCTAACCCTACTCTGTCAAGTTTTTGACAAATATTTCAATGTTAACCCTTTCATGCATGAATTATGATCCTTTGTGTCAGGATTTTCTTCCAATTGTTTTTTGACTTTCTTAAGGTATATAAAAGGTAGGAAAGAATTTTTTTTTTTTTTTAAGGTGATCTATTGTAATTTTCTCCAAATACAAAGTTGTTATTTGAAAAATCCATCAGTAGTAATGTTCTTTAGGGGTTATCTGATGTCACAATATTTTTTTTACCTGCCAGAGTTGTCTACAGGGACCGGGTCGGTCAGCGTGCTTTTTTTGTCTGTCGGCCATATTGGATTTAACAAAAATAATGTCTTTCATTTGCAGCTGATGGCCAGTAGTTGATAATGTATTTTATGATGCATTGGTGTCCACTTCAGTGGTCTGTGTGCATTTATAACATAAAAATCCACAAGAAGCACAAGAAAATGGCTTTTAGATGACTGTCCACTGTAGTGACCACTCTGCATGAAAGGGTTAAAATGACACCCCATTTAAAAAAAAAACCTTGGATATTTTCACTGCCTCTTCACAGAGTT
The DNA here is from genome assembly GCF_904066995.2 of Poecilia reticulata. Lineage (NCBI taxonomy): Eukaryota > Metazoa > Chordata > Actinopteri > Cyprinodontiformes > Poeciliidae > Poecilia > Poecilia reticulata. Next base: position 7,622,410 of record NC_088830.1, on the reverse strand, counting down.
CCTTCACTCTTCATTTTCTTTGAACGGCTTCCTCTGAACTTTATGTTGTAATCTCAGATTACGCTAAAACACATAAAAGACTAGCACAAAAAAAAGAAATAAAACAGAATTGTCCTTCTTGTCTTACTGACTTGTTTTGCTTTTATGCCAAATGAAAGACCTAAAAGAACGCAATTGATGTTAACTTTGTAGGTCCGTGCAAAACGTTTTCCCACGCTGTCTCGTTTAGCAGCTCTTATTTCTCACTTTCATGAGAGGAAAAAAAAAAATCTAATTTGGAAATGGTTGTTCTAAAATGCACATTAATTAAATGATCTGTAATTGCTGTTCATCTCTTCGTGCAGCCCTGTGGAGTCGTCTTACCCAGAGACCTTAATGATTTCCATCCTCTGTGAGGCAGAAGTTGGAGCAAGCCCACCCAAGATTTCACTCTTTTTTTTCTATCTCTCAGATAATGACTGCTATTTTTTAGGTATGCTAACCAGAATTTGTTTCATTTCTGTTGCAAATAGCAGTGAAGGTTAAATTTGAATGACACTTAAAGCGTAAAAGGGAATAGTTTTAAAAAAAGAAGCAAATTTGACAATTTTGTCATTGATTTCAATAGGCTTAATGCTGCTTTTTTATTTTACAAAAATGTTTTTTTAAACCTTTTTTAATAACTACCACCATGTCGTGACAGCGTAATATGAGTCAGATAATCTGCGAAAAGATTAATTTCCTCCAGCTCCTCCTTGAGCTACTGCTGAAACAACCAATCAGAGCCAGGAGGCGGGTCTTAATTTGGTCAATCTCATGTACTCACTGCTAAACTTGCTAATAGCAGAGAAAACTGTTCATATCCCATCATTGGTGGCTGGCAGAGCACTAGAGTGATTGACAGCACCAAGACCCGCCTCCTGACTCTGATTGGTTGTTTCTGACTGAGCGCTTTATCTCTGCAGTTAGTATTGGGAGATATTTCTCCAGACTGATATTTTTTCCCCACAGATCATCTGTCTTATGCTGTCATGACTCAGTGATAATTTCAACAACTATGTTAAAAAAAAACTAAGAAAACCCCCCTAATTTTTTAAAAGTAAAAGTTACATACTGCAGCTTTACAATAAATATCATGCCTAATTTTTCACAACTATGCTTCCTTTTAATTTTAGTTTATGAATACAAAAACTTGTACAAGCCTAAAAAGAAAAGATGGAACGAGGAGGTGAGCGGAGGAGCAGCGAAACGTTTGGGGTTTTTTGGAGCAGCAGCAGTTAATCGGCTCTGTTGTCTTTGCGGCTCAGCAGCAGAGCCTCGGGGTCGGGCGGGGTCATGTTGTGATAGGAGACGACTGCACAGAGCGGGGATTATTTTACGTCAGCCAGCATTTTCAGTCCTCCGGTGTAAAAACAGCCAGATCATACAGGAGGGAATTATTTGGATGTAAACGACGTAAATGCCTGAATCATCAATAAAAAGGTTCAACAAAAAGATTTGGGGAGGATAAAAAGCTGATTTCAGACCAGTTTAGTCAAAAAGACGGACATCTTTTAAAAATATGTTTGTATTTGAATTTGTCCTGTTCTTTTAGAATATCACCTTAATTATAAGTGTAGCTGAAGATATGTTTGAAGTTTAGCTCTTTTTGTGCATCTATCAGGAGACAAATGTGGATAAACACACTTGGGCTTCACTTGCATAAAATCTTGCATTTTTCTCTCCCGTTCAGAAGAGTGGCGACGAGGAATGGGGCTCTGCCTCATGACGTATTTATAAAAAGAAAGCAGAAGTTTCCACATTGACAGTACAAAGAAACACTTCTAACAGAGATAGCTCTGTGCTGACGGAATATCTCTGAGTTAGAATAGGAATGGAGTTTAGGTTGTATACAATAATAATAATAATAATAATAATAATAATAATAATAATAATAATAATAATAAATCAGTGTCTTGTAATAAGCAGTAAAACCCTGACTGGTACTGTACTCATTTTTTGAAATAGATATTATGTAATTAAGAAAAAAATAATTGGCCGTTAAATGTAAAAGATAGAATTAAACCAATCAGAATGTTTAAAAAAAAAAAGAAATCCTCTCATTCCTCCATAAAATCATTCTGTAATTCTTTCATATTTCTTTTTGACAAACATGTAGTTTATGTCCACATTTTTTACTTTTCAGTATAAATGAGTTTTACTCCGCCTCAACCAGCTACCTCTTTGAACACTTGACTGCTGCAGGCCCGTTTTTCTCACCCCGACCTTTTGCCTCTCTGACACGTGACCTTTGACCCCTGCAGGAACAGGCCGTGACCAGCCTCTTCATGCCCACTCACACAAGCCAGGCTCTGTTTGGAGCGTCGCTCTATTTCGGGCTCCACGTCGTTGTCGGCTTTCGTTACGTGGCTCCTCTCTTTCCCCCGAAGACGTTTCTGCCTTCGCTGGTTTCAATTTGCTCCCCGCTCCAGTCAGCATGTTTCAATTTCATTTTACGAGACTTTCTCTAAATCAGTCTTATCCTTTTGTCTCTTAGGCCAGACTGCAGCACCGGAGGCTGCGTCCAAGGGAATTTCTGGCATGATTTTATTCAGAATTATTTATAGACGTTATCTTTCCGCGCTCCACCGAGCGAACAAACATCTTTTAAGCGTCCCCGTCGGGCTTTCTCCACCTTTCCCGTCGTCAAACTGATGCCGGTGGAGTTGTTGAATTGCTTCCCATAACAAAGAGCCCAGTTTTATTATTGTTGTTGTGTGTTTTTCTTGTTTTGTTTTCAGGACATGTGGGAAGCAGGTTTCAACACAGAGCAGTGAGACGGAAAACAGGGAAGAGGAGATGAAAATGTATGAGGAGAAATCTGGACCCGTTTGTTCTTTTTATGACCAGGTGTTTGTTTGTGTTAAACCTTTGTAATTGTTGGTAACTTTGCATGATGGAAACATAATATAACAATAGCATTTTTTGGGTTATTATTTGAAAGAATAGCTTTTGGGGTTATTTTTTTACTAGTACTTTTTGTACTAGTAAAACAAAAAACAAAACAAAAAAAAAAGGATTTCCTGTCCAAAGTCTTATTTGCGATTAATCCTGCCATGATGAATAGTCTCAGTAATTGTTGCTGTTTTGACATCATTATCCAGGGCTGTATCGATAACGGCCTAATGCTTCACGTCATGTTTTCAACTTGTAGCAATGCAAGGTTAATTTTGATGAATTTTTGATGAAATTAACCTGAAAATTAAAATTTAACCTGAACTGAACATGAAAGTAACTGAGGAGGAAATAAAAAAATAACCACGGCGAAAACGAAGACTGAAGGAAAAGCAAGAATAAACTAAGAAGCTGAATAAGCTGAGCATAAAACAATCAAGGAAATAATCAAAAGTGCAAACACACCCAAGCAACAACAGTTTTCTGCCTGCACCAATTAATATTGTTATTCCAAATGGAAATCCTTCTCTGTTTTTTTTATTTTTTTTTTAGGTATTTTGCCTTCTGGAGTTACTCAACTAGCTTAAAAAAACATTGGAAATGCTGATTATGAGTGTTTTTTGTTTAGGTGTCCTAAGAGTTTTAGGGTTTCTGGTTCGATTTAGAATATTTGATGCGTTTCTACTGGAGCCGACAACGAAGTAAGCCTTACTATCACAGCTGGATCCAGATTTTTATGTCAAAATTGGTTAGAAGGATGTTTGAAGCTTAAATTTGAAACAGTTTAAAAACTCAAGGTCAAATCTACCTTTTAACGACGTATCCCCATTGACTGCATATGTCGTACATTAGGATTAGCTTGTTTAAACAGGAGACAGTCAGGCTGCTTTAAGTACTCTGGACTTTCCTGCTGTGTTTTTTCTTTTTTTTTTTTTTTTCACTGGGCATTCACCCTAATCCATATTTGTTTTGAACTCGGGGAGGATTTTTTTTTTTTGCGTTTTCACCGTGGTTTGGCCGCTCGTCTTTGCAGAACCCGTCCGTCTTTTCCTACCCAGCATGGTTTGGGGCTTCTCCTTCCCTGCCGATGGTAAGTGGAAGTGGGTGGGGAAGGGAAACTCGCTGAGTGACATTTTGGGCAAAGTTCAGGGGAATAAAAGCTCACCATGAATCACAGCTGAGACTGTATGCAGACTGTTTTGTAGTCCACTTTTAGTAGTTACCAAAAGAAAAATATCTGATTTTTCATACAGGGTGGAGTCCGTCTCGTGCGATATTTTATTACACTAAAACAGTTGCCTTTACTTTATTAGGATATGATTTTCTTCAGCTTCACCCGTTTTTTTGTGTGTTTTTTTTAACATCTGCACTTCAGTTCTGCTCATCTACTTAAAGCCTGTCGACTGACGGACACAAGTTCGTTTCCTCTGACATAAAACGATCTGCAAAATCCCCCAAAACGACGACGGAACCGCCCCTCGCAAATATGAGACTTTTTTTTTTTTCTTCCTTCCACAAAGAGACACAAAGACTTTGTATCTGTCTGCCTGGGAACGATTGTGATGAAATGTTTAATCTTGTTAGACTCTGTGCAGAAGAGACTCAGCTAGCAGGTGCAGTCTGCAGAGGGCATAATGAGTTTACCTCGGAGACCAAACACACAAGGTCAGCTATGTGAGAGAAACACACAGACTCTCCAGCGCTGAATGAAGACTCACTCTTGTTGAACTAGTTCTTTATCCGCTCCGTCGCTCACTGTGCACTGGAGGTTCATTAAATGATACAGAAATACATTTTAAAAAATGTTTTAGGAAATTTGTGTTTTTCTATGGAGCTAAATTGGTCCCATTAAAGCTTGTTTAAAAAAAAATGAAACTGAAGAAAATGAAAAAGATTTGAAACAGAAAAAAATGTTTGAAGAAAATAAGTTTGAAGCTGAAAAATTAGTTTGGAAGTGAGAAAACATTTGAGCCTGAAAAAAGTATTGAAACTGAAAATAAAGATAAATAAAGTTGAAAAATTATTTTGAAACCATCAACATAATGGAAAGAAAAAGATTTGAAATTGAAAAAAGCTTAAAACTGACAAAAAAAAAAATATTGAAAATGAAAGAAAAAAGTTTGAAACTGAAAAAAGTTTGAAAATGATAAATAATAAAGATTTGAAACTGAACAAAAAGGATGTCAACACACCAAACCGATATCAGTGGGAAAAATATATTTACAAATTTGCGAAGCATTTTCTCCTGTGGTCTCAAAGTAAAGCTGAAGATCCACCAGAACCAACAATTCAGCTCCATATTCTTATATACGTTCAGTTTGGATCAATTTCAGTGTTGATCCAAACAATGATCAAATTCAGAAAACAACGACCAACACTAAGACCAACTGACCACAGTGGAAACAATCAGTCAAGTAAAAGCCGAAGATCTCCGAGAGCGCCGAGTCATGCATGGCAGCATTAGTGGAGGTTCAGTGATCCGCGGCTCAGCTGCAACAATCTGTTGACAGGATAACCATCAGTTAAAGTCTACACACATTCAAGAGCGTTAAAAATAAAGACTGGAAGTTCCATAACAGCTCACCACAAACCATGTCGGAGACGCCGCGTATATAAGCGGAAGGAGAAACTCTGGACAGATGTACAGAGAAACTGAGAGAGCTGATGAGAAGACGGATGGAGGCAAACAGAGAGAAATCCTGGAAGATCTGAGAAAGAGGCTCACATTCCAAGATAATTATCATGTTATTCTGGATAAAGATAGTCAAGCACCGCCCCCTCATCCTCAGCTCCACTAGACTAGCGGCAGCAGCGATTAGCAAACACCTGGTGGAACTGCACGACTGCTGAGCTCATTTCATGAACCGCAGCGACCACAAGAACGACATGAATGGACGGCGAGGAGACGCACTGCTGGGATGATGCTCTGAAGAGGGGAGTGTCTGAAAGAGTAGGAGGTTCTTAAAGAGACAGAGGTCCAATTAAATACGGCTAATTTGCAAAGGCAAAGTTTTTTGAAGTTGTTTTTGATATGTACCACATTGTCATGACAACTGGAAGCAACGTGGTTACTTGACTGTGGCTTAAATCAAGAGCCTGGATAAGACTATAATACGCTCCCTTTAAACACACCCAGGGGTCCACAAAGCTTTATGGTTGTGCGCTTAAGGAAATTATGCGGATTTACACTTACTACAAACTCACATAAGCCTGGTCAAAGGTTTATGTGAGAAGCCCAGATCTGGATTAGACAGCAGCATGGTCAGGTGTCACAGTCAACACATGAGCATGTCCAGACCCCAACCCAGCCGGGAATTTGTGTCAAGACTGGAAAACTTGATGTTCACAGATGGTTTCTATCCGTTCTTACTAACCTTGAGCTTTATTTATTTATTTTTACACAGAAAAATGAACAACAGGTGGCTGTAAAACGTGTTTACCTGAACAACTGAATAATCACACAAGCTACAATTTTCACATTTTTATTAGCAAAACATTTTTTTCCTTCAACCTCACACTGACTTACATTTTCCTCCTTCTTGATCTTGTTCTTTTGTTTTTCCATCGTTACATGCGAGTTCCTCGACAATCCATGCTAATGTCTTCAAAGTCAAATATTGACCTTTTACGACCTTCAATAGAAGTTTATAGGCTTTTAAAGAATCAAGTCCTACAAGCCACCAGAATAATTAAAAACCAATCCAGGAAAACTGACTAACACGTGTGCTTCCCAATGATTTTTTTTTATCCATTTAATGGTTTTTATTTACTAAATGTTAGTCATATTTTAGCAAACGCCACACACGCGGTGCTAAGCACTGTGGGAAAATGTGAGCTTGCAGGTTAGAGACCGAATATTGGAGCTCAGCTCAGGTCATGTGGGACCTGCTGAGAGGAGATATGAAAGAGTTTCCTGCTGAGAAAATAGCAACATCCGTTATTAGCTGTCTCGATAGAAACCAGCCAGAGATGTTTCCGCTGCCAGCACCGAACTCACGGCAACGAGACGAACCTGCTTGAGGAGGCAGCAGGGCGTCGCTGCGGGCTGATCTTCCAGTTTAGATTCTGTTGACATTTTTTTAAAAAATACATAAATCCCAAAGTTTTTCTTATACGTTTTTGTGGACGTTTGTTTTACTTTTGCATTGGTCGTGTGTTGCAGGTTTATAAAATGGCTTCTGCATGAACAGCTGTGAATAATTTTTTTTTGGTTGGACTTGTTTTAATCTGCTCCGAAAGAGTCTGGGCCTCTACTTCCATTATCCAGGTTGAATTTCTTTTTGTTTCATCAAATCCTTCTGAGTTCTCTCTAATGCTCATGTAAGACACTGACGGCTAACAACAAACCCATAGAACCCCTTAAAAATAATAGTTAGATCGAATGTCACAGTGATTTTAAAGGTGAGTGTTGGAACAACACTAATGTAAAAGGTTGTGTTTTGGCTAGAATCCTATCAAAGTATCTTGAACTGCGACAAAAGGGGGGGAAAAAAAACTCACACTGCAAAAATAATGTTTCTAGTTTGAAACGTCTGAAGAAACACAAAATCTTCCCAGGCATGTTTTGTCAGGTTTCTGGTGCAAACATCTCACTACATCTGAAATAAGGAAAAATCAACCGAAAAGCAACTCATGAGTGAGATGAAAAAACTTGTTTTAAGTAAATAATTCTTGAAACAACGACTTAAAACAGCTATTTTTTTCCCCGTTATAAGTTATAATTTCCTGTATTCGAAAGCTGAAATGATTGATTTGATGAGAATATCTGAAATCTTTCAATTTACTTTCCTTTACTTTCCGTGCTGGCATATTTAACGCGCTCATGAAGTAAATTGAAGTAAATTGCTTGAAACTTTGGGGAAATAAAACACAGTCAGAGATTTGATCTCGATCTGCGGCAGACCAACTGGAGCTTAATGCGGCTGTAACGGTCTGCTTACAGCAAACGTTTCATGTATTCACGCTCAGACGCATCTTAATTACTGACACATAAAATATCTTAATAAGGACTCAGAGATAACACCAGTCACAAATGTGGGTGGCAAATTAGATGAGAAACCTCCACAGATATCCCGCTGTGAGACCAGGCTGCTTTTAAAAACGGCACAGCTACATTGTGGATTTATTTCAGAAGCAAAAGCAAAAACAAAGTTAAATATTTTGTGGTCAGAAATGTGTCCCCCCCCTCCCCCCCACACCCCCATTTACTACATTGAAAGTTAAACTTTTAAATCTACCTAAAAACGTTTTCAGTATATCTGGCATGCAGCTCAACCTCAGACTGGAAGGAGAAAAAACACATATTTTGAAATCTCAAAAGTCCTCATTGGATTTAGGTCTGGACTTTGACTAGGCCCATTAGCACGTTGACTGGCTTCGACCTAAACACTTCCACTATTTTTCTGTTTGAAGACGAAGCTCTCGTCTTGTTTGGTTTCCTCCAGGATTGCTCCGTCTTTGAGTCTCTGCTTCAGCTGAAGGAAACGATTCCCACAGCAAGATGCTGCCACCACCGTGTCTCACTGTGTTGACCTTGATCTTCACTGAGTTTTCCACCTCATATAACATTTTACATGTAGGTTCAACATGGTTAGTTTGAGTTTTGTTGAATTAAATCACCTTTATCCACATATTTGCCGTTTATCCTGCGTGACTTTTGGGAAACTACTAAAAACATTTCTTATTTTTCTTGTAGTACTTCTCAACGAAGGTCAACCAGTAGTTGTCCTGTTGACCGAGTCTCCCACCTTCATGATGCTGTTTGTTCTTCAATGCTCTCTAATAAACTGCTGCATTTATAGTGAGATCAAGTGGAACAAACTGTTTATTTAGGAGGTGACTCCTGAGGGCAGATTAGGTTTTATTAATTGATCTTTAAAGTAAGGGAGACGGATTACAAAGCCACAGCACTCTGGTCCAATTTTTATTGGGAAAATGTGAAAACTGTGAATCATGTTCCTTCTTACAATTACAAGCCTGATTTTCTTGGTTCATCACTTGATAACACCATAAAATACACGGCCTGACCACCACCTGGATTTAACTAAGCAAATAGGTACCAGCCTCCGATTGGATAATTACTGAACCGGTGATCACGTATCAGCTGGCAACAACTTATCCAACCCCAACGGGTGCAACGAGTTGCTCCTGATAGAAGCAACCTTGTTCAGGGGACAACAAATGGAAAAGGTATGTTTTATTTTCTAGCTCTTGGTTGGCCCACCCCTTTGTAATGCCGCCCTGGGCAAGTGCCACCGTTTGAGATTTTATTTCATTTGGATGTACCAATGTTTTGAAACATTTGGCACATAAAAATGTTTTATTATTTCAAACCAAACGTGTCTGAAGAGCCTCGGGTTGCCAGGTTGTTTTTACTCAGGAAGATTTAAAGGAAGTCATTTTATTTTTAAACATTCATTTAGAAACCTTCTTCTCTGTCCGTTCATTTCCTATGGATCTTGTGCGATGAGACGACAGTCACTCGTCAAAATTTTCGGATTAACCGCATGCGTTAACGTCGCACTGCTGCAGCCACCGTCCTGTCCTTTAGGTCGCCGTCCTCTCTTCAGGTCGGTCTCACAGCTCAGCTCAGAAACAAAACCAGCTCTCGCTCTTTTTGTGCCGCTCCATTTCTGTCCGAATTCGCTGACGCCACCGACCTGCCTGTCTTGTATGCTAGCACAGGCCCGGCCCCCCTGGTCACCCTAACCCGAATCTCCTCAAAAGAAGACAGTTGAACTCCCTTCCCATTTTAGTTTTTGAAGACATCCTCCCACTTCCCTCCAAACCCAAGACCAAGAAACTGATCCGCATTTCTCAGTCCAACCTAAACTTCTGCTCCTAAATCCACCAGTGAGATTAATCAGCTGGGTTTCAGCACCTAATCTCAGATCTGCTTTTCTCATCTGGTGTGTTGGTGACCCTCCCATCCCCTCCTCAGAGGTGCAGGCAGAGAGGCAGAGAGGCAGAGCGCTGACTGACGGCTGGAATTATGAATGCACAAAAACTCTGGCAACTTTTTCCTGCAAGTACCTCATAACTTTTTTCTTTTTCTTTTCTTTTAATCAAAACCATACCGGGGACTTGCCCCAGACTTTTCCACCGCGGCTCCTCCCGTACATGCTCGAGGAGGAATTAAAGCAGTGCCTTCTCTCGCTCTTTTTTTTTTTTAAACAGCGGAAAGTTTACACAAAGGAAAGCCTTTATCCCTGGAGCCTGACTCTCTCTTCTTTCCAAATACTTGCGAGATGAAATCAAACTCCCTTTTTGAAAATTACATTTCAAGTCCCCATCCTTCCTTCCTCCCCTTCCTCTCTCTCTCTCTCTCTCTCTCTCTCTCCCCGATCTGTAAACCTGTCCAGCTTTCCTCCTCTGCAGCATCAGCTGTTCTGTTGCAGGTCTTAATAAATGCTTTCTGGAGGTTTCATGGGAGAACGAAGCAGATGCTGCCAGACTAAATACAGGATCTAGGAATCAAAGTAAGATATAGTGAAGGTGTGTTCTTGATGGATATTTTTAAGAGTCGTCATGAAAGCTGGTTAAGCTTTTTATTTATTTATTTATTTTTTAATGTTGCCAATAAACAGCATTGCTATATTCAATATATATATATATATATATATATATATATATATATATATATATATATATATATATATATATATATAAAGTAATACAGTGCTATGATACTAATTGTCAATGCTAGGGCAATTAGATAACAAGGTCAAATGGTACATTACATTTCACAGGTTAGGAAAAAGTTTTATTTAAAGAAATACAGCGAGGGCGATAATTAAATCTTAGAATTTTTTCCCCCCAGGCTTTGGAAGAGAGAGTGAAAGAAAAATCTAGTTCTAAGTGGCTACATGTGAAGGAGTGTGTTATTGTAAATGTAACAGGATGCAAACAGATTTCCAAAAAATGGTTAAAGAGAACCGATCTGAATTGGTCATCATTGAAACGCTGAAATCTGCAGTATAAACAATATGATTTTCACATATTTGTTAAAACTTGAATGTCTTGAAGTGCCTGTGAAAACATTTAAATGGATCTCTGTCTCCTTCCTGTGGTCCTACTGCCATCTGCAGAAAAACACCGCTCAATCAGAAACAACCAATCAGAGCCAGGAGGAGGGTCTTAGCACGGTCAATCATGCTTGTGTACGCACTGCTCAGTGTCCAAACGGGGGAGAAACAACCTCTTGTTCCAGGAAAAGCGGTTCATTTGCCGTCATTGGTGGCTATGCTAACTAGCCTGTGCATTCGTGGCAGGCTCAGGTGTGGGGAAGGACCTGCAGCTTAGCAGAGAGCAAGAAGGAGCAGCGTGTACACAAGGATGATTGACAGTGATAAGACCCTCCTTCTGGCTCTGATTGGTTGTTTCCTTTTTATACTTTTTCTCAGTACTTTGTGCTATGAGTACCTAAAAGACTGGACTGTTTATGTTTTTCTCTCTCACATTTTTCATTTTCTTTCTGCGCCTGTTCACGTAACTTGAATGCTTTTTACTTTTTTCTTCTTTTACATCACAATAAAAAGGTGGAGGAGCTCCATTTCTTCCGGATTGTCTGTCTCATATTATTATGCCACAACACAGTGACAGTTTGAACAAATATGCGAAAAACACACTGCTTATAAAAGTTGCTTGCTATGAATAGGACTAATTTTGGGAGGAACGCAGAATAAAGTGCAAATGTGCAAAAACCTCTTAATGGTTTCACTGCGTCTGTTGCGAGCAGAGAACTGGGTGGTCACTTTCATTTTCCGAGACAAGGTCCAACAATAGTAAACCCTATCAAAGCAAACTGCTGGCTTAAGCTTCCACACAACCCTGACAGCTTTAATCAGGCGGCCAGTGTGAGAGACGGGCCAACACTCAACTCTAACTCCAACTCCATCCTTCTTCTAACAGGACACTGGCTATTTAGAGAGTTAAACCCATATTTCACATCCCAATTCTGTGTATTAAGCTCCAAATCCACAGTTGCATAAAATCCGTCCAGTTCTCTGTAGTTTTTCTCAAATCCTTATGGGCTCGTTTGTCATGGGTTTGTAAATATGAATTCTGCACGAGGAAGGAAAGAAATAAAAGCTACGGTTTTATTAGCTGTCGCTAATAACGACCAATCCCACCACTGTCAGTCCCGTCACGCTTCATCTGCATCTGAATGTTATTTCACTGCCGTGAGACTGTAACACGCTCCCCTTCCCACACACCAGAGGTCACAGGTCGCTCTCTCTCTCCTCAGCACAACCATCATCGGTTTCATCACTCAAACTTCCTCTGGAAGGTAAACTACACGCACCGTTCAAACTTCAGCATCAGATATCTTCTTCAAGGGAAATGAGATGATTAGTAAAGACGTGCGTTTTTTTTTTTTGTTTATTATGAAAATTATTATTATCACTATCCACCTAATTCCTCAATCCCATGATGCATCGGGGGAACTCTGTTAGCAACGTCTTGCTATGTAAACAAACAGGCTCTTGCAGAGCAAATAAATATATATACATTTATATGTCGTGTATTCAGAGCACTTCACTTTTTCCACATTTTGATATGTTACAGTCTTATTCCAAATTGTCTTAAATTAATCTGTACTAAATTAATTCACTAACCAGATAACAGGAACTGGGATTGAATCTCTAAGCATCTCTAAACTAGCCAAGTTAGCTTGTCTCTAAACTATTTGGAATTTCTTAACACATTAATGTTAACTTTGGACCTTAGCCTTAGCCACTATGTGTAAATTTTTATGACATACGATTTTCCCTTTTGGATCAAATTATTGAAATAAATTAGCTTTTCAGTTCTGGCAGCAGGAGATATAAGCAGTGCATGGTTTGTGTTGTAGCTATGTTACATTGGAGAAGCTAATTAAGTTAGCTCCTCTAAGCTAACAGGCATTAGTGAACACATTAATATTGACCTTAAATCTTAACCTCAAATACTTCAGTGGGACGTTGTGCCAGAGAACAGATTAAACTGCAGTCTCATTAAATGCTGAGAATGTTCTAGGAAGAACATTTGTGTTAAGAGTTTCATAGCAGGAGACTCAATGACTCACTACTGTGATTTTTTTCATTAGGATATTTGCATGATTGCACCAAGTATTCAGCCCCACCCCGCTGCCACCGATATGTAAAGAATTTGTGACCTCCTCGAATGTTTGGCATGACATTTGCTACGGGGCGAATTTTTCTCTTTGTGTGGACCAACTGGAAGAGAATCAGAGGAGAGCAAATTCTTGCGCGTCCACGTGTTCAGTAGAAGCTAATAAACTGTCGCCAGACTTCAATCTTGAGGCTGTCTCTTTAGCCTTTTCTTTCTCATCTGGCTTTCCATTTTCAGTAAACAAAATTAATACTAAGAACTGCAGACCAGGGATAACAGGCAAATATCTCTGCGCTGACATTAGACATGTAAGAGTGTTTAAATCTTAAACTATAACCTAGACTTTCAGAGTAAGTGCTCTTTCTAGATTCCTGAGTTCCACAGAAAGCACTCTGCGATGATTAAGCATCAATGTTGACTGTTAAAGAAACGGCTCTCTGTTTTCACGACGCTGTGTGTCGTGGAGGAAACGAGGACACTCAGCCACACAGGCACCAAACTGAGCATTATGTTGAGAAAAAAAAAAACATATCTGTAAATGGTAATTTTCTCATTCTTGGTCGAAACAAATTTAAAACCTTGCAAAACCACTTAGCGTAATTTATGTTAGTGGTGGCTTCATAACAAACTGCTTGAACTTGTGGAGGATCAAGTGAATCGAACGGAAGAAACAGAGAGAAGCAAAGACTTGTTTCTGTTATTTTGAGAACTGAAGTGCAGCATGATATGCTGTGTAAACCGGAGTCTGAAGCCTGTAGCTAAAATTATTACATGTGACTCTGTAGGCCCTCCGCTGTGGCTCTTATTAACTTTGCACAAAAATATTACTTTTAAATTACAAAGGTCATTAAAGTTGCAACAAAAAAAAAAACCCCAACCCAAAACCTTATTACGTTTCGGATCCCACCCATTTCTGTCCAAATCACAGAGATGCTCATTCGCATTGGATCAGTATTATCACAGGACCTCAGAGTTCAGCAAAAATATAGTGGGTAATTTGCTGGTTAATATTCATTTTATAAATTACCAACATGACCGACTGACACGGGATTAACAACACAAACAATCGATTAATCAGAAGGCCAAAAATAATTGCTTGCTGACCATGACTACCATTGGTTTTAGCTCTCAAGTTGTCAACATGACACTCTTATATATACGCGTAAAGAAAAAGGCCAGCATTGCTTTGCTACCTATTGTCAACACTAGAACAACTGCATAACAAGGTCCGAGGGTATCGCATTTCATACGTCCGTTAAAATGTTTGATTAAAAAAATAGTGAGGGACGTAGCTCAGTTATGCTAGCATGACTTTGACAACCTTAACATGTAGATGTGTTGTGGGATTCTGTGTTTCTGTTAAAACGTAAGGCGACCCACACACCAGTCTGATAGATCATCAGTAGAGAAGGTGCTTAAATGATCTAACCAGTAGCATACAAAACATCAACACAGCTAACATCTAGAGAAAGACTAATCCTGGTGGCATTGTCACTCTTCCAACAGGAATAAAAATTGATTTAAAATTAAGATTAAAGTAAGAAGGCCTTCGGTTTGAATCTTGGCTTTAGGCCATTTTTTTTGCATGGGGTTTACATTACTGTACAGGTGTATAAAATCCAAAACAGAAGCTTATATTTCAGCTTTGACTGCCTCACCTGCTTCCCCTGACTCCACATGGCTGGTGTTCTCCCCTGGCGGGCAAATCCTGCCTGTCATCCACTGACTGCTGGAGATGGGGAGCAGCACCGAGCAACAGATTAAGCTGGAGCAGCAGACGGATGGATGTTTACGTAACTGTGCCCCTGTACGGATTAAGCAGGTACGGAAGATGGATGGACAGTTTTTGGTGTTGTACAAATAGAGAGAATTCGAATAAGTGCTGGAGGATGCAAGCAACGTTCAACATGTCTTGTTGTTATGGCTCAGACAAAAGAAATCATACAAAATAAATGCCAGAAATAATGAAGTTGAATGTAAAAAAGGGTCAAATTGGTTCTCTTATCTGGCTTTAGCTGTATTAAGTGGCGTCTGTTTTAAAACGATTATCAGGCTGAGAAGCCTAACATGTAATCTTCACCAAATGTCACGGGAAGTCCATTTTTTTTAACTTGTGGCACAAAGAAAGCAGACATAACATGGAAGTGCAACTGTGTCAGAGTGAAAGGTTTAGTGGAAATGGTTGCTGAAAAAGTGGAAATAGAAACTAAAGTTCAAAACTGCTCAGAGGATAACCCCCCAAGTGCTCTAAATGCCACATGTTGACATTTCATGCAGTGGATTTGAGATTTGGGTGCGTGTAAAAGAACAACACTCGGCGACGCGGTGGAAATGAAAAGTGCTTGAGTTTCTGACAGGAGATGAATGTTATCTGTCATCTCGCACGGAGTCTGTTTTCCTTTTTCTTGAAGATGTGTACATAAAATGCAGCCTTGGGGGCATCGCCACAGGTCAGGTTTCTTTTATCTCGGCACTGGGTTGAAACATGTATTCCCTGCATGCAGAATAAAATGAAAAGACCACCGGTGTTGTTTGACTAAGATTTCATTCATCGTGACAAAAGCTTTTCTTGTATTAGCTGCGATGTCTGTGTTTGTATTTCCTGTGAAGGAGAATGAAATTATTGACTACAGGAACATCTTCTGATGTGTTCGGGTTTTTTTTTTTTGTTCTTCTCACTGTTGAATTTAGATTAACAATGCTTTATGCGTGTAAAAGGCTACACGTTGAAACTGAAAAGATGTTTTCTTTGTACAACGTCACGGGTCTGTTTAAATAGAACATCATGCATTTTTTGTGAAGAACAAAATCAGATGAATGGATCATTAAAGAGGCAGTATTCTGTTTTTTACAGCCATATAAAAACATTTTATTGTAGAATAACTGTAGTTATTAGAGGTGTGCTGATCGATCGGTCACCGATCATAATCGGCCAATTTTTGTGAAAAAGTGCATGATCGGTGATCATTGGCTCTTGTTGCCGATACCAATCACCTGCATCTCATTTTGCAGCCTGCCTGTGCAGCTGGTCTCCTCTTTCCTTCACACTGTGCAAACGCACAGCAACAAATCCTAAGCGATGTGGAACTATAACGCACTGAGTGAATGGGGACGTTTGCGTGTTGCGGCGGAAAATTGAAGCACGTCAAAATGCATCAACACAACGAAGCTAATACGACATAAAAACAATGTCATACTTGACGGAGTTTGGCTACATCGAGGCTCACTGCAGTAAAAAAGACATATGGAGGATCAGATAGCAGGTAAAGCAGCGCACAGCTACAAACACTCACCCAGATTAGCATGACGGTCAGAAAGCTAAACAAATAACCCGCAAAATAATTTAAGTCTTCGAGCTGCGAAGTAAGACGCTGGTTCTGCTCTCACTGTTGAACCGCTGCTACGCGCTACAGGTAGTAATATTTCACAGAAGGAGCGCCGCTTCTGCTCCACCTGGTAGTGACTCTCACACCAAACCTCTGCTTAAAGCTGCAGCATCTAACCTAAAAAAATACATTTTACATACTATTAAAACTTTCGCTGTCCTAATATGAGACAAATAATCTCTAAAAATATAATCGATCTCCTCCCTGCTCTGCATAATTACTCCACTCAGTCAGAAACAGCCACTCAGAACTAGCAGTAATCAGCTAGCCGCCATGCTATCAGAAAGTTTTCATTCAGTAACTCTGGATTGTTTATTGTAATGGATCCTGTATTTGCCTTTGAATGTTAAGTTTTATACTTGAATTTTTTTGGCAATGTTGAGAGGTTTTATTTTGGCTTTTTGCATTATTTAGCCGCTTCAGAGCCTTCATATGTTTTCAGTCTGTTAAAGATAGTATTACCGATAGCAGTACAATTTGCAGAATGCCTGTTTTGTTTAGTTTTCTTCTTGGAAAAAGTTATTAAAAGCAAATTTTTTGTCTAAATTAAGGTGAATTCATGGTTCCTTTTTCCACATAATGTAAACGGTAGTATTTATCATAAAAATTATTATTTTTTAATTATGTGATCAATATCGGCCCTTATGGGTGATCGGTATCGGCAGGAAAAAACCTGATCGGCACATCAGGTTGATACAGTTGATTGATATCAACTGTATCAATCTACAGTTGATATAAAAATGCTGCATATTTCAAACATGACTTTGTAATTTAACGCCTTGAAATTGGATCTGTGTCTCTTTAAGAAACTCTTGCTCTTTTTTTCAGGGGAATCGAGATTAAAAGATTAGTGTCATTAGTATTAATATGTCAGAAACTGTCAGACTGGTCAAATGATTAAAAAGTGTTTATAATACATTTAGTAACTTACAGAATAGACAATTAACCAATTCAGAATAGTATTAATAATTAAAAAGTAAAGAACCAAAGCATGAAATGTAACTACTTGGAGTGAAATTTCAAAGAAAACTTCAAAGAGGTAAAGATGTAACCTTTTTAAAAGAATATATCTTTTCCTCTAAAAGTCAAATGTTGGTCTTTATGTGATGTTAAAATGTTCTGTAAAACAGGCGTTAGGGTTTTCATTAGCAGAAAAAAATGCTTGAAATATGCCACTCTGTGCGCAATGAATGTGCCTTTTGCAGTGAATCGCTACCAACAAAGCTGCTTTTCAATTATCCAATTTATTGAGACGCTCTTGTATTTCGACAATCTGCAGATGGGGAGAATGTGCTGACGCGCCACATCCATCATTTGCAACTATTGCACTTTTTCTAAACGTTTAATTTTCACCGTCACTTCTGCCGTCTACATAACCCACATCTGTTAGAAGATGACTGAAGGGAATATAAACAAGACTAAATTGAATTCAAACTAAAGGAAACTGAGCATTTCCACTGTTATGCATTTTTTGCTTTCCCCACCAAGCCATTTTTCAAAAAAAGAAGAAAAAAAAGGAACAAATCTGGACTCGTAAACTCGACGGTCCTCTGTGAAGCTAAGCCTTGCTCAGTTACTGCTAAGGTTGTTGAGGCTCACTGGTGATGACTTCTCCAGTTTTATTCTTCCCTCTCCGCTGTAAAAGTGCAAGCCAGAGACACCAACGGGCTTCCATGACTTTCCCAAATAATCACATTCATCATTACATTGGCAAGTCTTAATGGCTAGTAATCATGCGGTGTGGAAAACTTGTGGCAAGAGTTTGATCCAATTCCGAAGCATTAGTGGTTCAGAGGCTCTGTTTTATAGGTTTATTTTTTCTGTGTGTTTTTGAGTCCCGCTGCATGCACATAAACGAACTGACATTCTGGAAGCTCCCCAGAGCAACCGCAGTCTTGGCCACCGAATTCCTCATTTCTTTGGAGAAGCTGGAGGCTAACAGGGATGTTCCATCGCTGGAGACTCTTGAACCATAATGCATCATTGATTCTAACAGCCACTTTGTCACAGTTTGCACAATCAACCTTTCTTGTGTACCCAGCTTCCACTTGAAGAGGGACGTTTTCTCCATTTTACAGAAGAAGTACTTAAAGAAATGATCCAGCACTTCAAGAAATGATCCTGCTCTCAGATGGAAACAAGAGCTACATTTTTTTATTGCGCATATGATAAACACAAATTGTTGCCATTAAGAGGAACTTTGTTACCGTTACAAAACCTATGAAAAGTGGTCAGAAACAAAACAGCGTACACATGCAAGGTTCCACATGTCTTCCGAAAGAATTAAAACCGCTTGAACTTTTTCAGTTTGTCACATTATAACCACAAACTAAGGTGTTTTTTGGGGGATTTTAGGTAATAAATTAACACAAGGTAAAGCAAATAAATGGAAGGACAATTATTTATAGTTTTCCATAGTTTTTATACAAATATGGAAAGTGGTGTGCATGTGTGTTCATCCCATAAAAACCTGTTATTTAACCCTCTCATGGTCTTTGTGCGATGCTCAGGATGAGCACAGCAGATGTCATGGTCAACGCTTGACCATGAAAAGGGTCAGATCATCAGTCCAGTGTGACCCCGCTGGAGCGTGCAAAGGGTAAAACGCTTGTGGGGTCCAAATGACACCATTTCTGAAAGCTACGGGAGGGTTAGACAAACCTGTTAGAGGTTACAAAACACTTTTGGTATTGGAGTGGAGGGTCAACTTCTACCTGGAAGGCATACAGCTAGGACAATGGATCAAATAAAATCATTTTCACGTATTAGAACGGTCCAGTCAAAGTCCGGACATAAACCTATCGTAATGCGATTTGAAGTGTAAAGAGTTTTAGGCAGCAGGTGGGTCTTTATTGAATGTGAGTGGCCACAACAAAACCTGGAACAAGTCTTTCTGGGAGCGTTTTGAGTTTTTTGCAGATTCTGAATGTGTGGATTCTAAGCTTTCTAATAATGTCAAACACATAGAAATCAAAAGTAAATGAAGAAG
This sequence comes from Poecilia reticulata, assembly GCF_904066995.2. Lineage (NCBI taxonomy): Eukaryota > Metazoa > Chordata > Actinopteri > Cyprinodontiformes > Poeciliidae > Poecilia > Poecilia reticulata. The sequence goes on along the minus strand of NC_088830.1, from coordinate 7,603,009 downwards.
ATATGGCTATTTGAATGTTGGCACTGTGGAAGCAAGATTAGGGACGAAACAGAAAAACTGTCTCCAAGCATATTAATTTACAATACTTTGCAATAACCCCCAGCATTGACTGTCAACAGGTATTACTCAGAAGGTATGCAGATAAAAAGTGAGGTATTGTCTGACTTACCTAGTTAGAAATATATACATTTTAGAAGTTTTCAGCTTTTGTTCCATTTTTCCTGTAAGACTGACTCTTTATCACCTAGTTGCCAGTTTCTAGTGACTTTTTGCTGGTTTTCCTGGGGAAGGAAGGTCATCACCATATGACTAGTTGGACATCAGAGTCCATCCTCCAGCCTACCAAAAGCATTTTCAACAACGACCCTTGTGCTGCAAAGGTTTTGATTGCACATCTGTTGTCTTCCAGTCAGGAAATGGTTTTAAGAGTCAGTCTAGTGATGGAAAGACTGAGTCATCCAGGGTGTAATCACTGGGAATCACTGTCCCAATGTTCCTGATAAGAGCTGGGTATACATGTAAGTTTGCCTGGTTAAGCTTCTACAGCCTGGACAGTCTGAGAACCTTGGCAGTGTGCAGGACCCCCAATCCAGCTAACACATTCCAGCACAACCCCTGACCAATGTCCCAGCAAGCTCTAGAGAAACTCACCCATGTGTTTACCTTTAGTAGCACTGATTACTGCAACAGCATCCTCACATGTCAGCCTCCCTAAACACTCAGATCTTCTGGTTCTGATCCGCCCTGCGTCTCCAGAACCAGAACCAAACATGGAGAAGCAGCATTTAGCTTCTATGCACCAAAAATCTGGAACCAATTTACAGAAAACTACAAAACAGCTGAAACCCTGAGCTCCTTTAAATCTAGACTAACAACCCACCAGTTTAGTTTCTTTTAAACCATAACACTTTGATGTGTAATGATGACACTTGGCAAAATATAAAACATTTACTGGTTTTCACAATTGTTGACTGTGTCTTCTATGATTTTGTCTTTTTGTGTTTTTATGATGTAAAGCACTTTGATCAACTTGATTGATTGATCTATAACAGCAACGTCAACCTTTCTGATTAAAATACTCAGTATGACAGAGCTATGATGGGTATGTGGCTATGATAGCATCCACACAGAGGGGAAGGCCCGACATGTTCTCAATGTACATGCCCATTTCTTTAAACCTCTCTTCATCAGGCAAACTGACTTGTTCTGGCATCAACAATGTCTCTGCTGCAGCACAAAACTCCTGCGCACAAAGACACATCGTCATGATACGGACTCCAAAAAGCTGTCCAACTCTCCTGTACTCTGAGCCAGTAGCTAGCTTCCACAGTGCAGAGGCCACTTTATTCTTTAAAGGCACAAAATGGCGGAAAGTTGTTTGCTGATGCTCCAGAGCTGGCCGTAGTTTGTTGCACAGGCAGATAAACGTTTGTTCTGACATCCTGAAGGTCTTTAATCACTGCTCGATTACATACTGCTTTATGGCTTCCCACAGCCTTTTCCATGTCTCTTCTTTTTGGAGTCTGACAAATAATCCACAGACAGGTAAGTTCTACTTAAGAGCAGTTTTTTAATCTTCTAGACTGCTTTCTTTGCTGCGACCTACCTGTAACCTGAAAAGCATTAATCAGGGGGCTTGTGTTTGTTGGATTCTGCCAGTAAAATGAGCTCTAACAAATGAAAATCAGATTGGAATTGCACACAGTCTGAAACGGTTAGGCAACACACAGCAAGCAGCGGACATGTTGATCCAATGCTAGGCATATGTGAGCACTTAAGTGTTTTCTGGCAGCTCTGGAGTGCAGTTTCTGAAAACAAAACACCAGCAGCGGATGAAAGACTTCATAAAAACATGCTGAGTAAGTAAGTGCAAAAAATACTGGATTGTGCAAGATGAAAAGTGAAGAAAAGGGGACTGGCTGGACAAAATGCAGACCAAGGGTTTTATTTTTAATTACACTGGAATTTACTGGTGCTTTGAGATTTATCTTCTTTATCTGCATATCAAAGGGACAAAGCTTTTCTCTTTTCCTGTTCTCCCAAAGAAGTACATGCTCGGAGTAGCTTCACCTTCAACTCCATTCACCCATCAATGCGTCCTCAACCGAAATCCAACTAAAGCATAAAACTTTTAAATCCACGTAATCCAATTTTCATCAATTCCAAATCAACGGCTGCAGGTGGAGGAAGTTCAACACACATGTGGCGCAGCCAGCAATTTATAGGGCCGCTAAGCTGGCAAAACGGGTGAGAGCGTTCTCCAAGTCCTCCAAGAGAAAAACTCAGAAGCCAGTAATGGAGGCAAACGGGAGAAAACTTGTTATTCTCACTCTTCCTTTAATTTAGCATCCAAGTAGGTTGTGATTATCCACCTGGGAGGATCTGCAAAGTGGGTAAGATTCAAAACCACCACGAGAAATGTTATGGCCTTTACTTGTTTAACAAGTACTTTACTTTTCCAGTTCATGTAAATGAGAAAAATATGTTACAACAAAAAGTTTTTTTTTTTTTTTTTAGTTTTTTAAGTAATAACTTCCTTCAGCACATGATATGATTCGCATCTTGTGACATCCAAACAGCAGCAGAGCCTAAGCCAGGGGTCGGCAACTCGAGGTCCGGTCTCCTGCAACTTTTAGATGTGCCTCAACTTCAACACCCCTGAGTCAAATAATGAAGTCATTAGCAGGAAGATCTGGATTCTTCAAGCCCATGTGGCCGCAGGGTGAGAGAACTTGACTGCACTTAGGAGGCGATTCAGCTGTGTAGGACCAGGGAGACATCTAAGAGTTGCAGGACACTGGCCCTCCAGGACCAGGATTGCCCACCCCTGGCCTAAGCTGTCAGTGGTCAGCAAAGTTTCCCCACTAGGAAGCATTCATTGTCTCCATGGTAACTGAACACTGTGCTTTCCATGGATGATGGTAGCCCTGACCCCTTCCATTACGGCTCTGGGCTTTAGTTCAGAGGTAAGCCACGGATTCAGGATAGATGTTGCTATGGAAATGGACAAAAAAACAAAACAAAAAACACAGCAGTCTCTTACTTTAGGATGTACATGCTGCATGCATACCTGCAAATAAAATGAACAAGCAACCTCAACAGAAACTGGTTGAGCCTCATTCCCCATCGTCCCATTCCACTAGTGAGCTCTAAACTTTATTTAACACGTGGTTGAAGGGACTTCAACCACGTGTTGAAGTCCCTTCAGGCACCATTTGTCTCCAATTAGTTTGACAACTGTATTTTTATGACAGTTGTCAAACAAGTTAAAGTGCATTACCACCGCCTCCTAGATTGGAGCTATTTAGCAGAATGCTAGATTGCACTGTAATGTGTTCAAGGACTAAACTACTTGCTTTATAATTTGTTGGTTAAATCAAGCGTAGCTGATGATATGCTCGTATGGTTTACCGTAAAGGTTTGAATCTGTGTTTTATGTCTGTTGATGTGAATACTATCAAAACGAAGCATTCCAATTTAGTTTTTTTACTTTGTTTACAGTTTAACCAGCATGTCTGAGTAAAGCTAAGAACAACTTATGTTCTTCTTAACACTTTCTTCTTGATATTTTCCAGATGTTCTTTCCGCACAATTCTTTCTAATATATAATGGACGATGTTGTTAAATATTAAAATTTTGCTTTAATCAGACATGTATTGAAAAATGAAAGTTTTTGTACCTTAGTATGCAGACAGGACTCATTTCTTTACAGATAATGTCACTCCTTTTAGCATCTCCAGAGGGTCTTTTTCTCTGAGGTTGATGGGCACATTTTAAATGCCACTTAAACGTCTGAACCTACAAACTGAGCAGGTTATCCTTTTACAAAACAAAAACTAAAAAAGTTGATTCATCTGGACTCAAGCTCATTCAAACCACGGCGCGCAAATCTTGTAGTCAGCCCAGATTTTGAAAATAAACTCAGAAAACACGCTGAAATGCCCCGCGCCTTTTCACACATACTGCGGTATTTGTTGAAATCAACACTGAAGCTGCTTTTCCACGTATTTTCTCGGTCACTCCCGATCTGATGAGCTCATCACTCTGCGTCAGGTTGGCGGTGCGCTGGGTGTCGTCTTGCAGCTGTGCAGCATCAGGCTGGAAATCCCCTCATCCACAGTCCGGGGCCTCAAATAAACACGAATGTTCGGTTTGTGTGTGAGGCTGGTGGCGCTTGTTGAGCTTGGCTGCCACAGTGTGTATTTAGGTGCTCTCTTTAATGGCTGAGGTATTTGTGTTCGACTCTGGCTGTGCGATATAAGTGTTTGTTGTATTTGTGTCTGTCTAGGTGGACGGCTCCAGATCTGGATTCGTCCAGCCCATGTGGCCCCAGGGTGAGAGAGGAGGCGTGTGGCATGAGATGCCTCTGTTGAGTGGAAGGGAACACAGCAACTTCGTACCAGCGTTGTGTTTTAATGCCTCCGTCTGCGAGAGGAGAGTGGACAAAGGGAAAACGAGGACATGACCCATGTATGATAAAAAGCTGCTTGCTTTTATTAACTCCACCATGATGGTAATCCTCTGTTTTAACCCCAGTGGCCCCCGCATACGTTCATACGCTGCCTCAATATTTATACTTAGATCTACACAGTCATTTTTCACTTTTTCCGTTTTTTTTACCTCCTACATCCTTAATTCCTCATCCCTCATTCACCCTCCCCCTTGCTTCTGCTTCCTCTTCTCCTTCACTTTCGCCCTCCTTTTCTGCTTTCCCTCCAAAGTCCTGGAAAGTTGCCCCGCTCCCCTCCAGCTACGACGCCCACACTTTCCCCACTGCTGGTTCACACAGAAAACTCCCCACACACGCTCTCTCTTTCTCTCTCTCTGCACATACACACGACAGGCACCATTTGTCTCCAATTAGTGTTTTGTTTGCAGGTCTTCTCAGACACCTATGTGTGTGATTCAAAGCAGTGAATGAACGGTGGAAAAGGAAAATAAATTAGGCTTTTCTTTTGCACACCAAGTACCTTTTTTTATTATAACTGGCTGCCTGAGGTTGACTTATTTTTTTTTATTATTTCATGTTTTTTTTCTTTCTTTCTTCTTTTTGTATACATCCTGCACCTCTAATTAGTGAACTACTTGTCAGTCAACCGGTGTGGGTGGTCATGGGACGTTCTGGCTCCTATAGGACAACTTTCCATTTGAAAAGCCACAAACCGACATATATGTAGCTTTGCAACTCTCACAAAGTTGTACACAATAATGACGAAACATTAGCTGTGACTTTATTTTAACTTGGGCAAACCACTACAGACCTATTGAATAAATATGAATATTACTGAAAAGTCAATTTATTTAAGGAACCTTATGACAAAGTGACGTTATATAGATTAATGAAATTTAAAACATAGAATATTATACCAGAATGTTAAATATAACACAAAATAAATATATTTTTAATATAAAATTTGGGATCAAAAGTTTAGTCTCTGTTAAAGGTGCTATACTTTAACGGGTATATTTCAAAAGATGCTTATGTTCTGACAACCTGGCCTCATTTGAAGAAGTCATTGAATATGACTATATGACTGTAAAGTATTAAGTTGGCCATAATCAAAGTTGTATTTAATTTTTTAAGATGATATAATTATGGACCGTAATTTGCAAATTGAGCAATAATATTTGTTTGCTTGTTATATTGGAAATATTACGTTACGTTATTCAGTATTGATCGGTGATTCTATTAAAACTATTCAAATTTCACCTTGTTTTGATGAGATGCTAAAAAAATGCATCTTCCCCAGATCAGAACCAATTCTTGAACTGTTTGTTGAATAATTGTTACATAAATGATGACTTTGCAGATTTGGTCGGACAGAGAAGCCTCAATGGAATACTAAAGCGGTAAACAATATGGAGATAGTTTATCTTAAGAGTCATGTAGTCAGTGTGAGAATGGAATAAAAATAGCCAAAACCATAAAACCACACGCAAAGTACTTTGGGAAAATCTCAATTCACAAATGCAGTAAGAAGTAGATGGGTTTTAACAACAGAACAGATTTTCTGGCCTCAAACGTTTTGTGAAACTGAAAAAAATGAATAAATACAGTAAGCCATAACAGTAGACACAGTTGCCAAACATTTTCTTATCTGGGTCTAAGGATATACTCTATGTTGACTGGATGAATTTCTCTATATGTGGTGTTTTTTTTTTTTGGTTATTTAATTTATCCTATTTTATTTATCTATTTACTTTTGCTTCCAGGCGGTGGGTTAGAGGGGGGCGTATATTCCCACGATCTCTCTGGGACAGAGCCAAGAGAAAGGAGGCGGAGGGAGGACCAGTGTCACTAATATTTGTCTCCAATAACAGCTGCTCGCCTGACCTCAACCTTAACTTTCAAATTATTCACAACGTGACAAATCGCTTCTCTACCCAAAAAGAGGTGAGTCCTTCTAGCTGAGAAATGTTGTCACAGCTTCAGTAATGACACTAATAAACACATCCGAGCGCCAAATGCTGATTTTTAAACACTCATCATGTGAAAAATGTAATTTTTTTTACACACAAATTTAAAGGTGTGACATGAATATGGATCCTAAATGAAAACTTACAACTATATTTTGCTTCAGTTTCACGTCTGTCATTGTTCACGCTCACAAAAATGTTCATTTTTTTAAAACAGCTTTGGTGGAAAAACGTTAAGCTTTGAATCTTCCAAAAAAAAACACTTTAATGGCAGTTGTTAGCAAAGTTCCATCCATCCATTCATTTTCTTTACACCCTTGTCCCTCAGTGGGGTCGGGAGAATTGCTGGTGTCCATCTCCAGCTAACGTTCCGGGTGAGTGGAGGGGTCACCCTGGACAGGTCGCCGTCTGTCGCAGGGCAATACAGAGACACACAGGACAAACAACCATACACACACACAGTCACACCTAGGGACAATTTGGAGAGACCAATTAACCTGACAGTCATGTTTTTGGACTGTGGGAGGAAACTGGAGTACCCGGAGAAAACCCACGCATGCACAGGGAGAACATGCAAACTCCATGCAGAAAGACCGGGGCCGGGAATCGAACCCAGAGCCTTCTTGCTGCAAGACAACAGCTCTACCAACCGCCTCTGTGCAGCCTAAGCAAAGTTGGCACAGCCAATTAGCAATTAACATAGCACAAAGGACTAGGTTGGTTTCCATAGGCTCAAAAAAAAAATTAAATCAACCTTATAAAATATATTTATTTTGATTGTTTTAGTTTGATATTAAACATTTTTGATCTAAAACTCTTTTTGTGACCAACAAGGCAAAAGGAGAAGAAATCCCTAAAGTACTTAACCACTTCATAACTTTAAAAACGGGTAATTTAAATTAGAAAATATCTCAGAAAAAGGTGCAATTTAATGTGCTGGTATTGCTTAGAAATCTGTGATACTACTACAGTTGTGTGCATGTAAAAAGAGTTGATTTTGGTATGGTGAGCATCCAGAAGTAGCAAAATGTATTCAGAGCGAAGGAAGAAAGTCCTGAAACATGGAGGTGAAGAGAACGGGCAGGAAGGATTGAGTCTTGTTATTGTTCGAAGAGAAAATTTAGAGATTAGAAACAAAATGAGTTTCGGTCTGTGAGGTGGTGCATAGAGTCTCTTTGCTTCTCCCACTTAATGTCTATTTAAGTAAAAAAATCTGGAGAGGACAATACTTGGAAGTTGACTGCAATAACACAAAATCTTATCAAGCATTCTTGTCTAGTTTCTGGTTCTAATATTTCAGCACACTTGAAATGAAATAAAACTAGCTTGAACTTTTCAGCAAGATACACATGTTTGTTTTAAGTCAATAATTCTTGAGTATTTTTCACTTAAAACTGGAAAAATATATTGTTATAAGTGGAAAATAATCTGCCAATGTAACTAGTATTTTTTCTTTTTTGTCTATATTCAAGTGGACTGAAAAGTTTCTTTTCAGCTAGCTTCATCTTATTTCACTTGAAATATGACGATTTTGTGTTTTTGCAGTGTAGAAACTAGACAAAAAATATTTGGTGTTTTTGCTGTGTAGCAAAAAAAATAAAAAGTTAATTCAAATACAAAAACCCAAGCTAAGTAACGCAACAACCGAAACACGGCAGAGTGTGGCAATTTTTTTTTTTACATCATCTAAACCAAAAAAGATGAACTAAGACAATCTATTTAAAAATTTACCCAATTGCTGACCCGGATGACACGCGAAATTCAGATGGAGGGCCAGAAGGGGATTTCTCCAGATCAAAACAAAGCAAAGTTGATCACGAGAAAGCTAATGCCCTAAATAGGCTGGAACAGACGAGGCATCGCGAAAAAATACGCATATATTTAGGATATGATCCGTATTATCTCTGTAAAAAAAAAGACTTATCTCATAATTGTGAGAATTTACCAGGTGTCGAGGCGATCCACATAACTAACTACCTGGAGCTGCAGATCTCATATTATACGATGAGTCAGAAGAAAATTATAAAAATCCTGGAGAATACAATCATTTAGTTTCAAGTTGGGTCAAGCATTTGGGATAAAAAAAAAAGCATTAAATGGCTGACTATTTGTTTCTGCAGGGTGAGTAGTGCTATTTTAAGTAATTAGTCTATGATAACAATGCTATCGCTAACAACAAACTAACCCATGTTATTTCATGAGGTTGAATGTCCTGGTAAATAATTTATTTAGCTTCTGCAAATCCAAATTCATGCTGGAGTTGTACATTAATGTTGAGTTGCTGTTGGATTCAGGTCCAATGTAGGTCAACGATTCGCCTCAATCTACAGAAACCCCCGTGTTCGTGTCTGTTCGTGGTCAGACACGAAGCATGTGGGGGAATAGTAACAGCTCATGGTGACTGTATGGCTGGATATGTTATATTTAATTTATTTAGCGTTTTCATTTTTTTAGCATGAAAGTCCCACTGAATAAACATATTTTCTGTCCGTGACTCGGCACTGAGCTAGCTGCTAACAACATTAGCGCTCTGAGGACAACCATGCTAGGGCATAAAAATATATCTTACCTTACACATGAATGCTTGTCTTTCTAAGAAACTATCCAATAAAATATCTGAAAATACAATTTAAACGATGCGATTGTTTTCTGTGGCGCTGCAAACTGTGGCCCTGTTAGTTTCCGCACTTCCTGCTTTAGAGGAAATTATTGAGCCACTTTTCTCCTCTTTTTTCAGTAAGATTTTTTAAAATTAACTCCCTTGTGACCAACTACCTTCGAAACACAAGCATAATGTTTATCTTTCTCTCTATTTGAACGGTTGGAGCAACCGTAAAGTCAGACTTAAGACATTTTGATGTTGGACCAACAGAAATAAATGGGCTGAATTAACTTCTGGCCTTCCATGTGCATTTGGTGACATCGGTGCTACGTCATCTGCAACCCAGCAATAGGTTAGCTTCATCAGTATCAGCTTGTAACTACATAGATTTTATGTGTTGGGTCATTTAAGTTAAAAACAGCAGCAAATAGCTGCCACACACTGCAACTTTATCAGCTCTGAGAATAAAATCAGGCAATCCGATAAGTCTAATCTAGATCTACCTGTCATTTTTTTTTTACTTTTCTAAAAAAGAAGAAAAAAAAAAACCCTGTTGGGGTGGGTGGTCTGTGCAGCAGATACACCATCTGAGCCAGGACTGTTTTCTCACCAGTGTTGTCTTTCAAATGTTGGCCCAAAGAAGTGCAGTGGGCCGTCAGCGTCTTACTGCTGAATCACTCCTTTGCTTTTAGCAGGAAAGCTCCTGAGGTTTATCCTGAAGGTGGATCTGTTACCAATAATAGAAATATGTATGAAATGAAGATTCTGCAGGAGTTCTGTGTTCTGTCTGAAAGGAACACCAGGACAAAATGTATTCTTCGCATAAAAAGAGCTAAATGAGAGCTCGTGCTGTCAAAAGATATATATATAAAAAAAAAAATCACGTTGTAAATTTTTATGTGCAAATGTGATAATGAATGCCTGCGAACATGTTTTGACAGAAATCTATCTGTCAGTTTCACATACTAAAGACATCGACTTCAAAACCTCACATTCCCTAAAGTAATATCTAAATTAAAACAAAAAGAAAAGCAATGGTGGCTTCCAGATTTAAAATTAAACAAATACACAGGAAAAACACTTCAAACTAATCTGAAGCCGACATGAAAGAAATAAAGATTGGGTGGTCTCATGTTTGAAACCACCAAACATGGCCACAACGAGAACCACATTCTCTCAAATGAATTAAATTCACTGGTGAATGCTCGGCTCTTTGTTAAGGTAACCGCCGACTGATGAGCAGGATGTAAACAGCACATCAGAAACTAATTTGGCTCATCTGTCGTGGCTGCTTTGTTGAAGCTACATAGTACATCATCTCTTAATTCATAGAGTATAGCCTAATCTGCTGAGGACAAGCAAACTTTCCCAGAGACAGAAACTAGCTTTTTTTTTTAACACTACATTCAGATGTGACATTTATAACTCTTTCCCATCAGCTCAGTCGAGCCGCGCCTGCTAACTACAGCTAGCTTGTATCGTATTGATTTAACTGTGACACACGGCAGATTTTTCTGTTATGCAAACGAGACTCTATGCTTCATTTTCCTTTAAATAGCAAAAGCTGCGGCTTAAATCATTTTCCCTAGTCATTATTTTATCGCTCTGAATAACACTGGTGTGTGTCATACTTTGAAATGCACGTCCGGTCATGAAATGATGATGACTATTTGGTGGGTTTATCAACTTTGGGAGATATTTGGGCTATTTTATTTTTGTGCATCTCCATCTTTGATAAAGTTTAGGAGAGGAGTTGTTACTTAAGAGATACACTGCTATGACAACATGCCATGCTGAATGCAGTATGTAACTTTTATTTAAAAAAATATGTTTTGACAGTGCTGTCATGATGTCAGTGGTTTTGTGGGGGTTTTTTCTGTTCAGGTGTGTTTCTGTCTGATGTCAGGGTTTATTTTGTACAATGCAGTTTCCAGTGTTCCCAGTTAATTTAGTCCTCCTGTGTCACCCACATCAGATAATTACTGTATTTTCCGCACTATAAGGCGCACCTTCAATAAATTACCTATTTTTAAACTTTTTTCATATATAAGGCGCACCGCATTATGAGGCGCATTGAATAGACGCTACAGTAGAGGCTGGAGTTATGTTATGCATCCACTAGATGAAGCTGCACTAAAGTGAATGTCAACAAAACAGTCCAACTCAGCGAGGAGAGCCTTCTGACTGGGCCGGGGTGTGGCCGGACAATGGTCACCCTTCTCCGTTCGCGCACAGCATGTTTGTGGAGAATGTGGTGCTAAATGACCTGCAGACGACCTGATTCTAGACGGTCGGTAGGTAGATAGGTCAGTCAAACTTTATTAATAGATCACCAACCAGCGTTCTGACAACTATCCCAGCATGCACCGTGTTCTTATTCTTCTACAGGCGAAAATGAAGTAGGCGGCTGCTTACCGTAGTTGCTAGACCTGTTGTGGCTCAATATTGGCCCTTATATAAGGCGCACCGGATTATAAGGCGCACTGTCGGCTTTTGAGGAAATTAAAGGTGTTTAGGTGCGCCTTATAGTGCGGAAAATATGGTAGTTATTTCTCTCACCTGTTCTCCAGGGGATTTAAGTTTGAGTGGCGTCTTTGTGGGTTGTGATTCTCGTCTGCGTGTTGGTGTTTCACCTTGTGCGAGTGTCACTCCGAGTTTGGACCTGCTTCCTGTTGATTTAAAATGAAGAATAAAAGAACGATGCCACGCCGCCGGGTACGCTTTGGTTCGTCTGCAACACCTAAAACTCCATTCCTGACAGAAGAATCCCGCCAGTGCAGCCATTTGAACCAACGTAAAGGCGTCAGCAGTCCTCTGGCTGTTTCTCCTCCACATCTTGGGGAGGACGACCTGTGGGAGTTTTTTTACGGGGATCGGGAATATTATCTCCCGTGGTTCGCCCCTGGGTCCCGGAGGGGAGAACATTCACCTACCTGGCTCCGGCCTGATTCGACGTCCCCAGTTGCGGGATCCCCTGTTCGAAAGCCTTCCATAGCCCTGGACCCTTCCTCCTAGTTCCAGATGGACCGCAGTGGCCAACAATTCACTCTGAGTATTACGTTTTTTTTTTTGTTTTTTTTTTACATAGTTTACTGAATAGAAGCTGACCAAAAAGACAAATACTAGCATGCATGGTTATGAATTAGATTAATTGGAAATAGCCTCTTCATTCTGAATAGAAAGGTTTTCAGATAAGTTATGTAGCAGCCGTCAATGTTAGCATATGCTAATGATCGTTTGCTGTCAGAAAAACAATGTCTAGCTGTTTTCAGCTTTATTAAGTTACGGCCACAGTTAAGAAGCAATTATGTAAGTCTTTGAGAATGGCAGAGACAGTTAAAACACCGTTTACCTGTGAGGCACAAACGAAGAAGGAAGAACTAACTGTAGACAACGCGAAGCAAACGTCAGAGACATTCAGGGGCACTCGGATATTTCCACTTCAATTAAGACTGGATTTTACATGCTTATTAAAAGACGGATTTGTAGGCCGATTACGTCATAGCGTGGCGACAAGGCCTGTCCGAATTCAAAGACTCCTTCAAATGCATCCTTCTTTTCCCCAGATTTGAAGGATAGGTCCGGTGTATCCTTCACGGCCCACGATATCCCATAATTCATTGCAGGTTCCAACTGGGCGTTCAAGCAGAGCGTCAATGGCGGTGAATAGCAACAAATTATTTAGCTATATAACACTTTAAATGACACAACGTGATTTGGTACGTTTTTAGGCGAGAATGTAAGTGTAAATCTCAAATATCTGCTCGGTTCATCAATACATCACCTAATTGCAATATTGCTCTGACATTTTCGGACCTGTCTGCTACCGCTGCGTTAACAGCCAGCTCCCCGCCAGCTCCCCGCTGGCCGGGCGCTCCAGGTTCGGTGTATCTAGAGAAAACGCCCAACTCCTGGCACATTGTTATGAAAACTCCCGCTAGCTTTCCCTAATGAGTGGGACTTAGACACCGATATTATTCAGACAGGTCTGGTTGAAAAATGTTTGGTTTATAAAGTATTTCAAAGCAGAGCACATCATTTTGATTGATTAATTAAAGTTAAGCCTTCAAACATAATAGGTTTATTTAACCGTGATGCCCTATCTGCGATGTGGAGAGTATTATATTTGTAAATGAATAATTTGTATTCCTTGTAGAAAAGTACGGTACACATTTGAACATTTTAGAATCAAACTAAGAGATTTCCTTTTTACTATGGAACATCCTTTAATATAAAAGGTGAAGAATAATATATAAATCAGTAATACATGACTGAAAAACAAACTTCGGCTCCGTTGTTTTTTTTTCTTCTCCCTCTCTGCTTCACACTGTCACGGTTGCTTGGCAACATGAGTTGCGCTGAGGTGGGGCGGGAGAGTTGGTGAAGACTAGATCTGTCCGAATCCACAGATAATTTTTTTCCCGGTCTTAGTTTATTCTCAGCCTTCGAAGGACCCGTCCTACGTAGACCAGTCCTTCGAAGGATGCAGACCCTGAATTCGGACACAGCTTATGTGTTCTTGTCTGTACTCGTGTTCTCGCGTACTTGTGAGACGTCATGGCTCCACCCAGAAATGCCCCTCGAAAGTCTCACGTGACTGCATGTCTCACAAACAAAGCCTCTCGGTGCTTAGTTTCTATGTGTAATTTCATTTCGACTGACTCTCTGCAAAGTATTTCTGAGTCGATTAGTGTAGCATTTCTGCCGGAGTTTCAAAAAATATAAGCCACGACAATGGACAGGGGAACCAACAAGTTCATGTCATCTTTTTTGGACGACATCAAGGTTTTTGAGCCATGCGATGCCTCCAAGATTGTGCGCGTCACAGCTAAATGCTACCGGTCAATAAGGAAAACAGCAGATCCTCAGCATAAATATAGCTGTGGACAAGTCGGGCATTCATGGTTTTGAGGGTGATTTCTGTTGGCACATGTTCGTATGTGCCTAGGCCTCATACACAGTACTCGGAGGCTAACACGATTAGCGTGGCTAACACGATTAGTTTAGTAAAAAGCCTTTTCAGGTAAAATAAAATCTTTAATGTATGTCAGATACGGTACACATTGCATATTGATCTTGTGACGTCCCCCTCCACTTTATGTGGAGGGATCCGTCATTTATTAATTGTGTTTTGTCCCGAGGCGGAGCGGAAGGGGCGGGGTCCAGGAATCGCCAGGGCCAGCGCGTCCTCACTATATAAGCAGCCTGCTCCAGTGCGTGACGAGAGGGGAGAGGAGTAGAAGTTGGCTTGGAGCTGAGTAGTCTTCTCCACCCATCTCTGCTCTCCAAAGGTGGTGCTTCCCTGACCTGCCTGCCCACCCCGTCTTTGTTTGGGTTTTGTTTTACCTTTTTCTTTTGCAGGACTTCCCCACTCACTACCAGCTTCTGAGATGCAATCGGCCACAGGGGGCCGCCTGCTCATTTGCTATTCTGTTGGTTTGTTTCCTGTGTTGCTCAATAAAGAGTGTATTTACTGTTGAAGGCCGTGTCTCCCTGGGTTTTGTTACGGCTCAACGAGCCAGGTCGTGACAATCTGTTCAACTAACGTAAGACTGTAACAGACAGGCTTCAGGATGTAGAAGTTGTATCGGTACTGCCATTATGCTGTACTTGGCTAAAAGGTTTTCATAATGGATGTGTTGATTATTGACTTTCTTTTTTTCATTCACTAAACACAAAGAAAGCAAAGCAATAATACTTACACCAGCACACAGTCCTTTATTCTTATTGATCCTACAACGGTTGAGCTGCAAATGCGGTCATGCACAAGCTTTGATCCAAGCAAGGCATTCCATTTCAGATTTTGGAAATCTGGGAATTTTAGTTCCACAAATACGATCAGGATACCTGACATCGCCTGTACAGATTCCTCACTGACGGTGGAGAACCATTCTTTTTCAAGTCCTGACGCAAAAACTTTCTGCCGGTCTGCTAGTCCACAATGTACATTAGCATTTTCTTTACTACTGTAGCTTGTGTTTGTGAGACGGTCACACACGTGGTAGCTGCGCTGTGACGTAAAATGGGCGTTAGCCAATGAAACGCAAGAACGCTCATATTACAAGAATGTGTTCTTGCTCCGCCCTTTTTTAATCGAGGATGCATCCTTCTACGTGTGAATGGACAAGGTGAGCACATAAATTGTGCTTTATATGCATGCGGTAACTACAAATAGCATAATCAAATTTTTTTTTTCTCAGGAAATCTGGGTATTTGTTTTTTTTTATATTGTTAGTACAGTGTTTCCTTTCAATACCAATTACATTTATTCTCTCACTAGTCATTTTTGGGCATGTACACTTATAATAGGACAAATATTTTAGCACAAATAACCTCTTAAAGATCAAAAATGGAACTTTACTTTTCCTTGTATATAAAAGCAATACACATTTCCCTAAGACATAAATGAGTATGAACTCTTATTTTTTATTGTTTTATGATCTGACATAAATATGGGGCACTGCAAAGTACATGACAATTATGCTATTTCAATTTACACAAGGGTAATTTTTAGTCAAGCTCACCGCCTACTTAAGCACAGTTTGCAGTGTTTAAGTAGGGAATTTAAAAATCCATCCATCCATTTTCTGCCACTTATCCAGGGTCGGGTCGCGGGGGCAGCAGCTTCAGAAGGGAGAGAACTTCGCTTTTTGGCTCAGCTCTCTCTTCACCACGACGGACCAGTACGGCGCCCGCTTCACAGTAGACGTTGCCCCAATCCGCCTGTCGATCTCCCTCTCCCTTCTTCCCTCATTCGTGAACAAGATCCCCAGATACTTAAACTTCTCCACTTGAGGCAGGACGACCCCTCTGACCCGGAGAAGGCACTCTACCCTTTCCCGGCTCAAGACCATGGCCTCAGATTTGGAGGCACTGAGCCTCATCCCGGCCACTTAAATTGCACCTGATAACAAATATATGTTGCTCACTTCCAAATGGTGCACTTATCGCTAGAAGCAATTCGAATGTATTGCGAAAAAATATAACTTTCAAAAGTGAAAAGTATTAAACTATTAACTATAAAATAACTATGCAAAACAGATGAAGTCATGACTTAAACCCCAAAATGTATTTTTTTAACACAAATTTCATCTTATTTCATAAGATTTATTTCACAAAACAAATACAAAACAGCAACATTGACATCCAACTTTTTTCAGTTTGAACTGAAATTATCGTTTTATTTTCATGATTTCTTTTCCGTTGACTTCAATTTTGGCTACAATGCTGCCTTGTTCCAGCTCAGCATCAAATGGCTGCCAGAGCTGCAGAAATCCTATATGTGTGCTCATTCTCTAGTAGGACTTCTTTTGACGTCTGAATTATCCGTGTCCATGACTCCAATGATTACAGCGGCAATGTTCTCCTCCTTTTTAGCCTGTTACTACAATACAAACATATATTACACATATAATCAGGTTTGTGAGTTTTTACGTTATCTAAAAACGAGAACAAAAAAGAAAAACATCAAGACTAAACGTAAAATAAAAGTAGTAACTTACAACATACCTCTATTTTTATAAATGACGTGCTCTGCAGCTGAGCGCCGTAGCCATATTCTTGGCACCTTACGTGGGAAACCGTCACGTGGTGCCCAATGCAGAGCTCGTAGAGGGCTGCCTCCCTCCACAGAGACAGGGACATTGTGCAGCTGCCCTGTAATTACAGGAATTATTACCAAATTAGAGATTTATCAAGGAGCTCTCAAAAAGTCAATAATTAGACAAACGCACTACTCTACCTTTTCTGATCACATGCTGCACAACAACATACAAGCTATTATTGTGTCAACTTAAAATTTTTCATTTAAGTTGAAAGTTACAGTAGATAATTTCTATGACAGTATGCTTTTTACATTTTTGTTTAAACTGTTTCTATATCCGTTGTATAATATCAACACAGATATGTGTTTATCTGTTTTTATAAAAGTTGACTACTGCAGCTTTGACCAAATCTTAAAACAAGTTATCGTACCTGTTTGAGCCGCAGGTTGTGGATTGGGTACATCTACTCTTCCAGACCTGACCATCCTAACTGCAGCAAGCTGAAAAGTACAAAGAAATGTACTTTTAGAGTTTACATAATGGGACCTTTCATGTTATCCTGTAGTTAGTTTAGATCTACAGTTAGCAAATTAAGTCCTATCATATGGGAAAATAATAAGAAATTCATGCCTCAACAATTTCTACTTGGACACTGATCAGCCGTTTCCCCACTGCCGTCAGCTCCTAAGGGTAAGTAGCGCTGAAGGATGTAACAAAGCCTCTGCTTTGTCCAGCAACTCATTGTTAATGGCCACCTTAGGCCCTTTATAAAACTGCGTAATCGGAATTACATTAAGCATGTAAGGGGGCTCCGTCCCCCTTAGGGCATAACCCCTCATAATGTATGACTGCCCCTCTGAGATGTTTTTTAAAATACTTTTCAAATATTGTTAATTTTGTAACACGTTCCATCTGTAATAACTTGCTGTTCTTTTTTTTTTTTTGTTTGAAGAGGCTTTGTTCTTCCGTCGCTCAGTCCCCAGCTTATTGCCTTTTCTTCTTCTTTTATTTTTAAAATCTTGATGTTTATCGGGGTGGTCTTTAAAACGGTGTTTCCAGACTTAAGGTTGTTGTTTTAGTTAAAACCATCCTACGGGGAAGAAAAGGAGAGAAACAAAATATCAATTACAACTCCATCAAGCCTCTGGCTTTGTCAATGGCCACCTTAGGCTCTTTATAAAACTGCGTGGTCGGAATTACATTCAGCATGTAAGGGAAGGGAGCGGGAGATCGACAGGCGGATTGGGGCAGCGTCTGCCGTGAAGCGGGCGCTGTACCGGTCCATCGTGGTGAAGAGAGAGCTGAGCCAAAAAGCGAAGCTCTCGATTTACCGGTCGATCTACGTTCCCACCCTCATCTATGGTCATGAGCTTTGGGTCATGACCGAAAGAACGAGATCACGGATACAAGCGGCCAAAATGGGTTTCCTCCGCAGGGTGGCTGGGCTCTCCCTTAGAGATAAGGTGAGAAGCTTGGTCATCCGGGAGGGACTCAGAGTAGAGCCGCTGCTCCTCCACGTCGAGAGGAGCCAGTTGAGGTGGCTCGGGCATCTGGTCAGGATGCCTCCTGGACGCCTCCCTGGTGAGGTGTTCCGGGCACGTCCCACCGGGAGGAGGCCCTGGGGAAGACCCAGGACACGCTGGAGGGACTATGTCTCTCGGCTGGCCTAGGAACGCCTTGGGATTCCCCCCGGAGGAGCTGGAAGAAATGGCTGGGGAGAGGGAAGTCTGGGCCTCCATTCTGAAGCTGCTGCCCCCGCGACCCGACCCCGGATAAGCGGCAGAAAATGGATGGATGGATGGATGTAAGGGGGTTCCATCCCCCTTAGTGCATAACCCCTCATAATGTATGTCTGTCCCTCTGAGATGTTTTTTAAAATACTTTTCAAATATTGTTAATTTTGCAACACGTTCCATCTGTAATAACTTACTGGTTTTTTTTGTTGTTGTTTGAAGAGGCTTTGCTCTTCCATCGCTCAATCCCCAGCTTATTGCTTTTTCTTCTTTTATTTTTAAAATCTTGATGTTTATGGGGGTGGTCTTTAAAACGGTGTTTCCAGTCTTGAGGTTGTTGTTTTAGTTAAAACCATCCTACGGGGAAATAAAGGAGAGAAACAAAATGTCAATTACAACTCCATCAAGTGCCACCTCCTGAGCCCCACACTTTAATGGGGAACCTATTAATAGCCTATTAATTATATTAGCTGTATAATAACTCAGCAGCTATAACCAGGCCTGGGTGCATAGGTGGGCATTGATGACCCGGCCACAAAGTCAGCCGGCATTTTATTTGATTTCACTATAGTACATTTTGCAAGTTTCTAAGAGAGGCTCCACCAGATTTATCTCCAGAGCCGCTGCTTTAACACCGGAGCCGTTAGGCGGAGGAGCTGTTTACCAGCCGATTAACAGCAGGTGAAAACAATGTTCAACTGGACAGGCAAACGATTGAAGAGCTGTTCAACAGTTTACAGCAGGTAAACAACTGATAAACAGTTTACTTGTCGAACCATAATTCTAACCTGCTGTTGAACGGCCAGTAAACAGCTGTTCAACTGTTTACCAGCTGTAACCAGCTGCTAACCGGGGCCATTAGAACTAAGCGTTAAAGGTTGTTGGCTAGAGCTCGATGGGCATGGCCCGCTAAACTGCCCAGCCGTTTACCACAGTTAAAGGCCCCAGGTGGGCAGTTCCCTGCTCCACAAATAGAAAAATACTGACACATCTGTTATCAAGTCTTGAAGCGGAAATTTTTCCAGAATTTCTAAGGGAAAAAAGTACCTGAAGAGCGAGACCAACAGGCTGAGAAACAGCTTATAGCTGTATAATTTTGAAGACTTTCAAAGATAAAAGCACACAAGGTCAGTTACACCCCCGACACAAAGAATGTATAGAAAAAAACGACCAACGGTTAAGACATCAAACTCAAACCACATTTTGTTAGAAAACCATTTAGTTTTCTGTCAGTTAAGTTCAAAATATCACACACCAGTTTACCAGAAACTGCAGTAATTTGTAAAAGCAAAGTGTTTACTGTCCTACATAAACACTGTCATAGATGAGTTCAGCATGATCTCTTCTTTGTTTGTATTCATCCATCCATTGTTTTTACCCCGTCACCCATGAAGGGTCGTGTGGGCTGCTCATTGGGTGAGAGGTGTGGCACAACCTTGACACGTCTGTTTTAGTCATGAACATTCAAAAACATGAATGAATGAATTTTTGTCAATCTTGCACAATTAAATTGTGTCCCTAATGGTTCCATCCGTGTTGGCCACACTTACAAATACTGAGCAATTAAAGTGGGATCAAGAGGATGTTGTTGTCCTACTCCCAATGCAGTGGGAGATGGTTGCTTACATAATTTCAGGTAAGCTTCATAGCATAGCTTCCTTCACGATCGAGCCAGAGCTTTACATACACCAGATGTTAGTGATTGGGTAAAATCGGATCCAATCCAATAAAACTTAACAGAGTCCACCAACCAGTTGTTTCTCAATAGCCAAGAGTCCAGACCCACTGGCCAAAGCAAACATAAAACAATGGGGTGGTCATTCACCAGACTAGGGTCCTTGTTTGCTCTTTTCATCAAGGTTCACACCAGAAACCCTGATGTGAACCTTGATGGGGATTTTGAATTCAATAAGCAGTTCAACTCTGTCATTAGGAGAAGTCTTTATCACAGGCAAGATTCAAAACAAACAGAAGTCTTTAACCTTCTGGTTAGTCTTTACCTAACCAGGCTAGAGATCCTAATCTCATTAGAGCCAATGATGTCCATCAAGAAAGCAGTGTCTTTGAGGTGACACCATAAACTACATGTAGTTTGTGGCCATAAACTACATCCACATGTGAACCTCCTATTAACTCAGTTGTGTCAAACAACCCATCAGAAGTTTTCAAATCCATGGCATTATTATCTGTGCTTTCCCTCATTGTTTAAAAAGATAGTAATCATTCTGAATTTTTCTTTCATCATGATGGCATTTAGCAAAAGGAAATTGTTTTTGCTAAGTCTTGCAAGTTTGGTTTGATTTAATTTCAGACGGTGAGGAAAAAAGTGTGTCTTTTTAGTTGATGTGTGTAACATTTAGCTTTAATTATACATTTTGTACAATAG
The DNA here is from genome assembly GCF_904066995.2 of Poecilia reticulata. Taxonomy (NCBI): domain Eukaryota; kingdom Metazoa; phylum Chordata; class Actinopteri; order Cyprinodontiformes; family Poeciliidae; genus Poecilia; species Poecilia reticulata. The sequence goes on along the minus strand of NC_088830.1, from coordinate 7,582,327 downwards.
CTGATATTAGCACGGTGAAGGTGAAAGTGAGGTAGTACTTTTTCTCTAAACTTTATGCTCAGTGGATGAACAGCGCTCAAACATTTTCTAGGTTTAGTACGAAATGATCTGATGAGAGAAGTTTTCTTTATACTAGTTCCTCTTTCAGTCTGCGACTGTCCCACCAGACGATGGCCCACCAGCCAGCTTTTTCCTGTTTGCGTCTTTGTCTGCCAGACGACCCAGGTTGGTGCTAAACATCTGCGGGTGCTCTGAAGAGAACCATAAAGCGTCATCTGCAAACACAGACACCTGACACAGCCTCTGCTGGAGCTCTGCTGAGAACCCCACGTGCGTGCGGCCTGGAACTAAATGGAACCTGAATTATGTGCTCAGAGCAAACAGAGACAGGCTGGTCAACAGAGAAAGGTGGTGTTGTAAAGTTGTCAGCGTGCCTGGCTGAAGTTAAAAGCTGTGAGAACTGTTGCGTCCTGGTGTTTACAGCACACAGGAAAGAGGAAGCGCGGACGTTCGTCTCACAAACGGGGACGAGGCGGGCTGTAAACGTGTTTGACTGCTCGCTATGGCAACCAGCACTTCTTAGATTGCTTGTGTACACCATTTTTAATTTCGACAAAAAGATAAAAGACAAACACACGGCAAATTGTTTAAAATCTCCAAAGGCTTCAGAGTGCAAGGTTTAGGACACAAACAGTATAGTTTTGGATACTGCAGGTTTTTCATTGTTCAAAATGGAAAATATTTAAAGGGGCAGTATTATTTCGAATCGACTATTTGAACAGTTTTTATATCCTGTTCTAAGGTTAGTCTCTCATCAAAAACATACCTGGAGTGTTGCCTTGATTCTTTCATGCGCCCTTCAGTCTCCAGTGGCAACCATTCAAAACTCCTGGATGGATTCGCCTCACAGACCAGCCCTCCCCTGTGGATCCCCAACTCTACTCCTTCAGACTAGCCAGCAGCACTTAGCAAACACCAATAGAGCTCATTTTACAAGCTACTTCTTAGTTCAAAGCTGGTAAAAAAAAAAAGTTTTTAAAGGGTTTAAAGAAGAGCCATACTGTAATGACTTCCTGAAGGCGGAGTTTCAGAAAGAGCAGGAGTTTCTTAGAGACAGAAGCCCAATTTCAAGGCATTAAATTATGAATTCAAATTTCCTTTAGGTCATATTGTATTATTATAAAAACTGAAGATATAAGTTATTTAATTGTGCCATTAAAAGTAAAGGGGAGATTAAAACAGACTTGCCATCCATGTATGAAAATGTTCTGCATGCCCAAAGCTACATGTTACAACAGCAGGAGCAGCTCACATTCACAGCTCCTGATTGCAGCAGCAAAACTCCACAGAAGTTGTGTCCAGGCAGAGGTTGGCAGCAGCCTGCGCAGCGTAAGCCAGAACGTTTTCATCACAGCAGGAGACCGTGCTTGCAATCAGCCTGCGTCCTTCACTCTCTTTCTGGTAAGCAATGAAAATACGGCTCTTACTTGGACCACTTAAAGAGCTAAAATCACTCAGCGCTGACAGCCACTGGAATGCGCGCAAACGTGTAAAAACAAACTTATACCCTCCTTGTGAGCGCGTTTCTGTCCTCGCCTGGTGTGCAGTGAAGCAATATGTTAATATCTAGAAATATGAGCTTATCTTAGTGTTTACGTACAGCTGTTGCAACGCAAGTGAAAATGAACCCAGTCTGCGTTCAAAGTCTTCTGTCTTTTCTGCCATACTTTTTTCTTCCACAATAACCTTCACTTGCACCTTAAACTCATTGTGAAGGTTGTCAAAGACCATCTGCTGGTCAACTGTAAAGTCATGTAACAACTCCACAGAAATACAATAATAAATTGTATGCGATTAAAAATACAATTTTTAATCGCATAAATACATTTTTGATATGATTTGCTGTCTTTACATGCATAAAAAGAACTTGATATTGAATGGCTGTATCTGGATCATGCTGTTCCAGGGTTCTGTTGTAAAAAAAATATAAAAGTTTTGGGACAAAGGATCAAACTTGGCTATGGTGCTCACATCTGCATATTTACGATAGTAGAAATATGGTTTGTCTTGGCTACAAAATGGCGACGCATGTCAAAGTAACACAAACAAATTAAAGCTGCAAGCGATGTTGGAGGCCCTTGCAGCGAAGCACGCCGAAGGCCTACTGGCAACCGCGGGGGTTCCAGCACCGCCACGCTCTCGCCAACGCTTTTGCGCAGTTCCCGCAGCTGTCCACCAGGCGACACATCTACATCTTCCGCAGCGCGCCCTGACACAAGCACAGTCAATCTGAATTGCAAATTTAAGCTATTGGGCTCTTTAGAGGCTAACAAAGGTCAAGCCTAACAAGTTTACTGTTAATAAGATGAGGCATGTATGATTTAGAGCAGTGGTCCCCAATCCCCGGTCCGTGGACCAATTGGTACCGGGTCGCGCAAGAAATAATTGCATATTTCCGTTTTATGTATTATTTGAGTCTGAATCAATCAATCAATCAAATTTTATTTGTATAGTACATTTCAGCAGCAAGGCATTTCAAAGTGCTTCACATAATTAAGATAAAAACAGCATGTGACAGTGCATAAACAGAAAGACAAGGAGAATTAAAAAAGAGGTAAGAAAAACATTAAAACCCGCACCCCTTGACTTCAGTTAAACATCTCACACCTCAGAGTTTTAGTTAAACGCCATTTAACAAGGATTCTCACACGTCAGAGTTTTAGTTAAAACGCCATTTAAGGATCTTTTATTTTGAAAATCCTTTAACCGGAGTGTCTCGGTTACTTGCGCGCCAACACGGAGCCCACAAGCAGCAAAATGAGTAAGAAACAGATCAGATGTCTTTGTAAAGTTTCTTTGCAAAGGGGAAAAGGCCCAGAGAAGAAATGGGAGAATGGATTTATCCCAGACCAGGGTAGGTGAGTTCCACATTACAAGCCCGCTCTGCGTAACATGCGGCGACCGGCTGCTAATGAGGCAATGAAGCTTCAAACTGCTTCACCACGTATAGACCAAGCAGACTGTGGATATAAGCAACACTTCGGGTGTTATTGTCTCTCGTCACTCCCTGATGGGACTGTCTCGTTGCTGAGAAACAAGCTCAGGGCTCCCGTTAGTCATTATCGTGAGTTAAAATGTTCACGAAAGTAACATGTTCGTTTTTGTGGCACATCTGTATCTTATTTTGAAGGGATATGTAAACGTTAACATAGCGACCAAAGTCAGAGAGTGTTTGGACAGTGGTCGAGAGGAGAGGAGTAGAGCTTGTGAGTCTTAAGTCTGGTTTAGACGGCAAGATTTAAGAATTGTCGACCGATTCTCCAAACCTCTGTGACCACAGAGCTGATAAAAGTACAAGTTCGATCAGTTTGTGTCTCCAGCCACACGGCAGGAGCAACATGAACCGATTCCAGTCACAAACGTCCCAATTCCTGAGGATAATCCAGTAAAACCCCCAACATAGCATACAGGAATTTAGAATAACCAAACATGGATGACGATGTAGAAGCAATAGTGAGTTTGTGGACTCATTTTAAGACATAAAAGATGTAACAAAAAGAAAAGGCGGTGGATAAAAGATGACGGGAGCAGCCGCTCTATGCTGCACTATTGTAACAGGTGGAACCACTAGGTGTCGCTCACTCCACATCCTGAGCTCCCATAAAAGGGAAGCTGGCAGGCTGGTGGCCAACTATCAATTTCCTGTGTGTTTGACCAGGTGTGTGTTGGCCCCCGCGTATCTCCTATTTAAGGTCTGTTCACATGACATTTTCTTTTGTTGCAGTCTTGAAGAGGACGCGTAGAGCTTTGTGCCTCGTTTTTTGGTGTTATTTTAAAATAAGTTGAAGTTTTTATTGTTTTGTTTTTTCTTCATGACTTTTATTCTTTTTCTAATCTTGTGTTTTCTAGAAGATGGCTAACTGCTCCCCTGCAAAATTTCAAAGCTTCACAAATCCTGAGCTGGATTTGTGAAGCTCTGAAGCAACAGGCTCTGAAGCAACAGGCTCAGCTCGCTTGCATATGTATTTTAGATAGTAGGTAATTTTAGAAAGTATTATGTTCAGAAGGATTGTTATGAAATTATGTATTAACACAAACAAATAAACCAGAAGTTATGTTTTCTATCAACAAAAATGATTAATCTCTTCTTCTTCCCCTACCAGAAATTTTTATTGCTCTTGCTGAAAGTTGAGACAGTCTAATATATTCTGCTGGTGCAAATTGTGTTTTTTTATTCTTTCCTGTTCTCAGAAGGGCTGTTAAAAATGATGCAACACTGTTCTCACTTAACAAAACAATACTTCTTGCTCTCCGGCTCCTTCCTGAGCTATTAATTTCAAACGTTTCACAATCTCACGTACTCTGCATATTTATATTTTTGTACCCCTGAAAGTTTGCCCTCTCGGCTCTCACTCAATAGAAACCCAGTTGCATAGAAACGTTGAAATGTTTAAAAAAAAAAAAAAAGATTCCCAGACCCCCATCCTTGAGCACACATGTCAGAACCACCACTACACACATGGAGATCATATTAAGCAGTCATGAAAATAGCCAAGCGAGACCAGACGTAAACAATGGCTGAAAAGTAGAAATCATAATTATGAAATGATTAAAGCAGTCTGTTCCACTTGTGCTTCACATCAGACTCCCACCATGCTACACATTCTCTACAGAAGCTGCAGTGAATGCCCCACAAAACGCCATCCGTGTCAGTTATGATTTCACTTAGTTAGCTTCCTTTTTCTTGTTATCATTTTGTGACAATCCTGTTTGCTCCCATAGCTGAGTAAACTTTAAAATCGATCTGTAGATGGAGGCGTCAACTATTACTTCCATAAACAACGCCCTGCTGAGTGACCTCTACGTTCTTCTTGTGAGCATAAACTGTTGAAGTCTGACCGAGATCACATCATTCACGAACGACCGCGCAACAACAACGACGAAAAATCAGATTTCGGTGGGGCGGGGGAATTATCAGAATTGAGCATCACGACCTTTTGTGTGAACTAGGATTGTAATAGCTTTGGGTTTTTCACTTTAGTTTAGTTTAATTTCATTGAGACTTTTTGTTTGACTCATTCAGTTAGTTTTAATGAATTTAAAAGAGAATGTTAGCTAGTTTTTATTAGTTATTATTATTTGTTGCACAAATCTGGAACAAACTTCCAGAAAACTACAAAACAGCTGAAACACTGAGCTCCTTTAAGTCAAGACTTTGTTTAGAGTTTCTTTTGAACCATAATAAATGAAACCTTGACCGGTATATTTGATGTGTATGATTTTGGTGATGGCACTCATCAAAATATAATGTCTGCTCAATTGTTGACTGCCTGGTGTTTTCTTTACGACTTTGGAATTTTTGGTTTTTGTTATGTGAAGCACCTTGAACTGCCTTACTGCTGCTGAAATGTATAGAAATAAACCTGATATGACTGGAATACTCAGCAGAAAATATTATTTTCAAAAAATTTATTCAGTTATTGTTGATCGACCAACTGACTGGCGCTTCCACCCAACTGTTAATGTCACCATTTAGCAGACCACAGTACGCGCCACCAGGAGGAGTATGGAGGGCTGTTATCTGCCACCAGTTGATGTAAACTGCCTGTGTGGGGTAAAAAAAATCAATTTCACATCAGTTCGAAATAGATTCATAAACAAGAACATTAAGGATATTATATGATTTGTATGTCTTAGTTTTGTAAACATACGATATAGTTCTAGTAAGTTATAGTTTTCCCCCCATTAACTACTGTTTTTATTTATCACAGTTAATGAAAAATGTTTTCTCAATTTTAGTATTTATTTCATTAGTTTTATTTCACTACAACAACTTTGGTGTGAACGTAGCCAAACAGTAAGTGTTGCTGCTGTTCATTCTGCTGAAAATGCAATTTCATGTTCCTTTGAAAAACATCTTCAAATAATAATTTAATCTGTTTTTTAGCGGCTGCGTCTTAGAATAACGCTCAACTGTGAAAAGCTGTGATGTAGTTACGTCTTCATGCACCACCACATGATAAGAGAATCTAAAGAAGAATCTCAACATCTGAGTTTACTCATCAGAACACAACCAATTTTCCAGGTTTCCTTTTTCTCTACGCATCCCCCCGTCGTGCCCCCCAGCTCCCCTCCCCCATGCCTCATTGTGTGTACACTGATGTAAACATCTGTGTACATTTATCTGACACACAAATGTGCCGCAGAACGTGCTGCAGAGCTCACATGAAGCCAGGCAGCTGTTGTTGAGATGACAGAGGAGGAGGAAGAGGGCAGGACCCTCTTGACCTCAACTTACGCCACTCGTATGAAATGGAAGTCAGCAGCGGGACGGCTGCATGTTCAAACCTCCGTTCAGGCCAGAGGTTTGCAAAGCACACCAAGGGAAAAAAAAGAAAGAAACATGCACACAGACAATGTTATACAGTGAAACCACAAGCAGTCTAAGTCTATCTTCAGTAATTTATGCCATAGTTACTCACTTCCTCTGGTTGTCACATTACAGTCTAAACTTTGAAGGCAGGAATGAAGAGATTTATGCTACAAATACAGTTGGTTTAGCACAGGGTGTTAATTAAGCAGGCCGACTGAATGCAGCGCTTTTGAGACGTGCTTTTAAATACTAATTTGTAGCTATTAAAGTAAAATGATGCGTAAATTTAGCTTTAGTTTACACACTGGGAGGCGAAAGGAATGACAGACATTTCTGGTAAAATGGTTCGCTTTCTCACTGCACTGTGTCAAATGATCCTGTGGTGGCGCTGCACCAAAAAACATTGAATATGACATGAAAACCTCTGAAGAAGGCACTGAACGCAACTTTCTTCTTCACAAAATGTAAACAAAAATGGAGTGGTGTCAGATTTTAGAGGCTGTAGGATTTCTCTTTTGTCTCCGGTAAAAGACCCCGAGCCATTTCTCTCGTTAGCGTTAAAACTCCTGTGTGGGTTTGGTTGTATTTACCCAGAATGCCCTGCTCTAAAATCTGCTTCCTGCTTTTGGAGCGTTCTCTGATTTCTTGGCATTCATGGATGCATACGAACTGAACCAAAATTAACTTCAACCGAACCAAAACCTTGACTTTTAGGTGAACCAGAGTTCAATATTTTTGGTCAGACAACGCATTCCCACTTCCCCAAATGTTCCAGGGAAACAAACAAGAGTTTGATTAAAGAAGACTAAACAGGTCTGGTGTAAATGCATCCTTAGGGTGGAAAAAGATAAATCCTACGACTAAAGTTTGACACTATTCCATTTTGGTTTTTGCATTTTGATCAGGGTATCAAACAATATTACAAGCTGTGAACATCTCACTGTTCAATCCATCATATGAAAAAGGAGAGTATGATTCTGCTGAAAATCGACCAAAAAATGGTTGTGACCCAAAACTGACAGGGTCAGCATAAATCAGAGAAGGAACAAATTGAGTCTTGACAAAAGTTCAGTCTGGAAGACACTATTGTCGCACCTGCCTAAATCAGCGCCTCCCTCTCTGCAACCTGGACCTATCAGCACTGGTCCAAGCCTCACTCCAGCCAATCATCGCTTGGGCTCCAGTTCAAAAGGACCTTCACCCATGGCCTCCTCTACTCACCAGCTGCGATTGACCCACCTCCGCTCCATCTCCACCTTCTGCTCCCGGCTCTCAGGCCTTATCATCCTCTGACCGCTGCCACCAGTACAGGCCCTGGAGGGTCTACATTCCTATGCTGCATCAGGAATGTTCATCGAGCTTATCGAAGTCCAGCTCAACGTCCCCGGTCGGGGCCTGAACGCCAAAGACCGTCCTCATTTTGTCATTAAACTCCTTTAATCGCTTTCTTTCTCTATTTGAGTCTCTCCAGATTGAACTAATGTTCCTTAAAAATGAAAATAGACTCGCAATAAAATACAAACGCAAAAATGTAAAAAAAAATATATATATATTTGCATGAGATGACGACAAACGCTGCAAGGCAGACAGTTTGCATCCACTCCTGTGATGGCATGGTCTCTCCGTATAACCAAAGAAACGTTCTTGTATTTTCTCCTTCATTTCCTGCATTCACAAGACGATTCATGTCGCTGCAAAGAACTTAAACATTTATACATGTCTGGCCACCAAATAACAGAGCTTAGGCTCCAAAATAAGAAAGTGGCAGAGCTGCTTTTATGCTCCAGGCCTGACACCTTTTGTCTTAAGTAATCTGTTCGGAATAACACAAACAGGCTCTATTTTCATTCGCGGTAATTACAGGCCACTTGCTGCTCCGCACTTGTGGGTTCCTGTAATTAAAGACAATTTGGGGGCAAAATTGAGGAAGATTCCCATCCGCTCTGAGAGCGAGGCTGCAAAGCCTCTGGTGGACTGGCACATTCCACATGAGAGCAACGAAAAGCCAAAACCAGAGTGGCGGACATGCTAAAATGGACAAAGACTTTATTTCCTAAAGAAAGAAAGAAGAAACGGCAGGGGTTATATTTGGCCGGCAAAGCTTTTTTTGTTTTGTTTTGTTTGCCTTTGAAACATCCGGTGAGGCAGCAAAAGGCCACATGAGGAATAATGACACATGGAAAAGTTGTCATTGGCCTACAGCATACGCCATAATATAAAATTATTGTTTTGTTTTTCTCTAATACATTGTTTAGTGCAGTGTGCCTCAATGCCCCTTTGTATGATAAACTGTAGTTGTATGAAAAAATAAGCTATTGGAGTAATAAAAGCACTTTGAAAAGACTGAACAGATACGTGGAAGATCTCCAATACAAATGTCTGCAAAACATCTGTCAATATTCTGCTAATGTAAAAAAAAAATAATAATAATAATAATTTTAAAAAAATTCACAAATGTGTTTCCATTAAATAAGAAAGGCAATTAAGAATGGCACATGAATAAGTTTGTCCATGAGGTAAGTCATTAAAAAAAAACATGCCACACTGTCATCCTCCTACCACTTCCTGCAGTCTTGTTCATCTTTTCCGCCAGTAGTAACATGGCGCAACACGTGACTCGTGACGTCCCTGGCCTGTGGGGGCGCTGCACCAGGAATTACTGAAGGAATCGACAGGAAAACATCCGAAGAAGATATTATCGCATATTCCTTCTTCACAAAATGTAAATAAAAAAGGAATTGGGTCAGATTTTAGCAACTGTAGGATTGTTCTCTTGTCTTTGGTGAAAGACCACAAGCCATTTCTCCCGCTAGAGTTAGACTCTCGCGTTTGTTTTGGTTATATTTACCCAGAATGCCCTCCGCTGTAGTCCGCTTCCTGCTTTTGGAGCAGACTGTGGTCCGCTTGCATCCACATATGCATTCGAACCACACCAGAGTTCACTTCAGTCAAACCGATACTCAGGTTTGTAGATGGTCCAGAGTTTGATATTTCTTGGTCTGCATCATCCACACATCCCCAAACAAGCCAGACTTTCTGGGCAAACAAACTAGAATTTGATTAAAGTGGACTAAACAGGGCTGGTGTGAATGCACAAAAGAGAAATCCTACAACCACTAAAATCTGACACTTCATTTTTTTTTTACATTTTGTAAATGAGGAAGTTGCACTCAGTGTCTTCTTCGTGGGTTTTTGTGTTGCGTTGGTGTTAATGCACCCTAAGTGGATGGAGCTTCTTCTTTACGATTCTGTCTAAATGCCAAATTATTCTTCCTGCCTTTGTGTAATTTCCCATTCTTTGTATATGCTAAAGGTTGGGCTTTTGGCTGTCTTCTATTTAACATTCTGCCATTACAATGAAAGACAACCTCACCCACCCAAAGCATGGGAACAATCAAGTGGGTGAGGTTGAATTTCTACTCTGAAAAAACACACTTGGCTCCATACAGAGGTGAGAAATCATTTACACCCCAACCAGTCAGACACTTACATCATTTCCTTCGCACACGTTCTTGCTTTTCACCGATATAAAACACTTGTTGAGACATTTTGATAATGCAGAGAATAATCATCTGCTTTGCAGAACACAAACTGCTATAAAAATGTGGTTTTGGCCTCTCAAGCTGGACAGTCAGTCTGCCTTTTGCTTAATGTGTCAAAAAATATGTGCAAATTAAATACATTTGCTAACGCTACTGCAACAGTGAAACCACCAGCAGCCCATGGTGTTAATGTAGCTAGCAACAGTAACACTGTGGCAGAGGCCAGTCTTTTTTTCTGCTGGGAAAAACTCCATGCAGATATTCTCATGGATGTTTCCTGAAGATTTCTGCAGACCAATCACACCCCAACGCTGCAAAAATCCCTCCCAAAACAGATGTTCTCCATCAGTGCCGTTGCACTTCTTAGCCTCAAGTGCACTGGCTCGATCAATTATTGGGGTTGGGGGGACAGGCTGTGCGTGAACATCATACTGGAGAGCATGTGTAGCATTTGTTGCTCCATATGCATGCTTCAGTTGATTTGAATTAGACCCTCCTCTAACGATGCAGGATCACAAAAACAGTGGCTACAAAAGGATGATGTTTGCTTACTTCCGAATTCTGTAGAGCCACTAAGGTATCAGTCAACGCACGGGGCTAATATCATTGGCAGTACGTCCTTTTCTGAAAATGTCCTGAAGGGTTGCTGACCACCTGTTTCCCTTTTGCCATAAAGTCAGATTGAGCCCCTTTAAGAGCCAAAACTGGTAATTAAACCTTTTGAACAGAAGAAAATGGGTGAAGGAAGCCTTGAACAAAATAAGTTTGTTGAGAGGGAAAAAGAGAAATTTGACATAAAGAGGCATCAACATCAGGAAGATTGTGAGGCAATGAATACACACTAGTAAATGTACAAAAGTATGCAGCCATGTTGGTTCAATATGATTCCAGTTCACTATGTGTAGCTCCAACAGCTTTTGTTTTTCTGAGAATGATTTCTATGTGGTTTAGGAGTGTGTTTTTCCAGAAATGTAATAGTCAGATCAAACAAGTGTCAAGGGAACTTCGAAGTTTCCTTGACAAGTTTTAAGCCTTTTCGTTGAGTTGGACAAAAAGTACCGACTTGCTTCCTCCGTAAAGTGCTTTGTTTTGGGTTAAGATCTAAACTGTAATATTGAAAAAGGAACAAGCCATCCCCAAACATAAAATTATAGTTTATCAAAAGTAGCAAGCTGAAGCCAGGTTTGCAATTTAGCTAAATTTCTCCTTGTACTTTGTCATAATCACACATGTCCCCGTGAAAAACGGCAGCTTATGCTGTTTGTGACTGCACCTGTAACCCGACAAACCTTAATTCATGGCTTGTACAAGTGTGTGTAGAACATGCACTCAAAGAGAAACAGGATCATTCCTGTGATTTCAGGTTCAGTTTCCATTGGTTACCAGAAGATGAATAGCCCAGATGAATGTGACTAGAGAATGTAGAACCCAGGTACGTTTGATCCTTTAATGCTTGTAGCCAGTGGCGCAACTACACATTATTCAGGTGGATGCGAAGACATAGATCTATGGAAAAAATGTGTATTATTTTTGGTTTGACGAGCTCTAGTGACCTCTGTGTTGGTCAGAGACACTCAAAACCTGGTTTAAATGAAAGCCAAGAGTGTCCCCTTTAAGAAGATACCAAACACTATATTATAAACCTTTGACAAATGCCCATACCATGAGCCTAAACCATACATACACCAGTCTCAAAAAACAGAATTTTTCCAAAGGGGTTGTTTACTTCATGAGCTGATAACTTTTGGAAGGGCTAACATACCAAAATATCAACTAGAGACTTTTCAAAAAATTTCGATAGACTTTGCCACCCTGAAATGGACAAAAATTTCAAATTTTGGCCTCTGGGAACAGAAAGAACAGAGAACATATTCATATTCATAATCATTGCAGAAGTCACAGAGCAAGTAGGACTGTCTCCTAAGAAGAGCTTTTCAAGATAAAAAGTCAAATTCTAATAAAGAAAGAAAGTTAAACATTGAGCAGCTTTTGGATTTGGATAGACAACATAAACTTTAGATACAGATACACAGAAGCCCCAAGGCATCTTGAAAGAAGTCAATTATGTCTACTGAAAGAACAAACCTCCTGAAAGAACATGAGGATCTGAAGATTCAAATTGAAAAGCTTCTTCAAAAAAACGACGAGGACTTTAAAAAACTGTTTGAAGAAAACAGAACTTTAAAGGAGGAAAACACCACCACGGAGCAAATAGATGCAGTTTTGGAGCAGAAAAACGCCGCCTTGGAGCAGAGAAGCACCTCCTTGGAGCAAATAAACGCCACCTTGAAGTAGACAAACGCCGCCCTGGACAGACAGAGAAGCACTGCCCTAGAACAGAGAAGCACCCACCGCCTTGGAGGAGAGAAACATCGCCTTGGAGCAGAGAGGCACCACCCTGGAGCGGAACGACGACGTCTTGGAGCAGGAGAACATCAAACTGGAAGAGGATAAAACCTCCCTGCTGGAGAAAAACAATATCCTCAGCCAGGTAAACAACATCTTGGAAGAGGAAAACGCCCTGAAGCTGACTCGCATCGTCCTGCAGCACAGAAGTGTCGCCTTCGAGCAGGAAAGAAAAGTCTTGGAGCGTATAAATACCAACCTGCAGCTTGAAGTGGAAAAGCTGAACCAAAGGCTGAGGGACAAAGAGAAGCAGCAGAACGAGAAGCTATCTGAAGAGGAAACCGACGAAGACAACCAGCCGTTTTCAGACCAGCCACAGGAGCGGCCACCTATATTCAGACGTGTGGTCAGAGGTTTCACCAGTACACTTGTGAGAATGTACCCAACAGTCAATCTCAGGCACTGAGTTGAAGCATGGTCACTCTAAATAAAGGGTCATGAGGCCTCCAAGCTTCATGCTTGATTGTCAGTGGCAGAAAAGCTTCAGAACAACAGGTCTGAGGTGTCAGAGGAGCTTGACACTTGGGGGCTGATGGCGGAAGAGCTAATGTTGGCAAGAGAGCTTGAGGCCCGCAGGACTGCGGTGATATGGGAACTTGACGCCATCGATCTCAGGTCTCCTTCGTCACCAGACAATCGGACTCTTAATCTCCTTTGTCACCAGGTCATCAGACACTTATTTACACTATGAACTCTAGTTTTGTTTTAGTTAGGCCTCCACCAGCTAGAAACAGTCGGTTTCACCTCGACGCATGGCTCTGGTTCTGGAACCAGTCTCCTTGAGAGGGGCTGGACATACTTCCACTCTGGAGTTGCCCATGGTGAGAGGCGCCAGACAGGAGTGGGCATACTTGTTGCCTTCCATCTTGGCGCCTGTACATTGGGGTTAACAATGGTGAACGAGAGGGTCATCGCAGGTCCTGTCCGCTGACCTCCAGGGCTTCATTGTGGGTCTTGTCGGTTTCCCGGCCTGCCTCCAGGGCTTTGTTGTGGACTCCAGATAGGGTTGCCACCTTTCAGAAATTAAAATAAGGGACGGTCCCCACGGCGCGGGGGACTCTCATGTGATGTCCACTGCAGTGATAGACATTATTTTATAGCTGTGTTTTTTGTTTTTAAAAAGTGATCCGTAGAGCAGTCATTCATGCACAGTTGTTTAGAGTATCCCAAAATTGTACTCCAATCACACCTTAAAAACACGTTTAATTAAGCAAGTGTAAAAAGTATTTGGTAAACTACTCAAGTACTGAGGATCATATCACCTGATTTAATATTCAAAATGTGCATACTGGTACTGCAAAGAATATTACAAAAGTATTTATAGAAAAAGAGTTGGGTTTGGAGGCTGGTTCTAGACCAAATTTACTACAGGAGCCAGGATAGTCGGTGTTTTTCCATGGTGTCACTTGAAAAAGAATGAAGAAAAAAAACAACAGAATATTTAATCATTTGATATAATAAGTGAGCCAAAGAGCCACTTGTGTCTTCAGAGATTAAGGTTCATGGCAGATGGAAAGTATGATCATATACAGCAGGTTAAAAAAAAGTGATCCACCTAAGTCATTTATTTAGTATAACTTCTTTGGTACCCTGTTGGCCCCCATCTAGAACCTCCCAAGGCTACAGGTCTGTGTCTGGTGCATTAATAATTCATTAAATGACCACTGAACAATTAATTCACAAAATATATCAATATTTCAAAATAAAACCTCCAGAAAGCCCTAACAAACATTTTAAAGTAGGAAATATTTATGTCTTTAGTGTTAATCTATTTGTATGACTTGTTCTTGAAAAGACCTGTATTATTTTGGCTGATATTATTATACATTAAATAAGCAAATAATAAAACCAGTAAAACCACAATAAAGAAACGTACTCGTAGCAAAATGTTCTGTAGCATATCAGCCTCAGGAGATCATTGAAGGATGAAGTGACGCTGATTTCTGGTTCTTTAGGTTCTGATGGGTCTGCAGTTCCTCTCCTCATCCATTCATACAGCAGCACACTGCGCCACATGGACACATTTTTTTTTTAAATTGCCTGTATTCATCCTCACTAACATTATTCAGCCTAGGATTTGCGTCTTCCCTCGCACGTCCGTATCTTAATGAGAGGTTTTACTTCTAAGGACAGTGGAGAATCGGGTTGAGGACGTTTAAAAAAAGACGCGGGTTGACAGCACATCACCGGGCTGTGTAGTGTCCGTCTCTAGGCAACCGTGACAACAGCATCGGTCCGTGGCGTTCTGGGGTCCTATGAAGTTTCTGCCCCAACAATTTAGCTAACTTTAATATTTCCTGTGTTTTATTTACGTCATTATTGTTTACACTTAGTGTTGATATGTGTGATAGGCGTGTCTATCGGACATTTATAGAATACAGAACAATACGTATCGGTTCAATACGGGACGATTCTGTATTTTACGGGATGGGTGGCAACCCTAGTTAATACTCAGTGGTGGGTTATTTTTAACCTTCACAATTTTACTTTAACAATGAATAAAAAAATTGTAGTGCTGAACTTTTAGCTGCTGTTGCCAGGGATCTATAATGAAATATTGCTCGTATTTTTATTCTTTAATTCTTTTTCAAGTGTTGCCATGGAAAAAGACTGACTGCCTTGGCCCCTGTGGTAAATCTGGTCTAGAACCAGCCTCCAAACCTAAGTCCTCATTTATATAAATATTTTGGTAATACTCTGTAAAATATCAGAATGTTCACATAACTTTTAGACTTTTAGTTGTCTGAGGACACATTTTGAATATTAAATCAGGTGTTATGAACAGTTACTCAGTGGTTTACCAAATACTTTTTATACTTGCTTAATTAAACGTATTTAACCCTTGTATGTAGAAATGGGGTCCAACTGACCCCACACACGTAAAACTTGTATCATTTGCCATAGTCCAATACGTTTGCCTTAGTCCTCGCACGCACAAGGGTTAAAGTATTACACTTTGATTGGAGTACAGTTTTGGGGTACTCTAACCAACCTCTATGCATGACCGATTGCTCTATGGATCACTTTTTAAAGACACAAAACACTGCTATAAAATAATGTCTATCACTGGGTGTCCCTCATTTTGATTTGTGAAAGGTGGCAACCCTAGACGACAGTCTCTTGTCCTCATCCTGCCTGTAATTTGAGCAAGTGAAATTTCAAGCTAGTACACATAGATGTGCAGACGTTGACTAGCGATGCAACACAAGAAAGCTGAAAAAAATGTAAACTTTGATTGCTGTACATGTGTGTCAAGTTTATAACACATGGGAGAGAGATTTTTAAGTAATAGCCTATTTTTAATTGATAGGTCGATTAATTAGCGTTAATATTAACAAGTAAAATTTTTCAGATTAATCGCATGTTTTAACGCATTAATGTTGACAGCCCTAAGTAAGACATTACCTCAATTCTTTCTAATCAGTGAAAAAAATAACTCGGTCAAAATATAAAACACAATATTGTTTTAAATCGGAAATCAGGTGAATGTTCACTCCACATTGGGAAAACTTTGCAAAATGTAATTCCTTAGTTCCTCACATAATTTTTCTTCTGTTGTACCGTCCGTACAGGTTTCCATTCAATAAAATTTACATTTTAACAGACTTCATTTGCGACATGTACAATGTGTACTGGACATCTGGAGAGGATTGACAGTCATCTTGTTCAGCTTGGCACTTCACTCTTCGTATTGGAGGATGATTGTTCACAATGCATTTAATTTCCAGTAAGCTTCATAGTATTTAACTGGTGCGTCACATTCGTCAAGGACAAATGTTAGTGGCTGGGTGACATTTCAAATTTTAACAGAGTCCTTGCCTCCAGTAATTCATTGTTTATCAATAGCCCAGAGTCCAGACCTTCTGCACGAAGTGAAGCGTAGAACAAGGGGCTGTTTTTTTTTTTTACCGGGCTAATGTAGCTGTAGATTTCTTTCAAAACAAGAAAAACAATATCTTCTGTCAAACAAAATTATTAAGAGTATGACTGGTCTTAATAATTAGTACATTAGTACCTGATGTCATGATGTCTAGATGGATCCTCTTTTATTTACGTCTCTAATATAAGGCTCACAACTGAACTGTTGACAAACTCAACTGATTTTAATTTCGGGTATATAAGTTAAATTAAAATACTATCAGGTGCAAAATTGTGACAATACCCACAATAAGACGCTTGTTAAATCACATTAACATTTCTGAGGTTCAGCTTAGGCATTTTACACACGGAGCTTGGTTTAGATAAAAACAAATATATCTGCCACATTGATTTAAAAAAATTATACACATAGGATTGGTTTAGAAAAATAGTTCTCCCACACAAACCCACTGAATTACACCTCTGAGCGTTGTTTATCATGCCAAATCCATAGGGGGCAGCTAAAATGTCGATCAATCACAATCCTTCAAAACAATGACAACTTCCTTTTAGGAATTAAACATGGCGCCAAGAGATTAATTTGTGTGGACAGGCAAATAAGTTGGACTACTTTTAAATACCACGCTAGAGAATAAAGTTAATAAAACACAAGACGATGTCGACTGGGAATCTTGTCAAAGCAAGTCCATGTGCCCTCTTTCTCCCTTACAACTCAACGTATTGGAGAAGTTGTGTTTGTAAAAATCAAATAAGTAAAACGCATTTGAACCAAAAATTAGTACCTAACCATGGTCAAGTCTCAGACCAGTGGTGGGAAGTAACGAAGTAGCTTCAAGTACTTCGTTACGGTACTGAAGTACAATTTTCGTGATCAGGTACTTAAGTAGATTTAATAATGGGTACTTTCTACTTTTACTCCACTACATTTTACAGTAAGTATCTGTGCTTACTGTAAACTGTCGCGTTACTCGTTACATCCAAGTCGCTTGCGCTTTTTGTCCGTTAAAATGTGAAGTTCGGGGACTTAAGGTGGCGCCGTAAAAATCCAAGCAATAATGTGACTTGAATGTCTTGTCACCTATCACCTCCCCCTTTACTCGCACGCGGACATGCGCAGTGGTTTCCTCTGAGCGGGAGAAGATGTCTGTCAAATCCTAAGTCATATAATAGCGCTGCATAAATCGACATGTCAATTCAGCAGCGCTTCGCTTTCACAGACGGTGGGGACTTCATCCAACTTTTAGCGTCACTTGAAAGGAAAGCTTAAAGAAAGGTAAGCTCCGTGGACGTGATGCTAGCAAAACTAGCTGTACTGACTGAGACACACATGTTACATCTGCGATGAAAAAAAGTCGTCACTCATGCCTGAATTATTGCGTGGAGGTGTTGACTGAGGTGTCGCATATATGGGACAACGCTGGTACCAAAGTGCAATATAGTGATATGACATTCAGGATCCGATTCTTATGGACGGATCTTTACTAAGGTTGATAGGACTGAAGCCTCACCGAGAGCCGTTTTTTGTTCTTGTAATGCTCCTCGTACACTGCAGTAGGTATTATATCTAAGCCACCTGCCTCTGACCTCCCTGAGGATCCAGAACTCTCCGTTTCTGAGGTCTGAGACCGGGGTCCAGATATTATCTTTACACCCGTCTTCCTCCAGAATGTGTCTGGCCCCATGACATTGCATAGCAGGACCTGTCTGGATCACTACAAGAAAAGTTACAAAAAATATAAAAAGCAGCGGTCTTAATTAAAACCTCAGACTGAAGAGCTTTCAGCCTCCAAGTCACTTAAACTGGCTCTTTTAAATACCAGATCTCTCTGTGCTAAAGCTCTATTAATTAATGATTTCATCACTGAGCATAACATTGATGTTTTATTTCTGACAGAAACATGGCTGAACGACAATAATGAAGCAATCGTACTAATTGAATCAAGGCCTCCTACGTACAATTTTTTAAGTGAAAATAGAAAAGACAAAAAAGGAGGAGGTGTGGCTTTAATATTTAAGAATACCATGAGCTGTAGTAAAATCTCTCTGGGTAATTGTATGTCTTTTGAATATCTTGGAATAGAGGTTTAAAAGGTCACAAACGAACTTTGACAATAACTCTATACAAAACACCAACATATGTGGAAAATGTCTTTGCGGACTTCAATGAGCTTCTATCTCTCATATGTATTGATTACGATTGTTTGATAATTGTCAGTGATTTCAACATTCATGTTGACAGCCCCCAAGACCGAGGGGCTAAAAAGCTCTGTAATATATTAGAGAAATTTGGTTTAACACAACATGTCAAACAAGCAACACACACTCAGGGACACACACTGGACCTGGTTATCAGTAAGAGTGTGAATATTTCCAATGTATATGTAACTGATATTGCCCTGTCGGATTATTTTGCTGTTTTCTTTGACAGTTCTTTATCCGTTGACCCACTTGGACAAACAGCTACTATCACAAAACGTACTTTCACAGAAAACACAGCAGAAACATTTAATCAAATCTACTCTTCTTCCTCACTCTCAAGTTATAGTGACGTAGATAAGTTGGTGGATGATTTTCAGTGCAAACTTTCAGATATCATTGATTACGTTGCCCCCACTAAAGTAAAGGTTGTGACTGGTAGGAAGAAATCTCCATGGAGAAATGCACAAATGGTTCAATCTGCAAGACAACTCTGCCGCAGGGCCGAACGGAGATGGTGTAAAGGTCAACTGCACGTTTACTATGACATCTACAAAGAAAGACTACGTAACTATCACACAACACTAAAATATTCAAGAGAGGCTTTCTTTGCAGATGTCATAAACAAAAACACTAACAATGCTCGAGCTTTATTTGCTACTGTTGACAGGCTCACAAATCCTCCAATGACTTTGCCACCTGAACTTCAATCTAATGCCGCAGTTTTCAAGTTTCTTTTTAGAGAAAATTCAAAAGATCAGAGGATTAATCTGCACATCCACTCCAAAGCCAGTACCAATGCTGTGCCCAAACAAAACAAATGCAGGAAAAATGACCCAATTTCAACTACTAAATTATAAAACCCTAGAAGAAATTATAAGTCAATTAAGCTCCGGTTCCTGCTGTCTGGATGTCCTACCCACACATTTCTTTAAGAAAGTCCTGCCTGTTGTTGCTAATGATCTGATCCAAATAGTAAACTCATCAGGTGTTTTCCCCCAGGCTTTGAAAACACCAGTTGTCAAACCACTGATAAAAAAGAACAATCTGGACAAATCACTACTGCAGAATTACAGGCCGATCTCCAACCTCCCATTCATCAGCAAAATTATTGAAAAAGCAGTTTTTAAACAATTAAATAACTTCCTAACAATAATGAATCGCTTTGACTCCTTCCAGTCTGGTTTTCGTGCTCACCACAGCACGGAGACGGCCCTTGTAAAAGTGTTCAATGACATCCATATAAATACAGACTGTGGAGAACCACAGTGCTGGTTCTGTTGGACCTCAGTGCAGCTTTCGACACTGTTGACCACGACATTTTACTGAATCGACTGGAGAGTTGGGTCGGACTCTCCGGTCCAGTGCTCAACTGGTTTGAATCCTACATAAAGAACAGAGACTTCTTTGTTTCAGTCGGAAACTTTTCATCAGAGAGGTCAAAGGTCACATATGGGGTACCCCAATTTTCAATCCTAGGACCCCTTCTTTTCAATATTTATATGCTCCCACTGGCTAAGGCTATAACAGGACATAGGATTAGCTACCACAATTATGCGGATGATGCACAGCTCTACATCACGATGTCACCAGGTGACTCTGAACCCATCCAATGCTTAGAACAGATCAATGTGTGGATGTGCCAAAACTTTCTCCAGCTGAACAGAAACAAAACTGAAGTTATTATCTTTGAACCTAAAGAGGAGCAAACTAGAATCAATCTGGTTTTCAGTTATTACAACTAAAAACCAGAGATCAGGCCCGAAACCTGGGAGTAGTGATGGACTCTGACCTGAACCTTCAGAGCCACATTAAGACAGTCACAAAGTCGGCCTTCTATCACCTGAAGAACATCTCCAGGATTAGAGGACTAATGTCTCAACACAATCCAGAGAAACTTATTCATGCGTTTATCTTTAGCCGCATTGATTACTGCAACAGCGTCAGTCACAGGTCTGACTAATAAATCAATCAAACAGCTGCAGCTGATCCAGAACACTGCTGCTCGCATTCTCACTAAAACCAGGAAGATAGAGCACATAACACCAGTTTTTAAAAGTCCCTACACTGGCTCCCTGTAGCTCAAAGAATAGACTTTAAAATATCACATATCTGAGTCTAAACTATGTTACAGAGAGTAAACACAATAAAAACATGCTTTATCTGTGGCATTGCTCATTAAAATGGCACATTACTGATGTATTAAAATTAAATACGATCGGTTCACTATATTAGTGATTAGGTATTATTCAGCAAGTACTTTTACTTTTAATACTTAAGTATTTTTAAAAGCCAGTACTTTTTTACTTTTACTTAAGTAAAATGTTAATGTGGTACTTTTACTTGAGTACATTTTTGTCTGTGTATTTGTACTTTTACTTAAGTAAATTTTTTGAGTACGCTAACCCACTGTCTCAGACTACAGGGACTCTAAATCTCCAATGTCCACATGCAAATGCAAATAATGAGAATTCTCAAACCGTCACTTAGGTAGGAGTTTTTATTAATAATAATTTTTTGTCATACTAAATGAAGTTTACATGTGGATGAAAAGTCAAATAGCATAAAAACCTAATCATTTTTTTATTGGGCGTGAATCAGGCCTTTTTTTATGGCCTTTAAATTCACTTTCAGCAGAGCAGCTTCTTTCCCCAACTTTGAGTGTGCAAATTAATTTTTTACCCCGTTTTCTTCTGCTCACATCACATTAGCCAGTCCTTCTTTTCTTCTCTTTCACGTTCCTCACTGTCCACTTGTGCCGTCTCCGTCTTTATACCTGCTTGTGGGTGATCAGAATGACTGCTGTCATTCCAGCAGTTGGTCTAAATATCGTGGGATCACCAAGGGTAATGTGTTGGGTGGGGAGAAGCTGCCCTTTGTTGTTGGTGCATTGTTGTGTACGTGCCTTGTTTCCTGTATAAGCACCAGTGTGTGTGCAGGCAGCAGCAGTGTGAAGTATGGTATGGGCTCTTTGCATGTCAGTTTCCGCGTTCGGGGAAAAGAGGCTCGGTTGTTTCCGATCTATTGAAAATGGCATTTTACACTAGGTGCTTGGAGGTATGTACATCGAGGTATGTACATCGATCCGAAGCCCCAACAAGTAAGCTGGAGAACGGTTTTAAGATGTACGCCTCGTTATACATTCACTGACATGAAGGTGAGTTTTACTTTCTTAAACTTTGTGGTTAACATTAACCTTAGCTTATGCTAGTAGGCGATATTCTCGGACATTGTTCTTGTAAACATGTGCTATTTAAGTATTTAAACATTCTAACGACAATGTTTTTACCTTATTTTCAAGTATATTGTGTTAGTGTTAGACTAATGGGGAGGTTACGGTTCGGGCTTTTTACTTTCGAAGCATGACAAAACACCACGAAGCACAACAAGCCTCAGCTTAACAGTAGCGCAGCTCTGGTGTCAGAGATCTGGTTCAGCTGACTGTTCAGGTTCAAAGTTGTTTTTAGAAAAATATAACCGTGTTGCTTAATGTCTCCGTGTTATTTCGTTTTATTACCTTTGCATGTTTCTTGTGAAGAGCTCGAATAGGACGGTGTTTTCAGCAGTGTGTACAGGCGGATCAGTTGCTCGGCTGTCTGGCTCTGGTCTGCTTTCTCGTTCCCATACACTCGCTCTTTCAGGCTAAATACAGAAGTGATTTCATGGAAATAACTCAGGTACAGGTCCTTTATTTACCATCCGTCTCCCCCGGTAGTTTTAGGCTATAAAAGCTGATCTGGAGTGACGTGAAAGCTGCAAACTTTGCTGTGCGGCGTTAGCTTTAACTGGTAGCGACGAATGTTTACAAGCCACCATCTTCTTAATTCAGCATCGCTTGAAAATTAATGAAAACTTGAAAGCCCCCAATGTTCATAGTATTGCTTTTTTTGCGTCTGAAATACGACTTTTGTCTTTTCTAGCTGTCATGGTAACTCAAAGCAGAAACAAGTGAGCCGCATTGGCTCATCCAGATGTGACGTCAACGCGGTACGCGCTAAGAGCCCATTGAAGGCAGAAGGACTAGAAAAGAGGTGGAGAGGAGGTCAAGTAGACCACACATGCCCTCTTGCAGATACAAAAGGATTAGCATACTGAAGATGTGTAGAACAACTTGTATTAATACTTTTTCACACATGAGCACACCCACCCACGTCGAGATGTACACCTATACTGTGCACCCTGCTGACTTAGATGATAACGTATATTAAGTCAGGCATGAGTAATAACACTGCAAAAAAAAGCTGTTTTTCACGCTCGCACCTGTGCATGTAGGTACGTTCACATCCAGTGGGTTCCCACCTTTTTAATTTCTGACGAAGCAACACGAGCAGAGACCCCAGGCTCATAATAAGCCGACAGTTAAAAATAGAAGCTCTGCGTATGCACAAAGCCCATAATGCATGTAGTGTCTCCTTTCTTAAGCTCTAGAACCCGACGGACCCACCGGTGGGTCCAGCTGCCACGTGACCTCGGCTCGCTCTGTAAACAAAGGCTCCACGTGCCTTTAAAAAATTTTTTTTAAATTATCCGCTAAAAGAGGCGTTAATCTTTCAAAAACTATTCCGCATAAAGGTTTTGCCTAAAATGTTAAGATTTTAGAGCTATTGAAAAACAGCTGATGAGATATAAAGGTCCTTGGGCGATGACGCAACTGCCCGGAAAACACCCGATCAGCTGATCATCACGGCCATTTTGTGGCTTCGCGAGACAGTGGAAAGACTCTCAGAGCATGGCACAAGATGTCGGCTATGCAAAATCATGACGTATTTTCCGGAACCCGATCTAAATGTCTGCGTTCTCCGTGCGCTGAGCATTCACTGAGCGCACACACACCACAAACTCTTAACTAACATACTTACTGTATAACAAACCTATCAAAACACTCTTAGTAAAATCCACAGCATCAATTCTCCCTAGTCTCTTGCCGTATCAATTACCATTTCATTGACATTTCTGTTGTAAATAGTTTCATTATTTTCAAAATGCTTGCAGAAAAAAGAGAGGAAAATGCCAGGAGAAACAGCTTGTCCTCAACCAAGCACATCATTTTCGGCTCTACCTGGTGCATTCAAATGCCCTGGTTCAGTTCCCAGATACTTTGGGGGAACAGCAGAGGAAAAGCGAAGGATTTGTGTGTGGTGCAAGCAGAATGGCAGTAAGAGAAAAACACCACTGTACTGTCCCAAATGTAACGTTGCCCTCTGTCTTCAGCCAGACAGAAATTGCTTTGAGGACTACCACAAAAACTTGTAGTTTGTGGTCTTTTTTTGATTTTTGAACTTGTTTTTTTTTATTTATTTATTTATTTATTTTTGGTGGTGGTCTTGGATTTTCAAAATTGTTTATTTGCTCTTGGAAATTACTTCAAAAAGTATTTTTGACTGTTTTACCTTGTTTCAATAAAAGTTTTCTATTTGGAGTCAAAGAAAGAGCTTTCAGTTCATCATTATTATACATATACTGTGCACAATGGTACATTTTGCATATAAATGGGGTAAATGTCATGACCAATGGTTATATTATATGTAGAAAGTGTCATTAGATGGTAATAAGCTATTTAATTTTAACAAACCCCCAGTATTGATGTAAAAAAACACATTTGGCACAGTTTGGTGACATTTTTGGATAAATGTGCCAAAATGGCCTCTCCGCCTAAGAAATTTCTCACTAATACCATTCTAAAATAAATATGATTCATCTGATTGAGTCCAAATTTGGTATACTTTTACACAACATTTAGATTTAAAAGTCTGTACTACTTTTTTGTGCTATAAATAATATTTTGGTAGTGTTTTGCAATGTTTATTTCAAAGAAAATTTTGGCGAGGTTCAAAAAATGCAAAATATTTTGTATTTTGTCCCTAATATTTCAGGCAGGGTCAAAACTACAATGGTGCTGACACCAGAAAACCATTCCATGACATCTTACCTTTACAGAGGTTCCAAAAGTTTCTTATTAAATCTAATAGCTGTGAGGCTATAAGTGATTTACTTTTGTGTGTTTTTGTCAGGCAGAAATTTATTTATACCCTGCTGAGGGTGTAAGAAAAGAAAAGATATATATAAAGTAAATAAAACTTTATTTATATATATATATATATATATATATATATATATATATATATATATATATATATATATATATTTAGTCATTCTATAATTGGAGATACATTTGATGTCCAGAGTCATAATTTTTGGCCTGCTTTGCTGAAATGTTTTCTCTTTTTTTTATCTTAAAAATTCTTAATTATTTGTATGGATCACAATATGTCACTGTTCATAACATTAATATAATTACATTTAAACATGTTTTATATAGTTCCATAAACATAACTACTTGTTGTCCGAGATGGTCATGGCTTTTTCTTCCCAGTTTTGAAAATGATGGAATAACAGGTTTTTCAGGATTTTTTTTTTTTTTTGGAAACTATAAAATATTTGTACAGCCTGCTGAAATAGTCAATTATACAACAATATTGCAATAAATGAAATAAAAAGATTTTTTTTTCTAAGAAATATGTGTCCGAGAATATTTCGTCAACTCTGTTACCATAAGGTTCTGTCCCTTTAAATTTTTGGAATGACATTCCACAGCTTTAAAAGTTGAATGAATTGGAGTATTGACAAAAGTTCAGTCTGGAAGACTCTAGTCGCACCTGCCTCATCAATCAGCGCCTCCCTCTCTGCAACCTGGACCAATCAGCGCCGGTCCAAGCCTCACTCCAGCCAATCATCGCTTGGGCTCCAGTTCAAAAGGACCTTCACCCATGGCCTCCTCTGCTCACCAGCTGCAATTGACCCACCTCCGCCCCATCTCCACCTTCTGCTCCCGGCTCTCAGGCCTCATCATCCTCTGACCGCCGCCACCAGTACAGGCCCTGGGGGGTCTACATTCCTATGCTGCATCTGGAATGTTCATCGAGCTTATCGAAGTCCAGCTCAACGTCCCCGGCCGGGGCCTGAACGCCAAAGACTTTGTTTATTTTCATGTTCATTTTGTCATTAAACTCCTTTAATCGCTTTCTTTCTCCGTTTGAGTCTCTCCAGATTGAAATGACATCACGTCCTTTTGCTGACAAGATTTCAAGCACTCAGGTATGTCTACCCTTCTCTCAGAAATTATTTCAATATGAAAAGCGTCAACACCAAGAGCTATCGTTTTTTATGTCAATCTTGTTTCTCTAATATCACTAGGAAGACACTACTTATTTTTTAAATAAAAATATTTCTATTTAAACCTTTTTAAACCATTATTTTATTGGTGACGTGCACTTTTAGCATTTATGCTAGCAAGTGGAGTTTTTAACAAAAATGTTTGAAATTGTCAATTCTGTTACAGTCAAACTCTGTTACCAAGGTACAGTAACAGAGTTGACATCATGCAACTCTTGAGTAGTAATTTTAAGTTATTGAATAAATAGTAATAAACGTTGGAATGAATTAAATAATTAAATACATCTTAAAGTAATTTTTGAATAACTACCATATCTAACATAGCCTACATTTTTACTTTAGATATGTCATTTTCAACAGCTGAAAAACAAAGATATTGAACTAGAAGAGATGCAAATAAGAAAAGGAGAGGAGAATTTAGCAAAGGACAGGGAAAGATGGAAACGCAAGAAAGACTTGAAAATAGTCAGATTGGTGGCAGACATGACACCAAGAAAGAAGGAGCAAGTGAAGATATTGGAGAAGAGCACCGGCTGAAAGCAGAGCTAGAAGAATAGTGCATAAAGACGAAGAAGAAGATCCACCACAAATTCCACAGTTCTCTATGTCAAACCGGACTTCCACAAGCATAAATGATATGGGAAACAGGTTGGTAGACACTAAGGGACATGTTGCAACATAGAGATAATGGGACAGATGTGTGTTTTGTTCACC
This sequence comes from Poecilia reticulata, assembly GCF_904066995.2. Lineage (NCBI taxonomy): Eukaryota > Metazoa > Chordata > Actinopteri > Cyprinodontiformes > Poeciliidae > Poecilia > Poecilia reticulata. The sequence goes on along the minus strand of NC_088830.1, from coordinate 7,556,044 downwards.
AGAAGCTATTGTACTGTATCAGGGTAACTAAGACTATTCAATCATACTTTTCAGTGATACTTCAAGCCAGACAACTGTTATTACAATTTATTAATAGCAAATTTTTTATTATCTTAAATCTGAACAATCTTTTATTGTAAAGTACCGTTTCCTTTTTAATTTCAGGAAGAAATCAGAGAACAGGAGAATGCAATGTAGGATCATGAGAGTGAACAAGAAAATGGAGAAGTTAAACACAGATGAAAAAGTGACAAATACAGTAAACGGTATGAGAGACAAAGAAAAGATGGACAATCACCTAAAAGCAAAACAAGCAAATTAGTTGGTCAATCTTTTGACTCTGATAAAGTCCAGAAAACTCTTAACTACCATCTGAATCTGTTCATGTATAATGCTTCCAGAATTGCATTTTATGTTGTTTTCTTGTAAGTATTTTAAATGATTTGTGAGTTTATGTCTTAAAAGACCCCACACAATTAAAAACTAAACAGTCCAATTGTCCGGTCAATTCTGTTACTACAGTCGTCAACTCTGTTTATCAGTTGTATTTTCGTTAAAAAAAAGTTGTTTTTCATATCTTCCATAATAAGCTTCCAAAATAATATGTAGCTGGTGTTGGCAAAAGAGTGATTTATCAAAGTTGAACATATTTTCAATAAAATGCCTGAAAAAAAAATTGAGAAATTATCAGGTTTTTTGTCATTTCTTGAAGTGCCAAATGTATCTCCAATTATAGATTGACCCATATATATATATATATATATATATATATATATATATATATATATATATATATTTTTTTTTTTCAATGAGAGACCCATCCAATTTGAAGAGACCCATCCAATTTGAAAAATAACCATGGAAACATACTAAAGACTAAACTTCCATAGAGCCTCTCCAAATTAATTTCCCAACGCTGGACACAATCACACTGATAAAATGAAACGAGATACAATATATTTTAAAATGAGGCTTACCTTATTTAAAGAAAAACTCACTCCAACGACACCAGGTTTGTTGAAAATTTAACAAAATATGATGCGTTATTCATAAAATGTATTTATTTTTAAATTGTTGAACAACTTTATTAAATGTCAGGGAGGGCTTAGCCCTACTTAGCCCTCTTATACCAGTCGTCCCTGTATATCCCGACTACCAGGAAAAATAATATTGCCCCTCACCATTTTTTTTATTCCACAATCTAATTAGAATGCTGGGAAAAAAACATTTTTGAAAAAAAAAAAAAAAAAAAGGTTTTATTTTTGAAATATCATGTGTCCACTACAGTGGACATCGGAACGCCATACATTTGAAATTGAACCTTAATGGCAACCAGTTTGTCCCAAAGAAAATATCCAAACATCAACACAAGAATGAATTTCACATTGACAAAACTGAGCACTGATGCCTAGCAAGAAGGTTCTGGGTTCGATTCCTGGTCCGAGGTCTTTCTGTAGGGAGTTTGCATGTTTCCCTGTGCTTGGTGGTACTCCTTCTTCCTCCTACAGTAACAAAAATATGACTGTCAGGTTAATTGGTTTCTCTAAATTGTCCCTAGGTGTGAGTGTGTGTGCATGGTTGTGTGTCCTGTCTGTCTCTATGTTGCCCTGCGACAGACTGGCGACCTGTCCAGGGTGACCCCGACCCCACTAAGGGACAAGGGTGTAAAGAAAATGGCTGGCTGGCTGTAGAACAAAAAATAAATGTCCACTAGAGAGGACAATTTTTCAACTTTTAAATTCTACGATAAAATACAGTCAAAATAATTCATAGAATGTGTTAATATGCTGCTAAGAGACTTTTTTTTAGAATATGCCAACAAAATTTTAAACCAAAATTTGCACAATAAAAAGTATTATGCACTTTGTCTCGTCCTATAAAATGTGCTTGTACTGATGGACTGCATTTTTCTGAATGAGTAAAAGGAAGGTACAAACGTTCCACCCCTTCACATGTCGTATCATTGAAAGCCCTTAATGTCCTCTAGATACCAAAAGAAACTAATTCAGTGGAATGCAGTGGGTGGGAGATATTCAAGTTTACAAATGTCCTCCAGAGGACAAATTTGAACTACTGGTAGTCAGGAGTGTGTATATATATATATATACACAGAGAGAGAGAGACATGTATCTTTAAAAAAAATATATCGATAGACTTTGCCAGCCTGAAATGGACAAAAATGTCAAATTTTGGCCTCTGGCCCAGGACTAACAAGGGGCAGCATAACTGACAGGAGTCAGAACACACACTGTACAATAAGGGGCAAATTTACAACATAAGAAAAATATATTGTACAGTTATTGACATTATTTAACATTAAAACTAAGTGCTGTCTTGTCTATTGTTTTGGCAAAAAGGAGAAAGATATTCTTAAATGGTATATTTTTCTAAATGAGAGCTGAATTCTACGCAACTTATGGTTTTGCCCTAATAATGGGTATTAAGATATTGTCATATTGCTATATTTTTTTGCTCTCCAGAAAGAATGATGTGCCATTTAATGCTTCTTTGGCATCTGAAATGGCACTCAATATTTTTCTTAGCATCGAGTTTGAAATGTATATTATGACAACCCCTATTAGAACCTACTGCTTTCAGAACTTATATCTGCTCAAAACTGTTAACAGAATTTGTTTTGCATGCAAAGACAAACCACATAATTACAGTGGCCAAGTTACAATTAATTTCTGCTTGTTTTGGTCCTCCTTTTTTTTCTCCTGGAACAGATCTCTGACCTGTGCAATAATCATCCACTCGGCGTTGATTTCCCCCAGATATGCTATTCTGTTCGCTCCAGGCCCATAAGTTAGCAAAAAAACCTCAAACCTCTGTGCAGGAAGGCCAATTGGTAGCTTGGCTGAAAGCAAACAGCCTATCAGTCCGTGTGATACATCTGAGGGATCTCTGAAAAAGCATTACCAGTCATGAGGTCATTCATTTGAGTGTCCTTGTGTTTCTGTGGCAGGGTGAGAGGAGGAGGAGGAGGATTGTGGAAAGATATGAAAAGACCATGTGGAAAACATTTGGCAATCTGGTGATCTGATACTGAATCTGGGGTCAACCTTTTAATAGCTGAAGAGGTAAAGAACATCTCCTTGACCTCTTGAGATGAGAATAAATACACATTCATGTACATAAACACACACACCTCCCACACACACACACACACATCAGTGTGAGCCTACATGCATGTGGTAGTGATCTGGATCCATAATTAGCTGAAAATGGGGGTGGAAGGAAGGGGAAGGGTGAAATTGGATGAGAGGTTCCCCTGATTGAGGGGAAATGGGAAACAGGCTCTAACCAATGTTACCCTTTTAGCCTTACACTTGTACACACACACACATGCACACACTTGCAACTAAAACGTACCGGACTGGAAATAAATATCAGAGTAGGCCTGCTGCTTGGAGCAGATTTATCCCTTGTGATTACAGGTTCCATTCTGGGCGTTTTGGAAGCTGTAACTACGGCGTGAATCATAGACTAATCAGATTTGGATTACTCATTCTTACCTTTGCATCTGCATTTCTAAACCACACATATAAGAGTCATCGGCCGTGGTTGTTTAAGTTTAGTACCCATAAGGTTACTTTTTATAACAACGAAAAGGTCAGGCCTTTCAAATCTTGGATGAATGGTTTAATGGTCTTTTGTCTCATTCAGTGGCAAAACCCAGGTTCTACAAAACCAGAAGTTTTTGTATGCTGATATTTTTTTCTCACCATCTAAAGTTAAATCAGACCAAATGTTTCTTCGTTAGGTCAATTAGAATAACCGAAATTGTTTCTTTTTTTTAAATGAGTGAAAATGTCTGTAGGGATCTGAAAAAACTCCCAACTACTTTGTTTTTGGTGTACAGTAGTGACTCTAAGGACAGACACTACGGTAGCATTGAGAACTACCGTCATTTGGTCAAAGTCTATAAACCTAAGAACTTGTGTGTACCTAATTTATTGTAACTGTAACTTGTATAAATATAAGAAATTTGGGCAACACTTTATTTGAAGGGGTGTTTATTTTGTTCACTTTTCTCTTTCTTCCTGACATAAGACTGACATGACACTGCCACAAACATGACATAACACCTGTCATGAACATGATGGAGTCACTATTAACGGAAGTTTGCGCAAAAAGTTGGGTTAAAAGTCTGCTAAATGTGTCAACTTTGCATGAAAAGTGTCGTTATGATAACAGTCATAAACATTCATGAAGACTTCATGTTCATAGCAGGTGTTGTATCGTGTTTATGACAGTCATGTCAGTTATGCACACCCCTTTAAATAAAGTGTTGCTGAAACTTGTGTGGGACCAAAACTGTCTGTTGCTCAGGGGGCCACAGTCTACCAAATCCTGCCCTGATCACCTACCTACATGTCTTTTTTACAGGGTTGACACCAAGACCCATTACCTTCAGAAGTCTTTATTAAAACGCATGAGAACCCACAGAGAACAAATCAAACAAATCCCTGACTTAATGCTCTCCGTGTAAAACAAAAATTCATTTATAAGGGAAAACAGCAGGTATGTAACAGCTGTGGTAAACTAAGCTTGTCGTTCAGAGTATGTTGCCATTAAGCCTGGGGGGTCCTCCAGACTAAACATCCATGAACATAAATGCAGACAGCTTCCTGCCATAAATAGCTGGTTATATAGTGTGGCCTCATTTCTTTTCTCTTTCTATGTATTCTTATTCTCAAAAATAATTGCCTATGAGCGTGCAATAGTAGCATAGTAGCACAGGAGGACCCTACAAGTCCAATTACCCAGCACACTCTGTTTTTAACCTTTTGTATTGAACCGTGAGAAGATGTGAGGTTCCTTTACTTGTGCGGCTCAAGAAAAAAAAAATCAATTAGACCTCCCCATGATGCCATTTTAGGTTTCCCAGTTACTCCCAGCAACCACACGTCAGTCCCACTTGATTGGCAGGCAGGAGCTTTTCTCTGTTTGTATAGCTGAAAGGTTGTTTAACTTTTGGCATTAATTGCAAGACGAGGTTAAATGAGGTCTTTAAGTTGCTTGTTCTGGCCAGAGTTTAATTGGCTTTTATTGACTTTGGTGAAGTCTTGCTGTCTTGGACAAAAATTACTCGCTTTCTGATTTTGCAAAGGTTTTGGTTCCTTTTCCTCCCCGTTTCTTTCTGTGTCAGAAGTATACGAATGTGAATGTGTTTGGTGAATACTTAACTTTTGGCCTTGCAAAGCAGAAATCTGATGTATGTCCACAAAGGTGGTGGAGTTTTTCCTCACTGAGGGCGGATGGTTTTCATTAAAAACTGGGAGCTGAAATGAAGATGCACAATATTTAAGTTACCTTGTGAAAAGACTACAATATTAATTCTACACTATACATATTTTCATAAAATAAATACAACTGTGAATATATGAAGGAAAGAAGTGGAGTAATAAAAAAATGCTGAAATGGATGTTGATAAGAGGGTAAAATAAGAAAGCTGAGCCACTATAAGGTATTAGAATTGGAGCCTCCAATTTGGTTCTTGTGCCTCCATGATAGTAGGAAAACAAAACTGATACATTTTGTTCACTTTTCTCTTTCTTCCTGGCATTTGTATCGGATATCGGCATAAAAAGTGGTACCCCAATGAAACAACTGGCCAAATATATACAGTATATTGGTAAGTAGATTTTTAATGGATATTCACTAATTGCATCGGTCATTTATGACTGCAACACTGGACAATCTAAAATAGGAACGAGCATTATTCCTGATCCCAAAACAACAACAAAAAGTCCATTAGGACTCTAAAGTGCCCCTTTATTATAATAACGCCATGGAAAAACAATAAATGTATTGGGAATGCTAGCAAACATGCTAGCATTTAAATTTTTTCTATTAATATCAAACATTGTCTACTGTCTTGAAGTTAGACTTATGTTTTTGTTATTAGCCAACAAGCCATTAATAGCGCATTTGCCGACAGCTAATGCTATTTGCTGTTCTGAAACACGTTCTCATTAGCCAAAATGCTAATATTAGCCAACATCGGCTTTAGCCACATCTTCGTAGTCGGCCTCCATCCACACCATTCAGACAGAAAATGGGCAGATAGAGGAAGGTAAATAATTCAGCCAACCTCTCCTCTGATGGCTGATACATGATGAGCACTGAAATATTAACATATCTCGTATAACTGTTTACATCCATCGCTGCCTTGACTTTTAATGACTGGTCGCATGAACAAGCTTATTAATGCCTGATTTTAATTTAATTTCTTATTTAGTAGAAACAACACAATTACAAAATAGTGTTTTTTGACATTAGCAGAATATAGACAAATATAGGTTTGCACACATTTGTGATGGAAACGCAGCCATTGACCTGACCTGCCTTTTCTGACCATTTTCCCCTTTAAAATTCAAACTACATCCTATTACCTGCCCAATAAGGGACATAAATACCCAATAGCATATTTAATATTTGATGTGTAATGTGAAAAACATGCAAAAATAGAGCTGCATTTACATACGATGCTGAAAAAGTGGCATGTGAAAAAATAAAACATTTGGTTGTAACATTTGCAGTAATTCTATGGTTTAGTTGAAATTATTCTTTTGAGGAAAAAACAATTATGATCCACAGCAAATCATTTCTGACAAATCTGAGCCACATCATTTCTAAGTTTACCCGGGTGGTGATATCTGAAAAGTTTTTTACAATATATTTTTACAAAATGCTTTAGCTGAACATCTGTTTCTAAACGTTAAATGAATAAAACCATTACTTGAAATGATTTCTATATTTCAACATAATGAGGTTTTCATACTCATAATAAAATATTTAATCTCTGTTATTTTAATTTTTTACACCCGAGTTCAGAGAGAAAATAATAGTGATTAAAATAAAACAAGGCTTTTTCCCAATGCGAACAGAGAAAGGAGTTAGAGGAAATACCACAGCATATAGTAAGCCATTCAATATGGAATACTGCAAACCATGAACAAGAGTAAATTATGGTCATCATGACGTCATAACAACTGGGAAATGTGGTAGATTGCACCATTTTAAAGACCTTTTGAGGATAGAAAAATGCTTAAACTGCTCCACATGAACTGTGAATCTACAATAGTCATATAATTTCTTTTCCTGAGCTTCAATTGGATTTTTGTTTTTACTTTTGACTGTGAACCGACAAAGAACTGATGTAATGTCTGACTATTCGTGTTGCGCTTCAGAGAGCATGACTCAAACGTTTTCCAGTGTCTTAGCTTTTGACACTTTGGCTGCTGGGCTCTCCCACATGTGGGTCTGTTTAAGCTCATTGGGTGCGGAACTTTGACTAGACGACAAGATCATCTGGGATGCCGATTGGAACAAAATAACCCGCTCCGATTTAGAAAAGAGCAAAGTGAAACCTAATTATGATTAACACCAGCTTGCCAACAACATATCAATTGCAAGTGCAGCGTTTCTTGCAGCAAGTCATGCGTGGGTACTCTCGTACATCCATCAAATATGAATAAATGTTTATTTTTGCAGATGTGTGTGACTCAGTCCATAAAGGCTTAGTTGCTTCCAGAATTCTTTTGGCAAGTCTTTTTAGTTTGTTTGCTTGAACAGACAGTTTTAAGTTCATTGTTTTAGTGAATGTTTCAAACAAATTGCAGAAATGAGGCCTGGATTAGGTTAATGAGCGACATTTGACGTATTGTAGCATTACAGTGCATACACTGACCCACAGCGTCAAACTGTTGCAGCAATGTGCAAACCTTAATTGTATTTTTTTTTCTTGATAAAAAGTTGCCTTTTGTTCCATTATACTGGTCTTGCTCAAATCCTGCTCATAACTACTGGATGTTTTAAGCAGGTGGAATATTTTTATTTATTTACACAAGCTCAAAAACCTAAGAGATACAACATATTTCTAGAATTTCAATTTGAGGTCACAATAGGTCATGTAGACGCACGTTTAAAAAAAAAAAGTGGGTGAAAGTTTGAGCCGTCCATAATAAAACTTACCCATATCTTCTTCCTGCTTTACTTCTAGTCTTATTTGCATAAATAAATCCACTTTGCCTAAATGTTTTCATAAAGCTTAAGTTGTGGCCAAAAGTTTGTGGTCTGTGGTTAAACACATCCAACAGAGAGCTTAAGCTTCTGTCAGCATTCTGGTCAGTGTTGTGAGGATGAATAAAGATGAGTGATTGTTGACTAAATGCTGCCACCTGTTGTCAAGTTTTAATGCTACACTTTCTATTAATTTGTTCGACCTTGCGGAGTTCATGGCTTGATGAGTTTGTCAGCAAACAGGAGATGAAAAACACTGTTAATGTCTGAGTGGTTTGTATCCGAACGCTCAATTTATTATGAGCTTTTTAGGGTATGAAGAAAAAATGAAACATTTCTACATTGTACACAAAATATATTATAACAAATACACATTTATGTTTTATTGTGTGTATTTCTATTCAAATTTTTGTCTATTTCTGAACATCTTAGACTCAACATGTAGGTTTTGCTTTTTGAATCATAGAAATTGTTTAGTTCTTTACCATGTTTTACTTTTTATACATTTTCAAATACTTATTTTTATATCCGACTTAGCATTAAGTTTTTGAAGAGTTCTTGCATAAATGAAAACGTCCGTATCCTGATTATTATCATTGAGGATTTACTACACATTGTTTTCTAAAGTATAAACGAGAGACTGAAGACGATTTGACTACATTCATTTTTGCAGACTCAATAAATGACAGTGGCGGAGAAAGGGGGCCTGGCAGCACGAGTGAAAAAGCGTCCAATGTAAAACCTCAACTCAAAACACGTGATTTTGAAACCCGGAAATAAACAACGCTCACTTTTGACCCAAAAAGCTTGCTACCTCAGTCTGTGTCCATTTTCCTTCCAGTCGGTTATAACTACGTGTCTACAAGCAGAATGGTGTCGGCTCTGCTTCATGTAACGGTACCGCTCCTATTCTGTGTTGCTTTGGTGAACACGAACCTGTTCAGTGAAGTTGAAGTGGACCTGACTTACGAACATTACGCAGAAAGAAGGGCTGAAAACATGCCTGCGTTGTTGGTAATGCCGTTCAACTGCTTGGTTAACGTGACGTACATCTTCATGGGACTGTACTGGCTGCTCCGGCGCAGAGGCGTTACGGAAACGGAGCAAAGCAGCTACTTGAGACAAGTCTTCGCCCTCATGGCCGTTTTCTACGCACCAGTACAGTGGACGCGCCTGGCGACGCTGCGGCGCGCTCCCGCGGTGCTGGACCAGTGGCTCACCTTGCCCATCTTCGCGTGGGTCCCCGTGTGGATCGATTTCATAGAACGCGCGCCGGGGAAGTGGCGCGTGTCGCACGCGGCTGTGCTCGAGTTGTGCTCCGTCGCCAGTTACGGCTTGTCGCTCGCGCACGAGCGCGGCTTTGAGGTGGCTTTGGGTTGTCACGTCGCGCTGGCGTTGTACAGAGGAGTCCGCGTGCAGGTGGCGCGCGGAGACAGCCGCACCGCGGGCTACCTCCTGCTAGCTGTGCTGTCCTGTGCAGGGTTTGTGGTGCTGAAGCTGCTGGATCACTGGCTCGCTCGGTACCGGGTCTTCCAGAGTCTCACCGGACACTTCTGGTCCAAAGTGTGTGATGTGCTGCAGTTCCATTACAGTTTCTGCTTCCTGACTGCGTTAACAGACAAGGCGCTGAGGAAAACTGCAGCACAGCAGAAGAGATCAGGAAAATCACTTTAATCGAGGATTGGATCTATATGAACAGCTAACCATCAAATGCAGCTGCAACTTAAATATAGACAAGCTAAAAAAATAACACACATTGTTTTGAGTCATATTTGTGCAAACTCTGATCTGAATATCCAATGATGTGTCCTTAAGTTCAACATTCCTGTAAAACCTTCATGTGGACTACTTCATTAATCCTCAGGAAATCCCAGTTCCTAATAAAAGTTACAATTTGACATCTTGTCCTTGTGTAAGAGTATTCTTTAGCTGTATTAGCATTTCTTTCATATCGCTTTTACTTTGCATGGCATAATATCCTGTGCTGTATTCTTTTCACCCTTTCAGTTTAGAGAGGTAATAATATCACATTTTCCAGCCACATAGTATCATTTTAAAGCACAATCAAGTAAATATATTATAAAAATGCTGGTTTTATCAAATATCACCTAAAAGAAATTTAACTTCATAATCTAGCACCTTGAAATTGGGTCTCTGTCTTTAAGAAGCTCCTACTCTCTCTGAAACTCCGCCTTAGGAAGTCATCACATCGCTCCTCTTTTAACCCTTTACCAATGTGCCATAGAAATAAATGAAAACTTGATGCTTATTAGAATACATTTACATGGTTTATTCTTATCCAGCTTCCAACAGTTATCTCCTTCTTTGCTTGTTGAGTTTTGTTTGGTTGTAATAAACTGCTTCACTGAGACAACAGTGCTGTCTCCACTTTGTTTCAGCAGAACTTGAGTTCCTCAGCCACCCTCTGCCTGTAGTGAAGGGATAGTGGGTGTGAATGAACCCTGTTGGTTCTCCAATCTCAGCTTTAAATATATATCAGTATGTGTGTCTACAGCAACAAACGCCACATGAGCTAGCTTTTCCTTTGCTTTATCTCTCCAGAAAGGGACATGGAGGTCCAGCCAGTAGAAGTAGGCTTGTTTTCTTGCTTCATGCCATCTGCAAAATTAGAATTCAGAGTATAAGAATAAAGCACATTATACTTGAGTCTGTGTAGCTAATGTTAGTTAAAATAATAGTTGTGACATCTGTCAGGAGAATAGTTGGGAGTTTAAATAGCTGACCTGCAGCTGAGTGTTAGCTAAACATTTTCTTTAACTTGGAAAAGAAGCCTCCTTCCTCCTTCTGCTTGTCCTGCATCTCCTCTGATGATGATGTCGACTTTGTAATGGAGTCTGAGGCGCTGCTGCCCCCTCCTGGACAAAGAAGGCATTTTATTACGTGAGAAAATAGTCGTGGCCAAAATGACAGATCTAAACTACACTCTGGCATACTAGAGTCATTTTAGGACAACAAAGGAAAAATACATTTCTGCCAAAAATCTAAAATTAAGATTAATCTCAGAAATTGTCTAGGAAATTTTTTTTTTAAATGTCTGAATTTCAAAAGTCAAATATTTGCTAGAAAAAACGGAGTAATTTCAAGCAAATTTTTGACTGTTCAAACTCAAATTTTCTGAGCTTTTTAAGCAGATGTTCAACTTTTCAAACCCAGACATTTTATAGTTTTTAATATTATGGTTTAATAAAATGCTCAATAAAGCAGATGTGTTTTGGAAAATATAAGTGCTGGAATTACAAGTTGTCACCTTCAAGTCACTGATATGCAAAGTTACAAAGAAAAATTTTAACATGGAAGAAAATTGAATTGGGAAAAAGCTGAAAAGACTTAACTTTTTGTCCAGTTACATCAATATTTTTGACAGAGGCACCATATTATTGTTTAGCTGCTCGGCCAAGTCATCCAAACACTTAACACTTAAAACCCAGTTGTTTATTTAACCCCAGGTGTTTCCTATTTAAATAATGTTGCCTTCCCCTAAAAGAAGGCGTGGCCATGCTTGGATGCTTGAATCATTTTATTTGTCGCCTAAACATAATTTTGGGTTTTAGCTAGCATCGTGGAGCTTTATCTACAACAGATCGGATCCGTCTTCCAGACCTGCTGAAGGGTCGACGCCATTGACCGTCCCCTGAACATCCATCTCCTCCTCTGCGTAGCTTAGCAACAAAGACCGCTGCCGTCGAGATAACTTCCTGCGGTAAAAAGGAGACGACAAATTCACTCCGGGACATCTACGAACGCGGACAGGGTGTTGATCCATTTATTCAAATGATCACACAACAGAGATGAAATAGTTCAGCTGTTTTTATTTCCTCAAAACAATAAATTAATAACTGAACCCAAGAAACTTGTGATTAAACAAGAATCAAATAATGAACAATTAGTTCCAAATTTATTTTTACTCGAGATGATTTAGATTTCAACCGAGAGGTAAAAGCGTGGGTCTTACGTTGGCACTTTAATCTTGATGTGAACATAATGATCTCCATAACTGTAGCTGTTCATCCTCCGAATGCCTTTGCCCTGTAAGCGGATCACCTGATCAGCCTGACAGCCAGAAGGGATCTGAGGACACAAAGCAGCAGTTTGTGTGATGAAATACATAACACCAAGCAATTCAACTACAAGTGAAGATATAAATGTAAGTCATAAACAACTTCTGTTGTTCTTTTATTTCATTTTTTTTTATAGCGGTGCACTGATTGTAGTTTTCTGGCCGATCGCCGATCTTTAAAAAACCTGACCTGCCAATTCCGATTTTGACCGATACCAATTCTTTTTTGTCTGAAATGTCACTAAATGTAGCGAGACAGTTGCTGAGTTGGTAACAATGGGGAGATTATTGTAAACTGCAAATGTGCAAACATGACCTGGTGGGCCGATCTGTCAGTCAGACCCGTTTCACAGCAAAGCAGAAGAGGACACTGGCTGATTCTTAGACAGTTGCTGATGTAGAAAAGATAAAAGTAGCGGCCGGTCACTGGACTCCCAAAATTAAGGAGAACAGCACCGATAAATCGGTTAACCCCTGATTTTTTTTACATTTGTAACAAAAAGTTGAGATCCATCTCTGGGGGTTACTCACCCCTATAGTGATGGTGTCATGCAGGCCCCGCGTTGTGGCTGTTCCTCCCAGGACGGCCTGGGCTATGGAGATGAAAGCGTCGGAGTGGATGTCGGTTCCATTCCGTCTAAATACCGAGCTTTTCTGGACCTGCAAGTTTCAAATCCACAAAACATCCAACAGAGATAAAAATTTACCGCTTACGGCTTGATTTTGATACGCGGTAATGTTTGCCTTGACTGTTCTTGTTCATTTATCTTTAAATATAGAATTACTACTTCATGTTCATGACTAAGATTTATTGGGTACTAAGAGTCTACGGCTCAATGAAACCAGATCGAGACAAAAAGATAAGCCATATCCAATAGAATAAATCCTGAAAATCATTATTATTCAACAGTAAAATTTAATAATATACATATTTGCTAACTCGACATGATACCTATGTTTTATTACTTTTGATTAGCTGTTTGCTCATTTGTTTGCAAAGATTATTTATTATGCATTTATCTTTATTTATGTTCAAACCAAGTTGATCTCCTTTAATATTTTGAACACTAAAGGTAAGTTTAGCTTCTTTAAGTCCCCAAAATACAAATGTGACAAAAGAGGACAGTATGTGTGGAAAAAAAAAAAAAACAATCTAGACAGTTTGGTTCACAAATCCTGGATTGTCTGATGAGTTTAAATACTCATAAATAATCCCATTCAGATTTTTCAATTTCTGTACCTTTTTTGCCTTAAAAAAAATTATAAATAATTGATTTTGTGGCTTTAAAAATATCTGCACTTATGTATGACGGTAAACGCGACTTTTTGTTACTTTCCACATCAATCACAGACTTGATGTCACTTAAGGTTGATGCAGCAGTGTAGTAGAAATCAGAAATACTGCCACCTGCAGGTGGGAGTTGGTCACTTAAAGCCAACGGCTTTGGCTATTTTTGCGAAATATTTGTGATAAATTCACAATTACGCATTAGCGCGAAAAACAAAAGCTTAGATTTTGTATGAATTTCCATTATTGGGAATTACTAAAAAAAAAACTTGAGAGATTGCTTAAAGCAAATAAATAATCTATTTAAAAATAAGAACTTATAACATTGCTTTACTGCATTTCAACTTTTAATACTTACCCTAAATGTAATAAGGATTTCTTTTGACCCTACAGCCAAGCGCACTGTCTGACCATTTTCCACACCTGCAAAAAAAATTAAAATAAGGGCTTCAATATTAACCCAGTCGAGACAAGACGAGTTCAACAGCAGTCAAGATTTTGAATACAACCAACTTTAGAAGCAGCTTATGCAGATTTTTACACTTATCCCTCTTCAGAATGTGAGAACCCACCTGCCGGCACCGGCACCGTCACACTCTGCTTCTTCTTGGTTTGGCCCGACCCTCGACACAGCGCGCAGGGCGTGATGATGATGGTCCCCTTCCCGCCGCACCGTCGACACGTGCTGCGCATCATGAAGGGTCCGGTGTTGACCGACTCCTGCGGGGAGGGAGACGGATGGAAATACTCTGACTCCATGTGTAAAGAACGAATTCCTCGCTGCAGATCCGATCCGAGGAGACGGAGAGAGAACGGGTGTGAAACGAACCACTCCAGAGCCGTTGCAGTAGCCGCACTGAGACACCCGGGTGCCCGGCTCGTTGCCCCTGCCGCCACATCGAGGGCAGTCCTCGTCGAGGTTCACGCTCAGCTGCTTACTCGCCCCCTTCGCTGCCTCGGAAAACGTGAGGTCCATCATATACTGCGGAGGAAAACAGTGCGTGATGAACGTAATTCGGTATAAAGTGCATTGAATAACATGCTCCAAGTACATGAATCAATGTTTCAAAACGTGTTTCAAAAAAGGATTTCCAAGTTTGAGTTAGAAGTCATTATAAAACCCACAAGTTAATTAGCATACATTTTCTAACTCAAACTTAAAAAACACTTTTTGTTAAAATACTTAAAAGTTCAGCTGTCCTGGAAGGTTTTTGATGGTTTCTGCTCATTTACATATTTTAGCAAAAGCTGTAGCATGAATTAAAGGGACAGTATTATGTGTTTTCCAGTTATTTTACAGCATAATCAGGTAGCTATGTTGCCTTCAGTTGCTATATAAATGCTGCATATATCAAATATGACTTGGAAGAAATTTTAAGTCATATTTGAAATTAGGCCTCTGACTCTTTAAGAAACTCCTGGTCTTTCTGAAACTCCGCCATCAGGAACACGGCTCCTCTATTAACACTTTAACAACATTTTTACCAGCATTGCTCTGAGAAGTATCTCCTATGATGAGCTCAGCAGACACTCAGATCCACCAGGTGTTTGCTAACTGCTGCTGGCTAGTCTGGAGGAGTTCAGCAGGAGAAGGGCTGCTCACTGAGACAGAAGCTCGGAAACTGCAGCTCCAAGGAGGAGCTTCGTCCTCGAAGGCGGAGCTAGGTCCACCCAGGCGTTTTGCACAGCTGACTGGTTGCCAGGGGAGATTAAAGGATTTCTCAAAGAGGCATAAAAGAATCCAGGTATGTTTTTGATGAGGGAATAATATTATGACATGAAGTAAAACTCAAAACAGTCGATTTTGCATGATGCTGCTCCTTTAAATCTGAAAAAAATACTCTTTGTGTTTTACAACAAACTCCCATTTTCCTCATGTCTGGATTACAGTACGATTGCAAAAAAGATGCCTCTTCTTTCAAAAAGAAGAAGAAAAAAAAAACTATTGAAATCTCCCACATATTGGAGAATGTCCTGCAGGTGTAAGCTTGTACTTTTGCCAAAAAAAAAAACACAAAAAAATGTATTTAAAAACAATGAAATTATCAAAAGTTTCGGATCCCAACCAGTTTTGTCCCAGAACTATCAGCGGCTAATTTCTCAGCAGCACAGTGAGTAAATCCAAAAACAAAATGGCTTCCCCAGCGGTAAGCCTGTCGCAATAAGCAACTAATCAAAGTTAAATGAAAATGAGCTCGATAACTCCAGCATTACCTCAGGACGCTGGTCGAACATGTTGTTGAAGTCTCCAAAGCCCATGCCCCCCGTAAACTCTCCAAAGATCTTCCTAAAGAGCTCTTCAGGGTCTATGGTGCCCCCACCCGCCCGGTAGTACTGCTGCTGGCCCGCTCCGGTTCGGTTCGGGTCGAAGCCCGCAACTCCATATGTATCGTACTGTTTCCTCTTCACCTCATCGCTCAGCACCTACAGAAAACAAATCAGTTAGCTAAGCTGAACCACAATATTGACAGAATTACTGAATTTCAAAACTAATTCACCAACACTTCTGAGTCACAGGACAAAAACAACAACAAAAAAAACACAGTTTTGTACCTCATAGGCTTCAGCCAGCTTTGCAAACTTCTCTTTTGCCTCTGGGTCATCTGGGTTTGTGTCTGGATGGTACTTTTTAGCCAACTGGACGAAGCAAACACACACACACACACACACATCCAAAACATTTAAATGTGTTAAGATTATAAATAAAAGTCAGTTCTGGGTTGAAGAAACATCTGAATGTGTCTTGGACCTGATAGTAAGCCTTCTTGATCTCTTTCTGTGAAGCAGTGCGAGCGACACCCAGGGTCTCATAGAAGTCCTGTTTGTTTGGGAGTCTGCAGCTGGAGTGGAAGGAGTGGCAGGTGACGGCATGGGGGCATTTCACGCCTGTAGGGAAAAGGAAAAAAAAGGATTAAACATTATAAAGCTGATGGAAATGTGTGTCATTCTGCAAACTGACCAAAACATAGTGTGTCTATACTTTATACACAAATCCATGACAGTGACATGGCCACTCCCAAGAACAGAAGTCACTCAATAACCATTTAACATAACTCCAAATTAAGTTCTTGTATGCAAGTGAATTTAATTCACTTAAATGCAGGGTTTCCCTCAGTGTATTATAAGCCTGGTGGGGACACAAGTAAAGCCTGGTGGGCCACCAGGCTTTACTTGTGCCCCTACCAGGCTTAGTGAAGCTTATTTATTAAAGCTTTTTTTTTTTTCCAATGTTTGCATTTTTAAGGACTTTATAATTGGTGTTCTTCAAATCTTCCAAAAACACATAATTATGAAGTAATATTTTCAAATTTTTTTACTCAAAAACACAGCAGGCTGCTGGATGAATGAGTGCTGAGCGGCCCAACCATCGGGATTAGCAATGGTTATCCCGATGGTTGGGGATAACCATTGCTAATCCCGATGATTATCCCCAACCATCGGGATATGGTTGGGGATAACCATATCCCGATGGTATGCAAGATTTCCTTGCATACATTGCAAGGAAATCTTGCAATGTATGGCAGAAATGTTACTGACCATAATTTACACAATGATTTAGGCACTTTTACAGCAGCTTTTCTTCTTGTTTCTGCTTGTTATATGCATTTTTATTCTGCCACAGCAAATGGTTTCATGCAAATAAGTGATATTGTCAGACACAATGTCATAGCAAAATGCCCTCCAATGTCCTGGAGGATGTTTTGTTTATCCCAATACAGCTATTTTGATTACAAATTAAGCAACAGTACGTTTATAATCCGCTTTGTAACACCCCAGAAGAATTAGACGACCCCCAGAGTAAACCCTTTAGTTATTTTATCTATCTCCAAAACTTTTGCAACAGGAGTTGCATCATCCAAACACCAAGGTTAGCTAACCTTACAAAAGCAGCTGAGCACTACTTAGCATTTTAGACCCAAACCAGCTGGATGTTACAGCAGCCCGCGGGCTTTATGAACCACAGAAGACGCGCTGCTGTGCTGTTAGACTCTCTCTCTCTCTCTCTCACTATTTTGTTTGGAGTTAGATAACTCCTCTCACCTGACAGAGCCCTCAATGTCACCACGCTACGGGGAGCCCAGGAGCTCAGGCTGACCGCTATCCGTCCCCGGTGAGGGTGCAAGACTGCCGGGTGCAGAGCCTTTCCATGTCTGCTTGGGACAACGAGGAGGAGCCCGGAGAAAGGTCCAGGTGAAGCAGAAGCTCCCAACAAGCGTGTTGACAGCCGGCTAGCGGAGCACGCCATTTTTGTCGTCACTACCGCTGTTGGTTAGCAGGAGAGCGCATGCGTGGTAGGTTGAAACGGAAATTGCCTTTCAAAATTAGATATTTTAAAATTAAATTGAACTAAATGTAGTTTTAAAAAAAGCCCACTTAGAAAGTCCACCGAGTTTTATTATGAATATATTGTTGTCAGGAAATGTTTAAACGTAACTGTTGTAGTATTAGTACAATTATTGATGACATTGAGGTCAAATCAGATGTAAAGACCGTCACCTGATTTATTAAAAATGTTTCTCTTCAAATGGATTTTGCTTGTATAGTTGACTTCCGTGAAAACCTTTAATTTATGATTAGATAAATTAGATCTAAATTAGATCATAAATTAGATATGATTAGAGCGAATCGCTTAGCAAAAGTTAATAATAACAATAATAATTAATAATATCTCCCTTGGGGATTAATAACATATATTTGAATTTGAAACAATTGTTCTTTTTTTCTTTGTCGAGGGAGCAAACATGAATCATTCCCGAATGGATCAAGTTTTATATTTTTAAAAAAGTATCCAGCGCTTCTTCTTCTAAACGCTAGATGGCAATATTGAGCTGACAGGGGCTTAGAATAAAAGACTACTGCGTCGAGCAGATAATGGTCCTGCTTTTGCTGCAGCGTCAAAGAGAACCGACAGTTATGGGCTTTTTATTGTGAAGATTTAACTTTTTTTTCAAAAAAGCGAGTTGGAAATTGTGCATCAGGAAAATTTCCAGCTCCATACTGTAGAATAAAATTTGAGAAATAAACAATGTTATGTTATCTAATGTTTAAGATAATGTTTCATGTTTAAAAATGTCTGTTATTGAGTGCTTCTTTTTAATAAACCTGTATTATGTGTTTGATATAGAAAAAGGGAAACAAAGTTAAATGATGTCAATTCAAGTTTATAGTCTAATGGTCAACAGAAATCCTTAATCTGTTCAGGAAAAAAATATCACTGAAAGTAGGTTAATTCACAGATTGAGTCATGCATTTCGCTTAAATATTTATGCTAAAATCTTTTTAGGGTGGTAATTTTGTATTAAAACTAACTTTCCAGCAGAAAAAAACATAGAATGGGGGTTAATCAGGGAATGGATTTCTGAGGCATTCCTGCTCTATAGTGTTTACTTAACAACACCAGCGAAAGACAGCCAGTCATTTGATGTGTCAGGTGGTTGAGATCTTAGAAAAAACAAGAAAAGAAAAAAGATCAAAGCTGTCATATGTCTGGACATTTTACAAGAAAGTGTTGATTGGATGTTAGTATGCCTCAC
Organism: Poecilia reticulata; assembly: GCF_904066995.2. NCBI lineage: Eukaryota > Metazoa > Chordata > Actinopteri > Cyprinodontiformes > Poeciliidae > Poecilia > Poecilia reticulata. The sequence continues at coordinate 7,537,116 of NC_088830.1, read as the reverse complement.
TCAACTCTGTTTTTGTCTCTTCTTGCCTCGTGTCTTCTTTCCCATCAGTCCCAGCCGTCTTCAAAACAAACTCCAAAATAGCATCCAACTTGTGTGAGTCTAAGTGTAAGAGTAAATATAGTATATAATCATCCATCCATTGTTTATACCCACTTAGGGTTCAGACAACATGCTAGTGGATCGCCTGTCCATCACAGGAATATGCAAGAACATGAAGGACAATCATCCAACCATCCAACTAATCAGCCAGCCAGTCAACCAACACATTCACTCTTAAGAAAAACAAGCAAACCCTAACAGTCATGTTTTTGGACTGCAGAAGGAAGCTGGAGTCCCTGGAGTTAACCCACACACGCACAGGGAGAACACTCAACCTCCATGTAAAAAAGCTCCAGACTCTAATCTAAAGTTAAAGGTTAGACCCCAGGGCTTTCATTCTGCAAGGCAACAGTGCTGCCAACTGCTCTACTATGAAGATCCTTGGTATGTAGAATAGACCAGACTAGACTACAATGCCCTGTATTGTCTTTCAGTGGCAAAATTCAAATGTACCAGCAGCCAGTGGATATTCTCACTGAGTAAAATATAACAAAATCAAAATACTGACCAGTTATTAAGAAATGCTCATCTGAGTGGGATCAGCAACAAATTCTCGCTTTCTAGCTTTTTAAAATCTGAAACTGTGTAGGTGGAAGGTCTGAGGTCAAGTGAGCTGATGAAGAGGTCGAGTCAAGGTCACACTCCCACTTCTCCAGCTTAACACGATTAACACATTTAAACATTCAAAGACACATTGTTTTGTTTTAAAGCAGCTTATGTCATGCTGGCTGCTGCCTTTAGTGTGTTGGGGTTGAGGCTCATTATGCCAGAACCACTGTCAAACACCAACACAGCTCCTTTATATCATGGGCTAAAATAGAACATGTTTTTATCATGAACCAGTGTTTCCTACATTTTGGAGCAAGATTTAAAAAAAAAAAAATCACGATTCTAAGAAATAGTGGAATGCAAATTAGTAAATAACAGGAATGACTGCTAACAGGTTAATAAAATAATTGCTAAAAATGAATTAATCTTTAATTGCAGAAATACAGCCACATGCAAATTTGGGTATTTAAAAAACAAACACCCAAAATAAATTAAGAAAAATAATAAAAATCTCTCCGTCTCTTTTGTGTATAGGTACGTTAACATAAACTGTGTACAGAAATACCTCAAATATATTTACAACCGTAACTTCAGTTCTTACATCAATCATATAAAAAGTACAGCATAAAATTGAGCCAGTGCATCTTTTACATGTAACATTCTGTGTTATTTCAACAGATTCATGACGCTATCCACTCCAACAAGACTCCTCCAGCTTTTGGGTAGCCAGTGAACCCACAGCATTTCAGATCTTTCACCATAAAATCCTGTTATCAAACCTTCTGTGACAAGTCAGCTGAAACAAAATTTCCACATTCTGGTCAATTTCAAGTAAAGTGCTTCAGTTACTCACATTTTTTATCAGTATTTTGAAGGAATACCACTGCGTATAGTACAACTACGATCTTGTAAAATGTTTTTATCTCAAGATATTTTTTCCCAGGGGAACCAATAGTGTCGGAGGGGCCTGCGGGTGCAGCATTTAAACCTTGGTCACAGAGTCACAAGTTTCCCCACTGATGTGGATCGCACTTAGCCCCACAGCCACCGTGACATGTCACAAATAAGTATCAAAAGAAGACGGGAACACGTGCTTTCTTTTAATCTCCATTGAGCCGCTTTTGTGCGCTCACGCCCATGTGACAACAACGGAGTCGTCTCACAGACCAGTGGAAAACGAACGTCTCGCCTTCAGAGGCACACAGAGCTGGTGATGCAGCTCCGGGGCAAAGCACGTATATCACCAGTGAGAGGGAGCAAAATGTCAAACCATGTCCAGCGTGACACTCTGCACTCCTCTCTGTTGTGGAGATGATCTGCCTGTTATGGTAACAGGCTGAGCTACTGTGTTACTGAACGCTCTCTCAGAATCACTGCAGTCAGTGTGTCGTGTGGGCCTCCGCACATCAAACGCAAAATATGACCAAGTTATTTTTATTTTTTTGTTTTTTTGGTCTGGTTTCTAGTGCAAAATGTTTTAGTACACTTGAAATAAGACAAAACTGACGTACAAGTGACATTTCAGCGAGATACAGGGGCTTGTTTAAAGTCAATAATTCTTTAATACTGATGAAAACGTTCTAGTTTCACTGGCAGATCATTTAATTCATCATATGGAAAAATAAGTCAATTTACCTGTCAGTGGAAGCAGTAGTCTTTCAGCAATATTAAGGAATTAGTGACTTAATACAAGCTCATATATTGAGCTGAAAAGTCATTTTAACTTTGTCTTATTTCAAGTGTACTTGGATATTTGCACAAGAAAATAGACTTTTTGTAAGATTTTGTATTGTTGCAGTGAAGGGATGGATGGTTTGAGGAATGCTGGGAAATTAACAGGGAAAACATTTCATATAAATTAATTTTACATGTTTTTCATAAAAAATCAATACTAATAAGGCAGATGTAGCTTAGATTTGCATGAGCTTTGACCTGAGAAAATGTTTTTGTAAAAAAAAAAAAAAAAATTCCATTCTTTTTTTTTGAGCTCAACAAACACTTCTAGCTGGGTCAGTGAAATTTCCTGTTAAAAAGTGACAGTAAACTGACATCAGTGTATTTTGGGATAAGTGATAAAATAAAATAAACCTTAGCAGATACAAAAGAAGTTCTATGAAACTGACATGGTCTCCTTTTTCAAACCCTTAAAGTTATGTTTCATAGTTTTTCTCATTCCTTCATTGAAACAGTGGATTTTCTTTGTTGTATCTTAACCCAGTCCACTCTGTATGAAATGACATTGCTTCCCATCAGAATTACTTTCTTCCTAGCTGCATGTAGGTGGTCCGGTTTCTAATTAGATAAGGAATTTCCTATGATGAGTCACCTCACTATGGGAATACTGGGAATGCACGACGACCAATCAGATGGTTTTCATTTGGTCATACAAGCCTAGGATGTGGTGATATTCAAACACAGATGATGTCATGTGTTGAACCATAAAGCAGAATCCTGACATGCGGACGATAACACATGTAAGAGCTGAGAAGGTTTTAGGTGCTACGAAGCAGCTTCAGATAACTCTAGAAGAACCGTAAGGACGAAGTGCTGTTTAAACGACTCAAGCTGTTACGGCAGAAATAACTCTGTAGGTGTTGTTTCCCCCAAACGTGTGTGTCTCGGTTTAAACCAATTGGCGGTTTTCAACAAAGGACATATTGACACTTACCCAGGGTAGCATTAGAAAGAGAGAGGGAGGCAAGAACACGGCACAAACAAAAACTTTATCTGTCAAAACTAGTATATGTCAACCCATAAACTAGTTTTTTTTTCTATTTTAAACCATGGTCAGTCAGTCAGTCATCACGTGTGTTTGCATGTCTACGTGTACAAGCTCAAAATTTCACTTGCATGATTTGTGTCTGTTGCTTTCCAAGAAGAGGGGATCAACTGTCGCCAAATCACTGAAGTTTGATATGAAATCAACAGAGATTGTGCGACACCACCTTCCATGTCCCAAGTTCTAAGGACACCATAAGCTCTTTGTGCAGGGATACATTTATGGTTTTTTCCCTGATCCACAATCTCTGATTGCTTTCTGCATTTTGGTTTTCAGGAGGCAGCACTATTCTTGGCTTTGGAGTCCATGTGCAGTGAGGCACAAGTTATCTAGTCGCTGTCTTCTGTTTTTGTAGCAACTTACCGCTACATTTAGCAATGCTAATCCAAGAAAGTTCAAAGAAACCTCAGTTTCCTGGTTTGGTTTTCTGCTAATGAAGCTCATCTGGTTCAAGGTTTTAACTATTGTGTGTCCAGAGTTGGTATTTGTTATGTTTGGTGGTGTTGAAGTCAGGCCACAAAAGCTGATGCTAAGATACACAGAAAGAACACTAATCTGAGAAAATACGTCCAACACGCAAGAGAATACGTTAACTAACTGGTCAGATCAAGTAATAAAACAACAACCGTTGGTCCTCAAATCCAGTCCTCGAGGTTTGGTGTCCTGAAACCTTTAGCTGCGACCCTGGTCCAACAATTTGCCGCCTTTCTCTCATCTCAAACCAATCTTCCCTTTCTTCTCTGATATCAAAAGGGACATTTTTATGTCGTCACTGTGGATATTTCCACTTCCCTTAACCTGAGAGACGGCTGTACATTAAAATCCCAACACACACCTCTTTCAGTTTAATTGTGTTGTCATTTGCCAGACTTTATCCTACCATAAATCCGAGCTCTGAAACCCTAAATGGCCCGCAGACATTTTGTGGTTGATCGCTTAAGGAATTTGCAAGTTTGTTTTTGTCTAATGTCAGGTTTTCCGCGGTTAGTCGTTCCGCTGTTCCTACAGCGGGGAAGCATTTCTGGCTGACAGGGGCGTGTGATTAGCCGAGCACATTGTGTTTTGTTTACATTTTCCATATTTGTGATACATGCCAGTGTACCTTGATGTGTTGAAGAGATGTGTATAGACTATAAAACCATGAATGAGACCACCCACTCAGATCCACTGTTTGCTGGTTTGTTCCCAGGCTTCCTCCTACACAGCAGGCCAAGCCTCCCCAGGACACTTATGATCTTTCCATCTGGACTCTATCTGCAAAAAAAAAAAAAGGACGAAAATAGTTTTCTTTAGCTGTTTTTATAGAAACTTAAAAAAAAAATTGTTATTGATTCTGTTGAGTAACTATATTGTCAATTCAGGAAAAGCTTCTTTTTTATCTCCATTCTGCTTATATCTTGTGTGATTTTATTAATTGAGCTGCAGCATTTTCACTCTGAAAATCTATAATTTGACATGATCAATTGATTAAATCTTTATCATATTGACAAGAACAAAAAAAAAGTTATTAATTTGTCTACTGACCTTCTATGAAGTAACTTTAGAAGGGAATTATTTATATTGGGTTTAATTTGAGGTTTTCAGACTAAATAATGATGAATATTAATGCATCCTGCACTTTATATTTGTCCAACAATTTGAAAACCTTAAATCATTTATCTCCTCCTTCACAATTATGCACCACATGGTGTTTGTCTGTCACATGAAACCTTAATAAAACATGCTTAATATTGTTCTTGTAACATCATAAATGGTGAAAAAGTTCTAGGTGTATGAACACATTTGCACAGAATTGCATGTTCTCAAAACTAGAGAAAAAAAAGATTAAACTTATTGTTTTGTTTAATGCATATGGAATGTCTTTATGTTTTCAAAAGGTTAAAACAAAATCTAGTGGAAAGCTGTGATTGGTCAAAGTTCAATGTAGAAACGTTACTTGTTTTGCAATTACACAGAGGGTTGTTAAATATTCTATTGAGATCATTTGACATGCACCACTTAATTTCTGCTACAACCTGCCTATAGTCCCACAGGCAATAGGATCCACTAACAATAGGACAAAACTGGTAAGGGAAATAGATGGATGCATTATTTACACATGATCGCTTTCTGTCCTAAAGCCAATTTTTAGAACCATGTCACCAATCTTTTTTAATTTCCTAAATTTGATCAGTTGTGTGTTTGTCCCGTATTATGAGGACACCCCTCCGTCCTCGTTTTCATGGATTCCTCTGGCTTTGTTGCGTGATCGTCAGACTATAAATGTTTCTTGCTCTCTGACCTTTGCGGTACGTGGCTCGTACAATGCCATTATTATTGGACGTGGTGCAGCCACAGAAGCATTTCTGTTGTTTAAAGGTTTTCTGAATAAAGCCCCAGTGTTGGCTTGACCCAGTTCCTTCTGAGTATCTGCCGCCTGTCGGTGTTACGCCAGGGTCAACCGGCCCACTCTAATTTATAAAACCGGGTACGTGCGTCCCTAATTTGCAAAATGGACGTCTCCCTTGTACGTCCAACTGTCTATTTCCCAGGAAGTTCACGTCTACCCCCTTTAGCCCTCAAACAAAGAGGTCCGCTTGTTGTTGACACTAAAGTCTTGCCTGAAGCTAAGGGTAGTGTGGTGTCTCACCCTCACAACCTGCTCCAGCTCATAAATTTAAGCATTTCCTCCCCCGAGGCAATCGCTGAATGATTCCAGGCATTAAATCTCCTCAAGTCGCCTGTCAAATTTGACAAGCAATGCCAGAAAGCTACCGGCACGTTACACCAGAAGTGCATCGTTGAGGTATTTAAGCGTTTCCTGCCTGGTCCTCTTTCTTTTTCTCGTCGTCACTCTTCTCTTCCTACTTCCAGACACAATCAGGGACCACCAAAGAAAGCTCCTTTCATCTTTGACAAGACATTGACAAGTTCACTTAAGATCCACACCGACTCAAGCAAAGCTCCCATTAGGGTTGTAGGGGAGGGCTGAAAGATGTTTGTAGTAGGTAGGAAGATGGCAGGGGAGGGGGCTGAGGGAGCAGCCACGGTTGGAAACACTCGAGCTGGCAGGATGTTACTTTCTCTGTGCTGTTTTGTCAACACCAGAAGATGTAATTGCACCCTTTGCTTCTGTCAAAGCCTTCTCACCATTCCTCAGCAACCGTGAAGAACGGCAAGTAAGGAAAAAAAAAACAAAGATAATGAGGTGTCAAGTCAGAGAACTGAGAGTTGAGCTGACTGTTTTTCTCTGCTAATCTTAAATCAAATAAAACTTGCAATTCCTATAACGTGATTGTTTGTGACAAAAAAAAAAGAGAAGTGAGAAGAGCTGTCATAATCGGTCACGACTGTTAAAATTCAATCCTAACAATCTTAACTTTGAAAAACAAGTGACTGTCTCAAGGCTACAAGAATAATTTGTTTCCATGGTGTTAAAAGTCACTGTTATGTGTGAAAGTTGTGAGATAATTAAGACGTCTGGAATAATTTGGGTTAATTTGCACTAAATTACTAAATATCTCAGACTGTTGCACAGAAATACGTACACATATGACAAAGGCAGGATCAAGTACAACAACCTGAGTCGGCTTTCCTGAGGCATAAAATGGTTTTGGCTCCAAATGGAAGTGGTCCCAAGAGGTTTCGGGGGACATTCAAACTCAAACCTCCACGGCCTGTGCGTCTTCTCAATATACCCTTTCCCTGGGCCAGTCACCATCAAGGATGACAAAATCATAACCACACTTTCTAGCCACAAACTGTGACTTTCACTGTGACTCTCCACCACCCATTTCTAGACCTCCTGTTTCCTCTTCCCATTGCAGACAATGCTGCTTCCTAAATCCATTCCTTCTTCTCCAGCTCCACATCTACCTCAGTGACCTCTATCTCATGATTCTGCTCCAGACCTCTATGATGTTCTGGAGTAAGCCAGGTGTAGTTTGACCTGCTTTGTACTCATATTCCTGAGTTCTCTGACAAGGCATTCCAGCTGGACTCGCCTCGTACTCATGTTACCGATTTCTCTAATGACTCCTTGTGCTAATGTACTTGAGGCCTCTGATTGGTCCACCAAGGCTCCTGGCTGGCCACCAAGGTTCCACCACCACTGGTCTCCAATGGTTCATCAGCACTCAATGACAACCTCAAGGGTTCCTCCATTGCCAGTCATCATCAAGGTTCCTCAGAAGTCAATGGCGGCCTCTCAGAGCATCCCTTACCACCGACATCGATTCTCCTTCTGTTGTCAACCTCCAAGGTTTCTCAGCCACCAAGCCATTCTAACCTTCTGCATAATAGACCTCCAGCTTTCAGCTCCTGGTTTCACTGGCCTTCAGTCTCCAAGCTCCTGTGTTGCTTGGCTCCACTGCAGTTGGCCTCCGTACTATCAAAGCGCCCTCCAGGATTCCTCCATATCAGGCCACCAGTGTTCATCAGCCTCCAAAGTCTATCTGCTGCTGGTTCCCTACCTCCAACACCACAAGCCTCCAGACCTCCTGCACTGCCAAAGTCAGCTTCCAGGGCTCCTCTACCACAGACAGTCACAAACCGAATACCTTTGCCACTAGCATCCTCACCTTTCACCCCATACATCCTGCCCTCCGACACTTCGTCCTTCAAGACTCTAAGCTCCTGCACTGCATGCTTCCAGACCATCCAGGCCATATCTTAATCACTTTCACCTCCAACCACCTGCATGTCTTCCTGCCTCCCAAGCTTCTTTATGAGTTCTGCCCCTGAGATTCTTTGTGGCTTCCTTTAGCCACATGGCCAACGATTTGAACTCTATGCCCCCATAGGACAACCTACATGTTGACAAATTGAACTAGTTTATGTTGTTTTGTTTCTTGGGTTTTTTGACTTCTGTCTACTATCTGCCTTGATTGGGATAATGAAATTAGGTTGTTTGGGTTTTTAGTTTTGTTTCTGCATCTGGATTTTTGATATCTGAGCGTTACACGGTTTGTTCTTCGTTCTTGGTTTGTTTATACTGGAATGACTGCTGTTAGGCTGTCTCAACGCTTCACAATGATTGGCTGGAACAACTGCCTGTAACCTCACACCTGCTGCACAGCGGTCTGCGACTTTTATGTGAAGAAGCAAAAGAATAAAACAAAGATCACAGAGGGTAACTTTTCATACGCATCTGATCCTGAGGTCTTACTCTGCCAGGTATGGCGTGGCAAGTGACAACCCCATATCATCATAACTTCTTTTGCAGAGTTAGCCGGAAATCCTTGCAAAGCCCTCCATGAAATTACCTGTCATCTTCACAGAACATCCAGAGTGCTGTTTGCTATCTGTGAAGCCCCTCTGGCACAAGACTTGCGTCACACTGTCTGCCTTCTCAACTTATCTGGTATTTGACAAAAGAATTTTCAAATGTTTTCTCACTCCTCCTAAAATACCAACCTTATGTAACGTACAGCTTGGAGCAACAATTCTGTCTATTTTATATAACAGTTTAAAGCAGTTTAACAACAAGCAGATTAATGTATGCATTACCATAAATTATAGCACAACAAGGAATAGGCAATGTTCAGGGTAGGACTTTTATTGTTATGAAAACTACCATTTGTTGGAAGTGCATTGTTATACCATGGATAAGGTCAGATATGCTTATAACCTACAAAGAATAATGTTCACACAGGGTTCATAACAAGCCTACAAACCAAATGCTGCAACACAACGATTATGGCCTTTTTATAACAACTGAAGGGAACATAGTTACTTGGTTGTGCTATAACATGGCTGGAAAATACATATAATTGTCCCCTTAAAGAAAATAAGTGGTGACACAAAAACAAAGTTTGTTAAAAAAAAACAACTATCTGAGTGTTTAACTGGTGATTCTTTTTCTTGTCTAGACAGACAATGCTCTAAGCGTCAAACGAGAACGTCTTGAAGTAATCCTGATCTTTGTGGACAGCAAGCTGGCACCTGATGGCCTGACAAAGCAGAGGTCAAGAGGTTGAGTGTCAAGGGTCAGCAGAAGCCCGATACTGAAGTGAAAAAGAAGCAGTGAGACGCCTCAGACCGTTTTGGTTTTTTCTTATTAACCATCAGGAAGTTGAGAAGCTCTTTCTTATTCCTAAGATTTATTTACAAAAATGGTTAACACCACTGACCTTCACCACAGAATCCAAACTATGAGAGATTAGTACATTACTTATAACCATAGTAAATAAAACATTTTGTGAATTCATTGTTTTTATTTTTCAGTTCTGAATCTAAGCCCTCGTGAGAAGGGAAAATTGCACATGTTGATGGTTTTCCAAAATTAGATGACAGATGAAATGTATGAGCAGTTTCCAAGAGGAACCAAACTGTCATGATCCGTGTTTCTGTGTGTTTATTTTTGAGATTTTATGTGTTTAGTCCTGTTTCCCTGTGAGTCTCTGTCCTGTCCTCCCCGTTGATTGATCCCAGCTGTGTCTCGTTCCTGTGATTACCTTCCCAGTGTATTTAGTCTCACCTGTTGTCTGTATTCCTCGTCGGATCCTTGTCTATTGCAGTCTATAGTCGAGCTTATGCTGTCTGCGTCCGTCCGTCCGTCCGTCGGTCGTCCCAGTAGAACTGGTTGAGTCCTGTGACGGCGTCAGCTCCAGTTGTCAGTCTTTATTTCAGTGCTACCGGCAATTAGCTGTGTGCTTATCTGTCTGCCGTGCTGCCTGTTTTCCTGGACTGCTCCGAGCACTATAACCATTAAATTATTCATTTTCATCATCTTACCTGGGTCTCGACGTCATCTCCTCACCACTTCCACCCACCACCTTGACACAAACATGTTGTGCAATTATTTCACAAAGTTCTCACAGAAAATGAAAACATGTGTCCAGATCTGGCTTATAAGTATTGTATATTTGTACTGAATTTTTTTTTTTTTGTTGCTTGTATCTTTGCTTAACTTTTAACATTTTTTATTTATGCTCTCATCTGCCACATCATCCTTTTGGCAGAACATGGTGGTGACAGCAACATGCTGTTCTGCCACGTCATAAAATCCTTGCAGTATACATGAAGGCCTGTGATTATACTGAGATACTGGACTGTTTTTCTATAAATCAATAATGTGAAGATTTCTGAAGTGAAAAATGATCGTTGATGAGTCGCTCCAAAAATTGAGTCCTTCACAAAGTTCATAAACGTACCACTTCATGCTGTTGAGCCTCGCCCAGAAAACAACTAACTCTAAAAACCCTGAAGGCCAAGTGTGACTCTGCTAGAAACAGAGCATGCTCCACTTTCAGAGAGCTGAACAACAAGGTTTGTGGGTTATAAAGAGGCGAGTCATTGTTAGGTCTGATGGGCCGCTGTGTGGCGGTCCCTCTGAAGTCAGACCCCCTTCATGAAGCCTTGAATGAAGCACATTTACTGCCTTTGGTCACGTGAGGGTCATTCATTTACTTTATAACGGCGTCACGTCTCCTGGGAACAGCAAACCGATTTAGTGTTGAACTGGTCCAATGCTTTTTGGCTTTAAATAAGAGGTCGCATCAATTTTTTATATATATACTGTGTATATATATATATATATATATATATATATATATATATATATATATATATATATATGTTCTCTACATATTTTTTAAAAATATCATTATTTTGAAACAAAATCTGAGCTCTTCTGTCTTCTCCCAGTGCTCCCAGTACTAAGCAGAAACAACCAATCAGAAGCAGGAGGCGGTTCTTAGCACTGCCAATCACTCTCATACTCATCCTATATATATATATATATATATATATATATATATATATATATATATAATCAATCCAATTCACTTTGTGGTTATAAATCGAAGAAATGTAAAAGTTCGAAGGGAATACATTTTCTGAATCGGCGTAGATCAAGTTAAAAGTAGACGAAAGCATTAATTTATTGTTCCCTGCTGATGCTCTGGTGATCCTCTGGTTTCCAAGTGGCTCACGATGGTTTTTGTTGTAAATGAGGATGCATTCACAGAAGGATTACAGAAGGCAAACATGCCAGGCATAAAAATAACTACAGTTCACTGCTTTTAGATTTAATCTTCACCAATGCATTCCTGGAAAATAGGCCGTATATGTGATATTATATACAGAAGCTCGTTTCTGCCACTCTGATGGAAAAAGAATGTCTGATCTTGTCTCACCATGAGTTTGCTAAATCTCAACCAGATACCATCTCAATTTTGTGATTTAAGGATAATTATGAGATGGTATCTCGTTATTGTGAGGTAATTAAGTCACAATTATGAGATCTGACTTCGTTTATTCCATCAATGTGATGGAAAGGGGCTTTCATGCAGTTTATTAAAGGTTCAGATTGTGGATGTGAAAACATCTAACGCTCCAAGCCTTGTTGTTGTGTGAAAGTGACTCAGTTTGACACAGAGTTAATAAAAACATCGATAGCATTTTTTAAACATATACCTTACCTTTTACTGATTTTTGCAACAAGCAAAAAAAAAAAAATTAAAAATTTTAAAAACAAGCTTCCAAAACTCATTCTGATGCTCTGTTTTTATTTCTTAGTCTCACTGTTTCCCTGCTCTTTGTGTCGGCAGCAGCAGGCCTGTCTCTCTGACCCTCCCAAAAAAAAAAAAAAAAGAAAGACAATTGATGAGCCGCAGGAGACGGAGACGAAGAGGAGGGAGACGAGCAGGGGGTTCGTTTAGCTGAGTGATTTGGAGCTGTTGACAGCAGGACAGCTAGTTTTTTTTTCCACAGTGTCGACATGTGAGTGTTACGCCATTAAAAACAAAAAAACAACAAAAAAAAGTTGAGTTGGAGTCAAGCGGTGAAGAGCAGAAAAAGGAGGCGTGTGGTTACAAGGTGAAGTGGGTGTTTGAGTATCTGATAATGATCAGGCAGCTGTTTTCCCCCGAGGATTCATAATAATGAAGGCCTGCAGCCACCAGCGCCTCGCCTGCTTCAATCAGCCGTGTGGGAACAGAACCGGGAACGAGGCGGGCTCATTTATAAAGCTGAATAAGATCCAGGACGTTTGACGTGAGCAAAGATGTCTTTACTAAGGAAAGAAAAAATCTGTTTAATAGATTTGGCAAAGTTCAAGTGTCCCGGTTCTGTTTTTCCTTTTTATTTTATTTTTTGTTCTTTTTAGCTTTTTGTATATTTTAAACTTCGCCGAATCCGAGAACATTAAAGATACGATCTACATGAGAATATCTGACGCAGTACTCAAAACCACAAGATAATCATGGCTTTAATTAAAATGTTTCTTCTCCTTTCCATACTTTTAATAATTTTTTTTTTTGCTCTCCATTTCTCCTTTTAATATGTAACATGAACAAAACATCTCTCCATCGGTTTATCATGTCAGACATAAGAGCTTCAGCTTAAAGTCTGACTTTTTCTTCAACAACCACATCAACCCATCAACAGGAATCATGAAGAGCTACAGAAAATATTCAAATAAATTAGGTCCAAAAACTTAACTGTTAGACTTAAAAATTAAGTCAAAAACATTTTAGTCTTAAAAATGTTGAAGTCTAAAAATGTCGCTGTGTACACACCTTGTACTGTTATGTTACTGAGATGCAAAGTAATATGTTTTAGGTTAAGTGTAATGACTCAGCAGTTTAAGGAGACTGGACGGACGGACGGATGGACGCATGGTTGGATTCAGAACTGACCAAACTAATCAAGATTTTTCCCGTAATTGATCAGAACTACCAAGTTAGAACACGATAACAAAGCACACAAACCACAGAAGAAGAGTTGTGGGTGAACTGCAGTAATCAAAGTGACACCATTAGAGATTGTCCACTTATCTGCCAGCAGGCAGTGAAACCTTGGAGTGAAGTTTTTGTAATAACATTCAAACCTTCACTGCTGCTGTTTGTGGACACTTCTGTATGCTGCGTTAACTTATCCCATGCCTTTGTAAGCATAGAACAGAATTATATCACACATTGTTAAACATTTGGCATCAAACATTTCATGCCTTAATGTTTTGTCACAGATCCAATAAGTGGATCTTTATGAATATCTGCAGTACGGCTGTTTGCATGTCTCTAAAAGCATTTATATTTCAATCTGTCGGCCTTTAAGGCTGCAGTATCTAACTTTTTGTAAAAAATGTATATAATTTTTTAAACATATTTGTTAAAACTGTCCCCATGTTGTGAAAGTTTGTTATGATGCAGACATAATCTCTCCTAGAACTACTGTGGTCATCTGAATAAAATGCACCGCTCCTGGTCAGAAACAACCAGTTAGTCAGGAGGCGGGTCAGAGCAGCTTGATTTTATTTCAGACTATTTGTCTCATACTATCCTGTCAAGACATAGTGACAGTTTTAACAAATGTGTAAAAATATACTTAAAAAAAAGTTATATACTGCAGCTTTAAGCAGGGATTTGAAACGCTTCTGACCAGCGTGTGTAAATGGATTTGCAATGCTCTATTAAAACACGAGAAGGCAAACAAACCGTCCGCCTGTGTCCCTTACATCAGGGGCTCCAGAGCTCAAAGCTGATTGGTGGGTGGCTGAGGCGGCTCCAGCTGTTCTCATTATAAATATGTGGGACACAGGTTGATACTTCAAAATGTCACCAGTCAATCGGGTAACTCTAGAAGTGAATCCCCTCTCCTTCTGTTCACATCACTGTTCTCTGGAAACCAGATCTATGTAGACGAAATCCAGCAGTACAACATCAGCCAGCAGTAAAACATAATCCCTGGTGCAGAATGCCAAACCTCAGCCCGAGCTGTCCAGTTCTCTGTTCCTGCTGTATCCAGTGGTGGGAATGAGGCGGACGTATTCGTCTGGGAAGACGAAAAAAACAAAAGCTCCGACTCATGGAAGTTACAACAAGAAGGCGCTCAGAGATGAAACCAGGCTGGGATAAAAAGTTTGATTTCTTACAAGGCAGAAGGCAGGTGATAGATGAGTTAGGTCACAGGCGTGCTTCTCGTTTTGGGGCTTTTAATGACACGAGCGAACTATTCCGCTTTGTGGTCAAATGATCACAGAATAAACAACCTTAAGGACTTTGAAGAAAAACAAGCCTGAGTTCATTGGGCGTCTTTTTTAATCCACAGGGTCATGTTTTCAGGAAACCCTTTGAGAGGTTTTTTATCAGTCTTCTTTATTCAATAAAAAACTATTTTAATGTGTGGGATCATTGCCCTGCTGTAAAATCCCAGTTGTGCCGAAGTTTCAACAATCTGACTTAAATTGTTACCCAAAGACAAAAGGAAGGGTGTGAGGATGTTTCACAGCAAACCAGGAAAAATCAAGGATAACATCAGCCAAGAAATGGGAGTTCATGAGCGTCCCTGTCAACAGAAAGGTTGCATTCACACTGTTCCTGTTTAGTCCGCTTTGATCCAACTCTACTCACTGTGGGTAGATGCAACCAAATCAAAGCCAGACTATCGCTAGTGAGTGAAATGGCTTGTGGTCTTTTACCAAAGACAAAAGAGACACCACTCCATTTCTGTTTACACTTTGGAAAGAAGGAAGTTGGTCATGTTTAGCTCACCCAAAAGGAGTTGAACATTGTCATGGACTTTTAGAGAGTTAACAAAAAGAGTAGCTCCTCCTCCAAAATCAAGCATCTACCCACATATACAAGATAAATGTGTTGATGAAATGTCTGACGCTCTGACGACACAGAATTTGGCCGTCGTTTGAAGAAGGTGAGACGTAAGAAACATGTACCAACTTTTCTATCTTAACTGAGGCAATTGAGGCCTCTAGTACAACACATACTGCTTTGGGGTGTTGGTGGCTACCTGGCTGAGTTGTGAAAACCCTCATGTTTTCATTTTTGTTCATCACTCTTCAGTGTTTTTTTTCAGTTTATTGTCAAGGTCTTTCACTGTAGCTCACTGGAATCCATAAGCTCCATAAATGGCTTTTTTCCGTGATACATATCAACCCGTCAGAATATGTCGATGTCTTTGCTTCTTATTTTATTTACCTCTTTGGATTGTAACAGGATTGCTCTTTAACCTACCTCATGTCATTTCTGTTTAACTGAGTTCATTTGAGAGTCAGAGAGTTCAGCTTTCCCAAAAAGTTAATAGAATTAGCATTTATTCAGAATTTAATAAGGGGGTAAAATATTAGGAGGTAAATACAATACATAGCTTGCTAGCTACACATTGTTTAAAAAAAACTAACTAGCTAGCTGGAAGCCATCGTTTGAAGAAATCATTTATTGCTAGCTAGCTAGCAATAAATAGCTTGTTAGCTATTTATTGTGTTTACCTCATTAAATAGCTAGCTACCTGATAGCTGAAAGCTAGCTAGCTATAAGACAGACAGAGAGATAGACAGATAGTGTGATCTACATTTCTTGAAAGAAAGGTTCAAATAAACAACAAAACGACTAAAAATAAATACATAATTTTCCAGTGAAAAGAAGCTTATCACATCATCTTCACATTAAGCTTGTAAAATAACTGCTTGCATAAACGTTCTTGTGGCTTTTCCTTTAAACTGGTTCCAGTAACTCTATCTGCTGTGACCAGGCGACAGCAGCAACACCACCAGAAAAAAAAAAAAAAAACACCTCTTGATCTCTGAATTTACTGTCAGCTTCTTAAAGGCTGTGAAGGTTATGGAGGTATGAAGGTTGTGTAATCTGATCTGAAATACGTGCTAAAAAAAAGGCTTGGGCTGGATGTTTTTCAGTCTATATCAGGTTGTGTTTGACCTGCGCAGCATTCGGTGCATTTTAGCTAGCCTGTTGTTAATCTGCTTAGCGGAGCTTTAGAGAGATGGAGTTTCTCCCTGGGTTACACACACTCTCTCACACAAACACACACAAACCTGCACTTTATCCCATCTCACCCACACAAAGACACACTAACACTGATTTAAAGTCTGTCTCACACACACACATTTGCACTGTAGTCCATCCTGTCTGTTTTCATTTCCTCCCTCTCACCTTTCAAACCCTGTTACAGTCTTATCCCCCATCTGTCGCCGCTCCCTCACTGTTCCCTCTCTCAAAACAAACAAAAAAAAAAAATTAAATAATTGTTTTGGTGCTCCCTTGTTCACATGATACCGGTCTGGTTTATGCGTTTACTTTAAATTGTGGGAAATAGCAGAAAAAGACGGCAAATTGAAACCTTTAAAAATGTGTTTTCCAACAGTAGCCTCTTTGTTCAGCTCACACACAACCACTGAATCATGAAATTTATGTATTTACACCAGTGATTCAGTCTGGTTGCACTGCTGGCCAGTGTCTCCGCGTGGTTTACCTCTACCAAGAGCGATATGCCAGCAAAGTTATGTAAGTTTTTACCAGTCTACCAATAAGCATTCGAGAATTCTTCTGTTAAAAGTCAATGTAAGTCGCCCACTGACGCACAATATGGAAAATAATGAAAGTACAGATTCAAGTCCAGACAACAGAGACTTACTTGATTGCCCAGCAACGTTTCATAACTGAGAACCAGAGGTTTGGACACTCATATAAAATACTTCAATGCTTACTTTTCTCCAGCCAAGCACAAAGCTGTTATGGCTGCGGCTGGAGCTAGGCCAACCGATCCTAAAGAATGGCAAGCTGGGCCCAGCCTCCAACTGATGCTGGATTTATGGTCTAAAATCAGTCGGCTTTAAATTAAAGAGCAATCAGTTCCAACCAGGAGACCATCCAAGAGCATGTTCTGCCCTGTTGAACTGCTTTTCTACAGACTTTTTGTGCTTGTGAACATCATTCATGTGAGCCACCTGAAAGGTCTCCACCACCGGATTTATGGAGGCTCCTAAGGAGAAAGAAGGTGTTGTATCAATTAGCTAAATTCAGTCAGATAATGAACACTATGTGTCCAAGGACATCTACTTGAAAGCACGTCTACTTGAAAGCTACAGTACTTAAGAGAGATCTTTCTCTTAGGATGCATTCACATTTTCCCTGTTTAATCCACTTTAATCTAACTCCAGTTTGTTTGTCTGGAGAGTCCACTTCGTTTGTGGAAGTGTCAATGCCCAATCAAACTCTGGTCCGCCTCCAAACCTACGTCTCAGTTTGGTTAAAATTAACTCTGGCACGGTCCGAATGCAATGTGAACCGGAGATTGCTCAAAAGTATTCTGGGTAAATAGGACCAAAACAAACCCACAAGTCTAGCACTAGTGAGAGAAATGGCTCGTGGCCTTTTACCACAGACAAAAGAGAAATCCTACAACCGCTAGCTAAAGTCTTACCCCACCCCATTTTTGTTTCCAAAGAAGGAAGCTGTGCTCAATGTCTCCTTCAGAAGTTTTTGTGTTGTTTCCTTCAGTAGTTCTTGGTGCAGCGCCACCACAGGTGAGGAGGGGAATATGCTGGTCAAAGAGTGAGTTGAGAATTTTCTCAACATTTTATGCAAACTTTAGCATCTCAACTGCTACAAATTTACCAGTGGTGACAATGGTTTAACACCATTTTACTGCATGACACTTAAAATAATACATCTAACCAAATATTGCATCAAACAGTACGTTGTGATTTTACAAACATTGACGATTGTGATTTGATACAATGTGCTAATTTGCTAATTAAATAAATTACATAATAGCCACAACCATAATTGAGACACATCCTAAATCATGTACTCATCTCCCAGTTGCTTTGCATGTACTTTAAAAACCAGCCCTATTAATCTGATTTTATATAACAACACCAACTTGTGTTTTATATAAATATTTTTATTTGATTCAGTAAAATCCTGCTTCCATTTGTGATGAATAAAAAGTACCAGAAGTAGAAAAAACCCCACAGCATTTAAAAAAAAAGATTATAAAAATCAGGGGATATACATGAATGTTTTACAAGAGGAAGAACAAACGTTGGAGTAGAAAACCTCAAGCCAGTCACTGTTTGAAAAAAAAAAAAAAAAGAAAGATTTCAACCAGATGGTGATCTTTAGTGCTGAGCTGTTACTGTTCAGGTGAAGAAGCAAAGCCGCTGGTTCTTTGATGAACGATGAAACGTATCACACATTCTCTGAGTTGAGAAATGTTCCGTCTGTCCGAAGTACGTCTCTGGGCTTGGAAGATTTTGAGAATTTGCTATTTTGCAACAAACTCTTAAGTGTACACGTCAGGTTCAAATGAGTCACACGAATCCCACACAGGTTCGAGAAAAATGCGTCTCTTCCGCAGCGGGTGGTAACGAAGTCAGAGGTGGATTTTCTGTCTCATCCACTGCAGCATCTGCCTGTCTGCTCACCTGATACCTGGTTAAAGAAGAGACTTTATGAATGTGAGGATGGACAAATTCATGAAGAAGTAAAAGAACTACGTTTTCATTAACCATGAAACAAACTAAAAGTATGAAAATAAATGTGCTTAAAGGAAGCGGGCTAATTTTGAAAATAATAATAATAATAATAATGTTTTTTGAATTAAAGTTATAGCAGTAAGATGAGGTGGCTTTTCCAGCATATTGAAATAGCAGAATTTCTTAAAACTGCCACGGAAAGGCTTTTATCAAATTAACAAGTCACGTCCGGATGTTACTGCTGGTGGAAATGACAAAGAAGACGAGAACAGGAAGTAGTTTTCATTTCTTTTGGACATTGTGCAGCTGGCTCCTCCAGAGCTCTCACTGCATCTCACAGTTCCTAAAAAGTTTTGTCATTGCAAATGTTCCATCCATAGCTTTCCTGTAAAATCACAGACTACTATTTCCCCAAAATGCTGCATATGTCTCAAGTATAAAGGGTTTGTCGCTTCAATGCCAGAATAAGACGCCAGATCAGAATTATAGCTTGACTAAAACTGATGAAGTTAACTGTAGCAAATTAGAGTTTGAAATTTTGGTTAAAAAAAAAATAATTGTTTTGGTGTGTGCTGCTGCCAGTCTTTGCCAGTATTCTACTGAAATTTTTTTTTTTTAATCTCACTGGTATTTTCCTGGTAAAATAATGGTTAATAATAATAATAATAATAATAATAACAGACATTATTCAGTTTTAGTCCAGAGGTACATTTCAGGAGAAGTGTTGATAAATTAGTTTGAGCCATTAGCAACAGGTAGCATTCAGCGGTTTGCTCACCATTATCTCTGTCCTGGTTTTGGCTGATGTGCCGCTTGTTGTTGCACGTGCACTCTAAGTGGTCCTCCAGTGTCACCTCCACCTCCCTCAGTTTGGGCCGCCGCCTCACGTACTCCACCTTCGCCACCTGAAACCAAACACAGAGAAGCATTCAGTTTCTATGCTGCTCAGATCTGGAACAAACTTCCAGACAACTGCAAAACAGCCGAAACACTGAGTTCCTCTAAGTCAAGACTAAAAACCCAACATTGATGACTGTAAAGGATTCCCTTTACAGTCATCAATGTTGGGTTTTGATGACGTGGCATTTTGTACTTAACAAAATGCCACGTCTGTTACTGGCTTCCAAAATTGGTGACAGTATAATATGTTTATGATTTTATGATGTAAAGCACTTTGACCTGCTTTGTTTTTGAAATGAGTTATACAAAAAACTTGATTGGTTGATTAAAATGTAGATGACAAAGAAGCAGGTGAAAAACTTTTTTTCAGCCAATAAAAACAGACTAGCTAGCAGCAATTAGCAACCACTTGGTGGAATAGCACATCTGCTGAGCTCATTATAAAAGATACTTCTCAGGGAAACATTGGTAAAAATGTTGTTAAAGGGTTAATAGAGGAGCCATGCTGTGATGACTTCCTGAAGACGGAGTTTCAGAAAGAGCAGGAGTTTCTTAAAGAGACAGAAGCCCAACTTCAAGGCGTTAAATCAGGAAGTAAAATTTATTTGAAGTCATATGTGCCTGGAAAACACATGATACTGCCCCTTTAAATATGGAGTATTTAAATGTCCAGGAAACGACCTGCGCTCAATATTCAATAAAACATAAACTTGCATAAACTTCCAAATTTCATGGAGAAATTCAGCAAGTTTGAGGAAACATGCTTGTCCGAATGTGATACCCGCGTTTTACACCAACAAAAGGAAACCGTAACAGGTGCTGCACAGAATATTAAGACTGCATCATTTAAAGTTGATTCATTTGTATGTGAATACGTTTTTCTGTATCAAAATATCATTACTTCAACTTAAACTAAAAACACATCAGCTTGAGGCTCCTCCTTAACTTCATGATCTTATGTAACACCTCCAGCCCTATGTAAACAGATGGGTGTGGCTTCTCTTGTTAGGATGAATGAATTGCATTCATAGGGACAAGAGGCTTGATTTCAGTGTCAACACTCACACACACACACACACACACACACACACACACACACATATTCAGTGCTGCAGGAGCTGCTCTTCGTGTGTGCGCAGTAACTTAGTCCTAAAGCAGTTACATAAAGCGCGCGTGCTTTGCGCTCACATTCCCAAATTGGTTGGAGCTTTAGGTCTGATTGCAACAGCATCTCTGCTTCAAGTCTGAACAAATTCATAAACAGCCAAGCCGCCGAGGCAGGGACAGAGCGGGGTTAGCCCAGGTGAGAAACAAGAGTGAGACGCCGCTGAAAGGTGAGCCCTGCTGCTCTGCAGAGGCTGGCCTTAAAAAAAAAAAAGTGTTATTTTTTTAACCTTGAGCCTGGATAAGACAAGGTTTGAAGCTGCAGGATTCAGAGGCAAAGTTGACAATCTGTAAAGTTAAAGTATACTTCATTTGTTCATCATAAGACTGTACAAAGCAAAGTTGCTTCATCAGTTGAGTCCGAGCTGCGGCCTACGGTGGATCCATTCTGACACTGCATGTGTTTGTGTCGATGCTTCGGATGATTTATAGCAATTAACATGTTTGGGGTCACGTAAAAACAGAATGAGCAAAGTTAACCTGATCCCTTCACTCAAAGCTACAGTATGTAACTTTTATACATATATATATATTTTTATATATTTGTCGAAATTGTCACTATTTTGTGTCAATTTAGCATGAGACAGATAATCTGGAAATATAACAATTTCTTTCCTTCTTTCTATTTTGCTTATTTTTATGGGGAGAAGTATTCAGCATCAACAAAAACAGAACATTATCACACTTACAGCATTGGCTAATTTCAAATCTCCACAGCAGATTAGAGGTTAATAATGTGGTTTTCTTGCTCTTTTGCAGTTAATTTTTTTTATGCATGTACGGTAACAAAGATGAAATCAAGGACGGGAATTAAAACCCCACACATCTACGCCCTCAAGGTTTAGATGTTAAAAAGAAAATCTTTGTTAGGAACAGAGAAAAAAAAAATTTAATTGCAGTTGAAAGTTTACAGTGACAGGCTGGTGCTTGTTTAGTATTTATGTAGTTTATCTTCAGTAGCACAGTTTATGTCTGGAGTTGGAACGTTTCTGGCTTTCAGCCACGATGTTGCTAAATGTCATGCAGATTGACCAAGAGAACCCAGTAAGGAAAATAACAATACAGCTTTTTTGTAAAATTATCCTTTGTTACAAGTTTGAGAGTCTCTGCTGTAAGTAGAGATAACAGTTTGAAATTGGGCTCAGCTTTTTAATGTTTTTCATTTAGCAGGATGCCAACTTTGTGCGAGTAGCTGCTCTTTTACACGTTAGAGTGGCATGTAGTTAGAAACATTGCATCTTATCAGAATCGTCTGAACATTGTCAGGAACTCTTCTCATCCTCACTGTGAACTTTATAGAAAGATGCTATCAGGCCAACGGTGCGGCAGCTTCAAAGGCTGCACGGCTTTCTGCCTCAGGCTGAAAAAATGCTGGCAGGCTCTTAAACATGGTGCATTTTACATGATTGTACTTATCTCAAGTTTTTTTCCCCTAAAATTCTGTTTTGTGTTTTTATCTGTTTATTACATTTTTTATACACACGTTAAATAAAATAAATGGATTTGATTAAAGATCTAATAAAGATTACATTTCAAAAAGTATCTGACAATAGACCACTGCTCAAATGAAAATGGTTAATCGGGACAGACTTGTTGATTCTCATCAAGCTTGAAATAAATATATAAAGCAACACCAATGCTGTTTTTCTTCTGAGTCCTGCCATATGGTGCAGGGATGCAGTTGTGACCGTTTACCCTCTGAATGCTGAACCTCGGCACAGGCGAGCGACTTTATTTTTGATTTCCTCTGTGAGCGGTCAAAGAACGACTCCTTTCATCTGAGATTGGGTTTCCAAAGCTTCGAAAATAAAATTCTCCTTCTCTCCTTTGTCTCTGGCAACTCTCAAGCACTCAAAATCTCCATCCAGCTGTCTTTTTTTCCCTATCAAATATTTCAAAAAAGTATCCTTACATCAACTTCAATCAGTTCGTAAAGATCAGAAACATGGATTTAATTCCCATTAATGTTCAACCAATCAATCAATCAAGTTTATTTGTGTAGCACATTTCCGATGCCTCTGCTCTGAAAGCTAACATTTTCATAAACAAACTTACTGGCTGAATCTCAAGCATCAGTAAACACACTCATAATCACACACATACACATGTTTGCGCAGCTATCTTTGGGGGAACTTTTCATTGATTTCCATTCATTTCTACAGCCTAAACCTTAAACTTACCCTAACCATCACATACTTAACCCTAATCAAAACTCAATTCACACCTTAGTCCTAAATATGACCCCTGACCCAAAAACAGCGTTTCCCCTTGTGGGACCAGGCTTCAGTCCCACAAGGAGCAGAGGGTCCCCACAACGTAGTGTCAGGAAAATGGTCCCCACAAGGTATTACAAACAAACACAGGCACGCACACACACGCGCGCACACACGCATACACGCGCGCACACAAACATACACAGTGGTTCAGCTGGTGGAAGGAGTTACTTTTGGCAGATTCTGTGTTTATCTAAAGTATAAAGACCTGCCGTGTGTTTGTTATGTGCGTATAAGTCATGAATGCATGTGTGTGTGTAAGGCTTGAATGCGTGTTTATGTGTAGCTATCCAACAGGGGACATGCGTGTCATTTTACACTCACCAACAGGGGACTCACCGTTGAAGAGGGGACATTTTTGCGTGTGCGCGTGCAAGTCTTGAGTGTGTGCCACTCATGGAGAAATAGCAGAATCCTTTTGTACATGTCAGTCAAGAAGTGATCAGGGTTTACAAAGAACATGAAAGCTTATTCAATGACACTTTGTTTGCTGGTGTCATGGGAAAGCCATATTGTGTTAGTGGAAGATGGTGTTTGAATGCAAAGACGACACAGACTTCAAGTACTTTGAATTATGTACTCTGCTGATTAAGTGTAGCCATCTTTAATCTTAATAAAAAAGGGGGACATAATTCCAGTGATTCAAGGTTTAAACACAAAGATTAAACCTTGGAAAAATCAATTAGAATCACAATCTCACACTATTTTTTATTTTTAGAAGCATTCAATATAATTTAAACCAGTTTAATTTGCAATTTGAATTGATTTGATTTGGAACTGGTTTCATGAAGAGTGGGAATTTTCTTAGAGAAGTAAATTAAAGTTGATGCCCACCTTACAAGATTAATGTTATAAGTGGTATTAATTGTATGTCTGGTTTTTTTACTATTATCTGGTACTGAACGTTCATAAAGAGCTGAATCAGAGCAGAACTGACAGAGTAACGGAAACAGTGAAGTGGGATTTTCCATTTTACCTTGACAGTACGGAGCTGTTTACGCTCCGCCTGGCACCTCATGTTATTCGTGTTGCAGCAGCCGGTGCAGCGGTTCACTTCCACGCAGGGAGGCCAGATGATGAAGTTGGCCGAAGTGGGATCCACCTGACTCCTCGGGATTTCATAAATTGTTGTGCGCACTTTGCACACGGCCGGCACGGCTTCCTCCACCACTGCAGGGGGGGAGAAAAAGACCTCAAACGCTTTCAGCAAGCTGTTGTTGAAGGGCTAGACTGCATAATCTTGCTACATTTGGTGTAGAAACAACTAAAAATTGATTTGAAACAGAATTCTTTTGCAACTCAGTGGGCCTCACCGGTGCTTCTCCTTTGTCTTGTGTGTAAGTGTGGTTTCTTGTGAGTGGGGGAGACGTGAGAGAAGTCCTTGTGGTGGCTGTGTTTGGTCTCCTCGATCACCTCGTTCTCTGGACGGAGACAAAATAGTACACATTGTACTGCTGGGAGCACGGTAAAACACATCTTCTCAAACTCATTTCAGTGACCTTTGAGAAACTTAAGATTTTATCCAGTCTAAACGTGTTTCAAATTGAATTTTTAAAGGAGAAGTACACAATTAAATAACCACATTACATTGCTAAAAGTTCTATATATCAAATATGATTTAAGTGAAATTTTATTTCAAAATTTAATGTCTTGAAATTGGGGCTTCTGTCTCTTTAAGAAACTCCTGCTCTTTCTGAAGCTCCGCCCTCAGGAATTTACAACATCAATCCTCCTCGGTGCTGTGCCTCAAAGGCAACGCTAGGCCCACCCAGGTGTTAGCTAATTGCTGCTGGCTAGTTTGAAGGAGTGGAGTGAAGGCTGCTCTGAGAGGCGAAAGCTCAGAAGCTTGGAAACCGCAGGTCCAAGGAGGAGCTATGCCTCGAAGGCGGAGCTAGGTCCACCCAGCCACCCATCCATTTTGCGCAACTGAATGGTTGTCATGGGAGATTAAAAGATTTCTCGAGCACTCGTAAAAGTATCAAAGCAACAGTTCAGGTATGTTTTGAATGAGGGAATAACATTATAACTTGATGTAAAGCTGAAAAGAGTCAATTTTACATAGCACTGCCCCTTTAAGGATGTATACATTCGTAAATAAATATAGTGGGCTTATAAGCGTCAAAGAAAATCATCAAAGGACAAATAAAAAAAATAAATCTCCACCTTGAATTGTGTCACTTTTTTGTTGTTTTATTAGAACATATACGTTTAATGAAATGTGAAAAACAAAACAGGATGAATTTGAAATTTTTATTCAGAGGAACTTCCTCCTGATCAGAGTTTAAGGCAGTTATTCTAACTCAGTTATGGTGTTAATACATGTCAACATGTCACTCGGTCTTCTCCATGTAAATTTCATCTGAGAAAAACAAACCTGTCCGTGAGCGTGCGAAGAATTTCTTAAATTGAGTTTGAAAGCCAACGGAAGCTGTTTGGGGTCACCCAGAGGTCGTCAGCTGAGGAAATGTTTTGCTGAGTCAGGGTTTGAGACAGTAAGAGTTTAAAGAACAGCAAACCTCCTGTTTCTTTTTTTGGGTTTTTTTGGCACAGATGGTTAGCTGTTGTGAACTGAAATATTTATCCTATTTTGGCCATCAGAAACAATATTGTACACGATGAGTTCAAGGCTTCTGGATGCTGTTTGAAACTTGTGTTTTTTTTGTGTGTGTGACAGCGACTAAATGACACATTTGACACATTTAGGAACTGCTTATTTCAATCTGACTGGATTGTATTATTATGAATTTGATTGTGTATTTTTGTATAATAAGAAATAAAAAATGCTTGTTTTTCTTCTAACATGCTTTGAAATCAAATTTGTTGTGAAGTTTTGTTACATAAATGTATAAAGCTGGTCTACATCACTCTTGGAAGATGAATAAAAAAGTAGGCAGGTGGAACATATCACACATGTTGGTGTCCCTCAGGGTTCTGCTTTAGTTCCCAGGTTTTTTCCCACACACAAGCTTCGTTGGGAGCGATATGATCAGGAAATGAGCAATTATTTTCATTTTATTGATGATGAAACCCAGTTTTAGCTTTCTGTTGAGGCATAAAAGACTATTCACCCGTTGAATTAACAATCTATTAGGTCAAACCAAAGTTGTTCTTTAACTCCAAGAAACTTCGAAAGTCCAAGTTTGGTTTCATGGTTTCTACTGAGGTTAGTCCATGTACTTCCAGTGAATAATGAAGTTCCAGTGAATAATGAAGTTCAGAACTGTCTCCATCTTTGTCAAATCTTCACGGTGAGATTGAAGAAAAATGAATTCATGGATCCTTCCCTTATAGACTGGAATACTGCCGTAACAATTGAGCGCTTTCTGTTTTGAATCTATGAATTAATTTTGAAAATTCAACTGATTCACAGGTATAGAATGAGATGCAGTCTTCAAACCTCTGGAATCAACTAATTGCCTGGATCTTCAATATCTATTTACTCTTTGCTTTTAAATATAGACTAAAACCCAGTTTTGTCAATATTTCCAGTTTTTACGAAGTGTTTTGTTTCCTACTTTGTTAATCATTTTACTTCCTTTAAAAAAAACCTCACATTTGCTGAATTGAAACTTTTTTTTCTTTCGTTTTTTGCTTATTTCATCACTGCAGTACCAGATCTACATCTAAGCCTCTATAGTGTGAATTCAGCAGTTGATGACGGACTTAAAGATGATTGACAAATGTGTGTGTCACCTGCACACATTTGTCCAGACATCTAACAAATCAATAACAAAAACTGTAAAGATGACTGGTCCGACAACTGAAATTGGCAGGACACCTCTTACATTACATTACGTTACATAACGTTACCCCTTACAACATTAGAGATAGGCGACGCTGATTCCATAAAAAACAATCACATCTGTTGGAGAAATGTGATTCTATACAAAGAAAACCATGTTCAGAAAAATCATATTGTACAAATTTGCAAACGACTCATAATTTCCACATAAAAGCTGTTTGTACAGCTTACCCCGACCAAGAATCTGCAGCTCAAATTTCTTTGTGGTAATGACCCTAACTCTAACTTGTTTCTGTGACGGTGCAGATATTTTTTGTTAGTGCAGATATTCACACAGCGTGCTGGCTGACCCGACAGAGTCCGCCCCTGACCGTCTCCCTCTCTCCGTCTCACTCCTCTTGTGGCCTGACACGCTGGAATTCCAGCATGAATTATACATAGCAACACAGCAGCCTTGCAGCGAGCCCTCCTCTTAAACTAATAATGGGCAGCATGACAACAGTATAATGAAGTGAGCCACTTGACCCCCGCTGAGCCTGGGGAGCTGTCACATTCTGAATTTGCATCTCAATGATGCCAGGATTAATGGTGGCACCGATCTTTGCCGAAAGACAAGAAAAAAAAAAAAAGAAGCAGTGAACGTCTCACGAGAAATGAAACGATTTAAGATGCAGGAAATTTTTGAAGTATTGGAGAAGTCAGGGGGGATTTTTTGTGTGTGTGCTTTTGTTTTTCTTCACTAATTCATCCAAATGTGGTTTTGTGTTCTCTGTTTGCACTTCCAGGTCAAACATTTAGCTAACAAGTGGAAAAGGAACAAAGATGATTTAAACTGGTTTTATTTTAAAAAAAGGAAAAGGTTTGGCTTCCAGCAGCATCTGGAAAGGCATCCCAGTGATGAGATGACTCACTATCTTCATATTCTGCCATGAACCACATGAAAATAATACTTCAATCTTTCAAGGAGCAAACGGAGGTCAAGGCAGGGCAAAGAACGGCAGACGCTAGCTCCCGGTGGCTAACGCTTCATAACTAGCCAAGCTACTCTGGATTCAAAACTAGAGGTGTTTTTCAAAGGGTTTCTGTCAATGTTGTTTTAAAACAAGAGGTTTGTAAACTACATTTGTATAGACAAGAATCAAATATGTTTCCTGTATGCCTAGAATACTTTGACTATCAGCAGAATTTTGAGCTAAACCAAGGCTTCAAAATGTTAGCATTTCAAAAACCACTAAAATGCTGAGTCATTACGCTCCTATATTTCAAAGACCTCTTGATGAGGTATTGTAAAACGTTTTCTCAGACTGCAAGAAGCACTGTTTAAGCCGGCACTGTCCCTCCCCCAACCGTTGCTGAGCACTGTTGGTCAGCTAGCTGAAAAAAAAAGGCAGCTGCACTGTTTTTAGCATAAATTAGCCAGCTAAAATCTGCATCCTAAACTCCCAATGTAACTCTGTAAAGACAAGAAGGATAAAATAACAAACATTCTATGTTTGTATATCAAAAATATTTAATAAATAATGAGATGCAACAAAAAAGGATTTTACATAAAATCAAGAACATTATGGGCAACCAGTCTCTGCCAATTCTCTTGAGAAAAAAATAGTTTCTTTAGTCAGAGGCTCCTTCAAATTCGCTGTGAAACAGACTGCTACAGGAGATCTTTCCTGCCCATACCCATAACCATCTACTATAACTTTTTGAAGAATTGTGAATTAATATGAGTTAATTTAACTTTGGAATCAATAACATATTTTTGAATTTGAACTGACAACCAATAAGTAATTGGACTTCATAAAAATAAACATTATTGGCCTCTGCAGTAACAATAACTATATTTTAATATTAAAACGGCAGTAGAAATAATTGTTTTTGTTTGAAATGACTACGCCCCTTCTGGTAACTCAGACCCACCCAAGACTAGAGCCTTGTGGGACCCCTGAAGGAAAGTCAGAGAAAAATGATTTATTCCTATTTATCTATATTCTTATTACATTGTTTACATGCTTAGAAACTATATTTATTTCTACTTTTTCACTTTACTTCTACTTTCTAAATGGAAAATGAAACTATGTTATTGAAAATTCCTTTCAAAGCAGTTCTTGCATGAATGTTGCCATCGGCCAACTCCCCATTGACCGTGTGAGAATAAAAACATTAGAAATATTATATTTTAAGGCAACATTGATAGACAAATAAGTTGTTGCTTCTACATGGTGCTTGGACACCCATTGTTTAAATGCCCCCCCTGTGAAAGAGCCCATGTCAAAATGTAATGGTTTGGAAAACATTTTAAGTGTTATTTCTTTAGTCTACTGTTTTGTGGTTATACATGAGTTACCTCATCTCATATTTTAAATTAAAAATGTAACTCAATTGGTTTAAACTCCCCTGTTGTGTTCATTAATCAACGTACTAACGGTCAGTATCAGACGGAGGACTAGCTAAAAAAATGCTAAGTTGGTTTACTGCTAATTTAGTGGTTTCCAGGGTGTTTTCGTTACCTGTAGTTCATTTGTAACAAGAGTAACTTAAATCATATCTTTCGCCGAATTAGTTTTTAATAATACATTTGTAAGGACAACAGGTGATTTGGAGGAGGGCGAGATGCTATATAAAAATAAAAAAAAACGGTGCTTTACCTACGGTGTCCATTTCTAGCAGCCGCTGGAGGTCGCTGATGCTGCGGATCTCGCTGTGGGATAGCCGCTCCAGCAGCTCCTGAGGGAGAGGAGTCTCCTGTACAGACACACAGTTATCACATTAATTCAGAATAAAATATGTAAGTGCGAAGTGGTGCAAAAATATTAATCGTGTAAACATCATTTAAACTAAAAAAAAAAAAAAAAAAAAAAAAAAAAGACCTGAAGCAAACTCTGGTTTGCTCTTTTGCAAAGCAACAAAAGCACAATTTGTGGTAATCCTACACGCGCCTAATTAAACTGCAACGTGAAACTGCGTCTCAAATCTGAAGATACGTCGGCGAGTCGTTATTTCCAAGGCTCACCTCGGCAGCGGTGCGTAATAGGCAAAAGTAGCCGGTCAGGAGGTGGAAGACCGCGGCTTTCATCTCCTCTCAGGTCCGCTGCATGAGCACGAAGAGGCGAAACTCCGGTGCAGGAGCCGGGCTGCTGCTCCCTGGTCCTCACAGCTTTCAACCATCCCTTGGAAGGAAAAGCTGCCTCCAAAACCTTAGACGAGGTGACTCCAGCTCAACATTCAAGTCAGGTTTTAGACCATAAGAGAAATTAAATGAAGAGTGCGGTCTGGTGCTTCTGATACAAGTCACTTTAAGTGACAAAATCACAAAATCTTTTCCAAGAGAGATTCCCAATAAAAACCCACTAGCAGAAAAAACATCTTAATGGGAAAACTCAAATAAAACGGAGGCTGATGATCTCCAGCAGTTCTTTGCTTCAGATTCACAGGTGAACAAATAAAGTTGATCAAAAATATATACAAATACTTTTTACACACATCCAGAAATCCAGTTCTGTTCACAGCGGGATCCGGTCCAAATTCACACACTTTATTCCACCTGCAGCGTTTGGTCTAACCCTCAGCGTGTCGACGGAACCACGAACATGTGGAACCTCTTCTGCTTCAATCAACTGCAGCCAAACTGAAACAGTTGGTAAATATGTCCGGGAATCCGCAGCGCAGCCCCGGACAGGAGATGGCAGCGAGCTCCACGAGCGGCTGGGATCTTCGGGGTGAATGAACACGAGATGCTTCAGTCCCAGAATATAACGCCGCGCGCCCTCGAGGCTCTGGACGCGTGAGCGCGCTTTGCGTAACGGTAGCCACTTGGCGGCCACAATGCCTTTTTAAATGAGATTTTAACATTTATGGGTTATTTCTGGGCCAAATAATGTGTAATAATAATAATAATAATAATAATAATAATAATAATAATAATAATAATAATAATAATAATAATAAAGTAATAAAATACAGAGTCAGACGGGACTGAGAACTGTCGATATTTGAGCCCCCCCCAAAACAATGTCAATGAAGACAGAAAGAGAAACAAATACAGAGGAACTCTATCATTTAGCTGATATACGCAATATTTACATTAAACATTGTTACAAAATCTATATGAGCCTTCTTTTTTTTTTAGAAGTGGGACGCACCACCACAATCAAACAAAACCAACAGCTTGGTGACGTTGATGTACTGCAGTGATATTTATGACATGGAAGGTGATTCATGACCTACTAAACAATCTCCACACAAGTTTTTTTGAGAGTCCAAATCACATAGTTGGAAACAGGTTTGCAAAAGCCACAGACGCACGAGTCTCAGGAGCGTGAGGGAGAGGAAGCAGGAGTGTGTGTCAAACAAATTAGCAGCCATGTCGGATGCTGACTTTCTGTGAAATGAAGGGCATTGACGATTGTTCATGCTGGACAGAATAACTGGGCTCAGATTTTCTGCTCCCATAGTCCATCACATGACCAAGGTTGCAGAAACTTTTAGTAAAGAACCAAAAAGTTTACATATATGATGTTTTTAAATAACTGGAGACATCAAATCAAACGGAACTGGATGATTTTCAACATATTTGTGATCAGACAGTCGAAAAAGAAAGAAATTGGATCAGTTAATGAACTAATTCTAACAGATTCTGCTCATGAAAAAACTATTCGGTTTGCAGTTCAATCAGGCTGTGAGAGAGCAAGACTATTTGTAGCTAATAGGAAGGCTGAACACGATTTGTCAAACTATAAACATTTGATAAATTTGCATAAAATATTTCCAGTGCTCTATTTATATCTTTTAAATCCCCTATAGAGAAATTATAAACGGACAGAAACATTATGAACAAGTGAGAGCTTAAAAACCAGAGATCAGAAACATGCTGCGAAATTCAGACTTATGAATATCTATAAATGTTAGGTTCTGTGTGTTTCTATGTTTTGAGTTTGAGTTTCTTTCTGTGTCTAGTCCTGTGAGTCTCTGTGCTGTCTTGATTGATCCCAGCTGTGTCTCGTTCCTGTGATTACCCTCCCAGTGTATTTAATCCCACCTGTTGTCTGTGTTCCTTGTCGGATCCTCGTCGTTTGTCAGTTGTTGTCTTTGGTCGTCGTATGTCCGTAGTCAGTAGTTCTCAGTTGAACTGGATAGTCCTGAGGCTACTTTGCTCCATGTTCAGCATTTTTGTCAGTTGCTACCGGTATTTCGCTGTATTGTCTCTGCCGTGCTGCCTGATCTGGACTGCTTTGAGCCACATTCATCATTAAATTCATCATCTTCATCACAACCTGGGTCTCTGTGTTCGTTCTCACCACCACAAACCACACTCATGACAAAATATTTCCCCCTGAAGAGATGAGACGATCGAATGAGTGGAACATCAAACCAAACTGTTTCATGAATGACCTTTTGTAATTGTAATGGGACGTTTTCCTGAGTTTACGAGATCTTACTTTGATCGTACTACATCGTACTCAGGATCCGTTCACACGCTGCGTTAACGACAAATCTGTCAAATCTGATGTTTGTTTTGATCATGAACCCAAATGCAGAAAGGCAGAGATGTAGTAAACAAAGGAAGTTTAATGGAAAAATGATGGATAAGCTTACAAAAAGCACAGGGAGCACAAGGAGCCAGAGCAGAACAAAAACCATAAATCCAAGAAAAAAAAAACCCAGCAGGGAACACGGGGGAAGAAACGAGAACGGAGAAAATTACAGGATTTAACAAGAGAAATTAGCAAAGAGTGAGAGGAGTGTTTATGTATTTAAGTATTGTGAGACTTAAATCCCAATACTGTGGAACAATGGACCTGGGCTGATTGGATAACTGACTGCAGGTGCAAGAAGAGATAGAAAGAAAGAGAGATAAACTGGCACTAGAAAATAAATAAAAAGAAGAAACAAACTAGAATCATGAACTACGGACTGAGATCACGTAAAACAGAAACGAGGCTGATCCTGATCCAAACAAAGAGAGAATCATAAACAAACCTCAAAACAAATTCTGAATCTTAACAAAATCAGAGTAAATTCCAGTTCATTTAGAAAGAAGAACTGAAAAAGATTAAGTCTTTTCCTGCAATGTGCTATTCAATTACACAAACTCCCTCCGATACTGTGTTTAAACTGAGAGTGAGTGAGAAAAAAAAATCAGAAGTGGTTCTTTGGGTCAGGGTGTGGGGAAAATATAAAAGACTTTGGGCTTTTTTTTCTTTTTCTTTTCCTGATCAAATGCTTCATAAAACCCAGCCTCAAGCTCTCCAGCACGCACACACACATGCACACGCACACACACACTCACTCACGGACACACGCGTACACGCACACACGCACACACACACACATTTCCATTTTTGTCTGCTTCTCGTTGGCATGCTCGCACATCCTCCCTGACCTCACGCACTCTCACTTAGGCATTCGGAGTAAATTCGCTTTGAGTGTCGTCCAAGTTTTAACGTAAGGACAAAAGGAACAGACGGAAACTCCTGGCCAAGAATGGAAGAGAGGAGATCATCTCGGATTCAGAAGAAAAGAGTAATCTGATGAATACCAGCTTGAGCTGGACCAAACTTCTCCCCCTCCCCTCAATTAAAAGTCCAGTTAGTCCAACATAGATGGACAAGCACTTCATAAGAGCAACAACAACAATAAAAAGTCCACCTCTGTCTCCGAACCTCCATAAGATGCCTCAGGGTAAAAATACACATATACAAAAAGGCAGAAGGAGAGAAGTAGAGACAAAGAACCGGAAAGATGGAGGGGTAAATGGGTCAGAACCGACTCGGATCTTGAATGGCATCGCTGGGGCCGTGACACTGTCACTTCCTCTTGACAGCAGCTTCTTTGAACTGCTCTGCTCCCCAGTCCGTTTCTTTTCTTTCTTTCTTTCTTTTTTCTACCAAAGTTGTTTGGGGACAGCGAGACTCAGGCATCAAGAAGAAAGTGAGCAGAAAACATTTACTTTTTAAGACGATATTCTTTGTCTTAAAAAAAAAGTCATAAAGTAGCTGTGAAAATGAGCCCCAGGTTCTGTTTTTCAGAAGAGATGTTGATAGTTTTAACCAGCTAATTATTTTAATAAAATTAAGGGCAACACCTTTCCTTTCCTTTCCTTTATGCGGTTAAAATACCGGTCAAAGATGTTATAAGAAATAATAATAACAGAGCAGGAAGAGACCAAATAAAAACATTTTCTGCTTATCAGTTACATCACCAACAAATCCATGAATTATTTCAATATAAAGACATTTCTTTAAGGTGGACATTCTGGTCTGTTTCTCCTCTAAAGGCCCTGACATTGTGAGAATGTCACTGGTAATTTTGTGAAAGATAATAACTAATAACTAAATTTGAGATTTGTTGCATGTATGCATCTGAAATTAAATATGGATTGTGTTAAGACTTTTTACACATTTGTGGGCCCCTGTTTTAGTCTTTATCGCAACTGGTCTTTCTCAAAAAGGTACCTGGAGTGTTGCCTTGATTCTTTCATGCATGTTTGAGAAATCCTTTAATCTCCCGTGGCAACCATTCAGCTCTGCAAAACGCCTGGGTGGACCTACCTCTCTCTGCCTTTGAGAACGAAACTCCTCCTCTGAGCTGCAGTTTCCAAGCTTCAGTGTCACGGTGCACCACTCCCCCACACTCGGCTCCTTCAGACTAGTCAGCAGCAATTAGCAAACACCTGGTGAAACTGCCTATCAGCGGAGCTCATTGTATCAGCTTCCTCTCAGAGAAACACTGGTAAAAACGCTCTTAAAGGGTTAATAGAGGAGACATGTTGTGACGACTTCCTGAAAGCACAGCTTCTTAAAGGGACACAGGTCCAATTTCAAGGCATTAAATTACAAAATCAAATGTCAAGTTATATCTGATATATGTAGCATTTTTATAATAACTGAAGTTTAGACAGTTACGTGGTTGTTCTATAAAATGAAACTACGTGGCTAGAAAGCACACAATACTGTCCCTTTAGTAATCGCTTTTAAGTTGTCACATTAGAATAAAATAGTACAAAAATGTCATTTAACTCAATCTGAATTTCTCAATAAAATATAGAATATAGAAAAAAATTAAAAGAAGCAAGAATATGCAGCAATATGTATGTGTTGAGTAGAAAGTGTACACTTATCCATCTACATAGCATGCATCCATTGTCTACACCAGTGGCATCCAGACTTTTTGCCCCTGGGGCCAAAACTGGCTAATTGAAACTAGTGGCAGGCCACAAAAATCATTAAATGAATGAATAATGTCTGTAAACAACCCAGTCCTTCACTGCAGATGGCAAGACCAAGATTCTGTTTTCACATGCATGATTATTTTCTTGTTGCTGTTTTAACTGTTTAATACATAAAAAAAATAAAATCTACAAGTCCTTAATGATCCAAAACATAAACAAGGCTTCAGACTGCGGCCTTATTAAAAGAAAAACAGACAATTTCCAAACTCCCAAACGTCTCTTCATCACAGCCATTCTCTAAATCTGTTGACGAAACTCATGTTGTTCTTGACTTATGCCTTGGGGGCAGACCAAAATCATTTCAAGAGCCACAAATGGCCCCCGGACCACACTTTGGACACCCGTTGTCTAACCTCTCTCATCCTTCCACGGTTTCTCCAGCAGCTGCTTAGCGATAGGCAGGTATGTCCTGGACGGGTCACGAGCTCAACGCAGGACTGACGTCCTTTGGACACACACATTGACACCTAAAGGCAAATTTGGAGAGACCAATTCTGCCCCCAACGCGACGTGCTTTGGGAGCATGGTACCCGGAGTACCCGAAACAAGAACACCCAAACAACCACGCAGAAAGGACCGCAGGACAACCCGGGCCAGAACACATAACTGACTCAGCTTTTTCCATCTGCTCTCCCGTTGGATGCGAGACGAAGAAACATAAAAATCACAGGCAGATTTTAGGAGGAGGCTGGAGCAGATTTGGGCAAAATGAGCATTTAGGAAACACAGAGGGAATTAAAGTTAATCTATTAAAGACGAAGGGGGAAAAAACCCATCAAAAACACCATTTTATGAACAGTGTGGTGGTTAAGGGGCTATCCCCACATTTATTTGCGGTGGCAGAAAATAATAAAAAGCTAACACTTTAAGAAACTTTCCTTCTCTCTTCACTTCAGTCCACATGAAATTAAAAGGAAAAAAAAACACACACTTTTGCTGCTGTCCCCAGAATTTGTCCACAGTTGGACACTTGCCAGAACCAGTTGTGCGGGACATGACATGTTTGGTCATGAGCCAAGTGGGGATTTACGAGGGATTATCATATAAAACATGCCAGGATTTACCTATTCGCCCTCAACCACTCCACCAAACCATCGCCATCAACCAACCGACTGTTCGTCGCAGACTCAGAGAGAAGGTTTTTCTGACGTCCTTCTATTTGAGGAAGTGAAAACACGGGGCTCTTGTGCTGAACAAGCTCCGGGTCGTGGAGACATAAAGGCCACTCAGCTGAAGAAGTCATGCAGTCGGCAGCGCCGGACCTCCCACCAGCCTGAGTCGGATTTGCTAACTAAACTGGAAAGCCCTCAGAGGGGAAAATGCCTCTGCGCCCGCAAAGCTTTTTTTAATTCTGCTACTCAATGAAAAGATAAATATTTATACACGCTTCATGTCACAGATGTATCTGGATTAAAATGCCGGCGATGGTACGGAAATCCGTACTCATGGGAACAAGGTTGCCTTTCACAAAAGAAAACCCACCTTATAGTCCTGATGTGGTTTTTATTGTAACTCAGATTAATGAGGCATAGCCTCATTAGTAAGGATTACAGTGATTTATTATTGCCAAAACAGGTGAAAATAACCCAGATTAAAGTCAAATAAAACAATGAATGTGGGAAGCGGAGGTAGAAATTGTTCCTGCTGTGGGACAGACACAACCTCACCGTCTTATCGGACTCTCCGAGACCAAACATTGTTTCATTGAGGACTTCCTGTCCTGCTTATGTGTCTCTAATCCCCCGTCCCTCACTGCAGATGGCAAAACCAAAATTCACTTTTCACATGCAGTGCCTTGAATAATGACTGTGTGACAATGTGTGAGAGACCAACACTAAATCACAAAATCAGGGAAACAGTTGAGTTTGTTTTCACATTTCTCTTTCCTCTGTTACTCCTGAAGGAAACTCAGTTTAACCACCCTAATTAGCAGATTAATCTAACCTGTGTGTATTTTAATCTCACTATATCACTGGAGAGAAAGAAAGAGGAACACGGTGAAAGGAAGTCATTAGAAGTGTTTTGCAGTAAATTTGTGTAAGAAGGTGCTAAAGAAGGTCAGATGAGCATAAAACTCTAATTTCTTACCAACATCCCAAACACTACCAGGTATTAAAGCACCTCTGTGCAAAACCCTGTTCGTCACTTCCATTCTGAAACATAGTGGTGGCTGTATTGTGCTCATAGGGATAGAGGAGCTGATCAGAACTGGTCGATGATCCAATCAGAGGTGTAAATGAATGGTTTTTAATCAAAGCATATCCATGAATTAGAATGGTCTAATCTGAGCAAACATCTGAATCAAACTAAAAGCCCAACCTGGCTGAACCTCTGCTGGTTTACAAAGAGAAATGGACAAAACCTTCGGTCTCTAGAAACTAGAAACATATTCTAAATGACTGACAGCAGTAATTACTGTCAGAGGTGGTTGTATTGACTCAGAGAGGATAAATATAACTCCATACTTTGTACATTTTCATTTGAACAATTTAGTTTCCACTCCAGATTTAGAGACACAATGTATTAGTGTGTCATGAAACATTACAATAAAATTAATTGTAGTTTGTGGTGGTGACGTAACGAAATGTGAAAAAACTCCAGCGGTTGGGATTACTTTGCCAACTGCCTATAATCTCATGTATTTGCAAACAAATGTCGATTAATATATAATGTACAATATAAACTTAAAAGAATCAACAAAAATAAATATTAACAGCGGCTGTCAAACAGCAAAAGGTTGAACTGATCCAACTTACCTAAAATTACTTTATAACTGTATTTCATTGTAGCAGTGAAATGTCTCACTTCCCATGCGTCTATGTGAAGAAATCCCTTTGAGATTTCACTCCCAGAAGAACGGAAATTTAGTCGGTTTGCAAAAACGAATCCTGCGATATCCTTCGACTCAAATAAAGGAAAAGATCACCAGTTTAAGCGATCAATGTAAGTCTGACTTCTTTTGAACCGGTTGCAGGTGCAGTCGGCTCTGTCAAATCCCTCCTATGAAAATGTTTGCCAGCAGGATTTCCCCCCAAATTACAGCCTCTATTTGGTGACAAAACAGGACAACGAAGAAAATAGACAAAGGAAATACCGGGACCTGTTTACTGCTGCTAAAAAAACAACAAAAAAAACAAGGGGGGGGGGGATATTTAGATATCTATGATAGGCTTTGTTCTCATCTGCTTATTACAAAACAATGTGACAGTGTACAGAGCTTGACATTCTCCAAGTGCCTTTAAGTCTCACTAATCTTTCGGTTTGGATTGATGAAAATCCTCTGGAAAACCTCGAAGTAAGCTATTAAACGGTGATCCGCTCGTAAGCCCCTGTGGCCCGGAAAACCTTCTGTGACACTCGGGCCGCCGGATCAAAGCAGATTTCACTGCGATTCTTCCTGTAAACGACGTGACCTGTGAGCTGTAAAGATTAGACGCAGGAAACGATTTGTGGCGGGACAAATCCACGTTTGCATTGTGCAGCCGACTCTGCCTCTGGCTTTTGTTTGCGTAATGTCTGTTGAAAATGCAGCGTACATTTAGGAATATTTCAAAATGGGGAAGCAAATACAAACATTAGCAATATGTTAAAGGACAGAGCTTTTTAAGAACCTCACTGAATATGTGTGTTTTTTCTGTTGTATGGTTTATTGTTCATGAAAGATTGGCTGGAGCCAAAAACGATTGTCTTAATAGACTAGTTTCATCTGTGCCCTGATGTTTTCTAAGTTCTCAGGTTGGTATTGACAGACAGATTTGATCTATGAGTAAAATTGACAATCATCAGTTTGTGACTATTTGATAAGGGGTATAATGCGTTTTCCAGGAACATAGTGCAATTTTATGGCATAATTGAGTAACTATGTTACCTTCAGTTGTTGAAAGAAATTTAACTTCCTGATTTAATATCTTGAAATCGGGTCTCTGTCTCTTTAAGAAACTCCTGCTCTTTCTGAAACTCCGCCTTCAGGAAGTCATTACAACATGTCTCCTCTATTAACCCTTTAACGAGGGTCAGCGTTGAACTGAGAAGAAGCTCGCATAATGGAACAGTAAATGTGCAGTTTCACCGGGTGTTTACTAATTTCTGCTGGCTAGTCTGAAGGAGCTGAGCAGGGGAGGAGCTGCTCTGTGAGGCAGAAGCTAGAAAACTGCAGCTCTGAGGAGAAGCTTCGTCCTTGAAGGCGGGGCTAGGTCCAAACAGGCGTTTTGATCGGCTGAACGGTTGCCACGGGAGATTAAAGGATTTCTCAAAAATTGCATGACCTTCTTAAAGAGGCAGAGGCCTGATTTCAAGGTGTTAAATCACCTTGAAATTTCTTTTCAAATTTTTTTTCAAGTCATATTTGAGGTTACTAGCATCTCTGCAACAACTTAAGGCAGCGTAGTTACTTGACTGTGCTATGAAATGACACTATGTGGCTGTAAAAACACACAACACTGCCTCTTTTAAGTGCTCGCACCTGTGGAGTGTTTTAAAGTAATCACCTACAGCTGAGAACATTATGTTAGCCTAATTTTTTTACTTGTCAGTTGCCATGAAAAAGATTAGTTCCATTTGCTAAATGACAAATGGAACGTGCAAGATGGGTTTTTTTTAAATGGAAAATCTTCTTGCCAGCTGAACGGTGGTGCAATGGGCAGCGAGAAGGTCCTCGGTGTGAAATCCTGACTTTCTGTATGGGTCGGTTCTGTCCAGGTTTTCTTCCACAGTTTAAAAACCTGACGCGCCTGGTTGTTTGTCTTTATTGTCTCTAGGTTGCCCTATGATGGACTGTCAGCGGCAACCCTTTTGGGGTTTGTCCAACGTCTTAGCAACTGCAGGAAATGGGTGCCAACCTCTGTACCCATGGCAGGGACAAGCTGTTACAGACAATGGATGGAATTTTATTTTTTTTTTGCATTTCCTTTAGCGTGTGTAAGAACTTCTTTTTTAAATTAAATGAATTTGGTAAAACCTTTTGGGTATTCTTCCTCTGCCCACAATAGTTTGCTTCTGGCAGAACAGAAGCATCTAAGTCAGGTTTCCTTTTAGGCTGCCTTGCTCACAGGCACCTCTCCAGCTCTGCCCACAAAACATTGACGTTGTTCTCATTGAGAAGAGAAAGCAGTTGGTACTGATAAGTTCAAGAACATGGTCTGGATGGGATGGTGAAAAGTTGTACTAGTTATTTTTGTTTTAAATTTGACAATAACGAAAAGAAAAGGGAAAAAAAAGGGCGCTGAGGAATTTGTATACTCATCTGCTAAATATTTAGTGGTGGCTTGAAAAAAAAAACCCAGTGAATGTTCAATTTGAGTAAATATACTGTTTAGTTTTTATTTGCCTGGTTTCGGGTCCCGAGCCAGACCTTTTCCAACCATCAGCGGAACGCCAACACCTTTTTCCTCTTTCCTTTTCCTCCCATTTTGCCACCTTCGCCTTCATTGCAAGCCAATTGATTGTTTTAATAACCGCAATCAACACAGCTGCATCTGAGTCACAAAGAGGCAAGAAGAAGAAAAAAAACACAAGAAAGGCTTTTGTTTTACGCGCAGATGATCCGTATGGCAGCCATGACAGCAGAGCGTTAGAGCAAGGCATCGCTGTGGAACATTTGAGTGCAGCGTTCGTCTGTCTTCCATTGTTCAGCGTTTCAGTTGGGAGACTTTAATTTCCTCTTCGGAAATAATTGGGAGGCAGTGAGGGAGTTAATTGTGTTTTTCCGATGATGAATCATCAGGAAGTTTTAGCGGACCCCTCCTGACCACACACGCCACCACACACTCATGAAAGCAAACTGAAAGCACATGCACAAGCCACAAATTCTCCCAAACAAGCAAATCTGCACATATTTTACAAAAATGATCTGTCGCTCTGTTATGCACAACCTCATGCTGAGAAAGATATAAAAAAAAAGGAAATCAAACAGATAAGCAAAGGATCCCACAACATCCAACTCCTCCACAATATCGTCCATCTGTTCTTTCCCACTCGTTTTTTTCTTCTGATTCAAAAGATTAGAAGCCCAATTAGTAAAGCTCTCACGCCAGGTGTCGCCACTCTGGGAACTGTCCTCGTTTCCCCAAAAAAAAAAAAGGATTTCTCCCACGTTGTGGCCAGTTTTGGAGCAAAGGATCTGCCGGGCTGCTGATCTGGCTGAGAAACAATGCAGCGCTGTCTGAAGAGGGGCAACAGACGGAAGTAGCAGAGGTAGTGCTTTGCCCCCTCTGTGTGACCCACACGGAGAGGTGACATCATGGCATCAGTCTGGAGGCCACTGTAGCTTCCAGAAGAAGGAGGAAGTGTCGTTGAGAATCACAATCACTTTAAGTGATTGGAAGGAGCAGCAGAAAAGCAAAGTGGAACAAAGTAAAGTTAAACACAATCATTTTGAGTTTAGTTCGATGAGTCCTTATTGTATCTGTTCAAGGAGTTGGATTGTTCTTAATTTAGCATATGTGGAAGAAATGCTGTGATTTGACTAGCTTTATTAATCCATTTTATTAGCAAATTTGTCAGTAAAATTTCTGCTTTACTAAGATAAATTCTGTTGGTTTAATAATGTGTTATTTAGTAATAAAACTTTAAAACAACAACAACAAAAACACGTGCCTCCTATTCACTATGTATCAATCGCAGCAATGTTTCACAGGAGCATTGTGATTGGCTTTAGCAAGAAATACTGACCTCTGATTGGCTTGTCAGTTTAAGTCCCACCCCCTAAAATCTGAAACTGTTGACTTTAACATTAAATACACCTTTCTCAACAGGCGAGGGCGCACTTTCTCCGTCTATAATCAGACATTTAAGCGACTTGAAACCATTCCTCCCTCCCTGGCACCTCCAAACCCGGGCCCCCATCCGACCCGGGCCCGGGGGCAGCCGCCCACCCAGCCCCCCTATATCTCCGCCCCTGCACATAAACATATGTTTTTTTGTTTGTTTGTTTGTTTTTCAAATATTTAATGTTTTTTAATTTATTTTGAATGTGGTATTTGTAGTAATTTATCCTAAGGTTTGTTTCCATGTTGTATAATGATTTTTCTCTTAGGGAGCAGTGGACAATTTTGAATGTTGCTTCTGTCTAACACCTGAAAAGTGAAACCATAAATCACATCACATTAAAACATTTGATTTTATTCACTAATATAGATGTACTGGTATATATTTATACCAATGCTCACTAGAGATGGGAACCCCCGCGACCCTGCATAGATGAAAGCAATGCATGTATGGATGTTCATCAGACCAGGAGCATAATCTCCTTGAAGATAATAAACAATAACTCTGAATGTGACAAGCAGCCAGCAACACAGATACAAAGCTGGATAAATATAATCTGTCAGGCAGAAGAAACATTGCACAGGTTCTTGTGTAATCACACTGTCCTGTCAAGAATATGTTTCAAGTGTTAACAATGTCTTTGATACACACCTGCCTCTAATGGTTTTTATTTAAAAGGACAGCGTGATCACTGTTATTTCACGTTATTAAAGATGCGCTAAACCAATGCCAAGCTTCTGTTGTTTGGCTCAGAACAGATCTGAAGCATGCCTGTGTCAGTTTATTAGTCAAATATATAAGTCTTGTTATTACCTGTTAGCCAGCATGTGATGGCAGAAAGACAGAAATTCTCTCCTGTGTTGAGACTTGTGACCTGGCTTTGCTCCCCTTTTCATCAGACTTCATTATCATCCACAATATAACTGTAATGAAGGCTTTAAAAGTTCAACACAAGCGCTGAACAAGATACAGCTTGAAGGGCTGAATGTACGAGGGATCAACGTCAAGCTGCAGCAGCTATAAAAACTGATATTGCTTCAGCTTTGTTTTGGGATGTTAGGAGGCACTACCATATGGCCTGTTTATTTTAAGCTGTCAGTTCAACATCAGCTACAACTGAAAACAGATATTTTCAGCTCTGCCAACAAGATTTCTATCAGACTGAGATCAGAGTTTTGTGAAGCCCACTACAAAACACTCACTTTGTGTCCGTTAGCCACTTTGTAGCTAATTTGATAGCATGCTAGGGTCATTATCCATTTGGAAGACCCATAAGTGCCTAATGGTTAACTTCTTGTTTATTTATTTATTTTTCGGTAATGTCTTTCCTCGTGATTCCATCAATTGTGTGATCTACACTAACACTTCCTGCAGTAAAACATCACCACAACATGATGCTGTCATTGTTGATAAAGATACTCTATCAGCTTTAGTCACTTCAATAGATTTTGAGTTTATGTTTTGTGGTTGATCTGCACAATTTCCACCAAACATGGGAATCTCAGGGATTCTGTATATTCATCAAAGTAACTGTTTGAACAGATAAACATGTCAAGTTGGAGATTCAAATGAAGCATAAACCAGTCTTAAGGGAAATGTACCTCCTGTCAGAACCTTACAAAGCCATGACATCCTCATCTGGGCTTTCCCAAATTTCTTAGAAGTATGGTAATTTTAGTTAATGTAAAATTCCAAATTTAAAGAAAGTAATACAATTCTACATAGTTCTCATTTTTTTGACATGTAGATAAATAAATGATTTGCTATATTTGATTTACTTATTACCAGATCAATCGGTTTAGTTGCCTGATTAAAGACCATGACTGTGTAATCATGGTATGAGTGGATGAGAAGTTGGAATAGGTTTGTAATAAAACATTGTTTAATGCTAATATATTAATGTATTAATGAATGGTGCTGATCATTTGCTTGCATTCAATGACAGCAATGTACTTACTTTACAACTTATAGTTTATAATAAACACCACCACTATGATTCACTGTTTTAAACTGTTATTATTTTGTTGTGACTTTCACCTATTTATCTGCTAATTTCTAACCTATTCTTATTGTGCTGTACAGTCAGGTGTAATGCAATGACAATATGAATAGTTTATATTGATGAAATAAACAATCACGATTAAAAGAATTTCCAGTTAATCAGACAGGTTACCAATCAGTCGTCATGCTGTAATTTGAGTCAACAAGTGACCAAAATACAAACAGATGAAACCAAGTCAGGAAGAGGTTGAATGTAACCGCTGATGTTATGGATGATATGCAAAAGGTTTTGATTAAAAGTAAGTTATGCTGCCCTCTGGAGGTCAAACTAAGTCTCTTCCTCCTTTTTACTAGGACTGACAAAACACATTTAACCAGTTCTGTCTTACAAAAACTTGAGTAAATCGAT
This sequence comes from Poecilia reticulata, assembly GCF_904066995.2. Lineage (NCBI taxonomy): Eukaryota > Metazoa > Chordata > Actinopteri > Cyprinodontiformes > Poeciliidae > Poecilia > Poecilia reticulata. The sequence goes on along the minus strand of NC_088830.1, from coordinate 7,492,997 downwards.
GGATTAATAAAGGCATGTCTTCCATTGGCAGCTGATCTTTAAACAAATTTACTATTATTTTTCTAGACTCTACTGTCAGAATTACACAGAATTCTGACAGTAGAGACTTCTACTGTCCATCTTCCATTTTCTCCCTCTTCTGGATGTTCATCAAAGTTACATTTGCTCTCACAAATATTGTTTCATGCACTTCTTTGTCATGTTTTTGGACTGTGGGAGGAAACCAGAGTACCCGTAGAAAACCCACGCATGCACAGGGAGAACATGCAAACTCCAAAGACCGGGAATCGAACCCAGAACCTTCTTGCTGCAAGGCAACAGCTTAGAGATGTGCTGATCAGGTTTTTTCCTGCCAATACCAATCACCCATGAGGGCCGATCACCGATAACGATCACATAATTATTATTTTTTTTTTTATCATAAACACTACCGGTTACATTATGTGGAAAAAGGAACCATCAATTCATCTTAATTTAGACAAAAACTTGTTTTTAATAAGTTTTTCCAAGAAGAAAACTAAACAAAACAGGCATTCTGCAAATTGTACTGCTATTGATGATACTATCTTTAACAGACTGATAACATATGAAGGCTCTGAAGAGGCTAAATAAGGTAAAGAGCCAAAATAAAACCTCTCAACATTGCCAAAAAATTCAAGTATAAAACTTAACATTCAAAGGCAAATACAGGATCCATTACAATAAACAATCCAGACTTACTGAATGAAAACTTCCTGATAGCATGGCGGCTAGCTGATTACTGCTAGTTCTGAGTGGCTGTTTCTGACTGAGCGGAGTAATTATGCAGAACAGGGAGGAGATCGATTATTTTTTTAGAGATTATCTGTCTCATGTTAGGTCAGCGAAAGTTTTAATACGTTTGTAAAATGTATTTTTTTAAGTTAGATGCTGCAGCTTTAAACAGAGGTTCGGTGTGAGAGTCACTACCAGGTGGAGCAGAAGCGGCGCTCCGTCTGTGAAATATTACTACCTGTAGTGCGTAGCAGCGGTTCAACAGCGAGAGCAGAACCAGCGTCTTACATCGCAGCTCGAAGACTTAAATTATTTTGCTGATTATTTGTTTAGCTTTCTGACCATCATGCAAATCCGGGTGAGTGTTTGTAGCTGTGCGCTGCTTTACCTGCTATCTGATCCTCCATATGTCTTTTTTACTGCAGTGAGCCTCGATGTAGCCAAACTCGGTCAAGTATGGCATTGTTTTTATGCCATATTAGATTCGTCGTGTTGATGCATTTTGACGTGCTTCAATTTTCCGCCGCAACACGCAAACTTCCCCATTCACTCAGTGCGTTATAGTTCCACATCGCTTAGGATTTGTTGCTGCGCGTTTGCACAGTGTGAAGGAAAGAGGAGACCAGCTGCACAGGCAGGCTGAGAAATGAGAAGCAGGTGATCGGTTTGTGTGATCGGCAACAAGAGACCGTGATCGGCGATCACCGATCATACACTTTTTCACGGAAATCGGCCGATTATGATCGGTGGCCGATCGATTGGCACACCTCTACAACAGCTCTACCAACTGTGCCACTGTGCAGCCCGTGTCCTTACACATTTTCCTGAATTTAAGTTTTCTTGAATCATAACAATACTAAATACCACTCACACCAGGAAGCGATGAGTGGTACGTAAGCAAGGGTTCAATGAAAATTTGGAGCAAAGTAATGAAGGAGAGCGTTGGAGGCTTAGAGAGAGCATTGGAGGGTGGACAGGTTGGCTTGCAGGAGGATGATGATGAGCATCCTCACTGCCACAAGTAAGGAAGATCCAGAGGCTGGGTTTTTTATGACATTTTTAAGGTATGGCACTAGAGGCCTTTACTCAACAGTAGATTGACAGAAAGAGGAGAAGAAATGCAGCCAATGGCCTTTGAATCAAAGCAGGTACAACTGCATTGAGAACAGTAAGCTCTGTATGTAGTGCGCCTGCCCTACCACTATGGCAACATGGCGTCCCTACACCCAGAGGCTTATGCAGAAGTGAATAATGAGGAAGTCCAAGTAGTGGATTCAAATAAAATGACAACTGATTCATATAGCGAAGAGACCTTACAATGAAATCATTCATTCCCATTCACACACATGTATTGCTGATGACAGCACGGTACTGGATTGTAGCCTCAGCTGCCCTGTGGCACACCGAGAGAGGCAAGGCTGCCATGCATCGCAGCCACCAGGCCCTCTGACCACCACCAGCAGGCAATGTGCATGAAGTGTGTTGCCCAAGGACTGAGAAACTGAGCGGGGGCTCGAACTGACGACCCAACAATTGCAGGATGATCTCCTACCAACAACGTCCATAAACAAAGGGGAACACCATAAAGGTTACCTTAAGGGAATGGAGCAGAAGAAGATGATTAGCGACACAAAGGGCTGCCAGACACTCTCGGACAAAGAGTGTCTGGCAGCCAACTTCTCTTATCCTCATGCTGATAATCAGGAAGTTCATCAACAATAGTGCTCAACCTTCAGTGGAGATCTGCAGTTCCAATACAGGGAGAAAAATCACCCCACAAACACAACAACCCAGGTTCCTAAGAGCATTATGTTGGGATGATTTGCTGCACTGGGGACTGGTACACTTCTCAGAATGGATGAAAGCATAAGGAAAAAGGATTATGAAAAAATACTGAAATAAGGATGTTAATAGTTCTCTGCAAATGGGTCATCCATATAGACCAGTGTTTCTCAACCTTTTTTGGGCCAGCGCCCCCCTAGCCTTTATCCAGGTCCCTCACCGCCCCCCACCAAAGAATTTGCAGGCTACTTTGCACTGACCATTATTTTATCATTAATATTACTATCACTATTGTAGATGTTTTGATTTTTATGCTTGTTTCTGTATTTATCATCAAAAATAATTTCCCAGAGAACAAAAGTCATGGGAATAGAAATTATTTTCACAGGCGTCTATGAAAAATGCAATGAACATTCAAGTTAAAATTGGTAGGCCTAACAGCAGCCAATCAGAGTGGAAAAAAATTCTTATTTTGTGCCATTTTCTAGTTGTTAAATATTCCACAAAATGACCAGATAAAAGATGTTTAACATGCCAGTTTAAACTTTGATCTATTTGCAAAACGACTGAGCTCTGCAACATTAAAACATGGATAGAACTGTAACTACATTAATCATAGCTCTTCTTCTCTTCAGTGTCTGTCGGTTTCTGGTGGTGCAGCTCTGTGCTGCCTTCAGGAGAATGGGACATCAGAGTATAATCCATAAAACTTCACCCTCATGGCATTTATTGTGCAAACCAGAGCTTTCAGTGGAAAAACAAAGTTCCAGGTCCTTTTAATGCCATACAAATATGAGACAGAAACATGGATTATATCTTTATATAGACCTGTCTATTGATTTATAGATTAATAGTTTTACTGGACAGAAATTACAAAGAACAAATTTGGTTCTTAATCAAATCCTAATGAGTCAAATTGAAAGTGTCATGGAGTCGTCAGCCTCATGACATTAACACTGACATGATAAATAATATTGAAGAAATAAATATATCAAATCTAATTAAAAACAAATAAGTGATAAGTTCTTTACTGTTATGATCTGTAAGATATATTTATTCTCAGTACTAGATGTGGTCTCATCAAACCCATGGCACTTCAACAATATTATTTTACCTTTTATCTGGAAATAGTGTCTGTTTATTCTTGCCATACAGTCCTATGTATTAATTATTGCTGGAAAGGTCTTGCCATACCAGTTTATTCCTCTGTATTTACTTTGGTTTCTTAGTTTATTCTTGCATTTGGTTCTTCATTCATTTCCATTTAGTTTCCTTTGATTAGAATTGTCCTCTCTTGGTTTATTGCTATGTCCACTTTAGTTTCTTTCCTGTTGCTAGATTTATTTTATAATTTATCCATTATAAGACGAATAATATAAGACAGTTAATCCAAAGCGTAAGACCAGGCTAGTTACAAAAAGCTTTAAGGACAGAAAAGTCATGTTTTGGAGTCACCCTCACATAATCCAGATTTCAGTCCCTTAAATTCTTTGTGGACAGAGCTGAAATAGTTTGAGTGAGCAAGGTGCCCCACAAACCTGACTCGCTTAAGCCAGTTCTGTCAGGAGGAACGGGTACCAAAAACAAACGAAACAACAGGACATGCAAATCACAATGCTACCTTATAGCACGGAAATATATGCAAGCTTTTGAAATAAAAGAAAGTAAACAGAAATTCTCTCTTTCTCTCCAACTATTCCAGCATTTAGAACGTAAAAAGAATCTTGCTGGTCCTAAATGGAAAAAAAATAAGTGTGTGTTTGTTACATCAAAAAACTTGCATTTCTGTTTTCTTCATGGTAAAAAAAGAAAGTTTACTTTTCATTAACATTTACATTAATCATATTACCATTGTGTTTATTTTAAAAGGCTAAATAGGACATTAATGGATTTGGTGAAAGAGAACATGACGTTTATTGGTGTAAAAGTAGAATACACAGATGGTGAAACCAACTGGAGGCAGATGATTCTCTGTGGCGACTTCTGAAGGAATAATAGAAAAGAGAAGAATTCTACCACTTCATTTTTGGTGTAGACAATATAATATGCAAGAGAGTTTAGTTAAGTTTAGTTTTTTTCAAGTTATTCTTTTTATTTATGTTTGTGCATATGTGTCATGGCAGTTTTAGTTCATTTACTTGATGTGAAATAACTGCTGCTGACTGTAAAACTCATCAGAGTGCTGTTTTTACTGGTGGTTCAATGCTGATACAGGAAGTGACATTTGAGCTATGGAAACTGTGGTCAGCTTGTGAGATGCAGTACATTCACACATAACAGCAAACACTCTTCAGTTCTACATAGCGGTAAATTAGACCAGTCAAGTTTGAAGTACTTCCCATTAAGCAGCAGCTGGAATTGGCTCATAAGAATTGAAATATTCAACAACAGTCATGATGGTGTCTAAAGCTGGATGTATGTTAACATTTTACATTCTGTACATCTCTGGTAAGGACAAGTGTTTTTCTTTAGAATTTTAAAGCACGACTTCATTTGTATTTTTCTTTTCATAAAAGTAAGAATTAGACTTTCAAAGTTATTTCTATTGAGTTCTTTATAATCACTGTGAGCTTTAATAATAAATCAAAATGATCAAAGATAACGTATTAACGTCCTGAGAAAGTAACGCATTACAGATCTTTAACAAGTGCAAATCAAATCTTTGTTTCAGGTGTCAAAGGAAAACCAAACAGCGTCTTTGCTTTGAAAGGTTCATCAGTGAATCTGAGCTGCTCGGCTCCACGTTCAGCTGCAGACATCAAATGGTACATTGTGAGCAAGAGTGATGCAGGATATGTTTATATTGATGTTTCTGCACATAAAAATTATAAAAAGTTAATAATTTCAGAAGATAGTTTCACTCTGACAATCAGAAATCTAACAGAGTGTGAGAGAAAACTTTACTGCTGTAGTGAAACTGTTCCTAAAGAGAAACCAGATGAAACCGACAGCTGTCAGCAGAACAGCATTCAGCTCCAGGTCACAGGTATGGAGACACATACAAAATATATTTGAGTTATTAAAAAATTGATTAGTATTAGTAATTGATTTGTATGTTTTTATCAACAATATCTCAGAGCTTCATGTAAAGGTGTTTCCTGCCTCAGAGGGACAGAAAGTGACTCTGATGTGCTCAAGCAGCTGTTCTCTGACTGAAAGCCCTGCAGCCTTCATCTGGTACCAGAACGGAGAGTTCCTCTATGAGGACTGGTCCCCCTGGTACCAAGAGCTGGTCAGCAGTGACCAGGCAGTCAGATACTCCTGTGCTATCAAAGGCTACGAGGATCTCAGAGCTCCTGACGTCTCAGTGGGTCAGTGACCAAGATTAGTTTATTTTCTATCTCTTCTGGTCAGACACTTCCTGATCTCTGGTTCTGTTCAGATTCTGTCTCAGGGAGCTGCTTCAGTGTGACCTATGCTGGAGGCAGGATGTGTTCCTACAAATCAGAGAAACAGTCCTGCTCCATCACGTTTCCTACAGGTGATGACACAATCTGCTGGTTTTACATCTGCTCTAATTGCTCTAAAGTGACTATAGAAATATTAATACTTTCTTATCAACCTGTTCACACTATCTGCTTACAATCGTCTTTAAAATTCAATAATTTGTATTGTCAACATAAAAAGTAAATATTTGAAACATGTTCATTATGTCCCAACAGAAGTTTGTGTTGAAAGGACAGAATCCAACAAAGACCATTTCAAGATGACCTGCAGCTCCAGCTGTTCTCTGACTGACAATAAAACTTCATTTCAGTTGTATAGAAACACAGAAAGTTATACACAGAAAGTTAATCAAAACATTCTAGTTCCCATCTCATCACCAGAGAGCTTCTTCTGTACAGTGAAGGATCATCATGATCTGCATTCTAATGAAGTTTGTGAGTATGAATGAATCTGTAGTATTGATATAATGATTATTGTAACATTTTTGTTTATTCAGAATCATTTTATGTTTTAATTTGAACAATAATTTTCATGTATTATTTTCTCATATTCAGGTGTTAATGGCAGCGACTGCTGGAGTGTGAGTTATGACAGCAGGAGAATCTGTGCCCTGAAAGGTTCATCAGTGAACATCTCCAGCAAATACTCACATCCTGAACACCAGCAGCCACAGACTAAACGCTGGTATAAAGTGAAGATACATACAAAGCTGGAAGAAGAAGAACTGATGGAGAATAAAGGAGATGTGAATTATCAGGATGACATGAAGAACCAACACATCCTCAGATTAAACAACCTGGAGGAGAAAAACTCAGGAGAATACGAGTTCAGAATGAAAACAGAGCAACGGATATGGAAATCAATTGAATTTCCTGGAGTTACTCTGATAGTAACAGGTAAATATGATGATATTTTACATGTAATGGGTTCTCAGCTAAATGTGTTATTCTTACACTCCATTGTGAAAATGTTCATGTTACAAAATTTTAAATCTAAGTCTGGAATTATGTTTAGCTCAACATAACGTTTGTACATTTAATTAACATTTCATATCTTAAATATGAGAATAATCCAGGGGTGGGCAACTCGAGTCTCCTGCAACTTTTAGATGTGTCTCAACTTCAACACACCTGAGTCAAATAATGAGGTCATTAGCAGGACTCTGGAGAACCTGCCTGCTCTTAGGAGGTGATTCAGATGTGTTGGACCAGGGAGACATCTAAGAGCTGCAGGACACTGACCCTCCAGGACCAGGATTGCCCACCCCTGCAATAAACCATCCTGTAGCTGGAGGTAATTTATAATAAAATTACTAAACTACAGTTTAGTTGCATCTTTTGAGCCTGTTCTCATAGAACTACTTACTAACTTTTACTCATCTGTTCACTGATTAGTCCAACTGTCTTCCAGATCTCCTGGTGGATGTGCGACCTGCTGCAGAGGTCACTGAGGGTCAGAGAGTCACATTGACCTGCAGCACCAGCTGTCCTCTCAGTGAAAACACAAACTACATTTGGTACTTGAACAGTCGGCCTCTGAGTCTGACTAAAACGCCAAACAAACATCTGATTATAGATGCAGTTAGCAGTCAGGATGAAGGAAACTACTCCTGTACTGTTGAGACGATCAGCTCAGCTGGAAAGACTCTGACTGTACAAAGAAGAAGAACAACAACAACAAGATCCACTTCAGCATCAACAGTAAACTGGAAACCAGGAGCTGCCAGAATCTCTGTTTCTCTCCTGGTTTGTTTACTTCTCACTGTGTTTGTGTTTTGGTGAGTATCACAGCGCCGCTTCTAGTCAACAACATTTTACATTAATTATGAATCTGAACTGGATGATTTATCTCAGTTTATCTGTTTTACCAACCAGGAAGTTGAGGACCTTCTGTCAGTGTTCTAGAAGTGAAGCTGCTGTCAGCATGGAGGAGGTAAGGCTGCATAATCTGGTTCTTTGAAAAAATATCCATCACATAATCGGTTTCTATTCAGATGTGTGTTCATATTCCTGTGCATTATTTTACATTGTTATGAGGGATAAATTTTTGAGTTGAATTTAATGATTTTTTTTTTTATTAGATAAACTCTGACCTCCTTTATGAAAATGTTCAAGTTTAAGTCAGTCAGCAACGAACAACATAAATCATCTTCCCTTCACCATCATACAGTTTCAAGAACAAGATTATGTCTCCTCTCTCTTCTGTACATTGAGAATAATATTTCCTTATGCCTTTGATCAAAACAACAACAAACATAAAAAATTCTGTAAATAAATTAAATGTTCTCTGCAAATAGATGCAAACCACTCAGCGCCATAATGAGGGTGTTGTTGCTGAATTAGATCCAGAATGTATCAGCTTATTGCACATTTAGAATCTGGAACATGTTTTTGTAATGATGAAGCAACAAAAACAGAAAAAAAAAAAATCAGTGTCTGGATTTATTTTATTTCATTTCGTTTTATTTTGCTCTACTTTGGCAACGATGGCTTATAAATGATTTAGACATTTATACAGCGTTATTATTGTTCATTATTCATGATTTCCATTTCTGTCTCTGGTAGATTTGCTTATTTGCTATTATATTGTACTGGATGTAAATAACATTAAAGGTAGAAAAAAGTAATCAAGTATTTTTTTATTGACTCGTTTATGCGTCACATAAACTTGACCTTATAAGAGGAATGTTTACAGTGTTAGAGTCACAGAAATGAAAAGAAGAATAAATTTAATCACGATTGAGGCACTGGTGGTTCAAAGTACAGCAACAAAAATATTCATGTTGTTCCATGTTTTTCTCTTTAAATGCTTAATGTAAAGTCTGACACTTGGCTGCATAATTGAAGACAATACGGACACAACATTTAATGTATTAACAAAACATTGTATAATGAAGATACCAGGTCAAAAAGCAGCTCAGTCAGCTGCCATTCATCCATGTGGAGAAGCTCTGAGGAGGGGAAATGTTGACTAAATGCTTTTAAAAACAGAATTTTACTCAGTCATCCTCTGTCTCAGTCAGCAGAAACATTTAGCTACCTGCTGTTTACCAAAGAAATCACACATTTTAAGAAGGTTCATATTTTTTCTTAGAAAAGAAATGCTAAGATTTTTATCTGCAAAGACACAGGAATCAATGACAAATGAACAGATTAACTTATAAATGCATGAAAACAAATGGAGAAAATGTAGAAAACAAGCAGCACAGATGTTCAAGGAAGAACTTGTGTCTCAAGTTCAGAATACCACAAATAACCTTCAGTGGTTTGACAGCGATACTTTTGATCATATCTGCATAGAGGCAAAAGCTCTGATGCTTAATTAGTGTTTTAAATATGTATGTGTGAAGATTGTGAGATGGAAACCATGATGGTATTTTTAGTCCAACTTATCAAATATGCCTAAGAGGTTTTTACCCGAAGAAGAGAGAAAATGGCAGCTGAAACTGACACAGTGTGGGCTTTTTCTGTCTGAACAGTTTCACAGCTACTTCTTGTTGCTTCTCCTCTGTGTTGGTAGATGAAGAAAACTAAAAAAATGTCCTTCATTATAAACCTTGTACACCTCATATAGACAGCAGATAGAAAGGTCAGAGATGAGGTCAAATGATGCTACTTTTATTACCACTTGATATGTCAGTAAAACATGTTTTATTGATTTTATTATTATTTTGTGCTTGTTTTGTTTGGATCAAACTAGTCAGTCATGATATGTTCATTCATTTTAATCTAATTAACCATATAGCAATTACTTTTTTACCCTCCTCTGCTATTGACTTATAAATTTTGAGCCTGGTCCTCTACATCACATAACACACATTATGTCTGTTTTTCTATTTCCTCTGCATCTTCTTCTCCAAAAACATGTTTGGTGTCAATTTCTTGTTTCTGTGATTCAGTATCTACTGTCGGTGAGTTTTTCTGATTATGTTAAGATGCAGCTTTGTGTCTTTGTGTTCTACTAAAAACATTAGGAACTCAAAAAACATGAACTTTTAACAATAAATGAATTTTAAAACAGTATAAATCAGTAACAGAAGTAGTGATGCAGTGTCTCAGGTTATCCACTAGAGGTCTCCTCTTTCTGAAAGGAAAATGATAAAGTAGGAAGTGACTGTCAAGTTTATCAGACAGATTCACATGAAGCAGCTTTCATTAGACGTTGTTGAGCTGAACTGTTCTTCCTTTGAATATTTTAATAACCTTTCATTAAACTGCAGCTGGAATAAGGCAAATAAATCAATTCTAGCATTATTTTAATAGCAGAATTCAACAACAGTGATGTTTTTATCAGCAGCTGGATGTTTGTTGATGGTTTATATTCTCTGCACCTCATGTAAGTAGAACTGCTTTAACTGTTTTAATGGAATTTTGTAAGTTTGTGATCAAACATAGATTTGACTTGTTGAACCTCAATGCAGCATTTAGAAAATTGATCACAACCAATGGCTGGTTGATAAATGTATAACTTTTTAGGAAATTACAGCAAAAACAGGAAAGTCAAATGTTAGTTGATCAAATCTTTGTTTCAGGTGTCAAAGGAAAACCAAACAGCGTCTTTGCTTTGAAAGGTTCATCAGTGAATCTGAGCTGCTCGGCTCCACGTTCAGCTGCAGACATCAAATGGTACATTGTGAGCAAGAGTGATGCAGGATATGTTTATATTGATGTTTCTGCACATAAAAATCATGAAAAGTTCATAATTTCAGAAGATAGTTTCACTCTGACAATCAGAAATCTAACAGAGTGTGAGAGAAAACTTTACTGCTGTAGTGAAACTGTTCCTAAAGAGAAACCAGATGAAACCGACAGCTGTCAGCAGAACAGCATTCAGCTCCAGGTCACAGGTATGTTTTTTGTTAAATATGTTTGAATTATTTAACAATATTATTCAATTGATGCTTGTTTTTTTATCAACAATATCTCAGAGCTTCATGTAAAGGTGTTTCCTGCCTCAGAGGGACAGAAAGTGACTCTGATGTGCTCAAGCAGCTGTTCTCTGACTGAAAGCCCTGCAGCCTTCATCTGGTACCAGAACGGAGAGTTCCTCTATGAGGACTGGTCCCCCTGGTACCAAGAGCTGGTCAGCAGTGACCAGGCAGTCAGATACTCCTGTGCTATCAAAGGCTACGAGGATCTCAGAGCTCCTGACGTCTCAGTGGGTCAGTGACCAAGATTAGTTTATTTTCTATCTCTTCTGGTCAGACACTTCCTGATCTCTGGTTCTGTTCAGATTCTGTCTCAGGGAGCTGCTTCAGTGTGACCTATGCTGGAGGCAGGATGTGTTCCTACAAATCAGAGAAACAGTCCTGCTCCATCACGTTTCCTACAGGTGAAATCTGCTGGATTTACATCTGCTCTAATTGCTCTAAAGTGACTATAGAAATATTAATACTTTCTTATCAACCTGTTCACACTATCTGCTTACAATCGTCTTTAAAATTCAATAATTTGTATTGTCAACATAAAAAGTAAATATTTGAAACATGTTCATTATGTCCCAACAGAAGTTTGTGTTAAAAGGACAGAATCCAACAAAGACCATTTCAAGATGACCTGCAGCTCCAGCTGTTCTCTGACTGACAATAAAACTTCATTTCAGTTGTATAGAAACACAGAAAGTTATACACAGAAAGTTAATCAAAACATTCTAGTTCCCATCTCATCACCAGAGAGCTTCTTCTGTACAGTGAAGGATCATCATGATCTGCTTTCTAATGAAGTTTGTGAGTATGAATGAATCTGTAGTATTGATATAATGATTATTGTAACATTTTTGTTTATTCAGAATCATTTTATGTTTTAATTTGAACAATAATTTTCATGTATTATTTTCTCATATTCAGGTGTTGATGGCAGCGACTGCTGGAGTGTGAGTTATGACAGCAGGAGAATCTGTGCCCTGAAAGGTTCATCAGTGAACATCTCCAGCAAATACTCACATCCTGAACACCAGCAGCCACAGACTAAACGCTGGTATAAAGTGAAGATAAATACAAAGCTGGAAGAAGAAGAACTGATGGAGAATAAAGGAGATGTTAATTATCAGGATGACATGAAGAACCAACACATCCTCAGATTAAACAACCTGGAGGAGAAAAACTCAGGAGAATACGAGTTCAGAATGAAAACAGAGCAACGGAAACAGAAATTAATTGAATTACCTGGAGTTACTCTGATAGTAACAGGTAAATATGATGATATTTTACATGTAATGGGTTCTCAGCTAAATGTGTTGTTCTTACACTCCATTGTGAAAATGTTCATGTTACAAAATTTTAAATCTAAGTCTGGAATTATGTTTAGCTCAACATAACGTTTGTACATTTAATTAACATTTCATATCTTAAATATGACAATAATCCAGGGGTGGGCAACTCGAGTCTCCTGCAACTTTTAGATGTGTCTCAACTTCAACACACCTGAGTCGAATAATGAGGTCATTAGCAGGACTCTGGAGAACCTGCCTGCTCTTAGGAGGTGATTCAGATGTGTTGGACCAGGGAGACATCTAAGAGCTGCAGGACACTGACCCTCCAGGACCAGGATTGCCCACCCCTGCAATAAACCATCCTGTAGCTGGAGGTAATTTATAATAAAATTACTAAACTACAGTTTAGTTACATCTTTTGAGCCTGTTCTCATAGAACTACTTACTAACTTTTACTCATCTGTTCACTGATTAGTCCAACTGTCTTCCAGATCTCCTGGTGGATGTGCGACCTGCTGCAGAGGTCACTGAGGGTCAGACAGTCACATTGACCTGCAGCACCAGCTGTCCTCTCAGTGAAAACACAAACTACATTTGGTACTTGAACAGTCGGCCTCTGAGTCTGACTAAAACACCAAACAAACATCTGATTATAGATGCAGTTAGCAGTCAGGATGAAGGAAACTACTCCTGTACTGTTGAGACGATCAGCTCAGCTGGAAAGACTCTGACTGTACAAAGAAGAAGAAGAAGAACAACAACAACAAGATCCACTTCAGCATCAACAGTAAACTGGAAACCAGGAGCTGCAGGACTCTCTGTCTTTCTTTTGGTCCTGGTACCTTTGGCTGTTTTCTTGTATAGGTGATTATTACAGCCCTGTTACTAATCATCAACATGTTAAACTCACTATGAACTCCAGCTTCATTATTTATGTATTTATCAATTTCACCAACCAGGAAATTCAAGCCCTCTCATCAGTCTTCTAAAAGTGAATCTGTCAACAATGTGGATGAGGTAAACCTGTTTTTTCTGCTTCTTTCTTTATCCACATATCATGCTATTAACATTAAGATGTTTCTTTTCACCTTTATTTCACTAAGAATGAAGATTTGCTCTCTTGAATTAAAAATGTAATATTTGTTTATTTTTCCTTAGATAAATACTGGTCATATGTATGAGGAGATTGCAGCTCAACCAGCAGAACAGGAACTTCATTACAGCCAGATAGCTTTGGAGAAAATAAACCCCATTTACTCCAGCTTCCAGCAGCACCAAGAGCAAGAGCATGTCTCCTACTCTGTGGTCAAAACAGGAACAAGCACAAATTCAGATTCAACCAGATAAAACTGTGAGTCTAACTATGTGTTGAGTTATTTATTTACTTTCAAGACAGTTTAATTGTGGTTAAAATGACAGTTTTATTAATAAACAAATAAAAAAAATATTGGGGCTGCACAGTGGTGCAGTTGGTAGAGCTGTTGCCTTGCAGCAAGAATGATCTGGGTTCGATTCCCTGCCTAGGATCTTTCTGTATGGAGTTTGCATGTTCTCCCTGTGCATGGTGGGTTTTCTCCAGGTACTCTGTCTTTCTCTCACAGTCCAAAAACATGACTGTCAGGTTAATTTGGCTTCTCCAAATTGTCCCTAGGTGTGTGTGTGCGTGGTTGTGTGTCTCTGTGTTGCCCTGCGACAGACTGGCGACCTGTCCAGGGTGACCCCGCCTCTCGCCCGGAACGTTATCTGGAGATGGGCACCAGTAACCCTCCCGACCCCACTAAGGGACAAACATGGATGGAAAATATATTGCTAGTGCCTGCAACCTGGTGTTCACTTCAGGCATTACTGTAAAAAAGAATTTCTGTGTTCAATCAACCAATCAATCAATCAATCAAATTGTACCTCACATTTCAGCAAGAAGGCATTTCAAGGTGATTGACATCATAAAAACACAAAGTCAAGCAATATAGAGTCAACAATCAAAACATTACATTAAGCCAAGTGTTATTAAATTCTTAGTCTATTATACTTCAGAGGCAAATCTAACCAGCTGGGTTTTTAGTCTAGATTTGAAGGCACTCAGTGTTTCAGCTGTTTAGCAGTTTTCTGGAAATTTGTTCTAGATTTGTGGTGGATAGAAGCTGAATGCTGCTTCTCCTTGTTTGGTTCTGGGGATGGAGAGCAGATGAGAACCAAAAGACCTGAAGGGACTAGACGGTTGGTACAACAGCAGCAGATCTTTAATGTATTGTGGGGCTAAAGCCGCTCAGTTTATTCTTTGAGCTACAGGGAGCCAGTGTAGGGACTTTAAAACTGGTGTTATGTGCTCTATCTTCCTAGTTTTAGTGAAAACACAAGCAGCAGCGTTCTGGATCAGCTGCAGCTGTTTGATTTCTTTTTTTTTTTTAGGCAGACCTGTGAAGACACTGTTGCAGTAATCAATGCGACTAAAGATAAACGCATGGATGAGTTTCTCTAGATGGCGCTGAGACATAAGTCCTCTAATCCTGGAGATGTTCTTCAGGTTCAGGTCAGAGTCCATCACTACTCCCAGGTTTCGGGCCTGATCTCTGGTTTTCAGTTGTAATAACTGAAAACCAGATTGATTCTAGTTTGCTCCTCTTTAGGTCCAAAGATAATAACTTCAGTTTTGTTTCTGTTCAGCTGGAGAAAGTTTTGGCACATCCACACATTGATCTGTTCTAAACATCTGTTCAGTGATTGGATGGGTTCAGAGTCACCTGGTGACATCGTGATGTAGAGCTGTTTATCATCTGCATAGTTATGGTAGCTAATCTTATTACCTGTTATAACTTGAGTCAGTGGGAGCATGTAATGTTGAATAAGAGGGTCCTAGGATTGAACCTTGGGGTACCCCACATGTGACTTTGGCTCAGAATGCATCAGCTTTGGGTTTTAAAGCATATTAGGACTCTGGGACACATATTTGTAAGAATTCAACTATAGACAGCAATTTTCAACATGCAAACTCCACAATAACAGATAAATTTGTTCTCATATATCATCATGTTCCTGTTGCTTGTTGATTCCTGGGCCTGACCCATTTCTTACTTGTTCTGATATCTACTATCGAAGTGCTTAAAGGGGCAGTATTATATATTTTCACATGGTGCCATTTTATAGCAGAATCAAGTAACTATGATACCTTCAGTTGTTCTAAAAATGCTTTAAATATTAAATGTCTTAAAATAAATTTGACTTCTTAATTTAAGGTCTTGAAATTGGGCCTGTACCTCTTTAAGAAACTCCTGCAAAGATAGCTTTTGGTAGTTTTGCCAATTTTATATTTGTCTTACTATTTTTACTAAACTTAAATGTATTTTCTATTTTTATCTATCTGTGGTGTTGTTTGTTGTGAAGCACTTTGGTCAGCTGAGACTGTTGTAACTGTGCTGTATTAATAAATTGTACTTTTACTTTGCTCTTTCCGAAACTCCGCCTTTATAAAGTGATTGCAACACTCCTTTTTTAAACCTTTCACATTGTTAAACCTTTAGTAATGTCTTTATCAGTATTACACTGGGAAGTAGCTCCTATAATGAGCTCAGCAGATGCTCAGCAGATGTTTGCTAATTGCCTGTAGCTAGTCTGAAGGAGCTGAGTGGTGAAGTTCCAGGGCTGCACTGTGAGGCGGAGCTCAGAAGCTGCAGCTCAGAGAAGGAGCTAGGAGCTTTGATCTCGAACGCGGAGCTACCTCCACCCAGGCGTTTTGAACAGCTGGTTGCCATGGAGATTAAAGGATTTCTCAAACATGTATGAATGAATCAATGCAAAACTTCTGGTATGTTGATGAGGGAATAACATTATAACATGACGTAAAGCTCAAAAACGTTAACTTTACATAAAACTGCCCCTTTAACAAGAGTTCTGCCCTTAAGTTTATGTGAAGTATAAAACATCCTGGCCAGAAAAGAATGTGATCCCAATCTCACCACCTGGAGCTAAAGAACTACTTTGTTCTTGTGAGTATTGACCTTAATGAATCTGTTTTCATGAGGTGTTTTAAAGATAAAACCAGTAGACACACACACTGGGAGAACAATTATTTTCTGTCACCTTGGTAACCCAGTATTTTACTGCTGGAATTTCATTCTATTTATTGCTTCTATTTAAAATTATTTAATCTTAGCTGTGTAAAAGCAAACATTTTAAAAATGTGTTCCTCGTGTTTAGGTCCCACTTGCTAAAAGAAAAGTGAATAGGACCAAATAAAGGTAAAGAGATGTAACTCAAAAAGTTATGTTCTGAATATGCTTGAGGTTGATTCAGCAAAGAGGATTTAGTTTTTTCTATCTGATCTGAGAATGTAATGATGTTTCTTAAGATGAGAGACAAGTGTGAAATGGACGCCCAGAAACCATATGACACAATTTTGATACAAAGATACTGAATTAAACCGAAACTTTTGTGAACATTTGTGTCTATTTTTTAAATCTTGTTTATTTTAACAACTGGTCAGCATTTACCCAGTAACTCTTCAGACCCAGTGCACTGATGAAAACACTTACTTGGCATAAGATACTTTTTGAGGAAGTGAAACCAGAGACTTTTTCATTAGAACTCTCTGTCACACTAACAACAAAAAAACAAGGTGACTAAAACTTTTCAAGGCGAACTAAAGAAGATAAAAACTAATTTCAATATGCTGTTGACACGTGCTTTCATCACACACCTGACCACTAATCTGGAAATATTTTTATCTGATTTTGAAACCAAAACTGAGGCATCAACATGTTGCAGAAGTTTATTTTGTGTAGTTCTTAAGTTTGCCGTTTTCTTAATGTTATAAAGGAATATTTTTTTAGGTAAAGTTATTGAAAATATGAGTTTCAGATCTTTTTGTTCAGAAACGTGTATTGTTTTAGGAGGGAAAGTGTAAAGTAATTTTATAAATTAGATTTAAAAAGGAATTCATTTTTTAGCATATTTCATTATTATTTAAAATAATCTTTGCAACATTAGCAACCCTGAACTAGGGGATTTTGATCATGTCTCGATGTAATTAGTTGGGTTAAATACTGGAACTCTTAAATTCCTTCTCCATTTATTCTGGTTGTGCTGCGCTGACATTTGCTTTTAGATACATAATTTACATTCATATTCAATGAATTACAATACACATTGTGAGGAGTCATTTGTCAGATTAAAAGTACATTTATAAAAATAACCTTTAGGAAGTTTTTTATAAAACCCACATGTTTTTAAAGAGTTTATTTTTTATTAGTCTGATGTAATCCAAAATGTTGTTTTTAATTAGCTGTTAGTCAAAAAAATCATCATAGCCAAGAGTAATAAAGATGTTAAAACATTAGTCTTTGTCCAATTAATTTATTTAATATGTGGTTGCACTGACCACGTTTTTATAAGTTGATTTTTTGTTTTCTGTGTGTGTGTGTGTGTGTGTGTGTATATGCGTGTGTTCTTTCAAGAACCGACAGTCTGTTGGGATCAAAAATTGCAATAAACTGTAACAACAAAACAGAAACATATCTTATGCCAGTAGTAATAAAATTTATTACCATAAGTAAACACCTCAATATGTGATAGAAAAAAAAAACAATACAAAATCATTATTTGCCTTTGTTATGTTTGCAAGTAGCAGCAGGTCACATGATCTGTTACATTTAAGTCTCTGCAAAAGTTTCCAGTTCACATTATGGAGACAAAACACTTGGAAATAGGCAGTAAG
Source organism: Poecilia reticulata (assembly GCF_904066995.2). NCBI lineage: Eukaryota > Metazoa > Chordata > Actinopteri > Cyprinodontiformes > Poeciliidae > Poecilia > Poecilia reticulata. The sequence continues at coordinate 7,475,095 of NC_088830.1, read as the reverse complement.
GAGTGTAGGAGTGCATCTAAATAATACAATATTAATTACCTATAAATGAATACAAAGGATGATATGTGGAAAGAAAACATTACGGACATGTAAGGCAGAGCTGGTGAGTCTTCACAGCTGCCCTACATGGGTAATGAAAATAACCTTCAGCGGTTTCAGGTGGTTAGTTTAGACAACGCCGACACAGAAACAAAACCTCTGTAACTCCAGTGGTTTTGTAAATATGAGTGTTTTGATATGTGAGGGTAAATGAAAACGTCGCTTGAACCGTTTGTCTTCAAGAGAAGGAAGCGGCAGCAGCCGCTGACGGTTTCTGTGTCCGATTCTGTTTTTAACCACTTCCTCCATTGTAAGAGGTAAAAACACTTACAATAGAGATACGTGTTTTTATATCTGTGGAAAGTTTTTATACTGGGGAAGTTTTTCTCCGGTTTATATAAAAACCGGAGAAGTTTTTATGTAAACTCTTAGTAGTTTATATAAAAACTGTGAACCTGGTAAAGAAAGAAAACACGGTCAGTTATAAGGTCAGTGCTACTCGTCTCTCCTCTTCATAGATTCATGCCAAGTTACTTTCAGTGTCAGATTTCTGTCAGGTTTAAAACTTCTTTTCACACTTATTTCAGTCGAACGTTTCAGTGGTTTGTTCTTGCACAGACCCTTCAGGAAGCACCAAGAATCGTTGGTTCCCTTAGAACAGTGGTTGTTCTTGTAGCTTGTTAAATATTCATAGGTTTCTATCTGTGGTCCCTCTCCGTCGTCTCTTTCTCCCGTCAGTCTCACAGCAGCGTTTTCGCCAGGGATTGGAGCACTTCCCGTTTCTCAAACAGATACATCTGCGTTTCCCACAGCATGTTCACCAGAACCTCGTCGCTCACTTCGTCCAGCATCACCTCCTGAGACAGCTGGGGGCTCAGTCTGCACAACGAAACATACAAATTCATTAATTACTGCAGTACTTGGCAAACTAGTTTAAAAGTATAATACCTTTAAGTATCAGGAGCAATCAAATTTTTAGATGCAACAATGTTTAACTTAGGCATTTTCCCTAAAATCAGACTGTTAAAAAGAAACGTTTCTTCCTGTCATATGCTCAATTAATTCTGGTCACTTGTACAAATCAACTCATACTGATACTGCAAACCTAAAGGAAGTTTGCACAAGAGATATTTATAGGACACTTTTTTCAACTTGGTCATCTCTGAAGTTTCTAAAGTCTTTTTTGGACATTTTCTCATCAGACTCGGTTCACCTACACGACACCACAGCAGACTAGCTCTAATTCTGTATCCTATTTCCTAATTTAACAAGTATTTGACAATCATCTTTTAATCAAGTAAAATTTAGTTGAGTACATGAGATGAAAAAAATTGTTAATGAGCCTTAGCAAAGACACAAAGCCACCAGCAGCCCATATCGAATGGCTTAGTGCTTTAACTTCAAAGAGTTGAGGTTTTGGGCGCTGCGTGCTTTCAGAACCTGCTGCTGATTGCGGAACCAGAGGAATGTGCCAATCTATGGATTCACCTAAAAAATCCCTTCAGTGCTTTAAAGCCAAACAGTTGTTCACCATTTTCAACATGATTTATTATCTGCTGAACAAAATATTTAATTGTTTCTTTGAATTATGCCAAATTCGCTAGCGGCTAGTTCGTAGTCGCTGCAGGTTACCGGCAGCTGAATCCCCAGAGGATCAGGACCGTGTTACTGATGGGATGTTTTCAACTCTTCATTCAGTGTCACAACCATTCAGTTGATTGTGGAGCAAGAAAATACAGGACCTTTACCATTTATCTTCGTTAGACACTAGTCAAATATTTGGTCATTTGTTGGATTCTGTAGAAGTTCACTGCATCCTCAGAAGGTTAATTATCCATTTTATTCAGCTGTTGTACACGTGAAAAGTTGCAAAAATGTCCAACCGGGGTTTTGAGAAAAAGAGATGTGATTTAGTTGAAAAAATGGGGAAGTGTCAGAAAGCTGCAAAATCAGGATATAGCAAAGAAAGTGGCATGTTGACGATCAGCTGACCTGTGGTAGATGGTGTCGATCATCTCACACCAGGCTCTGGCCCGGTCCACGGCGCAGCCATCAGAGTCTGTACACTGGGCATCCAGGCAGGTTTTGAATTTAAGACAAACCAGACGGTGCAGAACGCTTTGGTTATGAATCAGGAGCAAAGATATAAGATGAGAAATGTCTACAGCTCGGCATAAGATAAGAGTGGTCCACTCACACAGTCCACCAACATTTTGCCCAGCTCCTTGGCGCCTACGAACGTCTTGGCCAGCTCCAGGGGGTTGGAGGGTCGGAAAACGTCCACGGAGGTCACCACTTCCTGTGGAGGTTTGCCTGGACAGATACGACATCGCCAGTGAGTTCACCCAGAAACCACAAAACCCCTGACTGTTGTTCGTGTGAAAACGGAACTGAAAGCAAGTTGTATTTCATAGAAATGTATTTGCAGGTAATAAGTCTCTGAGCATACGACATGACAATTAGACCCCACACTAGGTGCACACAAAGGCAGATAACTAAACCAAATATTTTGCATTTAAAACTGCATTTGCAGTTGTGTATGACGGATGTAAATGACTTAAACTTTCACAAGCTGCTCTTTCAGTCACATCAGCTGTAGTTTTCCGTTTGACCCACCTGTTCCAAGAGAAACAACTATGCCCAGTTTCTTGACGTTTGCTTCACGACCCTGAGAAAGAAAAAAAAAAAACAGATCTGTAGAACAGCTCAGTGCAGCTTTACGGATGAGTCAACAACGCAAAGCATGCAAATCTGCTACCTCAGTTTTTAATGACTTGTTGAACTGATGGATTTCTGCCATGGCATCTAGCGTCGGGTTATTGGCCAACAGCCCTCCATCCAGGAAGCGGCCCATTGGTCGGAAGTAGGTGGGTGCGGCGCCGCTGGAGCGGGCGGCTCTCCATACGAGTTGTTCTGACGTAAAGACACAGATTATGTCAAGGCAAAGACGTTTGATGCTTTTAGGTTTAAGGTTTGCTCTGGGAAAACAGATGAGCTCAGAAAGGGCCAGCACATGACTAAAGCAAGATTCATTTAGGTTTCTGCTGTGATTTTGAGGTCTTACCATAACGTTTTTCTTCCATGCTATTTTACAATATTTCTTTTTTATTTGTTTTTAATTCACATGAATTAATCCCAATCTGACAAAGAACGTGAGTGAGTTCAGTGGGTTTATGGTGTTTGAGTTACTTTTTCCAAAATAAATTCAGAAGTCTGATCTACTACAAAAAATAAGACAAAGCAAAACTGTTAAATCTCTTAAGATTATGCTCATTCTTCATTAGATTTATCTCAAAATACTTAAAGGGGTGGTATTGTACATTTTCCAGATACATATCACCATTTTATAGGACGGCTTGAACAACCTGATGGCAGCAGTTTCATTTAAGCCACTTCATTAAAAGCAGCTTCAGCTTCCTGCATGTTTAAGAATATAAACTTCTTCACAGACGTCATGTTAGTAACACCACTTTAATTTACAGATATGAAAAAAAAGAGATGCCTAATCTAATATTAAGACCGAAATGAGGAACATTTCAAGATATTTTAGTCTTTTCGTTTTGAACGATTTCATGACTCGACTTTGTCCTACACACCTTCATCTGTCACCTTCCTACGCTTTCTGGGCGGCTCATCTGTGTATCCTACTATCAACACATCCTCATCCTCCCACCCTGCAACAACAACATGGCTGCCACTCAAACAGCACAACTGCATTTCTTCATTCATTTAGAAAAATGACATGGGGGGAAAAAAAAGAATATGTGGGAGAACTGCTGACTTTGTCGCCATCTAGTGGTGCTAAAGGTCCACATATATAAAATGAGTGCGGTAAGCTACATATAATGTCCGGTGGGTACCTTGTGGGACGGTGAGAGGCTTGAAGGTGGCGGTGGTGGTGTAGGAGGGCTCTCTGCGGACAGACGGAGGGTCATAGTTCCTGAAGATATGGAGCTCACCTGGATGTCTGTCGGCCAGAACGCTGGTCACCATGACCCTGGATGGACGGACAGAAAACGGAAAATGGAGAAATGGAGAAAGGACGGCTAAGATGCTGGTAGAGGAGAAGATGATTTATTCAATTATGAGAACAGATCTCTAAGAACTGAGTTGAGCAATATTCCTTATAATGATTGAATTTCCCTTTGTACTTTTAGTGCATGACTAAGTAAGCGAGCAAAATTATGCTGAGATAATTTGTTGTTTGTTTTACAAATAAAGTATGAACAAATTTACTGATATTTATTTGGATTCTTTTTATTTAATGACTGTTATGTTAATACTAACTATAGTTAGCATCACAGAATCCTTTGAGGCATTCAGCCTTATTAAAGAGAGCAAACTTGCTGTGGGTAGTTTGGTGTCGTAGTTTGGATCAACCTGTCTGCTGATCATGCAAATTATGGAAACATAAAAGAAAACCATCAAAACATATTTAAGTTTTAGGATCTGACAGTGACAGATCTGTCACATGTTAAGTCATAGTCATCTCCATGGATACCGCTAATGACGAAAGTAAAAAGACAAACTCAAATTTCCCATAATGCATGCTGACTATCACTAAAATTTATGGGATTAAAATCAGTTTTTTTGTTTTTTTTAAATAAAAAATTCATCTGAATTAATAAAACAAAATCTGATTTGTGTTAATTCAGAAAAAGTGATATCATTAATTTGTGAACTTGAACTTCTTTCTGGGATATTTATGTGTTATTTAAGATGGAGGAAGTACCAACACATTTATCATGTCTGTAATAGCTATTCTGGTGAATTTAAGCATTTTATCACTTGTTGCTTTACAACAACTTTTTATTATTTCTAGTACTTGTTTTGAAATGTTCCTTTTAATGACACAATGTGATGTAAACCTTGGGAATCTGATGTCCGTCATCTTTGTGTTCTCTCCAAACTCTTTCTTCAGGAAGTCCTCCAGCGGCGCGGATTCGTACGGCCTGGACCCTCTGAACACCTGCTCCTTCATTCTGAAGTACAGGCAGCGCAGGTACTCCATGGACTTACCTTCACACAGAGGACACAACCCTTTAGCTCTGCTGGCACACACACACACACAAGTTAGAAAAGCGAAAACACACCGTGGATTATTGCTAAAGCCAGGATGCCTCCGGTGCTCGTCCCAGCGACCCAGTCAAAGAGCTCCCTGGTCGGCCGACCCGCCTCCTTCTCCAGGGCGATCAGCATCTGGATCAGAACCAGGCCTTTGATACCACCACCGTCCAGACACAGCAGTCTGTCTATCCTGCAGTCAGATTTGGATTAAATACTGTTAACCATTAAAGAAAATTACAAATAAATTAGATAAATGACAAGACGCAATAACATTATAGATAGAAGAACAGAAGGAAATGTATTGTGTAAACTTAGAAAAATGTTCCCACTCATACTCCTTTAAATTTTGCACATTTCATCAGCTTATAACCTCAAATAGCAGATCAACACAAATTAGAACAAAGTAACAGAGTAATAGATGCACAGATTGCAGTTTTCTGACCAAACGCTGATGTTGAAAAGATTTGACCTGCTGGTTCTGACTTCTGCTGATTTTTCTTTAAAAGTTACTCAAAACAGAACAAAGGACTCAGTAGCCAATATTCAGAGGTGGATATGATCGGTTTCTCATGCAAGTATTAGCCGATCATCCAGAATTAAGAAAATTAAATACATTTCCGCTCTCAACAAATATTTCTTACACACTTACTTCTTTTTCTCCATCACTTGTCCATCAACTTCAGATTTGCCAATAGCTCCTATTGCCGCCCCGACGTACATGATGTCCTCAAACCCTGTAAAACAGTGAGAAAACCTGATAAATACGCGCTGTCAAAATGGTAAAGAAGCGAAGAGGAGACTGGGATTTCTGAAAGCTATGAAGCCATTCAAAAAGAAGCATCACGTATATATTTAGAATCACTTTAAAATAGCAAATTATCCATCTTGATGCTGCATTTGTACTGGAAATAAATGAGTTTAAATAATTTCAGAGCGCTCAAAAAATTGCGAGCAGTGCCTTAATGTAAATACAGTCATATTCGATAAAGTGGAATAGTAAGAGGCTCATTTGTCAGATTAAAGGTACCACTTGAAAATAACCTTTAAGAATTGTGGTAAATATGAGTTTCACTTAGCCCAAATTTACTTTTTAGTAATATTTTTTTATTTTTCTGTTGTAATATTCTAATGTTAAAAAACATTTTTTCATTAGTTGTAAGTGGAAAATTCTCATAACTAACAGAAAAAAAGGCTTTCAGAGATCCAGCTGTATGTAACAGATCTATATAATCCACGTGTCAAACTCAAGGCCTGAGGGCCAAAACCGGACCGCCGTAGCTTTTCATGTGGCCCTCTGATCTAAAGGGCCACATAAACACAACCTTCAAGTTAACAACTCTATGCTAAAATACTGTTTTACCATCCAAATCAAAGCAGGTTTTATCTGTGTACTGCCAAATTACATCAACGTAAAACGATGTTCAATATAATTTCATTTTAACAAGCACTCATGAATACAGAGTTAGCTACTTGTTCATATTTTTGCAATTTTTTGATAGGTTTTATCAATATTTTCTGCCACAACGGGCCCTTTGTGAACATTTATGACCTCGATGTGAAATGAAAATAAGTTTCAGAGTTTCCCCCACAAACGGGTCTTCTCAAGCTCCTGGAGTTACCTATGGCTCGAGGCTTGGTCTTGTTTGAGACTGGAGGAGGAGGAAGAGGAGGAGGGCTGCTGGGGGAGCGAGGAAGGCAGCGCTGGACTCCTACACTACACAGCATGTCCAGCAGGATCCTTCTATTAGGACCTTTCAGGTTAGTACAAAACACAAGCCGACATGGCGGGCATGCAGGCATGCCACGAACACAGGACAGACAGACAGACAGACAGACAGAGAGAGAGATGGAGAGAGGGAGAGAGATATGTAACAGACAGAGAGGAGGGAGGAGAGTAAGCAGAGAGATGTGCAGACGGTTAACAATCGTCATGCATCTTCAAAAAACCGACAGAAAAAAAAAAAATCAATAAACACAGGAAACTCAATTAAGCATCATTTTCCTCTCAACAAAATCAGATTTTACTGGAAACTTCTTTATGTCAACAACAGATCCACTTTGAAAAAATATATACTACTATTACTACTACTACTACTACTAATAATAATAATAATAATAATAATTTGTGGATCATCTAAGAGATGTAACCTTTCGGTAAGCATTTCAACTTTTGGCATATCTGTTGGTATTTTAACAGTTCAAATGTCCTTAATGTCCTTAATGTCTTTTCAGTATTTTGCATAGACATGTTTACACAGAATCTGCTCTACAATTGTTCTATTTTGAAATATAAGCAAGTTAATTTCCACACACTGGCTGTCCACAGAAATGGTTCTTCAAACCAGATTTTTTTCACACTGAGAAACGAAGGAACTCAGAGTAAAATAGTGATTTCTGTGTATTTTTTAGGATTATCAGATCAATTTATTTTGAGTGTTTTTATTTAAAAAAATAAAAATTAATAATTTAACAATAGTCCAATTAACTGAAATTTCTGACCAGACCAAGGCGTCATGGATTAAAAATAATGTGATGAGCAACTTAAAAGCTCTAATTTTTAAGTAGCTCATCACATCATGAACTCTTTGAAGTATCACACTGACTGTCAACACAAAACTGAGGGTTAGTTTTACATGAAACTGTGGGAAAAAATTACTCTTTTTATTCCTCTAAAGATTCATAATAAATACAAAAATTACACTTTAAAATACATAATTTTAATGTAGCCTTTCCTGGACCTTTTCACTTGTAAACATGCACATCTCTGTTATTTACACTGCAACACATGCTTTTTTAAGTTTTAGTTTAGAAATAATAACTTACTTTATTAGATTTTTTTTTAACAAACCGTTCTAGCAGCGGTCGCGGTTTAACATTCGATCTCTCCCACCTTTGCTGGTGCGAGCTGCGATCAGCCCCGGTGTTTCTCCCAGGTCGTTGTGGATCTCAACATCGGCGCCAAACACGATCAAACCTTTAATCAGCTCCATGTGGTCCATCTAGTCAGAACAGAGACAAAAATTAAAATAGTTTTAGAAATAAACTAGAGTTCTGATGCAGTAAACGACAACAAAACGTTAAATATGAAGAATTTTAATAATAAATCACTGTGAAAATCATTTTGCCATTATAGATCGCCATCACTTAAAAGATTTATTTATTCATTTCAATAAACTCTACAAATGTCCATGAGACATCTCCTCACCTTCATAGCGAGGTGCAGGGCCGTGTTTCCGTCCTGCCCCTTCAGGTTGGCGTTGGCCCCGTGGGTCAGCAGCACCATGGCGGCCTCAAAGCGGCCCTTCTTGGTCAGAACGTGGAGGGCGCTCTCGCCGGTCTTACTGAGGTAGTTTATCTCACAGCCGCGGTCCAGCAGCAGGCGGCACATCTGGCAGAGAGGAAGCAAAACGGACAACCTTCCTTCTTCATTTTAAGTTTAGTTTAAAGTTTCAAAGTTTAATGTGGAAGTTGGTTCATTTAAAGCTTTAAATGAATCAACAACGTAGCTTCCTGCCATCAGCTCAGGTCATCTAACAGGCCTGTCACAATAACACGTTTCGCTGGACGATAAATTGGCCCTGTAATTATTGCGATAAACAATAATATTGTCGTTTCGACATCATTTCCAAGTGATGTATTAGTAATGCCATAATAATGCATGTTCGCCCTCTCATAGACAAATGAATAGAAACACACCAATCCACTATTAATATCTGTAACAGTCCTGATATTGAAAAAAATTCTAGATGGGGCATCTGTGACAATGTGCCTGATCATAACTGCACCAGTGAGCAAATTAAAGTTGTGTTGTTTTTACATGTTTGCTCTTAAATGCACCATGAAGCTACTGGTGTATTTTAGTGTGCTTTTCTGGTGCAGAGTTATCAAATACATTTGTAATTCAGTACATTTATGTCTGTGCTTAAAAAAAAAGCAACGTTTCAAGTTTTAGCTCAGTTTTTCTGTATCAGATCGGTACTGGCCGATACTGAACCTCAGATATCGGTATCTTAATCGGTGCATCCCTGCTAATAAACATTAATTTCATTACGAATATTTAACATGGAATCTTGAAGTTATTTTAAATATCTAAAATAAAACATGACAACCAAAAACATTAAACAGAAATGAACACACAGCTGAACCACACTGAGTCTCGGTAAACAAAGCTGCCCTTTCAAACAATATTAACCATCAGAATGTAAATTATGGAGCTCATTGTAATTAATAACGTTAACAGTTAGAGAGCGTGCAGAAGTGTGTACCTCGGCGGTTTTGGCCCAGTGCAGGGGCGTCCCTCCGTACACGCAGTCTTCGGCCTGCAGCTGGGACGGATCCGCTTTGAGGATCTCCTCCACGCAGCTGACAAACAAGCACAACGCAGAGACAACCTCACATTAGATAAACTGAATCATTTATCATTTCTGATGCTTGTGGCATCTTCGCTGACAAACCTTTAGCAGGTTTGTCAAAGTTTCATTTTAGCTGAAACACCGTTTCATGTGTATGTAAGGCTGTTTTATAATGATTTTTCATACACAATTACTGCAAAGCACAAAACGAATCATTACCACTGATTTCCACTGACTTATTTAGTCTGCAGGTCAGAGGAACAACAAACAGAGCCACTTCCTGCCTGGAGACAATGTAGCTTCTTGTAGCGCAGGGAGGAAAAAAAACAAAAAAACAGGCAGCTCCAGCTTGTTCTTTTCATAGCTGCTTGTAAACTCACCCCTTCTCGCTGTATTTCATGGCGGTGTGGATGGGGTTTCCTGTGCTGCCCCTGGTGTCGCACTTGGCCCCCCCCTCCAGCAGGGCTTTGACGGACTCCACCCGGCCCAGACGGCAGGCCACGTGGAGCGGCGTCTCTCCGTTGCTGTTGAGCTCGTTCACCCCTGAGCACAGCCGTGAGCACAGAGCCTGGACAAGAAAGTTACGTTTAAAAAAAAAAAAAGAATATTGCTTATTTATAGGTTGTAAAGAATTCTTTAATTATTATTTTTTGTGATATCGGAGCCAGAGCCAGACCCAACCCGATTTTCAGTTTTTCTAAACCGTTGACCCACTGATGCAGATTTAAGCCAATTCTGATTTCTCTTCAAGAGCTAATTTATCGGAAGAAATAAGAACTGTATTTAAATATTTTTCTGAGTCTCCCTCAGGATGTTTTTCAGTATTTGCTCCTGAAACACATTTAATAGCTGAGCAAAACCAAAAATCATCACTCATCAGCGCAACCCCCCCACTTCGGGCTGTAAGCGCCCTTTGACCTGGGCGTCGTTCAGGTCTCACCTGGATGATGACGGGAGAGTCCTGCTTGGAGGCGTAGTGCATGGGGGTTTCTCCTTTCTGGTCCCTGATGTCGGTGCGGGCCTGGCTCTCGTCCAGCAGCTCCTTCACGCACGCCAGGTCGCCCCGATCGCACGCCAGGTGCAGAGGCGTCTGGCCCGAAGTGTCCCGCGCGTTGATCTGGCTGAGAGCAGAAATTGTAGGAGGTTTGACATTTTCAAGCACAACATTGGAGAATGACTTACTAAACAGCTACGCTGGCTGTTAAGAACAGGCTCCCAGGAGGTTCCAATTGCATCCACAGAGAAACAACGGCTGGCTGAGCTTTTAGGTTCATGGCTGGCTTGTGTTTTAACGGCGTACTGCACAGACCGACGACCAGAGCTTTGAACATGCCGAGAATCTTTGTCAGTCTGCTAGTTTGAATTTTGGGAAACTAAACAGAAAGTTTCCAAAAGTACAAACAGAAAATTTACATTGTTTTTTTATGATGCATAAAACAGGCATTTAGGAGTTAGTCGAAGAAAGTAGCAGTGTTGTGAATGCATTAGAGGCTAATGGGCTTCAAGCTTTTACAATAACTCGTCATTGATTTTGACATTTTCAAGGCGTTTTAAATCCTTATTGGCATCGAATGCCTGTTAGCTGGAGTGGCCCATGCTGACTGTTTATTACTTCTGTTACCTTTGGAAAGAAGGAAGCTTACAAATCTTTAGCATTTCTGGGTATACTGAACCTGTTTGGAAGAGTAAATCTGTAAATTGTGGCGTCAAATAACATTTGATTACTTTGCCATTTTCACAGTTTTGTGCTCGGTTAGCTACCTCTGAACGTAGTTGTGTTTGAGGCACTCTCTCATGCCCGTCTCCACGGCGATGTGAGCAGAGCTCCAGTCAGGATGGCTGCGGATGCAGTCCACGATGGTCTGCACCGTGTCGGCCTTCAGGGTCAGACTCTCGTAGAAAGGTCGCAGCTTGAGGGCGAACTGGGGGAACCAGTTCATGGCATCCTCCTCTGACCCCACCTGAAACAGCCTGCGGACGGCGCAGCGGTGAGCCAAGAAGTGAAAGGAGAAACGGAACTTTGCCCTCTAGTAATGTGGTGAATCTAACCAGTCTGATTTCTGTGAATGACAGAAACACCTTTTCTTTTCTCGGTTAAATGCAGCTTTTGAATATTTTCACGTCTTATTTTTATTTATTTTGATGGGATTTGATGCGATAGACCAACATAACAGAGTGTGTGACTGTAAATGGGAAGTAAAATAATGCATGACTTAACATAATTAGCAAATAAAAATATAAAAATATATTTAGGGGTATACAAGAAAAAGGGACAGAAAAACAGAGTTGTAATAGTTTTGGTGTGTTTGCTAGTTGTTACTATTGTTTTGTTTTAGTTTAGCTTTGATTAGTTATAGTAGTAGTTTTAGTTTTGGTTTAATTTGAGGTGCAGAATTCAAAAAGGTCAAAGTATTGTATTGTGATTATGTATAATACTCAACATAAGATACCATTTTGAGATGAGATTTGTGTTTATAACATTGTGTTTGCATGGGGAATATTTTAGCAAACCACTTCATGGATGTTTTGTATATAATTACATATCACAATATTTGGCGTTTTAAAACTCAGACAGTTCACGTTTTAGGAGTAGCTTTATAAAATTCAGAAAAACACACAATAAATTCCATGAGTATCTCTAGGAAAATACACATTGGACAGAATATTCGTTAACTTGCTCTACGGGTTTTGAAGCAGCTGAGGTCATCTTAAAATGTCCATGACCTGTTTTTCAGGTTTTAGTCTACATGACAGAGAAAACTAAAGACGTGTTTAACAATGGTGGTCAAAGGTAACCAAAAATAAATAAAAAACAAACAAACCACCACTGTTGAGAAAAATGAGGACTTTAACTTTCTACAGCAGCGATCTATACTGACCTCAGGGCCACAGTGGGCGTTTCAGGGGACAGGAGCACACAGTCCCATGACTGGCACTGTGTGTTTTTGTACAGGACCATGCGTCCATCCTCCTTCAGTCGAACTTTGCCTCCTCCTCCATAATCAGACAGTTGGACGTCTCTGACCCGGTAAGGGTTGGTGAAGAGGGTCGACACGGAGGAGACGGTGTCCAGCAGCCGGCCCAGGAACTGCATCGCTACCTAAAAACAAGGAGCACGATTAATCAGAGTATATCTATGATCTCTGACATACAATGTGTGTTAAACCCACATTCCTGTGTTTACTAGAGCAGCTCTGTGGTCTCCAGGAACGCCTGTCGGATTCCTGTCAGCATGAATGATTTATTTAGTCCACTGTCACCATTTAAGTGGAGCAACAAGTTTTTTTTTGTTTTTTTTTCCAGCAGATACTTTCATTATGATGCTACTTTTGCTGTACAGTTACACCCTTTCTAAGAATAGAAGCGCTCTACCTGTACAAACACAATTGATTTCCAATGTTGCGTTTGGTGGTTTAACCAGTAAGGCTGATTTTAGCTGTTAACAACGCCGCCTGGGTCTATGACCTTCATTTTTCTATGAAGACCAAATACAAATACCGCTGCTCATTGTCTGGATGTTGAACAAACAGCTCCACCAATGATGTTCACGTATTTCCTGAGTCTGTTATCATATAACGAGCGCATGCCAGCGCTACGCTTTGTAGAAAAATGTCTAGAAACCACACTTCTGTCCTCCACGTTTCTGATTTAAAGTTCCTTAATAATCGCAGTGTAAAGACAATTCGGATATTTAGTTGTCAGTTGCTGCTAATCGCATTAAACTGGTCTAAAACCGGCGAGCTTACCTGCTAGCTGCTCTCAGTGCGGCGGACAGCCTGACTTTTGACAGCGACATCAACAACCGACGCCGCAACCAAACCTGTTCTGAACACCTTGATTGACGCGAGCTTGTCCAATCAGAGCGCATGATTTAGACGCGCTAGATAAGATGGGCGGGGCCTGGTTGAAGGAGACGCTCCGGTTCGTTTCACAGAGGGAAGCGAAACCAGGGAGAATGTGTTAATCTACGGGACGCATCAGTGATCATCATGGAAGTAGGTCTAACTGCCCCTACAACGTCCTTTTCCCTAAGTCTATAAATTAAATGATTTTCATTATATTATTTATTAACTATTTACAATGGTAATGAGTTCAAATTTGAATAAAAATGTATTTATTTTAGTGTATTTTATTCTAAATTAACTTATATTTAATCATATTATCTAAATATATCAATGTTAACCCATTTAATTATATTTAAAATAGCCATAATTGTAACATTCCGAATAAATTACGTTTAATTTTGTAAATCCTTGTCTGATTTATTTTGTTGTATTAAATATGTGAACACAAAATAAATAAATAAAACAGATATGATAACCCTTGAAACACATCTGATTAAACAAAAAACCTACTACTTGAGATATTAAGTCATATATCTTTACATAGAAACCTACAAATTATAACAACTATAAATTAATTATAAATTTATCTGTCGAATTTGACAAGATTTTCTTATGAAAATATACTTATTTTAGTAGTCAGAGCTAAATTAAGTGATATTGGTCTGGTCACATTGACTTACATCCATGCCAATAGTATTGTTAAATTGCTGCATTTATGAATAATACATTAATCATCTGCAAAGGAAAAATGAGCTCTTGAATAAAACAAGAATTGGCACTAACCACTTGCAATACTTATATCTTCCACCAGAGGCTAGAAGACGAGCAAAGGTTTGGGGTATTCTGAGTTTCTCAGTAAAGTATTATCTTTCTATGGTATTCAGATTTTAGATTAAATTATTAATATGGCTAAGACCTGGATTACTTCTTCAAAAACAAAAAAAAAAGCAAACGCCCTAAACAATTGCTACGCATTTTGGGTAAAACTTTATGAGCCCTAAATGCAAAGTGCGATCAATGGAAGTTTATAGACTTGCATAAAAGGAGGAATGTCAAGTATTAATTACTTTCCTGTGAATTTTCACCAATAAAAGCAGCAAAATTTTAGCTTTGGTTACTTATTACTCACAGACAGATCCTTAAATAGTTTGAGTAGAACTAATAGATCAAATATCTTGCAAAACATTAACTAAATACTGTTTGAGCTTTTACTTTGTTCTCTAATCAAATATTTCTTAGAAAAATAGTCTTGTGCTCACCTATATTAATGCATGTATATTATATGTGCGTATGTTTTATGGACAAACCGCCCAGTGGATCGAGCCATTTTTCCCATATTATAAGTCACAATGTATTATTCTAGCAAATTATTTAACTTTTAGCTCGTACTTCTTCATCAATATGAAGGAATTATTGACTTAAGGCAAGTTGCTATTATGTTGAAAATGTACTTGTCAGTTAGCTTTGTCTTCAAGTGTACAAATGTATTCTCACTAGAAAGTAGAAGACTTTCTGTTTTGCAGGGTACCTGGATATTAAAGAATAAAAATCCATAGTATGACTTCATAGTGGCTTGAAAAAGAAATACACACACCTGTTGAACTTCAATGGATTTTATTGTTATTGTTTCTGAGTGATTTGTGAAGAGGGAGAAATACAAACACAATGTTGGCTAGCATTTTAAGCACTGTTGAATCTCTTTACTGTAACTGCAAGTCTTTTGCATATCAGACTTTTTTTTTTATCAGTTCCTGCAAAGCAGCTCAAACTCTATCAGACTGGACAGAAATCAGGTCTTGCCACGTGATTTTCACTTGAAACTTAAAGTGGGAAATTAATCAGCATTTATATATATATATATATATATATATATATAAATCCTTACATTGTTCTGCATCTACGTTTATTGTCCATGTTCTGTCACAAAGTGAAAACCAGACTCAATGTCAAATTTTTGGACTTTTTTTTACAAAGTTTCTTGCAAATTTGCCCTCAGTTTATCCATCATCCGTCTTCCCATCAACTGTGCACAACTTTCCATTTGCTGCTGAAGAAATGGAAAGTTAAAGGTTGCTGTATTTACATTAGAAAAGCATAAGAAAACAGCCCGTCTGACCATATGAGTAAAAAAAATCTGGTCCTGGTTATTCAGTTAAATCTAAGATGTGATTAGGTATGATTGCTTTGTCACTTTAATCTGATCATTTTAACAGATATTTGTACTGTTTTTCTTTTCCTATTTCTGTTTTAACTGTTGTAGAGTGATTATGTAGTTCATATTCTTCACCAGACTGCGAAGCAAATTACCCCAACAGAGACAACAGTACAATGATGTTACGTTGCGTGTTGCTGAAACATGCTGTGTGAAAGTTAAAAATGTGTTTAATCTTGCATGAAAAACTATTATCTGCAACTGACGCCCAGCCAGGGCTATTTATGATTTATTTGTTGGGTGTTTTTTTTATTTTTATTTTTTTACAAAAACAGATCATAAAATCAGCTGGAAAGACTAACATACGTTGTGAAGCCGTTCTGAAGGTAACACTGTTCTTTCAATAGAGAAAGTATTGATCCCTAAACGTAAAGTGTGACGTTACAGCAGCGTGATTTACCGCTCCGAGCCGCTCGCGGTTCTTCGCATCCTCAAGGTCTGTGCGGGTCAGTTGCCGTGGCGACCAAGGATGACCCCGGACATGTGACTTGGGTTGGCCGCGGCACCGCTGCTGTTTCTGCTCAACACACACACACACACACACACACACACACACACACACACACACACACACACACACACACACACACACACACACTGACAATGCGCGTGCTGGTGCGCGCGCGTGTGTATGTGTTCCCCTCGCAGTTGGTCTTATACTACAGCAGACACAGCGGAGCTCACCGACTTTACAGAAACAAACCGACACCAGGCAGCTTAGTTGGGCCGAGCAAGCATGGAACTCTCTGCGACGGGAGATCGCATTTTTGCGGCGGAAGCCATACTGAAACGCCGCGTCCGTAAGGTAAGCGTCGCGCCGCTGCAGATGTTAGTGACGGCGCGCGGTCCCGTCTATAGGCTGTGACTGAGTCTGCCTTCTTATATGCAACGCTATGGAGGCCTTGTGGTTGACGGATACCAATAGTTTGATAGCCGTCGCTAGCTTAAAGCTAACGCTCGTCCCAAGCCGTTGCTTTTATACTGAGACAATGGGCAGAGTAATAAGAGAAAAAGCGACACAAAGAAGAGGCTAGCTGCAAAGGAGCAACACATCCGAGCACAGCCGATGTGGGCTGTGCTAAGCAGAGAGGAGGGCATGATTTTTTTTTCATGCCAGCTAATTGCGGCTAAAGCTATAGAGTCAAAGTATGCAGTTTTAAATCCTTTAGTGCTTCAAGAATCACGTTAAAGGATGTCTCAAACGGAACTTTAAAAGCAGCTCGTGCTAAAATGTTGGTCTTTTAATACCGAAACTTCATTAGGAGGGATTTTATCATGCATGGTTGATGAAGGAAGGACTTCTAGAAGTTTTCATGTGGGCAGTATATTCTGGAAGATGCTATACAGATTATGGTGGACCAACGTCGGAGTGGTGTAGTAGTTGGGCTGCAGTTGTAAGTTTCAGACGAGAAATGCTTTTTGCTTTGTGTACATTGAATGTGGAGAATATGTTCTAGGCATGAACATCTAAAAACAGACCAGAATTTAGAAATGCAAACAAACAAAAAAACAAACAGAAGTTTGACTTTAATGCATAGCTTTCTTCAAGAGCAGGGGGGTCTGCTGCAACCGGCAGATCTAGAGACACATGTGGGTCTAAAGACCCTTTATGGGGGTTAATATTAACTTTGGCTAAAGTTATGTGGAACTGAGCAGTATTTTTTTTATATAAAGATAATTTTTAAAAATTGAACAGACTTGTTTTAGCTGGATTTTGTTATGACAATGCAACAAACAACACTGATTTTACAAAGAATCAGGACTGAATGTTATTTTTCTCTAAATGGAGAGATTCCATTCAATAAAAATGCAAAGATTCTCTGATGAAGAAGGATTAAAGTGTTTTGTTCTTTTAAAACCCACAAGTGACAGGTAATGGAAAATGTGCAGTCAGTAACATATGTGGATACATATATTTTTGCAGAGGATTCCCAAGTCAGCTTTAAAGGTTTTAAAAAAAATTTGTCACTGTTTTCTTTTTTCAAAAATAATCCATGTGATTTTCTCTTACAGGGAAGACTTGAATATCTGGTGAA
The DNA here is from genome assembly GCF_904066995.2 of Poecilia reticulata. NCBI lineage: Eukaryota > Metazoa > Chordata > Actinopteri > Cyprinodontiformes > Poeciliidae > Poecilia > Poecilia reticulata. Next base: position 7,457,544 of record NC_088830.1, on the reverse strand, counting down.
ATGGAAGGGATGGGCAATGAAGTGAGTGTTTTATTCCAAGTGCTTCAGATCTGGCATCCTCTCACGTTCTGCTGTGCTGCTGCTAATGAGCTAAATGCATTTCTGGTCATCTGCATGATCTCATGGTTTTTTTTATTTCTTTGCTGCTTAGGCACAGCACCTGGGAGCCAGAAGAGAATATCCTGGACGACAGGCTCATTCTGGGTTTCGAACAAAAGTGAGTAAATCCAGTTCCTTAATTTCTGTGTTTTTTAAACAGTCTTTTCACTTTTTCCACATATGACTTCTTCTGTTAATTTTGTAAGTGCAAAATAAGATTAGCTCCAAAATTAGGGGAAACAAAATGTTGGATTAAAGTGGAAGCTGGGGTCATTCTTGTATAAGAGATGTAGATGTAATGAAAACTTATTAAAAAATAAAACGAAGGGATGCTCTTCCTTTATTAGTGGATGCATTCTTCTCTGTAGCATAAATGTGATTTTAAGCAACTTATGTAAACAACGTACTCAGATTTTTTTAATGAAATGAACAAGGGGAATTCAACAAAGAGTAAAGCTAAAACAAAAGCTATGATATTACATATTAATAAGGCTGTTGATAGTTTTTTATGTATATTGTCCAATCGTCTATTTTATATGGAATAAAATCCATGCACTACATTAACTTATATGTTTTAAGTCTTGTATCCAGTGTCCATGTTCCTCATATTTGTTTCACACAAAAGTTTCCCAAAGAGAAGCAAAGTGAAATGAACAATAACAAAGTAACATAACTTTTGATTTTCACATTAGCATTACGTAAAGGTCAATAAATGCATTAAAACGAAAAAGATTAGTTCATCCTGCTTTTCAAAGAGACTCTGTCAAAGGTTATCGCAGTGGGCAGAAACGACCTCTGTGCTGACTTTTGCTTCTGCAGAGCGGAGCTTGTCTCCAGCTTACTGAAGCCACTGCAGTTTGATCACTGCGCTGTGATGAGAGTCTGCAGAGTTAGTTATGTTTATGAGATCGTACAGCGTTCTCCTGTTTATCATGTTGTTATGATAACATTATTGGAGCTCCAACGTTGCCGTGCCAACGGATGGAAGCAGAGAAAATCGCACTCTTGTCATCACAAGGACATGGAAGATGGATAAAGTCCCCCACCTTTCCACGTTTTGCCTTGCTACAGCCTCAAACATTATGTTTCAGTGGGATTTTATGTTACATACCAAAACAAAGTAGTGTAATCAGTAACCTCTACACACCACGACTTCTGCCCATTTACTTTTGCAGTACATGTGGTGGACATCTGGTTTGAGTGGTTGTGTGATGGCAGTAGCTCCACCTTAACCCTACCTTTGCTACCGACTTACAGCTGAAGGGGCCCCGTGTGGGACAGGTTGGTTGTAATGGAGAGACAAAGCGACGTACCCAATCACATGACTCGTGTCATGACTCGTGTCGCGCCACTCACATGAGGCATCAAGCCTCTGTTGTAGCTCTAGTTCTATGTTTGGGGTCATCTTCCTGTCAGAAGGTCTTTAACCACCTCAGTCTCAAGTGTTTTGAAGCTGCTTGGTAGTTTTTCCTCCCAGGATTACCATATTTTTAGCTCCTTCCATCATCTCATCAACACTGACCAGATTTCCTGTCGGAAGAAAAAGAGTCACCTGCTTCTCTGACTAATTATCTCAATTTAGCTGGACATAGGGGGAAAACAGGGTTTAATCTCTGTTTCCAAAGATGAAAGGAGCTTTTTGGGACATTCCCAGTCCTCGATATCAGAAGGTGTTCCAACTAAACACACAAGTGTCAGATCGTACATTCTTGCTGAGAAGACTCGCCTTTGCCTTCTCGCTTGAACACTTGGTGAAACGGAACAGGGTGATGCATCCCCAGACTGTTCTTGTAGACATCATGTGGGCGTAGTGAGAAACATGCCAGATAATCCGTTACCGTTACTTAGTCACTCACAAAACCGCTGCGTCTTCCGCAAAGACATTAAAGTCGATTTTAATTTTCATTCGTGTACTTCAAACTGGTGTTTGCCTTTTTCTGTTTCGCCTTTTCTGTTCTTCATCACTGATTCTGAAAAGTTTATCTGAGGAAACTTTCTATTTGTGTGTCCTTCCGAGCCACTTGAAAGGCCCATACTGCTCTCAGAGATGTTTACAGGAAACCCAAGCAGTCAGAGCTAAAACTGACGCATCAAATGGAAACAGAAATGGACACAAGAACAGAGAAGGGAGGATGAGAACAAGGCCCAATTAAAATGTGACTTCTGGTGCTCTATCTGTCTGCTCCTCTTTCAGTTCTAACTAATTTTTCTCTTTTTTTTTCTTTTTTTTTGTAGGGAACGGGAGAGGGAAATCCACGGGCCCAAAAAACGTGGGCCGAAACCCAAAAACTTTGCGGCAAAGGTGTGACTAATACTTTTTGCTTTTTTGCAGCTCATGTTTATGAATAGAAATGTCCATTATTTAGGTTTATACGATTAGAAAGCTCCCTCTCAACTGTAAAACACAATAAAATATCCAAGTTTTACCTTTTTTCAGCCCCTTGCAGGAAACTGGAGCGTGGCGTCTACAAGCAGGCCATCGAGTTCTTTTGAAGTCTATTTTCGATTCTCGCATCAGAGCGTGTTCTGTCATTACTAAATGAGATGAAAACAAGGTGGAGCTGGCATTTGAGTTGACCTACTTTCTTTTTCACTCAGCCATTTTTTATTTTTTTAGAAATCAGCCTGAGAATTAACAGGGCTGTCAGAAAGGTGCAAAAGCCAGATATTACACACGTCCCGTGTCATGTTTATGTTTAGGTAGCAAGGCCTGCCTTCCTCAGACGGGAACTTTGACCCACTTAGCTGCTTCATTTCTCCACACCACCGTCAGCTCAGTCAAAGCTAATTAAACATATTTTTTCTCAAAAAAACTCATAGATATTTGGTATTTTTTGTAATCAATATTATTATCTTTGATATCATGATGTTTTTCTAAAGTGTTTTGATCCGAGGTGGATTTTCTGATGTCTTAAGAATATAATTAACGAGATACAAACAGTGCTGGGCACACTTCTGCTATAATAGAGGAGCTACATTTTTTTTAGCCCTTTCGCATTTTTGCTAGCTTTAAAACTGTTAGCACATTTAGCTTCCCCTGAATTGATTTTCTCTAGATTTATTTTGAAGCACTAATTTACTTGGCTTTTTTGTAAACTTTCAGTTAATTGAACTTTAAAATCTGTGTTAACGTTTTGGTTGTCAGTTGTTAAAAATTTCTCACGTATTTAGATGCTTAATTTCATACTTTTATTTTGAATTGGATGAAAATTGTTTACACAGCAGTTCTGTTTCCTCACATTCATAAACCACAAAAAAAAAATGCAGCTGGAAAAACTGAAATATTTAGACACAATGCTACTTGTCACGCTATTGGCTGGTGTTTGCAAAGCAGCCAATCCAGGAGCTCCATTCATTTTCCTTGCCATTGATTGGCTGTAGCTCCAAGAACGGGAAAACCATAGATGGTACTAAAACAGTTTCCACTGTGGTTGTTAATGCATATTAAGGTATATTTGGTGTTTGAAGTATTAAAATATGCATTTTTGGGGGGAGTCTCAAGTATTTTCGGATTTCAGCTGTTAGCAGGCAGTTGTGGTCGTGAATCCCTGGTCATCTGTTTACTAAAATCTTTTGATTCTAATGAATTTCCTACATGATATTTATTAATATAGTATATTTCTACATAGCTCAATATTGCCACATGTACTAACTAAAAAATTGCAGCCCATCTTATACAGCTAAATAGCTCTTGTTCTTTTAATTTTATAAGATTTCTAACTTCATCGTCTTCCTCAGGGTCGCGGTCAGAAAGCAGAGCCCACCAGTCGCGCCTCCAGCAGCCGGCAGAGCATGCCTCGGTCCTCCTCAACCACTTCCAGTCGAGCATCTTCCTCTTCCTCATCTTCCTCCTCCTCTGCTGCTCCTAATGCTTTACCATTCTCCTCCTCGTCATCGGCACCAGCACCTTCCCCCAAACTCAACTCTCTCGCCGCCACCCATAAGTTGAAGAAAGACATTCACCGTTGCCACCGGATGTCCAGGCGGCCCCTGCCTCGCACAGACCCCAGAGGGCCCGCCTTTTCCAGCTCGAGTGGCTTCCAGTCCCGCATGCACGTCTCCCCTTTCTCCGAGACAGTCCGCATCCTGAACCGCCGGGTCAAACCCAGAGAAGTCAAGAGAGGGCGGATAATCCTTAACCTGAAGGTGATCGACAAGCCAGGCAGGGGCGGCGGCACGGCGGGGTCCAGGAATGTGCAGACGGGTCGCCAAAACATCCCGTCTCGCAATCGCATTATCGGCAGGAAGGGGGAGGCCCCTTACAGACCTTTCCAGCCTCCTTTAAAGATGCTGGGCTTCCCCATGTATGGGAAGCCTTTCGGGCTGCAGTGTGGCGGGCCCATGTCCTTTCACTCCCAAACGGGGTCCAGCTCGACTACGGGACCCAGGGACATCAACAGCAGCTCTTCACAGCGCCAGGCACGGCCTCCTTCCTCTTCTTCTTCCTCCACCTCCAGCAAAGTCACAGCTAAACGCCCTCAGCCTGCCGCAGAAGCCTCCAAGGAGTCAAAATCCAGTAAATCTCCAGAAACCCAAAATGCCTCATGTTCAGAAGCAAACAAAACCCCAGTCCCCCCCTCTCCGTCTCCATCTTTGGAAGATCAAGACGAAGATGCCATGGACTGCTCCGAAGCCGCCTCTGAGGGAGCCAGAAGTCCCTGCCAGCACAAAGGTCCCTCCACGGTTTCCTCTGTGGCTCCGGAACAGTCCTCGTCCCCCCTTGAACCCAAAAGGGTCCCCGCCGAGGGAGACCCCGACTGGCACCCGGAAATGGCACCAAGCTGCAAGGACGTGGTGGTCACCGATGTAACCACCAACCTCGTGACCGTCACCATAAAAGAATTTCCCTCTCCGGCGTCAGGGCCTGCCTCGCCTTCTGCTAGCATCGAAAACGCCTCCACGCCTCCTCCCGCCGCAGCGTCCGAGGACTCCTCCGTCCTGAAGCCATAAGAGATCCAATAATACAAACTGTGATGCCATTTGGGATAGAAAACTATATATATATATAAAGTATATCATGCCAGTGTTGCCACTTCAGCCCTGTTCTACCCACTCTACAGAAGGTTTGCCATCATTGGTTAGATACTCAATGAAATTCAGGGTTTCCCCCAGAGAACTTGCTGAACCCAGTGGTCAGTGCTCTAGGGCAGTCCACCAGCGGCCCACCATGTTTTTTTGTTAACGAAGTTGACTGGAAACAAATATGCTCTCACATCAGTCTCTCTGCTCCCTCAGCACAAACCTCTTACAGCAAGACTAAGCCTTTATAGTTGCGCTTTTAGAGAGTTGCGTCGAGCGAGCCGAGCAAGCTTTGAGTCTTTTGCACTTAATGTATACTTTGGTGCGGTACTCACTGGAAAGACAGCCTTCATAGAGGGATCATATACAGGCGAAGCTGCTCTGCGAGAACACCTTCCAAATAGACAATTCTGAGGGAAAATTAGCCGGTTACAAAAATACAGAGGTGCACCACCAGAGTGTGCGAGGATGATTGGTCCACCATCTCGGCCTTGCACCCAGTTCAGTGCTTTAAAGGGGCAGTTTTATGTAAAATCTACTTTTTTGAGCTTTACATCATGTTATAATATTCCCTCATCAAAAACATACCTGGATGTTGCCTTGATTCTTTCATGCACGTATGAGATATCCCTTGATCTCCATGGTAACCATTCAATTGTTAAAAGGGCTGGGTGAACCTAGCTCTGCCTTCGAGACGCAACTCCTTTGAGCTGCAGTTTCCAAGCTTCTGTCTCTATCACTCAGCTCCTTAAGACTAGCCAGTCAGCAGTTAGCAAACACCTGGTGTAACTGCACATCTGCTGAGCTCTTTATAGGAGCTACTTCTCAGTGTAACACTGGTAAAAATGTTGTTAAAGGGTTAATAGAGGAACAATGTTGTAATGGCTTCCTGAAGGAGTTTTTAAAGCGACAGAGGCCTAATTTCAAGGTGCTAAATTACAAAGTAAAAATTTTTAAGTCATATTTGATATATATAATTTCTTTTAACAAATAGTTAGCATAGCTACTTGATTGTGCTATAATATGGCACTGTGAGCCTGGAAACACATAATACTGTCCCTTTAACTATAAACTCATCTTTGTTATCAATGCTATTGGCGCGTTAATAAAAAAACTCCTTTTAAGATAAACGAGCAGCGCTTACCCTGGTGGTGGGGGCAAGTAAAGCCTGGTGGCCCGCCAGGCTTATAATACACTGGGGGAAAACCCCAAATATAATGTAACTAAATAACACCCAGCCATAAAATAGTTCAAGAAAACATATTTTTTCACAAAAAAAAAGAAAAAAAGAGGCAGCTTGTATGACTTCTTGTCATTTAGATTGCCATATTACATCCATCTGGCGCCACACACATGCTAGAAAACAGAATTTGTTTTCTTTCACTTGATACACACATGCTGGGGAGATGGGGGCTGCTTGTTTGTCGCAAATACCAGTTGTCCTAACAGTGCGTCCCTCACCCATCTGCTCTCATCAAGCACATTTGCTGGAAGTGAAAGGAGTTTGCCCATTACCAACGTGGACTCTCCGTTCCCATGTAGGTCGCCATCGGCGACACGAGGGGGTGTTTGGTCAAGCTTTTGACCCCGCCCGACGTGATCGGACGGGGGGTCAGCCAGCCAATGTTTTAATGAAGAGATGTGTTTTTTGCACTTAGACTCTGAAGAGTGCGTCAGTACAGCGAGGTGAATGCAATGCACTTGACTGCATCGAAAAACACGTTCAGTGAAGTCGATCTGCCTCTCAAGGCCTTTCTATCCCCCCCTCTTCTGTTTTACACACATGCGTACAAACGCAGAGTAGGAACGTGTTTAAATGCAAAACCAACTTTTGAATTTGTAAAAATTCGTACTTCTTGCTTCAGTTTCTCCCAAACCTTCACAGCTTCCTTCTTCAGCTGCTTCATTCGCTCCTAGCCTCTCAACCCACGAAGGTCTCGAAGGTCCAGAAGCAACCAGCTCAACAAACCAACCACTGTTTCTGATTCTGTGATTTTTATGGCCCGATGTTTCACATCTGTGGAACATTAGAGGTGGCCGTTAGGTTTTTCCACATTTTCTGCCTTTAAGACCACAAACTTAATGTGTTTGGAATACACTAAAACAAAGTATGACATAAATGTGATGTGGGGGGTAAAAGAAGCAGGGTTTAGTACTCGCCCTCCCCTGAGTCAGCATCTATTTCTTTCAGGCTCAGCCTGATTCTGCACATTGTTTTGTAGGTTTTGTCTTGGATTCTCTGTTGGGTATTGTTTAAAACTTGTGCATTTTCTTTCCTAAACTATCCAGTTGTAGTTTTGGCTGAACATTTGGGCTTGTTGTCCATGTTTCCTAGCCAGTAGCTGGTTTTCCTTCAGAACCGCCCTGTATTTAGCTTTACCCGTCTTCCCATGTTTCATAATAGTAGCTGCGTTTCCATTACAAATAATATATATTACGACATACATGTGATCATAATGAATAGATAATGCATCATACATAATTTCACTGAACTGATCCAGAATGGCACAGCATTCTGGGTAATGTAGGCAGAGCAAAGATTTTAGCTGCTCAACATTTCACGGCCAGCTTAGCAATTTTGGTGGCATCGACTAACTCACTCACTCTTTGGTTTCCTAGCAACAACCTTTGAGTAACTTTTCTCTGAGGATGTATCAATATGAAAATTTGAGCCGATATCGACATTCGATATTAGCATTGCTGTTGTGGCCGATGAACGACATATATTGGTATCATATATATTTCATCAGTTTCGACACCTGGAGAAAATCTTACATGACCAAACAAATACTGCATGACCAAACTCCTCTCCCTCAACAAACGAGGAAATAAGTAATGGTTGTTAATATTGGACCGACACCGAAATAATGAAAAATGATTAATATCGGCCGATACCGATGCTCTTGCTGATATATCTACCATCAATAATTGTCTGAATGAAGGAGAAAGTGTAGCTGGCTATTTAACTTTAAATATTTATTTAGGTAATTAAGTGGAAAGAGTTTGAGCGTCAAACATTCATTTCACTCAAACTTATTCATTTCACTTCTTTGTGTTGCCACTTTTGTCCCAAATGAACCAAAATATTTTTTATTTTGATGAACAATTTTCCGTTCACATGATTCAAAGTGTTTCTCGCTCTCTTCTCGTTCTTTAAAGCAGAAGAACCTCTGACGGTGATCATATTTTTGGACTTTCAGATTCTTCTTCTCTGGTGCTTCCTGCTCTTCCCGGACCTTCCCAGTCCTCCACTCGGTTCTGTGTATTATAGCTTTTTCCGCATGCGTTGCCTTATAGCTGTGCTCCCACTCTTCTTGCTTGGCTCTTTGGACAGCTGTTAGATAGTCACGACTTCAGCTTGGTGACTGTAAGGATCTCATTACTGTAAGAAGTTCACACTGTTTCTGATGTGTTGTTTTTTATTTTTATTTTGAAGGCACAGACGTAGAGGTCGTTTGTTTGTAGAGGTATGTTTGTTTTGTACCGTCAGTACACCGCTGTTGGATTTATTCCGTTATACGAGAAGAAATAAGTTAACTACCTTAACCACGAATGAAGATGTCTGTCTCCTTTAATCTTTTATTTAACTCCAAACATGCTGTGAACTAAAAAAAAAAAACAGCTTTTCTCTCTGCATGGAGGGATGATTTTCAAAATATTTCTCATGTTCTGTATCTTTCTTCTCTTTTAGGTGGTGGTGATACTAGCAGTTGGTAGATGTTTAAGATATTAGTCTGGAAAGCGTTGCTTTTCTTCTCATACGGGGGTAGCACAACTCAACTTAGTGGCCTGTTATGTAACCAAATAGGGCTCTATAATCTCCTTAATTAGTTTTTTTTTTTTTTCCCCCTTTGAAATTTTTTGTAAATTCATGTTGTAATTTCCAAGTGCTGGATCAGCATGTATAGGACAAACTGAAGGATCCTCATTTTAATGTATGAATCAAAAATACTCAATTACGGATTGTTTTTTAAGCTTTTTTTTTTCATATTTGTACTGTATTTTAATACGTGTTTGAATATGCATAATTATTTTTAATGTAAGGCTATTTGTTTGAATGAGCCATTGTTAATGGTCGTGGGTTTTTTTTTCATGTGTTGAGACTGCAGGTTTTTTGTTTTTTTTGTGGTTTTATGATGATTTGAAATGAGTACATTGTACCGATGGTGACGAGAAGAAGGCGGAGGGCGATAATGACATGAAAAAATGTTTGTGCCGAAGCATGTTTTTGCAACCTCTTGCTGTACAGATAATGTATTCGGTGAACCTGTTACGTGTTGTTTTTGTGTTTCTTGTAAAAGGCCTTTGATTAAAAGCGCTCTAAAAATACTTCCAAGGTTTTTTTAGGAGTGGCGTCATTGTTTTTTCACTAGTTGCCTAGTCTGCTGGCTAATGGAGATATAGCTGAACTGCAAATAGATCATAAGAATCTATTCATAAACACACAACTTTATTAATGTTGCAGTACCAGTGAACCTGATTAGCGTTTTTTTTTTTTTGTTGTCTTAAAGGAGCAGCATTATGTGTTTTCCAGCCACATAAGTGTCATTTTACAGATCAATCAAGTAACTGCTACCTTCAGTTTTATAAAAATTCTGTGTATATCAAATGTGACTTAAAAAACATTTACTTCATTATGTAACACCTTGAAATTGTGCCTCTGTCTCTTTAAAAACTCTCTTTCTAAAACTCCGCCTTCAGAAGATCTCTGTCATGGGAGGCGGAGCTAAGTCCACCCAGGTGTTTTGCACAGCTGAATGGTTTCCATGGGAGATTAAATTTCTCAAACAAAGCCTGAAAAAATCACAGCAACACTCCAGGTATGTTTTATTTATGTATTTATTTTTTAATTTTAGGTTGCATTTTATATAAAACTTCCTAAAGTGATACTTTGTTGTTTTTACTCAAACTTCAGCTATAACACTGATTAATTTGTATTTTATTTTGTTTATTGATTTATTTTGCCCATTCTTTGTAAAAAGGGAACAAACTTGGTCAGTTTTAGAGCTTATGTTACATCAATCTCAGTTGGTTATAGGTCTGAACTTTAACTAGGCCATTTGAGCACAAAAAGAGGCTTTAATCGAAACTATTTCACTGCAGCTCAGACTATATGTGATGGAAAACCAGGTCAAATAAGCGCTCAGCATTTCAGTATTTTTCTCCATAGTTATTTTTTGTGAAATCGCTCAAGAATTACACACATAAATCAATGCAAATTAGAGCGCAAATGAAGAGATGGGCAAAAAATAATACTACACAGATAATAAGTATTGAACACTCTTTCTTGTTTATCACCATTTGAAGACGTCTCCTGTATGGAGAAACTAGTCAGATGCATTGTTCAGACTTTCACACAAACTGTAGTCAGATGTTGATGGTTCTTTGGGTTCTTTCTATTCGTTCTGGTTCTTAACTTCCTTTTATAAATCCAGCTGCATACAAATCAAGCGACTGACGGGGCCGTTGTCGTAGTTTTGCATCTTTTGTCTGAAACCAATGAAGAATCTCCTTGGCTGTGTCAGTTTGACAACTGTCTTGTGTGGAAACCAACACATTTATTTATTTTTTTGGATTCTTAGAATGTTCCATTACATTTCAGAACTCATTTTTTCTTCAATTGTGTGAAGTCTACCAGGGAAATATGCTATATGACAGACAGCCCAAACAATGTTGCTCCCATCTGAAGACCTCGCTTTTGGCAGAGTGTTTTTGGGGACATATGTAGATTTAAAACCATCCTTCCTCCAAACGTGCAGTGAAATCAAAGATTTAACTCTCTAGTGACCAGACTATAATCTCCCAGTATTTCACTGGCTTGTCCAAATCTGGAGCAGCATCTTTAAATCATACTCTAGTAAATTTTGTTTCTTCAGCAGTGGAGTCTTGCGTAACGCCTGTCCTTAAAGACCATTTCTGTTTAATTTATGCACTTTTTTTGCAAGCTTTCTACAAGTTATTACTGTCTCTTAACACTAATAGTGTCATTTTATTTTGTAAAGTTCTCTGTGCTTTTACAAGTCATAACATTTTGATGTGTCGCATAGCTGCATGAAAACTTTCTAAATATTGACAGATGCCAACAACAACAACTATGCTGTATTATTCCAGCTATTAGACATAACTTTATTTTAAGATGAGTTTGTTTTTATGTCGTTGTGTGTGTGGATTACTTGGCTTGTTACCAACATCTGGTTACATTTAATGTGAAAAAAGAAAAACATGTCTGTTTTTATTATAATCATGGTTATTTTATCCATAGTATAAGTAGGAGTCATTAAAGTTCAACACCCAAATCCTCCACAGGGTGTCGCTGTTACACTGTTTTAGGGTTGCAGCATTCTGTGTGTGTTTTCAGGAGGACTAAGGCTTGGAGGGACATTAAGGCCATCCTGGGTTTTCATCTCTGTGTTTTGATGCCGCGATGAATAGTTCAAACAGCTCCTACCACGGCTGCTTCCTTTGTTCCTTTGCTGGTAGAGACGGTGTTGAAACATACTGTGTGTCATCTTTAGCTGTTTTCATTTGTATTTTTGGTCAGCATTCAGTCAGACCCAGATGGAACCAAATTAGACGTCTCAGTTTACTAAGAGGCACCCTGAGTGACTCTGTGTATGTGTGTGTGTGTGTGTGTGTGTGTGTGTGTGTGTGTGTGTGTGCGTGCGTGCGTGCGTGCGTGCGTGTGTGTGTGTGTGTGTGTGCGCACCAGGTTTTTATATCCTTATGGGAACCTATTTCTGTCTACAATGTGGGGTTATGGGCACCATTGTTCCTTGTGGGGACATTTTCTTGGTCCCCATGAGGGAAATTGTTGTTTTTGGGTGAGTGGTTAGGTATGTGATGGTTAGGTTTAGGGTAAAGGTTAAGGTAAGGGTTAGGTATGTGATGGTAAGGGTTAGGCTGCAGAAATTAATGGAAGTCAATGTGAAGTACCCACAAGTGATGAAAACACGACTGTGTGTGTGTCGGGTTGGTTGTGTAAGTTTCTGTATTCTGAATTAGCAACTCAGTTCTTCTGATGTTTGTCTCATCAGAAAACATTTAGTAAAACTTTATACTGGGTGACTCGTACTTAAATCATAACATTTAAATTACAGATTTTAGACTTTTTTTTCTACACTGTTTTATTTTTCAGATATTTCATTTTTCCAATCAAGATGGTCTGTAAATAAAAAAGCTAGTAATGTGTAGAAACCCTGAATGTTTATTTCACTGTTACACGTTACAAAAATGTGGAGAATTGCTGAAAATATGTAGGTGTTATTCATATATATCGTTAATCTCGACAGTCATTTATCAAAGACATGGCCTGTAAAACAGATGTGCTTGCTGTTGCTTCACATGACAACTAAATAAAGCTGCACAACCTGAAGTTGTTCATGTTTACACAAAATACATTTTTTTCCCGATAAATCTTTGCAAATTACATGCGTGCAGTAAGCATGCTGCATGAATATCAGGCTGTAAGCTCTAACTGTTGTTATAAGCTTGGTCTAAACAAGCTTAGAGTAACTCGTAGCTCTTCTTCTAGTCATGTTGCAAAAAAGTTCTAGGAGGATAAAACAGAAAATGCTGCTTGAGTTTGTGAAATCGGTATTATTATCTCCGTATTCCTCTTTCCCCCAAAACAAATGATGTGTTTGTGACCCAGTTTTGCATTAATTACATATTAGGCTTGTGTCACATCTGTGAATGTACAGACATGTGACTTGGCATGGATGTCGGCTTATAAAATGGCATGTGTGCATGCGGGCTTAAAGATGGGTTCAACTGTAAGTGAGCTGAGTCAGAATACAGATTATTTTGAGGTTTTGTCTTTGGTGCCTTTCAAAAGGTTTCATGACCTTATTCTTTGGGGCCGGCCCAAAGAATAAGCTGCTTAGACATCGTTGCACGTTTCTCCTCGACTTTAATGCAGGATCTATGCAGAACGGTCTCGGATAATGAAGAATGAATAGGGGGTTCCAAATGAACATATTCATATGTGTACTGTATAATATGTCCACTAAACATCTGAGTTAACATTTAGGTATATACAACTGTCAATAGTACTTCTAAAGTTACAAAACTAATCTTCATGTGAATATATCTGTGTAAATATGAACCTGACAAAAAATTTAAACATTGACAGTTCTATTTTAGTCTGTACTGCTAAAGACTTGTCATCCTCATGTGTTGTGTGATCATGTCGTCTTACTTGGTTCTCATATAAAATATTCATTTTGTTGTTGAGCCATGTTGTCTTGGTTTGTGGCTCTGGTTTGCCGTTTAGCCCTGTGATCATGTGATGTCATCTCCCAGGATGTATTATAATAATGTTTCTTTTTAATTATTGCTTGACACTAAACTAAACACAATATATTCACAAAATGAACAAAGTTCATTTTTGTAGAAAACAAATCTGTAAATCAGTGAGGGTTAATTGTTTTCCAGTATGAAAAATATTCAGTCCATTATCAGAAGCTACTGCAGGATATGGGACACTTTATGTGGTTTAATGAAAACTAAGGTTCACTTTTAAATAAAAGTAAACCCTGCTGTTTAACAAGCTAATCTTGATTAATCAATTACACAGACTTTGATTAATTGAACATTTTCTTTTTATCTTTTTTTTTTTATATTCCGTAGTAACACTTTGGACACCTCGGTAGTCCCGTATCATAAACGACATGTCAGCGTTGATGCGGTCCGTGGTGGACGTCCCTCCAAATTAAATTCTGCTTAGGGCAACAACCTTAGTTCGGCTGACTAAGTAAAAAAAAAAAAAAAGGTTTCTTTCCAAAACTCAGATTAACATTGCATTCCACGTCCACAGCTAGCGTTTTGCTGTTTTTCGTCCACTGCCCTTTCAGTAACAAGAGGCGAGGCGCGCGCTCGAACACACGCGCTCTCACACGCTCGCGCACCCACAGATCCATCACGGCCTTGTTTGTTTCGCGCAGCTGCTGGAGGCTCACCTCTACTCTCACCAGTCACGCTCCTCCTCCAGCAGTCGTCCTCATGGCAACGCACGCACGGAGGAGAGAGCAGCTTAGCAACGCAGAGACGGAGAGCATCCCCGCAGGTCGAGACAGCGCGGTGCCATCGATATCACACTCAGAGGGAGGAAAGAAAGACAGGACACAGCAGCGCTACTGGAATCAGCTGAAGTCGACGTAAGCGTCACGTTTTCTCCTGAAAAAGAAAAATAACACCTCTTGTTTTCGTTAACACTTACTGTATTTGTCGTGATTGTAAGGCTCTTCGTGTAGCGCGTGTCCTCCTGCTCGTTGCGGTACGGAGTGATGCTGCATGTTTGTGAAGGCGATTGATCCGATCTGTTTTCCTCGGCTTTCGCAGGCGTGATGAAGTTCGTAGTGGTGCTGGTGGGAGCGGGCTCTCTCGCCTTCCTCGGCGCGGTCATCTGCATCATCGCCAGCGTTTATCCCCGAAAACGCGGCGTGACCGCCGGCGATAACAGCACCATGACCTCGGAGGCGCTGATCCAGCCTCTGGAGTCCGGGTCGGTGGCTCACGCCGGGCCGCTGGGAGCTCTGCACGGCCCGGGGTCTTACGAAGTGGACAACGGACTGGGCGGCATCGACCTGGAGGTCCCCACGCTGAACGAGCTGAATCTGGGGAAGGAGACGGCAGGCGGGTCGGCGAAGCATTACAGCTTCAGTCGGCTGATTTGTACTCCTCTACCTGTTGGGGAGTGTAAGACCAAAGATCTGAGGCAGAAACGGGAGCAGAAGCAGCAGCAGGCGGATGAGCCTCCATACGGGAACGGGGGAGACGAAGACCTCCGGACGACAGCGGAGAACCTCCGGCAGATGGTCTTACAGCAGAACGACCAAATCCTCATGGACCAGCGGACCATCCGGGAGCTGACGGGAAAGCTGAGTGAGTGTGAGAGTGGCCTGGAGGACGAGAGGACCACACCGGCGCGGAGCGTCGGGGTGTGGAGCGGGAACCGCCGCGTGATGGCCGGGGACGACGTGAGCTCTACCTCGGCGGCGCAGCTGCAGACGGCCCGGGCGGTGGAGGAGCTGGCCAGGGCCATCATGGACCTGAAGGACCGGATCGAAAAACTAGAGGTATGTAGGCCTACGTTGGGTGGGAAATCAAAACTTTACACAACCCAAATCTGTTGGTTTCAGTAATTAGGGGATTGCAACAAATGGTATCCATAATTTTGAAATAAAGTCCTTTTTATAATTTTTCTGACCCAATTCTTGTTTTTATTCAAGCCATTTCAAAAAACATACGTTTTTTACAACCTGCCATATATCTTACCTAGTGTTTCCCGTAATTATTAATTACACAAATTGTAATTATGAAATCTTTATTCCAGTTTCGAAACACAAAAGGGGACTTTTTTAACTCTTCTGAGGCAGTTTCACCTCCTTAGAACTACATAAGCATAAAATCTTCAACACAGTCAAGCCTCAACTTTATTATTCTACCCTGGTTACTAATTCTTTAGCTAAAATAGATTTTTAAAATTTCCCATTTTGTTCTTGTCATTACAGCTGAATGTACAGATGTGTTCTTCATTTTTAATATTCAAAGCAAATTTTAAAGTTGGTTTATTATTCAAAAACAGTTTGATGTCTGTACTCCGCATGTAGTCGAGCACCCCCTGCTGGCCTGGAGGTCCTAAGTTGCATCCTAGTTTGCTTATGCATCGGGCAGCTGCTGGAAAAAAGAGGCTAATAACTGAATCATCTCACAAAATGTTGTCGCACAGGCTGCCTGTCCGTCTTTATTCCTCCCCCTCCGCTCTACAAACCAACTCGTATTGACACAAATGCCCCTCATGCCTTGCTCCCGCTCCCACATGCTCAAGGGAAATCTTTCAACGTAAGCCGACCCTCACACCCCAGTGCGCCCCACCTCCCATTATGTCGGCTGCCTGCTCAGCATCCAACACTCGGACATTGTCGTGAATAAAACATGAAGCTGGCCGGACGGGAAAAAGGCTGCTGGAGGTGGTTCGGGGTTTAGAGACCGAAGGCGTGTGTGTGCGTGTGTGTCTGTGTGTGTGTTCTCAGATTGCGAAACAGAAGACATTTATCCACGCACATGTGCACCCATGTTTTGTTTTTCTACCTTCACATTGACTTCCGTTCATTACTAAAGCCTGACCCTAACGCTGAACCCAAAATAAACTCACATCAAAACTTAGCTGTCAACGTCACCCAACCCAAAAACTGCAGCTCTTCTTATCGCGTCGGACCTCGTAAATCCATACAACGTTGGAAAAAATGGGGCCTTACAAGGTGCAGAAAGTCTTAAGCACACACACGTACACACACACACACACAGAAGCCCTGCTGCATCGCTGCCAGCCCTCGGTGAGCGCAGTCACAAGGTTGTCTCCATCAGTGTGAATTTATATCCTTGATGTGGAGATCCACCGCCTCAGCAACTCTCTTGATATTACACATCGCCCTCGCAAACGTCTCATCCACTGCTGCGGATTTGCCTCTGTTTACAGCAGCCTCGCAGACACGTTATTTATTATTTTCTGTAGCTTATGCTCTGCATCTTATTAACGGCTTGAGTGATTATCAGTACGGCAGCAGCTCATTTTAAAACACTTACTGTGCAAAAAATAAATAAAAATAGCAGCTTTAGGAAGTGTTTTTTCCCCCCTCATATCCAGAAATTGTAGACAAACACTGGCCAGTAAAATGACTGTAGAATGTTGTTATGTGTAAGATTTTAATTTTAAGAAAGGCTCGACACAATAAGGTTTAATCCAAATCTGTCATTATAAGGTCATGGATCAGACAAAACAAATGGCTTGATGGAAATGAAATCCTAGAACATCAAGTGAAGAGCCCATTAAAAACTTAGTTCCACTCTATAATTTCTGAAAAATAACAATTTTAAAAACTGCTTAAAACAGATGCAGATTGAGTCATTACTTGACTGTTTTTGTACATTGTGCAGCATTTTGAAATTAGTACGTGAAGATCTCATGTGTTGTGGTCTTAATCTGAAACTTCTTCAACAGAAATATGAAGTAAGAACAAATAATGGCCCTACTGCAATCGCTGCAAGTAAATATTCATAAAAAACAGCTCTTATAGTTCCTCAACTTGCTTGTTGAGAAAATATAACAAAAAATGTTACCTGCAAGTACCTTAAAAACATTTTCACATTTTGTTATTTCACGTCTGCATCATATAACCTCAGTATAAATCACAGAAAATTGATGCAGCATAATGGCATTGTAGCATGTCGCATTGTTGAGATGATGAAGGCAAAGAAACAACAGAATCTTCTTAAAGAGAAAGAGGCTCAATTTTTTTCAAGGCATTCAATTTCAAAGTCAAATTCCTTTTTTATATCTGATACATATGTATAAATAGCATATTTATAACAACTGAAGGTAGCATAGTTATTTGATTGTGTTATAAAATAGCACTAAACAAATAATACCTTTTAAAGGTTGTTCAAATCGAGCAACCGGGGATCAGATTCAACGTTTAAAATAAGAGCAAAGATGCTGAAGGGTTTCCATATGTTGAGCCACACAGTTACGATGAAAGTTAGTACCAGTTTGTTTGTAAGGTTTGTAATTTTCATATCATCTATTGTCCAGATTTATTATGTCATCCCTACACCCAAATGTCTTATGGAGCTAAATTGGGGCCATGATGTTTGTTCAAAACCTGAAAAAATAACTGAAACTGGAAAAAACATGTTGGAAATTAAAAAGATTTGAAACAGAATATTAAGATTTGAAGCTGAAAAAAATGTTCAAAACTACTTTTCATATTCAAGTTCTTTTCAGTTTAAAGTAATATTTCAGCTTCAATTTTTTTTCCAGTTTAAATTTTTTTCTCTTTTGAACGAACTTTATGGCCCCAATTTAGTGCCATAGATTCTTCTAAGTTTTCTGTTTGTCCTAGCATAAAGATAATCAAGCTGAAACTGCTGGTAAAAGCCTCGTCTTTGTTTCTACATAATATATGTCTTTTAGTACAACTGTTGTTTTCCCTTATTCTTTGCTAACTTCTGTACGTGTCTGACCTTTTGTTTCTCCGCACTGCTAAAGACTAATATCTTTCCCCACCACTCTACAGGCGGAGATAGGTCCCGGAGCCCTGAACCTCACAGATTCATCGGTCGTCGGCAGCAGCAGCAGCGGTAGCCACGGCGGCGGCAACACCCAGACCGGGGACACTGGCAGGACTCCATCTTCGTCGGCCGGCGGCTCTCCATCCCCGGCAGCGGGGGGTGCCCCGGGAAGCCGTCGTCCTGCTTCCCCGCACTCCCACGGCTCTAGGCCGACTTCTTCCAAAGGTTCCCCCGGCCGGGGAAAGAGCGTCTGGAGGGTGGAGGACCTCGAAGGGGAACTGGAGAGGAAGATAAAACTGCTGAAGAAGGAGCGCCAGGGCATGAGGAAGGAGACGCAAGATCAGCACGAGAAGATCGACAAGGGCATCGACTCCGTCAACCACCGCATCATGGAGCTGGAGCACAGTGAGTGTCTGTGGGAGTAAACCGATACCCACGAGGAAGCGGATAACCGCATCCGCGCGCTCTGACATGAAAGCACCAAGAGCGGCGCCCGAAATGAAAGTTTAACGAGCGCCGCGGGTGAACTGGGTCATCACAGCAGCGGAAAATACACCGTGTGGATGAAAATAAGATGGCTAATGAGGGCTGAGGGTTGGGAAATGTCAAGCGGGGACAGGGGGCGCGCAAATAATACAGCTATAAATAGAGTCCATTAAGTTCGGATTTAATTTCATCGTTTAAACCTCTGTTTCGTCAAGTCTCAGGGCAGAAAACCACTGGAAAACCGAAAATGATAAATAGGTATATTTCAAACAAAAATCTGGGAATTTACAGGATAAAGAGAGAGATTAGCAAAGGCAGGAAGCTTCAAGAACACTTACTTAGTCCCTTTTACCCAAACGGTTTTATAAAAATCAACGTTTGTCATTTACATAGTTACCCAAACACTTATTTAGCACTAAACGTGGGCTGGTTAAGGTACAGCAAGGCTTTGCAAGTATATAGTTTAAAAAGTCTTAATATGTTTTCATCACACTGTTGCTAAGATACAAGGCCTGAGGAGTGACCCAAGTTTTCTCTAAAAGTAAACAGAGGACGTCTTCACCCTTTCTTTTTTTACAAGAGAGAAATTTCCAGCTCTTTGGAAAAGTGGTGTAAATAAATCAGTTGTTCTGGTGTAGAAACAAAAGCTGCGCTACCAATCTCTCTTATCGATGATGTATCAATGTTTTGCTGCTACAGCTGATAAACTACCAGGAAGTTGAGCAGCTAGCTGAAGGTTAGCTACCGCAGCAGATAGCCCAACTAATTAGCCACCCAATGTGTGTGTTACTCTATAGAGCAGATTGGTACACACATATAGGTTTGTCACTGAAGTAATCACCTGTCAGCCCATCTTTTTCAGTGCTTCTTGCTTCTTTCTGACGACCTCTCTTCATTTCCCCTGCTCTGTGTCTCCACAGCGCTGACAGAGCCTTCGTTTCCCGACGGCTTCGTGCTCTCCTTCCCCATGCGGACCAGCTACATGCACGGCCTGGTGAGGAAAGAGATCACCGAGATGTACGCCTTCACTGCCTGTGTGTGGCTCAAGCCCAAAGAGGGGGGCATCGGGACCCCCTTCTCGTACTCCGTGCCCGGGCAGCCCAACGAGCTGGTCCTGCTGCAGGGAGTCCACAATCCTGTCGAGCTGCTCATAAATGACAAGGTAGAGAGCTTTTCTCACACCCATCAGTCGTAAATATTGCTTAACCCTCAGGGATGCAGCGATCCACTTTTTTCCCACTTCTGATACCAATACTTATATCTGAGGTTTAATCTCAACCATATATCGATCCGAAAGGACAGGAAATTACACACTACGGAGGATATTTGCTGAAGTTGAGCGAAATAAAAGTTTAAGGTTAAAGGTCCTAGAGGTTTCTTTGAGCTAAAGTTGAATAACGATGGGCATCACAGCCATGGGGGATTTAACACCCACGCTTTCCATGGTGAGACATTTAAACACCCTCACTTTTCATGCAGTGTAGCTAAAAAAAAGTTGTGTTTCTGCGGCGTTGTCTTTGTGTCACCAAACTGAGTGTGCGGTGAAACCGATGTGAGTGCATAAGTCTTTGTAAGCAAACAATAACTTGTTGCGTCGTGCGTTTTACGTTTCACATTCGGTCGCTAAATTTGAGTCTGACATGACTTTCCTGCTTCTCATGTATGGAACACCATGAGGGCCAAAAAGCTGTGTGGTTTTACGTCTCTGTTGTATGAAAAGTACTTTGTCAACATGCAAACAACTGCGTTCGCAACTTAAAAGCATAGGTAAATAAACCTCACCACCAGCGATTAGCAGACAGATTGTTTTAATCCATTCAGAAAGACAAAAAAATACTTGAACTTTGCAGCCTAATAATGTGCTGTTAGGCATGTAGGCTTACTCTGTGCATTTCAGGTATCATCTCTATATTTGTTAAGTTACTATATGATGTGATAGCCATATGATAGCCACCTGCCTGACTTTGATTAAAGTAGAAGAAAATGTCAACAAAGACAACTGTTATTGTTTACAGCTGGAGGAGGTAAAACAAAAATGATTCATCACCATCATGTGTTTTTTTGTTTTGTTTTGTTTTACCTTTAGGTGGCGCAGCTTCCTCTGTCCCTACCCCAGAATGAGTGGCAGCACATCTGCGTCAGCTGGACCCTGCGAGACGGGGTGTGGAAGGCCTTCCAGGGGGGCAAGATGAAGGGCAGAGGAGAGGGACTGGCTGCCTGGCATCCCATCAAGCCTGGGGGAGTCCTGATACTGGGACAGGAGCAGGTGGGCTGGACGGACGGATGGATAAAATGTTGGAGAATAGGCCATTTTTGTGGAAATTATGTTTTTGTAATGAATGAATGAATAATAGCTATAGACCAGTGTTTCTCAACCTTTTTCGGGCCAGCGCCCCCTAGCCTTTATCCAGGTCCCTCACCGCCCCCCACCAAAAAATGTGTATGCTACTTTGCACTGACAATTATTTTATTATTAATGTTACTATCATTATTGTAGATGTTTTGAATCGGCGCACCGATTATGTTTTTCCGTACACTTCTGCGTGCCTTACGCTCCTTCACCTCGCGCACATAATGGGGTAAATGTAGCGGGTTTTGCCCTAAACCCATCGGCGTCTGGAGGAGGGGGCTTGAGGGTGGGGAGGGTATGTTTCTACGCTCCTTCGTGGTGGGTGTCGATTTATGTTTTCGCATCCACCTGAATAATGTGTAGTTGCGCCCCTGCCCATGGCACTTCAACAATATTATTTTATCTTTTACCTGGAAATAGTGTCTGTTTATTCTTGCCATACAGTCCTCTGTATTAATTATTGCTCGAAAGGTCTTGCCATACCAGTTCATTCCTCCGTATTTACTTTAGTTTCTTAGTTTATTCTTGCATTTTGTTCTTCATTCATTTCCATTTAGTTTCATTTGATTAGTATTATCCTCTCTTGGTTTATTGCTATGTCCACTTTAGTTTCTCTCCTGTTGCTACATTTATTTTATCGTTTATTGACCATCAGTAATTTTCATTCATCACCTGCTGCGCTTCCTAATCGTCATAATGTGTTTCACATCATGTGTTGATTTTTCACTGTTCAGCATCGGATTCTCTGTTTTTATGCCATAATTCACATCTAGTTCGCCGCTCCGTTTTGCCCGATTCTCATGTTTCAGAATTTTGCGCATTGTGCGCAGCATTTTTTATTTTTATTTTTTACTCCCTAAGGTGCAGGGCGGTTGGGAAACATATCAATGGGGAAAAGGCAGACTGACATAAACCTTTTAAAACAACAGAAACAATTTCTGCATTCTGATTATTGAAATTTAAAAGTGCTGTGTTGTTCTATCACACCCGTTTCATGTCGGACCACTTACAGCTCCGGTGTTAACGCTATAAAATGAACGCTCTCTATCGTGGTATCACCCATGGAGGGATTTCTTTATTTAAATGGGTTCATTTTTCAGAGGGATACAAAGTGAGGGTATCGTGATTTTAGTAATTTTAGTAATTATATGTTTATAAGAACGATTTTCCATGGAAGCGGGCAGCTTTCAAACGGAAATAAAACACTTTTTAATATAAATTGCTGCACTGACATGATCACAGAACTGCCAAAACATATGTAGCCTACATAAATACCAGACAAAGTGAATCACAGCAGCGTCATCAGCCGGTGTAACGCTGAACTGATGCGGAGCGGAGCTGCGCCATGAAGCTACTAACACTGAATAGAAGAAGAGCTGCCATCGATACAGTTGCAGCCAAGCATGATTTAATGTCACACAATACAGTTTTACCAAGTTGCTCAAAGTCTATACTGGTATTGTTGTGGATTTAAGGTGTAAAGTTTACCTTCGACCAAACGCCCTCCAGTGGCGCAACTACACATTATTCAGGTGGATGCGAAAACATAGATCGCCCCCACCAAAAACTTTTCACTATGTGGATTAAGGCTGTAGAGAAACTTAAAAAACATGTTGTTTTCTAATGTACATTTCTGTCACTTTAAGACCATTAAACTTCTGCAAAAACCCTGTGGACAGGACTTCTGATCAGCAGATGAGAAGCTGGTGCCTGATGAACGTTAGCGGTGCTAATCCGTACAGCTGGTTGCCACCCTCCTTCATTAGTCAGTCAGCTACATTACATAACCATGATCAAATCTTGTGTTATCCCTCCTCGCTGCTGTCAAAGAAGCAACCCAACGCTCATTCTGCATCGCATTGTCCTTTTGCTGAACATGTGAAGCACACAGCAGGAGCTTCCAATTCAATAAAGCGATGCGCCAATGCTAAACAAGTTGATTTGATGGGTAGGTTTTCGATGGCACTAGCACTTTATTAATCTCTGCTGTAAACAGCTGATGGATTGTTGTGTGGATGTGTTGACTAGATTTTATTGGAAAATCCCCCCACGGCTCCCGTCAAGAGGCAGCCCTGGGGTAGAATAAACATTTTTAATCTTATTTTTGTAGAATCATCATAAATCAGTGCTTCTGAGAGAGGCTTGGGGTTTTGATCCCTTTTCATTAATATTTAACCAGGAACGAGGACACAGTAGTAGACCTGACAACATTGCAGCTCGACAGACTTACAGTAGGTCAGTGTGAGCGTGAGTTGATGATGATAAAAAAGGATTAAAACACAGTTTGGTATAACCCCGATAATTGTCTTTTAACCTCTCTTCTTTGGTGGTCAGGTTTTTTTTTTTTATTCAGACAAACTGTATCAATGATCAATTCATCCACATATAATGTACACTGCTCAAAAAAATAAAGGGAACACTTAAGTGTTCACTTAAGTGTTTAAGTGTTCCTTTTATTTTTTTGAGCAGTGTACATAAGAGCCACAGACAAATGGGATACATTTCCGTCACTTCCTACAGTTGTCATGCTTTTTTATCATAACTGTTTATAAGTTTGTGGTGCTAAAAGTTCAGTGGATGAATATATTTGGCAAAGCTCTGCTTAATATGAAATAAGCAAACATTCAACTGACATTCAGCCATTTGTTGGTCACAGTGGTTTGTTTTTCTACCCCAGGACACGCTAGGCGGGCGTTTCGACGCCTCCCAGGCTCTGGTCGGGGAGCTGTCCCAGTTCAACCTGTGGGACCGGGTGCTGAAGCCCGCCGAAGTGGCCGCTCTCGCCGACTGCAGTTCCTCGGCGCTGGGCAACATCGCCCCCTGGACCGATCAGGACATAGATGTCTACAACGGCGCCACCAAGGAGTCCCTGGACCCGTGCCACGCCGCCCAGAGATCCAGCCCCTCCGGCCCCAAGCAGTGAACGCTTCACGGTGGGGGGGGAGGGAGGAACCAGCCAATCACAGCTCTGTTTGGCGGTCTACATTCAGATGTTTAAAGCTATACCAAACCGGAGTTTAGAGTATATTTTGCTTAAAGGCGGGTCTTGCTGGTCAACTGAAGGGTTTGTGCTACCGAGCTGTAAAGAGTGGTGTATTCGTTTCGTTCTTTGTGTTGGTGTACACGCACATGTGTTTACTTCTGCAGCGAGATACGGCGCCTTCAGTCACAGAATCACTTGTAAAGGCAGCACAGTGGATCAGCTTCTGGCTTTTACAGCTTCAATGAAAAAGCTGTAAAAGCAAAACTGCGTTTCCATTGACCACACAAGTGCGCAAATTGGAATTTGCTAAATGGAAACAAGAGGCATTTTCGATGAAACTTACATTTTTCAGTAAAAACGTTTTGCAATAGGATGAGTTGCAAAATTTCGCAAAACTACAGCAGGAACACTGTAGGTGTTAGGAGGACATACATGGCATGTCTTTTATCAACTTATTGTGTGAACAAATGTATTCGCTCGATTTCAATGACGTTACTTATTTGACGGCAACACAAAACTTGCAAAATTGTGTTTCTTTTCCCAACAATTAGCAGAAAATCAAGAAATGTTTGCGCACATTTGCAATGGAAACGCAGCCGGAGACACGTCTTGTCATTTAACACTTAGGGGATTGTTCAGGCAGAAGGTCTGATGGCTTCGTGTTAGGGTGAACACGAAGGATTATGTTATGTATGAAGCTGCAGTTATTCCATTTCTAAGGTTTCTCAGACAGCACAGTGACGCCAGGTTCTGTCTCCGCTCGTCATGGTCATTCAAAATGCTTCAGATGAAACCTGTTGTGCTAATTTTTTACTTTTTCACTAAAATGATAAAAAAAAAGTTTTTTTTGTTTTGTTTTTGTTTTGTTTTTTTGTTTTTTTAACGTATGTGATTCTGTTGAGTAACTGTGATTTTAGGTTTTCTATAGTGCACACCACAATTTAGTAAAATGTTTGACTCTAAATGTGCAAGTGTAACGTCCTCTTGGTAATGTTGCTCTGTTCTTAGTCCGCTCTCCTGCTTCGCTGTAAGAATGTCTCACACTTCACCGTCCCACAGTTCAGGGGACGAATTAAACTCTGCTGCTGCAC
This sequence comes from Poecilia reticulata, assembly GCF_904066995.2. Lineage (NCBI taxonomy): Eukaryota > Metazoa > Chordata > Actinopteri > Cyprinodontiformes > Poeciliidae > Poecilia > Poecilia reticulata. The sequence goes on along the minus strand of NC_088830.1, from coordinate 7,432,445 downwards.
AACACATATATCTCCTCTGACTTCTAAGAAATAAACACTTTGCCTCCCAGACCGCACGTCGGACACAAGCGGTTACGGCGTGTATGGTGAAACTGATACTCTCTGAATGTAAACCAGATGAAATAAGTATGTCTGCATGAGTGTTTCTTGTTTGTGAAAAAAAAAACACACGAAAAAGACAAACTTGCAAATGAATCAGATTTTCCCATTAAGAAATATTTCAGTAGGAAATCATAACCTCTCAGAGAAAATGCTTAATGGCAGTGGATTGATTGGATTGATTCTTGAGTTATGAAGAAGAAATCTGTTATATAATTGGCAGTTATGTGGAGAAAAAAAACCAACGCCTTTATCTCATGCCTTTATCTAAGTGAAGAAAAAGAGAAAACGAGCAAATAAACAGAAAAGATGCTTTTGAAACACTGCACCATTTCGTCCTCCACTGTGTCTGATTTTCTCAGTTTCACATTTCCACTGACTTCCCACTGTAATAGGAAAGTTGCATATCTATCTTTTCCCTTGAAGTTGAAATCAAGCATAACCTGACAAAATTAGAACAATCAATTTTCAAATAATGTTTTTATTTATTCATAGGTTAAAAAAAAACCAAAAAAAAAAACTATTATCTAGTCAACACTCTGCTGAAAAATGATAGCTCTGCTTTTCCAGCCAAAAAAAAAAACAATCTCCTCTGTTACGTTTTGTTCTAAATTGTCGCCTTCGCTTCTTTCACTCTTCTTTCTCCATCACCTAATTTGCATCATCGGGAACCTTTTCTGTATGTTCCTGTTTTAAAATAAACAGAAATGAAAATATAAAACCATCACAAGACCGTTTGCGGAGCTGCAAACATAAAAACAACAATGAGAAAGGCGTGATCCAGGTGTCCCCCGCAGGCTTAGACGCGCGAGTAATTTCATTTAGCCGTGGTGGGATTACAACATAAACAACATGTTTACAGCGTGAGAACACATGCATATGTGTGAGATGGTAGCAGTGCTCATTAGAGACAACCCCAGAAAGTCTGTCTGGTGCTGGGAGCAGACGTATGCCGTTACTCATGACTTAAACTGGGACCGTGTTGATTCGTGACTGCTGGTCGGCCCACACATTTCTTGTCCTCTGACAAAGCAGCCTCCCGCTGATAACACACCAGAAAATAATTAATCTCTCCCGAGATTAATATCCTTTTGTCCTTTGCAACTAATTGAAATCTTTCAAACGAATACATTAATACTTAATCTGTTTCTCCCGATATGAGGCTGCTTCTAGTCTTTGACCTTCGGAGCTCATTTCTTGACATTCTTATAGCTCATTACAGCCTAAGCAAAAGTTTAACGCTGCAGTGTAACTTATATTTAAAAAGAAAAGTTACATATTTGTTAAAAGTGCCACTATGTCGTGATAGTATAGTATGAGTCAGACAATCTGTGAAAAAAATCTAGCTCCCCGGCCTTACCCCCAGTTCTCCTCACTCTCTGCTATGCTACAGTGTCTTCCCAATGGCTAGCCCATCATGAATGCTAAGCTTGTTAGCGCAGCCACCCATGATTTTGATGAACGGTTTTCCTGTAACAGTAATTTTTTTTCCCCCTCCATTAGCACATTGAGCAGAGTATAAGAGAATGATTGACAGCGCTAAGACCCGCCTCCGGGCTCTGATTGGTTGTTTTTGGTCGGGAGCTGTGCGTTTCTTCAGATGGTAACAGCAGCTCAGAATAAAGGTGAAGATGACATTTTTCATCACAGATTATCTGTCACAACATAGTGGCAGTTTTAACAAATATGTGAAAAACATATTTTGCATAAAAGCTACGTGCTTCAGCTTTAAGTGTGAAGTAGAAGCGTCTAATTCAGAAGACAAAATGAGTCAGTCACCTGCAGTCATCAGCCAGTCACTCGGTTAGATAATCAGTCAGTGCAGATTTGATTTTCTTCACAGCCTGGTTGATATTCTTGGCTCCTTCTTTCTGTTTTTATCGCCTTTGTCACAGCTCGCTAGCAGAGTCACATGGGGTCTCCCTCTCCCCCTCCCCAACAATCTGCTTCCTCTGCTGCTGAATTATGGATACGGCCCACCTTCATTACCTCTCCGAGGGAGGTGATTCATGATTTTTTTTTAAAAATGCTTGTCGCCTCATCCAGCTGAAGGAGCTCAAATATTCATTTCTGCTGCAAATATTCATCACTGAGTTTTCTTTCATGTCACTTGCGGCATTTGAATGGGGCATGTGGAGTTGAAGCTTCCTTCAGATTACGAAGGTAACAGATGGATTTTAGTGCCGCTGAACACCTTACCTCACTGCTGTAAAACCTGCTGTAAAGCTGCTGTTATAACTATGGAAACAACTTCAGTGAGACACTTCTTACAGCCATATCATTAATCTCATTAATCTCAGAATTTCATTAATCTGGGCTTTGACTCACCCAGTCCTCAGCCCATCTCTGTTGGACTTCCTGGTATGTTTTGGAATATTCTTAGTGAGGGGTACCAGAGTAAAAGGGCCTGAATACCATAAAATGTTTTGTCATAAGACAATAATCACATTGTCTACCTTTGTTATTTTCATTTTCTTTTTGCTTAAAGTGATTATTGCACAAAAAAAAAAAAAAAAAACACCAAGTCTTTTTTTTTTTTTTTTTGCAAAAGACGATTTACGGAGGACGGGGGAGGGAAGGAATCACTTTTGGCAAAAAAAAAAACAAAAAAAACATAAGACTAAGTTTTAGTCCCGCTTTTGAAAGTTCGCGTTGATGGCACGCGAGCCGTAATAAGCCGTATTCTCTAAATATAAGCCATACCCTTCATAGAAGGTTTACACCAGTACTGGGGGACCTGCAAACACCTTCCAAATCGTTCAGTTTGTGCAGAAGGTGGGACGTGCGATCCGCGTCACGTTACAACAATTTTCACCACCGGGCGATAGCTGACTGCGCGCGGCGCATGCGCGCGGGGGCGAGGGCGGGGACGGCGCGTTTGGCGTCGTCCAAAAATGCTTTAGCTTAATCAGTGGCGCAAAAATTGGGTATGCAGGGTATGCAACGCATAGGGGCGCAGCACCAGAGGGGACGCCAAAACATGAGAACACAGTAAATGAGTCTGGTGGAACTGGTTTGTGAAGGAAAACTTCAAAAACTGGAATGGCCACATGTCATCCCAGAAGATCTACGGTGGTTATTGTGTGCTTGGGTTTCCGAAGTCTTTCGAGTTCCAACAATGTCCTGTTGTGATCTACAAAACTGCTTAATTACTCGCCATTACTGCTGAAAAAGATAATCAGGCAGCAAGATTTCTCCTGAGCCCAGCTCGACCCATTAGCCAGACCCTGGCTGCACCTTCACAGCAGCCTGTTTCATTAGCAACGCTGTAGAGAGGAAGTAAGAGAAATAGCATTTCCTTCTGGAGCTGAACAGACAAAAAAATTGAGTAAGTCTAAATATATTTAATTGAATTTGCATTAACTGTCAGGGTTCTGGTATGTCACATTGCCACACCAGGGTTTGTTTTTTGTTTTTGTTTTGTGTTACTCCAGAGTTGATCAGTGATAGAAAACGTCTTGCCGCATTTAGTTATTGTTGGGTTTTGCTGTGTTGCTTCACTCTGTTGTGTTTAGTTTCTTAGTTTATTCCGGCATTCAGTTCTGGGTACGTTTGGATTTATTTTTCTTAAATCGGTGTTAATTTCCTCCACTTGGTGTCAGGATGGGTGCATTGATCTAAATATTGATGCTACCGATACCACGTTGAGTATTGGTATTGGATTAATACTAGAGTGATAAGATCGATACTTTTTTAAAAAAAGCGTTTCTCTTGAAGAAAATCCAGGTAATCTCCGTCAAGAAATCAGCAAGTTACAATGACCAAGGTGTGAGGTAGCAAATAGACGATCTTTTCAAAATCCTGCCTGGACAAAACGGTTTTGATTTTGGTCATTTGTAGACTGAATTATGTATCAAATTATGTATTGAATTAAATTGATTTTCATCCTCAGACCGTAAGCACTGAGTTAAAGAGTCACGATTCATATGGTGGGTGTCACAAGAGCCACTTGAGTAGAAAAATATTTCCTCCTTTTTTAATTATTATTATTGAACCTCAAGAAATTCAGGACCTTCCACACTTTTATTCCACTTAGGCATTTCAACAAAGGATAAACATAGTGGGCATTGTGTTTATTGAAAGCATAGCAGTGAAATTAAATACCAAATGTCCTGAAAATGAAATCAAAGGACAGGAGATATAGAGAAAAGAAAGGGTCTTAGTATTCCGCCCTGAGGCTCCCAACAGCCACAAGACACTGCAGACTACAAAAACTCGCTCATGTGGACGTAAAAATTGTCAGTCAGGTGAAACCGAGTCCAATCCAAGGCTGTACCTTTAACACCATCGCAACTCTCACAACAAGGAACTGAAATGTTGTGATTCACTGAGCTAAAGGTTTAAAAGCAACATAATTACCAGTATCAGTTGGTAGTTATATATCATTAAAAGAGCAGATTCCCATTTGTGAAGCTTTTTACAACCAGAGTAACACCTCAGAATACCAGAGGTTTTTTCCTCTATAAATTAATTTAATCGTAAAAAATTACCTTTTCCCCTGTATTACTGAATGGATGTAAAGTTTAGAGATTGTTATAAAATAGTAATAATAATAATAAAAATTGGATCAAGGATTGTTTCTTAATCAAAGGCAGCACAACAACATGCTTTAAAGCTCCAGGGACTAAACCTGTGGTGATACTGCTTTTAAGAACAATCAGGAGGTCCTTTAGTTTTAAAAATATCTTTAAAAAGGGGAATAGTGGGGCGGGGGAATCGTATCGCCTGGCAAATTTAAAGGTTTTGTTTGATCGATAAGCTCCTTCAGAACTGTGATAGACACAGCAGGCTGAAAGCGGTTCAAAGCAGCAGAGCAAGAGGCTCAAACAGAGCGTTTGTATGAAGCAGGTGAAATGAGTGATGTGCTAAAGGAAACTTGTTCATCAAAGAAAATTCTTACAGATTTCAGATGAAGGTTCAATCTGACAAGCTTTGGGCCATTAATGACGGAGTTTATAGTGTTGAGGACAGCACATGGCTTTTTACAAATAATATTTGAAAAACATTATTGTTGTTGATGAATTATAATATCTGTCTTTCAACAAGTCAAACCACACCTGAGGCTTGTCCCTCTTTCACCTGGGCTCAGTTCTCCTGCAGGCCCGTCTGGCAGAACAAGTGATGTTGATCAATCATGGCCGATGTGTAAGTTTGGGATAATTGGGGTTTTAATGGTGACAAGGCACAAAGGCATAAACGCTCACCTCAACTCTTCGGTATCTCTTGAGAAAGCGAAAGAGATACTGAAAACGAAACAGAATACAACACACTTACTTTGTCTCATCCTTTTGTATTACTTCCGTAATATTCCCCCCCACAAAAATTTAAATAATAATAATAATAACAAATCTGTGGTCATAATAAGCCACAAAATTCAGACCAGTGCATTCTAAATTTCGGGAAGGATACTAGTATTAAATATTTTTGTGAAATCTTGTGCGGAAAATTTTTATTACATTGCTATATTTTTATTGCCGACTAGTAGAAAATAGAACACTGGCTAGTAGGATTCACTAAAAGCTGCATGTCATTGCCTGGCGAAAAATAAAGAACTGGTGCATTTAAAACACCTTTTCCTCGTTCCTTCTTAAATACATGTAAGAAGGATTTTTTTCTTTATAACAACAATATATTCTACTTATCTCAAAGAACTACATTTTTAAAAATATCTTATTACAAGTTTGGGGACGACGGAAAAAGAGAAACACCGCACGAGAGCTTCGCTTGTAAAGGGGGGCGGGGTTTGATTACGTTGACCTTTACGTTGAGTGACAGGGTTTTAACCAATCAGAACTACGCCTGGCTGTAACGGGCGGGGTTTCCTTCTTGCTCCTGTACCATGTTTGAGATGTCTCCTTAACAACCGATGCGAGAGTCAAACAGGAGAAGTTTTCTTCGGAAAAACGTTTGGTACGTAAACCTTTTCAGTCACACATTACGTTAACACCCTATGTAAAACATGAGCTAAGTCCTTATGCTGCAGCCCGTTTGTTTAAACTTGACGAGTTAGAGGCAGAAAATACCCCCCTCCATCAGCTGTTTGCTCTAAATACAAGCTAAGCTAATTAGCTAGCTAGTGAAACCTTCTTCAGTTACTGTTATTGACATGTTACGGTCAGTCCAGATTTACAAATGATCAGTTGTATTGGCATTGTTAAAGCCAGAGACCGTAAACAAATGCGTAATGTTTATTGTTACTGGCTTGTTGAGGCTCAGTATTACAAGCTAACCTGTCGGCTCATGTTTTAGCATCGTTAGCTTCTAAATTCTCTCTGACTTCTGTGTTGCCCAGTGAGTCCATATTCCTTATTTTATTAGGATTTCTGTAATAAGACAGAACACCTGTTATTTCAGGAGTCGGAATGGCTGGGACTGGTGAGGGAAAGAAGGAAGAGGCCGACTACAAGAGACTGCACAGCTTCCCTCTCATCAGAGTAAGACAGCACTACAAACTTCTGCTCATTTTTGCCTAAACACGGTCAGAAATAACATTCGATGCATGTTTACTTATCTTAATAAGGTATTGCAAAGCTGTATGAACGAGCTCCAAAAGAGCCACGTCTTTTGGTTTAAAACTGACTTTATTTAGGAGCAATAATAATAATAAAAAAAACATCTCCCTATTCTTTGTTTATATATACATTTTAGAAAAAGAAACAAAAATATTATTGAGTTTGATCAAACCCTTTGGGCCAACACCAGCAGATGACACTAACTGTGAAGACCTCAATCTGGGCTGCGAAGCAACCTGGACACAGATCCATTCAATAAATTAGACATTAGAATTTATTATAATATAAATGTATATCAGGAACATTACATATAGGTTAATTACACACATATGAATGTTTGAAAGCCTTTATTTCTGTAAATTATGGCAATTATTCCACTTAAAGGTAATGAAAACATGACTTTAAACATTAGAATATTACATCAGACCAATAAAAAATTAAACATTAATACAGAAATGCATTATCTTTGACATGGTTGTACATAATTGCGAAACAGCAAATTGAAACATATTTAAGTGCAAAACGTCACTTTATTTTGGAAAAAGGAAGGGTTTTATTTTGAAGAACACTCAACAGGATCTGGTTTAGCCTCTGGTCGCCATCTTCCCACCTGTTGTTTTCAATTGCTTGGATACGAACAGCTGTCGCCGTTGTTTCTTCAATAAAAACTGACCATGAAATGTTCAGCAAAGACATCTGAGCCTCCGTTACGATCGCAGAAGCTTTCACTATCTAATATTTCCCGTTTTATGTGAACCTTTTTTTTTTTTGCCACACTTTTTCCTTCCACCAAACTATCAGTGAAGATGCTAAAGTATGCACATGGTGAAAAAATGTTTCAATAATAAAAAAAGAAAAAAAAAAGAATTACCCCCTTTTTTATGTTGTTGGTGTCATTCAACATTTTAATTGACATTGAAACTAAATGAGGGTTTGCCATCTTTCCTGCACCAGCCTGTAAAACTCTGTAACGTTGTGTTTCTCTCCAGCACACAGACATGCCAGAGGAAATGAGGGTTGAGACCATGGAGTTGTGTGTAACAGCCTGTGAGAAATTTGCTACCAATAACGAAGTGAGTGCATTCTCCTGTTGTTCTTTGATCTTCCAATGTTGACCAGCAGTTACAGTTTTTATGTTTTTGATATTGGTATTAGCCATTCAAATCACACAAACCCAATACTTACACAGTTAAGATTAATGAAACTTCATGAATTGATGGAGCACAATATTATAATATTTATGTACAAATGGGCGTGTCACAATAACAGAATTTTCTGGATGGCAAATTGTCCCAGAAGTTATTGCAATAAACGATAATATTGTTATTTTGAGACCCTTGTCAATGATGATGGCGTATTAATGCAAGAACACATCCTCAAAGATTAATAAACTATAAATTCTAACGAACATCTGGAAGACATTTTAAATATCCTAAAATAAATAAACAAAACGACAAATAAAATGAATTATTAAGTCTCTGTGGACACAATTATTCTTTAAAAAAAAGGGCTAGTTGAGACAAAAGCACCAGAGCTCAGTTTATGGTAGAAAGAGGGAAAGGAGAAAAACAATAACTAATTCAAATAGAAACGACTGAGTTCATTTTAATTCCTCATGCAATTTACTGATTTGTTGCTTGAAGCGACGGGCCTACATATGAAGCACATAAATTTTTTTTTTTAGCAAAACAATATTCAAAACGGATCTGTACTAAGGCAGAAAATTCAACTTAAAGCAAAATGAGATTTTCAAAAAACAACTAGATACAGAACGGCGATGACGGAAAGATGCATTTCAATTAAAGGTGTTTATGGAGCAATCTGAATCTTTTTCTGCACTCAAAAGAAATTTGAAAAGCATTACAATGAAGCAATTATGACATTGAATAAGCTGCTTCGTTGGGGGTATTTTTTGTGTAATTATCTTCTGAGCCAAATAGCTAATTTTTTGTGAAAAGGGAGAACATATTGTAAAGTTTATGCTTCTTTCTGCTCCCTTTAATTTACGATTTATTTTTTGTTACACAAGCTATTCATATTTGTTATTGAGTGAATGAAATAAAGAAAACTGTAACAAAACAGAAAACATGTAATTATTTTTTTTCCCTTCTAGAGCGCAGCTAAGATGATAAAGGAGTCCATGGATAAGAAGTTTGGAAGCTCGTGGCACGTGGTGATTGGCGAGGGCTTCGGCTTCGAGGTCACACACGAAGTGAAGAACCTGCTTTACATGTTTTTCGGTGGGAGCCTGGCTGTCTGCGTGTGGAAGTGCTCTTAGCGCCTCTCCCCTCCGTGCCCTCTGCCCCGCCGGCGTGCTCACCACGCTGGGAATCGACGCCGGCTCCGTTTCACCCGCGGCAGATCAGTTCGTCCGAGCTACCAGCCACTGTGGCAGAGAAAGGAAGTACTTGTTCATAAATAAAATACCGTTATTTCACCTTTCAGACTTTGCCTGCCACTTTGGTCTGGTAGAGGTAAAAAAAAAAAAAGCTTCATTCCTTTTTTCTTTTTGCTACTGATCATTTTTAATTTTTTTTACCCTTCATTTAAGCCATCTTCTGTTCTTGAACGTCACTTTGAATGCTTGCAAGCTTGCATGTTCAAGTAATTAAAAAAAAAAAACAACACACAGCCAGCCAGGGTCTCCAAAGTCCTTTTTCCTTCTTTTTTCTTCAGGGGAGTGCATGTGTGTGTCAATGACTGATTTCCATGATGGTGTGTGCTGGACACACATTTTTTCCGCCCCTTAAGGACCTTATATTGCCACTTTCCTCCTTAGTTTCGTGCGGCATTTATTTGAACGTTTTTCCCGTCCACGTCGTCCAAAATGTTTCACACGTGTCTTTCTCTCTACAACAGCACTACTTTCAATAAATTTTGTAAGATTTTTTTATGTGTACATATTTTAATGCAACTTGAGAGGCATCTTTTTAAAGACCGCTGTTGGTTTTCTTACGACTAAGGGCTCAGAGTCTCCTGAGCCAAACACTAAACCTGATTCACTTTTTCTCCTTGCTGAGGTGTGTGTATGCGTGTGTGTGTGTGTGTGTATGTGTGTGTGTGAATAGCCTGATTAATATCACCCGTCTGAGTGACAATAGCATTGTGATTGTCTCATGTTGATGCCAGTTATGATGATCCAGTGCAATGGACCATTATTTGTGAACCTACTTGATTGTACAATAAACTGAAACTTATAGAAATTAGAAGTCAGAGTATTTTTTTTTCCTTGGAGTGTTTATTTTAAAGGTATAATTGTATGGTTTTTTTGGTGCACCGATCTGACCTGACGATTCCACTCTTTGCCGATACCGATTCTTTTTTTGTCGTCTCTGAAAAGTTGCTAAATACAACTTTAGCAACTTTAGTTGTTTGTCCTCCTTGGTGGGTAATTTCACAGTTTTAAATGGGGATACACGATATATCATCACTGACATCGGTATCGCCCGATGTAAGTGACGATATATCGGTATTGTCTGATAAATAAAACCAGGTAGATATTAATAACATTTATTTCCATCTTGTTGCTATTTGTTTCTGGAGGCGTGACGGTGGTCATGTGGTTTTTGTTTGGTCACTTGACAGTAACAGCAATGCAGCACAGGATTGTGGGAAGTTTGAATGAATTATAAATGCAGTGGTAAAGTCAACAGAATAGTTAGGTTTTTTTCCCTTCGAAGGTGTCGAAAGGCAGGTTTAAAAGAAATTTATAAAAATGTCAGCCACAACAGCAACATAAAATATCGGCTATTGATATCTGCCCAAATTCTCACATCGGTGCGTTCCTAGTTTTAAAGCGATCCTCATTTGGTTTTATAGTGCTTTATGTGCAATTTGCCGCACCCACTAAACTTTTTCACATTTTGTTTGGCCGCAGCCACAACGTTCAGTGTATTTTATTAGCATTTTCTCCTGTAATTATGAATTATTTGGAAAAAAGACAGGAAATGTTAGAGCGTAACCTTCAGATATTACCCAAGTATTACACAGAATCCACCTGAGTGTTGTTCAGAATCAGTTTAGCTAAATCTGTTCTGTGAAGCAGCCATGTTGACTTTGGAGGAGCTGCATAGATAGGCCTAGAAAAGTGGGTGGGGTTTACAGCAGGTCAGCAAACCGCCAACAGAAAGCAGAGTCACAGATTAGAACGGTCAAGTTAAAGTCCAGACCGTAATCCAAATGAGAATCTGGGGAATGACCGGATCACAAATGTTTTTGATTTAATCTGACAGAAGTATTTAAGTTGCACACCCTTCAGAAATCGAACCACACCAGTATGTGAAATGGCTTTTTAAAAAAAAGAAGCAAACACAAATGACTATTTAAAAAATTAATTATAAATGTTTACAGTACAAGCAGGAAAACTGCGTGAAAGACGTGCCAGTGAATGAAGCGAGATTGATTTTAAACTTGTTTCAAGAAGCTGCTGAATTTCAGAACATATCATTTCAGTTCAGCTTTTATTGACCTTGTAAATAGAGAGAGAGAAAAATAAGCACAAACACCTGCAGTTTAGATGAGGACGGCTTGAGTTCAGCAAATCTATGTTTCTTTATTCCTGCTTGTGAAAAACGTGCATTCCTACACAAAACCAACCCACCTGCAGCACAATCGAAAAAATAGCGTCCCTTAACCCCCGGCAACCCATAAATGATGAAATGTGATTTTATTTGATTGTGGGGTTTTTATTCTTCTCAAAGACAGGAGGGCTTTGCGACCCAGCAGTAAAGCTGCCGAGGCCATCAGTGTTGACATATCAGCAGAATTTGCCAACGTCTGTGTCATCACCATAAACTCAGGTCAGGTCAGGTTAGGTCAGGTCAGGTCATCCTGCTCTCTGCGCTCACTATCTCTTACCCTTTTTTCTGCAAGTCGCATAAAATGTGATCACAAATATCCTGAACACGTCGGGTGGTTTTATTGCCACCTATGAGGCCAATAACATGCCATATTATCCGGATTTCTTCTTCTCTTCTTAATTTAGAACATTTAAAAGTCCTCATTGTTTCTCTGTTTCTAGCAGCTTTATACATTTAGAGCATTTTGTAGTTTTTGTTTTCTGTTTGTTGTTGCAAAATTCAGTCAGACTGAATGACAGGTGACTTTAGACATTAGTTTTCATGTTTATACAATCAGATCCAGGTCTGACTTTGAATAGGCCATTCTAAAGCATGAATATGCTGCGGTCTAAATAAGTCTGTTGTAACTCTGTCTGTATTTTTGTAGGTAATCGTCAACTGAAAGGTGAACCTTTAGTTCAATCTCAGCTGTTTTGAAGCTTAAATAGTTTTTTTTTTCTCCCAGAGCGTTTAATAGGACGACAGAAAAAGTTGATCCACTGGCTTTTTTGTAATGTTTTGGATCGGTTAATCCAGTCAGTTTGAATTACAATCGATCAAAAACAGATCCTTACTTCTCCATATTGCTTCCGATAAAATGTATGTCTATGGCTCACAGCGTTACCGTAAATGGAGGACAAACATATTATCAGTCTTGGTGATATTTGAAGAATGCCGTCTCCTGCTTCAGCTTTCTGTGCTGTGGGATTGACATTTGATCTGTACGTGCTGATGGAAGTAGTTAAAATGGAAATCATAAGCTTCTTGTCCTTTTGACCTGCAAAATGCGCCTGTAGCTCTGGGAGACCGAACAACCACAGCTGACACCCACACAAGGCACGAAGAGGCAGAAATGGTCAGCAGTTTGTTCTTGTGATTTACTTGCTCTACAAAGTTTATTGTGAGCTTATTTGCATCGACAAAACTTTGTGGGGAAACTTAGACTATTTTTATTTGTTAATTGTGAACAAATAAAGATTACTCTGCAGTAGTGATAAACAATGAGTGTCAGAAAGAGCAGGAGCTCCTTAAAGAGACAGACGCCAATTTCGAGACGTCAAATTGTTAAGTCAAGTTTCTTTTAAGTTATGTTTCATATGTGCAGCATTTCTATAGCAGCTGAAGGCAACATAGTTTCTTGATTGATTAAACATGTAGGGTGAATATCCAAGGCTGTTGAACTCCACTGTTCGGTACAGTTCCGCTCAAAACAAGTTCGTTCACCAGATTTTGGATGTTGACAAACAGCCCCAGTTTTCCAATCGCTGACCCAGTTCTGCATACAAACACCCGAGCGTAATGACTGAGCGTGTTTGACAGGGATACCGTGGGATTGATGGGATTGATGCCAGCATAATACACTGATAGCTTTCACCTGGATTTACCTAGTTGACCTATTTCATGGGGAGAGGCCATTACATTCTGCAATTACTGTAACAGCGCCGAGACTAATCCGGCGAACAGTGTGTCAGTGAACATGCCTCCATCACAGGCGCGGCCTCATCCATTATTAACCTCGGAGACTTTTTACGTAAAGCCCCACCTCTTCCTTGTGTCTCCTCCACGCGCTTAAATATTTATGCAGAGAGCCACAAAGTCGCACAAAACACTCTAGTTTGTTTGGTCTGAAAATCTCCCCAGTGTGAGTGCAGAGAACGACAAATCTTTCTGAAAGATGCTCTTTGGGGCTTTCATTGAAGTAATAGTCACATTTCTGTGTAGGGGAGATGCTGAAAGGTGTCCACACTGCTCTGCATGGTTCTATTTCTGCTGCTGATCTTATCTTCCTCTTTGCTGTTTTTTCCCCAAGTTCTGTTTCACAAATATTAATTTTTCTGATTTGACTAAAATATGCTAAGCAAACCTTTGTCTCTCAATAGGTAGTCAGATAAATAGAAAGATGGAGCACTACAACAATAGCTAGCTTAATATTTAGGTAAGTTGCTACATAGATGATAAGCTAGGTGTTCAGTGGGATAATTAAAGATATTACCTCATTGAAAAATCCATCATGTACCATTATCTACATTCCCTGGATGTTTCACCTGTTGTTTGAAAGTGTATTTGCCACTATGTTCTGTGGGTGAGTAACTTTGCGCTATTGGCGTGAGAAATAGCAGCCCTGTTTCCTTTGTGCTACCTGAAGTTAGCATAACTGTAATTTAAGCTGACAGGCAGAAAAAAATATCTATTATTTTCTTAGTAGAGATGCTGACAAACATGTTAGCTATATAACTGCTGTAGAGGAGGACAGATGTCAAAAATAACATGTAGTTAACCCAGGTGTTGCTTATTGTTCCAGCTTACAAGCTACCGCCAACACTACAGGAAGTTAGAATGGGTGAGTACAGGCTTAACCAGAGGAGCCTAAAAAAGACTCAGTTTGGAATCATAACTTGCTTCAAGACATGTTCATTATTTATTTGCAGAGTATATTGTTATTGTTTAAAACTGTCGATTTAGCCACCACAATTAATGTGCCTGGGTAATTGGTTACATGATATTTCTTATTCTCCATCCTTATTAGATGACCTTGATTCCCAGTTTCCAGTGGGCAATCTCAATGAATGTCAGATGTTATTTTTAGCATATTGGATTTCCATGCAAAGTTTTATATCAGTATATTTGAGGGAGTTTGGGATGCAATGTATGGAAGATTACGGATGGAAGGCAAGCTTCGTGAGATGCTGCTGAATCAGAAAACACAGCAAGCTGACCGAGCAAGAAGATACAGAATGAGGTGTGCAGTGAGGCCGTTAGCCAGACAAATGTTTGGATTGATCTGCACGTCTTAACTGCACCAACGTCTTTCCTAATTTGTCCTCTGTAAAACTGGTTGGAACATACAGAGACAAGTACACCTGCAAGAAAGGGGCTTCCGTGTTTGTGTTTTGATCCGCTCTATTGCTGGATTCAGATAATTACCTGGATTATCTGAATCCAGATAAATGTGCACTGGCACTATCAGCTCACCAAAGTGACTGAAAGCAAGTTGGTAGACAGACATTGCTGACTAAGGAGTTTCACTGTTTGTTGTTTTTTGGGCAAGACCTCCTGCTGCTCACGTTTGAAAAGATGAGGCAGCCTCTCCCCTCCCAAATGCAGTCTGATCTGGCACACCTGAAGGAGGTTAAGATTTCATCAACAACATCAAGACAGCCATTGTTTTATACAGTTTTAATATAAAACCATAGACATGAGAAATGAATGTTTCTCATCGATTATTCAAATTTTGGGTTGAGACTAATCCCAGGCGTGGTTGTTTTGAAGAGTTGTGATTGGCTGACATTGGTTTTAGCTTTGCCTCACATTGCCCCCTGTAGGTTTGACAATGTTTAAAGCAATACTCGGTAGTGTGGATGAACACTTTAGTTGGGCCGATTGGGTGAGAACGAACATCTCCGCTACGTTGCCGTAAAAAGATCACGTGTGGACAAGGCCTCGAAAAGCAAAATGCAGATTCAAATATCCGCAGTGGTATCAAAGTTAGTCTTCTACTCGTTGGTAGTTTTGCTTCGGTGTCCTTATTGAAAGCATGCCTTCGAGCAAGAAAAGCCTAGTGTTGTATCTTAGCAACCGCCTGACCACCTGTGATGACAAGTGGAGGTGTGGAGCTTTCAAGAGTGTGAGTGCAAGTGTGTTGTTGCAGCACAAATGGGGGAATGAAAGAAGATGAATGCATCAAGGCAGACCAACTCCTACAAGTCAGCGGAGCGATTAAAGGGGTGGTGATTTCCAGAATATTCTGATTTTAGGGGTTGTTGGAAGATGAAGAGATTTTGAGGGTAGATGGCTAAGAGAAGATTGTTTGAAGGCAGCCAAGAAATTGGAGACTCGAGGCATCAGAGGGGCAGAAATGAGAGGAAGGGATGAATCTTTCATCTGGATCCACCACTGGGATTCTTTTTTTAAACCGAGAAATACAAAACACAATCCATTATTAATGTGCATGTTTCTTTCTCTGCGAGGGTGCATAAGGCAATTGCTATTTTTAATTTGAGTAGCTGTACCTGTGGAAATTGTTGGCTACAATGACTACTGAGAAAAAAGGGGGCACAGAAAGCTTTGGGGAAATTGAGGGGGAAAAAAAGAACAAGAAAAGGCAGATGGAAGGAATAAAAGATGAATAATTTCTATGGATCAAACTTAGCATAGCTTGTTTATAATACATCAGTGGTGTACAGAGACAGAGAGTGCAGCAGACAAAATCTAGTTATCAGTAAGTAGACTCCAGAGAGACTCATGGGTTTTTTCATGTAAGAATTATAAAATATTGGAAAGAAAGACATTGAGTTGGCAGCTTTGATTCTGCCTGAATCTTATAATTGATCCCGCCCCCCCCCACCCTCATGTCTGTGATAACTTTTTTTCTCTAAACATATCAAATTGAAAAAAGTAAAGTTAAAAAAAGTATAGAACAGTCTATTGCACTTGAAATGTGCTTTGGGCTATGATGAAACATGGTGCGCTTTTAACATTATGCTGCTGCTTTAACCTTGAAAATTATGTAAAACATAAATCATTCGGGAATTTACTGAAACACAAACAAAAAAATAAAACTCTTACTTCACCAGCAATCATAAGAATGACACAACTCATAGCCCCACTGTCAGATCGAGAAATTAACAAAAAGCTTACAGCTCTAGTGAATGTTTGATCAGTGTAGTCAAATTATTTTAAGAATCATGTATAAATATGAGGGGCTAAAAAATAAGCTTTGGTGTCAGAAGGCGGCCATTCCTCTTGCCATACAAAGGCTCTTAGGTTCAGATGTCAACCCAGGCCTTGAAGCTGCATGTTTTCCTCTCACAGTCAATAAAATACCTGTTATGATTACTGTCAGAACCACATTGGCTGTATGAGGATTTGAGCTACGTCTCAAAATAAACCTCAAACCATAATACAACCAGTATGCATACTGCTATTGCCTGTCGATGCATATTCAACACATACCAAGGATCTCAATGGAATGATGTGTAATCTTGTTAAATTATATGTGCTACATGTACATGACTGATCAGTCTTTAATAATTATTTGACAGCAAAAACATTAAAAATAAAAATTAAATAACTGTAGGCAGTAATTGGTTACCGTCAAATAGATGCTTAGAACAGATAAATGAGTGGATGTGCCGTAACGTTCTTCAGCTGAACAGAAACAAAATGTTAGTTTTTATCTTTTGACCCAAAGAGAAACGATCTGGAGTCGGTGTACGCCTTTGGTTATTACAAATCAGGCCCGAAATCTAGGAGTAGTGATGAACTCTGACCTGAACCTTCAGTCACGTAAAGGCAGTTACAAAGTCGGCCTTCAGTCACCTGAAGAACATTTCTTGGATTAAAGGTCTAATGTTGCTGCAAGACCTAGAGAAACTCATTCAGGTGTTCCTCTTTAGTCGCATTGATTACTGCAACAGTGACTTCACAGGTGAGCCTAGAACAGGGGTGTCAAACTCCAGTCCTCCAGGACCACTGTCCTGCAGTTTTTAGGTAGAAAACACTGGAGTCAAATGGCTTAATTGCCTCCTTATTGTGTAGAGACGTTCTCCAGAGTTCTGCTAATGACCTAATTATTCTATCCAGGTGTGCTGCAGCAGAGGCACATCTAAAAGTTGCAGTGGCCCTCCAGGACTGGAGTTTGACGCCTCTGGCCTAGAAGAAAAGTCAGACACTGCAGCTGATTCAAAACGCTGCTGCTGGTGTTCTCACTAAAACTAGGAAAGTAGAGCAGATCACCTCAGTTCTAAAGTCCTTAAACTTTCTCAGACAACAGACATTGTATTATTATTTTACCCTACTAATCTAGAACAAACTTCCAGAAAACTGCATAACAGACAAAACACTGAATCCCTTTAAATAAAAAGCTAAAATTTCACCTGTTTTGTGTTAATTAATGACAACTGGAACAATGATCAATATTTGATGTATATTAGCTTGATAATTTTGATGATGGCATTGGACTAAATGCAATGTTTATTGCTTGTTTCATAACTCTTATGTTTTTATGGTGTAAAGCACTTTGAACTGCTTTTGTTTGTTTGTTTGTTTGCTGAAATGTGCAATACAAGTAAACTCCACTTGATTTAATACCTAAGGCATCCTTCACTTTATCAGCTTGCATAGTTGCTGCTGGCCACCCACAGGCGTCTCCTTTGCTGCCATGGCAATGACCATCAGGTCACATGTCCTAAACATGAGCAAGCCATATGGTATTACAGAATAAAGAGTTTTCAATGGCTGCTTTTTCATTTGTACTAACTCAAATAAAGGCACTTCTAGAAGCTCAAGAAGTGCCTGTGTAAATTGCAATGCTCATATTTGGTTATCCTACACAGAAACCCAGTGCAGAACTCTTAAGCCCATAGATTTCTCTTCTTGATATCGACTTGTTTTTCTTTTTTTTTTTTTGCAAACACTGAGATAATTACCAACCGAGTTCTCACTGTTTTCACAGTCCCACGAGGTGAGGAGGTGTTTGTGAGTCCTTCAATTTTGTTGGTTTTATGTTTTTTTTTTTTAATGGAATATTTATTCAAATCTCCTGTGGTTTCTATTAGTTTGCATTCATAACATGTTGTTACCCAACATCATTTATGATGTTTCTTTACAAATGTTGGTGACTAATGAATGAATGTGACCAACTGTGAGGAAAAAAACCAAGTCCAGTGCTTTGAGCTGATATTAAATGAGTCACACGCTGTGATTTTTCATCAATTTATTCTCAAGAGTGTCACATGGCTACGACACACAGCACGTGGAGCGGGCTGAGCGAGCACGCGTGCAGTTATAAAAAACACACGCACACACACACGCACACACACGCACACACACACTTTAAAGAGCCCGACTTCACAGGAGCGCCGAATCTTTAGGGATCCTCGATGAGGCCTGGCGAGCCTGATGAAGTCTCAGCACAGAACATGAAACCTCTGTCTCCCAGCTCTTCTGGTTGACAGCTGCTTTGCGTACATGCTATTTCTTAAGTATATAATAATAATATAATTTTTTTAACTGTTTCCTTTCTTTTGCTGGTTTTATGGTTTTCTCTGCAGCTGCTTTGAGAGCTGCAGGTTCATTGTAGTTGCTCAGCAAAGAGGAAAAACCAAAGTTTTTGTTTGCGCGTGGTTCGTGAATGGAGTCGATTTAAATCCCTGTACGCATGCGAGACTGACCATGAGTGGTAAAATATTCCTCGTTTTGTCAATGGTTGCTGCGGAAGCCTAAATAGATTAAATCGACTAGATTTGTATTCAAATGTAAATAATGTCTCTTTTAAGAAGGAAAAAATCTTCTTCTGGCATTACATGTTGGGTTTAAAACATGAAATAAGTTGTGTGTTCAATAATTCATATGTGTCAGGCATTAAAAAACAAACAAAACAGAGAAAAGTTACATTACATAAGACAAACAGTTTTAAAGAGTAATGAGCAAACACATTGATCTGTGCCCAGATCACTCTAACCTGGCAGCCCTCCCAACATGCAGTTCTGTGAAGTTAGAGAAACAAATAGAGAAAAACGTGATGAATGGAACCCGGGTACAACACAGCGTCTGGTCGTACCTCTGGAAAAGACGCCGACACGAGCAGACAAGTTGCAAAACAAAGAAACATGTGAGTATGTCTCCTGCAGCATGCCTTGCCCTTTTACTCTAAAAGATTATTTAGAAGGATAAAAAAAAATCTTAAAGACCTTGTTAAAATTCTGATTACAATTTTGGTTTAGAAGTTTGTTTTTCAAAGTGTTTACACCATGTTTGCTCTTTCTCTCTTTGTCCAAACATTAGGCGGTTTGCTAACACATCCAGAGAACATGAACATTTACAAAACTTTCCAAATCGCAACCACAATGCAGCGTATGGGTATTTTACATGATAAATCAACACAAAACAGTGCATGTTTCTTACATTGATGGAACATATAATGTGTGAAAAAGGAGGCATTCATTTTGGAGAACTTACTGCAAATATTAATGAAGTGTTTTTGGTTACTGTGTGCCTACAGCTTTGCTTTTTTCTGCCTATTTTATTATTATTTTTGCATAATAAATTAAAGTCAGTCAGATTATCTAGGTCATATGTGAGAACAACTTTCAAGTGTTTCCACGGAATTTCAATCTAATTTAGATGTGGACTTTGACTGGACCGTTCTAAGATGTGAATACATTTTAACAAAATCATTCTATCGAAGCTCCGGTTGCATGTTTATGATTGTTTTTCTGTTTTGTTTTAACTGCTGCTGAACTCTATTTACTTGTGTCTGTTGAAGAAATGGACATCCACAGCATGACGCTGCCACCACCATGTGTCTGACCAGAGTAACTCCTAGCATTCATTGCTATTTGTTTGCTAATTTTCTCCAACAAATCTCTGAGGTCTTGACAGAACAACTTTATTTGTTTTCTGAGGTAAATTGCATACAGACGACTTCTTAAGGCAGTTGGTTGCAGTCAGTTTTATTTAGGACAGGGGTGTCCAAACTTTGTTACGCGGGGAAAAATCGGCAAATCAAAACGTTCTCGCAGGCAACGAAAAAATTAAAAGAAAAAAAGAAAAATCAAGCAAATGTAGTTGATTTTTTCCCCCTTTTTTTGTAGGTAAAGGATGTTATTCATCGTAAATCCGAAACCTGAAAGGATTTGGCACATTTGCTGTTTTAGCAGAAAGACATCTGGTTTTCCAAGTAGTTTTTGACTCAATTGAGCAAATTATAAAAACAGGATTTGTTTCACTTTCTTTCAAAATGCTTGTCGTTCTCATTGTTAAAAAGAAAATAGGTTTTCAGTAAAAGTCTCTGGATAGACTTGGTTCAACTCCTTATCAAAGCTTGGTTATAAAACCGGGGATACTTTGTGTTGTACTTAACATTCTCTATTTTCTGTTTAACCCCCAGTGTTTCCCCCAGAAAACTTGCTAAGTCCGTTGCTTGGGGCTCTAGGGCATTCATGCAGCGGATCGATGCGTTTTTGGGTTAATTTAAAAAAAAAAAGTTGACAGGAAATTTGAAAATATCACTTCATAATTATGTGTTATTGGAAGATTGGAAGATTAATACCTAAATTCCAACTATAAAGTCTTAAAAAAGGCAATTGTAAAAAAAAAAATAAAATAAAATAAATAAACAATACTAAGCCTGGTGGGGGCACAAGTAAAGCCTGGTGGCCTGCCAGTTTTAGACTGCCTGAAACCCTGACCCCGATTAAAAATAAAAAGTCTCCATTTGCATTAATCACCTGTGCCTGTACATGGATGAGCCAAACTGCAGCTGGAAGCCACAAAAAGTAATCTGAGGGGCCACAGATGGCCCCTGGGCTGCACTTTGGACACCCCAGATTTAGGGTAATTGGAACATAAAGTAATGTTAACACACTTTGAAAACCACATATTGTTTTCTTCCCCTCCACAAGTATTCCAACGTCTTTGTGTTGTTCTGCCACATAAAATCCAATAAGGTTTTGTAATTCCGAAATGTGAGAGGTTAAAGAGGTATGACTGCTTTTGCTGTTTATTTTTACTCATTCAGACATTATTGTTTGTGTATCTTTTAGTGTCTGAGCTATTTCTCATCCTTTTGACCCTCTTGTCTGTCTTTTCAGGAGGATGACCTGGTGCATGTGGCGTCGCTCCAGGACAATCTGTCTTTCCTTGGCTTTCGTGACCGTTTTCCTCCACCTCCTCCTGGCGCTCGTCACATTTTCCATCCCTCACCTGCCTTGTGACGCCCCGCTGCCACCCGAGATGCACTTCAGGGTTTTGGCGCGCAACGCCAACGCCTCGGCGAGGGTCGGAGGTCACGCGGAGCCACCAACAGACATCCTTCAGAGGGATTCTTCCAATCAAGACGGGAGAAGGGAAGTAAAAGTAAACGTTCAAAGGCTTCCTTACAAACGCTTGACATGGAAAGGAGACAAACAAGCGACGGAGAACAACACAGAGAGAAATGCCAACCAAACGGAACGCTGGGAGTCTGACATGTTGAAGCTGAAGGCGCTGTTCGACCATCCGCTCTACAACACGCCCAGGCCGGCTGTTCCCGAGGACGACTGGCTTATGAAAGTGAAACCAAAGATCAAACCGAGTCAGAGGAGCTCCCAGATGTGGTCAGTATTATAGTGTTAAAAGAGAGAAAATAACCTGAGAATTTCAAGAGAGAGAGAAAGATGAGGCAAATGAAACCTCAAACACATCTACTATGTTCCTACACAATATGTAATTTTGCTAACACTTTTCTTAGTTTCCTAGCTTATTCATAGCATGTACAGTGGGAGAATCTACCAGATGGGTCAGACTGCAGGGAGCAGACACAGTTCTCTGCTCCATGATGGAGCAGTACACATTGCACTGTGAAGTAGCTTATACAGCCAAAGCTCAAAAAAGCCAATATTATACGACACTGTTCCTTTAAACAAACCATAATCCTACGCTGTATCACTATCACTGTCACATGACCAAACAAATACCAAATGGTCACATTTCTCTCCCCCATCTGAAACACAAATGGCAACAAGATGGAAGCCAACATCGGTTTTTAATATCGGTCCAGTTTTACTCATCTGAATGATACTGATACTTTAAAAATTGGAAGCATAGGAGAATACCGACGTTGATACCGATATATTGTGTAATCCTAGTTCAGATATGTAGTAAATATATATATGTATATAAAACACTACAGAAGGAGTTGCATGTGTTTTTTTTGTTATTGGTTTGTTGCAAAAAAAGAACAAAAATCCTATCTGTTTACATATTTTAAGTAAACATTTCCAAATGACTAACTAGTCATATAAATATACAGGGAGGGATCCTAAAATCAGGTCACCGAGCAGGAAAGAGAGGAGTTTCTCAGCAAAATCCTATATAAACTATTTATGTGTGCTTCTGGCAATTTGTATCTCATTCAATCTTTCCCACTCATATGTGCAACCTCCATTTGAACATGTTGTTTTAGTGTTGAAAGCCTAAAATGTAGAGTTTGTCTGCTATTAGCATGTTTTGCTAACATCCTGGTCATTGAGTTAAACATTTGCTAAATCCAGCTGGCAAGCAGAACAAATCTTGGTTGGGTGTGATGTTAGTCCTTCATCTAAGCCAATGTGTCAAAGATAAATAGTCGACAGCATAAGTATCCACCAGCAGATGTTTTCACTTCACATTCTGGAAGATTCTTGGAGTATTTTCCTCTAAAGCTAAAGCTAGCCAAGTTTCACCAGTGGTAGCCATATCACAATTTGACAAACACAGGCCTAAAGTATTGTAGAAGTCTGCACAGCATGACAGCTCTGAAACTGTTTGCTAGGGGTATGTCTTTTTATTTTTGTAGGGAAAGCGAAACTCAGGACATATATGACAACGTCCAGTGGAACAGCAGCGTTAGCAGCCAGCCTCCATGGTTACGCTTTCATCTGGGCATCACACGCTGGGAGCTCTACCCACACCATGACCCCAACATGGAGCCTTTAACCCAGCAGCTCGCCACGCATCGCATCGTCAGCGCAGGTAGGGGCATGTGCAGTGCTGGCTTTCCATATTTATGCAGTGTTCTTTTTCTCTCTTGCTGAATAATTAAAGCAGAGGGGCTGAAGCTGTTTTATACACCCAATCAGGCGTCTTGGCTGAATTTTTAAGTGAAGAACAAAAATGTACTGATTTTAATTCAGATGGATAGACCTTTGAATCAGACCCCGTTGTGATTTTAAACGGAAACATCATTGGTATTCTTAGCCAAATGTGTGGTGGCAAACTAGGGGCCACAGAGAGTGAAGAGTCAGGATGGAAAGGAGGGTTCTGGTATTCCTGCAACACCTGAGGTTTGGGGCTAGACTTTCAAACAGAGGACGACTTTGAAGTTCTTCTCAAATGAGAGAGACTGAAGCTTTGGGGAGACCTTTGAGGTTCAACGCAGATGGAAGAGTGTTCAGCAGATGATCGCCAGGGATACATGAGCTGCTGGCTTTGCAGCAAACTTCTCCATGTCAATCATGTGAGTTTCTTCACTGCTTAAGTTTTTTATTGTTATTATTTGGCTGAACCCTTTCGAGGTTAACCACGAAATCCACATCTGGACTAGAGTGTTTCTTAAAAAGATAGCTGAAACTATCCTCTGCATAAGCACTGCTATAGTAGAAAAAAGCTTTGACAATCTTAATGGAATGGCTTTTGCAAAACCAAAATTCTTTGAACACCATGCAAAATGTGTGGATAGAAAAAAAAAAAGACCTGCATGATGCATCATGCTGTGTGGATGCGAGTGATGGGAAGACAGGTGGAAATGAATACAGTCAGAACCATAGAATGGTTTACATAAAGATACATTCATGTGTTGAAGGCAACGTGTATGAAATGGTGTCCTTAGTGCACATGTTGAATTGCTAGACTAGAACAGACTGCTACTTCTGTAAAGTTTTACTTAAACACATTTATCCGCTTATGAGAAATGGCGTAGTGTGTCATGAAAAACATAAAAATAAATTATTTACACAACTACATTGCATTTAATATTTCCGATGTAAATATTTTAACCCCCGACAATCTTAAGAGACTTTGCCTTGTGCGCAGCCTGGCGGGGTCACACTCTTTTATGAGGTTTTCTTTATGTGTGGTTTCTGGAACTGACGGTCTGATGGGACATTCGCCCTCCCTCCTCACTTCCCTGCTGTCTGACCGTGACATCTGCCACGTTCCTCCTGAGCGTCATGCTAAGTCTGTGGGAAGGTTCCGAACATTAGCTTAGTATCATCCTAAGCTTGATTTCACACCACAGTATCCAGTCTGGAGAGAAAACAAGTCCGAAGGCAATATGTTTTGTTTGTTTTTGTTTTTTTCCTATGTCCTTAAATAACAAAATAATAGGTCATATATCTGTTGTTATTTCTCTTTCTCAAAAATGTATCTTACTTTGTACATTTTTGAAGTATTTTCCCACCAGAGATGGTGTTTCAATGCACCCATAGAGGAGGAATTACCAAAGCAGCACGGAAAAGCCACTACAGGAGCTGAAATGCTGATGTGTATTGCTCATTTCATAATATATAACAAACATGTGACGTAAAGATGTGTGTATATTTTGACAGGCATCTTTACATCCCCAGTCTGCCTTGCCCTTTAAAATGGCCCAGTCAAAGTCCCGACTTG
The DNA here is from genome assembly GCF_904066995.2 of Poecilia reticulata. NCBI lineage: Eukaryota > Metazoa > Chordata > Actinopteri > Cyprinodontiformes > Poeciliidae > Poecilia > Poecilia reticulata. The sequence continues at coordinate 7,407,868 of NC_088830.1, read as the reverse complement.
AGTTGAATTTGGAACGTCAGTCAAACCTTGAACATTGCTGCTCACAGACATTTTCTCTTTTCTATCAAATCCGACTGAACTTCAACTGTTTCTCAAAGATGAATGAACAAAAACACGTTGGTCTGTCACAGTACAAAGCCTGTAGTGTCACTCTTCAAAATATTCCAGAACATTATTATTAATATTAAAAAATAATAATGTCCCGATTATGGATAGACACTGCACTGCAAACCTGCGGATACCTAAAGACGTTCCTGTTTAAGTTTATGTAGAAACATGGGAACATCCTAAGCCTTCAAACTGAGACCAAAAGCAAACCATCTGTAACAATTATATAACGATCGTGAATTAATGTGTTTGGGAAACTCAGGAGGAATCTGGCAAGAAAGACTCAATGAAAGCAGCAGAAAACCTGTGTGTGTGTGCATATGTGTGTGCGTATGTGTGTGTGTGTTGCGATGGTAACGCTCTCTGTGCTTGTTTTTCAGTGCAGAAGTCTGGGGGGACGCAACTGAAGCTGGTAATGTCGTTTCCCAACTACGGACAAGCTCTGTTCAAACCCAAGAAGTGAGTTGGAGAATAAAAAAACAAAACAAACACAATGACCGTTTAGCAAAGCCTGCACTAAATGGAATCTTCTTGAAATGGCTCCAGTAAATAAACACCAGATTTAAGAAAGAGCATTGTTGGAAGGAAATCCAATTTCATGTATTATTCATTCCCTAAAGGGAGACTATAGCTGCAGCATGCTGCATTACAAAGACAGAATAAGCAAAGAAAGAATAAAAAAAAACTGAATGGTAATAATAATAATAATAACACAAAAAGCAGTTGGAAAACTGCTGGACAGAGGAAGTATCATGGAAAATGCCCCCTTCACACATATTGGCACTCCTAGAAAGTAAATGTACCTATACAAGTATTTCTAGTGACATTTCAGGAAAAAAAAATAAAATCGGTATTGGCAGGTAGGAAAACTGCAATGGTGCACCCCTAAAATATATGGCAATAAAATATATTTCAAAATGTAAGCTCTCCTGGCACAAACTCAACAGAAAATCTTTAAAGATACAAAGCGAGACAAAAATTGTGCTGCAGTCTAAGGCCACCGACTGTGACTGCACAGGCCCCGCTTTTATCAAATGGCATAGTGTTACCTGTTTTAAGGGGTTGTATACAAATTGTTGGATTAGACACATTCTGTCAAACAGAACCAGAAGAACCGAGTCGAACTTACTAGAACCTGCATGACTGAGTTCTTCTTTTCCCGAACAGACAGGAGAGAGACGAAGAGACCAACTACAACCTTTACTACTTCTCCGACTTTGAGCGACACAACGCGGAAATTGCCGCCTTTCATCTGGACAGGTAGAGAATCGCTTTATTAAAGCCCATAAATCCGCCCCGCTGCCACAGTGAGCGTCGTCAATTAAACAGCGACGTGATGTATTGACTTAATGAACGCGTGTTGCGTAACGCGCTGTGTCTCAGATCTTTCTCCTCTTTTCTTCACCCCCTTTCCTTCCCCGCTTTCCTTTCTGTACTCGTCTTTCTTCCCGTCTCCCCCTTCATCTCTCTGCAGGATCCTGGACTACCGGAGAGTCCCTCCTGCAGTCGGGAGGCTGGTGGACGTGGTGAAGGAGATCAAAGATGTCACAACTGACCGCAAATTGGCTAAAACCTTCTTTAATTCCCCCGGTACACACACTCCTAAATTATTCATGCAGCCCGCTTGCAAGGCCTTTGAAATTCTGAATATAAACAAGTGGATTTTAACCATGCGAGTCCTCTCTTTCTTTTTTTTTTTTTCTCGCTTTGACATTGGTGTCTCTTTTTCATCACCGACCTCTATTTATTTATTTTTTGTCTGTGCGCCTCTTTCTCCCTCTAGTGGGCAATGTGTGCTTCTATGGCCAGTGTTCCTACTACTGCTCCACGGAGCACGCGGTGTGTGGAACCCCACAGGACCTGGAGGCCTCGCTGGCCGTGATGCTGCCAGACCTGTCCCTGGCCAAACGCAGGAGCTGGAGGTCTCCATGGAGACGCTCATACAGCCGCAGCAAGCTGGCGCAGTAAGTAGACCCGGAAACGTCGAGCCGTGTACAATGAGGAACTTCAAATCATGCCAAATGTATTGCGATTTCAGTCAGCGAGGATTTGTTTTTGAAGATGATCAATTTACAAGGAGTACATTTCCGACAAAAATCTCAGAAATTTTGAGATTATTGTCAGAAATGTTCTTGGAAAAAATAAGGACATTTCTGAGTTTTAAATAATAAAAAAAAATCCATCGAACACAAGAAAACGTTCTGCTTGTGAAAAGTCGAAGATTTGCTAGAAAAAAACCCGAAGATTTGAGATTAATCTCAGAAATTTTCTAGAAAAAACTTGGTTGTATAGAGTAAAAAATGTTTCGACATTTTGGAAATTTTCCAAGATTCAAAAGTCTGACATTTTTCAGAAATGTCCCAAGTTTTTCTACAACATTTTTTAAAGATTTATCTAAAAATTTCATTTGGGATTAAACTCACAGTTTTTTTACATTTTATTTATTTAGTTTTTTGCAGAATTGTCCTACAATTGCAATAATGCTAAGGAAGTATTGGTTTTTGGAAAATATGACTTTCCGTCTGTTTCAGATGGGAAACAGATCCTAATTACTGCGTGAACGTGAAGAAGACCCCTCCGTATGACAAAGGCACAAGACTGGTGGACTTCATAGATTTGGTCGTGTTGGATTTCTTGATGAGTATGTTTGTTCAAGACGGAGCTGCTTTACACTACAGTTTAATTCGGTTTGTTCATATCACATCCAGTCACAACCAAACTCATCAGAACATATCAGAAAACTTTAATTCAATTACTTGCTTTCTAGTTCTAGATACCTAGTATTTTTACTATAGATAGAAAGCAGTTAAATCACGTTTTAATGTCAGTTGGAAAATGTTATATGCCCAGTCTGCGGCATTGGGTCATTGGCTTTGCAGCAACCCTCAACAAGTATGAGGAGAGTGTGGAGAGGAATAACACAACCCGAACTCAACTCAGGATAAGCCAACGTGGAGATTCTGGGATTTAGCATCATCGCCTCATAGCTTAAAAAAGAGCTGGAAGTTTTATGGGTCGTTTTTCTCCAGGTATTCTTTAAATAGTCCAACAACATTCATTGTAGGTGGGTGACTCTTAAGTACCCTTGATATTAGTCAGCTTTTTAAGCAAAATGTAATCAAGAGGTAAAATTTGTGTATTCTATTTTAAAAACACAGCAATAACTTTCAATAATGTTATTAATAATAAGTATACTTTATTAGCATACTTCATTAACGTAACAGCAAAACATTACACTTTTCTCTTATTTACCCAAAGCAAATTAGATTGTGTTAAACATTTTTTTTTTGTTTTACTTTTTGCTAGCACCACGACACAGAATAACTGCTGCATTTTTACTAAATGTGGAAGGTCAGCCTGACTAATGCCTGATTCCCTGATACCCTCAGACTGAAAACGACTTTTTACTGTCACTGTAATAAAAAAGAAAGACTCAAGGTGACAAACAGACTTGATCTGAATGCTGTCTAGACGGATGACATCAAAACATTTAAAGCTTTTTATACGAATCCATTTGGTTTTCGTGAACTTCATGGAGTGGTGGAGCAGTAATGAAAAGCTGTGTGTACATTTCAACTTTATAAGCAACAGTGCAGAACTAAATGAATATAACAATATGGGAAAAAAAGCATTCAATTTCTGAAGAGTTTAGATAGAGTCTGTTCTTAGCAACTTTTCATTATATTAATTAATAGAGTAGGATATACTTTACTGATCCCCGAGGGGAAATTACTCACTTGTTGACTACTCCATCGAAGGTGTTAAATATTAATAATACAAATGTAACCATAAGAAATAAAATATACCTATATACAAAAATATAATATAGAAAATAAATATATGACATGTCCTAATCTGAAAAAAAACCCAACCCTCATCCTTTATGTATTTTTTTAAACGTAAAATATCATGTAAAATCAACTTTTTATTTTCTTCTCACACTTTTCTTCTAATAAAAGGATTAGAATAATGAGTGGGACTTGTTTTCAAAAGATTGTCTAATTTTTTTTCTTAAAACTTTATTGATTAGCGTCTTCCAAACATTGGCTGGATGAAGTAAAACGTAAATCACTATACATAGAAAACGGTTTCTGAAAACAAATATACTCCAACTGTATGAGCAAATGTATTAAAATTTCAACAAGAGCATAAGGAACTTCTCGAACAAGGGATGAAATTAGGTTTTGTTTAAAAAAAAAAAAAAGAAGGCTACAGGTCTGTTTTCACTCAATCTACCACGCCTGACAACCTCCCGTCAACAGAATTCACTGCACGTTACCATAACAACGAGCTTGTCCCCATGGTTCCCTCACAACTTTTTCCTGCGCAGGTAAGAAAGAAAGTTGCTAAAGTGTTTTCTTCATTTATTCATTTGTAATTTGTTAGTGAGAGTGCGTTATGTTTTAAGTAGCCGTTCAAGTTTATAATTGACACTTTATTTTATTTTTATTTGTAAACACTGATAATTTAGGAAGCTTTTTTGTTATTATTTTTCTCTGCGAGTTGTCGTCTGTCGTCGAAATGCTAGCATAGTTAGCAAACAAAAGCGGAGTGAAAACTCATATTTAGCTTATCATGGTAAATTTTGTCACGCAGTAGTGATGGCTAACAGACAAAACTACTGTGAACTACTGAAAGAAACAGTTCTATTTAGTGGAAGAAACTTAATATAGTGGTAATACAGGTGTTGTGCGGTGAGGTAGGTAAGGCTTGTCAATAATTTAACTCCGTCATCCGTTGTATTACATTCATTGTTATCTTGCTTAGTTGACTGTATATTTAATTTAAATCTTTAAAGTTACAGTGCCAACAAAATTCTCACAATCTGAACTTTTTCAGACTTGGCCACAAACTTTCATGTATTTTTCTGTGATATTATGTGGTGCACTAACATGAAGTGGAGAAAGGCAAAGCATACGTGCTTTTTACCTTTTCTTCCAAACAACAATCTGGAAAGTGTGGTGTGGAAATGGTTCAGTATCTTTTAAGATTTTTGGGATATATACCTTACTACCTCTGAAGGTAGTATTATCAACTGCCTTCAGAGGTCAACTAATGAATAAACAGAGTCCATTTGTTGTAGAACAAAACTTTATATTGGATGAAAAAATATCCCAAGCTTTTAAAAACACACAGGTGTATGAGGGTGTAGGTTCACCTCCTGACAGAATAGACATCTTAAACATAAAGCTAGAGCATTAAAGGTGTGTTAGAATGACGCAAGACTTTCCATTCAATCTGATTAAGCTTGGGTTTTTTTGAAGCATAAATTGACAGGGATTTTTAGTGTAAAATAATACCCCAAAACACCTGCAGCTGAAAATGGCAATAATACAAAGTATTGATTCAGGGCAACCAAGTATAAACTTTTCAGATTTGTATTTGCTAAAACCATTGAAAATCATGTGTGCTTTTCTTTCAACTTCATCTGCGACTCTGTGTGTGACTACTGCATGATAAAGCATGGCTGTAACCTTATCTCATTTCTTTATTTCCCTACAGAAACTCACTGTTGCAATGCAAGGTCAATTTTGCTATTCTTACACCAGCTAGTGGTGTACACAAACAAATCAGCAGCATGTTTGCTGGCTCTTCTTCGATGTGTCATAGAGACAAATCAAAGTCTGGACCCATAATTAGGAAAAAGGCCCACTCCCCTGAAAGAACTTTACTGCCTCTGTTCTCTGAGAAATGCTTCCCGACATCCTCCGGGTCAAAGGACCTTTTCAATTTCACGTCTTTCACCGAAAACCTTCCATCTAACAAACCCGAGTCGTTGTGGAAACCACCTCATTTCGTCGGTGATGCTGGTTCACAGAGAGCCTTAGCTGAGGCAAAATGGGCTGAAGGACTTCGACCAGTGACCCCTGCCTTAAGAGCTGACACCCCCACTGCAATGGCTCAGCTGAAAGCAGAGAGGTAATATTGTTTGGTAGTTAAAAAAAACTGAAAAAAATGAAATAACGTTTTTGTGTCTAAATGCTGAACTTCAATGGAGTAATGCTGAACAGAAGGTTATATTTCTAACTGAAATCCTTTCATGAAAAACTGACCAATCTCAAAGGGTCAAGAATTTCCCCTTCGAGTCCTGAAGAAGTTTCTCTTTTGCTGATTCTTCTTTGTTGCTTCAGTCTTGCAGCGGATGATGAATCGATATATGTGTCAGTGGGCAAGGGCAGAAGAAAAATGAAAACTGCAAAAGGAAGTAAACAAAATCCATATCCTCTGACCGGCATAGAGGTTTTTCAGTTGTTTGCAGAGAAGAAATACCTGGAGGAACTGTTTTACCTGAAGGAAGTGCATAAGGATACATACAGGTAGAACTGACACCCGACTCCTTTTGTTGCTTGATTGCTGAATGTTAAAATGTAAATGAGTGTGTAAGTGTAATTTTGATTTGTAGGCCTTATGATCTGCAAGTGGTCCATTCCACAGATGCTGGAACGGACCATTACGTCTTCTGCCCTAATTCTGTGGTTCACGTGACGACGACAGGATTTGGTGGAGCTGTCAGTCTTGCAGAGTGGTACAGAGAGTACGTGCTATGGACGCTTTTGCAGAGAATCAGTTTTTTCAGAAACTTCAGAATGAGCAAAATCTTTTTCAGGTAAAGTGCTTCAACTATAATTTGCCTGTCTTACTGGGGGCGCATCGTAGCTTTCTGGCCAATCACCGACTGCCGATCTTTAAAAACCCCCATTTCTCACTGCTGGGCTATCATATGCAACGTTATTTATATGTATTTTTTTTCATCTTCTCTTGGCTGCGCGTGGCAGCTGGCGTAAGACGGTACGCAGGATACATTTTCGACGCAAGTGCGAAGAGCTTCAGGATCTGCTACTTTTAGCTGTACCTCAGTTCAGAACTGCTCTACATCTGTTATCTGGGTAAGTTAGGAGGAACTTCAGTTTGAATAGTGATAAATAATACTGGAACATTTGTGTTGAAGGCAAACAGTCTTAAACGCTTAGGTGAAGCAAACAAAATTGGACTTTTAAGCCACTTTTGTACTCCCTGTGCCTACAGAGTAATTGAGGAGCTACAAGGAATAAACTGGATGCCTTTGGATGACTCTAAAAGCCTTTCATTGCTAGAATTCAACAAAGTACTGATGACGAAAAACAATGAGTGTTTTCTGACTCTACAGAAGTTATCCAAATATCAAGCCGCGCTTCTGAATTCGGTATGTCTTTGTTTCACAAAGACATCTAAAAAGAAAATGTAATTTTTGGCTCAGCATGACTATTGTTTTTGCTTTATTAATTGAAAAACGTCTAATTCTCTTTGATGAAACTTTTTTTTTATCTTCAGGTAAAAGAAGAGACTTATGAAAATAACAAGCAGCTCCAGATGCAACTAAAACTTTCCAGAGAGAACAGGAATTCTTTTGAACCCATTCATCGGCTCTTGGCCTGCCGAGAAAGCATAAAGAAACAGCTGGCCGAGTCAGAAAGCATTTTGAAGAAACTGGGAAACTTTGCGTTGCTGGTCCATCACATCATTATACAGAATCTTGTTACTGTCTTTCAGCAAGATGCCAGTTCTTTTCTCAAATTCTTTAAGGTATTAAGAGAATGTAATACAAAGTGCACTGCAAAAGTATTCATGTAGCGCAAATGTTTTGTGAAGTTAAAAGCACAAACTTTAACGTAAAAAGAGTATGCAAATTTATTCAGTCAGCAATTTGAGAAAGTTAATTAACTAACAGCATTATGATATGAATGCCAATGAACAGCAATGGTAAAGTTGTGGAGCAGTTTAAAGTTAGGTCAGGCTATGAAATGGTATTCCTTTTGAATATCTCAAAGAATACTGTTTAATCCATCAAATTATCAGGTGTTTGTTCTCTAAAAAGTCTTAAAAGTCTTAAGTTCATGTACATAAAAATAAGGTCTTAAAATATCTTAGATTCATTTAAAAAATATATGTGTGCCTTAAATACATTAATACAGGTTCTAAATTTTAAAGTCAAGATAGTTTAAACTAATGGTTACTACCTGCTAATATGTGTTTGCTAGATAGCTTTTTTTTTTTTTTTTTTTAAATGGCTAAGTGCAGACCTATTGCCGTTTGGCCGGATGACAATTTTTCCTCCATTAGCTCACTTTTGCCTACCATTATGATACTTGGTGTGCTCTGGGGAAAAAATAGCTTGGCGCTGTCTGTGTTAAGGTTATAGAGAGCCATGTGTAGTGTGAGAAGCACAAAGCCACTGCCAAGAGCTTCAAACAGAGCCCAGAAATTTCATAGCTTTTCTATGGATGATGGTAATAGAGAGGGATCCCTCTAATATTCCATATATTTATGTTTTTTTTTCAGTCTTAAATTTCATTCGTGGTGGCATAAAAATGGTTTTAAGTTTGACTTTCTGAAACCTGCAGATACTCTTGTTTATAGAGTTTGGCACAAACAGTTGCAGAGATCCACTGCGTAGGTGGGATAACATGTTAGTAGGACAGGTTTTTGCAGTGCACTACCCAAATCTGGCCTTTGTGGAAAGCAGAATTACACATCAGTTTCATTTGGAATTAACACTTGGCAAAAACCAGTCACCAGTCACTTTCACGTTGTCTCCTCTAAATGTTACTTTCAGAACTAAGACGCACTTTTCTCCCGTTAACATAAACGGAGAAAAGATGAGTTATTATGAAGCTCATCTTTTAGGAGTTGGTACGCTGATGTTTATTGTGTTATGTGTTTCTCAGAGAGTTTCATCTAAGCGTCGCAGTGTCTTCCACACTGAATTGCGTTTCACTACCAATAGTCAGTTAAGCACTGACCCACCAATCTCTGAGTTTCACAAAGCACTGGCCAATTCCTTCCTGAGGGCTGACACCATTGTTCAGGTAGCTAAGCATTTATTTTAATACAAATTTTATGATATTTAAATTAGAATATGTACTGTATGAACATCAACTCTTTTCATCCCTGACAGATATGTGACGATTTAGGATTCTTCTTGGAGACCAGCAGCAAACCTTGTGACTCGGATCAGGATTTAACCTCTGCTGAATGTTCTACTGTGACAGGTATGGTCATTTTTTTTTGTTTCTATTAATGTTGTGTTGTAGTAACATCGTGTTGCTTTGTACGGAAGCCAGCAGCAGACATGCTCTACATATACTTATTTTCCCTTGGTTTTCTTGAGATGACTTAATTTCCCGATGGTTTTCTCAAGTAAAGCTATCACCATTGGCATGGATTTAAAGGATGGATTCAGGTTTAACACACACCTTGATTAACTCGTTAATTCGAGAAAACCATCGTGAAATTATCTCACTACCTCAATAAAAACATTGTGAAATTAACCAGTTATCTCAATAAAAACATTGTGGAATTAACTAGTTACCTTGAGAGAACCATTGTGAAAAATACTCATCTCAAGAAAACCATCGGGATAACTTGTTATCCAAAAAACATTAATCGGAAAAATTAACTCATCTTGAAAAACACTTTTGTGAAATTAACTTATTTCAATAAAAACATTGTGAAATTAACTCGTTATCTTGAGAAAACCATTGACAAATTAATTTATCTCCAGAAAACTATCTGCAAAAAGTATGTGCAAAAGATGTCCGCTCTCAGCTTCCGTAGCTTTGAGTTGCAATTTTGTAAAAAAGACAAGTTTTTATTGTTCTCCAGAAGCAAACGCAGTTGCAGTGATTGATTGATCAACCTCTCTCATTCAGCTTCTTTGACAGTGGAAGGTAAAATGGTGGATGGCTGCTACTATCCTCTTTCCAAAGCCCAGCTAGAGTGGTACGTCAACATCAATGATGTTACAAAGCAAGTTGACACTGAGCATGCCGAGATCATCAAGGTAAAAGTATCTGTTTTTATGACCACTAGAAGCTGATCTTAAATATTAGTAGTCTGCTCATATCTTCTCGTGTCTCTTTGGACAGGTCTCCGGACTAGAAATAGAGCAGTTCTATACGTATTACTCATGGCTGAAGAACATCCATTTGTTTGTCAGTCAGTGGAGCTCAGCCTTACTGGAAACCATTAAGGATCAGCCTGCGTCTGTGTATGAGGAGCTCATTAAGCAGCTGCGCTGCTGGGCTCAGAGAGTCCAGACAGTGACCCCATCAAGCCGCACATCCAACAAGCTGATCATCATCCATGCTACCAGCACAAAGCAAACTCTAAGTACGTGTTCACTGTGCGAAAACAAAAGCTTCCTTTTCATGAAACCTCAAAGTGCAACTTTTGGTTTCATAAACTGAAAGTCAGATATTAATATTCTGGGGTTTTGGAAACCTTTAAAATGTTAAATAATGTAAAGCACTGAAAACTGTAAAAAAAAAAAAAAAAAAAAAAAAAAGAACAGGGAATACATTTAAACACCTTTCTAAATTGAGTTGATTTTGCAAATTTGTGTGCGGTATCTGTGTCAAATAATACATTAAACTAGATTTGTCGCAAAAATTGCACAATTTTAACGTACAAACCACCAAGCTGCTCTTTAAGCCTCATGAAAGGTCTGCTAATGTCTATATGGTTTGAGAAATGTACTTTGTGTCTCATGATAAATCCTCTTCCTCTCTTTCCTGTTGTTTCATCAGTGGAGGTGCTTAGCATCATTAAGGAGGAAGTGCAAAGCCTACTTGTCGACCAGATGAAGAGGCAGTCAGAAACCCTCATGGAGGAGCTAGAGAGGATGACTGCTGAACTCAAAACAGAACCGGACGATGTGAATGACTTCTCTCAATTCGTCTTTACGGTAAAGAAACTTTTTCAAAATAAGATGCTTACACAAAAGAGGACAACATTTGAAAGTAAGGGTTGTATGCCTTATAACAACTTGAAATACAGTTAAAATCTGATACTTGCGTACACTGAATACAGATTTTTTTTCTCTCACTGTCGGACGTTAAATCAGACCAAACTTCTTTTGTTCTGGGTGACTTAGAATGACCAAAAATATTTATATTTGCTAAATGCCACAGTCGTTATCTTATTACCTCTTTTTTCATCCACATTACTGTGTGTTCTGGCAAGATAAAATAATTACATATCCTTGTACAATCCTGCTGGTTGTTGCTATGGAAATAGAAAGGTGTGGGCTATTAATTAGACATTTTTGATAATCTTAAAAAGTAAAAAAAAAAGTGCTACTTTTATATTGACTTGATTGTTAGAAGTACCAACAGCAACTCTGGTAATTTGATTAAAAACAATAATTTCTTCACCATGAATAAGCGTATTCAAATTAGGTTGGATCTTTGCCAGGATGGCCTACAAATCTGCTTATGTCTCTAAATTAAAGACAATTTTGTTTGTTTTACACTTAAAAGAAAGGTTTATGAATAATAATGTCATTTTAGGCCTTCTTTTTTACACTTTCAACCCAAGTGAATAATTTATTCAAAATGTGTCTTTATCTTACTGTGGCAGATGCTCCTTTATGCACTGCTTTTTCATATTGAAAAACAAAGCAATGTGTCTATACAGTACATCTTTGTTCTCTTTTTAAAAGTTCTCCATTTCAAGGATTTGATGTTTGTGCCACATTTATTTCAACATCCTTCTGTCAACCGACATCTCAACTATAGGGAAGTGGTAGAGGGAGGAGGGTATTTTAATCACAGTTAATGAAGTTGTGATCATTTAAAATCTGTTTGATAAACAGGTTGTTTGTTGCCCCTGTGCAGGTCAGGGAGTTGGAGAAAATACTGGCTGACATGCAGAGGCGTTTGGAATACATTCTCTCTCTCCGTGACACAATTTGCATGATCTATAGGAAGATGACTGAGGAGGAGCTGGCTTTAGAAGAGAAGGTTAGCTGACAGAGATGTGAAAATTATGCCATAAATAAGGCACTTCTTAGACGTGCTCTCTGTTTATGTGCATAAACTTGAAAACTTGCAACTTTTTTGGTCAGATCTCGAAATATGACTTTTTCATTTGCATCCGTTTGTGTTCTTATATTTAGATGATGAGGATGTGGGATAATTTTATTGCCCACCTGAAACAGGCTCATGCTCTTGTGTCCCAAGACCTTCCCACTGTGATCAATGCACTGGGCACAATGTTTTCATATTTGTCATATGACCTTAGACATATAGTCCTTAAGGCCACCTCTGGGCCTTTCCTTGACCCGAACCAGAATGCCAACGAGATGGTGTGTAAACTAAAATACATGGGGACACGTGTGCAAACACTCAGGACCAAACTGGAGGAGCTTAGTAATTGCAGTCAAACTATGCAAGGTGAGTCCAGATAAAAATATTTTATATGAGAAAAAAAAAAGAATAGGCATCTTTAATAGTTATGCAACTAATTGAGAAATACCGTATTTTCCGCACTGTAAGGCGCACCTAAAAACCTTCAATTTCCTCAAAAGCCGACAGGGCGCCTTATAATTCGGTGCGCCTTATTTATGGACCAATATTGAGCCACAACAGGTCTAGCAGCCGCCGACTTCATTTTCGCCCGTAGAAAAAGCACGTGGTGCATGCTGGGATAGTTGTCAGAATGCTGGTTTGTTAATAAAGTTGGACTGACCTATCTGCCTGCCGACAGTCTAGAACAGTGGTGTCGAACTCATTTTCATTTTGGGCCGTATCGAAAATCTGAATGTTCTCAAAGGGCCGGTTGTTCTAGAATATATTGATAAAAACCATTAAACTGTTAAAATATTAATTAATAGATGTTTCAGCATCCAATAAGTGTTTCTTAAAGTGAAATTTCACACTGATCAGCCGAACTTTGTGATTGTTTTTGTGTTTTTTTGCAATCAAAATCATAGATTTTGTAGTGATAATATAGGAATATTTGTCAGAAATGTTTACGATATTTGCGCTAATATATGATGTTAAATGTGACTTTTTATTAATTGCTGTATCAGTCACATATATAACTTGACATCAAGTGAGGTTAAATTAATGTTTTTGGCCAGTTTTGAGAAAAAATGTCAGTAAAATCAGAATAAATGTGGGGATCTGTTGATTTTGTGTGAATTTTGTGTATTTGTGAAAAACTGGAAGGACTTATTGATGTAATCTGGAGTCTGGAGGGCCACATAAATAGCTACAGCGGGCCAGATTTGGCCCCCGGGCCTTGAGTTTGACACATGTGGTCTAGAATCAGGTCGTCTGCAGGTCATTTAGCACCACGTTCTCCACAAACATGCTGTGCGCGAATGGAGAAGGGTGACCATCGTCCGGCCACACCCCAGGCCAGTCAGAAGGCTCTCCTCGCCGACCGGAGTCAGACTGTTTTGTTGACATTCACTTTAGTGCAGCTCCATCTAGTAGATGCATAACGTAACTCCAGCCTCTACTGTAGAGTCTATTCTATGCGCCTTATAATGCGGTGCGCCATATATATGAAAAAAGTTTTAAAATAGACCGTTCATTGAAGGTGCGCCTTATAATCCGGTGCGCCTTATAGTGCGGAAAATACGGTAGATGTTATCAAGTTACTAAACCTCTGACTCTTTGTGCGTCCCATTAGAGCAGCAACTGGATCTAGCTAGTCTGGCAGTAGATGTCAAGAAAATTCTCGCCCGTGGAGAGTTGTGGCAACTTAAAGCTGAGTGCACTGCATGGATGGAAGAGTGGAATCTACTGCAACTCAGTGATGTAACCTGTGAAGTCATTCATTTTTATCTTACCAGAGAAAATGAAATAGCTACAATATAATTTTTTTTTATTTGAGCTACTCCTTAAGTCAATTTTAATGTCCTTCAGCCTTAAGTGAATTTGTGATACTTTTCTGGCATCTGTTCATTTCTTTGGAGCTTAAATAACTTGTATAAACCTACGCCATATAACATTTGTGAATGCAATTTATGCCTGTTGTAAATGATTATTTTAGTAATTGAGAAATTTTTCCTATGAGAGTATCAATAGGTACTGAGAAATTAGAAAATGTGATTAAATGCAGCTACCATGCGCAGTTTAATGATACAAATCAAAGTTCTATACGTGCCTGGTATCCTAAAGAAGTGTATTATAAATGGGTATGTTTCTTAAGAGCAGCATTTGTTGTTGTGGGGCTGTGACTGCTGTGCCATGTAGTCACAGCCTTACAGTTACCTAAAAAAAAGTAATAAATAGTTCTTATGGCCAGTTTTATTATTATCACTATAGTACTACAAAATATTAAACTTGTAAGTCTAGAAATCCTTATTATTCTATGATGCTTCATTTATCTCCTGATTTGTTTTCATTGTTAGGTTTCAGTGCCACAAGCTATGGAGAAAATTATCCTTTGGAAAAACCAAGCACTGTCTTTGACCAGTATCATCCCTGCTGATGACGCAGTGCTGGAAGAAACTTCAAGAATCCTGAAAAAGCTAAGCTACCAGGCTGAGGTCTTGGCAAATCTGAAGAAGTCCATGCTTAAGGAGAAACACTGGAAAATTATTCTCCACGGTTAGTGACTTTATGTATGTATGTTTTACCACATGAACCACATCTTATACAGTGCTTTGCAAAAATAATCATTTCATGTGAATTTTTTCACTGCTCACTGTTGTTTTTTCCTACTAAGATAATTTATTTGTTTATTTTTATTTTTTTTTTGGGGGGGAGGGGGATTTAATATAACAGAATAACACCAAGTTGTGCATAATTGTGAAGTGGAACAACAAGGATATGTAGTTTTCAGCATTCTTTGCTTATTGAAATTGAGAAAAATGTTCCATGGATTCATATTAAACACCCTTAGTCAATACTTTGTAGAACCACCAGCATTTGCCCTTCTGACTTTTCAAGCTAGCTATATTAAATGAACAGCCTCTCTAGGGCAAGTTTGAAGAATTGTCTCACATCCTCTGGATTTACATAAAATCTTTGACTTTTCCATTCCAACACAAAATATGCTTTGATCTATACTACTCCATTGTATTTTGAATGTGTGTTTAGATTCATTTTCCTGCTGAAAGAATTGTTCTACATTGAGTCTATTTTGACTTCTGCAAGGCTTGTGTCAATCCATCAGTAGGACTCTTTTGTTTCTTTATTTTAACAACACTTTCTTTTTGCTGTTTGTTTTCGAATATTATTGTTTACTAATTTCTATGATTTTATTTTAAGGTTGCATTGACTTTTACGCAAGGTTATTTGAGTCATGGTAATAAACACCTTATCTCCAAGGTTTTTATTTGTAAATTTAGAAAACTCTATATAATTTTTCCCCACTTTACAGTTAAGTGCTACTTTGTGTTGATCTGTATCACATAACCACTGTAAAATACACAAGAATTTGTATTTGGCAAAATGTGGAATTGTTTAAGGGATGTAAATACTTTTACAAGGTATATATGATTCCAAGAGTCATATGAAACATTAATAAAAATGTTGTGTCACACAGACATGGGCCTCCTTGATGTTCAAGAGAACAACCTGACTGTTGGTACATTCATGTCTTTCTTTGTCTCTGAAACCCACCATACACTTTTGGAAAAGGCGAGTAAACATTTCAGATTATATACAGTCTGGTACAGTAGTGAATGAATGGCAACAAAAGGCAAGATAACATGTTTTGGAAATCAGGCTTAATAATTACTTAATGTAAAAACCACCCTTTTTTCAATTTTTACTATTTTCAGACATGCAGGGACGCACAAATAGAGAGGGACTTGGAGAAGGATCTCCATATACTTTCTTCAGAATGGAAACAGAGACTCTTTCAGCTACATGAGTTGGTTCTCCCTGCTTGCTGTCATTGTACGACTACAAGTAGCTTCTACAGAGAAGAGATTTTCATAGGATCCATCCGGTTAACTGCTAAAACCACCAGCCAATGCTTCTGTAATGGTACCAGATACACCATTGTTGGTATGGCCAAATAAATTTGACCATTTCGGTATTTCACTTGAAGACTTTGATTTCACTGCTTCTATACCTCAGGAGTTTATGCTATAGCAATATTCTCCTACTTTCTCTCTCAGGTCTAGAAACACACTTTGTTGAGATCCAGAAGGACTTGATAACACTTTCCACTATGATGAAGTCCCCACACAGTGTTGAGATCAGGCTAAAGCTGAGAAAATTGGCTGAGTCTCTAAAAGTTCTTGGTGAAGTAGTGATTAAGAAAGTATGTTAAAAGATTTTCTCTTTGTCTTCTGCTCTTTAAAATAAACTGCCTTTTTCCTCTTCATTTATAGATAAGCTGCTTGATTTATTTGATAGATTTCAGCAAATTTGGGTCTTCCTGACAAAAGCATTCATAGAAACATCAAATTGTGACCAAGAAAATCTGGTAAGTTCTAATGTGTACACAAGTTGAACATGTCTCATTTTAAAAGCTTTGAAACTAAGTATTTTCATATGGATGTTTTTTCAGCTGAAGCATTTTCAACCAGTTGATGATGCTTTTAAAAAAATTATGCAATCAATCTCAACGGACCCTCACATGTGGACCTTCGTGTGCTCTGAACTAAATCGCAAACATGACAGTGAAAGCCTTTGCAAGACTCTCATTGACGGTTTGTTCACAATGGAAGATATTTCCAACCAGATGGAGAATCTTTTTCAGAACTTTTGTGAGCAGTTTCCAAGATTGTCCTTTTTGAGCGAGAGTGAGATAATACAGCTACTCTCTTTTCACCCATTGGTACTGAAACAGCAATTCTTTTTGCGCAAATGCTTCAAAGGTGTACATTTGCTTGAAGTGGATCTTAAAAGATTATCACATACAAGCACTTTAGAGAGCTCTGGGCCTTCATCTGAAAATCCCAAACAGATAGAAGTTCTGGGTGTTTTTGGCAGCCTTCGGGAACACATTGCTTTTCAGCCTCCTCTGAAGTCGAACCCTGACATCTTGATTTGGCTATGTGAATTTGAAAAACACTTGAAATTGTCAATGATAAAACTCATAAAACAGTGCACAGTGCTGAGAAGACAGCTTGAGCCGGTTGGTCAAGAGCTAATGTACATCTGTAATGTGGATGACTCTGAGTCGGGCAATGCAGACGAGACGAAAGATGCACACCCATTATTAGATTTGTTTCTGGATTTTCCACTTCAATGTCTGCTTGTGGTAGAGGAGGCATTCTGCTGCAGATGTGTTCTCAAGGCTTTCCGGGAAGGAAGTCCACAAGCGTTGAACGAGCTCAAAACAAACAACAATTTAAAACTGACAATCCTTTGCAATGTTATCAGGAATAGAGTCCTGGGCTCTGAAAATAAATGTTTGATTTCCAAATATGCAATGATGTGTTTGCGGGCCTTGGTGCAACTTGCAATGAATCATGGACAGCAGCTGTCTCGACTCATGGACCTACCAGGGGTACCCGAGTCATCTTTTGAGTGGCTAAGCATGATGAAGTATCATATCAACACAGAAGATGAGATTCTGGATTGCAGCGATAATCCGTCATGTTATGTGGATATTTTGGATCACCATTTCCAGTACGGCTTTGAGTATTATGGACCACATGACTGGTTGTTGGTGCATACTCCCACCACAGACAAGGCAACACTGGGACTTGTTCTTGCTTTGATAAGGTACAGGTCTGGGTTCATGGGTGGACTTTCCATGTCTGGGAGAACAAACACTGTAATCCAGCTAGGAAAAGCACTTGGACAGCTGGTTGTGGTTAAAGAGTGCTCTCCAAGCATGGCATCTGCTGTTGTTAAACGAATGTTGGTGGGTGCCATTCAGGCAGGAGTGTGGCTTCTATTGGAATCTGTGGACTTACTATCACAAGGTGTCCTGACAGTGCTACAACAACTTCTCAGTGACATTCCCCACTACTATGTGAATGTACAGAAAAAAAGGAATCAAAAGCTGATAGAGGAGTCAGAGTGTGAAATTGCACCCGGAGACACAGGTTTCATTGAGATTTTAGATCCAGAACGCCATTCTGAGCTTTTAGGGAAAATAACATTTTTCAACACAAGCTTTGGATGTGTTCTTACCTCATCTAATCAATATGCAGCAGAGATTCCAGATTGCCTGCGATTTGCTGCCAGACCTGTTTCATTAGCACACCCTGATTACAGAATTGTTGCTGAAGTGACGCTGGCTTCCATGGGATTCTTAGATGCATTGTCTTTGAGCCATCGTCTGTTGTGCCTGATCACCCTGATTAAAGATACTGAATGCCTCCCTGATTTATTCAATGACAATCAAAGCTGTTTTCTTGTTGTCTTGCAAAAGCTCATCTCTGCCTCAGAAATATACTTACACCATGCTATAAGTCAGCGAGAAATTTCCATTCGGGATCAAGTAAGTGCTGCTAAAGAGAGTGATCCTTTGTCAGTGGAAATACCGCCTGACAAACATTTTGTGAAAGACAAAAAAGAAACTACAAAGTTTCCAAAGTTACGCAAAGCTCTGCTGTGCACTCTACAGGCTTTGATGGAGGAAACAGCGATTGTCAAAGCTATTCTTTCTGTTTTGACACCGGAGCACAGGAAAGCCTCCCAGTTCTACACTATTCTCAAGGACACATTCCCTTTAGCAGTTCAGTTTCCAGATTTTCAAAAATTTGTTCAAGAAAGCGAGAAAAGACAACTTCAGAATGCTATTGTTGAAGAACTGCAAGAAGTACATCTCTGTTGTCACAAGGAAATAATAAAGCAAACCTTTACTGTGTACCAGACCATGAAGTTCTCTCAAACGGTCATTCTTATTGGCCCATCAGGTAGTGGAAAAACTACTTGTTACAGCATTCTGGCTGGGGCACTAAGTAGACTGGCAAGCACAAGTATAAACAACAAAGGTACCTCACATGGAGAAGCAGAGATCATTTCATTGAAATGGTGCTATGTTGACACTGTGGTCCTGTTTCCTAATGCCATGTCCCACAGTGAGCTATTTGGATGTTTCTGCAAAAAAAGAGGATGGAAAGATGGAGCTGTCGCAAAAGTTCTTAAAGATTCAGAACGATACGATCGAGCATGCCTTGAAATCTTTACAGATGACGTAGACAGTGAAGAGACATCACTTGCAAAGTGGTTGGTGTTGGACGGAGAGCCTGTAGGTCAGCCTTGCTGGTTAGATTACTTAACCACACTGTGCAGTTCCCAGGATCCACATCTGTGTATGTCAACAGGTGAAACAATCTTATGTCCATCACAATTCAGTTTGCTGCTGGAGATGACCGACCTATGTGATGCAAGTCCCTCTGTTGTGACCCGGTGTGGCCTTGTTTATTTCACACACACTGATCTATGGAAGTCCATATGGAGCAGTGAAATGGATGCTATCTCGAAAGAGTACAAACTGGATGAAGGAGTACAGAAAATGTGGAAACGACTGGCTCAAGATCTTTTCTCCAAAACGTTGAGTTTACTTGGACAACATGGTTTAACTTCTGTCAATAATTTTGAAAGTGGATCATGTGAAAATTATGGCCTTCAAGAAATCACATCTTGTGTTAGGATCCTGCGAGCTCTTGTGCAACATTTTGTAAGGCACCCCCCAAAAGACAAAGAAGGTGTGTTAATCACAAAAGATGTGCTGATACACTTGTGATAGTCATGCTAGTTTCCATTGTCCATTTTGTGTGACTTACCTGTCTATCTCATGTGACTTTAGATGAAACCGATGACCCAAAAAGTGAGCAAGAACTGCTCTTCAGAAACTTTTTCTTGGTGGCTTATGTTTGGGCATTTGGTGGACATCTGCACTTTAGGTACACAGATCTTAATGGAGCCTTTCAAATGTAGTTCTTTGTGTGTTGACCAGTTTTACATTGCTGAGTATCTCTTCTAATATTTGTAACTACTTTTTTTAACCTGTATTTTTTTTTTTTAAGGCATTGGCCAAAATTCGACTTGCTAACCCGCAAAGTGCTGTTTGCTTCTCGGTACAAAATTCAAGTTCCAGAGCGAGAAAGTTTATTTGAACACTTTTTCAGTAAAGACAGTAAAATGGATCCCAGTGATATGCTGTCTACAAATAGCATTACTCCAAAGGTTTGTTCGTTTGTTCATTATATTGAACCAACAATTGTGAAAATTAATAGAACATCCAGGTTATCATCTTCTGGTCTTTGAATCTGTCTATTCTTATTTCCAATTTATTACAACAGTTTTGGACATACTGGCATCTGGTGGACACATTGTTGGAGGCAAACCAGCCAGTGTTGATTGCAGGAGAGCCGGGTTCTGGGAGAACTACTCTGAGTCACAGCTTGTCAAGTTTTGACCTGCCACACATTAACATTGCAGCAAGTCCACTCTTGACCTACAAAGACCTGCGCCTCATACTTAGAAATATCTGCAGGCAGAAATATGGAAAAGATAATGTGTATTCAACCGCAAAACCTCCAAGTCTCCTTTTGTTTGTGGAGGATTTGCATGAAGCCCCATGTGGTAAGTAAAAATAATGACTGTTACATTTCATAGATAAAAAGCTTTTGAAATTAATATATTTTATTTTTGTTGAAAGATGTCTTTGGGAGAGTATCAACGGCCTTGGAGGCACTACGTCAATGTATGTCAAAAGGAGAGATTGTGACACTTGACTCCTACTTTCTTGAGTGTCTGAACTCTGAAACTGTCAGCTTTTTGACTACGTCCAATATCTCCAGACTGGCTGATCATGATCGTGAGAGTGGTGGAATATCTTTGCGACTCTCAAGACTCTTCTCCATTGTTGTGCTGCCTAGCCTTTCTGAAGATGCTATTTTGTCTTTCCATTCTGCATTTCTAAAAAGGTGGCTTAGAGAAATGCCACTAGATTGCTGTGTCGAGAAAATGTCAACCTGTATAGTCACTGCAACTATAAGTCTTTACAATGCCGTATGTGATCATTTTCATCCCACTGGACAGAGGCCCTTCTTTATATTCTCTTACCATGACATTCAGAAGGTGTTTTCAGGGATGTACTTGTGGCAGCATAACATTTTAAACACAGAAAACCAGAAAGAAGGAAAAAAACATTCAGGTTTCCTGCCATTCGCACCAACTACTTCAGTACCTATTCTTAGCATAGTACATCTCTGGATACACGAGTGCATACGCACCTTCGGTGACAGGTTCTGCTCAGAGAAGGAAATGAATACTTTTCTGACACTTGTTGCCAAGACAACATTAATTCACTATGGACGTGAGTTTATGGAAGGAACCCATATAGACAATTTGGAAGCTGACGATATCCAACAATTACTTGCAGTAGGTCAGAATGTTGATTCGACACAATTTCATCAGAGGAGGAGTACAGTTTTACAGTCAGCTCTTCAGAATGTCCTGGCAGAATCTAGAGCTTTTTCCACAGAGGAGACGAGCCTTGAAAGTTACACTGTTGAACCAGAGTTGTTGAAGCTCATTGTGGAAGAAACAACCAGGCTTGTGTGTGCTCCTGAGTTCTATCCTGCAGAGGAAGCTGTGAAGCATCACTCAAAGATTAAACCCAGCTCGTATCAGCAGCATGACTTTGATGTACTACAGCAAAAGGTGCATGCGCTCATTGATAGAGAAGTCGATGACATCTATAGCATAACAAACAGATACATTTTGCACACACAGGGAATGATGCAGCTACTACACATCCTCAGGGCTTTGCTTCTACCTGGAGGCCATGGAGTGCTGATCGGCTCAGACAGGCAAACAGGACGTAAAACTGCTGTACGTCTAGCTGCGTACATTACAGGTTATGAGTTAATAGAGTTAGATTCTAGCAATGAGACCCAGTTCCATGACATTCTAAAAGAAGCAAGGCACAGAACCAATCAGAATGACATTAATTCCATCATACTGGTCCATGAAAACATCAGTCCGGCTGTGAGAGAAGAAATACTGATGCTTATGGCACAGAAGGCCTCCCCTGTGGATTACAAAGATGAAAAACTGAGTGCTCATGTTTTCAGAGTGACTTCTCTGAAATACTTAAGTCGATACCGCATGGAAAGTTGGATAAATGAAAAGTAAGTGGAAGATAAAGTTTATCACTTAGTCACTGTACAAAACGTAGTACTTGTTCAAAGAATAAAGTCCAGCAACACACCAAACCTACCCATCTTTGACTAAAATAGATTGTGATGCACTGTTTCCTGAGACTTTTTTGTCACCGCCAGCCCAAATTCTTTTAGCAATTTAAGCTAAAGTAACTCTTTTTTGGCATGAAGGACAGCTTTTCCAAAGCTTTCCAGGGATGCTTTGTATCAGTTGTCTAGTCCTCACAAATGAACCCCTTTTAAACTTGAGGGAAACTTGCTAGCATGCTTTTTTTCCTGCTCCAATTGAAGCTGCAGTATGTAACTTTTACACAAATGTCCTTTTCTATATTCATTTAAACTGTTGCATGTGACAGCAAGGTATGAGACAGATAATCTTTGAAAAAAAATCAAGGTCCTCCACCTCTTCCCAGTGCTGCTATTGCCGTCTAAAGAAATGCTCCGCTCCCGGTCAAAAAGAACCAATCAGATTCTGGAGGAGCGTCTTAGCGCTGTCAGTCACCATCGTGTACCATCAAAAAATGTGCTATTGGTGGAGAAACAACTTCCCGTTAAAGTAAAACCATTTATCCACCATTTGTGGCCATGCCTTAGGACTTGTGGCAGGTTATGTTTTGGCTGTAGCGTAGCAGGAAGCAAGAGGGAATGGGTGAGGACAAGAGTGGATGACTCACTCAAACCCTCATCCTGGCTCTGGTTGTTTCTTACTTGATTTTTTTTCATAGATTATCTGTCTCATACTGTTAGGGGATAATGAAAATTTTAAGAACTAAGTAATTTTTAAATAAAAGCTAGATACTGTAACTTTAAGAGGAAAAATATTCACTTTCTGCCTAGGATTTTGTAACATTTAACATATAGAATGATGTACAAATATTTAGTTGGATGTAATGTCATAGTGCCTGATAAACGTACCTCTTGAACTGAGTTTCTATTTTGTTTTAATTTAATTTAAAAAAAAAATCTTATAGCATTGTGAATATATATAAGTATATACATATACGTGGCATGGAATTGTTCAAAGCTCACTGGTTTTTGTGTGTGAACTCTCAACTTTGTGTTATGTCTTTCTCTGTGATCCAAAGGTCTTTTGGTAAAGATTACAAAAATATCCACGTGTTCCTGTTGATGTCTTTCACGAAAGTCAATGATTTACCTGAAAACAAAGAAACACAACGCTGGAGTGTAAGTGCTGAAATATTGAGTGTGTCAAGTAAACTTTGTATTGACTGTAATAATTTTTTTTTTAACGTATATTCACTTTTATAGATAAACAATCCAAAATACATACCTTATTTTAAAACATTGTAACAGTAACTTTATTGTCCAGGTTAAATATGTCAGATCTATTGTATTTACTGTGCATGCAATCATTAGGAAGATAAAACCAACATCCCAGGTAAAAATATGGAATGTTCTGTTTAACAATATTTTGCTTCATGCATATTTTTACATTCTAGGCACAATTGACCAAGGCCCTGAAGCTCAGCTGCTGTGTGGAAGTCTACCAGGCATGGTCCTCTCAGTCTTTGACAGAACTAGCTATCCAGAGCCTCAAAATGTGTCCTTTTAATAGTGAGTCCTGTCAATAGAACTCATCTAAACCTAACCGTGTTTTTTTTTTTTTTTTTGTCCTTTTTTTTGCTCCCTCTGAAAAATTAACTCTTTGGTTTTATGTGGTTGTGTTTTTTCCTTTTTTCTTTTTTAAAGCACCCATAGAGTTCTCAGTGGATAGCTTGTCTGTGGCCATGGCAGGAATCCACCAGTCTTCATTTAAGCATTCTTCTATCTTTGTTAAATCTTTTCCGTTGACCCCTACGATTTATCTGGAGTTCGTCACCTGCTTTGCCCACGTTTACAACAAACTGTACAGCAAATGGCAAAGCAAACATGACAGGTAGCTGTTCTGCAGTATCGTTGCAGCTTTTTGTCATTTTAAGGTCAAACCTGAATTGACAAAAATATGACATTAACACACTCAGCTACATAAAACATAGTAATGTGTATAGCTTTTCCAGAAAAAAAGATGTGCTATAAAAACATTCAAACATACTGACAATTCTGATAGCTCTGACTGCAAATATGCTTAAGTCTTTTAAAATGTAGTAACTTAAAGTACAGTACATTTGTTTTTCACTTGAGTAAAGCAGAGTCAAAATATTTTGGACAGTTTTAGATATTGTGATAATTAATTGTAAACAATAATATTACACTTTGCTTTCCTTTTTTGCTTATTGAGAACAAAAAATAATATCAAACAAAATACATTGTTATGCATCAAACCAGACATATGGTAGCTGTAATGAGGGTAAAATATTTAAAATCAAACATTTCTCTCTAATTTTTATGCCATTTCCTTAGTTGCCATAACATTTGTAATTATGTGTATGTTGAGAATTCTAACATTCAAGTCAGGTTCTGCTTTTTCCTTAATGGAGATAAATACAATATATCACACGTGGTTTTTCTGGACTGAAATATGATTCAGTTCTATATATTTCTTCCAGATTTGCTAATGCTCTGACACGCTTGGATGCTGTGAATAAAACATCTGAAGTGTGTAAGCAACTTTTTGTGCGACTGCAAGAACACATGACTAACTCACGGAAGGTAATTCAAAGCAATTTACTGCACTTCTAATATGCTAATGCTATTAGAATATTTTTGAAAGTTTCTTTTAAACAGTTGTTTACCTTTGGAGTTTTTCTAGCAATGAGTAGAACAAAACATTTGCAGAATTCGCTAGAAGTTTCTTTTTTTATTCTGTTTCTCTATTCAAAAGCTTGAGTTGGAGCTCTTGGATCATCAACAACAGTTGAAGTATGACTATGAAGAAGCTGTGGAGAGACGCATTGATGGAGAGGAAAAACTGGGTCACTTAGAGAAGATGATTTTACAGTTTGAAGATCTGGTAATGTTTTTTTTTTTTGTTTTATATCATGACAGCATTTTCATAAATATAGATTTGAATAGTCTTGTGTGTATTCAGCCCACCTGAGTCAATACTCTGTTGAACCTCCTTTTGCTGTGTTCGTTTTCCCTCACACATACATGTAGGCCAGAAAATTCAGTTTCAAACATGGAGAACCACACATAGTGTTATACCTCACTAATCGATAAACTCCAGTTAGAGTATGCATTTTGGAGTACTTATTACTTTAGACCAACATTTCGCTTCATACTTTTAATATTGGAACAAGACCCTAGAGAAACTCTCGTTGGTTTACAAATTGTGGAGTACTTAGTAACCCAGAACAAGAATCAAATATGTAGAACCAACATTTAGCTTTTTTTTTGCTACTCTTACCTTTCTGTCCGTCTTTTGGTTTTCTTGTTTGTTTTTTTTGTTGTTTTTTTTCTAATTCATGTAAAGCACGTTGAACTGCCTTGTTGCTGAAAATGTGCAATACAAATAAAATTACCTTTGCCTATAACTTCAAACCACCTTAAACATCTCCACAACTTTCTTTCTGAACTGTCTGCTGTTTCTTCTTCATAGCTCTGTTGTTCACGACTTTTCTCTGATAAACCTTTCAGGCCTTCACTGAACATCTGAATTGGTACCGATTTTAGATACTCTTTACAACTTAAGTAATTCTAAAGCAGAGATTGTTGGAATTCATTCTGCTATTTTTCTCCACCGTTCAACGAAAGGTGTATCAACAAATATCCTAAAATTTAAAATATGTTTAAATACAGTTACAAATCAATTCTTTATGTGACTTGTGTCCTAAAGAAGCATATTACAAATGGAAATGTTTTTCAAGATCAGTGTTTGTGCTTGTAGGGCGATGATTGCTGTCATGCAGTCACAGCCATACAGTTACATAAAAAAAAAAAAGTAAAAAGTAGTACTTTTCGTCAATTTAATCGTTATCACAATAGTACCACATATCATATTGCCCACCCATATTCTGATGGGTGGGCAACGCTGAATACATATCCACCTCTTTCCATTTTCGTTGCTATGCATTTCGGTGCAACAAAATTCACTTTCTATATACATGAAAATGTTTTGTTTAAAATGTAAGAAAATACCATTTCAGGACACTGTATAACATTTGTCCAAAACTACATTAATGCCTTTTGTTTTGTAATGGACGCTTTGTGTTGAACATGTAGAAGTTTACGGTTGTTCTTTTTTGCTTCGTCTTCTTCAAGATACAATTAGCTTTCCTGGCAGGCCTTGATATTCTGAATTGCTTGAATCAAGCTGACCTGGAGGAGGTGCGTCACTACAGGGATCCACCAGAGGGGGTGGTGAAGATTATGGACGCTATGTGTTTGATGTTTAACCGTCCGGCAGGCTGGGAGAATGCCAAGCATCTCCTTGGACAGCCCAACTTTTTTCAGGTGTGTGAAGGGAAAGTCTCTCGGAGTAAAACCTTCTTAATATCACACAGAATGCAATGCAAATCAAAGCACTGCTCATTCATAATCTTCAGTTCATACACCAATGAAACAATTGTTTTTTTTTGCACCTTTGTTGAATGCTTTTGACAGTCATTTTTTTTCACCCAGGAGCTGCAGTTCTTTGACCGCTCCAGTATGACCGGTGAGCAGCTGGAAAAGCTTAAAGAGATAATCATGAGTCCTCTGTTTGAACCAGAGGCTGTGCGAGAAGTCAGCAGGGCCTGTGAGTCCCTGTGCCGATGGATCCAGGCCATGTATGAGTGCTGCCTTTTGCAACATAACCTGTTGCTCAAGCAACGATGCGAAGGTAAATCCGGATTTGCACGGCGTCTGCTGCACTCGTTGAGGTGTCAAGAGAGGGAGTCCAACGACCGCTTGGAGAACTACGAGAAACAGCTTAGAAACATTCGAAATGATCTGCAGGACGTCCAACGGCAGCTGTACAAAGCTGAGGACGAAGAAGAAGCCGCCAGCACATGTGCTACGAGTGTGGCGATGCTGTTCCAAAACTGGAGTGCTGAATTCCAGGTGATACAAACATGCTTTCTAAACCCACAATTTCTACAAATCATTTCCCCAGATTTTTTTGCCATGTGGTGGAAAAGTATTTGCCCCCTTACATATTTTTTGCCTGCTTCATGTTGTAAGGCAGATTTAGTTTAAGTGACAACTTGATTGTGGGAGTAACAGTGTCATGATGTGGTTGTGGAGGTGGTGAGGAAGACGCAGGTAGGCCCAGGTAGTCATGATGAAATGATGTATAATGGTGAAAACAGGTAACAAACTCAAGGCACAGGCAGCACTGGGAGCGGACAGACGACGAGGACCCGACAAAGAACACAGACAACAGGTGGAGCTAAATACACAGGGAGGGTAATCACAGGAACAAGACACAGCTGGGATCAATCAGGACAGGACGGCACAGAGACTCACAGGGGAACAGAATCAAACACAGAAAAACCTCAAAATAAATACGCAGAAAACACAGATCCTCACAAACGGGGTGTCCCCACATTCTTAAAAAGTCTAAAATTAAGTCCTTAAAATCTCTTAAATCAATAAAAACATTTGTATGTTGGCCTTAAATACACTACCTACACGATTTTAAATTTGCTGCAACTATATCAGTTTTTTTTTTGTTTTTTTTTACGGCGCTTTTGTGTCAGGCCATCATTTGAGTCTCATGCTGATATCACTCACTGCACTCTCTGTCTCAATGCCATTGAAGCTACTGGTAACCAGATGCTAATACTTGCTAGTAAGTAACCAGCTTTTTTGCTCTTTTCATGGGTAAGTGTAAATTTATCAGCTGTTGGCTGGACAACGTTTGTCTTCAACACTGGCTTATTTCTATTGCCAACCAATGCAAGGCTACATCCAAAGATCACAGAAATTTATAGTTTTGGTCCTCTGGGAAATAAAGCATATCTTTAGTACATTTCTGTCGTGACATCGATCTTAAATTTTATTCATAATTGTCTTAAAAAGTCTTAAATTTCAGCCGGCGAGACCTTTTGAAACCCTGAATTAGGTGTCTTGGTGGCTGATAAAACTGAACTGAAAAATGTGGTCAGTCATTGTTAATTCACTGTTTAGCTTTGGGTCAGATATAACATTTAGCAAATAAATAAAATAAAAACTTTTCTCCTTTTTTCTAGGTCACCTTCCACTAATCTTAAAACTAGTTTGATTATCTGAAATATCCATGAAATCTGCAAGGAGGCAAAACATGTTTCATAGCACTGTAATGAGCAGTAACAAATTTCTCTTTTATTTTACCTCAGAAATTGGAGTCGCGTCGTCAGAAGATAGCTGGTGACGCCCTTATTCTTTCGGCCACCATCTCATACTTAGGACCGTTTGGGGCTGCTAATCGGTCAGATCTAAAGGACAAGTGGATGGAACTTTGCCGGACTCGACGTATTGACATAAACCCCAAAGACATCAGAAGCTCCCTGTTTACCGACAGAGGCACAGAAACCATTACTCCCCCTCCTGGGTTTCCCATCCCCGTGACTGAGAGTCTGTCGCTGCCTTTGGGTTGGCTTTTAGAAATAAATGACTTTCAGCTTGAGGACACGTTCTCGACCAGACTCAGAGTGAAGCTGTTGCTATGGGGCTACAATGAGACTTGCATTTTCCACTGGCCTCTTCTGGCAGACTCTTACCAACACCTCCAACTGAGCTCTCAGAAGTGGTTTACAAGAGGTAGGCCCTCTCAGTGTTGAACTTATTTCTGTTTAACCTGAACTGATCTAATGCAAGGAGTCACAGTCGTTAGGCACAAAGTTATTTTAATTTAATGGCATTTACATATTTATGATTGGACAAAGCACCATAAAGATTTTGCCACTTTATGTTTTCTGATTAAAATAATCTAACTATATTTATGTTTTGATCATCTTATTTGCTCTTTCTTATGGAGGTAATGTAGTGCTTTTCAAAAGTATTCATACCATTTGAACATCCTAACACTTTCTCAATTTACAACAACAAACATCAATATTTTTGCTATTTGCGAACATTGACTTTCAAGTCGTGCCACACACTCTTAATTGGACTGAACGATATGCTTTGATATAACTTCAAAGTTAATAACGGCTCTGTGTTTGTCTGTTGGGTTAATATTCACATAACATCTTGTGCAATTCACTGAGTCTCATTTCTAAGTTGTTTTGAAACATCTTCAAGTCTGTGCCAGGAGTCAATACATCTCACTTGCCTCCTGTCCAGGAAAGATTGCAACTCTTGAGAGGGAGTTAGAGTGTGATTTGGTGCTCTGTGCTGATGATCCGGAGCTCAATGAGAAGCTGGATCTTGCTGCTGAGAAAGGTGATTTGAATAACCAAATAAAGCACCTGTTGTTCAAATAATGAAGTGTTTTTTATAAGTCAAATACTGATGCAAACCTTTCTCTTTTTTTTCAGGATTGAATGTACTTATAACTCATGTGGAACGTGCCAAACCTAGTCCTGAGTTTCTGGCAAAGCTGGTGCCTCCAAGTCGAATTTGGTTTTATAGACGAGAGCAGCCTCCTCAACCTGTTCATCCAAATTTCCGCCTCTTCCTCAGCACACCTCTGCCTGTCAGACTGCTTAACAGGGGTAAGAACATCTGCTGCAGGTGTCTCAGCCGATATCATCTGCACCAGCATTTTTTCTTGCATTTAGGCCTATCACGGCGACAAATTTTGCTTGATGATTAATTGTCCCAAAAATTATTGCGATAAATGGTAATATTGGTTTTTTGAGGCCGTAACATATTGATAATAGAATAATGATGCAAGTCCATCCTCTCACAGACTAACAAAGTTTGATTATGTAAAAGCAGCTGGGAGATATTTTAAAAATCCAAAATAAAACAAGACAACCAAAAACAATAAATAGAAATTAGAACCACAAACAGCTGAAACCTTAATTAAAATGGATTATAAATTTTCTGTTTATAGAAACTGTAAACAGAAACAAATTATAATCTGTTTACAATGTTGAGTTAAAAAATTACAAAATATTAATCCTCATAATAGAAATTATCTAGCTCATCTTATGTATCATAAAATTAATTGATTAATTGATTATTGTGAATACCTTCCTTACATTAATATTAGACTAAGCATGCAGACATTTGTTTTGATGGCTGGCTTAGTAATGCTAACAAGAATCTTGTTTATTCATGTCCTAACATGGATTAAATTCCACCTCTTGAGCTGTTTCACATTTTATCAGGTAAGATCGAAACATGAAAACGCTCAAGGCATGCGAGTACTTTTACATAGCGCTATTTTTATAAACATAGCTGAATCTTGAAGGGATGATAAGGTTATAAGGACAGCTACAATCCAACATGGATGCTGAGCAGGAAACAGGTTGACTTTGTGGTGATGACCTCTTCCTGCGCATTTGAAAGTAATAACTCAAGGTTTCATTTACTCCTGTTCCCCAGGGATCGATCCGTCCATCTTGGCTGAAGTGCTTGTGGTTGACCTTTCTCTGAGCTCAGAAGAGATCCGGGAGCTGCTGCTGACACAGCTGCTGCAGTCTGATTGCAAAGTGCTGCTGATGCAACACTCGCGATTCCAGAATTACAATCAGTTCCTGCAGGAGAAACTGGACTCAGTCGAGGTGACTTAGGCAGACTTTTTGTTTCTGGGTGTTTCTGTTGTGTTGGATTATTGAAAATTGTACAAATTTAAACTTGGAAGTTATTTATTTAGAGGTCAAGCTTTAATAAAGGTTAAAATAGAGATGCACCGATCTGACACTAATCTCTGTATCAGTCCCAAAATTGAAAAATGTATCTATGTTTTGTCAGGGTTTCCCCCAGAAAACTTGCTAAGCCCGTTGGTCGGGGTGCCGAGACGGTCCACCAGCGAGGCAACACATAAAGGCACCGGCTGTGTGATTGGTCCGCTCTGCCAGATTTAAATGCATCAAGTATAAACCTATCTTTTAGGAATACATCTACTCCGCCAGTGAAACGCTCAGAGCAATAGAGACGCTTGCAATCTGGCTTTAAAAAAAAAAAAAAAAACATACATACATACATACACACACACACACACACACATTTACATATATATATATATATATATATATATATATATATATATATATATATATATATATATATATATATATATATATATATATATATATATATATATATATATAAAAACAAAACCGAGCAACGCTTAGTCTGACGGGGGGCCTAGTAAAGCATGGCGGGCCGCCAGGCTTATAATACACTGGGGGAATCCCTGGTTTGTGCTCTGAGTGACATCATGATTTTTTTATTTATTTTATATTATATTTAGAATTCCTAATTGTTTTGAGTTTATTTTTTACATATTTAACCAAGATAGTTAACCTATTGGTTTTGTCAGTTTCACTTTGTCATTTATTTCACATTTGCTGTTCTACTCCTAAGTCCATTGACTGAACAAATTAAAGTTGTGACGCGTTTACATGTTTGACCAAGTTTTGAAGGTATTGGTGTGTTTAGGTATGCTGAACTGGTGCATAGTTAGCAAATGTGTAATTCAGTACATCTCTGTTTAAAGTATTTTGTTTTAAACAAATTCAGTACTGATTTTCTGTATCGGCCGATATTAAACCTCAGATATCTGGGTCGAAAGTGAAAACTGTGGATCAGTGCATCCCTAGTATCATTGTGCAAAACAATCATGTTAAATACTGATGACTTGTTATTATGTTACTTTGTATTTGCACTGAATGTTCTAATTCTTCTCCTAGGAAGGACTGATAGACTACATTTTACAGAGTAATTGTGCGCTGTTCAAAGATAAAAATTTTCTGCCTCGTCTGGATGTCTATGAAGAAGAAATGGAGTCTTTGCACGATGAGAAGAATAAGTTAAGAGAAGAGCTGGACTACCAGGAGTCCCTGTTGGCCGACCCTCGTCTGTTAATGAATCTGGGCGCCGCCCTCTACCAGACCGTCCAGTCTGTGTCCCGTCTTTCTCCTGCATATTACTTTTCCCTGCAAAAATTCCGGAAAGTGATGCAAGAGGCTTTCAACGAAAAGATCAGGGCAGTAACATCGTTTCCAACTGGGAAAGTGGGAACGATCATGCTACCAGAGATTATGAACACGATGGCGCACAACCTACTGCACAACTACAGACCACGTCTGTTCAGGAGACACTTTACCGTTTTGAAACTGTTGGTGTCTCTGGAAATACTCCAGCACAACCAGCTATGCACTGAGGTAGAGAAGGTGATCTTCCTCAGGGGTCTCAAAGACATTGCAGACAGAGATGCTGAAGTAAAATCCTTAGACCTACCCAGCTGGATACCTTCAAATGTTCACTCAGAGCTAATCTTGTTGGAGAAGATTCCCTGTTTCAACAAGCTAATCGATTCGCTCCGCATTGCTCCCACGCAGTGGCAGGAATATCTGTGCTTCACTTCTTCTACTATAGTAGGGAACGTTCCGCGTTGCTCTCATTCTCACCTTTCGCTGCTGCAGAGGGCTATCCTGTGGAAAGCCATCAGCACCAACTGCCTAAAGAAACTAGGGGACGCTATGAACGCCTGCTTGCTTTTACTGTCTTCAAAAACGGCAGCAGCTCCAACCTCTGGTGACCCAGATGTTCTATTAGAATATGTGTCAAAATTCAACGTACCCATCATCTTTACAGTGCCAAGCACAGAAGGAGATATGAAGATAAGCATCGATCCTCTTGATTTCATACGTCGGTTGGCCTACAAAGATGGAAAAAAAGAGGTGAGCTGTGTATTTAATTAGTTAACTATTTTATCAATTAATTATTTCAGTTTATTATTTGCATAAATTCAATTCCTTTGGATAAAAAATATTCCCCTTGAACAAAGGCTAGGCAATGAATCAATGACAATTCAAATGGCAATAGATACATGATCGGTATCAGTTGGTATAATTGTCAATAATTTCATCGAACTCCGATCCAGAACCGCACAGTATTCTGGGAGATGTAGGCAAGGAGGATAAATGCTTGGAAAGTGTGGAAAAAAATAGAAAAGGTTGCATCACTAGTTTGGCAGCATTTTAGAGTTTTAAAACAAAAAAACTTATCAATAATTGTCTATATCGACTGATCTAGAGCCCTTACATTATGGTATGTTTTCCAGCCATGTTGTCCTGCCTGATGTTGAACTTTTTCACATTATTTACCCTAAAACAACACTGTTATATGCTTAATTATGAGAGACCAACATAAAGCAGCACATAACTATGAAGTAGAAGCAAAATTCTACATGTACATCTTTTGTTGCAGTTGCATTATCTGATCTATTGGTTTTTGTCACTATCAGCATTTCACAACTAGAGGCTAGTATTTTTTTGTCAATTGTTCTTTGCAAACATGATCACTGAACTAAGAACAGCTGGAGTCAACAACTGACCGGGTCTTCTAAGAACAAGTGGATATGTTTTGATTTAAGATATTCCATTGTAGTTCTGGCTTAAAACTTTAGTGTGTAACTTTAAAAAAAAATACATATTTCTACGTATTTGTTAAAACTGTCACTTTACGGTATGAGACAGATAATCTGAGAAAAAAGTGAGCTCCTCTCCTTTCTCCCAGTGCTAACAACCAGTCGGAAGCAGGAGGCAGGTTTTAGGACTGTTAGTCTTGTACGTGCACAACATCTTTCTGCTATGTTATAGCTTCTTCCTGGTTGCACAGTTTGTCATGAACGCTAAGGCTAGTTAGCACAGCCACTGATGATGGCGGATAACCAGTTTTCCTGGGGCTGTAATTGATCCTCTGTCACTAGCACAATGAGCAGTGCATACACAAAATGATTGACAGTGCTAAAACCCTCCTCCTGGTTCTTATTGGTTATTTGCGACCGGGAGTGGTGCATTTCTTCAGAGGGCAATAGCAGCACTGGGAGGAGGTGGAGGAGCTCGATCATTTCACAGATTACCCGTCTCATATAATACTGTCACAACATGGGGACAGTGTTGACAAACATGTAAAAATGTTACATCCTGCAGCATGTGTCCTGTCTTCCTTCATGAGTTGCTCTGTGTTGGCGTATCATTTCAAATCCCAATATGTTGGATCAAAATGTATGGCTTAACGTGACAAAAATGTGAAAAAAGTTGAAGGGCTGTGTGAATACTTTTGCGAGGCACTGTGAGTGCTTCATTAAAAAGTTCTAATTTCTTTCATTAATTTCTTTCACATCTGTTTTCTCCCAGGTGAGAGTAATTGCGTTTGGGGGACTGTGTGATAAAGAAGAGATCCTTTTAATGTTGGACAAAGCCAGCAGTGAGGGCCACTGGCTGGTCTTCAACAACTGTCACCTGTTGGACAAGTGGGACAGCGAGGTGGTGGTGCGCCTCAGACAGCTGATCCCTTCCCTCAGAGGTAAAGTCGTTCAGCCGTTTCAGCAGTAGTCCATTTTATCCCCCACTGATTACAATAATCGCTCTCCCTTTCTTTCTTTTTTCACTTTTTGTTTTCAGATAGTGACATTTCCATTTCTTATGGCAATGAAATAAATACAGACTTGTAGGAATGACTTCAGTAAAAAAAAAAAGCCTTCATTAATTAGCGCATGACATTCTTTTTCTTCTCTTTTTTGTTTGTAAGAATATAAATGATACAAAAGCCAGAGATATGAACCAAAACTGGTGTCGCATTATGTGGAACTATAGATCAACCGTACAGTAGATTGAGTCCATGAATCTTGGTAATAAAGTGGAAACTAGAATCAAGTGTCGTCCTTAATGTTTTATTATTGTTCATTTCACACAAACCTTCTAAATTATTGATGGCAAAAAACTAAATAAATTTTCTCGGTATGTTTTACGACATTTAGCAAACAGAAATAACTTAGGTAATTTAAACCAATAAATTTGGTCTGATTTAACTTCAGACAGTGAGGAAAACGTGTATGTGTGTTTTTATTCGGTATTTGTAAATATATGCTTTCAACTGTATTGTTTGATACATTTTTTCAATTTATTGAAAAAATGTTTGAAAAATTATTTAATCTTAAAATTGACTGTGAAGGTTATTTCTTCCATTGTGTGAATATCTGCCATCTTAGCCTATTTCCATTTATTTCTGTTCTGTTGTAAATTCAGAACATATTTAATTGATATTGTGGCCAATTCCTCTGTTAATCCATCTGTTTTTCTATCTGACTTCCAGAGGACACTCCCGTGGTTCATCCGTGCTTTCGGTTGTGGTTTGTAAATCGAGAAGATGCATCCAAATTTCTACCAGGTATAGTTCATATATGTTTAATGATGGTCTGTTTATTTATGAATATATTACAGTAGCTGCCATTCAAAGCAATTCTTCTCTATAACCATCCATGGCACTTGGCCACAGATATTTTTTTATTGTATCATCACATTATGCACTCCAACTCCGTAAAAGCTGTTGTTGACTAGCGATCACCATTTCTTACTGTTTTATTTAAAACACAGCTTTGTTGTCACAAGGAGTACAGTTTTATTCACATTTTGTTTTGTTCACAGTCACAGTGAGAGTGGGGGCCCTACCGCTGTGCTTTGACTCCCCCTCGAATCTGAAAGAGGAGCTGAGTGTTTCCTACAGGCAGGTTTTCTCAGTCAGTCAGCATCAGTCGTGGTCACATGACGCAGATGACAACATGAAGGTGCTTCTCCGCTGTGCCATCTTTCACTCAGTTCTAATGCAGAGGCAGACCTATAAATATTTTAGCTTTGGAAGAATGTATCACTGGTAAGTAACATCGTAATGAAAATGGCAAATGTTCTAAATGTGCTTTTTTTTTCTTTCTTTTTTGTAAGCAAATTTCAAATTTATGAAAAATTTTTTAATACCTTTCATAAAGGTGTCAAGATGACCTCATTGCTTTATTAGATGCATATATTTACTTCACCCGTCGGTGCCATGACAAATGGAATGTTTTACGCTACATAGCAGGTAAGGCGTGGAAGAATACAGCTGTCTTTCTAGTTCAGAACCCGCTTTAACCACGTGTTGATTGTATTTGCAGCTGCTGTTGTTCACGGCGGCCACATAATAGACTCTGCAGATTCAGAGCTGGTGGAGAGTATCGCCAAATGTTGCTTCACTATAGAGCCGTCCCTTTCAGGCAACGGACCGTGCATCCTTTCAGAAATGATCAAGGGCTGCTCCCATTATGGTAACTATGCAACCTTATTGAGATGCCGTTAATAGACTTTAAAGATTGAATATTCTTTCGCCGTTGAGCAAAAGTATTTTCAGTCTTTTGAAATTGTGCACATTTTGTCTTGCTACAAAGTTAAGAGTATCGATACTTCATCATGCAATTACTCAAGTAAAAGTAAGCAGTGCAGCATTGTAAAAATAGTCCTAAGATTCTTTCCAAAACTTTACTGAAGGAAATGTAACTAGTTACTACCCAATTCTGTGAACACTAACTGGATTTCTGGCATTTAAGAGCAGCCCTACTCCATGATACTGCCTCTGCCGTGTTTCGCTATGGTAGTGGTGGATTCATTGTAATTGTTTAATGTTAGTTTTCTGCCACACATAATGTGTTGCATTTACTACTTTGTCACATAAAATCTCCCTAAAGACATGAAGGTTTGTGGCTGTAAAGTGACAAAACAATTTCAAGCGTCTGTATTGCTTTTGCAAAGCCCTCTCTGTATAAAGTATTATAAATAAGCACAACTCAAATGTTAGAAGAGTCTTCTTAAATAACTTAGACAAGAAGTAAACATGTCAAAACTATTGTACTTCTGGAAATATGCTCAGCATTAACACAATGTTATTGTCTTCCTTTCTTAGATCTACCAAGCCTGCTTCATGTTTTGGATCGACGTTTTCTGGATTTAGCCATCAGCAACCTGGTGATGCTCGGCTTCAGTGCCGATGTGGCCCCCGAAGTTGACAAAATCAATAGCCACAATCTAAACGTATTCCTTCAGGACTCCCAATCACCGTTGGGGACAGGGAGGAGCCTCAGCCCTACTCAGGATCTGACTGCCAACCTGCCAACAGACATAGCAGAAAAGAGACTCCAAGATCTGAAGAATTACCTCACATGCAAGAAAGACAGCAGAATTAAAGAAGAGGCCACCGCTTTCCGAAATCCCGTCCGTGACTTCCTCCAGGCCGAATGGGATGATCTCATTAATTTGGTGTCCGTGCACCTCTTACAGCTCCAGCAGTCTCACCAGTACACTGCGTTCTCTGCCTCCCTGTTGAAGTTCACCGACTTGTCTCGGTTGGAGGGGAGGGCAAAGCTGCTCAGTGCTTACCTTGGCTACGACGGCGCCTCACATCCACCAGATGCTTATCGACTGGCAGCTTTTAGAAAGCCCAGAGGCTTTCTGCTGGCGTTGATGCGACAGGCTGCTCTGGAAAATTACAAATACGTCAGCGATATAATACTACATTTTCAGGTTGCAGATAAAGGTTTCAGATGTAGTGCAGGATTTTTAAAGTGAGTTTCTTGTCTTTAAAGTATTGACACATGTTCGGGTTGTTAATTCTGAACACTTCAACGTAGGATGATGTCCACACTTTATTCATTACTTATTTAAAAAAACATTTCCTAAGTTTTTAACTGTAAAAGATACAGTTAGGTGTCACAGGTTATATGTCACATTAAAGCTGCAGTGTGTAATTTCTATTAAAAAAAGTGTTTTCCATATTTGTTAAAACTGTCACTAGAAACTCTGACCTCTCAACAGAACCTCACTTCAAAAATTCTGAACTCCTGCTTCAATAAATACAATGGATTTACACCCAGGTGACTCATCGCCGTAACGTTTGTTGTTTTTGCCTCCCCAGGTTCTGCCTGAGGGCACGTTCCCCGTCTTGCTTCGTGCGGACGCCGTGCGTCTGTCTGGCTTGCAGCTGATAGGGGCATCGTGGGACCCAGAGACGGGAGGCCTGCAGGAAGCCGTCTCCCCTCTGCCGTGCGCGATGCCGTTTCTCAGTGTCAAGGCTCAAGTCAGGAGCAGAAGAACTGCAATAGATACCTTGTCTTGTAAAAGTTCATTTTTAACAGATGTAGGCAATCTTCAAGCCATGCCGACTGCCTCGCATTTGCCAGTCTACTACTGTCCCATCTATGTGAGCGAGGAGGGAGAGAGCGGGACCTGGGAACTGAGTGATGTTAACATAATCACTAAAGTTCCTCTTTGTTCCAAGCTCAATCCTGCTTTGTGTAGCTTGAGAAGGGTGAGATTAGTGAGCACACTCTGACTCTTCTGAGCCGCTGTGACTTATGTCCCAGAGTGAGGTCGCCTATCTGCTTTAACGTGATGGGATTCGTCCTTTTAGCTTAATGTGAAGTGTCAAAATCTATGGCTATGTATTTTCCTTCAACTTTGTAACGTTTTAAAAGGAGGGTTTAATAAAAAAATTTTTGGTTAAAACTGGGAGTTTCTTGTTGTTTTGTCAAGTTTTCTTTAATTTCTCAACAGCAAATGATTGAAAGGTGCATGAGTAAATAAGTAGATAATTAAAATAATCACCAATTAGCTGTTTTTTTCTTAAACAGGAGAACATTATATGAAAAACAATGTATATGAATTTTGTAAAATGAGAAAGATGGAACCCATCTTTTTTCTTTTCTAGGTAACCTGGACAGACATCATTATGAAACCTTCGAGAAGTTTGGCAACAATACTTTCCTGCTGCATCTCGACAATGGGAGAGCGTGAGTATTTTACAGGTTTTTAATGCAGTTTTTTTTTTTTTTTGCCAGAAACATTTTTATTCACATTTGCTACTTTTATTTTCTTGTGGATTCAGATTTGGGCGTCACTCAAAAGATGAACCTTCCATTCTAGCCCCACTACGACAGTGCTGCAGGTATAACAAGTATACCAAGTTTGTCCAAATGGGGGTGGGGGTTTATTATGTAAACTCAACTTTTTCCAGCAATCTCCAAGCCGAGCTTCCGCCTCACTCCCCCACTCAGCTCCATCAGACTAGTGGCAGCAGCAATTAGCAAACACCTGGTGGGACTGCACAACTGCTGAGCTCCATAGGAGCTACTTTTCAGTGCAGGGCTCCTAAAAACATTGTAAAAAGCTTTATGGAGGACATCTGTGGTGACGACTTCCAGGAGGCAGAGTGTCGGAAAGAGCAGGAGCTTCTTAAAGAGAAAGAAGCCCAATTTTGGGGCGTTAAATTGCAACGTCAGATTAATTTGATATATATACAGCATTTTCATAACAATTCATGGTAACATAGTTACTTGATTGTGCTACTAAATGGCTCTATGTGCTTGCAAAATACATAATACAGCCCTTTGAATAAAATGTTCTTGTCAAAATCCAATTAAAAATTTGTGGCAAGACTCGGAAAGTGTCGTTTACACATCTCCATCTCACCTACTTGAGCCTAGGCTGTTTATTTTATGGAAGAAGAATAGGCAACAATGTCAGTCTCTAGATGTGTAAAAATGCTAGTTGCAGAGAGAGCATGCCACACTTTTCAGATTTTTTAAATATCTGATCAGTCTTAAAAGCCATGTATTTTCCTGCAACTCTACAATTATGCATCCAATCACATCTAAGCTCATTAAAGTCTTTGTTACACAATAAAATTGAAAGGGCGTAAAAACTGTAGAACATTAACTATCTGGTTAGTATCTCTCCTCTCATTTGTCCCTTTTGTTGTGCCGTCCTCAGAATCCGCCGCTCCACTTGGCTGCGCCTCCGTCTCCTGTCTCTGCCTCAGTACCACATTAGTGACGTCATGAGGGCGTCGCTGTCACAGGACCCGCTTCACAAGGTGGCCCCGCTGCTGTCCGAGCCTCACCTCGCCGCTCTGAGTCGACGTTTGAAAACCGTGCTGGAGACTGTAAGTCGTTGCCAAGAGCAACATAAAGACGACCCGGGGGCCGAAGATGTCATCTACAACGACCTCGCAGATGTGAAATAAGAGAATGAAAAGATTATAAGGACACAACCCATATAATTTCCAAACATAATGTCAGGATTAGATTTTGCAATTCCCACAGTTGCAGTAACATTTATACATAATCCATGGACAGAACACAGTGTTGACCATGAGGTGCTTTAATGATCAGTATTTGCCACACCTTTTGCCATAAAGCCACTATAATACGGTAGAACTGGAAGTAATAGTCTGGTTTGTAGGTTGCAAAATACTGCCACATACTGAAGTCACACAACACCCCTGAGATTTGATCACTCTGTCAGCGGCGCCTCTGTTATTGTTTGGAAACTCTGACAAGTGCAATGTGCAATCTGACAAGTCTGGACCTCCAGCGCCAATGTGCCAACTCATCAAACTTTCATATTGTGGATAGCACTCTGCTGTCTGCTTCTTCTGTCCACCGATTGTTTTTTTATTACTATATTGTGGTTCAGTATTAAAAATATAGCTTTCTCAACAAGTTAATGGGTTTTGTTCTTACGAATCTTTGTCTCGTACATTTTGCGTCACTAAGATGAGATTTATGTTTTAAAATAATGACTATTTAAACTGGGGCTGATATTCCTTCCAGGACTTGTACGTTTTCAGTAAATTTCATTTAGGTTTTATTATGTTAATTTGTGTGCTGTCCTCATAGCATCCTTCAGAAAAAAAAAACAACTAAATATTTTGATGTTTGCCTGCCTGATGTATTTTGTCAGTATTTATTACCATTAGATTTATTTAGGATTATGATATTTTCTTAATGCCTGAAGAAAATCTTCTGATATGTGTTAAGTAATTGAAACACATTAAAAGGGAATGTCAAATTGTTCTTTTTGCTCTCTAGGTTGTGTTATTTACATAAAACACCAAATATATAAACAGGAGAAAATAAAGACATTATGAAAGATGTTATTTTTATAGCACATGGTGAGCATTTTTAAAAGTTCCACTTTGTCTGAAATGATTGCAAGAATGTTACCATTACAACAGTATCCACGGCAACATCACATCTGATGTTTCTTTTTTCACCTAAGTCTGATTTGATTGTCATTTTAATTATTACAAAGGACTGCTATGGTGCAAGATTTGCTGACTAATCATATTTTTAAAATCACTTGTGAGCAACAAATTTGCCCGTCTGGAAGAACTTTTTTTCTGCTTTTTATGAACCCCAAGAAGACGAATTTCAAGGATATCGGTTGATATTGTGAAGAGAAATTAAAGGCGTTGTCATGACGATACTGCTTAATCACTGTCAAAATCTTTAGCACAATTTTGCAATTTAATTTCTGCTTGTATGTCATTGAATGATTATGTTTTTCATAATCATACAGTAGTGAAGACAGAAAACATAAGTTGCTTAAATAAAATTTTCTTAAATTTTACAAACCACTGATCTGTTTTTGGTGAATTCAAGCTAATTTCAGGTTACAATTGAGGACAAATCTTAGCAAGGAACTGTTTGAGTGACTCGTCTTCTGCCTCCTCGTCGTGTCGGCGGCTGGTTCCGCTCCACTGCAGGTCGTCCCTCAGGTGAGTGGATTCATATGTCATAGAGCGCTCTCCTCTCCTCTCAGGTCTCAGTTTAATATTTTATCCAGTCAAATGGGTGCCACCTCCTCCCTTTTCTCTTCTCCACACATGCTCGCTCTCTCTTTCCATGAAAACAGGCGATGACAGGCCAGTTAAGAAGCTCACCGCTGAATGACTAAAGAAGGGACAGAAAAAAGTGCTGCCAGCTTTTAGCCAGCAGAGGAAAGAGGTGGAACTCCAGTGACTTTCTCTGTAGACATCTAGAAAGGGCTTTCAGATACTTTTTTTTTAGATACTTGAATGGGAGTGCAGACTTTTTACAGCTGACAGTATTTTTGGTGTTTTTCTGTTCTTCCATACCTAAAGAATCGGTCACTATGTCGGGAGTCAGCAGTGATCAATTGCACAAATCAACTTTGAGTGTCTATTTGGTAAGTTTATGATTTTATTTTCCCCCTTGTGAAATAACGGCTAAGTATTGTTTTGACTTTCTGGTTCATAACTATATTTCTTTGTTCTAGAACCTGATGGAGCATTTCAACCCTGGTCTTCAGACGCTTGTTGCTCTTGGAAACAGCTATGTTAAAGCTTTTCAAGGTCAACGAGTTGATCAGTGCTGGCATGGAAATAAATATGTGTCTATGTTTTGGTGACGCTTTACTCTAAATTTCCAGTTTTGTGAAAGCAAAACATTTTTTAAAATAATAGTAGAAATTCATGATAAAATACAGAGTTAATCGCATTTTACACAAACTAGTCACATATAAGTTAGAGAACTAAACAGGGAGAAAATTGTGGAACCTG
Organism: Poecilia reticulata; assembly: GCF_904066995.2. Lineage (NCBI taxonomy): Eukaryota > Metazoa > Chordata > Actinopteri > Cyprinodontiformes > Poeciliidae > Poecilia > Poecilia reticulata. Next base: position 7,365,753 of record NC_088830.1, on the reverse strand, counting down.
GCTGGCCTTTGTTTCTAATATTATCCAAAAGCAGAAGGCTGCTGATAGTTATTATTTTATTTATTTATTTTTTCATATCAGGGCCCATCCTCTCATGTTTCATTGAAATTAGCTGATCAGAATAAAGATCTGAGCTACAATGAACGTAAAACAGGCTTAATTTGAATTAATTTAGAAATATTAAAGAATAAAATCAAATTATGCGCAAAATTTTAGCATTTTATTTTAAAGATTTCTCCTAATACTTCAAAGAAACTCAAGAAACAATATATGTAGCGCTTAAGTCTATGGATAAGAATGAGTTTGTTTTGGGGTACAAAATGGAAGAAAGTTGGGATCAAATGAAACCAAAAGAGCCTCAGACAAATTCAACAAATGAATTCTCTATAGATTAGATCTAATCTGCATTAAAAAAAAATTTTTTTAAAATGTTAACTTGTGCTTGATGCAGGGTTTTAACCTAATTCTGCACCAGAATTATTCAAACATGCTAGTTTAGATTTAATTTCGTGGCCTTCCTTTAATCTGGATCGTAAGTGAAACACAGGTAACTGGGAGAGCGGCATGCATTGTTAATGGACCTCTCTTCCTCCTCTTGAAACAAGAACAGGCCTTCAGCCGCGGCGGAGTGTTGTAATACAAAACCCTCTGGCACGAGTCTATTCCTAGACCAGGAGCACGGATCAGGTGTCAGCACTTCAGGGTGTATTTTAATAATGAGTAAGAGCAGGGCTGCCAGGTGACCCAATTAAAAAAAGAATGTGTGAAGTTACGGAAGAGCCAATACGTCTCTCTGTAATGTTTCATGTGTGAAATGTTTGCTTCACTGTGTGTTTTTTTTGCAGCCTTGGCCGGTTGCAGTGAGGCCTACTTCAGCGCTCTGGCTAAGATGGGGGACCAGGCACTGCACACGCTTTCCTCTCATTCTCTTGGTGAGACGGTTGTCTGTTTTAATTTGTAATGAATGAATTGATGTATTTTAACGTAATGCATCACATTTATCCCCCTGAAGAAACACTCTGGTAACGACACCGTGCACCTTTACAGTAGTTTTATTAGTGACAGTTGTTTTTTTGCTGCTTTGTTTGTATTGATTGCTTAAAGGTTAGCGCAGCATGACAAATGTTGTTCGGCTTTCTAAGGTCAGTTAGAGGACCACAGTCACCACACACCCTATGGCGTCCTTTGAATTATAGATAAAGACAGTTGTTCAGTTACACTCAGTTTAGTTACTTAAGCACAATCTATAAAAGCAGAGATTCCTTGACTATAAATGCTTTGGGAACTTGGGATTGTGTCGACATCATATATTGAGTCTTTACATACAGACAAAATGAAAACCACAACCTTCAGTTTGTTTTATCTTAACTAACGAACAAAAATTACTCCTGTGTATCCAACATTACAAAGGTGTATTTGTACTCAGCTTCCTTGAATAAATAATTTGTAGAACCACCAAATTTATTTATTTATTTATTTATTTATTTATTTATTTATTTATTTATTTATTTATTTATTTATTTATTTCAATTATAGCTTCAAGTTTTTGAGGTTTGTATTCTTGAACATTTTGCACATGTGGATACTAACGTTTTTGTGCCTTCCTGTTTGCTAGATTTGTCAGGCTCAGTCAGATTGGGTTGGTCAGAGTGTCACCAAAAAGCAGTTTAGAGTAAAGCAAGTGTCCTTCAATCACACAGTCATCATTTCTAATTTGTTGTCCTGCATCTAGTATTATAAAAAAACAAATTACATATACAGATCAGATTTTTTTATTTGTCAAACCTACATGCCCATTCAGTAAATTAGGATATTATTTAGAAGTCCATTTATTGCAGGAACTTTATCACTAAGTGAACCACGTTATATAGATTTTATTGAGATTTAATGACACGAAGGTGAAATCTGTCTATCAACTAGAAGAAAGTGATTTGTTGTTATATTTATAGGTGTCACAGTAAATGTTGCTGACTACAAATCCAGCAACTTTTTAGATTTTTAAGAGAAAAAAAAAGACATTTGATATTGAGTGACAAAATAAGTGCAAAGCATATAAATACATCAATAGGGCACAGTTAGAGTATTGAGATTCCCATGAAGAAACGTTTTTGCTGATAATAATTCACACAAAATGACGTGTCAATGGATGTTCTGTTGGAAATATGAATTCAACATTTATATTTTTTCTAACTTGAATAAAAAAAGTCTTACAAATCTAAGCAGACCTTAAGAAGGGCCATAGCAATAAAATAATCAATCTTTCACACACATATTTAGGATATTTTCTGTTATTCTTTTAAACAGGCGACGTCCTGGTCCAGATATCAGAAACACAGCGAAGGCTCACTGCAGAGATGGAAGGGTTGGTGAGTACATTTCCCATCAAAATAATATAAAAAAAACATCTTGAAAGTGTCTGCAGAATTAGGTAATTCAACACATTTTTGAAAATACTGGAAAATAAATGCCTGAAGGTTTACAAACCTTTGTAAGCATGGCTGACGTAGATTGAGAAGAGCCGCTTTTCTTCCTGCTTTAGTTTCAGTGGTTCCAGATAGAGGTGCTGCAAGCCATGGAGAAGAATGTCAAACTGGACGAGGAGTACATGGAGGTGAATCCGCTAGGCCGTACTGGACGGGACAACATTTTAAAATGAGGAACTGTCATTAGAAATGTTTTTGAAAGAGTTGGTGTTTAAATTTACATTAAATGAATAGTTTGGACAAGACCAAGTTTATCTAGACGGTGTGTAAGGGACCACCAGATTCCTCTGTGTGATAAATGTTATATCTAGCACAAATCCCTGGAGTTGAACTAACCCAAAAAAAGTATCAGAACCACCATCAAACTTTTGTTTATGATCAAGTTACAAAAACACGTTAAAAAATGGCAGAACTAGCTCTCCGCTGTTGGTTTGTCATTCACTGCATTCTGCCAGCCTCTTAATGAGGGAAAGGTTTTTACAGAAATGTTGATTGCATTTGGAAAACTTGCGACATGCTGCCTCACTAGGATTAATGACAGCCAAGAGCAGCTAATCAACACGAGTATGAACATCACTCATTGACCGCCATCAGGCAGATTCAGGAGAGTTTAACTGTTCAACTTGCTGCAGGGCAGCCGCAGAGTCTATGAGATGGAGGTGAGAAACCAGGCCGAAGCTCTGGAAAAACAGCTTAGAAGAGGAACCTTCAGAGACTCTCTGGTACGTCTATGATGCACAGAGACGGTGCCGAAGCGAAACCTCTGTGCCACTTTTTGTGTCAAAATATTTTTCTTCAAGTCTTTTTTTTTTTTTTTTAGGAGAACAGTGAATACATGGTTTACCTGAGGCAGAGCCACCAGGAGATCCTGAAGGAGGAGGAACGAAGGTATCGCTTTCTGGCAGAGAAGCACTGTGGCCTCACTCAGTCCCTGCTGTTTCTCATAAACAAGGTATATATGCTCTTTCAAGTCCCGCTCAGTATGCTGCGGGTTTATTTCAAGTGTGCAGTAAATACATTTCAGGTGTTTTTATTCATAGTTTATTGTTTTCATTTGTTTAGATTTATGTGTCATTTATATTGCTGCAAACATAACCATGCTTCAGAATTTAAGACCTCGACTTTACACCCCACATTTCACGCATATTTGAGACACTGAGGACTTTGAAAAACACAATTTATCTTGTAAAGCACTTTGAACGGCCTTGTTTCTGAAATGTGCTGTACAAATAAGCTTGACCTGATAAAGCAAATCATTTTATTCCAGGTGTGTATTTCCTCACACCCACTATTTAACATTCATGTGGTGAAATCTGATACACACAAGCATTTAGATGTTTAGAGATACTCTTTATCTTGGGCTGCAGTTTCCACTAAATACATGCTGTATTAGTTAGTATGCTACTTTTCAGTGACGTTGTTGTTATAAATGTATATGTTGTTTGTTGCTGTGGTTTCTTGGTTCACTGTTTTCTTTCTCTCTTTCTGCTGGTGTAGATAGAAGCAGAGTCCTAGGGTGCTTTCATGTATTCTCTTTATCCTTCTTCCTCTTCTCTAGTCCTGTCTCCCTCTCTTCCTTTTAACATTTTGCCCCACCTGTGTTCCTTTCTTTTTTCTCCTCTCCCCTTTCTTTTCCATCACTGTATCCTTTGCTTTTGGATTAAACCTGAACCAATTTCTAGTTAAGTTTTATAATGAAAAGCGTCACTTAAATCACCTGCAAGACTAAGACCAGACTAAGACAAGACATTGAGCGTTGACCATTGGCGTTGATCCTCTGGAAAAAGGAGGAGTTCCTTGGGATTGAATGTCAGTTGTTACCGGGTGTGACGGTGGAGGTAGTGATGTGAGTTGTGGTGGTTGTGGCTCTGCTGTAGTGACTTGCTGTGCTGAGGCTGTCAGTGCAGTACAGTGTACTGGACTTGGGGCGATGGTTCATGTCTGCATAGAGTCTAATTTTTGCCTTTGCTATCTGGTCTGATTGTGTGGTCACTATTGTTCCCCCAGGCATGGGACAGGGTCAGTGTCTTTGTGTGTATCTCATATTATCTGCTGGTGATCCCTCTGTAGTCCTGTGTGGAGCAGAGCGATACCCGTGGAGAAATGTGTTCAGCATGGATACTTTGACTGATACACAAACTGCTTTTCCCAGAGTACGCATAAAAGGCTCGGCTGTTGAAGTTGATTGAGGCCATAAAGGCGCTGTGTTTCTGTGTTTGCAGCTCATGTGTGTTAGGAATTTAGAGACCACTGCTGAAAGGAGGTGCGTTGTATGTGTTGAGGACTCTGAGAATCCCAAGCATTGAGAATATCTTGTTCAGGACATGGATATCGGTATTAGCTGAAGCAGATCTGACAACCTTCACTACGGGACAATGGGTTTACTCCTCTATGATCTCTGGTAGACACTGGCCAGTCGGGAGTGGGCCGTAGAAGCCTGCTCTGACCATGTGAGTTTCATCTCTCTACGAATGGGCATGCCTACTGTTTCTCTCACCATTCTTTCCGAGTTAATAAAGGATGAATCCTAGGCCAACTGGGGATTGGTGTGGTTATTTGCCTGGATCAAAATACGACATGATCTTCTCGCTGGTCAAACTGTCCTTCTACGCCTGCAGTTCTCTTGCATGAGCCCCTGTGCCATGGTGTGTCTTTATTAGTCAGGTCATGGAGCGGTGAAAAGTCTTTGATAAAACATGAGCAAAATATCGCCATACCAAGCAGACTTCTCACCTCTGTGGGAATGATCGGGGGGCACTCGCTTCCTTTATGGGGTTTGCAGATATGTGCTCAGCCTGAAAAATGAATCCAAAGAATTCCCGGCTGAACTTGTGTTCGTCAGCTTACAGCCTTTCTCTTTGAGTCTAAGAAGAACTGCTGCTTTGGCATTATGTTCTATTTGGGTTCATCAGGGCCCATGAGGCTTCTGGCACCGTATCTATTTTACCCTTTCTGTGTTCATTCAATGGCATGACAGAAAATGTTTTATTGAGACAGAAACCCAGTTGGTAATGTGTACGTTTTTTAATTTATTGATCCTGATGCCTATTTTGCCAGTCAGGCGTGTTTGAGATAGATTTTGCTGCAGCCTCAGTACTGCTGCTTTCATCCTGCCTTCCTGCAATTTCTTAATCCAGCCAACACATTGATTTTTCTTTTTTTTCTGTTCCAGCCGTGTAATATCATATTAATTGCTTGCTTATCTAATAAAACCCAACTCTCAATGTGCAAATTTCAAATTTACTGATGCTTACTCGCTAATCTTGTTTCACCCTGATTATTTTTGTGATTTAATGAGGCGCTCGATTCCCCCGTCTGCTTTCAGACCGGCGGATCCCTCCAGCAAAAGGCAGATGGATGGAAAGAGAAAGTGAACGAGACCAAGGGGTCCAGATCACGCACTCCAACTCAAGTAGATCAAGAGGCGCAGGTGCTAACACTGTTATTGTTTTTTAATGTCAGTTATTTTTTTATTGACCACAGTTATTACTGCTTTGATAAATATGTCTCCTAAGATAGATAGATAAAACAATTGCTATCTTAATACTTAGCAAAGTTGCTCGTTAGATAATAGGTTAGTAGCATGTTTAGCAGGATTATTAAGCCTATTAACTCATTGAACAATAAATCATGTATCATTATTTGCATTCATTGGACATTTCACTTGTTTAAAAATACATTTTTCACTGTGTACATATGTAACCACGGCAACTTAACCGTAACATTAAGCTAGCAGCAGGAATGGCATTAATGTTTTTTTCTAAGCAGAGCTGCTGACAAACATGTCGGCTGGACGTGATATATCCATCTATTGACGGATGGATGTTTCACATTTATAGAAGTGGAAACATGAAGGACTGGAATTAAAAATTCTTGATAATCAAATAAATGTCACAGCTGCCTTTGATTTTGTTAACAAATGTTTCTTACTGTGAAAGTATTTCAGGGAATTCAGCAGGTACTCTCGCAGATGAAGAGACCATGGTATGGACTAAATTATATCATCACTTTGTAAAATAGTTCAGTATTAAAGTGAACACAATCTCCAAAGGTCACTTCCCCTAACATCATGGATCAAATTCAGCTCATGTAATTTACATAAAAGGCTTTTAACTGAATCTAAAGGCCCTGAAAAGAGAGGGTTGAAAAAAGTAAAGCAGTTTTTCAAAGTTAGCCTAGATTTATTTTTTTTATTTTTTGCTTGGTACATGTTCCCTAACTAAATCCTGCACCCGCACTACATCATTTAACTTCTATGAACTTATCTCTAAAACACAATCTGATTTTTTCCTGATTACCTATAAACCCCCTGCATGGACACAGAGTTCGTCTCATTTATAATCTTTTTGTTTTATGTGCAAAGCTGCGAGGCTCGGTCAGCTCTCTGCTGCAGACAGTGGCCCGGGATGAGGATATGTCCTGGGCCAGGCGGGAGCAGTTGGCACTGGGTAGAGTGCCATCTAGAGGTAACAGAGGGAAATACGAACTGCTACTGTTGCATCTTAATGTGCATTATTAATGGATGACATTTCAACCCAGAAAAGTAGCAAAAATCCTTCAAGGCTTTTTGTTTTCTAACTTTATGATTTCATCCATGTGTTCACTTTCTCCAGCACCGTCTCCCCTTCCCAGTCGCTCTCGCTCCAGTTCAGTGGGGGAGTCTCTGGGTTTGGGAGGAGGAAGGCCCATGAGAGCCCTGGTGTCTCACCCCTCCTCATCCAACCCGAAGCTTTTGCCTTTTAACAGAGGAGAAACTGTCATCGTGCTGGTCCAGGAGCCCCGAAACGGCTGGCTGTACGGACGCGCAGACAGCAGCCTGCGGTGAGCTGAGTCATTATTGATCCGTGTGCCAACAGACGCATCCAGAAGTGACAGACTGATTATAGTTCATCCTCATGTTCATTGAATTAAACTGTTTTGTACAAGGATATAGAGACAAGGTGGCTGTTCACCTTTGGACTCATTCTTGTGTTTGACAGTAAAACAATGTTTCTTCAAACCTCAATGCACAATGTAGAGGCATAATTTCTATTGAATATATCCTGACTTACCATTGTTATGCACACAATTCATTTTCCACAATAGCTTAATTAAATATCTTAACAGGGCCTTGATAGTATTCACATCAGTGATGCGCGGTGAGGTTCATAGCTGGTGAGGTACCGACTTAATTATAATCGGATTTACAAATCTAGACCCCCTACATGTTATTGTTTACTTAAGGAAATTTCGTGCATGCGTACAATCCTGGAGGGCAAAAAGACTATTCTTTAACATGTGATGTTTAGCCGTGGCGCCGCTGCAGAATAATTCCGTTATGTCAAACTTTGACATGTAGATATTATTAATTTCGTGCTGTGCTTAACAGCACAGGGAGAAACCGTTAAAGTACAACTTAAAGCCACGTCTTTCTCGCTCTCTGTATCAGCGCAGCTTCTGTATGGCTAGATCGCTGTTACTGTCTCTTACTCTGCAGTTGTGGAGTCACAATGTCTGGGTTCATGAGCGCCCCCAGCGGTGAGGCACGAGAACTGCCTGCCTCACCTGGAATCTGTTCTCTGCAGTTTCTGATCGCTCCTTAGCACACAAAACACGTTACACACACAGTTGGTGACAATAAAAACACAGTACATTAAATACATAAGCTAAATTATGGAAAATCAGTTCATACATTAAATGTTTTTAACCATTTTATTGGCGACGTACAGACAGGAGGAGCATGCGCTCATAGAATGGCAGCTAGTGCAGTTAGCTAGAGGTTGAGGCTCAGCTCACTGCTGCCTCACCAGCATTTGAATGGGAAAATGGGAAAATTCAGCAATTTTGAAGAAAAATAACATCAGATTTGGTTAAATTAAATGAAAAATAGGTACTTTATAGTACAAACCACAGGGTGAAAATATCTTTAGAAATTATTTTATTATTATATATTATTTTTCCATGATGACAGGTGAGGCTCTGCCTCATCTGCCTCCCCTAACTGCACGTCACTGATTCACATGTATGCATATTAACCCTGTTTAAGAAGCACAAAACTAGTATATAAATATCCCAAAACACGTGGAGCTGTAATTACAGCAGAGCATGATTATGCAAATAAGGGAGCTGAGTGGAAATGTGCCCGACATGCGTCAGATTTAGGACTGTAAAAAAAAAACTGAAAAAAAAGTAAAAAAATTAAAATAAAGGAATAAACTGCATTAAATTTATAACAAATAAAATAAGAAAAAAGTAAAACAAAAACAACAAAAGCTACATAAAATGTATAACAGTAAAAAAAAAAGAATTTGTTTTTAAAAAGTCTGAAAGTCTTGGATTAGAACTTTGAAGATTATAAAAAAAACTTTTGAAAAAAAGAAGAAAAAGTCCAATGGGTTTGAATACTCTTGCAAGGTTCTGTACATTTCGCTCCCCTTTTGCTTGATCTGTTTTGTTTGGTGTCTCATCAGTCAGGGCTGGTTTCCTGCTGCTTATGTGGCTCCAGCTGAAGATTTCTCCAACACGTTATCAACCAGGTGGGAACTCCCGTCTCTCAACAATCCTCATCTTTATGCATTTTTTTTTACTCCACTGTCAAATACTTTCTCATTCTCCTCATCTTTATTCAGTTATATGTGTAAATATGTATAATGTGGGACATGATTAGATAAGACAATTGTGCGTACGATTTAATGAGCTTTGCCTTCGTCCTACTCCTTGATATAAAAAGTTTGTTGTTTTATGTTTGATTATTGTTATTGCATACTTTTTTGTTTTCCTAATAATTTTATATTTACTCTGACATTTTACTTGTTCGAAATAAATAAAAATGTAATTTCCTTCCATTCTCACCTTTCTCATATTCCTTCTCTCCAAGGAAAAAGTTCAACTATATATAATATTTCTTTTTCCACACATGCTTCCTTTACTGCAGCAGCGTTTCTCTCAGGAGCCACAGCATGAACAATCTTCTGGACACCGACGCTCACACCGAACAGCCAGAGGTCAAGGGTTACAACGACATCCCGCCCCCAGCGACACCCAGCCGCAGGGCGTCGATGGACGTCCGGCCGGTTTCCCCGGCGCCTGACAGGCGGACAGAACCGGCGATGGAGACGAAACCTCCACCTCCGCCTCCGCAGCAGAGTTTGAACCTCAGAAGAAGCTCTGTGGACGTTCGATCCGTCTCCCCCGTCCAAGACAGGAAGGGGGACGTGGCAGCTGATGTTCAGGTACTGTGGTTTTAGTTACATTGTCTGTTTTCTACAAATGAACTGTTCTATTCTTACTCTGTTTTTTTGTTTGTTTTTTTTTACTAGACATTGTCTCCACATGGGCAGCCTGATAACCCTTTGTTTCCAAGGTAAATTTATATCTGAAAGCAAAATCTGTACCAGAAAACATTTGGTATTGGGGGTTTTTTCTGGGTTAATTTGTCATGTTGGAAACAAAAGTAGTGAAAATATGAATGTAGTTCAATATTCCCTCCTCTGGTCAGAGTAAAAGCTTTTTTGTGTCCCCAACAAACTTGTGGCAAACTGCAAGTGGAGTTTCTTATTCCAAACAAACTAGTTCCTTTATTTCTCTTCACAGTTGCAGCAGTGACCTGTGATTTTAGTAGTAACTTAACATAATCTGAATATTTACAACCCTCCACTTCATACACGAATATAACTTACCTACTGTCTCTCAACCACTTTGAAAACAAATTTTTCATCCCTTTGACATCATTATCTTTCTCCCTCTTTTGTTTTCTGCTCTCTCTATCTTTTTTTTCTGCCTCCCCGTCTTTCGTTCCGTCGTCAAATGACAACATGATTAAAACATAACGAATGTGAACCGGCGTTATGTGGGGGAGCGATAGTTACAGAGGTGAATGAGCTGATGGTTGCCAACCAGTGCTGTGCCTCTGTTATTGATCACATCATTTACACATACAAACACAGAAAATGAAGAGTAGAAGTAATTATCCATTAATTGCTATTGCGCCCGCTTTAGCTCAGCACCCATGTGTGTCATATACTACAGACTCACTTTTTGTGCCACTGTTTGCAAGGCACTTTACTAGCCGTTTAATTAGCTCTGTACTTAGGCAAAATCGTTGTTTACAGCACTTAGAATTAGAGTTACTAGATGTACAAAGTTCATTTGCTGAGTACTATTGACACTAATAGTATGTTCTGTAAAACACTTTGATTTTGTGGTATTTCCAGCTACTGTAAGCCCAAATTAGTAATCATCACTAAAGCAGCACACAGCGAGTGATTGCACTGGGATGTCTTGTTTGTAAAAAAAAATCCAAAACCAAAACAATCTAACTCTGTTTCCATAAATTCTTGTGTCCAAACTAAACCATTACGAACTTAAGGTTTAAAAACTAGAGGTTACAAGTAATTAACTCAACCATCAGTAGTTGTTACTCATGTTGATCAGTGTTCAGTTCTCATGTTTTAACAGAATTACTAATTAAAGCAAATACTCGTTTTGAGTAGTATACAGTTGGTCTCCACCTTTCGCAAAACAACGAAAATATTGGCATCGATAGCTCAAGTCATTATGCAAAAGAAAGTTTGTGTTTACAGTGCGTTCTCAGCCCTAATCCTGACGGATCATTTCAGACTTTGGGTTGCAGCAGGTCGAATGGCGCGGCCTCCTGAATCAGAGTCCGCCTGCTACCTCGTGTTCGGATCGTCGTGGTGTAGATTTCCTTACCTGGATCGTGTGGACGTGTTTGAATACCTCGCCGAGCGCCAGCAGGAGCCAGCTGAGCGCGTGCGGTGTTGTGTAACATTTTCCATCACGCTCTCGTTTCAGGGGCACAAACCCGTTCGCCACCGTGAAGCTTCGTCCAACGACGACCAACGACAGATCCGCTCCTCGGATCCACTGACCGGCTGTCACTAGCGCGAGCGGAGGTCTGTTTCTCAAACTCTGACGTCGGGTCATGAAGGCAGCGATGTGAAAGCCCTGAACTCTGATGGACAGAGAAATGCTTTGCACGGTGTGGAAAATGCAAAGCGATGCCGCGTTATCTGAATTATTTAAACCACAATCCAGAGAAGCTGCTCTGGCAGGTCTCTGTGTAGTAATTAAGAGTTTATGTTGTTTTGTTTTTGTCTCCTGTAGTACAGATGTAAGGGGAACATTTAGACTTACTGTTGTCTAAAAGTACAGTTTTTTTCTCATTAAATGGGAGAATATTGCTTGCTGTTTTTTTATTCCTTCTGCCTCACAGTCAGTCAACATACTGCATCTAAAATTTGTATTAGTTTGTTAAATCACGTACAACCAAAACAAAATAAACTGAATTCCCCGTCTTCAAAAGTTTTTAGCTGCTTGCCTTTTTTTTTTTTTTTGACAGTTACCTTTTATGAGCACCAACAAGTGAAGACACAGTATCTCAAATGTTTTTTTATTATCATTTCATTCTGGTGTCTTCTTTCTTCACAGTTCTCCTTACATACGATTCTTTTTTCTTTTTTTTTTAACCACATCTTCTGATCAGAGTTTGGAAGTGAGGAGGAGGAGGTGGAGGAAGGGACAGAGGAGAGAAGAGGAAGGTCAGGGAGGGTGGAGGAGGAAGAGCAGTGGGAAGAAAGTGATCTGATGCACAAACAGCCAGAAATAAAACCAGCGAAGAAGACAGAATGCACAAAAAGTTGAGCTTAAAGGATGTCTTGAACATCTACACCACCTACAACACTATCACCACCCATTTTCATACCACAAACTATCCTCATTTGTCGTAAGTAATGATTCCTAAATCTGTACAGCATGTTTAGTTAGACCAAAAAAAAAAAAAATATATATATATATATATATATATATATATATATATATGTTAAAAAAAGTGATGAAGGAGACACTGATGCGTGGTGTGATTCTCTTCGGTGTGACTCCCAGGAAGCCCGTCACTGTTAGCGTTTCGAAGAGAACGGGCCTGGCCCGACTCCGTAAGAGGGGTCCGGAGGGAGGCAGATAAGGTGTGGAGGAGGGGGTTTACAAATTAGGGAACGAAGAGACGGAGGAAGAAGAACAGGGGGGGGAATTTCAGATATCCCCCCTTTTACTCATGCACCAAGGCCTCAAACTCTGAAAATGCAGAGAAAGACAAGAAATGGGTCACCTGCACCGCTGCCCTAGTGCACCAACACAACACACTGCAGATCATGAATAAATGATTCCTATGCGTAGCAGCAGGACACTGAAATCGCACCTGAATGTTATAAGTGGGGTTTTCTAAAAGAGTTTTTAGACTGTATGGAGCTGAAAGATGGCGGGAGCATTTTTCCATTGCTTACAAGAAAAAACAGATTCAGATGTGGAAATGTTTTATAAAATAGCAATGAGGCGGAAGCTAGACACCATTTACCAATCGTTTTTATTACGTTATTGCTGTTTCCTAAGCATAACAGGTTATAATTTAACAGTAGCATGGATATTTGTTGATTTTCTTTGTTGAATAAAAGCAGTTGGATCAACTTGTGCAATTCATCTCACATATCTGCCTTAATATCTCCATTAAGTGGAACTGTGGCATTTACTCAATGATATCATATTGTAAGAACATCATGCCAGTCCATGTTTTGTTCAACTGTATTTAAAACCACCACACAGCTTTGCAGCTTTAATTTTAATCAATCTAAATGCTTCATAGCCCTTTTTAAACTGAAGTGCCAAATAAGGGAAAACCAAAGAATCATAGAAAAATACTTTGTAGTGGGAGAAAAGGAATTCAGTGAAAGGTTCTTGACATAAACAATTTTGAAACAATTTGATTAACAATGAATTGCTTTTGATTTTCATACTCCTGTCATGCAGTTTTGTGTTTAGCACTTCACTAATGTGCAAACATGAGTGTCTTTAAATAAACAAGACTCCAGCATAAACTTTGTGTTTCACACAGTAGCCTCTGTAACTGGATCACTGGGCTTCTGCAGAGATGTCAAAACAATCAAAACGTTTAGCATGTATGTAGACTTCCTATATATATATATATATATATATATCGCGGATAGCCATCACTGCTACTAAATTCTCATCCTTAATGTCTTACTAATGACCTGCAGTAACATTATCTAATCTCATGCTGCACTATGCAGATGCTCTGTCTGCGCTGACGACTTGCCTGAGCATGCTGAATGTTTGGAGCGACTGACATGGCAGTCACTCCAATGTTTTCAGTTTGATTCATCTAAGAACCATTTGACCGCATGGAGGCCCGAACAAGCTGCACACTGAGTAGTGAGCATTTAGCCCAACATGGTGGAACAACCATTAAGCTTTACGTGTATGATAGGATTTTATATTTTACAAAATATACTTTATGAACCTAAAACACAGTTTTAGTTGGACCAACATACATGCCAAAATATGAAACAATGTGATCACAGCTTGAAACTGGTCCTTGTTGTATTTTTATTGGGTTTTTTTCATATAGTGCTATGTTTAATTACATTCTCTTTTAATGTAAAAACCATTTTGTGGCTTCCTTTGAAGCCGTTTGTTGTCATAATGTCGGATTTCTAAACATTTCATCAAGAATGATTTAAGAAGCTGCCTTAAAGCTTAGAACATTATAATTCATTGCATCTGAATTACAAATCTGAATCCATTAGCCACTTCAAATCTAAGAAAAAAATCTCTTGTGCTTTGAAGAACCCCACTTTGTTGTATCACTCTATTCCTTTCCCAGTAATAAAATGTGTGACGTCTTTCTCTTCTCACCATCAATGCCAATTTTTCCATCTCCATCTTTGTCTGCGGCTGTGATGAACGCTTTCGTCTCAGCATCCGTCAGGTCCCTGCCGTCCTTTGAAAATCCCTTCAGCACAAACCTGAGGCAAAAAGACGTTATTCCAAACAACAATCGCACACAAAGTGCGTAATACATGTTAATATCTTGTGTGCGTCTCATTTCAAAACAGCCTTCGTGTTTGGATCTCACTTGAGCTCCTCTTCCTCTATGAATCCGCTACCGTCCACATCCAGAACCTGGAAGACCTTTTTGACGTTTTCAGCTGACATGGCCTTCATTCCCACCATCTCAAAGAACTTCTTTGGGTCAAAGGTTTCCGCTAGGAAAGTTGAAGGAAAAGACACATTGAGTTTTTAGAGTGTCTGGATTGGCTGCATCCTTTGGAAGAGGCTTTTCAACCCTCTCGCGATCTTAGAGCGACGCTCAGGAAAAGCGTGGCAGATGTCACTGTCGGACAGCAGGAAAGCGGGGTTGATCGTCAGACCATCAGTTCCCAAAACCACACACAAAAATACTTGTAAAAGCGCATGCGGGCTCAGTGCGACGCCCGCCAGACCGCACCACAGGATGAAAAGCTTGTAGGGTCCAAACGACCCCATTTCTTAAGATCGTGGGAGGGTTAAAACAGTATTCTGATCAACACTTTTATCTGGAGAGAATAAAACGGTAACAAACCTGAAAAGGCATCAAGGGCTTTCTTGATCTCTTCAGGTTTTAAAAGATCTGTCATTACCATTCTGCCGGCTGGAGAGAGGAGAGGAGAGGACGTTTAGGGTATAATTCAGGCTGAATTTTTGAAAACTTTCCTAAACTGCATGTTTTTAGCATAAGTGACACAGAAAGAAAGGAACACTCCAGCTCTTCACAACAAAAATGAGACATGTTGGTTAGAACGCTGTCCTTTCCACATGTTTTGAAAATAAAAATAAAAAGACAAGTTTTTCCATTCCGCTGCAGTAACCTTCAGCTGCCAATAGGTGTCACAAGCCATTAGAGGGAGTTCTTGCTTCTTGATCGGGGTAATGTTGATGAATTTATCTGGTCTGTCTCAAACAACTGAGTCTTTACGTCCTCAGAGACCAGAAACACGCGTCTCTGTGCTTTCTCACTCACTATGGAGTCTTGGGAAACATATTTAGGCCTGACACACACAAGTGTCTCTGTTGGGGACATGTCAACAGTCCCTCTGCAAGCTGGACTATCTGGAGTCCAACAAACTGTCTCCCCTTCCTGACCAAATGACAGAGTGACAGAATAAGCACAGCCTTCCTCTTTCTCTCCCTCCTGTTTTCTTGTTCTCAACTTTCTTGACACCTATCATGTTTCTGACTTTTGGCACCAAAAGCCAATTAGTGGGGATCCATTTGTGCATTCGGACACATCTAGAAATGTAATGCTTTTTAAAAAGAAAATTGTAATAATTATTATTTGCAAATGTCTTGTAAATAGAACGTCATTGTAGGCCAGACAGTTCAGACCAAAAACTTCAGCTAATTTCACCTGGAGGGAACTTTTACCAAAACAGTGTGAGGTTGCGCTGGATCTTCATGTGCTGTCAGGGTGTGTGAAGGTAAACACACTGGAAAAAATACCAAGCTGGGCTGGACACGTTCTGTGGTCAGCAACTCAAAAAAGTTAGAAAACTGTGGAAAAAAATTATTAAAAACAACACGTTTAATTCTTATGTTTGAAATTGTCCGCAGGGAAACTGGCTGAAATAAAAACGTAATCATGTTTCTTAGGAATTTTGTTTATTTTTTACATTCTGGAGCGTTAACATGAAATGTTTATGTTGAGTCAATGGAGGAAATCTAAAAGAACAACTCTTCAGGTTTACAAGCTAAACTGGTTGTATTGAGCGTCTGAAAACACTGACCACTTTTACATTTCTTTTTCACTTATGGGTGAATGAAGATCAATTTACATCTTTAAATTGATCTTTAAGATGTAAATTTGTTCAAGTGTTCATGCAACATTTGTTCATGTAACATGAACAAACTTCTGAAATCAAACGTTAAGATCAAAATATACACTATTTGGCATTGCTAAAACCATTTGTGTTCCACACACAAAATACACAAAACTACAAAAAAGAGAAGAAAAACTAAAATTTTTAAATTAATCTCAGAAATTTTCCAGAAAAAATAATCTTAAAGTTTCAGAGTTCTTATTTTCAGAAATGTACTTGTTCTGTCTACAATGGTTAAAACAACAACAACAAAAAAACGACATGACAGTGTATTAGAATAAACAAAACAGACCTGAATAAGATACACAATTTCTGCTGATTACTCTTAGGAAGAAAACAGAATTTTGTTCTCTCTGGGCTAAAGAGGAAAACACCAGCTGACCTAAAGCATTTAAAGGAATTCCAGTCCACATTATACTTGCATAGCAAAATCATTACTTCATACTTAAATGGTTCAATTGGCCTGCCTGGTGTTCGGTCCTGCCAGCCATCTAAAGCATTTAGCAGTGAAGACCCTGAACCTTCAAGCAGCTGAAATCCAATATTAGGCAAGAAATAGAAAGCAGCTCACTGCTAACCTACAGCCTTTGTCTTAAAGAAGATATACGTCAGCTCCTTTTGAGATGCAAAAATTACAAAGTATTGACAAAGCATATTTATTAGGATGTATTTTAAATGAGTTCCAACAGAAACTACAGTTTATCAAAAGAAGAGAGTGTCCACGTCTGGGGACCACTAAAGAAATTGTTCTTTCTCCTTTTGTTTTCGGCTTTCAGGTTGTTTTTAAGTTTAACAAAATGAGACAATTGCTGTGATAAAATAGCCGGAAGCCGAGATCCAAGTGTGATGGCTCTGCGAGGAAACACCTTCCACTGGTGACCTTTGAACCAAAGTAAAACCCACTGGAGAAAAACGTCCACCTGACATCACCATAGCAACAGGTGGTTCTTGTTTTCAGGAAAAGATCAAACCGACATAACAGCGTGTATGAGATGTTGACGGGACAATTTTACAAATCCAGTCTCAACAAAGATTTTAAAGTAGCTGATTTAAAAAAGACTTATTTGTCCTTTTCCACAGAAGAATGGCGTGATGCCGCCATTGTGGATACCTGACTCCATTTGTGTCTCATTCAAGACTAGTAATCAATGCGTTGCTCCACTTGTATCACTTGTAAGGTTCGATTAAGCTGTGCTGCCTTACAGTTGTTAAATAAGCCGTGCTAACAGACTTTGTAGCACCTGAATCAGCTGCAGTATCTCACATTGCTTTTGTTGATCATTATTGTTTCATGCCTTGTTTTCGACGGCCTTCATCCCGGCTCGGTACTTTACTGATTTCTGACTTTCTTTTTCATTTTTTGGCCTTCAAACAGTTGTGTTACTGCATTTAATATATGGCGAGTCTTACCTGAATGAATAGATGGCTAGCTGCAGAGGAAAAGAATACAAGAGGACAGGTGATGGATGGATGGAAGAATGGATGAATGGATGGACAGAGGGAGACGGGAGAAGACAGAATGCCTGGAGATGGAGGATAAGATGAACAAGTGGAGGGACGGAGGACACAATAAGACTTTTATAGCTGCCTCTGAACACATACACAGTGGTCGCGGGCACCAGGCTCATCCCCACCTCTCTATTTTCAGAAGAGGGGTTTGTCAAGACATGACGCAAACACTGGTGGCCTATTAATAATACCTCTTTATCTTACTTCAGCTGGACCTCATCTCCACCAAGGAGACAGACGTTTTTGCTATTTACCTGCTGCGATATATTCGGATTGAGTCATTTTGAGGCAACCTTGAACAGACTAAGCGTTCCTCATAAATGGGATGTTACCTAGGTTACAACGATATTAATAGCCTTGGTAGTAATAACAACAACAAAAAAACAATGTTTTTTTAATGCCGTGATTTAAGATCAAGATCAAGTGCAAACGTTACCTTGAATTCATCCTGACAAACTTACAGTCACTGTAAATAGAAAGCTCAGCCTGTGTGGCTCTGATGTACCGGGCTGTGAATAAGCAGCTTCTGTTTTTCTCTTTGTCGTTTAAAGGGGCAGTATTAAGTAAAATCAACTTTTTTTGAGCTTTACATCATGTTACAATGTTATTCCATCATCAAAAACATATCTTGAGTGTTTTCTTGATTTTTTCATGCATGTTTGAGAAATCATTTAATCTCCATGGTAACCATTCAGCTGTGCAAAATGCCTGGGTGGGCCTAGCCCCGCCTTCGAGGTCAAAGATCCTCCTTGGAGCTGCATTTTACAAGCTTCAGAGGTTCCACCTCACAGAGCAGCTCCTCCCCAAGAACCCCCAATTCAGCTCCTTCAGACCAGCCAGCAGCAATTAGCAAACACCTGATGGAACTGAGCATCTAATAAACTCATTATACAAGTTACTTCTCAGTGCAACGCTGGTAAAAACGTTGTCAAAGGGTTAGTAGAGGAGCCGTATTCTGACGACTTCCTGAAGGTGGACTTTCAGAAAGACCAAGAGTTTTTAAAGAGACAGAGACCCAATTTCAAAGCGTTACATTACGAAGTCATTTTTCTTTTAAGTCATATTTGATATATATATATATCACATTTTTATGACATTTGAAGGTAACAGGTTATTATGATTATGCTATGAAATGGCACTATGTGGCTGGAAAATACATAATACTGCCCTTTGAAATGTAGATAATAAGATTAATTAGAATATGAGATAAATATATGCAGAGTTAATACAAAAAGTAGTTTCCAAATGTTTTCAAGAACTATTCAAATCAACCTACTCTATGTCTAAACATAATTGCCCCCTAATTCTAATAGATTTGGGATGTGGCCATGTGCTGCCTCTGCTATTCTTGGTGGCAACAACAGCCATCAATCATTTGCAAAAATTGGCAAAACAGATAAAATAAAGTCTCTTTTTTTTTGGGCCAATCTAATTTTTGAATGAGTTTGATGACGTACTGTTTGAATACTTCGGGCCTGGAACGTTTGAGACGGATCACCAGGATTCCATATTTGCTCCATTTGTTGATAATATGTCGCACTGCGGTTCACTGAAGTCCCAATGCCTTAGAAGTTACATTTTAATCCTTAGATGCCTTTGTGTCTTTTGTGTTCCTGAATGCCTTTAGATCAGCATATGACATCTTGTTTTTTGAGACCTTCAACCTGCTTCATGTTGTCAGAAGACGGTAAGAAATAAACATAAATGTGACTCGACAGTAAAAACCAGAAGACAAATACTTTGCCACATCACTGTATTTTTTAACCATGTAGATTTAAAACCAACTTCAAGTATGCAGTCTCAAACGCTACTGACTCTAAGACACTGTGCTGTTAGTAAGGATGAAGCCAAAATGGACTCAATAAACATACAACTATATACGTACACGACAAGAAGCCCAGATAGATAAAATCATGGACCAAAGGTGTGTTTTTTAATCATGACTGTAAATGTGCTAAACTTGTGTTTCACAAACGTACAAGCTAGTTATCAGAGACGTCTACTGTCACAAAATGTCAGGAAATTACAGAAGCTTCCAGGTTTGAATGACTTTATTTCAAAACTGGTCGCTTAGTTTGAGCAACAGCTTGCATTTCTCAAGTCTGTCTCAACATTTGCAAGAAACTAGGACAGCATTGCTTTAGTTCCACATCAGAGCCGGTCAGTAGCTTTTCTACTGGTTTAAAATGTTAAAGGTTCATCCAAAATTCACTTATTTATTGTTAAAGTCACTTTCTTCACTCTTTTGAGCAGAACATGTTTTACAAACTCATTAGAAACTTAAATCAGGTTTGATTTTATTCTTACTTGATAAAATGTTTGAATTACTCAAAAAGGTACCTATAAGCTTTGTCCATCATATATTTTGTATATTTTGAAGTATGACATCAAGATTTAAATAATAAAAAAAAACACAACTATACAAATTTTGTATACAAATATTTCCAAATAACATGCAGTACAACCAGTTATCCCCAGATGTCACCTGAGCAGAAAATGGATTACCAGTGTGTGAAATTTAATCTCGGCATTAACACAACTAGTAATTATTCACTTCACAGATCTGACTTTTATGAAAGAGAAACAAAATAAAAACCCACCATTAGTGAAATAAATCCTGTTTCAATAAAAAAATGTGGATAAAGACGCTTTGGAAAGCCCATCATGACAAATCGTTGTGGCAGTATCATACTGTGGGGTCTATCAACCAAAATCCCCCCCAAAAATTATTAGCTTTGTTTTCTGAAAGGTGAATGTTCAAGGAATAAAAAATATATATTTTCCATCTGCTCTTTATGTTTAGCAGAGTCCTTTGTGAAAAAATACCCTCGTTTCTATATAGAAAACCAAAAAGTAAAAATGAGCTTTGTCTAAACTTTACATATAACAATAAATGTCCATGTCTATTTATGTCCCGGACTAACCCCCGGTTCTGCCAGGCTCTTGTCCCAGGACTCTCTTAGGTTTCCTGTCTATTGAATTACTGCTCTTCAGCACTTTCCAGCATTGTAAGAAAATGTGAATGGGAGGGGCGAGGCGGCGAGGACGACATGCTGGGAGGATTTGTAGCGGGGGAGAAAGGATCAAGGCGAGAAGGCAGCGCGGGGTCAAAGGACCCCAACAGATAGGTCAGGGTAAACCTGACGAGAAGGACGCAGCCAAGAAGCTACGATAAAAGTGGTGATCATCGTGAAAACTTAAAGGGGAAAAAGTAAGAAAATAACCCTGAAGGTTGAAGCGACAATGAGAAATGATTATGAGCTGTGGGAGTGCACTGCTGGGGGATAAAAGATAGAAAGTGTGACCGGCAGATCAAACTAAAATTAGAGAGAAAGTGAGAGGAACAGTGACAGACGGACGAGAGAGCGGCTGAAAGGAATTGAATGTGTTTTTAATGACCAATGTGCTGCTCAGCAACAGGTGGCGCATTAGGTCAGCCATGACAGGAGCAGCCCTGAGCCAAGGCTCTGTGAAGGCATGTGTGTTTGTGTGTGTGTGTGTGTGTATTTGTGTGTGTGTGTGTGTGTGTGTGTGTGTGTGCGTGCGTGTGTGCGTGCGTGCGTGCGTGTGTTGTGTTAGCGACATTAGAGGGGTATCCCTTGTCCGCTTATAGTCAAAGATTAGCAGATATTAGCCCTAAAAATAAATGCAGGGGGAACCCGCTGGCGTCTGGCTCACAGATGAGAGGAGCATTTAGACTGTGAGATCTGCGCTCCAACAGAGGAAACCAAACTTTTACAGATATAAACAGCAACTTTTACCTGTGACAAATTACTGCCATGTTTGTGCATGAAGCTAAAATTATATACACTTAAACAGAAACACATGTAACAATGTTTTCCAGTGTCTAAAACTGGATGGTATTGAATTTTTGGTCAGTCCAGACGTCACATCAACATTCCTCTATAAAACCATTCAGACACATTCTTAAAAGCCCTGAGAAGCAGCTCCTATGATGAGCTCAGCAGACTCACAGCTCCACCAGGTATTTGCTAATTGCTGCTGGCTAGTCTGAAGGAGCTGAGTGGGGGAGTCGTAGGAGAGCACCGCTTTCAGCCAGAAGCTCGCCGTGCAGACCGCGGCCCTGACTGCGGCGCTTAGTGGGAGAAAGCGTTCAGGCGACCCCTGAATGGTCGCCATGGAGATTCAAGTATGAAAGAAACAAAGCAACACTCCAGGTACGTTTTTGATGAGGGAATAACTTTATGACGTGATGGAAAGCTGATAAACGTTGATTTTACATCACACTGCCCCTTTAAAGAGTTTTTAAAAATTGTGAAAGAAGTTTTTCACTTCTACTTTTAACATGGTCTCCATTTGTCTGATGTTTAACATTTCAAACTGTTTTGGAAATATTTTGAGAATGTTTTTGATTCAGCCATCATGTTTACCCCACGTCTCCCCCAGCGTCCGTCAGAGAACAGAGAAGTTCTCATCTCCAGCTCTTCCTCTTCCTGCCGCTCTTCTAGTGTTCCCATGGAAACCAGCTGTCAACATGGCCAACACAACCCAGGCGCTTGTTGAGGCTTTCTGTCAGTCTTGCTTCTTCTATTTCCGTTTACGTGTTTGGTGTGTGTGTGTGTGTGTGTGTGTGTGTGTGTGTGTGTGCGTGTGTGTGTGTGTGTGTGTGTGTGTGTGTGTGTGTGTGTGTGTGTGTGTGTGTGTGCGTGTGTGTGCGTGCGTGTGCGTGTGTGTGTGTGTGTGTGTGTGCGTGTGTGTGTGTCATCTTAATTACTTATTAGATTTCACCAGCAGACATTTTTTGAAAACACACACACTCACCACAATGTCCATTCACAATCCCCAAATTCTCTCTCACACACACACGCACACACGAACACACACACACAGCAAATCACAGAAGCACAACAGACTTCAGCAGCTGGCCTGACCTTGAAGATAAATACAACCTCAAAAAATGTTTCTGCAATTTATGGCTGGCGATGGCCTGACATGCGATCAGCCTTTCAGCCCATCCATCTCAGGCAACGTGAAAATAGATACGGAGTCAACAAGCGCTTCATTCACACTCACACACACTTTTATGCACAGTCACAGTCACTCACAGCCAGTTTCAGTCAAGCAAATTTTTATATTTATTTATTTATTTTTTTCTCTCACAAGCACTTTTTTCATGTAGGATAAATGATTGGACACTCACTCTGACATCAGCCTCTTAAACAAATATGAAGACTTTAAAGTGAGTGGAAATAAGTCTCAGTCGGGTAGAAAGAAGAAGTGAAAACGAGCCGGTTAGCACGCCCAGAACACGTCTGTTTAGACAAGCTGGTAGTGATGAAGTTCTGCTGCTCTGCAGCTTTAAAAAAGCAAAAAAAAAAACACTGATAGTTCAATTTTTAGGTCTTAGCAGAGCTGATGTCACTGAATGAGATCAAGCAACCAAAATCAGCAACCGTTTCACCTCAGATGCCAAATCACCGGTTCTACTGAACATCTGCCTTCGGCATTTCAGCAGCTCTGCTGACATCTAGTGTCAGGAGCGTCTGCTTGTCCGACTGTCACCACATTTCAGTTGTTTCACTTTTAAATCTCTGTTTTTTCTGGTGTCAACAGGGGACAAACAGAGGTCAGAGGTCAACACTGGATCAATTCAGATTGAAATAGTGGATTCAGGAAGTGTGTGTGTGTGCGTTCGTGCGTGCGCGCGTATGCGTGCGTGTGTGTGTGTTTCCCTTCAGATGAGGAGAAAAAAAAAGTGGAAATATGAGGTTTCAAAGAAAACACTGACGTTGGATAGAGAAGTTCCAAAAAGTGACTCCTGTGTTTTTAGCTTTTCAATCTGCAGAACTAAGTTAGAGCTTGGGTTCTGGGTTAGATACCAACTTATCACCTTTAGTTTTGAAATCTGTAGTTATAACAACACTACATCTACTTCTACTTCTTTGTTTGCCTCTCCACTCGTCTTCAACACTCTGGAACCTTGATTTCAAAACAAAATGTAAAATCGACTCTCATCTCAAAACATCTACAACGGTCAGATTTTTTTTTTGTCCTCAGTCCAGGTCAGACAGACCCGGTTGATGCTGTCTCAGGTTCAGCAGTGGCAGGATGTGCATCAGTTGCAGCCCGTATTTGTGCAGTGGCTCCTGCACCAGTAGCTGTGTTTCCGTTACAAATGTGCACAAAACTTTGTCGATAATCCACTAAAACACAGTTTCGCAATTTGGGTCTTTGTATTACATAAGAGACGCAATTAAAATCACAATTGTGTACATTTGTTCGTTAAGTCACCTTAATCCACGACCCTCCAACCACTTCCTGTCGTCTTCTTCGTGGTTTTCACCAGTAGTAACCATCCGGTTGTTGTTTTCATTCTTGTTTTGCAAAATAAACCAATTTCGAGGCCAAAAGCAAATAAAGCAAAAGCACATCATCCTAGCATCAAAACTTTTTCTTTTTAATCAAAAAACTTTTTTTGACTAATTTGGCGAGTTTCTCTTATGCGAATTTATTTTCGAAATGTCCAATTACACAATTATATAGTCAATGTACGCAGCTACTCACTCCAGCGGTGATCTGTCAATTGTGGATCTCCTCTAAACTCTTGAACAATTTTTCTACTGCACATTTTCCTTCCAGTTAACTTTAAATATTCTGTAAACAGCCAAATTCTTAAGAAATATTTTCAGTGGCTTATCGGTTACTGACTGCTGGAAAACTTTCAACGCAGGACTCCTTCTTGCGGTTGTTTAAGCCACGACAAGACAATAATATGCCATTTCTAAATTTAAAAAAGCATTTTCATTTGTCTTATGCAAAGTCCAGGTTATCGGGTTATCGGGATTTTGTTCGTTTTCGTTCGCTGTTCATTTTCAATCCAAAATGAACAGAAATAAACCTCCGGCAGGCCACAATGAAGGTGTCAGCTGATACTGAGTAATAAATGAAATGTTTGATATTCTTCACATGCGCCAGTATTTACATCCTCGCTATGAATGACTGTTTGGTGACTTTTCCCCGCCCTCGCAGCCAGGCGGAACTGCAGAACACCGGATCCTCTCATGAATCTTTTTTTTTTAGGGAACTTTCGCTTCCTGACTCTTGCCCGTTTCCGCACTGTTGCGCCTCTTAAGCCACCAGATGCCCGAAGCGTCTCTCAGCCCTTTGACGTGTGAGCGATTTATTCATTTCTAGCTCTCCTAACAGGCGCTTCTCCTCCGGATCGGAGTCCCAGATTGTTTCCTCTTGTGTCCGGAACCGCCAACTGTGATCAAAACATGTCTCAGCCGCAGCAGCTACGGGACGAGAGGTGAGTGTGCGCAAAAACTGGTGGTGAGAGCAGACAGTTCAGTTCACCTGAAGTCTGAAGAGGTAATGAAAGTTTGTGACAAAAGTTTTTTTCTTTGCAATGTTTGCATTGTTTTGTGCTGGAAACGATTAAGAATTTAATTCAAATTCAGCCTTTTTTTTTGGGATGCAAATAAAACTGGTTTTTAATAAGAACAACAACAACAAAAAAAAAAGCGGAGAAGTGAACATTGTAGCTGATCACGTCTTTCCATTTTATCAGTGACTTTGACCAGCTGCCAGACAACATCCCCATCAGCGCCACCATCGCTGACATCGAGGAGAAAAAAGGTTTTATTGATTACTTTGTAAGTTTTAACGGATTTATTGTCATAAATCATTCACGAAAACAAACCTGGGTGGTTTAAACGTGACACTTGACACATCCTTGACACTTGTAAAAGTTGCATGCTACTATTGGTTGTAATCATTATAAACAGTTACTATAACTTATTTTAATAACCAGAAACAATAAGATTAAGTAAAATATAAATTAATGAATCAACTTGTATTTTGAAGAACTTTTCACATGACTTCAGAGTTTGAGATTAGCTTGCATAAACAGCAGTAATAATATATTATTTTCATGCATAAACAGCAGTAATAATATATTATTTTCATGCAGCATTAAACGCAAGACTGCCAACAGCTGGGAGAAAAAATATGACAAAACCAAAAATTGTATTTTTCAATTTGAGAAGCGAGAAGAAATAAAAGATTATCCTGACAGACTGTTTATGAATATAACTGTTTATAACACTATGTTTAATGTATTTCTTAAATGCATGTTTTTTATATGTCCATATTATCTTATTTTTATTCTCTGTGATAAAAAAAAGCCTTTACTGTCCTTGAATTGGAGAAAATACCCAACGATTCCAGTGTTCTTTCACTACCATGTATTTGTGTTACAAAGTCTATTTGTTTCTATGATTAGTATAATTCTCAAACAAATTAGGTAATACATTAAAAATGTAATTTAAATGTAGGTCTCTAGTAAACTGTACAAAAACAAAAATAGAAAAAGTTGGGTTAACTGAAGAATGAGAAAACTCCTCCTTCATTCTGGGGCCTACTCTGCATGCAGCGTTTAAAATGCTTTTAGTGCCAAAGTGATGTGTTTTTCTGTTTCTGTTTCCCACCTAGAGGTTTGTGGTGGAGGTGAAGACAAAGGGAGGCAGTAAATATCTGATCTATCGGCGCTACAGAGAGTTTTTCAGCCTCCACCAAAGCCTGGAGAGCAAATACTCCCCTGACGACCCGGACCGGCCCGGGCCCAACAGCTGCGTCCTGCCTCCTCTTCCAGGTCAGCTGATAGACAGACACACAGCTCATCAGGGTGTCACATCCCACGTTGCTCAGATACGCGTCTGTCCCGGGTTATAATTAAGTCTTTATTATTGTCAAATCAGACTAATGTCCCTGAGAAATCCCTAACATGAGGGTTTTTTTTCTAGTCGTGATTCTTTCTCCCATGTCAGACAGAATCTACACAAAAAAAATGGGTGGAATTTTTTAAGCTAAAAAAACTTAAGCCTGAATTTTAGTTCAGATCAGTTACAGAACAGCAGTTCATGGTGAGCGTTTGATTTATTTTGAGAACTGATCAAATCTACCAAGGCGTCTGGTTATAAGGCAACTAAACCCATTTCCTCTGAGGTCATTCATTTTTTTCACCTTATTTGACTGTTTGTTTTAATCAAATATTTCCTTTGAATTTACGAGCTCGTGTTCTGTGTGGATGCAGAGAAACGTTTGAGCCATAAAAGTAGCTTGTACTTATTTCAGAAAAAAGAGCAACATTAAAACGTTTATCAATATGACCAACAGGGACTGGAATGGACAGATTTCATAGTTGAAGAAATGCAGCGATTCATTTTAGCTAATTGTGCTGTAAAAAAAACAACAAAAAAAAAACATCTTTATTCAAACATTGTATTTGAACCAGCTGCAACTCAAAATCACCTAGAGTTCTTCAAGTTAAGCTAAGTTAAGTTGAGCTGAGCTGAGCTAAACTAAGCTAAGCTAAGCTAAGCTAAGCTATGTTAAGCTAAGCTATGTTAATGTTATCTGTGTATCACATCTCAGCAGCATGGCTGTTCAAAGTTCTTCACATGATAAAAACGACATACAGTCACCAGCTAACAACCAAACATTGCATTTCTCATCTACCATAATGTAATAAAGCATCTTGTGATGTCATCGATGTAAATACACACAGAGCGGTATTTTATTGTGGGGTTTTAAACGTGTTTAGCTTTCTAGCAGTCCAGCAGTGCAACACGGCCGACATGTCATTCATATTTCCTTTGGATATTTTTGCACTTAGTGTGCGTAACGAAGCAGACTCTCTCAGATATGATAATTATTGGAGCACCGATTGCAGTTTTCTGGCCGATCACCAATCTTTAAAACACCTTTGTTGTTCAGTCTGATTTTTTTTGCAATACTGATGTTTTTTTGGTAACACTTTATTTGAAGGGGGGTGAATAAGACTGACATGACACTGTCATAAACTGATATAAATTTGTTATAAAAGTATTACTGATTGCACTTTAAAAATCTGGTAACTTTATGTTATTAAAGGTAAAGTTTAAACAGTAATGATTTCTTGGTTAATGTCAAGTTGTCATGACAAAGACATTTTGAATAATGTCAACTTTGTATTAAAAGTGTCATAATTTACCAAATTACGCTTTATGACAGCAGTCATAAATATTCATGAAGGCTTATTCATTTTCATGACATGTGTTATGTCATGTTTATGAAAGTGTCATGACAGTCTTATTCACCCCCCTTCAAATAAAGTGTTACCGATTTTTTCTTTTTAGTCTGAAAAGTGACTAAACATGATGACTAAGGTGACCTGATTCCTGTCACTCAGTCCTCTCTCCTGGCAGAGCAAAAGGCAACAGTGGCTGAATTTTAGACCTTTGTGATCAGTTTTAGATGTAAGTATCGACCAATCAGATCACCAGTTACATTTCCTAGAAATGTACTGTCTGTTCACTTTAATGTAACAGCTATGCTATGAAGGATTGAATATATTACACAAGAACAGATAAATATGATTATGTTTTACTGCCAGTGGCAAGATGCAGAATAAAGTTCTCTGCGGTGAGGATAATCCATCCTCAAAGTCCAGAACACCAGGGAAGTTTTCATCGATCCTCCCACTGCAGATTTCTCAGAAAACGCTATAAAAGAAACATTTTCCCAGAATATGAGTCAAGAACACACATCAACAACTCCCAAAACACACACACACACGCACGCACACGCACGCACGCACGCACGCACACTCGCCTCATGATTGACCTTGTAAGTTAACAACTAGCATCATTATTTATCATGGTTTTTTTTCTTTACAGCAGGATTCATTTATTTTGATTTGTTTGAAAACTTTCCATATTTTACTTCATTATTCATTGAATCCGTTTGACTGTATGGACACGTTTTTGGAAAAAAAAGCAGCAAAAATTCCTAACAATTTAATGAAAACATTTTCTTCCATTAGCAGTGGCTAATGGAACAAAAAAATTTACTACTGTTTGTGTGGAGAAGAAAAGAAGAAGTGTAATCAGTGCGGTGGCTCTAATTTCTGGTTTCACCGTCGCCGTGGTGATTTTCTGCCGCTGGCCAAACAAAGAGGAAACGCTTCACCGCGCTACTAAAGCCCCGCCGCTCTCTAACCTTTACATTAAAATGTTTATCCATTACGCTTTCTGTGTACAGAGACAAATAGATTTTATAAAAAGTCTTTCTCACCGCAGCATCAAAACATCATGAACGCAAATTTAAAAGCAGATGAAGCCATTAGTTGTGTTTAACGCTTTGTGTCACTATTTGTAAATCAAATATATCCATTTAAATCCTCACCTGAAACATAAACTGGGATTTAGAAGTTTAGTTTTTCAACCAGGACAAACTTAAAGCTCTCACATTTTACCATCTTGGGAGGCTGTTTGCAGTAGAAAGAAGCTACAATAGCAAAAAATAAAAAGAAGAATTGTGGCTAAATTTGTCAGAAAAGCATCACCCACCTCTGCTGCTCCAACCTAAAACTTTCTCCTGCAAATTCTGCATGAAGTTTCTTCACTGGAAAACAGAGAAGTGTGTGTTACACTGACAAATATTTTATTTTTATTGTTTACCACAAAGTAAGTAAGTTTTTTTTTTCCCTAAATATTTTAAGCTGTCAATACATACGAGGAGAACAACAACGAAAATCACTTTTAGCAACTTTTCACAAAATGTAAAAATTGATCAAGGTTGCCAGGTTTCGATAACATCCACCTTAAAAATGACTGGATATGCGTGATATTCAAAAGTATATATGGAGTCCGGTTTGTTTGTTGAGGTGTGGATGTGCAATCGGGAACCAAAAACCTTTAAAAAGATGCATCACTAACTCTAATTTTCAGAGGCATCAAATACGGTGTGTCCTCGTTACGTTGCCTTCGTCTTTTCTTTGCCTTTGTTCAGCTCGTTGTTTTTCCGGAAGTCTGTCTTTCTGGGATTTGTCATCAGCGTCTACATTGATTATGATTGGAAGCCACTATTTGAACCAATAAGAAGCCAGCGCCTTCAAGTTGGCGGCATTGATCTGGAGGGTGGAGGTCGGTGTGCGTATGGACTACATAAACCCATAAACATCGTTGACATGCGGTGAACAACAACGTCTACGTGGCATCCGTCTTGGTTTAAGGCTTCATTTAACAAAAACAACTCAGTTTACTTAAACAACTTGACGTCGTGTTTTCTGGACAAAGCTGTCTGATTTTCGCATAGACGTTCTCATTTCAAGAAATCCCAGTATCGCTCTCAGTCCCTCCTGGTTTGACCCAATGTATTTCTGGGTCAGAAGCGATATCTACTCCCTCCGTCAGGTTCTGGATCCGGCCCCGGTTCTCCTCCCATCGGGACGCGACCCGTAAAACATCCACAAGACGAGCGCTGAAATGGAGCTCTTTAACCCAATTTGTTCTTTGAAAGTCCATAGTCAAAACGTCTTTATTGGGAACAATGTAGCACATAAAAAAAAAAAAAAAACCTTAAGGCTATGATGTGTTTCACTATATTAAGAAAGTTCTACTTTCCCACAAACTCAGATATAGCAGCTGCCACTATGGAGTCTGCTGGTTTAATTGGACTGCCAGATCTCATCAGGATGGAAAGGGAATAAGGAAGACAGTGGGGAGAAGGGGCTGATGGGAAGACGGGCTAAAAGAAAAACAATGCAGACTGTGACTCGTCGGTTTAGGCTTCTCTGATTAAAGGGGGGAAGCGCATTAAGACGTTCATGTCAGAATTTGCGTTGGCTTGTTTCCTCTTTCCCCACTTCCCAGTTGGTGAGGAAAGAGGATGACCGACATTACAACACATCCAAAAACCAGGGGGGTGGAGGAGGACTGTTGGGTCTAAATTTAATTAAACAGCATCGATACATGGATGAATGTCTGGAGAACAATCTAGAATCATAGCCAATCTCAGACTAATCTGAAATGTCATGTTCTTAGTTTGAGTAAAACACATCTCAGTACTTCCTGTTAGATGTTTGGTACAGAGACAAAAAGTCAACCTGATGGATGGTTTGACCATTATTACGGCTCAGTATTAAAGTGTAAACCTCATAGGATGGTGCTCAGATCTTCCAAATAAACACAATTTTGAATTTTTGCTTGGAGCGTGTTGGCATGCTAATACTTTCATTGCCCTAATCACTGTTTAACTTTAAAAACAATATTATTTCTGTAAAACGACAGTTTTCAAATTGCTAAAAGTGCTTCTGGGTAGTGAAAAACAAGTATTCATCACCCTTCAGATTTCTTCTGTTTGTTTTTTGTCTCAGATCATGATGGATTTAACATTGGATAAATGTGACATCAGTAATTACAAAAAGCAGTTTTTAAAATAGTGATTCCATAGATTAATGGTAAAAGATAAATAAATACAAAACTACCCAAACCAACCTGGCCCTATGTAAATAATGCAATGTCACTAGCCACATGAAGTGCATTTACCACCAAAACGTCTGAAATAAATGAAGTCATAGAAATGGCTCCTGTTCAACAGCAAGACGTAGGGATAACATAATAAAAAGCAACACTGTGCTGCAAAATACTATTTAACTTTGTCAAACTCAAAACGTCAAACATCGTGTTGGTAGTTTGATTGTCTCATCCTGATGTGATAAAATCCTGACTTGGACTTTAGGACATAAACTATTTGCTCTATTTGTTGGAATCAGAAATTCTACAAAAAAAAAAAGAAGAAGAAAAACCTCTTACAGAATAATGTGCAGCCATCAGTTTGTGATCTTTAGCTCAGGAGAACTCAGGTCACGCAGCAGAACAATACAATCTAAAAACTAGCTGCAGGTTCCTACTCCGATAGTGGAATCGCTCTACTTTGATACCAGATGCAGAATTGATTTAATAAAGTCAACCAACTGATTAGGATACTATCTTAATATATTGATCTTATAGAGCAAATCTACGCTAGCATATGAAGCCAACCAGCGCTCCTGTACGGTACGTCAAGACAAGACACATCAAAATAAATCACTGCCCATTCTGTAAGCGGGCGAAAACTTTTTTAAGCTGCCGTAAAATAACCTCTGCTCACTATCTTTACAGTAACATGTTGACAATAATCCACAGTTTATTCGACCTTAGCACATCAGATGATACATGTGGTAAATTGAGTCATGTGAAATCTTGAACATAAAGGAAAACACCTGAAGTGCAACAATTTCTGCTCCCCTATAGGCAATGTCTGCACGGAAAAAATCCTTTTAATTCCTCTCATGTCTTTGTGAACCTTTAACTTTGACTGCAGGAAAAATCTACATCGGCAACAAAAAGGAGATTGCAGAAAACCGGATCCCTGAACTCAACACGTACATGAAGGTAATCACATTTGATTTTCATGTAAAGCGCTTCTTTTTGGATTTTTTTTACATTTAGTTCAAAGGAGAAGGAATTGCTGGCGCGCTCGCAGTCTTCTGTGCCGTGCGATGCAGAAACCTACATCTTAGTGGGCAGAACGATGCAGTAGGTGGATAAGCACCGACTCAGATATTTCAGCAGTAGTTTGGAGATGGAGCTGAACGTGTAGGCGTTTCTGCTCTCTTCTCTTTGCTCTGCCCTGTGCCCACATCACGTCTGACTGACTTCAGTTGTGGGACTTTTGACATGTTTCGCTGCTGCTCCATTGCTAAAAACACGATCAGGTTCTGTTTCTCCCACTCACTCACTTCTCTTCTCTCCTTTACTCTTGTTCTACTACAACCTACGTTGCTCTCACTTCTCACACTCTTATCACCTTTGCTTGCCTTGCACTTGTAATTCTCGTCATCTCCTCCGTTTTCATCCACCTCACCGCTACACTTTGCCTTGTCCTTGCCCTTTACCATCACTGCAGTTGTCGTTAAGCCTTTCAAATATTTGCTGGCATCTCCAGACGTTAATTGACAGAAGATGGTTCAGGTGTGCCAAACCATGTGAGTTTTACTGAACCCAGGGCGGAAAAAAGATGATTTTAAAAATATGTTTTTCTTTCCGTAAAAGATTAAGAGTATAGTTATGCGTCAGTTAACTTTTACGGCAAACAACCAGAGCATAACATGGTGCAGTACGGTTCAGTGTTGTACTGTTTCCGGTTTCCCTTCATCAAGACACCTGGATTCACTACAAATTCATACATCCAGCCATCTGCTGCCTGTTTGCCTAGCCAAAGTTGGCGTGCAGAGTTAACAAGAACAGTAAAGAAACCCAGATATGCTTCTTCACAGTGACACTCTACAGCTCTCACCGGGGAATAAATACTCCCTCCACTGGGTTTTGCTCCTGCATTGGGGTATCCTCCAAGCACGATATGGTGGAAAACCTCCAAAGAAACTTTCCTAGGAAGGAAGCTCCCCTTTCTGACCTCAGCTGTAGAGCAACAGCAGTTGTACTTTGAGTTGTCTCCAAATGACTGAACCCTGTAAGGTTGAGTCCAGCCATCTAAGTCTGCTGCTTGTATCTGTGTTGATGATCAGAATGTAGCTAAACTGGTAATTCATCACCTTTACATACCAGGGAAGCACCTACATTACTGCTGACAAACCTGTCAGTCGATCCTCCAATCTCTCATGAACAGAACACCAAGAGACTTGACCTGATGAATAAAACTGACCCTTGACCCTGAGAGAGCAGTCCACCACCACGGAGTGGAGCATGGGATGAAGGTGGCAACAGTGGTAGGAGCATGTCCTGGAACCGGTGGGTTGCCAGTTCACTTCCGCCTCACACAGCACTGCTGCCCCGCAACGACCCCACTCTGCTCCTTCAGACTAGCCAGCAGCAATTAGCGAACACCTGGTGGAGCTGAACATTTGCTGGGCTCATTATAGGAGCTACTTCTCAGCTCAACGCTGGTAAAAAATTATGTTAAAGGGTTAATAGAGGAGCCATGTTGTGATGACTTCCGGAAGGCGGAGTTTCAGAAAGAGCAGGAGTTTCTTAAAGAGACAGAGGCCCAATTTCAAGCATTAAGTTGCAAAGTCAATTTTTTTAAGTCACATATTTGATATACAATATATAGCATTTTCCTAACAACTGAAGTTAACATAGTTAATTGCTTGTGCTATAAAATGGCACTTTGTGCCTGGAAAACACATAACACTTTAACCCTTGTGTCTAGAAATGGGGTCCAACCGACCCCACACACGTAAAACTTGTATCATTTGCCACAGTTCTCTACGTTTGCCTCAGTCTTCGCACGCACAAGGATTAAGTCACAAACATAACAAAAAGGGTTTAACAGAAAAATGTTATTAATATAGAGATAATATAATGATTATTTTACATGGCAAAAGAAAAAAAATATTGGGGATTTTTTCACTTTGGTGAAAACCCTCGTCCCTGTACTCTATTCTAGAGGTGTGCAGATTCGTTCTTTCTTAAATCCAGTTTGCGTCCCAAAAAGCCGCTAATATGATTGTTGTTTGTTACATTGTTCATGCATCTGTTCCCTCATCCTTATTCTTTATCCTTGTCATATCATTGGGAGGCACTGCATCCTTCCAGTACCCCCCCTTCTGCCTCCCAACTCATCCTTACTTCTCTCTCCTCAGAGGCTGCTTGGTCTTCCAACATGGCTGCTGCTTGATGATGCTCTCAGGATGTTCTTCTACCAGACAGAGCAGGACAGTCAGCACGCTCCTCGGGCCCTGAGGCGTCTTCGTCCACCCACCCGCAAAGTGTAAGCCCGGCCGCTTCAAAATAAAAGCACTACTGAAGCAGACTTACAGTGTTGCCTAAAACAAAGGGCAGTGAACCTTTCCCAGTGTTTAAAGCAACCTGACAATAATACAGTCAACACACCAGTGCCTGGATTCTGGTTGGGAATCTGGGAACCATGTTACAGTCTCTACTCTGATGACATTCATCTGTTTATCTTATTATTTTAACCAGATCATATGAGTCGGTAGCAGTCACAGTTATTTGGCAATTGGTTTGCTGGAGCTGAGATTTTATTTTAGATCTGATCAAATGTTTCACCCTTAGTATTTGTGAGCAAATTCAGTTGAGACTTGACAACAAAGTTTGTCTTTGCCACAACTTTCTACTACCAGTTTTTGAAAAAGTATCTTCTGCTAAGTATTTGTAGACGCTTAATCCCTTGGGGTTAGCAACCTGTTTTTGCTTTAAGGATATGTAGGTCAGAGTTATGTACATTACAGAACATGTTTCTGTGAAACATGGTCAGGATTTAGATTTACAGTGTTTGAAAAAACAGCCAATTTTTAAACGTGAACAAAGGACAAAGCGTGACCCCAGACCTTTGACCACTTATGTCACTGTCTTGACTAACATTAATTGAATCAAAATATGTTTATGTTTATTTCTGACAAATTAGGCTACCGTAACTTCTTTAATGTGTCCTGCTTTTTTAAGAGCTCTCTAGGAATCTCATCAGCTTTCTGTCGTGTAACAAAGGAACAAATATTCAAACTATGAGGAAGCTCCTGTGATCATTTCCAAAGGAATTATGAAATACTAAAACAGCTTTCAGGGTTGAAGAGGCTGTGGGGAGTGTTAGTTCACGACAAATGGTGTAAATGTTGCTGGATGTCATCAGCTGTTAGCCAAACGTCTGATGTTGAACGAAGTCACAGGGATGTTGGAATGATGTTGACTCCAGTCAGTTCAGTGGAAGTGAAACTTCTCTGCCTTTAATAGTCTCATTAATCATATGTCTGACTGGAATGATTGACACACTGTAAAAAATTTTTTTTTAAAGTCTCTAATTTATGGTAAAATACTGGCAGCTGTGGTTTTTATACCATATAAATACGTTTAAAAAAAATTTAAAATCCAAAAATCCACAGCTAACACCGTATTTTACGGTAAAATTCTGCTGCTGGTATTTTACCGTAAATTATAGACAGGTTATGTTTTTTTTAAACATAAGATTCTTTATGTTACGTTTATATTAAATTTTATATCTTTATATATTTGTGCTCTTGTTTAGGGTCTGAAGTCTTTTCTTTTTCTTTGTTAGTTTTTCTGAATTTGGGCCCCAATTCCAGAGACTGGAGCTAACATATGGCATCTCAGTGTTTCTAGATAGCCACAAATTTGAACATCTCTATTTTATCATAAAATTTACCTTGACACTAATCCACTAAATACTTGCTAAATAGATTATTACACCACAATCAATAATACCATGATGAGAATGTTTTGCACTCAGCATCCTGGTTTCTTTTGGTCAACCAGCCAATGCACAATCTGGAGGTGTGGGTGCTTTCCCAACTCAACAACAATAATTCCCAGCGTATGCGATGTGGCAACAGTGACCTTTCTAGTCATGAACTTCCTGTCTAAACATAATACAGTTCCAGGTCTTCAGATCCGTGTTTCGGTTACGTTGCTGATTTCTGTCTCATAGACGTTAATGACCTGAAAATTAAAGTATCCTGGGACTGAAGATAACATGAGAGCACTAAAAAATACAGATTGTGTTAAATACTAATAAACCATTGTTGATTTAAACCCCTTAAATTTCTCTTTCACAAACTGAAGATTTTAGTAAGATTTTATTTGATAGACTAACGTGACGTTGTGTCAAATTGTAAAGTGGATGAAAAAGGATGAATAAAAAGTCTCCAATTTACCCACATGTAGCCTTAAAATGTGGTTTTGCCTTTTATTTTTTATCCTTCTAATTAATACTTTGTGGAATAGCCTTTATCTGAACAACACTCTCCAACATGTTAATTATTATTATTTATTTATTTATTTTATTTCAGAATTGCTCAGGCTAAGTCAGATTGGATAAAGTGCATCATAAAACCCTTTTTTGGGGGGTAAACATACTGAGAATCATGTCTCTATATCTTTCCACTTCACAGGTATACAACAGGTTTGTGTTGATCTCAGAAAATCCTAATAAAATACATTAGAATTGTAATTTGACCAAAATGTGAATGTTCAATTGTATGAACAGGCCTGCAAAGGCTGCATGTTCTCATATTCCTCTCAATTTCTGGCTGCGTTGAGCGAAGAAGCAGAGAAACAACGCAACACAACGTTACACAAAAATCTCCTTCCTCTTACCTCACAGCTCTCAGAGCCTCTCATTGGCTCGTTTTCTTGTGGTCCAGTCAGAGTTAAGTGAAGGCTCTCTCAACAGGAAATTATGCAAAGCTTTGACTTCTTCCCCTGCCCTGTTCCTACCTTAAACCAGTTCAAAGAAAAATCCACCTTTTTTGTTGGAAACGTTCAAGAAACCGACGTTTCCTCTTTTGAGTGTCTTACTCTGAGACACTTAATATGTTTGAAACCATTTCTCACGTTCGGCGTTCCCGTCAACTCTTCAGAGCAGAGATACTTCTTGAGGTAAATAGGACATTTATTTTTAAACCCTTGTGCTGTTTTTTTTTTTTTTTTGACAACCTGATGCATTTGTTTTCTTTTTAGTCATAGCGCATGGTGTTTTTGTTGGAGCATGAAGTGCCTGTGATTTCTACAAATTTAGTTTTTGAACAAGAAAGATAATTTTGTTATCTGTATAATACAGGCAAACCAGTTTTATGGGAGGATTTCGATTCAATTATTGAAGTATTATGAGTTTTGATTTTCTTAAACTCATTTAGATGTTAAGAAAAAATGTAATTCTGCACATACCTTGTTAATTATGAAATTTCAGTACACTATTTGCATTTTTTTTCATATAAAGGACGAGAAAGAATAAAAACATCAGATTATATTTATGCTTGTAGTAAACTATTAATACTTAAGTGATTTGTTAAAAATTTATTTGAGGTTAAATTCATATTTTTTTGTATGATGAATAAATTTCGGTGCCAAATTTGAATCTATCCATCCATCCATTTTCTTTACACCCTTGTCCCTTGGTGGGGTCAGGAGGGTTGCTGGTGCTGATCTCCAGCTAATGCTCGCCAGTCTGTTGCAGGGCAGCACAGAGACAAACAACCATGCACACACACACACACACACACACACACATTTTATATATATAAAAAAAAGCCTTATAAGGTATTTTTGGAAAATTAAATAAAGAAATCTCATGACAGCACATCTAATTTCTCAGGACAGATTTCAGGCAAACCAATAGCACATAAACGTCTAATCCACTCCGGTGTCCCGACCGAAAATACACACATTAAGTCGTCCTCTTGCTGTGAGCCGTGGATTATTTTGGGAAAAGCTTGCTCTATCAGTTTGCATGTTTTTCACCTCTGTCTTCTGCAGACGACGTTCGGTTGCATGACTCTTTCTACGTTTTTCTTTGTGTTCTAGGAAAACGGTAAAAGAACCAAAGATGGACCTCTTCTCCTCCCCCAGGGCAGAGGTACATGAAGCTGCATTTTTTTTGTCTTTTTCTTGTTGCTTTGGCTACGATCACTTCCCACAGAGCTGCAACCTCGTAGTTAAAGCAACCACGCAGAATGCACTAAATCACCCAGAAACATGCTGTGTTATCCTGTTAGCAGCACCTAGTTGGCTTCAGTGCAACTCATGATACACGCACGCACACACACACGCACACGCACACACACACACACGCACATGCACGCACACACACACACCAGTAGAGTCCTAACACTACCTGAATTAAACCCTGAGCCTCTAAAGAAGTTTTAAAGGGCATAGAAATCATTTTAAAAAGTCGATTAGGCTAATTCTATACAATTCTTGCAAATTAATAAGAAATACATCAAAATTTGAAACGGCACATAAAATGCTACACAATCTGAAAATGAAAAAAGTGAAAAGAGTTAAATAACTAGAAGTAACCATACAGTAACACTGACATCTTTCATACGATGCCACTTTATTTAAACTGGAAAAAAAAGAGAAAATGAGATCCAACTTATAACAATTGAGTTAATTTTTTACATGTAATCAAATTAAGTTTGCCAGCCTTAATTTATTTACGTTGGTTCGACATGAAAACTTAACAAACCAAATATTTTACCTGGATGAACTCAGTTTGACTACTTGTAATAAATTAACTCAATTCTTTCTAAGTTGGATGACTTGTTTTCTTCTTTAAATCTTTTCTCGGGTTTTCTTCCAATTCCTAAGAATAATTTAACGTCCAATCATAGTTTAGGTTTGAAGAGCCACTTCACTGGGAGCTAATATCTCCCCGATCCTGGGGAAATAATAATAATAATAATCCTGCTTGTGTGAAACACAAATTTACAGGCCTGTTGAACTCTATTTCTTTCACGAAACAATGTCTGCATTCTTATGAAAGGTTGACAGGAACAAAGCTCTTTAAAAGTCAATCTGGTTTGCTGAACTGTCATCCATGTGTAAACATAAACATGGTTAACATCAGACGCATTTGCAGTGAAAATGGTTACACACACAAACAGACTGGACTAAAAATAAGTGAATTCAATGAGACACTGGCTCATTTTCTTGAGACAGAGTCTCTAGAAAATGTTTTATCACTTTAGGAAAAGCCTGTTTAACTATTATTGCTAATCATTGTTGGTCCTTTTAAAGCATAGCATATACATGTGATGTATTCCAAAAGTTCTGCAGTAGATTTAACACTAACTATCTCAAAATAACAGGCGGAAAAGATAAGTGGAAATTTAGACTCCTGTGTCAAACAGGCGTTATGATTTTGAAGTGTTTCAATGCATTTCTCTTCATCCACTTCACTGTGACCTTGTTGACCTCATCAAAAGTTTCTGTCTCGCATCACTTCCTGTTTTAATTTAATTACCTCTACATTATTCTCCCTTCAAAGCTCTATGACACCTTAAACTCCTCCTAGATTTGTCCTTCTGTTTTCCCCTCACACAGGTGAACTCTACACAACTTTGTAACCTTCTTAGCCTGAATCCTCTCTGCTGCCTCCTCGTCGCATTCTGTCATTATTGTTCTGTTCTTTGCTAAAACTGTTTCAATGCATCAGTCGTTCACCTTACAGCTGAACAAGTTTGGTTGGGAGGCTATTGCAGCAAAGGTAAGGTAAACATGCTGCAGAGGATCTGTAGGCTAGAGGACATGATGATGATGCTTGTTAATATACCTACCTATCTAGTCACTAAGCTATCTAGCTAATGAGCTATGTAGCTAATGAGAAATCTAGCTAATGAGCTGGCTATCTGGTTAGCTAGTTAGCTGCCTAATGAGCTATGTAGCTAATGAGAAATCTAGCTAATGAGCTGGCTATCTGGTTAGCTAGTTAGCTGCCTAATGAGCTATGTAGCTAATGAGAGATCTAGCTAATGAGAGATCTAGCTAATGAGCTAGCTATCTAGCTAATAAACTATCTGTTTGTCTTTCTTGGTAGTGGGACTCAGTTAAACTTTTTGAATTAATTCCAGGGTCTGTAATCAACAAATTGAAATTAATCACATTTTTATTGAAAACTATGTACTGAAAATTTTTTTTTTCAAACCAATACAATCATTTGCTGCTAAATTATTGAATAAATTCACATATAAGCTCAACAACAAAGTTATTTAATTGGTTTTAACTTTTAATTTCAAGGTCCCCGCTGAGAACTTTTGAATGTAAAAAAAAAAAAGTGATTAATTATATACTTTTTTTTTTGCGTGTTTAAATCTGTAATTACTTTATCAAGGTTAAGGTGTTCAAGTATTTATTTTCCTTTTGAGAGCGCGTCCTTACTGTGTGGGCTTTTCAAAAGGCTGCAGCTGAACGGAGCTGTACAGACTTTATAAAGTCCAATGGTTGAGCGACCATGTCTTCTGCAAACTGAACATTGAACCACAAAATGTTATTAAAAAGACAAATGTTTTTTATTTAAAAACATGTTAACTTGATTAAAAAGTAAAAATTGAGGAACTGTCCTCATGAAGACATGAAGGTCTTAATTTGTTGGGAATAATCAAATGGATTAAGCCAGTCTGGTTTTCAACATATTTGCTGTAATTCAATTTGAAATGGACATTTGAGCCAAAAATGTTTTCAAAGTGTTTTTTTTCTTTTAACTAAATAATGACTGAAAATCCAGAGATACTCTACTTATGTCTTACGTTTAGAAGAAACATAATGCTGTTAACTGCAAGAACACAAAATGTCAACATGAACTTTTGAATTAAAACAAAACCACATTGCTGAAAAGTTACTTTGAAGTTAGTTTTGTATTAATTCAAGTGTACTGAAATATTTGCATTAGAAACTAGATCAAGTGGCTACATTAGCATCAGCACGTTGCTAACATTCAGGATTTCAACAACCAGGACAACGTCTGGCTCTGAAGCCAAAAGTGGTGTCGTCCAATCAGAGATGTCTGAGGTTTCCCAGCGTGACCTAGCTCTACCGTTTTGCTAATGTCGTCGTGTCTTCTTAATTTGTAGCTGTGCTTGGTTAACTTGAAGAATTTCAGGGCCACCGTAGAAAACCTGTCAGTAGTTCACTTTCCCTCAATCACGACTATAAACATTTGCTTAAAACTGGAAGAGACAAACTTTGCACATTTTGCCTTCCCCTTACTGTAGCGCTGTCAGTGAGCTCTCAGTGTACATTTTCCCTCTTGGGTAAGTGGCTCGGTCTGCTAGGCTAATAGCCTGCATGCTGAGTGCGTGTCTGCAGGTGAAGTGAAGCTCTTGAACTATCCATGCTTTATCCCCTCGCTAAAGCATTTAGCTTTCCTGACCTTGTGCTGCACCAAAACCGTGGGACTCTAATATGCACACACACACACACACACACAGTAAATTTTCTTTACTGCATACTGAAATAGTCTTTAATCGCCAAACTTCATTTCACTGCCTCCTCTCTGTCTTCTTACCCTCTCTCCCACACAGAAGTAAAACACCGATGTACTCCACTCATGAAGCTGCCAGCCTACTCAACATTTATTTTAGCTCTGTCTTTTTTCTCTCTGGAAAAGTGAGTGATCCTCTGTGCATTTTTTGGCTATGTTGTGTGTGTTCCCAGTGCTGCTGGAAAGAAGCTATTAAGCTCTATCTGAGCAATGATCAATGGCTGGTGTGAGCCTTATGGATAACAGGAGAACACGGGCATTTGTCACTGCAGAGCACTACCGTCTTCTCTGCAACACTTCCCACTCCGTAAGGATTTATTCCAGGCTTTGCCCCAAACAGCGTGATGAGTAATTGTTGTGTGCTACTATGAGCTTTAAACGAGGTCAATGAGACAAGCTGCTCTCGGTTGGCGGGAGTTTCGTACGGATAAGCCAGAGGCACGGTTTGTCCAGTGAGGAAAATGAGCACAATTCAACAGAAAAGCAGAATTAGAGAAGGAAACACATTTTAAATTGCTGCCAGAAACGGGATAGATAAACACCTTGATGCAGCGCATGCTAGTAAATATGGCATTGCAGATTTTCTAATGAGTATTAATTGGAAAATAGGTGGTTTAAT
The DNA here is from genome assembly GCF_904066995.2 of Poecilia reticulata. Classification (NCBI taxonomy): domain Eukaryota; kingdom Metazoa; phylum Chordata; class Actinopteri; order Cyprinodontiformes; family Poeciliidae; genus Poecilia; species Poecilia reticulata. The sequence continues at coordinate 7,323,853 of NC_088830.1, read as the reverse complement.
ATGTATGTACAAATATGCAGAACTATCTTTAAGAATAATCCGCCTCAAAAACATGGAGATCGTTTCCCAAGATAAATAATGAATATTGAGGAGGAGCTCAACTTCACAGGGACTTTAAACTAGGGATGCAAACAATTAATCAACTTACAGTTACTTGTTGATTAATTGTTTATTTGATTAAAATTAGTTCCAATTTATTAACTGATAACGTCCACTTAGGCCTTCAACATATTATGAAACATGTTGCCCTTTAGAAGCATGTTGTCCTTTAACCCTGTGACAGACTGGCGACCTGTCCAGGGTGACCCCGCCTCTCGCCCGGAACGTTGACTGGAGATCGGCACCAGCAACCCTCCTGACCCCACACAAGGGTGTACAGAAAATGGATGGATGGATGGATGGATGGATGGATGGATGGATGGATGGATGGATGGATGGATGGATGGATGGATGGATGGATGGATGGATGGATGGATGGATGGATGGATGGATGGATGGATGGATGTTGCCCTTTATGTTATGGAAAGACAGTCTGCCCTCTTGATGCAAGAGAAAACAAAAGTGTTCTTGCCTTTAAAATGGCCGCTTACCAATTGATCATTGGTCGATGGATAAGATCAATTAACTTTAGATTTACTTTAATCGATAACTTGCGTCGAAACTAATGGCAAATAGTGAAAATTAGCTGCTTAATTTGAGTTTTATGTCTTTGGACATACAACTGAACATTTTTGTCTCAACTGATTATTCAATTGGGACTCCAAGTGAAAATGTACACGTTAAAGGAAAATATTGTTACATTGTTTCCACCTTTTTACAATTACTCTTTCTTGTTGCTCTTTAGTTTTATTATATAAATTAATTTTCTGTAAGACCATCAATTGCTATGGATGGAGACAACAACAGAGACGACAGAAAAACAATCTTAAAAGGATAACAGGATGGAACAAAGATGATAAGGTCATAGAGCGACAGAAGGTATATGGAGACGGTAAATTGCTTTGTCACAGCGTATTTGGTGTTTAAGTTGGAAATGGTGGCCTCAAACACATTTTCACATCATCTGCAAATTACTGCAACCTGAAGGTCCACACTGTAATAAAACAGTGTGAAGAGCCATTTATTAAAAATAGCGGCCCTGGATTCATGCGGCGAGAACAAGTGTGTGTGTGTCGTCCTCTGGGTGAGTGTAATCTCAGCGGATTGTTAATCCAAGCTGCTCCCTCTTTCCCCAGCTTCATTAATCTGCCACCAGTATGTGTCTCATTTTCTCTTGACACACATCCCACACACACTTCCTCTCCTGTGTAGCCAGTGAATGAGACACACAAGAGAACATGTGGAGTATTCCGAAGAAATGTTTCTTAAATTGTCGACATGTCGGACTCAATTTCAGATGCAATCTCTCTTTTTGGATTTAGCTATTCATTTTCAAAGCTTGTGCATTCACGCCACTCTACGTGCGTACATGTTTTACAGCTGAACATATGGAAAGAAACATAACCTCTTGTCTCAGTGTCTGGCATCAGATTGAACCGTTTCTGGTTTGGATCAGTTCGGATTGCCTCAATGATCATTTATATCGTTTATCGAATACCAAAGTTTATCACATCACAGCAAAAATAGAAAATCTTACAAAGTATTTTTGGCCTAGTTTCTAGTTCAAATATCTTAGCAGACTAGAAATGAGAGAAAACTAACTTACAAGTAACTTTTCAACAAAACATAAGAGCTTGTTTTAGGTCAGTTTTGTTTTAATATTGATGAAAAAGTTCTTGTTCCATTGGCAGATCATTTCACTTTAACATGGGAAAAATGTCTTGTTCTAAGTGAAATTATTTGCCAGTTGAACTAATACTTTTATATTAATATTAAATAATTATTTACTTAAAGCAAGTAACTACGTCTTGCATTAAAGGTACTGGTAAGTAATCTTTGTCTTATTTCAAGTGTGTACGGAGATATTTGCTCTAGAAACGAGACCGAAAACACTTGGTAAGATTTTGTGTTATTTCAGTGATACTTTTATTTATTTATTTTTTACCTTCTTCAAATTCAGAAGTTTACTTTTGTGTTACGAGTATGGTTGCAATTTCAGTCGGTGTCGTTGTAGAGTAACTTGTCCTTTAAGCAACGCAATATTTTTGGGATTTTGTCCCATTCCTTGTGACAGACCTGGTGTTACTGTTTCAAGTTTTTGGGCCACGTTGCTCATAATTTTCAACTTTCTTTGGAACTTTGAGGTAGCCACTCTAAAATATTGACATTTTGTCAATATTTTTGACAATGTATATTTGACAATATATCAATATTTTGTCAAATATTTGGCTCTAGCATGTACTTCCTGGCTTTTGTTACCACCAAATTAACCAGATTAGTTATATTGTACCTATTCTGGCTGAATATGTCGAGTGGCTGTCCATTTGGAAGACCCATTTGTGTTAATGATTGTACTTTCTGTCTCTTATTTTAAAATGTTTCTTTAACATTTCCACATATTTCCTCTTGATGCTAACTGCTTTGTGAAGTGCATCCGTCCCTTCTGCAGCAAAACTCTCACACAGCATGACACCAACACACTCCGGTGTTTGGGATGGTGGCATTGGAGTGTCTCCAACAACGTTTGGAGACATTGGAGTGTGTCTCCAAACATTAAGACTTTTGTCCTCGAGTTCATTTACAAATTTCAACCTGCTTTTAATTTAGTGTTTGGAATAATGGCTTCTTCCTTTCCGAGTGGCTTTTCAACCCAAGTCAGGACAGGATTTGTTTCATCTAATGATACAAACTAGTCAGTGGGGGTCAGAGACAAAGTGTCACTTGCTGCGTTTCCATTACGAATGTGAACGAAACTTTGTCAATATTCTGCTGACGCCCAAAAAACACAATTTCACAATTGCTGTGGTTCCATTAAATAAGAGACGTAATTAAAATCACACCTGGATACGTTTGTTCATGAGATAAGTCCCTAAAGATCATGCCACGCCGTCGTCCTCACACCACTTCCTGTTGTCTTTTTCTTTGTGACAACATCTGGTTGTTGATCATGTGACGTGTGTGATGCAAATAAAGTGTTTCCTTTGAAATTTTGCACAATAAGCCAATTTCAATACGGCCAAAAAAAAAAAAATCTACCTCTTACTGGTGCTAAAGCAAGTCAACATGTCACTACACAGGGAGGTTATTGGTCACACTCCACCTCTTACATCCATTTCCTGCGTAAAAACCATTGACTTCTCTGTAAATAACATTCTAATGCAAACACAAATATGGACCTAATTGTAATAAATTAGCATAAACTGATCTGACATTCTTGAGGTTGAAAAACTGCAGAGGAGAAAACAAATGTCTTAAATGTTTTTAAGTTTAGTAAAATTACAAAATCTGTGCAGAAAAACCAGCATAAAGACAAAACACGTGTTTAGGTGAGACAGACTTGTAAAAAGTGGACGCAAACTGTACATAAAGTTAAAAATTAGGTTAGTTTCCCACTGAAACTTACTTACAAAATGACTTTTGCAACACGTAAAAAGAAACTTGCAGTCAAATAAACGATTAACTGATTTCCAATTAAACAATCATAATTTCTATTGATCTGATCCGTTTACCTATTTTTGTCCTTTTCAGCCACAATAATATTGCTAATTACAAAAATAACCTAAATTCCCTTCTATTCCAGAAACATTGTTGTTACACCAATGGCACCATCATCATTTCTCTGTGGGAAACAAGCAGCAGAAAAACATGCAGCATCGATCAACTCTCTACAGCGCTGGCTGCACCTCTGCTTAACTTTTACTTTTCTCATTACCCACCATCCTCTTCCTCCTACTCTTCATCCTCCTCCTCCTCCTCTGCACCTCCCTCCCACTGCTTTTACCGCTCCTTGTTCTTTTTTTGGTCACGGTTGTAACTCTCTCTGCCTTTTCTCTCTTTATTGTTGCTGCTTGCTTTCCTTTTTTTTTTTTTTGCCTCTTAGTCTTTCAAGCTTGACTTCAGCAGATATTCAAAACAAAAATTAACATAAGGAGGGTTTATTTTGTAGGTAAATTGTGGCCAAAAAGTTGCATGGTTATTGAAGTAGTTTGTGTGAGTGGATTTGTCTAAAAGGCTTTTTCTTTTAGTCTAAAACGCGTTAATGGAGTCTGGTGAGCTCTACTTTCCATGCACATTCACTCTGACAGGCTTTTATTCCACACACTAATGACAACCTGGAAGGTTAAGAATTTATCCACCTTTACAAAATGCCTTTTATTACTTTCCAGCATTTTCATATCTGCTCTTCACCTACACAGTTTTTTACATGAAAATGTAGCAGATTGTACCTCTGATGGCCTCAGCTTCCTAACTGGATACATTTCTCTTTTTGTTTGGTAACACTGATTATTTCTTTACAGATTCCAGTTAAGAAATATCACCAGGTGACATCCAAAATGTCATCTCGCTGCTTTTTGTTTCTCTGTCAGTCTTGGGTAGAATAGTTCATATATGAACTGGTCTTCAAATCATTTGTTGAACTCCGAATGTTCAACTTATTTTACCATGCCTTCATTTTTAAATTGTAATTTTCATGGTATTTGTGTATCAGTTTCCACCTTTTGAGCAAAAACCTCAACTTTCTAAGCAGAATAATTTACATCCTTCTTTAACTCACACACAAACACTCATCCATCACTCTCCAGAAACTAAAAAGTGTGTGAAGTCTTACCCGTCATTGCTCACTCTTGGTGCTCAGTCCACCTGCTTCGCTCTGACTCTCTCTGTTCCTCTCCTCGTTCTCTCACTCACTTGATTTTTTTAAATCTTCTTTTTTTCCCCCCCCTCCGTCTTGTTCGTCTCAGGCGATGTTTGACTTTCGCGGGAACGGCAAGGCAGAGTTAAACCTGAAGAGGGGAGAAGTGATCTTCCTGCTGCGACGAGTCAATGCCGACTGGCTGGAGGTAAGAACAGAGAGCGGGGAGAGAGAGAGAGAGACGGAGAGCGGAGGAGGGAGAGAGGGAACGCGTGAGAGGTGGGGGGGAGGCGAAAAGAGTTGGAGAAGAAGAAGAGGTGGATGGAAAGGAACAGAGAAGGATAAAAAATAATTGATGAAAAAACAGTGAAGCTGGCAGCCGTTAAAAATCTAAAAAGTGCTAAAACGTATACTATCCATTTTGATCTGACGAAATAAAAGGGCAACCAAGTCCAACTTCGAGTTATTCAAGGTTTGTAGGAGGAAAGGAAAGAACCAAGATCAAGGAACAAAGCTGATAAAGTTGTAGAGAACTTTGAAGCTGAGTTAAGGCCATAAAGTAAAATGTCCAACTCTGAAAACCTCACTATTTGTTCACATTACAACAAGCGACGCACTCCAAAAAATGAATCCTTTATGTAAGAGAAAGAAACTAAATGTGGAAAGATGGAAACCGAATCAGAACTTCTGTCCAACTAATAAAACACATAATGAAGAAAACCTCACAACCTTCAGAATCTAAGGAGCCAAACTCACTAAAACTCATGTAATGTGGTACTTATAATATTTTGAAGAAAAAAACAACAACTTACATGTCTGCAAGAGACAGTTCATTGTAATTGTTGATTACAATGAATGAGAATGTGATTTTGGATTTAGAAGGGCAGTATCATGTGAAATAAACTTTTTTGAGCTTTACATCATGTTCTAATGTAAACACACCTGGAGTTTCGCTTTGATTGTTTCATGCAAAGAATCAAAGCAAAACTAAATGGTTGAATCTCCCGTATCAACCATTTAGCTATGTAAAACGCCTGGTTGGACCTAGTCCCGCCTCCAAGGACAAAGCTCCTCCTCAGAGCTGCAGCCTCTAATCTTCTGCCTCACGGAGCAGCTCCTTCAGACTAGCCAGCAGCAATTAGCAAACACCTGGTGGAGCCCCAAAGCCGACTTTGTACCACTGAGCAACTTTTGCACATTAGCTCAAGTTAGACGCCTGTGATGTTATTTCCGGTTCAAGTGTGGCTTAAAATAATAATAATAATGTATCCAAGCAGAGCTTCTTTAGCAATGATTCTGGGTTTCCTGTTTGTGGAAATAAATCTGATTTATTTAAATGTACATGGATGTACAGAAAACACAAAAGTGTTGTTCTTACCCAGGAGCAAAGAGATGTAAGAATGAATAACAGTGAAAATAGAAGACAGAAAATAGATATTAAATGAGAAATAATAATAATGATAATGATAATAAAAGATCTGATTAGAAGCTAAGCCTGCCATCCAAAATCACACATTTTAATTAGCAGCTCGACTCTGAAATACGGACGTTGGCAAGCGATATAATTGGAATAAATTCTGGTCAGTCTTAAAATAAAAATATAAAAAAGTGAGGCAACATGATATGTATAAAAAAATGTAAAGTTAAGAAACAAGAGTTAAAAGTGAGTGGGAGAAAGAAACAAAAGGTGGAAGCTGATGTGATGGAGTGAGAATAAACATGGAGGAGGAAAAGGCACTTAACCTGAACGGGAGTTCAGAACCGGGTCCAAAAAAGCTGAACATAAAAACCTTGATCTGCTCGTTCTCGCCAACGAACGCAGCACAACGTTCTGCAAAAGTGTTGAACCAGTCCGAATTTCTTCAGGTTTGCTTCCCAGGAGAAAAACTTTGATGTAATCTTTCAGCAGGGTTCAGATCAGTTTCTCTTCAAGCTGTTTCTGGATATTTTCTATCCATTTATTTTGCATCTGATTATGACGTTATATTACTCTATTCTTAAAGAAAAAGAGACATCAGGACAAGTGAAAGAAAGAATAAACAGTATTAGGTCTAAGAAACCTGCTACATTTTATGCAGTAAATAAATCTCCTGTGTTAATGAAAGTAAAGACCTAAAACAATGATTTGTGTGTCTACATGCTGGATTTGCTGCTAAAATCCTGTTTTCTGTCTCTGGCAGAGCCTTTAATTGTGTTTCTTAATGGAAACCCCACAATTGCGAGATTGTCTTTTTTTTTCTAAATTAGCAGAACACTGACAACGTTCTGCATGAATTTGTAATGGAAACTAAAAAAAGCTTCCATTAAAAAAAGAAAAAAAGAAGTCATTGTTATTTTTGAAGATTCAACAAAATAAATGAAAGAAACGTTTTTTCTTCGAGACAAGAAAGTTTGTCTAAATATCCAGGCTTTTTTAATTTTTTAAGAAATTTAAAAAAATCTTTTTATTAATCTTCAACAGAAAACCTGCAGAAACATAGATCCAGACCATTTAAAAGTTTAAAATTAAAATTGATTTGTTTCCCTTCTTGGCATGGACCAACACTAACACCATCACGGTTCCAAAACAACTCTACTTATAACTTAATGATTTTTTATTTATTTATTTTTTTTACAGACAGGCATCATTCACTTACTATGTATCTGATTTGTCCTCCTTGTGTTGTCCCATCACAGTTCTTTGAGTCAAACATTGATTTCAGGCTCATATTGTGAAAGTTTGCACATGGTTTTCATTTTTCCAGACTAACAGGCTCAGATATCACGGCGTGCTAACGGAGCTTTACGACCGCGCCGAGTGCCTCTCACATGAGCAGCACGTTATGAGCTGCCTAATTATTCCACCAAGCCTCCCGGGCTGCGGATCTGTTCGGGTTTTTTTTTTTCCCCCTCATTTCTCTCTTTGAATTACCTCCATCCTCTGAGACTCTCCTCATCACTTCGGTGTTTCTCTCTTCTCTCATTTTCTTCAGGGGACAGTGAACAATCAAACAGGTATTTTCCCAGAATCCTTTGTGAAGATTATTAAGCCCCTCCCAGATAGTGACTCTGAGGGTGAAGGCGGGGGCCACACCTACAGCTGCCTCCGCTGTTTCCTGCTCACCCCATCCGGAGTGGAAACCAGGTCGGTCTGATCGATCCACGGCGTTTCGTGTGTTTTATTGTTGCTCTCTGTATAACATGAAGTACTAGATATTCACATTTATTGCAAAAGAAGGACACATTCCTCTTTTCTCACTTCCTGACATTTAATCAGACTAAACATTTTGTGTTTTAGGTCGTTTAGATTTTCCAGCATTTCTGTTTCTGAAATACAAGAGAAGATTTTATTATTATTATTATTCTTTGAATTCAGAAGTTTACATCAATTTCTTTAGTGTAATTAAGTCCTTTCACAAGTTTCTTCCAACAGTTTGCTGGACTTCTGGACATGTGGCTCATGGCAGCGTTGCTGCGGTAGAAAACTTCTGTTAACTAAATGAAACCTGGAGTTGGAGGTGTTGTTAATCGCACTCTGCTCCACAGCAAAGGGAAAAATAATACAGAAGAACCATTAAAGAACAACTCAAAACCACTCTTTTTATTTATTTTTATATTTTTTCGCTCACTGTGTCGTCTACTCTACACTGCACACACACACACACGTGTATGTGTGTGTATATAAAGTCAGTTACCATAGCAACTGACTTACAACAGCTCCTCCATATGACAAGTCAGACATTATGTTCCAGTTTATTGGGATTCAACACCAAAAACATGTAAACGTTTCCCACACAAAGAACAGGACATTCAGTCTGTTACAGTTTTATGTTTTCAGGCTCGATGTTTATTTTGTGATAATTAATAAGTGGTGCTGGTTGATTAGCTAAACATCTGCTCTATGGATGATCAGTCAGAGAGTCGGTGTGTGTAACTGAACCGAAACACCCCAAATTACACAGCATGTCTACATGTAAAGGTTGTCAAAGTCAAGCTAGCGTAACTGAGCTACGTCCCTCTCGCTATTTTTCCTTCAAGCTTTTTCCTGACCTGTGAAATGTGATGACCCTGAAGCCTGCTACCTAAAACACCGAGTCCTTTTTTATTTTATATTTCACCTGTACATTTAAGACTCAGTGTGTTGTGTTGACAAGTTGACATCTATAACCAGGGGTAGTGATTGTTGGTGAGCAGGTTTTTCTGCCCTCCAGCAGGGAGATGGGGGCTGGCCGTCATGGTGCAACCTGTCTGTAAATGGAAATGCATGTAAATACATGGCTTCTACTGTATTTCTAAACAGTACTGCTACTGCAGACATTCTCCAGGAGCAGATGGTCAGAACAAAGGTGACAGCCTGCTCTCAACAGGGCAAATAAAGTCTGTCTGAGGTTGACAGACTTTATTTTGCACCACTTAAAATCTACTGAAATAAGACAAAAAAAAAAACATTGTCCTGACTGTGGAATTTAACTGTTTCTCCTTCTGTCTCTGGTAATTAAGGTGGGAATCTTTACAGGCTAATTTTTGGCCATCTTTGCCCATTCTTACAGAGACGTGTGTGTACAAGAGGCACTCACCATCCAGCCAACGTACAGCGAACTGGTGTCCCGCATGAGGTGAGCGCTGCGCTGCTTCTGCTTTCGTTGTGCCGGTTCAACGTTTTTGTGGGTAAAACTGAGAATTTGACGTCTGTAAGAGCTGGTTGCATTTGCATCAATGTGAGGAAACACAAATATAGGTGTCACTCTTATATGTTTCATAAGCTGTGCATAGGTAAAGGTATCGTGTGCAACTTCACACCTTTTAGAAATGTGATAATGGCTTATTTGGTAGAACTTTGGGGTGAAGATTGGGGACACGCTATGGATATTTTTCCATGTGTGAAGGAGGAGTCTGGTGTCATCTGCCTCTCACTGCAAAATGAGAGACAGAATCTGTTTCCTGCTGTTATTAAAACTGAAATTATCCAAACGTATTTATTAAATCTGCACTGATTGACAGCTGATCTAATTCATCTAGGCTTCGCCTCTAGTGTTCATTCAGATAGGTAAATAATTTCACTTCTATATGCCTCACAAAAAAAAGAAAACCTTTTGAACTTTTTGTCAGTGCAACCAGTTCTTTACTAAATTCTTCTGTGTGTGTTAATCTCAGGATAAATCCAGTTTTTCTGAAGAAAGTGGGAGCTGAATGCAAACTCCTTTTCAAGTCCTATTTAAAAAAAAACACTATCACTTTTTATAAGGTTTTGTCACATCCTTTAAAAGCTTCATGAAGTCTTAAATGTGTATGTGTGTGTATATAAAATCAAGTTCTTAAAATTTCTTAAAAATGTCACATTGGCCTTAAATACATTAATCACAGGTCTTAAATTTTGTTGTGACAGGACTATTTAACGGACATTCCTGCGTAAGTAGTAGTGGGCAGAAATCTTTGTGGCATTCTGTGACTCGAGGTAGTTGAGGCTAACGCTAACTAGCTACTAATATACCCTTACTAGCTAGTTACGTGTTTGCTTCTATCATGGGAAAATTTATTGCCAGTTGGATGGACGTCATTAATTTTCGCCTCTTGCTCACTTCTGCTGCCAACCAAAATGAGGTGAAGCGCAAAAAACTTTTTCCCTTTGAAACTTGACACAGACAGTGCGTGACGCACAAAGCTGCTGCCAAGAGCTGCAAACAGACCCAGAAGTTTCACGGTTTTTGCCAAGATTGATAATCCCCCAACCATCCTCTATTCTTAGTTTTTTTAGGGTTTTTTTTGTGTCTGAAATATTATTCAGGGTGGCATAAAAAAGGTCTTAAAAAATCGACTTGCTGAAACCTGCAGATGCACTGTTATCAACGAACACATTGTGTTACTCAATCACATCCCAATCAAAGGCATTCCAGTTTGTTTGTAATGTCATAAAAATGATAAAAAGCAAAACTGAAGTGGGTGTGAATACTTTTACAAGGCGTTTGTTTTTATTTCTTAGTTTTGCTGATGCGAGTTGATTCTCAGTCTCTGCCTATCTGGCGATGATGTTCTACATCTTAAGGCGGCTAACGGTCTGTTCACTCACCTGCCTCCCCTGAGGGACAGCCGACCTTGTTATGTGCTGCAATACTTACCACTTTCCAATCATCAGAATTAATCAAAAGAAATTCCTTTGGGACCGTTCTTGACTCCTCCTCCATCGCCTCACTTGGCTGTCTGTTCTTCTTTGTCCCTTTTTTCTTTCATCCATCCTCTCTCCCTCCATTTCTCATTATTTGCTCATTTAGATAGGTGAGTGCTACAACGACTGAACCCCCCCTCCTCTATTTATAATCAGCTCATTTCCTCTGTTTATCTGCTCATTATTGTCTCTCCGTGTTTGGGGCTATTGTGCCCCGGAGTCGGACGGATGAGACTCTGCTCTTGAGTTTTAATACGGCTCAGCGCTGATAACTAGAGGGAGAGAGGCAGATTAGAGAGTGAGGGTGTGATGCTGGATGAAATGAGCAAATGGGATTTAGGGGAAGAGGAAATATTAACACTTTATTGAAAGGGAAAGAGGCTGTGATTGAGCTGAGGTTTTTTTAGTGTAAATTAGTCAGCAATTTTAATTGATTTAAAGTCTTATTCTAGTTGAACTTTTGGCACATTCAATCCACGGTTGGTCACTAGGCAACTGGTGTCTACCTCCGGCAATAGTTCACAAAATTTGTTTTGCTGTTAATGTAAAAAAAAACAACATTTTCACAGTCACAGTTTTTCCTTTACATAAGAAATGCAACTAAAATCACACGTGAATAAATTCATCCTCCTACCACTTCCCATCGTTGTCTTCTTCATCATTTCCACCAGTAGTAACATCCGGTCGTTGATCATGTGACTCGTGAGGTGAAAAAAAAAAAAAGTGTTTTCATTGCAGTTTTGCAAAATAAGCTAATTTGGATGCAGCTGAAAAACCACCTCATCTTAGTGCAAAACTGTCTCAGAAAAACCCAAAACCACTTCAGACCACAGAGAAAAATGTGCTTTTTTGGAAAATTAAGAAAGTTATTTTGACTTTTGGCATTTCTATCAACCTTTTTAATGCAATACTTAAAAAAAAAGCAGCAGACCACTTCCTTCAGACCAAAGATGTGTCAACAGTGAACATTAATTGTGTAGCAATCTTTTATTCTTTCATTCTCAGGGTTTTTCTTTCATCATGAAGGGTTATAAATAATACTTGTTGGAACAAAATCACTTTAGACCAGTTTCAGTAAGCAGTAACATGATTGCTGTGTGAAACATTTGTTTCATCTATTTGACCCAGAACATTTTTCCCCGTTTCTTTAATTTCTCTAAACGTTTTATTTTACATTTGCCATCAGCTTAGTGAATTTTCACTGTGGGATCCAAAACCATTCTGTTTACATGAATTCTGGATTATATCACTGCTCTTCCTGTGGGAGTGTTACTGCTCCAGGTTCACCTATCTAAAGAAACGAGTGACTGCCCACTGCAGACCGGTGTCCACAGAGAAACCGCCCAAATCGGTTCTAATCTCAGATTAATTCATAGCAGCTATGGTTTAAAAGACAAATAAAGTTCCTTTTGTTTTCATTAGTACAACTATAAATTATGGATTAGAGCGGAGGTCCAGTAGGGATTATTAATCTGTAGTTTCAAACTACATTATCATTATAATTTTTAAGAGGTTACACCCTAAAACTGAATTAAAATCCCTTTTAATTTAGATAAAGGGATATTCCTGGGAATTTTTTGTTGTTGTTGTCAAAATGCAGTTAAGTGTAACAGATCTAAAATGATCAAAACCAATTCTACTTGTTGAAAATATGTTTCATCTAGATTATTACAGACTCTCTCTCTCTGTCAGGAATGTCTTCAAGGTGGACGACATCGCCCTGAACTACCGCGACCCCGAGGGCGACCTCATACGCCTTCTCGACAATGAGGACGTCCAGCTGATGATCAAGGAGGGCAGGCGTCAGCAGGGCCGGATCCAGAGGCCGGTCAACCAGTTTCCATGGGAACTGCACGTGAGCATGGCCTCTGACCTCTCAGTTTACGGCTCTGAACCCTGAGAGAAATATTTAAACGTGGAGCAAGACAGAAGGAAGTACGGGAGCTAATGATCACTGCTGTACGTTTATTCCTAACGGATCCAAACATTTCACTTAGCAGAATAAACTAATTTCAAATCATTCTTGTGCACTTGTATTTATTTAAAACGCTTTTGTGTGCAGTTTTAGGACAAGAAAAAGTTTTACTTGTCCTAAAGTAAACGAGTTTGGTGTTAAACTTGAGTCGCACTGAAACCTCTTTCAGAAAGTGAGAATGTCCAGATGTCGTCTCATTTATTTTGCTACACCGAAGGATGGGATGGATGGATGGATTTGTTGTTCGTCGGCTACTTCCTGTCCTCGTCTTCTTCGTGGTTTTCTCCAGTGGTTCTTCATAATAATCACATGCTTAATTTAAAGCATGTGAAATTCGGACATTTTTCTAAGAATGTTGTCCAAAACACATGTAAGTTAATGTTCAGTTACAGGTGGAGCTGTTACTCACATTTTAATGTAGATCAGCATATTTTAAAAAAATCTATAAAGAGGTGGTGATTTTTTTATTTTATTTTTTATTTAGCAAAAGTCACTTCTGGCAAAAAATGACCTGGGCCATTATTTCAGGAAGATGACAATATGCTAAAAAGGAAAAAGACAGTTTATCCTTATTGCACTTTAAAAAAATTAGTCTTAAATGTTGGGAGTGCTTTATAAAGTGCATCTACCTTCCAGTAAACTGAAATTACCTGCATTATCATTTCATGTCTGCATATTTCTGTCTGTCAGCCCTCTCAGGGACTCTGACATCCTGACATTTCTCTCCATCTCACACCCTGCATAACCCACCATGGAGGCACATTCACCCTCTCCCCGGAATATAATTACCGGCTCTTCCTCGGGAGTTGCTGCTATACGTCAAATTAAGGAATATAATGAATGTTATTAAGGCCAGCACTGTGTCAGAGTGCAGAAACGTACCGAGAGCTCCTGATAAAAGGTGGGAAACGTTCCACAAAACCCAGGAAACTGGAAGTTAAGGTCACATTTTATTCATGTTTTATTATTAGTATTTTTTACAGCATATTTTCAGAAGCATCATTGATTTGAGTTAAGATTATAGCCATCACAGAGGCCGAGTCTCAGCAGGTAATCTAAAACACGTTGAGCTGAAATGACGTTTCATGGCAGACTTGAGCTGCAGGCGCTGACAGAATGCGGCAGAGGAACTTGGTTCGCTCCGTGTCTTTGACAGTGAGGATCCTGACAGGAAGCCGCTCCTGGGAATTCGCCTCTGCTTGAAGAATCAACAAGGGGAGAGCCACAGGGAAGACAGGCAGCTCAGTGGCTCTGCACCGGGAGAACGGCAGCGTCTAAAAATGATCTACCGACGGATCAGGATACGTTGGATCACACCGGTACGAGCAGCAAAGTGCTAAATGTGGAGTCGTTCGGTGCGATAGGTTAATTGGGTCGGATCTTCTTTAGAAGCGCTCGCTCCTCTGAGTCCGTCCTCGGCCAGTTTCTGGTGTCAGAATCAGAGGAGGGACATGAATCCAGAGGGGCGGAGACAGGAGAGCTGAGGGAGGTTACAGAGGATGACGAGGTCGCAATTAGCGCTGCTGTCAATGGAGAAATGAGAATGTGAACTCATCCTGTGTGATGCATCAGCGGCAGCAGGATTTCACCCTAAGATATTATTCGCTGTTCTCCTTCCGTCAGGCAGACGATCCCCAATGTAGGGCCATTGATACTAAGGGTGCATCGATTTATCGATCAGCCGATTTATCTGTTCCGATTTCCTTAATTTTGGGAAATCGGTGATCCGCCAGTACTTACACGTGCAGCTGATCTTATCACCAAGGTCTAAAAATGAGCCCATGTCCTCCTCTGCTCTGCCATGAGAGGTTTGACTGACAGAACGGCCAGTCGGGCTATATTTGCACGTTTGCCCTTAGCAGTAGTGATCCCACTGTTGCCCTCTGGATTCAATTACTTTCTTGCTATATTTGACATTTCACATGAAAACAATTGGTATCGACTAAAATTTGAATCAGTAGATCAGGCTTTTTAAAGATCAATAATCGGCGATCGGTCAGAAAACAGCAATCAGTGCCTAATTGATACGGCAAAATGGTTTTAGTCAAAGTTCAGACCAATTGAGAATGTGTCAAGATTTAACATTTATAACTAGAGTTGATCTGACTGAGATTCAAATATTTAAAGGGGCAGTATTATGTAAAATCGACATTTTTTTAGCTTTACATTATGTTATGATAATGTAAAGTACACCAAGTCAAAAACAAACCTAGAGGGTATCTTCTTTCAGGCGTGATTATTGAGAAATCCTTTAATCTCCCGTGGAAACAATTCAGCTGTGCAAACGCCTGGGTGGACCAAGCCCCGCCTTCTAGGACGAAGCTCCTCCTCAGAGCTGCAGTTTCCACCTCAGAGCTCCCCTCACCTTGAGACTCCACCACTCAGCTCCTTCAGACTAGCCAGCAGTAATCAGCAAACACCTGGTGGAGCTGAACATCTGCTGAGAGATTATTGGAGCTCCGTCTCAGTGGAATGCTGGTAAAACGTTGTTAAAGGGTTCAGAGGACCCATATTGTGATGTCAGACTTTTTTATTCTTGTTTCTTTTGTTTGCCTGCTTTTTGTGTTGAATCTGTAAATGAATCTATAAATGATTTATTTAAAAACGGAGCAACATATAAAAAAATTGTAATTTAACATTTTTAGAAGTGGAAAACTTAGTGTTTAATGTTGAATATTACGTACTTGTAACATTGACTTTATTTCTTCTACTTTAAAAGCTGGGATCTGTTCACTTCTGTTACTGTTAACTTCAATGTATTACTGATTAATTTTGGACTCTGTGTAAACCTGGTAGCTTATATTTTGTGATCACTGTTTGATCATAGAGCAAAATCTAATTCTTTTTTGCATTTTAAAAAAAAAATCTTATTCATTTAGTTTATTTTTGGAAATTTTCTTCAACACAGCTGTTAGTTGCTGTTGGAATGTCTTTGTGTTTTTGTAGTAGAACACAAGGAGGCGCTGTTTACACATTAGAGATTCGTGCTCTTGGTTGCTCAAACTGACAAACACATTAAAATTACACATACAGAAAACATGTCTGAGTGTTCAGAGTTAAGTTTATCTGTTATTTTCAAAATGGCTGATGATAAAAAGTTTGAATCAAATTCCAAGGTGTCAAAAGAAAGTGTCAGAGAAACACAAGGAAAGCCAGGGAAGTGAAATGTCAAACTCTTTTTTTGTTTGTTTGTTTTGTTTTTTCATTTGAAAACAAAATAATGAAAGCTCTCTCTATATGTTCAAAATGATGTTATGATGTTTCTGACTCAGGCTGAATTTGCCCTTGCTGCCACAGAGAGGCGCTGCTGCTCTGCTTCTGCCACACATTTGGGGCAATGATCATGCTGCAGAACCAATGCACTTCTCCTTGAACTTAACCTGCTGCAGGGGTCGTCATCAAGAGCCTCCCTGTCATCATTACAGCAACTTGGGTCCTGCAGGTTAGGCAAGACGCATGATTGCCTTACACTGATTTCTGAACAGGCAGTATAATGGCCCACTGTTGTCTTGCAACAAAAAGATTTCTGCGTGGAGTTTGCGTCCCTGTGCATGGGTTCTCCGTAATCTGGCTCCAGTCCAGAAACATGACTGCT
Source organism: Poecilia reticulata (assembly GCF_904066995.2). Taxonomy (NCBI): domain Eukaryota; kingdom Metazoa; phylum Chordata; class Actinopteri; order Cyprinodontiformes; family Poeciliidae; genus Poecilia; species Poecilia reticulata. The sequence goes on along the minus strand of NC_088830.1, from coordinate 7,307,409 downwards.
AGGTTTGTTTTCTTAGGTACGAGTGCTTTTCACCCACCAGCTGCGTTTCCATTACAAATGTACACAAGATCTTGTAAATATATAAGAAACGCAATTAAAATCAAACGCAAATAAGTTAGTCAAGTACTTAAGAAACATGCCACGCCATCATCCTCCTACCACTTCCTGTCGTCATCTTTGACGTTTCTGCCAGTAGTGACATCCTTCAGTTTTGCGAAATGCAATAATTTTGATTCGGCCGAGAAACCAATTTGTCCTTTATCAAATACCGTGTTTTTTTGGGGGGGGTTTGTTCAAAATTGTCATGTTGTGATTAAGCAAAGTTATTTTCATAACTCCAATTTGCATAACTATGTGTTCAACATAAACGCAGCTAATGTTGCCTCATGATGAACTGCTGACCTGCCGGCGTGTTTCCCACCTCTCGCCAAATGACCACCGCTGTTCGGCACCAGCCCACTGCAAAGATAAACATTATAAACAATGAGCAAACTTCAATGAACAAACTTATTTCCATCTGGTATCTTAAGCCCATTTTCAATTATTGCAGAATATTAAGATTTCAAACTTTCGCTTGACACTTTGATCCATTTAGAATCCAAAGCAAATGAAAAGAATGCCCAGTAGTTGCCGCGTCGCCGACGGCGCACAAACCGATGTACATCAAAACACGGGCTGATACGTCGGCGTCCTGCGGCAGCAGACTTTCCATTAGACCAGAGATAAGACCCAAGGAGGCAGAGTGATTGAACAGGCGGAGGAGAAACGGAGGACAAACAAAATGAGCAGAGATGGGTTGATGAAAATGTTCAAACAGGGCGACTGGAGTCACACAGATGGCCAGACACACACAGAAGGTCAATTATGAAGCTGTGGAGGAGGCAGAGACTGCGTGGAGTCGCTTGTCAAGAACTTGGCTTGTGATGTCGGTGTGAGCATACAGAGTGTGTGCATCTCCGGGTCACTATTAGGCGGTGTTTGTCGTTCCTTGCATGAATTCCTACGTCTGTGTTAACTGCTTTGCATACAAAAATGTGGGCATCGCAAAATAGTTCTGGGGTTTATATAGAAATTCATGACTGGTTGGTCTCACAACGCTGCTTTGGGTGTGTCGCTGAGGGAGAAGGACTTTAACAACGACGATTTTCAGTAACAGGGAGATGGTTTAAAATCAAGTCGCTTGAATTGTAAAAAGCTACTCGAGAGTAAAATATGTTTTCTACAACGTGTCAGTCTGGTTTAGCAAGAAAAGGTACACAGAGAGTAGACGACAGGAAAGCTGTAAAACTTTGCTTTGGCACCCAAACTTTTGGGATCTGATCTTTCAAAGTGGAAGAAAGTGAAAATAATGATAATACGTGTTTATGTCATAGATGTTGGAGAAAAAAATGCATTTACAAACAGAAAAAAGCAGAATACTGGCTGTTGATGCTTTTTTTTTTTTTTTTTGTCACCACTGTATAGCTGAGTTATGAACGTAATTGGCATTCAATGTTTAAAGGGACATTTTCCCGATAAGCATGTTTTACATTTGAAAAATTAGCTCCTAATCAGGCCCTGGTCTGAGTAGCAGTTAGCTTGACTGCTGATCCATCAAGCAAAGGCTAGTTTCAGTAAGATACCAACTCATAACAACCACTGTGAAATAATAAAAAAAAACATTTCCATTTCAAAGTTACTGTATTATCCCCTTTTCAAATCCAGCAGCTCAGAATATTAAGCGTTTTTAAAGTGTAACTCAGCTTTCTGCTTGCAATATTTCCTTTTTATTTCAGTAATAGTACTTGTGGGTGTTAAACAAATTCAACGAAACCTGTACATTTTTCAGAAAACCAAGTGTCTGGAGATACAACGCTTAAAAAAAAAAGCATATTTAAAGTTATTACTAGATAATAAGTCAGTTGAATGTAGAAGCAAACATTTTGCTGTGAGACAGGCGGTCATCGTCCTTCTCTGATCTTTCAAACATCCTCATCTGAAAAAATAAAAAATGCTGTTGGAGTACAAAAACTCAAAGCGGATATGATGTGGAAGAACCACGCGCATGCGGACGCCCGCCATAAACACACGGCCCTTTTCTCCAAATAAACTCACACATACCCACTGAAATAATTCTGCATCCTCACCTACACAGGAACCGTCTGTTCATGCTTCAGACAAACAGGAACACGGCAAATCATTTGGTCCTAGACAAACACACACACACACACACGCACACACGCACGAGAATAAACTCTTATCAACGGAAGACACTATTCCTGACACCACACCTGAATAAGTACTTTAAACACCCAGAGACGCTTTATTTAGACAACCAATCCAGACAACCAATTCCTTTAACCCATCTTTACATTTTTCTGCTTCATGTGAAAAAATCTTGATTTTATTTATCTAAGTGGCACTTTTAGTAGAGTTGAACATCACTTGTGTCTTTTTTTTAGGTTTTATCTCAAGCCTAAAAACGCAGTAACTCCAAGATTCAAATTAAATTTACTAACAAATATTTTGTTTTTTTGTAAGTGTTTGTCCTGTTATAAAGGAAGGAGATTTTTTATTACTTGTGCATTGTTAGCATTTTGCCAGTATTCTAAGGGGCGCTCAATACGGCTTCTTCTATGTTTATTGGCGGTTGGCAAACAGACAAATAAAAACTAAGCTCAAGCAGAACTCGATCCTGTAGAATGAAAATTACCCAAAACCTAGGAGTAAATCCACCAAAGTCTGGCTGAAAACTAAACAAGATTGATGTTGGTTTTCGAGATATTTTTACTTTTCTTTACTTTATGTACGTCTACAGGTGACATTTTGATGAAACATGGGCGGAAATAAGAGATACATGGATGGATAAACTGATGTATTGACACATTGACAGCCCGATGGATGGATTAATTTAGAGGACAGGAAAGATATAAGTGTCTGGAAATATAAATGTTTTTCTGTTTTCTTTTTTCATATCCATCCCGACCTAAGATATTCAAACTTTCTACTTTTTCTGAGTTTTCCAGACTGCGTTGACACGTCATGCTGATTGCTCAGACATGACATTGGGATAACTGGTGCCCCTCCCCATGTGGTGCAGAATAAACCATTGTTGCTTCTATGCAACAAAGAGAGGAAAACCGTTTCAGAAATGTCCGTCCAACACACACAAGCGTGCGGTCTCTAACTGAACCAGGATGATGAAAAACCCGCTCATAAAGTTTGTGAATCACCCCCCCGCTCCATTGTTCCAACGCTGTTTTATCCTGTCCACCAAACCGACAACTATTTACACACTCACTGATACGCAAGTGGAGCTCTCGTCCAACATCCATCATTCTTATCATGTTTCCATTTTTTGTTCATTCCCGTCTGTCTCCCCGGTGCCGTTTTTGTCTTCGCTATTGTCTGCGACAAACCCGTTCCTCTGCCAACTCCCTGCGAGTCGTGTTATCTGTTCGCCGTTTCCTCCTCGGTTCTACGCACCTTCTGCCATCAAAAACAAACGGGGGGGGGTGAACAAAAATGAAAGCCTTTGTACTTCAATGACTTTGCATTTGATGTCAGAACGGAAGCTTTTTCATGACTGTCCAAGCTGTAATTAGGGTTTGCCCATACAAAGAGCCAATGCCCTTGATGGGCCTTGTGTGGATAAACTACAGAAAGAGTCACACTTCGGTGTTGTTTTAGAGTGGTTAAGTACCTGCGCCCCCTGACCAAGGTGTGTTTGAGGTGGTCTCCGTGGCTTATACCTCACACAGCACAGCTGAGTCAACAGCCGTTTCATGAGGCTGTGACGGATCTCTTTGGTGATTAGGCCGCCATGTTTCTCACCGATTTTTGTCTCGCCACGATGGTGTGAAGGATTTTACTGTAACTCCGTTTCCATTAACCATATGGTGTTGGACATGTTGAAATTATGAAAATAAATTTGCTTAATGGAAACAATTTTGAAAAAACTCATCACAAAGATGACTGGGGGACTTAAGTAAAAAGTAAAACGTATCCATCCAAGAAATTACTCAGGTAAGAGTAAAAAAAGTATTTGGTAAAATGTCCACACAAGTAATGGATCAAATTGTTTAATATTTAAAAACTACATAATCAGTTGGGCAAAAGTGTAGAGTGGAAATTTTGGTATTTTAAAGAAAACAAATGACAATAATTTACATAAGTAACAAAAATAAAATCAGGTAAAATAAAGTTTTTCAACATGAAACTTGTGTCTGTGTCTGGTGAATTATTTTTGGCTGAATATGTTCGTTCTTCATTCAGTGGGTAGAGAATCCAGACATTTTACTCAAGTAAGAGTAGAAATACTTCATGATAAAATTACTCAATGAAAGTAAAAAGTATAGCGTAGTAAGACTACTCCTAAAAGTAAAGTTTAAAAAAAAAAAAGTTACGGTGATTTACTGAGAGTTAAAGGTTGAATCTCACCACGTTAATGTAAATTTGACTTGTTTATGCTGTTTGTTTGCCTATTTGAACAGTTTTCTATTGGAATTATGCTGTTGTCTTTTTCTTAGCTTTTGAAGCCATCTTTTTTCACATGTAAAGAGTAAACTTTGATTTATGATGCATACTTTTTGCATTAAAATGAATTTTTTTTACAGTAAATGTGGGTCTAAGAGTTCTATACCTATTTTTCACTCATACTAATGAGAGTGACAACCTCAATAACCAGCAGATTAAATTTGAATGAACATGACAGATTATAGCTACTGGCTCACTAGTAGCTATAATCCATCGCTGCCATGATTTTCAATGACTTCACATAAACAAGCTTATTCACATAGAAACAAGACTTTCTAATATATAGCCAAAGATTTTTTTTTACCCGTTTTCTAATAAAACAGAGAATCTGTAGAGGCAAACTTCAGTTGTCAAGCAGGAGCCAGAAAAACCTCTCTGTTATTTCAGCTACTATTTTTTGACTAGCAAATAAATTCAGTGAAAAATAATGTTTTTTTTTTCTTTTTCTAACTTTCATGCTTCATTCTCTGCTTCTCCAATGAAAAGCGGCAGGTAGCTGGTTTCACAATATAACTGACTAGTACACCGGTGGTAAATTAAACACAGAAATCTGACTGACTTGTCTTTAAACATACCTTAAAAGTAATGGAAGGAAGTGAAGCGTGAAAGTCATAAACCCTTCCCAAGCTGTTGTCAGAAAAAAATTAATCATGTAGAAAATATGAGGCGTGACGAATTCATTCGAACAATCAGATAACGTTCACGATGGAGGCTCTTCACTCCTGCTTTAATGTCTGAGGTGTTTCTCTTTGTACCGTATTGTAACGTTGCCTCTACACGCAATTGTGTGTTCACTCCACGTTTCCAGCGGCAGATGCAGGTTGAACTGTCTGTGGTGTGGGTCATGTGTGCTCGTCTTCGCAAACCTGAACCCATATGTGAACGCAACAAGAAAGATAGAAAAACGCTACAGTTTTCCTTTCAAAAACATCCTGCGAAGGAAACCTGACACAGGTAGTATACGATGTAACCCTCAAGGTGAGCGAGAGTGCACCTGTCCCCTATAAATGACTTGATGGGAGACTGAAACTCTCCAGGCCGCCACCACTATCACCACACAGCAGAAAACCGTACGATAAGGGTGTTGACATGCAAAACTGGTTTTACTTTTACATTGAAGGTAGTTTTTTTTTTTAGAAATGAACAGATAAGAGATGTGAAATCTGTTTTGTTGGTATCTACATTGTACAAGGTACCATTGTTTCTGTCGTTTTATCTGCTTGGACCTAGGCCAAAACTGATCACGAGTAAGCATTTTTTTGTGAAAGATCCGGTAGGTACTCGTGATTTCTGCTTGGACCTAGGCCAAAACTGATCACGAGTAAGCATTTTTTTGTGAAAGATCCGGTAGGTACTCGTGATTTCTGCTTGGACCTAGGCCAACACTGATCACGAGTAAGCATTTTTTTGTGAAAGATCTGGTAGGTACTCGTGATTTCTGCTTGGACCTAGGCCAACACTGATCACGAGTAAGCATTTATTGTGAAAGATCTGGTAGGTACTCGTGATTCTTCACCGTTTTTCTTTCAGTTTTATGTTGGTGGTGTTTGTTTTTTTCCATTACTGGCATTTTTTCAAAGTGTCTTATTTATTGTTGAGTAGTAACTAGCTCTGCGACAGACTGGCGACGTGTCCAGGGTGTACGCTGCCTCTCGCCCGATTTTAGCTGGAGATGGGCACCAGCAACCCTCCCAACCCCACTAAGGGACAAGGGTGTAAAGAAAATGGATAGTAACTAGCTACACTTACTGAGATTCACTTGAGTAACTTTTTGTAGAAAATGTACTTTTATATGCTGTTTTTTAAAATTATTTTACTTGAGTAATTTTATTATGAAATATCGCTAGTCTTCAAGTAAAATTTAGTTAAATTAATGAATTCACTCATTTGTGGCTTACCCTGGCATTGTCATTGCCACACACGTTTAAACCACTGCTTCACTTTTGCTTTAGTTACATCAGAAAAAAAATCAGAGTGTCTTTTCCATAGAAAACTGGTCATTTTCAGGTGGAATCTGTGCAGCAAAAATGTCTGAACAAACCTATATAAACCTGTACGGAGGAACAAAAGCTCCAACGCTCGAAACGGGTCGACAAAGATCTGAACCGGGATGTTTTCATGGAGTGGGAGTTGCAAATAAAGTAGCTCAATCATTAAAAGAAGTAAAAAAAAAAGGTTCTGAAGCACTACTTGAGGTTAAACATTTACTCCCTCACGTTTACACCCCCCACCTGAAGTCTGCAGCCCTACTAGGAAAGCTAGTTCACTTGGTTCAAAGCTTCTTCTGATGCTCGCCGAGACCTAACGCCATCTGTAATGTGTGTTTGTGTCCTTTTTTCTTCTTCCTCTTCTTCTTCTTCTTCTCCACAATGCGTGTCTGTTAGTCCTCAGTCTTTGATGTGTTTAGTATAGGTCTGGTCATGTCTTCCTTTGTCGTTATATCGCTGTGGATCTCTTGCCTGTGACATCTGGACTGGTGTGAAACAGCTGTGTCTGCTTTAGTCCCCCTTAGGATTTATGGCCCATGTACAAACACACTCTCACACACATACATTGACAGTTCCTCATATAACTACTTATTCCTTATCTTTGCACCACATCCAATATCACGCTGCACCCGTTTCTAACCCGTCTTTCACCTTGGTGTTTCTCCTCGGTTTTGGGGGTTTGAGGACACGCTGAGAGATGCCAAGTCTTTGTCGGCGCGTTTGGCGAACAACTGACGTTGCACGTATAAAAGTACACCTCGCCTTTCATGCACGTTTTAAGCCTGCAAGCACATACACGCGGACACTTAGTTTCATACGGTTTGTAGTTTCTCATCCCCATGGCAAGCATTCCTCAGCCTCTGATCTTCCACACTCCTCTTTTCATCCCTCCGTTTCTCTCCTCCTTTTCTTGCTCCTCTCCTCCACTTGTCGTCATCCTCGGGGCAACGGTTCATGTTCAAGAACATTCTAGGTTTGGTCCGTTGAGGGAGGAAAGCTGTGTATCCTTTCATCTTTTGCCCTTTTTTCCCTCTCTGTGGTTCTTTCGTTAGGAAGGGGTTTATTAATTTGCAAGATGATTTATGGGCTGATTTTGGATGCAGGCTAAATCTCGCAAAATGACTGAAGGAGATTATATATATATATACTGCTCAAAAAAATAAAGGGAACACTTAAGTGTTCACTAAAGTGTTTAAGTGTTCCCTTTATTTCTTTGAGCGGTGTATATACACCGCTCAAAAGAATAAAGGGAACATTTGCTTCCTTCTGCTCTCAGATTCCTCTGCAGTTCCATGGATGGAAGTCAGGAACATTGTTTTTCATCTGCTTCACCTACTTATTGGACAATATAAGAAATATATATCACTTAATCGCATGATAAACTCAATAAGCTCAATAATTTCCATTTGCATGATTTATCGTTTTCCTCTTTTCTGTCTTTCTACTGAAAACTGGACGGCAAAAATCTTCAGTCTGGTGCTTTGGTCTCAACTAGGCCCTTTATTGAGGGCATTTTTGTTTGTAGAGACTTCATAAATCATTTTCTTGTTTCTGTTGTTTTATTTATTTTGGATATGTAAGATGTCTTCCAGTTCCAGTGTTAAATGTTCATTAGAATTTAAAGTTTATTTATCTTTGAGAATCTGTTCTTGCATTATTATGTCATTCTTGAAAATGGTCCCAAACAACATTATTATCGTTTATTGCGATAACTTCAGGGATGATTTATCATCCAGTAAAAGTTGTTATCGTGACAGAGACACATTTAACCTGATTAGTAAATCCCTATTGGTTCATCTAAATAAAGGGAGTACAACTTGTAGTGTTGCTGATTTAAATTGAGGAGGTGCTGGTTAAAAATCACTGAGTTTCCTATAGAAAGGTCGTTGAACAAAAACAAGGAACATTCAGATTCTACCAAGAAATCCGAACGTCAAAAATGGAAAGTAGTTGTTATTTTAGAACAACTGCGACACAGACAACATATTGTACCAGTAATTTGTAACAATCTCGTTTTTTTTTTTAATCTGCAACATTCAGTTTAGGGAATGTTATTCTGGGAAATACTAGAATTTGCTCTAGTCGCCTCAGGAAAGTCCTTTGACTCACTTGATTCGGACCAAAAAGACATTTTTCTTTTTTCTCATGTTGTAAGTGAAATAATCTGCCAGTTGGAGCTAATATGTTTTCATCAACATTAAGGAATTACTGATTTAAACAAGCTTCCTGGAGATTAGTTTTATATTAAGTTTGATCTTAATCCAAATGTACGAAGATATTTTGCATTAGAAACTACACAAGAACACTTGATAAGATTTTGTATTTTTGTAGCGTACTTGTCAAAATAAGATCAAGTCATATGTAACAAGTTCTAACGTTTCCCAAAATAACATTCCCTAAACTGAATGTTGCAGATTTAAGAAAAAAAAAAAAGAAATTTGTTACAAATTATTGGTACAATGTGTTTTCTTTGTCGCAGTTGTTGTACAATAACTTCTTCTTTCCATCTTTGACATGAACAATAACACATGAAGGTGGATTGAGGCCTTTTACAAGTGGATCGTTTATTCAAAATTTAGTAGCTTAAAGTGACAAACTAAATGCATTTGTGCAAATATGTCATCAAAGCAGGTGTATCTGGATGTGCCAAACTTCTAGTGTTCCAATTTATGAAGACTTGAGCTTTTTTTTTCCACAGACATGGAGGGAGTTAGGCACTAACTGGAAACTGCTCCTCTCTGTGTGTACGTGCACCACGCTCGTGGTGCTGCGCAAGATTGACTGCGTCTCCCATTATAGCCACAGAGCAGTGATTAGTCTTGTCTGTGAGCTGATTAATATTCTCCAGAGACGCCGGCCGAGGTGAGGGAAATGATTATGGGAGGGACAGATAATGGAAAGATAATGCCCCCATGGATCACACTGTCAGAACGGAGAGAATGTGGGAGGGAGGAGGTGAAAGGGGCAGAGGGAGAGAAATATGCAGGTGTACTGAGCAGAGCATTTCTTCTGAGGAATTTACAAACAGAGGGAGAAATGTGCGCGTGATGTATTTCATCAGATCAGTAAGATTAAATAAGTAGACATACAATAAAGCACTTTTTTTTACTCAAGTTTAGCCAGTTATTGGGTATTCTGGTTTTTTTTTGTGGTTTTTTTCTTTACAGATTTTCCTTCATCATTGAAAGGACAAAAGAAAGACTTGACAGGTTTGCACAGAACCATGACTTCAGAACACCATGGTGTTTCTTAGCACCAAAGGTAAGCCGTTATCAAAACTTTCAGGTTGAATGAGAAGAACGTTGCAAAATCTTGTGACAAACCTTGTGACAAACTGGAAGCGGAACCAGCTTCCAGTTTTAGTTTGTGAGACACATGCCCTCTCTGTTTAGGCCTAAAACATTTATTTTAGCACAGGTTATCTTGAGTTAGCTATAGTTATGCTTCTGTAAGCTAAAGAAGATAAAGACGTAATGAGCACTCTTCCTGTTGAGAACGTTTTAAAAACAGGATCTTGCAGGAAGAGAGAAGAGGACAGGAGGGAGGATGGAGTAAAACTGAGGACGAGGGAGGGTTGATATCATGATTTAGGGGAAGCAAATAATGAAAGACTGAAGAGGTGAAGAGTAATGGGCTCCACACCCTGGAAGTGACCAACAGCGGCATATGTGACAGTTTTCCGCCATTCGGGGTGAACCCAACACACGGGGCACGAACGTTTTTCAACTTTCTTGTTTTGTCGTTATGTGTATGAGCTTGAAATTTCACGTGCATGAATTTAGCCAGTCGCTTGGCCGGAGTAGGGCAAGTGATTGTCGGCTCTTCTTCAGTGGGAAATGAAAGGAGAGACAGAGACGTAGCCTCCCACGTGTCGAGCCCCTAATGCAGAGGGGAGTGAAGTAAGATGTGTCAGAGTGAAATAAATAGCAGGACTCAGAAACCAGTTAGGGAGTTTAATTGCCTTCCTACACAATAATGCTCGATTCTCATTTCCCTTCAGTACCCCATCTCTGTTTTCTCCCATAGAGCTGAATTTCTCTGGTAGAATTTCAAGATGGTCGTTTACCAGGAATTTCCGGTAAGCTTCATATAGCGTCAAACTGATGCATTACGTACATCAGGGCCAAACGTTAGCGGCTGTGTAAAAAGAGGTTACACAGAAATCCACTGCCTCTCTATATTTGGTAAAATAGTAACAAATAAATACATTTGTGTCACATTAATTACACAAAACAGTTACAAGTTGAGGGACAAACGCTACATTCACACTGCAGATCCTAATACTCAATTTGAGGTTTTCGGTGGTTATTCACATTTGACTTTAGAATGCATTTAGCTGCACGGGTTGATTCTTTTTTTGTGTTAACCAATTAAATCTGAGTGCCCAAGCTACAATGCTCCCAAGTGTGAATAAAAGTACATTTCTTATAATGAAACTTATTCATTAGGGCAGGATAAAGTCATATATGTTAAATAGTTTCTAATTTTTATTAAAAATAAAAACAGCTACCTCTGGAGGATCTTAAAACATCAACACTACGGCAAACAACCACAAGCTTTATCTGTGTCGACTGTGTGGGAGACATTTACAAAAGGAAAAGAAGTTGCTTTGTCTCTTTGCAAGAAATGTGAACGATACAGTTCCTGTTTTCTACTGAAACAATAATTCTTTTTTTCTAACTTGAGTTTATATTAAGATTTCCCCTCTGACCTCCGCATGGTTGTTTTTGTGGTGAAGTTTTCAGTGAGTGATAGATGACCTCACCCCTGCCACTGTTTCTTGAAATATGTGCATAGCTGCTTTTTTCTCTCTCTCTACCCAGCTCTTCATAATTGACCTTTTGTTTGTGTCTAGCCATCTGTACGACTGTGGCTCTTCAGTTTGAACGTTTGAGTCTTCTTGGGGGGGGTGAGTGTGTGTGCTGTTCATTGTTTCCTGTCCTTCTACAGCCCTCCCTGATTTTGGTTCCTTTGCTCGGGTAAGAAAAGCGCTGGAATTTGAAACATGCGATTTGAACTTCCTTTGTTTTCCTCTGGTCGCTAAGGTAGCACTTCCTGTCAGTGGAGCTGTGAAACCTGTGTGGCAAAAATCTACTATGACAAAAACAGATGCACATACATTGACATATAAACACATTGTGGTTTAAAGGAACAAGCATCAGATAGCGGTAAAGCAAACATGTAGATACTTCAACGTGAAGTAATAACCATACAAATTTTATTAATCTAAGTGAAGCATTTAAAAACATGCAAATTCAATTTCACTTCAGAAAACAAGATTTTGTGACCAGAGGATAACAGGATACCATATTTATTCAATCAATGTGTTTTCTAACGTCGATCCATTTGAAAACATGGAATCCATGAACGCATCAAAACAATTCAGATTCAAGAATACTTTATTGATCCCAAACTGAAATCAAATGTTATCCACGGTTCTTTAAAGAGTTGCTGTAGATGCCATTGACTGCGGGCAGGAAGGATCTCCTGCAGCGGCCTGCATTACAGCAGGTGTGAAAAGGCCTCTGACTGAAGACACTGTGACGGTCTCATGAAGAGGATGCTCAAGATTGTCCATAGTTTTCTTGATTTTGTATGAAATCCTTATTTTCACCATAATTTCCAGAGATTCCATGGTCATTTCTGGAACAGAACCAGTCTTCTTTGTCGGGTTGTTGAGCCTTTTTAGGTCGCTGCCTCTGATGTTACTGCTCCAAAAGATGATGTCAGAAGATGTTACATTCAACAACAGTTATCAAATATGTAGCACCTTGTTGCAAATCTCGAAGGACCTTACCTTCTTCGAGAAGTACAGTTATTCTGTCCTGTCTTGAGGACAGCTTCACTGTTGCATCTTCAGTCCAGATAAACACAGAGATATGTGTATCCCTCAACCACCTCCAATTCTTCTGGCCTCATGGAAATATGGTTTTATCTAACCTTGTTTGTCTTGAAATCTACAGTCATCTCCTTTAATTTGTTCACACTCAAGATGAAGTGATTGATCTCACTCCATGCCACAAAGCAGTCCACCAGATCTCTCCACTGAGATTCTTGTTAATCTCTGACAAACACAACAACTGCAAAGTCATCTGAGTATTTCTGTAGATGAAAGAAGTTGGACTTGTGCTGGAAGTCTGAAGTGCAGAGAGTGAAAAGGAATGGTGAGAGTACAGATCCCTGTGGTGCTCCAGTGACCGCCTGGTCTGGTTGGACACACAGTTCTTCAGTCTAAGAAATTGTGGTTTGTTAGTGTGGTAGTCATGGATCCAGGTGATTGTTGAGGCCTCCGTCTGCATCTTCTGGAGTTTCCCACACAGCAAATCAGGCTGAACTGTGTTAAATGGACTGGACCAGTCAAAGAACCTGATCCTCACTGTGCTGCCTGCTTCGTCCAGATGGGTTTGTTGAAGCAGATGTCCCATTGACATCATCAACTCCAACTCCACGATGATGAGCAAACTGCAGGGGGTCCCGATATGAGCTCATCTGCTTCCTCAAGTGGGCCACCAGGAGTCTCTTCATGATGTTGGACGTCATGGCAACGGGTCTGTAGTCATTGATGACTGATCAGAGAGAGTTTTCTGCGATACAAGGCAGGACGACTTCCACAACTCTGGGACCTTCTCTTGGATCCAACTAAGGTTGAAGAGGTGCTGCAGACTTAACATGTTCATTTAAGTTCAGAAATATGAACTTCAACCATGATCTAATATCATCAAAGATTCTTTAAACACACTGTGTATACATTTTTTAATATTTCCATAAAAACAATGACAAAAACTTCCAGTTTTTCTGAACAGATGAATGGAATATGACAGTGATTAGATTGCCTTTTATTGATTTTCACTTCTATAAAACCAAACCCAAAGATTCAAAAATGTACCATTGCAATTACTTTATTACATGTTAGGAAAAGAACATTTATTCACAAGTATGTGAAATACAATTTCTTTCCCTCCACTTTATCACAATAAATGATGGAAAATGTATCCCTTTGTCTTATTCCCTCGACACCCTTTCTGTCTCCTTTTTGACAGTCACTGTAGGTTCATGACCCCCGACCCGACCACAATGGGGGGGATTGAAGCGTCGTCCTGCTGTCATTTTGTCGGACTCATCTTTCTCTCTCTCTCTCTGGCCCTGACAGCCTGTGACAGTACGGAGAGGGACACGGCACAACGTCGCATACAGACTCTTGTTCTTTGAGTCTTTGTCGCTGGCTCACAAAAATGGCTTTGTTGGCACGCAAGGAAACTTGCAGCGTGGAGGAGGTTGTGAGAGGTACTCGTCAATGACGGTACCCCGCTGGAAGAGGGCCTGTGCTCCGTCTTTGTTTGGGCCGACCATTGTTGAAACCGTTTTACATTTTGATGAGATAAATTGTGCCTCTGACGTGTCCCGTTCAGGAGAAATGCTTGGTAAAGCACAACGCCACGGATGAATCTTTAAAAAAAGACATTGCATGCTTTTTTTGACTTCAATACCTGAATTCTGCTTGAGCAGCTGCCCCACTGCCTTTCAGGTATGGGTCAAGGTGCATTACTAAAGTCACTGACTCGAGCTCCAAACTCACTGAAGTCCTATTTAAATGTAAATTAATAGATAAGGATGTTTACTGATGCCAGAAAAGATCCAAAAGATCCGTTACTTATGCAGTTGCTTTAACAAAAACTGAAGAAGTTGTTTTTGGGCTCCTGTTTTTTTTCCAAACTGAAATCTGAAAAGTTTTATCAGTGCTCCATTTGATATGTTAATAATCCTTCATGCTGTTATTAGATACTTGTATTGTTATTCTTGCCTCACGCGATGGCTTATTTCTGTGACCTTAGGGCTGACTTGAAGCCAGCTGTCATAAATCATATTTGTAACTTCTGTTTGGAACCAACCACATGCTTTACCCAATTAATGTTTGTTTGTACATGCTTGTGCATTTCCTCGTGTGATAAACGGGTACCCACGGCACACCTCCTCTCCGAGTTTCCACTCACTGCTCTGATCTCATGCGGCTGATATGCATGCACAGTCACACGCTTTAAACGGCGTGTAGACATTCCTATCGGGAAACGTTACGCTGGGATCTGGAAAGCAAAAAGTCACAAATGTGAAGTTATTGGAAATGCGGTGCACACACTGTACTCTGTGTTTGGGTTATTGTCTTCTCTGTTGTTTTTTTTGTTTTTTTTCAGGCTTAAGTTTAAGTCGAGGTGCTGAATCAGCACCAAGCAAGCAGTGGTTTAAAGTAAAGAGAGAAGTCGACCCGCAGTGAAAGTGGAACGCCACACGCAGAGGAAGGGGTGCGACAGGGCAACATGCGTGGCATAATAACCAACGGGCTCGGACAGACGGATTACAGAGTGACACAGAGTGCAGAGGAGAGATCAGGGTGATTAGAGAGAGAGAGAGTGTGTCGAGAGTTTAGGTGGAGCTGACAGTAGAACCAAAGAGTGCATGATGACAAGCTGAGAACGTAAACAACAGATGGTCACAGAAATATTCAAGTAAAGTTTTGGAATTGCTCCGAACCAGGAGACGATGAACGTTAAAATCCTTTTCTGTTCTCAGAATTTCAGATGTGATGTCTTTAAAAAGCCCCTCTTAAGTCAACCTGCCCTTGTGAGAGCGAGAGTTTTCGGTTGACCGTTTGGTTTTTGGAACCTCACGTGAAACTTGCATGATACGTGAATGTTGGATATGGTCAGTGGTGCAGAGAGAGTGGTGCTCTCTGCTGCAGCAGCAACTCCACCGGTGGTATAATGTCATCACGTTCCTAAAATAATGACCAAAAAATTAATAATTGCCAATTTTTTCTTTCCAAAATATGTTTTAGACAAAAAAAAAAAACACTTTTGGTTCAAAATGACTAGGAAGGTGACGATACGCAACAACATCACATCTCCAGGATTAGAAAGAAAGGTACAACCAGAGGTCGCACTAGATGATTTTGTTGTCCGTCATTTTGACTGACAGCATCCAAAAAAAAATAAAAAATCAGTCATATTCTATTTTTACCTGTCAAATTCTAAATGATACTAATATAGCTGGTCAAATGAATTAATCAGATTAATTTGCAGTATTGACCACTACTGGACACTAAAACATAAGGAAGTTTATTAGGCCAAAAAAAAAAAAGTAACATAATGTAATAATTCAAGAAATCCAACATTTATCTTTGGTACATTTTGTAGTTGGAGAATGATGGAGGTTTTTTAATCTACATTTTCATGAGTTCAACACTCATTGGCAAAAGTCAAATAAAATCATCTGAAACAATCAGAAGATGGTTTCCTTTCAATTCATGAAAACATGACTTGTGGGCAGAATCTTTCATGAAATCATATCATTTATTTATTTGTTTACAACGTATTATTTTTGGTTTGCAGTAAAATTAGCTACAGACCAGGTGGAATTTCTTATCTTTTCAGCTTTACCAAGTCATTTGTTTCATCAGTGCATGTGAAGAGTGAAATGTTTGTGAAGTGGGGCGTCAAACTTTGTGTGAAAAACATAAGATGGTTGACCTTAGTTCTACTTCCCAAATGCACCTTTGATGCAATGATGAAATCTGGCAGATTTCTAAGAAATGTGTGAATAAGAATAATTGAATTTTCTTTTCTAAATCACTCTTCTGCAAAAAAAAAAAGAAGAAGAAAAAGTCGCCGTATTCTGAGGATGTACGTATGTTGCAACATGGATGTTGCGTTATGCCACATCCCTCGTGAAACCAGAGTCGAATATAGTTCTGGTCAGTCCTGGCGTTCCGCTTTCAGTGCTACTTTCTTCATCTTTGCATGAGGAAACATGCAGAGCAGCATGAGGAGAGGAGTCTGACTGGAAAAGGGGAATGCAGGAAGAGAGAGAGAGGAAATTAGATTTTAAAGCTTTGTGAAAAAGCACACAAGAAGCATGAACTTCTTGTTTCACTTCTGTGTATCTAAAATGGAAATCTGGAAGCAAACGAACGCCTGGTTACTGTAACCACAACTCCCAAAACAAATAACGTGACTCTAAAAATAAAAATGTGATTCCTCTGATTTATTGCCTGCTCCTCATTTCCAACTTTTTCCCATGAGAAGACTTTAAAAAATTAAAAATTTAAAAATCAACTGATTTCAAATCAATTATGGGTCAATCTAAATGTGTCCAAAACCTCAGACTATTTTTTATTTTTTTTGCTAGAAAGAAGATTAAAGTTTTTATCATGGACTACATAACGGCTTCTAGATTTAAACAACATTTACTCATACCTTGAATAATTGGTAACACTTTATTTGAAGGGGGGTGAATAAGACTGTCATGACACTTTCATAAACATGACATAACACCTTTCATGAACATAAATAAGCCTTCATGAATATTCATGACTGTTGTCATAAAGCGTCATTCAGTAAATTATGACACTTTTAATACAAAAGTTGACATTATTAAAAATGTCTATGACAACTTGACATTAACCAATAAATCATCACTGATATAAATTTGTTATAAAATTATTACTGATTGCACTTTAAAAATTAATTAACTTTATGTTATTAAAGGTAAAGTTTAAACAGTAATGATTTCTTGGTTAATGTCAAGCTGTCATAACAAAGACATTTTGAATAATGTCAACTTTGTATTAAAAGTGTCATAATTTACCGAATGACGCTTCATGACAACAGTCATAAATATTCATGAAGACTTATTCATGTTCATGACATGTTATGTCATGTTTATGAAAGTGTCATGACAGTCTTATTCACCCCCCTTCAAATAAAGTGTTACCAAATAATTTTTAAATTAACTACGGTAATGTTGTCTGTATGTTACAGTACTTTTAGTTGTACATTGAAATCTGTTACAAATGATAAATCATAAATGTTGTTCATTTTGCTGACTACAGAAGAAAATCTGCCTCTTTGGTTGAATCGGATGTATTCACAATGACTGATATACATTATCTCCTTTATGAAGCAACTCAAATTCACTAACTCCTGATGTCGGTACTGCACAGACACTGTTGGGACACGGTGGTGACATGAAGGGCGACAGATAACCGCTGTTGATGATTTTCTCCCATGAGCGTAAACATGACTCGAATTCCTATCAAGATCATAACAGGAAGCGGCGCAGAAGGATGTGCAGAAATATTGAATGCTGAGCTATTGTGCAACACAGTCTTGCTCCATGTTTGTCATCACTTGACTGACAACCCGAGCTCTTTGTTTTCAAAGCTTTTGTACTTATTTGGAGAAATTAGGGGAGAATTTTGTTTTGATTTTTGAGCATTTTTGGAAAGTGAGATCATTTGGATAGAGCCCTGACTGTCTCACACAATGGATTATTGAACAATTTGGACTGAGGCTCTGGCTGGAATTTTCCTGGTGGCTCATTAGTCATATGAACTGATTCACAGAAATTAATTACGAAAACTTGACTTTCTAACTCTAATCTTAACTGTGCAGAAATGAAACTCAACATGTAAAACCTACACCGTCATTCAAAGCTTTACACACACACACACACACACATATATATATATATATATATATATATATATATATATATATATATATATATATATATATATATATATATATATATATATATATATATATATATATATGCAGGGTTGTCTGGAAGATTGGAAGATTCTTGGGTGTACATGGAGGAGACTGAAACAGAATTCTTGAGTACAACATTAAGTCAACAGGAGACAGAAGTAAGTACAGCCAATGGGACCGGACCCAAACACCTCTCCTGGTGGATAAATACCTGGTTGCATGAGTGTTTGTAGCCAAATTACAGGTTGGGTGTGGGATGTTTCTATAGAACTACTAAACTGTTTCAATAGAAGTGTTGTTGTCACTAGGTAGTTGCATGACAGCCGGACCAACGCAAAGAGAGCTGCTTTTTCTGCCTCGACATGCCAACATTGGTTTCCGTTTATCAGTTAGATGAATAGCTAATTGAAAATTACGTATCAACAAGCAAACCAACTTGGCAACGCAATTAAATTAGATATCATCAAAGCAAAATCTCAAAGAACTCTCTTCAGCACTGGAAAGCAACGCCAAGGCTAACTCTGCTTTCACTTCTGCTTTGAGAGTTGCTTTTGTTTGAGAGACGTGCTAATGGCATGTCTAAGAAGAGCTTAGGTTGGACCTTTTTTTTTTCCTTGTAAGACTAGCTGACTCGTCTTTATGTGGAAAAATCACCGGTTCAGCAAGTTGACTGCAGATGTTTTATTGCCGTTAATTGTTCCAAAATATTTTTGAAACAATGAATAATGGAGAAAACTTGGCAGCAGATCGTAGTACATTCCCTTTTATTAGATTTATTTTTGTTTTCTTACTCTATTTTGCGCCAAAATGACAGAACAGAATGATGCTCCGCGCGCTCTGTTGGGGTTTATCATAGTTCAAGTTGCCAGTGTGTCGATTCTTTACATCATAGCTAAACATTAATTGAGAATAATATTCTCATTAATGCATTGACCTGTGACTCACAATAAGCACTTGAACTCTTGAATAACATTTTGAACAACTGTTTACCAGCTGAATTGATCGATATACATACTCACTAACATCTTAACGTCACTTTTGGAGTTATCTTTAACTTAAAAACTCAAATCTGGATTGTGGATTGTAACAGGATTAAACCGTTTTGAGTTGTTAATGGCCAACTAGAACTGTTCTGTCTGCTTTTTGTGATCTTGGTCTTGAGTGTGAATTAATGTTTCAGAGAAACACCTTCAAGGTTCTCCACAGAGCCAAAGCTTTGGTTCTCACAAGCTGATCGTAGAAGCAACAATCAAACTTCTTTAGTTTGTTTTTTAGGTTGGTTTAAGTCAACAAGGCCGTCATATTGATGAAGATTTACTAGTTCCACTGGCAGATTATTTCACCTCGAACACAGGAAAAATGTCTGTTAGGTGAAGTAATCTGCTAGTGGAACCAGCACTTTCTAAAGTCAATATTAAGGAATTTACTTGAAACAAGTTCTTTTGTCATGCTGAAAAGTTAAGCTAGTTTTTGTCTTATTTCAGTTGTAGATATTTGATCTAGAAACTAGGCCAAGAATACTTGGTAACATTTGGTGATTGTTTTGTTGCGATCTTCATGTGTTCAAACTGTCGATGTAAGCACTTCCTAAAAATACCACCTCACATTTGATAATTGATAATGGTCCGCACCTTGAAGCATAAAAAAAATATATATATATACTTTATATCCCAACGCCAGAACACGATCATCCTCCAGTGGAGGGTTAGGGTTTGAGCCCAACCTGTCCTATTTTTAGCTTTACTTACTTCATTCATATAAAATGCAGTTCCACACCTGGAGTGGGAAGATTCTCCACTTAGTTCAAAGTAGTACTGAGGTTTGTGAAAAGAAAGAGAGCAGTTATGATTGTGATCTGTGACTCAATCAAAATCTACAGCAATGATTAGAGTGTTTGGCCTCATATTTGTAGATACATGTTCATCATAATGGAAAACGCTCACATGGATGTTCATGCGAGCGCTCTAACACATAGTGAACCCAGGACAAACGGTGGGTGGGGGGTCTGAGACACGTGGAGCCACAACACCCCCACAGCAAATGGCACAGAGACCAAACTACCAGTCCAGCCCATACAAACCCACCGTCACCACATGACAACACTATTGTGGCCGAGGCGGAGTGTGTTTGTGTGTGTGTGGGCGTTCACTCGGGCGGGGCCGGTCATCTGGGTTTCCTCCAGAGAGCGAAACAAATGGTTTTAGGGAGATTCACTTCCCCATCGGGACAGACGGATAATATTGACAAAGTCTGTCACAATAAGAAGCAGACCGAGCCAGAAATGTGCAAACTGCTGGGCAGAGAATGGAAATCTCTCGGCACACTAAATCTAATTTCGGCTAGTGTGATTTTTTTCATTATTTTTTTTCTGTTTTTTTTAATCAACTAAACAAATTCAACTTGAAATGCACCATTCAGACACACATCATGGACAAACTCCCATCCTGATCACTGTTTTTACAAATTCTTTATCTCTTCTGATACCTGGACTCCTCAAACAATAAATCTACTTCATATGTTTGTTTGTTTATTTTTTAATCATTTTTGTTGAATTTCATGGGTCGAATAAGTGCTGGTTAATCCTTAAGGATTTATTGGTTCTTTAAAGCTCCATAACGCCCCACAAATGGGATTTGGGGATTTTCTTTAAAACCTCAGGGAACGCAGAATGCCAGAAGGATGAAACTAGCATAATATCTTTTAGCTTTTCCAGTGAAGCAATTTATTAACTTACTGTTCTTAACTTTGTTTTTATTCAACAGAGTGCTTTGACCTTTACCGGGCTTATGTGGACAGCTTTGGACCAACCTCAAGGGAATGAATCAAATTTGTTTAAAAGAGAGCTGAGTAGTCAGAAGCCAGTATCTTTCTGGAAAGTAGCAGAAGTGATAAAACCAGGGGAACTTTTCTTTTTTCTTTAAGTGAATTGCAGTCAGTTGACTTCATGTTTTCGTGTTGACAGTGTTGCTAAATCAAGACTTGACCAACAGGCCTAAACAGTGGACACTATCTCCATCCATCCATCCATCCATCCATCCATCCATCCATCCATCCATCCATCCATCCATCCATCCATCCATCCATCCATCCATCCATCCATCCATCCATCCATCCATCCATCCATCCATCCATCCATCCATCCATCCATCCATCACTGGTTAATGGTTTTGTTATGGCGATACAGCTGTTCAGCCCCAGTCCCTCCAGTTCCCATGACATTTTTAATTCTGCGTTGGACTGACCTTCACCTACTTCTTAAAACTTGGTCTAACAAAACGCTCCTCGTGGCTCAGTGGGAGTTTGGCTGATATAAAACAGACGGCTCACCAACAATATATTGTGAGTTTAATCAGTTACTATGATACTAATCATTTAAGAACCCCTTGACTGGGACATCCCCAGTACAAACTGGAAAAAAACCCCCAAAAAACATGAGTCTGTGCTTAATGGCCTACGCGACATATTAATACCTTTAACAATACAATTTTTGGGAAAACGATCCCAGGGTGAATGTCAGCTGCAGGAGCTCTTGTGAGTGGAATTTGCCTGGTTTTCCTGTCCATGTGTTTTCCTCTCACACTCCAAAAATATGCATGCTGTTAACTGGCTTCCTGTGAGTCTATTTTGATGCCTTCGACCCTGAACAAGACAAAGCAGGGTACATTTGTTATAATTTTTCTTTTTGGGGGGGAGAAATGTCTATTCATTCATTTGCTTTACTGTATTGCTGTGAACTAGCTAAGAGGTGGCTTACACTCTGGACAGATCGCAAGTCCATCATGCATCAACTCACACTTACGCCAGACTAACGCTCGGTTCACACGGCAAGATTTTAAAATTCTCAACCAGCTGTCAAAACCTGAGAGACCAACCCCACACTCTGATAAAATAATAGATTAGGTCCTATAGTGTGTGGTGACCAGCCACACATGAACCCATTTCCCTCATCAACATTCAAAATCTCAAGACAGTGAAATCTCACAAAACCTCTTCAGACAAACATGAGTAAACAAACAGTTTGTGCACTATGTATCTTTTTTTCTTCTGATGAACAAAGATGTCGCCAACATCATCCAGGATTCTGGTTTGCCATTGCACTCGTTTTGTCTTCTATGTATTTTGAATTCCCGTCGCCTCGTTTTCTGATTGTCGATCAAAAAGCTCAACCAAACAAGAACAGAACAGGCTGCACTCTTGTTTGTCTCCAAAATGAGTCTGTGCCTAATGGCCTATGAGACATACAAATACCTTTAACAGTATGATTTTTGGGAAAAAGATCCTAGGGTGAAGCCCTTGTGAGGCCGGGAGCAACACACACCCAGCTATATCAAGCCAACATTATCCAATATCTTTAATACCCTTCATTTTTTTAGATCAGAGTGGTCTTGAAGTCCTTCGGAGCAGACCGGGTCACTCTTAGTACCCACCACACACAACAGGAATATCTAATCGGTGCATCCTTAAGTTTGTTGGACGGAAGAAATCACTAAAAATCATCATCATAAAAATCTTGCCATGTGAACCAGGCATAAAAGACACAAGTTACCCCAACAAGCATTTATTCAAGCTTTTATTCAAACAAAGGGAGAACCATGGAGTCTTCACACAGAAAGGCCCAAGCCAACATTAAAAGTCCTGGTAATTTTTGCTAACAACTGCTTGTCCTTACAGGTGAAATATCTGTGTTAGGTGAGAAGTTGAATGCGTGTACAGACACCGCAAAACTCTGTTTATCTCAAGAACCTTATGTAATCGCTCCCCACTATCATAGGGTTGACTTCACAAAAAAAAGTATGAACGCAAACACATAGTGGTGAGCAAGAAAGTTGTGTTCCCCCATGTTGGCCTCTGTGCACATAACCATCCGTATGTTGATCGGCTAAAGCTGTGCCAAGCTGCTGTGACCTCTCCGAAAAGCGTGTGTACTCGTCTTCTCAGGCGAGTGTAAAATGTACGAGGACCCGCCGAGCTGTTGACACAAAACACCATGGTGTGACCCCGGAGGATGCCACCAACCCTGAGTGGCTGCCAGCTACCAGCTCATTAAGCTACCGGCGTGGGGGGACGTCGTGCCAAAAGACACTCTCTCCATTTGGTTCACAACACCGTGAACACAATCACACACACTTGTCAGAGGAACACCACAGGGGTGGCAGGCGGCCATGTTCGCATGCCCACCATGTGCATG
Source organism: Poecilia reticulata (assembly GCF_904066995.2). Taxonomy (NCBI): domain Eukaryota; kingdom Metazoa; phylum Chordata; class Actinopteri; order Cyprinodontiformes; family Poeciliidae; genus Poecilia; species Poecilia reticulata. Next base: position 7,284,175 of record NC_088830.1, on the reverse strand, counting down.
TGCAACCACTCTCGTAAACCATCATAATGCATTGGGAACAGAACGTTTGTGTGGCCTCTGTGACCTGGCTGAACTTTGGCTCACCCTCATTGGTTCATCAGACCACAAAACCTCACACCTACTCTACAGACAACCAGACCAGATCGGGGGCTGGGTTATGATTTATTGGAGGAGAGGCCTATAAGGAAGAGAAATCTGTAAGAAGCTGCAAAGATGCACAAGAAATTGTGTTACAAAAAGAAATACAGCAAATAAAATCACAAGGAGATAGCAGTTTTGTTACATTAGCTTTTCAACAAGGCAAGATGTTCTTCGAACTGTCCTGAGTACAGGAGTCTTATCAGCTGAAGTTGTCCGATTTTTTTTCTTTCTCAGGCCACAAAGGAGCATCTCAAGGTGTGAAAGGGCCACACAATCACACTCTTAGCACAACATTGGCCTTATTTTCATTCCTTAAATAACATTGTACTCTGCCAGGTAAATGTCTGGGGATGAGATGAGAACACGTTTCCCTTGTAGGCAGGATAACTTAATATGTGTGTGCTTCTTTTGCATGTTTTGACATCGACTGGGCTGATGACAGGATCTCTGGGTCTGTGGCACAGAAAATGGTTTCCTGTCATGAATTCTGTTGATCTCTGTGAAAGCTTTTTGTTTAACCGTGCTTCTCCTTGAGAGTTTTATGAATTGTACTTATTCGTTTATTTTAGATTTTGAAGCAGTAGAGAGAGACCTTCCTTCATTGGACGTTGTTCAAGAAGACATGCAGTAAATGGCGCAGGGGCGTAACCTGAACCTTGAGTCAAGAACAGTAACCTCTACACATGATGCAGGGCCTGCTGAACCACTAAGCCAGTTGGCACCCATTCATTTGTTTAGTTATTACTTTATGTATTTTGTCTTCCTGTACAATGCTTTTTGATCATGTGAAACATGGATTATATTTACATTTCTTTGTCCCACTAATCTGAGATCCTCAGTCTTTAATCCTTCATGTTTTAGTCAGTCCTTGCTGGATTCATCTGCTGCACATCATCCAGGTGTTGTTGTTTTTTATTCCTTGAGGGATTTTAGGTGCAGGTTCCACATTTTTTATTTTGACATTAAAGTTTTCCACTTTAATATCTCATGCCTGCGTTCATCCATCTATACATTATCTTCCACCAGAACTTTCTACTCCTCAGTGAGGACATGTCTGGGTCAAGGACACATCCTAACCAGATGCCCAAGTCAGCTGGTTCCTCTCAATGCAAATGGCGTATCAATCTTTTTATCAATCTTCTGTTGTTTCCCTCCTTGTTTGCAAACTTGGGGCAGGACTTGTCATCAAACTGGAGAAGGCACTTTACCCTTTTCCAGCTCAAGACCTTAGTCGATTTGGAGGTGTTTATTTAGGTCCTGACCTCTTCACATTTGGCTGCGGATGACTGTAGATCACAAGCTGATGAAGCTGACAAAACACTATGATCTGTAAAAGGTAGAGACACAATCCTGAGCCCTCCAGAATGAATCCCTCTACACCTCGACTGTGCACAGAAATTCTGTCCCTACAGATTATTAACAGCTTCCATGGCAGGGTCCAAGTCTCGCCATAACATGCATGCCTGACTTACAGCCTGCAAAGCAAACCAAACTCTGAAACTAGTCATACACAGGAACCTAAAGGCACGTATCAAGGGGCTTGGTCACCGCTTGGTCACCCGTACTCCAGAATCACCTCTCACCGAATTTCCAGGGGGACAAAGTCAAACATCTTCTCCAAGTCCGCAAAACACATTTAAACTGGTTGGGCAAACTCCCATGCACCTCCAGGACCCTGCATCCTACTGGTAGTGTTTACATGTTAGTCTCTATATGTGCTAGTGATAGCCCTGATGCTAACATTTGCCTTGCAGCTAAAATAAGCATTTTAGCTTATTTTTGATATGTTATCTACATTTAGCATTGTAAATGGAGTAAGTCAATGTAGACCCACATGCTAGTAATGCCCCAGATAATTTAAGATAACCTTATAATTTTAGCTCATTTTAGTTTACACACTAATGCATACTGAGTTGAGTAAGTCACTGGTAGTCCAACATGCTAGTGATGCCCCACATGCTACTGACATAATTAAAGCAAACCTTAGCATTTTTTGCTCATTTTCAGCATTAGATCACCTGATGTGGGTTCGACCAATACAGACATGTTAGTAGACCCCTTTCTTCAGAAAATTTCTAGTTTAAAAATATTTTTTAAGAGCAGAACAGGCTAGTAAAACTAGGTCATGTGAGAAACGCTTAACTATTGCTTCTAAAATAATCCCCCCACCCCCCTCCATCTTTTCTAGTTGTGTGTGGATTTGGTCTTTCTCATCATTCCTGCCATGGTCCCTCTCAGGACTCTTAGTATGCTCTCACCCTTTCTGCCATTCATCACGTCATTCCTGAGCCGACAGCCTCCCTCCCTTGTCCTTCTTTCAAACATTCGATACTCCTCTGTTGACATGTCTGTCCATGAGTACCTATAGCAACCAGAAACTCTGCTGACCGCTGCTTTGCTTCGTGTGACGGTGCTACATGACTTGCAGTCATAGAGCAAAGATTAGCAGGTGATTCTAATGTGCAACGCGCAGCTTAACACGCACACACAAAGTGCATGGTGATGTGCATGGCTTTTCTTCAGCTGCCCAAACACCCACCAAAGATATCACTGCAATTTTTTCTTGATCCTTTTTTTATTATTATTTTTTATGAAAAATAACATTCATTACAGTACAACCAAATATTACATGTCTGTGGCAATAATTACACTTGAGAACCAAACGACTTCATATCCTCCTCTTCAATAAGTTAAGAAATACTTTTTTTTCTCTTTCACCAGGAAATCATTTTCTTAAAAGCTTTTTTTTTCTTACAATGTAGCATTTATCTATATAACTGATTCACAACAGCCTCTAAAAGCCATGTCTTTAAGACTTGTGGATATCTATAGCATTTAGTTAAAGCAGGCATTTAGTTGTTGTTTTGTTTATTTTATTAGACAGCAGTAATAATTGAGCAGGTTACTGATATTTTCCTGTACAATTAGCTACAGAACATAGTAGACTCTAAAGTCGGTGTAGTATGATCAGTGGGTTACTACTCCAGTGTTACATTATGTTAGACTCAAACATTTCAGGATAACAGTATTTTTTTGGCACTGAGGCCATGGCTGTAGGCTACAGTTTCCAGTCTTCCCAGTGTAGAAATCCAGTTCTCCTGGTCAGTTTGCTTTTTTCTTTTTATTTCAAACTCCACGTTTAGCCCCAAATCAGCAATTCAGTATCCATCTTGGCTAAATTAAGCAACTTGTTGAAAGTAGCCAGTCAATGGCTGCCTCTTGTCCTGCGTTCCTGAAGCGCTGTACAGATAAATCCTCATTTAGTTCATCCATTTGTGCTTTTCAGATGACACAAGTTGAGGTCCAGTGTTTAGTGTGTCAAAGCCTCTCTAATTTGAGGAGTTCACGAGATTGCACTTGTTAAATCCAGACTAACGGATACTTCGTAGCATCTCCAGAGCTGGAAAGGTGACTTTCTGCCAAGCCGAGTACGTAAAAGAAGCTGGTCTGAACGTCCCGGCTCCAGGAAACGCATCGTTTGTCTCCACAATCTTTGATTCTGCAGAGCCGCTTCCTGTTGGAGAAAGAAAAGAGCAAAACTTCAAACATGCTATTTTAAAAAAAAAGGTCCAACTTTTGATTTAATTCAGATTTATAATTGGGAACTATAACTACCAGCATTCAGAATGTGTTCCCCGTCCTTCTTATTCATCATTTATTAGCATCTTATATAGCGCAGCTAGCGCTACTAAAACAGAAGTCTCTGTGATTTCTAGACAATGTAGACCCTTCCCTTAATTATGTGATTTTCAAAATGCCATCAACATTTTGTATACAGAAAACGTCGGCTCTCTGCTTACGTAACCGAGGGTTTCAGAGCAAAACAAACTTTACTGAACAAAACGTTCTCCTTCATGCCTGTAGGTTTCTCTGTGTCCTCACCTTCATCTCTACATGATCATAGCCCTCATAGCAGCTTTGCTGATGCGTTTGCGGTGTTTCCTTTTTCTACGGCGAGGAGAAGCGGGTCGGAACGGTACCTGACGAGCTGCCGTCGACGCCGGTACCACAGTGGACAACGCTGTAGGAGAAAACGCACAAAACAAGAAGAGACAAGATTAGGCCAATTGGGATAGTAATCGAAGAGGGTTGGTTGGTTGGTTTGGTTCATGTTGAACCATTTTTATGTTGACTTGGCCTTGTGTTAATGCTGCTAAAAAGAATCCAAAAAATCTTTTTTTTTTCTACTTTAATGTTAAGAGTCCATATGATTTTTATTTAAAATGTTTTGGGATTTTAAAGTGGCTCCCAGAGGCCATGGGAAGAGAAATGCACCCAATCACACAGACGCAGCAAAAAGGATTTTAGACCAGACTCACTATCTGTACATTTTTATGACGTTCGCGTCCTCTGTGTCGCACAGTAACCTGCTCGGCAGGGAACGGTGTTCATACTGAATTGTTTCAAATGCAACACCAAGCTGGTAAGGTCAACCGTCGTCGCCGGCTTGTGGATGAAATGGTGCAGAATACGGAAGAGCATCTGATGCAAGATGTTACAAAATATAGAAAGTTGTAGGATGCATGAGAGAGAGAATAATGCGGAAGGAAAAAGCTCAGACACTGAGCAAGGTTGAAGCTTGAGACATGGCAGCTGAAATTTTGGCAAATGAAGGAATTTGTCATGACAAGTTTCTACTCCTGACTATGAAATCTCAATGGTTCGCAGACAGTGCAGGGGAAACCACATGCCTCACAGGTATGCACCCTATGCCTGACTTTGTGAGAGCCACATTAGTTTTTAATGTGATATTTTTTATCCCCACTGAGAAAAGGGACTCAAATTAAGGGCTAATGTTTTCCAAAATCTTTCTTGTGAAATTATTTGCATAAAAAAAGGGTGTATTTATTTTAAGGCTTTTTAAGAGGTTAACAGACTGAATTTATTTAGGGATTTTTCCAGTCGCATCGATCAAGCAAAGCACGACACCGGAGCCACTTTCACCCATTCGCACACACACACACGCATGCACACACGCACACACAGGAAAACACCGATAAATAGAGCAGTAAGCCTCTTGAGTTAAGTGAATTGCCCAAGGGCACATCAACATCTGACAGGAGAAAAACTGGAACCAAACCCACAACTTTCAGATCACAAGACGACTGCACTTCCCTCTGAGTCACAGTCGCCCACCTGCTTTTACCAAGTGGGTCGATAAAGATGCAGGGTGGTGTAATCGGGCAACCATAAGCACAGAAACACACATTTGTGGCAGGTTTTTAGTTAAAGAGAGCAGTAGCTAGCACAAACCTGAACGACAGGTTGGTTTAAGGGAAGCGACAGGAAGGATAAACACTGGGTTTGGAATTTGACCAACTGTGCCCCGAAGGGACCTGAACTTGGTTCATCAGAGACTGCTGCTACGCGAACGTATGAGCTCACGTTTCGACTGCAGAACACAGAGCAAGTGAGGACAAATAGTTGGACACGTAGGTGTGCTGCTGTTTATTTTGGCATGTACAGATTGCTATATCCTTCCAGATAAACAAACTTACTCACTCACGAGTTACAAACTAAGATTGTAATCTTTGTTCTTCACATGGACAATGGCTGTGGAGAATAGGGGCAGATAATCTTCAGTATTTTTTACCGTTATGCCAGGCGACCTGATTGGGCAACAGTGGTTGGAGTCATCATGTTCCTTTGGTGCTCAGACTTTTAGCTTCAGCTACTTTCTGTTTTGGTCATTTCTTATTTGTTTTCTTATATCTTGCCATTCTAGTTTATTTCTTGTGTTAGTTCCGTGTATTTTGCATTTGTTTCATTGGATTAGCCCAGCCTGCCGTTCGGCTCACCATCCCAACAGTTCAGTTCTTCCTAATTTGCCTCTACCTGCTCCTTCCCCCAGCTGGATCTATTCTGGTTCCTTTAGTCTGAATGCTTAGAGATCGACAAATATTACAGGACCCTGTTTATTTTGCACATCATCAAAGGCAAAAATGAATGAAAAAGTAGTTAAATACTAAACCAAAATCACTTATTGGCTTTGAACTAGTAATTGTCTTAATAAATTTAATATATTTAAGTTATTAAATGCGGCCATACATTGATACACATTCCCTAATCTGAATTCATCTGCTTACATTGGACAATACTTGTATGATACGTTTTTTAAAAACCGTGAGAGTAATAAATGTGCATTTAATGCATGGTTGTAATACATTGTAATATAAACTGGTCAAAATACTATTTTTGCATTATTATAACTATTTTTGGGAATTTTGTGTCAAATCCAAGCTGTACTCACGTATACAACTAAGTATATCTTAACTCTGGAAGATCATAGAAAAACCTAAAAAAAAAAGAAAAAATTCTACTTTATATGAGTTTGTAGGAGTATCTGCAATAAAAATATATTTTAATATTTTTTTGTAAGGTTTTATAAAAATCTAATAAATATAATATATTTTGCATTTTGTACAAGTTTACATATGTTCTGTAGACATTGTATGATCACTCCAATGTTTTCCAGTAACATTTCAGGACTGAACAGCCGGGTTGAGTCTCTACGTTTGAGTAAAACAAACTGAAGATAAATTTGTAAATTTGTTTGTGTGTGAAATACAGATGTAATATCTCAACACTAAGTCTTACAGCTGGTAATGTGACGCAGCATTCAAACTGTTATAATCCAACAGATGTACTTTGTCTCAGAAATGTAAGAATTACCTGATTTAAATGTCGTTGGTTTTGGTCTTTGGTGAGGATGCAGCAGAGGGTCTTTGTCTGGCTCACTCTGTACCATCTCCAGTAGCTTCTTCCGTCTCTCCTCCTCTGTTAAATGGTCTGCCCCCCCACTTGATTTAGAGTCATTTTTCTTCTCCTGATTGGCTGCCTCTGCCCGACCTGAGTCACCGCTAACTACGTAATCGCTTTCTTCCCTCTCGGTCCCGTCTTTTGGACCGTCTCCTTTGCTCTTCACCTGTTTGTGACGAGTGACCTCTCCATTTATTTGGCTCGTCACCGAGTCTTTTTGATTTGCAGTTGTGAAAGAAGCGGGATTTTGTCCCGTCGTGGGCGCCGGGGTTATGCTGACGGGCGGGGAAGCGCTGTCTGACTGGGGAGCGTGAAGCAGATACTGCGTCCTCCTCTCCTGGTCCTCATCTCCTCTGGGGTTGTTTTGTTGCGAGAGGTGAGGGTGTTGATGATGATGAGGATGATGATGCTCCTGCCTCTGCTGGTGCTTTAACAGCTCCTGCTGTCGCTGTTCATGGTCGGGACGGCGCGCCTCCCCGCCGGTCTCCTCACGGCTCCTGTCAAAGCCGCTCCCGTGTCCGACTTGCTGCGGACTTTCCATAACGGTGTGCTCTGCCCTCGCCTCAGACGGCCAGGTCCCGACTGAGCCGAGAAACCCGGCCGTCCTGAGTTGGGTCTGCACGTATGTGGGGGCTTGATGCACTCGGGGCTGCGTCCAGTGCACCAGCTGAGTGTAGCTGCCCTGCTGCCACTGCCTTGCCAACGGATCTTGTTTGTGCGGAAGATGGTGGTGCTGGTTGTGCTTGAGGTCGTCGTGGCGGTGGAGGTCCGCCTTGGAGGTGGGAGTCTTTGGTGGAAGCGGGTGGGGGTTGTGGGGTGGGAAAAGAGGAAGGGAGGATGCAGGGTGTCTTTGCGGGGGAGGTGGAAGAGGGTTTGGTTCAGAGGTGAAGACAGTCGATGAAGAAGACGACGACGACGATGTGGAGAGTGGGGGCGCCTGCAGCCGGCAGCTCACGTGATCTACTACTGAGATGATGGCGTCTTCATTGAAACGTCTCTGGTTCCTGTACACAATCTTTGTTACCTGAGAAAGACAGATGAACGACCAAATAAGAAAACTGTTTGTGTTCGATAAAGGCATGATGGTGCATCCATTAGAAATTGTAAACTTTCAGCTTTCTAAACCTGTTGCATACATATACCCACCAACCCTTTGAGTAGATCAATCAGTTCAATTGATGGTTGACATGAAGAATTATCAATCACAAATGAGCAACTGAATATATTTAGGCAGCTGTTTGTGGTGAAGACAGTTTGCCAATGTCCAAAACATGCACCAAAATAGGGATAAAATGTGATTTAACCAACTTTCTTGTGAGGATGGATGGTCTGAGAATTGAACATGAAGACATTGTATCCACTCTACACATCCAGGTCACTGGGGTGTGATGGATTTTTTTCTTTGCATCCCTTAGACCAGAAGTGCCCAAAGTCGGCATCCTGCATGTTTTAGTTCTCTCCCTAGTAGTAACAAGCTAGTCAATGTTCCTCTTAGGCCTTCAAACGAGCCATCACTTGATCCAGGTGTGTTAAACCAAGGAGAGACCTAAAACATGCAGGACGCCGGCCCTCCAGGACCGACTTTGGGCACGCCTGCCTCAGACCTCTTGAGACTAAGTGGGCCTTGTTTAAATGCCACAGCCTACAAGATGATTGCTGCTGACCATTATCTATCCCTTTATGACCTTTATTTACCCCTCTGATGGCAACTTTCAGTATGCCGCAAAACTTGAATCTTCTCACATCAGTTTGTTGTGCATGACTGTTGGGCTAAATGTTTGTTTGTTACTCCAGCAGCCTCCACAGTCAGCCTCAACACTGCTGCAATAATGGATATGATGAAAAGGGAGATTCACATCACAATAACAGCAACTGCATGATACTATGACAACCACACGGACCAAAAACTAAGGAATGTGTCCGACGCCTTTTTTTATTAAAAAATAAATTGATAAATTGGCTGGTGAGTGTAACAATCCATATTTAATGTTGTCGATTTCCTAGTATTGACATCTGATTCCATAGTTTTAAGCAGCTGCCTGTCAGGACCTGTTTGCTAATCATGTTCACAGAGTGAAGCTGAGATTCCTGTTTGTAAAAATTCCCGTCTGTAAATTGAACCAAACGGTCTATGCAAACTATCATTAATCATTCAAACAATATAATAAAAATACCACATAGCTTTCATCAGCTTTCTATTATCTACCCATTAATCTGGCTTCCATTATAGCATGTCGATACAGAAATGTATCAATCTGCTTACAAATTCACAAAACAAACAAAAACCTAATGGTAATTTGTGCAGGGTGATTTATAAGAACTTAATTAGAACTTGAAATGTTCTGCTAGAATAACCATAAATATTAACCATAAATATGTTGTCACTTCAACATTTAATCTGTGGGAATATGAATTTATCCAAAAATCAAAGTGATAACTTGGGGGGGGGAGGGGCGGACGGTTGTTTTGTTGCATTTCAAGCAGCTTTTAGATACAATTCAATCATTTCTTAAAGGAAAAGGTTTGTGTGGCTCATTATTTATAAATCATTAAATCAATTAAAAAGTGCTTTTCTCTGTCCACATTCTGCAATCTGCTGCTCTGAATGAACTAATTTCCAGTTAAATGTCATTACTGCAGTGAGATCCAGAACCATTTCCAAACAAAGACCAGTAAACATTTGGATGTTGCTTAGCAACCGCTCCTAAGAAACAGTTCAGATAGCAACCTCAATGTAAAAAAACTGAACTATTGTTCTATTAATTTATTTTGTCCGAGTTAGGCATGTATTTTTTTAATGTACTTTGTTATGAATTTCTTTGATTTGTAGATAAAATATTTAATTGACTTGAGAATTTGTGAAGCAAAAAGTGGAAGGAGTTTGTCAGAGTTTAGTCTCGCTTCGTTTTGATTTGCATAAACTGCTTTAACCTAATATGTATGATCATTTTTAGTGTCATTCATGTAACCGTTTAGCTGAGACCAATCAAAGCTGGACTCCTTGCTTGTATCCAGAAACTTGGCAAATGCAGCGTATCTTGATCCTGCTTAAGTAAGGACACGATGAAATCTGATCTCACAAGATCTTGTGACATTAAGCCCAACAATATTTCTGCTGCCAGCAAGTGATTTTATCAGCTCAAATAAGTAATTCATAAAAGTGTGCACTACTCTTATGAACCCAGAGTAAGCAGCTGTTGTGAGACGATGTCGCAACTTTGTTTAGGGCAACTTTTGAAGCAAGAAAGTAGTTATTGGGTAATGGAAAAGCATCTTAATGTTTAGTTTGATGTAGGTACTGCTGACGTTAAATTGATTTTTTTTTTTTTACTGTGCTGCACTGTTTTATCTCTAGTGTAAATTCTGCTAAACTTGAACAAACCTCAAACATTGAGCAGTCATGATTTAATTCGCCATTTGAGATTTACAAAATCTTCATTTTTGGGAAATGAATTTTCATTGCATTATGGGAGCAGAACCACTTTAGATAAACACTATTATACCAGTTTAAGAAAAAAAAAAAACTTAATCTCTAATCAAGAAATGTAATCAACCAATACATCAAAAATAGCTTCTTTTTTTCATTTGGGGGAAGTTAAGCATGATAAACTTTTCTTCAGCTGTCACTTTACAGAAGACAGTGAAATCATGCTTTATTTGTTGCGTACCTTCAGGTTTCGGGTGGCGTTAACGACGGGGACACACTGCAGGTGTCTGGAGTTGCAGCAGCCTGAACATCGCTGCACCTCCACACACTGAGGCCACACCAGGAAGTTGGCGTTGCTACGATCCACCATGGATCTGGTTATTTCCATCACCTCTGTTCTGACTTTACATTCTGCCTTCTGGGCTTGCTGAGCTTCTACGGCAAGAAATATGAGATCAAAACCAAGGTAAGAATTATTTTTAACAATATAAAATATCAAGATAAAAGAAGAGCAATGCTGGGAACAAATAAGGAAACCTACCAAGACTTCTAATGTATCGACCGTGGATGGGGCTGAGAAGACTGTCGTGCTCGTCCTCTTTATCATCTGTAGTAAAGAAATCAAAAGGATGAGGAGCAGTTAGGTCACCTTTACATTTTACAGCATAGATCTTGAATAAACAGGTCAAACATGTAAAACACGAGCAGCCTATTGGGCAGATTTATGCCAAGCTCATTGTTCAACTCACAAAGGAAGCCTTTTTTTTAACCTCTCTCAAACAATTAGGCTATTTTCTGCCACAATTTGTCTCACTGCTGTCAAGAAAATTGTTGAACAAAGATATGACTTGTTAAATATAACTCATGCGTGTGTACGTATACTCTCATTTCATACTGTAGCCCCCAAGTCCTAATTATATCCCTAGTGTAGGCTGCTTTAGCCAATGTGTGAGTGTGTGTGTACGTGTGTGTGTGCGTGTTTCCAAAACACAAATGAAGGTGTTACTTGGTTGCCTGCTAACTTTAATTAGCTGCCTGGTGTTAAAGGACTTTGTTTACAGAGGTTGCTAGGTGTCCATTTATCTGTATCTAAATAAACTGTGAATGTAATTAGTTTTTTTATGTATTATCATTTGTTAAAAGAAGCATTCACAGTCTGAATGGTTATTTTATATTTAGTATAGCATCAATTTTAATACCATGCAGAACTGTTAAATATACAGAAGTCACTACAGATGAAAACTAGCTGAAGCTAAATCTGGTGCAAAGCATTTTTTGTTAACACGTTTAGCACACTGTCCTGTTTTAAGAAAAAACTCATTTTTTCAGGTAATTAAAATCAATAAAATGCAAATGGTTAAGTCAATTCATAAAAAAAGCAAAGGTGAATTTCTCTGCCATCGTTTCTGAGAGAGGCTTAGCTCTGTCATGGCTAACCTGGCTAAATAAACATGCTAGCGTGGCTACTAGCATGTGAATGTCGCATTAACAAAGTGTAGCTAAGGGTTTTACTTTGTTAAAAATCTTTTGAGAACACATTTTTTTTTTTATCATTTATGTCACTAAGTTAATAATTAATAATCATTAATAATTGTTTAGCATTATTGTGTGATAGCAACATGCTACTCAGACTTCCTCCCATAGTTCAATGGGCCATGTATGTTGGGTTAAATGAAGATCCAAAATGGCCTTTATGTTTGATTCAAAGGGTTAAATTAATTTTTTTTATTTAACTATGTAAATGCCATTAGACCATCTGTAATGACTCACTTGCCTACATGCTAGAATCTCACGTAAAGACGATTAAGTTGCGTCAACCTCATGAAAATAGTTTATTCTAAATTAAAAATATTTTGAGTCACTTCCCTCATGTCCTGTTTCTATGCATCCTTCCCTCTGCTTGTTCCTCTCTGTAGCCACTGCTATGTCACTGTGTTATTTATACATTATGAGATGATCAAAGTCCCGTCTATTAATACGTGTATGTGTGACTTGGTTCCGCTGTGGCAGAAGTTTAAAACGGTTTGCTGATCTGCGTGTGAGCTGCTTCATTCTTGGACTCTGTGGAGGTGAAGAAAACACGCAGCACACGCGGTCGTTCTGTGGCACAAATGCTCACATCCATAATTCAGGCCTTTTGAGGAATCCAGTGCAGCAGAACAATTCAGTGACCTTGTGCTGGAAGCGTTTCCCCCCCTCTTCGCTTTTTCGGTTCCTGAAGGGAAAAAAGTTGCTGCTGCTCTCTCTCAGACTTCTCCCATAACCGACTGAGCAACGTAGCCTGGAATGTCTGCTGACACGCTCTTAGACGGCATTTCCCTTCATTCATGACTGTTAAGACACCCCCATCCTCACCTCCTCCATGTGGGTCTAATTAATGTGTGTGTGAGTGTGTTTCTGTGTGCATCGGCCAGTCGTACCTATTGTGCTGGACTCCTGCTGCTGCAGCAGCAGCTTCAGGTCCTCCACTGAGGAGATGGGAGAGTCCCACACCAGGTCAATCAGTGACTGAGGGAGTGGATCGCCCTGCAGAGACAGACACATACAGTTACAGTGTGTTACCTAATAAGCTACGCAGTCTTTGAGTGATCACGACAATCTGAATGCGTTGCAGTATTCCAGTTCTGTGACCGTGTTTAGTCTGATTTAATCAAAATCTAGCTCATTTGCCAATGAAGTCAGATTCGTTTGGGGAGGTGTTGAAATTGAATTAGCAGTAATTTAGCTAAAACCTTCATGAAGGTTTTTATAAAAATGAAGTTGGAAGAGACACCTTGAAAAAAAAAAAGCTAGATTTTTTTACAGAGACATGTTCACTTTTCATTCACTCTGCTACTTTTCAAGAGAGTAAGGGATTTCAGTAGATAACAGGAAGGCTAAACGTTTGAGAAAGCTGGTCTGTTTTTCCGTTTATCCGTTTACCGGCAAGCCACACATCAGACTGTTTTTAATGCTAACTGTGCTAATTGCTAAAACAGGACGCTAAAGTGTTTTTTATAGAGTATCTCTGTTCTTGATCTCCAGTCAAAACTTGCTCCAGTTTCACTTCCTCCTTTGAAGGAAATTAGGGTTGTGATTGGTGTTCGCTGCTTCCTTTCCCTGTCTGTTTACCCACAAGACCCCCTGCTTTTCTCCCTCCCTCTCTCTTCCTCTCTCTTTTTCTCTCTCAATATTTTTTAAAACGTATGTAGTGAAAGTATCCATTATTTAAGAAAAGAGCTGAACTGAGAGACTTAATGAGGTTTTAATGAGTGCCGCTGCAGGGACTCCTGATGGATCTAGCGCGGCCGTGCTGCAGGAAAGGCCTGTGGTTTCACTGCGGAGATCAAATGGAGATGGCAGCGAACATTCTTTGAAGCGTTTTGTTTTGCTTGGCTGTTACTCGATACCATCTTAGAGAAACAACTGATACAGGAACGTTTAAAAAAAAAAAAAAAGACATGCCGGAACAAATTAAGAGATCATGAGAAGTGAGAACTGTGAGAAAAAAAGACGTATCCATCAAAACTCTCCAATTTCACTTCCTGTATATTTCTAAATGTTAACTAGTAAAATTTAAATTCCTTAGGTGCTCCTGTTCATTTAAACTGTAAATATGCTGCCGAATAGATCCTAATGTGTTGCTTAATTATTTTTTTTTAATACTCCAGATTCACAGAGGACATGGACAATGAACCGTCTTATTCAAATTCACCCTTAGTTCCTTTAAATGTGATTTAGACTCGCACTATTTGTGTGCCCAACCAGCTGGGAAGTGAAACGATACTTCAGAAATCCTGCATCACGGCGACGACGCACAATCGTGATTTAAATACCGGCACACACAAAGTAAAGCTGCAGCTGCATAATCAGCAGCTGGCGCTTTGGACTTCACTCCGCATTGCATCATAAAACAGAAAACGGTTGCCAAAACGAAGAAAACCATTAAGGAAAAAGAAACGTGTAAGGTTCTGAAACATGATAGATGATAGAGTAATTGTGAGATTAAAATCTTTCCTTCTTCAGAAACGTAAATCAAAAACTACTTTTGACAGAATATCATATATTTGGCACGTTTCTTAATTTTTTTTAATGTAATTTTATCACAGCTCATCTCTGGTGCCGTAACACACAAAACTGCCATAACAAAACTCAGCATACATCATTTCTTTTTGGGGTAGAGCTGGTATGAAGCGGGCTGTTTTAGCTGACGTCTGTAAAATTTCACAAAACTAGAAAAAAAAAACTATTCTACAATTGCAGTTGATTTCATGTACATTTCAGAAAATTTTGCCAGATAAAATCAGCTGTTTTATTTCCTCAGTTGTGACTTCTGGACCACTCTGTTCTTCTGATTCTGGTTCTGCTCCACGTCCCCAGAATCAGAACCAAACATGGAGCATTCAGCTCCTCTAATCTGGAACAAACCTCAAGAAAACTGCAAAACTGCTCAAACACGGAGTTCCATAAAGCTCATCTCATTAATAATAACTGAAAAATAATTACATTTTATTACTCCTCTTTATTCTCCCACAGTAATGTAACATAAAAATAAACAATACAAAAAAACAAAGCCAGGTTGTGCCTTTTGAACATGTCATTAAGAGAAACAGGCCCATAAATGGCAGCTCATGTAAATGTGTGTGACTTTAACTGCCTAAAATTAAAATGAGATATATTTGACTTGAGTTTTTTCCTCCATGTCTTTTCCGTCCTCGGTTCTATTTTTCTAGGGTCGTTCCCCTCAGTAAGGTTGCATTATAAATTTAGCTCCCACCAAATGGGGGAAAAACAGCAAACACTCTGGTTTCATAGGCAAACAACTGACAACAAAGCTCATGCTCACAAAACCAATAGCTGCTCATGCAAAAAAAAAAGAAAAAACAGTTGTTTTAATCCTAGTTTTTATTTTCGTTGAACCAGAGCAGCTCCAGCTGAATCTTCTGCTGTTTTCACATCATCCCCCCCCCCTTCCGGCTTTCTTTCCCCTGCTCTCTGTCTGCTTGGTGGGCGGTGATGGCTAAGGACACCTGGATGACTTTCACCAGCCATTGGCTGACCCACTTTAGCAAACACACACACACGCACACACACTACTCGTCTCTTTTTGTCCTTTACATACAGATGCTTTAACCACTGTCCGCCCAATTTGTCAAGGCAGCCTTACAACCGAACACACACACACACGCTTTTCACTCTACAACAGGCCATTATTTTGCTCCCTCCACTCAAATTAGAGTGGCACACACATCCAGGAAATAAGCTTCAGCCGCTGGTTTAAAATGGCAGCAAGATTTGTAGCTGCGTTTCCATTACAAATGTGCACAAAACGTTGCCGATGTTCCACTGATGTCGACGAAACACAGTTTTGCAATTACGGTGTTTCCGTTAAAAAAGAAACTCAATTAAAATCACAAGTGAATAAGTTTGTTTAGACGACGAGTGATTTAAAAACGCCATCATCCTCCGACCACTTCCTGTCGTTTCCTTCTCTAACTTTTCCGCCTGTAGTTGTTGATCACGTGATTCATGTAATGTGAAAAAAGTGTTTCCATTTGGGGTTTCGCAAAATACACAACATTCAATACAACTGGGGAAAAAAATAAAAGCCTCATCGCAGCACAAAATTCTCAAAAATCGTGGAAACAGACTTTGGTGTGTTTCCAAGGTCAGAGTCAACTTTATTGTAAATTCATCATATGTAGTAGTCATGTTTGTAGTTTCATCTTGTGAGAAACTACAAAGTTAAAAACATCATATATTAAGTAAAAGCAATTAGTAACTTAAAAAGTTCCGACTATTCTTCTTTATTATTGTGATGCTGTTAAGTTTGTAGTTTCACCGGGGATGGCGAGAAATGTAATTTTGATTCCTCGTTCATCTAGGACACATATACGATTAACTGACAGTAAAGTTGACTTTGGAAACGCACCAATTAAAAAAAAGAGAAAAAAAAAGTTTTTGATAAAAGTTTATGCGCTAGAATGAGATGTTTTTCAGATGCATAGAAACAGTGAAGCAAATTTATTTTAGTATTTCCAATTTGCACAATCAGTGATTTGAGAGCAACGCTTTTTTTTTTCTTTATTTCTCATGCATCACACAATTTGCACAGAAGAAATCTCCAATCACTTCTGCTTCTGGTCCTGTGTGAGTGTGTAGCTGAGACTGCAGGTCAAAAAGGCAATCTGCTGGGCTGCTGCGGAACACAAGCAGGTCGCAGATGTGCTTGTGAAGAACACACACTACCAGGGGGCCTCGGAGGAAGCCCTGAAGGCAGCGGGGTTTGTAAGGAATGTTTGAGGAGAAAGGTGGAGTGTGTAATGGAATGTAATTATGGGGGGCCAGCAGACAGCCAGCGCACACACGCTGTCAAAAAGACGATCAAAGTTTTCAGCAGAGGGCAAACACAAACAACGGCGGGGAATCGATGTAACGCTTGAGTCGCAGTCGCGCCGAGATGCGACGCCACATGCCTTCTTTTATCAGCGCGGCAGTGGCAGGTCGCCAAATGTTGCTGCAGGAACAAAAAAGAAAACAAGTAAAAAACAAAAACCCAGGCCCGCTGAGCTCGGTGGGTAGTTTTTCAATCACACACAGCAGCAAGCAGAGCAAACACACACACGCACCTACATACACACACCCGCACACACACTCCCCCTACGCACACTGCGCTCCACCCCTGGCTGAAGAGATGAGGGTGTGGGTGATGGATGGAGGGACGGTAAATGAGAAAAGAGGAGAGGAGTTGAGAAAACAATGATGAGCTCCGACTGCATGGGTACACAAGCTGACATTCTTCTTTTAATGGGAACGTCGGAGAAAGCTGTCACCTTTGTGTTCCTACAGGCCGTGTAGATTCCTGCATTGAACCAAAACCCAAAGTGAAAATGGTTTGGTCCAACGAGCTAATGTAAGTTATTCACTTGAAACCACTTTTGGTTTGATCTGCCACATTTTAAAAGAGGTGACTGGTCCAAACTGAGATCAGACGGGATGTGATCTTTGTAAAGATTTAAAGAAGTCTTAAAACACTTTGCTGTGTTTTGTTCAAAAACATAGTAACAGCATCAAACTTTTCTGCCTAGATGAGCGGTTATTATTTATTGAAATAAGAAACAGTGACGATGTGACACATTGTCTGAGAGAGAGTCATCTTTTAGAGTCTTATGTTAGTGGCTGGTAAACCTAGCTTTACTAAAAGTCACTTTGTGGATCCGATGTATAGCCTCATCATAAAATGATTGTGCGCAATAGTCATATTGCAAAGGATTGTTTGGAGTGCAATAGTTGTTGGCTGATATGTTCAAAGTGTTCTGAACTTGCATTTTACATTTTAGTGTCATCTACAGCTTGTTGGATACAGTCTTGCGTATGAATCAATAGCATCGTCCAAAAATGATAATGGTCGTAAAGTGCACAGATGAAAAAGAAAATAAGCACATATGGCAACGGTTAATGCAATATTATCGTCATCAATGTTGTTGTCATCGCAATATTTACCACCAATATTATCGGCATCACAATTTTTTCTAGTATCGTGCAGCCCTAGTGCATTCCCTGCAAAACATAGACCAAGAAAAGTTGCAAACATTTCTAAAACCATCATGTTCCATAACAGGTTGAAAGAGTAAAATTATAAAACTGAACAGTTTTGATGTTCAGACTTCCTGTTCTCTGCTCAAACTCTCATTCTTTCCTGCAGGATGAATGAACCTCTGGCATGTAGCTTCTTACACCTCCATGCTTACTTTGACTGACTTTTGGTTACCTCATTAGTCCATATTCATAAAAATACTTAGCTACCAAAAAATAAATAACGTAATGCACCATTGTAAAGTATTTGGCTATGAAGTGGAAGTAATTTGGGGTGAATTAGTGACAACAAATGGGTGTACGAACTGGTGAGCCTGAACCTTTATTCTGAGATGCTCTGCATGCAATATGTCAAAAGCAAAGTACTACATGAGTACAGGTTTAGTTGGAAATCATATTTTACTTTCTCTCCATAATAATAGTAATTTTGGCCAGAGGAATGGGGTCTGGCAGCCCTGAAGGCCCAAACCTGTTTTATATTTTTATTGGCATAGATGCTAAAACTGAGTCAATATTAATTCTGCTCTGTAATTTTCATTTGCATGATTCATTGTTCATCTTCTCTCATTCTTTGTCCACCAAATCCTGGAGGACAGCAGTCTTCAGTCTGGTGTTTTGGTCTCAAATAGCCTTTTTGTCTATTTACAGAGATTTAATCATTTATTTCATTTGTCATTTCTGTTTTGTTTATTTATTTTGGATATTTAAATATCTTCCAGTTCCAGTGGTAAATGTTCGTTAGAATTCAAAGTGTATTGGTGTTTGAAAATGTGTTCTTGCATTATTGCGCCATTACCTTACCATAATATTACTGGAAACTGGCTTCAAAGCAACAATATTATAGTTTATCGCGATAAATTCAGGAGCAATTTATTGTCCAGCAAAATTTATCATCGTGATAGGTCAGTTTGTGAGTTAATTGTATAATATATTGCCAAAGTTTCTCCAATAGTGTTGCAAATACATATATTTTAATATTTGCCACAGGGATGTACCATTGTTGTCTTCTTACACTGAGTGATACCTTACTGGAGAGCAAAAAAACCCTCAAAAGGCAAGTTGAAGTTCTCAGTTAACCACTGGAGCAGTCCATGCTACTGATGTGAAACTTTACAAGATGCTAACATTTTCACTGCCCTGGCTTTAAAACCAAATGACTTAATGAAACAGCTCCATACTCCGCTTATTGTGTGTGTTTTTTTTAAGTTAAGTGATTAATATCTGAAAACATCTTTTCAGAACAGCTGCTGTGATGAAATCTGCTACATTCTGCACATACTTGCAGCTGCTTCAAGGTAAAAACCTTCCAGGTGTCTAACTGAAAGAATGGATGAGTCACTTTGATGCATGTTGCAATAATCTTTGATTTATCCCAAGCTGCATCATCTGTCCAAAAATCTGATAAAACTTTACGCGGATCCTTCAAATTTTATTTTTAGATTTGCAACATCAGCAATCATCCACAACTTCGTATCTTTCTTCATTAATCAGATTTTTGCTGAAATCACACCAAACGAGGCTTAACGAATAAATGCTCTTATGAGCCGCTGCACATTTTCTATCTGACGTTTGGAGCTCTAACCCCTGACACACACCCACACGCACACACACACACCCCCACACACATGCACATATGTCACTCTAACATGTACCCAGGGATCCAGATGTGAGCACACACACACACACACACTGCACAAACTGCACGAAATCCCCCGGCAGATTAGTTGTTGTTCTTATGTAAAATGGATCAAGTGAACAGGCGGCGGCCAGCTTGTGCGCCAAGACAATTGCCACAAAAACGACCCGTCTCAAAGTCACCAATCGACAGTTTACTTTTTCAGTAGATGATGATGATGATGATGAGGAAAAAATTAAAAGCTGAGGTCTAACCTGATGTGAAAGCATTTTTTGTGGGTGTAACTCTAGCACCTTTTACAATGAATCTGAAAACGAAACATAAGAACTCCCGGCGCATGTGTGGACACGCTTAGCTTGTGTTCGACAACACATTGTATAACACATTGTACACAGTGTGTTATCGGATTACGAACGGTAGCGAACGCTAATGACGCTGCTGCGCTGAAAAATTGCTGAATAATCAAGCGGGTGAACGTGGAGTCTGTTCAACAGATCAATCAATCAATTAAATGTTATTTGTGTAGCACATTTCAGCAGCAAGGCATTTCAAACACAACAAACACAGAGGCATGCAATATAGACTCAACAATCAAAGCATTGCATTAAGTCAAGTGCCATCATTAAATTCGTAATTGATTACGTTTAAAATGCAACTATAAACAGGTGGGATTTTAGTCGAGATTTAAAAGAAGTCAGTGTTTCAGCTGTTTTACAGTTTTCTGGAAGTTTGTTCCAGATTTGTGGTGCATAGAAGCTGAATGCTGCTCCTCCTCATTTGGTTCTGGGGATGGAGAGCAGAACCAGAACCAGAAGACCTGAGAGGTCTGGAAGGTTGGTACAACAACAACAGCAGATCTTTAATGTATTGTGGTACTAATCCGTTCAGTTATTTATAAATCATCAACAGTATTTTAAAGTCTATTCTCTGAGCTACAGGGAGCCAGTGAAGGACTTTAAAACTGGTGTTTTGAGAACGCGAGCAGCAACAAGTGGATGTAGCAGCCGAACTAGAACAACGTCGTCCCCCCTTTCTGCCAACGGAATGAGCATGCTAACGGTTTAGCCAATCAGCCAGAAACCAGAGCTGACTAGTTTGCCCTGGATCTGTGCTGATTTGTAAAGTGGCCGGTCAAATGATGAAAAATCTGATTTACATGCATCAAAATGAAGAATTTTCACTAATTTTCTTCTACAAATCCACACTGAAGAAAAGAGAATTGAGCTCCAACTTTCTTTTTTTTTGTTAATTTTTTGTTACACGTAATATAATTTATCCAAGTAAATGAATTCGAGTTATCATGTTAAACATAAAAAAATGAAGCTTGTTAAACTTAATTCAATTACATGTCACAAATTAACACATTTCTTTTTAAGCTTTAGCTCCATTCTCTTTTTTTCAGTGCGTCAACCATCCACATATACTCTAAAACACTCAATTTACTTCTGAACTGCTCAATTTATATACTTAATTAAACAACAATCTGCAAAGGTGAGGCACATATTTGATTCATAAATTGTGAAAGTCTTATAATTAATTTAATTCCGGCTTCCTCTTCTTATCTTTTATTTGTTTTACGCCCTGAAGGGGGCGGGGGAGAGGGAACTGAAATTAGTGAAAAGTTCAACTAATCAATCTCTATTTATAAGCACTTCCTGCTCTTGTAGAAGTTAATTCGAGGGCTGGTTTTGGCAGATCATCCACACAGAAGAGGAAATCTTCACAAGACGTTTCTGCTCAAGCCATATCAATAATCAGCACATATTAAATGACAATCACTATACGGGTCAAAATGAAGCTTCATTTAGTCAACAGTTTTAACTGTTTGTTTTTTTTTGTGGATGTGCACATTTTTGTTTCAGCATGGGGGCTGACAAGAAGATAAGTGAAACAAAACCCATCCAGAGAAAAAAGATTTCAGGAACGGGGAACCAGTTTACACCTGTAAAAAACTATTCCAGCCTCAGCATCGCAGTTTAATCTCTGCTGGATGCATGCAGAGATGACATTTCGCCATTCTCCTCCATCTTCCAGCAACAGAGTGACTCCTCCCTGCACCTGAACACAAGCCGCACACGGATTCACCGAGTCGCAAAGGGAAAACCTCACTGAGCATTAGCTCCTGTTTTAGCATCTATCCAGCAAATAAAACAGTTCTATATAAGAAAACAAAAATCTGCTGAAATTATAATTTTTCTGGACCATATGAGGTCTGACATTTTATCCAGAGTGGTTCCAAATCAACCAGATTTGCAGGGCCTGATTTACCCTATGCCCTGTCCATATGTAGGGTCCATATGTAGGGTTTCCCCAACTGCATTATAAGCCTGGCGGGCCACCAGGCTTTACTTGTGCCCCCACCAGGCAAAGCTTTGCTTGTTTAGATTTTTTTTAAATGTTATAGTTGGTGTTCAGATATTAATCTTCTAATCTTTCAATAACATATAATTGTCAAGTGATATTTTAAAATCTCCTGTTTTTTAACTCAAAACCACAGCAGGTTGTTGGTTGAATGATTGCCCGAGTGCCCCAACCACCAGGCTTAGCAAGTTTTCTGGCGGAAACCTTCCCTCTGCAGCCCTATAATTCAGTGGATATAAACTGATGCATGGTAGATTGAATATGTATTGTTCTAAAAAAAATGTACTATAACTTTCCTCCAAAAATAAAAATAAAATCTTTTGGCCGCTCTCAGAAATGACGCCCTGGGCTTCTTCCCCAGTACGATCTTTATAAAGCTGTGTCCATTGAGTATCTAGAATGCTTGTGAGTCCCATATATGTCAGGTACAGACGTTAGCGGCGTTTAGAGTTCATCAAAACTGGCAGAAAACATTACAGATATGAAAAGTATGAATGCATGAAACTTGAAGCGTCATATGCTGCCAAATATCAGAACCAGGCGTTAACATTGCACACGCCAAAACTCAAATTGCACAAAATTTCAACTTTTACTCATATGTAGTCCTGAATTGATCCTTCAGAGGTCATCAACATTTTGAGCCCTCATTATGTGACTTGTGCCCATCAGTCTATATTTCAGACCCATTTTATCGTAGCTGGGAATCTATCTCACATATTGCACATTAGATAGGGATGTAAAGTTATCAAAATAATGCAATCCTAATCTATCCCTATTCAAAATTATTCAGACTAAAATTAGTCCAAACTCTTTTTCTCAACTGTAATGTAAAATGTGACGTATTGTTGCCCCAAAAATAAATGCAACCCAATACTGGGAAAATGACCTGACAAAACACTGAGTCAAATCACACAGCCACTTATTTCCATCATTTAACTTTAAATTCCAACCGAGTGTCTATATGGTCCTCCATGCTTCCGGCAGGTGTCCCCCCGCCCCCCTCCTCACCGATTAGAGGTCATTTGTGTACCGGGCTTACCTCAGCGTTCCCGAGCCGCAGACGGGCCGATAGCAGCGCAGTCAGCAGCAGCGGTAGCAGGACCCAGGACTTCATGTTTCCGCCCAGGCTGAGGAGCCGCAGGGGTCCGGCTGGGCATTTAGCACACAGCCCCGGGGGTCCAATCCGGCAGCCGCACCGAGCCTCGTCCCAGGAGTGTCGCGTGCGCTGTGTGACCGCTTTTGCGCAAAAGCACGCGCTGTTATAAT
Source organism: Poecilia reticulata (assembly GCF_904066995.2). Lineage (NCBI taxonomy): Eukaryota > Metazoa > Chordata > Actinopteri > Cyprinodontiformes > Poeciliidae > Poecilia > Poecilia reticulata. The sequence continues at coordinate 7,261,010 of NC_088830.1, read as the reverse complement.
ATCCTCGTCCAAATGTTTTTTTTTTTTTTGTTTTGTTTTTTTTTCGCTCAGTGTGACTCACGCGCAGGAGAGACGTCTGGATCGACTCTGTCCATGCCGTCGGTCTTTATCAAAACTCACTCAGAGGGTTTCCGGCGGTGGGACCAGTGCGCAGGTGTGGTGACTACCTACCGCACGGTCCTCCTGCCTGCCCACACGGTTCCCACAATGTCCAAGTTCAGTTCAACTGAGGCTGCTTCCACAAGCCAGTCCGAGTGCGGCTCTGAAAGCGATCGTCAACATGTGGCAAAGTGTTCACTGCGTCCGCTCTCCATGCAAAATTCCACACGGAAAAATGATCAGATTTCAACAAGCTCCCGCTTCTTAATTTCATTTTTTATTTGTTTTTTTTTTTTTAGCGTGAGAATAATGCAGGTTTCTGCTCACGCGCGTAATCTCTCATCCCTCAAGGTCTGCGCGTAAAAAAAATTATTTTTAAAAAGCTGGTTCACCTTGGGAACCAGCTTTGCCAGCTTCGTGCGTAATTCTTGTAACCCAACTCTCAAATCTATCTAACCGCATATAAAATTCTGCGTCCAAACGGAGCGTTTTTCTCTCTGCATGTTCGTTCCCACGCGTGTTGTTGCGTGCTCGTGCCTCTCGTGGTATGCTGGATCAGGTTGGTCTCGCCCCGCGCGCCTCTCCTCTCTGGTTGCGTCCCGAGCGGTGAGCGCCTTTCAACGGGAGCTTGGCCTCTCTCCTCAACTTTTATCCATCAAGTCAGACAGGGGAGGGGGGTGGGGAGCGAAATTCATATCGGAAGTATGCTGATTTCCCTTTCAAAATAAAACGGCGTGGGTGACCTTATGACTTTCTGTTATTTAACAGTCTTATTGTCCCCGTTAGCGCTGACAGAAGTTGTCATTTATTATTTTATTTACTTATTGGCGGTAGGATTCAATAAGTTCTGTCTTCTCCCTACTTCTTTTCGAACTGGACATGGAAGTTTTATTCTTTTTATGTTTAATTTTTGTTGCATAATTTTGCTCTCTTTGTATTTTTTTCTCTGTCATTTTACTTGTTTGAAATAAAGATTTTCTTTTAAGTCCCAAATTCCCTTTAATTATTGCTGAAAGTTGAAGTTGTGTTGGAAAAACTGTGCAGAACCTCTCACTCTTGTTACTTTTTTTTTTGACAGCTCCACAGCCTTAAATTTTTTTTATATTTTTTCTGGGCACGGACGAGTTAAAGCTTAGATATTTACTCGCCAAAAAAGAAGAAATCCTATTTTTATTGCAGCTAAACACTGAGCAAATAACAAATGTGGCAAAAAGCGAACTCATAATCTTTTCTAGAAAAGAATCAAACCGCAATATCTTTAAATTGAAACGATTCCCTCTTCAACGTTTGTGTTTTATTTTGAAAGTCTTTTGGCGGATGTTTCTCTTTACAAATATCTGTCTTTACTTTTGGCCCCCAAGTTTTTCATGCAGGTCTCCGCAGTGAAGGCTGGGTTTGTGTCCTCCGTATTAGGAGAGAAGGAACTGAAGCGCTCTTAAAGGGAGACCTGGTCCAGAGTTAATGTTTCTCTTTTATAATATAATCAATATAGATTATGGAAAACTTTTTTTTTTTAACTATTACTTATTTATTGTTAGGTGATGTTTTTAAGTTTTTAGTTTCTCCGGCACACTGCACGAAACTTAATTTTGATTCTTTGTATGTCTAGTACATATGATGAATTGACAATAAAGTAGACTACATAACTCTGATTAAAACTGCAACTTTTGCCCTGAAACTACTCTGCAGAAATCTTGAGTTATTCATAATTTCTTTTGTATTTTCCTTCAAAGGAGCCAGACTTCCTGGTAATCTCTTCCTGTGATGTCAAACTATTTTCCCTCAGATTCTCTGCAGGTTTTTTAAGGCGTCTCTCATTTTTGGCCGCTGCTTCAATCCCTCTGTCAAGTAGCTAATTAAGTCAGTTAACTATAATATCAATCACTCAGGAATAAAAAAAAGTCCCTAAAGGAAGAACAAGTCATACCAGAATACTGAACACACTAGCAATTTTGAATTAGATCTTTAGATCTATTGTCAGGCAGACACCTTTTAGTGTGTTTTGTTCGTTTGTTTTTTTAAGTAGGCAAAAATATGCTGAGAAAGTTGGAAAAATGTCCAACTTTTTTTTTTTCAGTGATTTTGGTTCAGTTCAACCTCATCGGTTCAGCACCAACACACCTCAAACGTCTCCTCAAGGATTTTTACATAGAAATTAGTTTCATAGATGCTGAAACAATTTTTTAAAAATTACTATATTTTATTTTGATATACCTTAACATGTTTATGTAGTCATGTTTAGGTCCAGTGTAATTCAGTTGAAGCCTCTTAAAGTTATTTGAAAACCCACACGTCCCTGTTAAAATGCCAGGTTTTAGTGATGGAAAAATTGAAGCCAAGATAGATAAATAATGTCAGAAGTATTTTTTGTTAAAAACAGAAATCCCCTCTATGGAAAAATCCTTAAAATTCCGATTGTATAATGTTAGCATGCACACTTTCCTCTAAACGGGGATGTGGTTGTGTTCATATTCAGACTCGTGTTAAACAGAACCAGCCATCATTTAAAGTGCCTCTGTCTTTATTTATAGTTCAGCAGTAGCTGTGGTCCACAATGACGATTAGACGGAGCTTATTGTCAAAAGGTATCAGTCAGGGGATGGAGAATTTTTTTTTTTAAAAAGGCACTAGATATACGATGGAACTCAGTGAAGATATCAACATCAATGTACGGAGATAAATAAAAAAACTAGCACAACATTGCAGAAAGAACACATTTGAAGTCTCCAAAATCACATCGTCTGTCTTCATTTAGTTGACATGTCAAATAAAACCCAAGAAGCATTTCACCTCCACATTTAAAAAGGAGTAGCAGTGGCTGCATCATGTGTTGGGACTGGTTTTCTTCAGCAGAAACCTGGACTTTAGTAAAATGGAGTTTAAATTGTTTCCTTAAATGCTTTGAGATGTTTTTGCAAAGAAAGACGATCAAATTAAATTCAGAATGTGGCATAGTGAAAGTTCTGTAAGAAATCAAAAAGCACTTCAACAAATTATAGATTTAAGGAAGTGTATGACAAACATTTCAGATAAAAAACAAACAAACTGGAATTATAAATAATACTTGGAGATTATTTTATATGACTATATGAAGATGTCATTAAATAATTGACGGTAACACTTTATTTGAAGGGGTGTGCATAAGGCTGACATGATGACACTGTCATAATCGTGACATAATACCCGTCATGAACATAAAGGAGTCTTTATGAATGTTTATGACAGTTGTCATGAAGTGTCATATGGTAAATAATGACACTTTTAATGCAAAGTTGCTCTAAAAGTTGCATTAAAAGTCCATTAAAAGTGCCAACTTTGCATGATTTTGTAAATTATGATAATTTATTGACAACTGTCAAACATTCATAAAGACTCCATGTTCATGACAGTGTCATGTCATGTTTATGACAGTGTCATGTCATGTTTATGACAGTGTCATGTCATGTTTATGACAGTGTCATGTCATGTTTATGACAGTGTCATGTCAGTCTTATGCACACGCCTTCAAATAAAGTGTTACCCACTTTTCTTTCTAATTCTAATAAAGACTTTCAAATTTCATATCATCATCATGTATGTTGCATTTAATCATTTAAGCCTGAATTCTCTGCTTTTGTACACAAGATGTTGTTACGCTCATAAAAACCTTTGAAGAACCTGCAGAAAACCTGAGTTTGATCAAAGTTTGGCTTTTTTGCAAGAAAAATATAAAAACATGATGGATTACTGCAAAGCATGTTGTTCTAAAATGTTGGTAAATTTGGGTTCTAAGCATTATGGAAAACATAGTTGCGAAGCTGTACTCCTTTTATTCCTGCAATGTTAAAAATAGAGCATGTGTTTACTCAAAAAACATTCAACTTGTACGACTAAATTCGTGCTAAAAGCAATTGAAAGCATGAGTGAAAAGGGGACAATGAGTTCTTGTAATCTGTTTGGATTATTGCTTGGACTTAGTGTGGGAGCTTTGCAAACAGAAGAAGAAGATTATTATCATTATTATTATTATTATTATTATTATTATTATTATTATTATTAGTGTCTCCAGAATAAAAAATTAATTTGGGCTTAATATATTAAGAGTTTTATTTTACTTTTTTTTTTGTGTCTGTTTTGTCTGCCTAAAAAACCAGAAGAAAAAACAGCATAAATAATATGCAAATAAGCATTCCTCAAATTATCCCCAGCTACACAGCAGAGTGGTGAATAGCCAGCTGATTCTTCTCTTTTTTTGTGATGTGACTGTGTTCATGTGCTTTGCAAAAGATTCTGGTCTTAGAAGTCAAACTCTGGATGTGAAGAGATGTATGGATAGCCCCTACTTTGCATGGGACTGATGGTATTATTAGACTGTCAACATAATTATGGTGTTCAGGAGATTTTCTTCAACAACTTGACGAGTCTTTGCCATCACACTTCCTCGTCCAGGTCTGTTCAACGGTAAAATGTGTGGCCTCTTTGAGTTTTCAGAAAACCACACATACACTAACTTTCCTGCGATGTCTTTTTTTCTGCCTTGCTCTGGTAAGTATTCATATCCGTTGCTTGTTAGTGTAGCTAAGTAAAAATGATTTATGGCACGGTTTCAGTGCCAAGTTAAGACTATTGCTCACCCCTCGGTTGCTACTTCCTTGACACAAAAGGATATATCTGTTCCTAAGCTAGCACTTAGAGATGCTAACCATTTTCTTGAATAAGTTTTCTTTAAAGAGACGAGTCGCTAGTGGCCATCCAGTGCTAACGCTTGTCTATCTAATGCTAGGCAAACCAACGAGTGACCGGCCTAAGTATGCTAGTCACTAGCGTCTCTAAAGATAACACAAGTGACTACGCTCTTCTCATTTGCTAGCGCCGGACATTAAGTTGCTAGGTTGTTCAGTTAGCGGTAATGGTTGCTCAGTTAGCGGTAATGGTTGCTCAGTTAGCGATGCTGGTTACTCAGTTAGCATACCAGCCCATCATTAATCATATAGCTGTGGAATGGATGCAGCTTCCTGCTAGCAGGAAGTAGCCACCTCCAGGTGCGCAACAGTCTCAATTTAGCGCTGAAATTGCGCCGTGCAGTGTGCCAAGCAGCTTGCTGTTTGTCGATGTTGCTTGTGCGTCACATTTACGAGAACACCAGAAATACAAACGTTCCATCTCTGGACTTTTGTTTGTAAAGAAATGCAATTTATTGTGTTAATATTTTTAGCGTGTTAAAATCTGTGCAAGTAATTAATCAAAATTAACTAATTCATTTAAGATCCAACAAAACTTCCGATTTAACAAGCTTTGTTTCCTTTCTACTTCTTTTTGAACGATATGAAAGGTTTGTATTTCTATGCTTTATTATTATATATATATATATTTTCTTTTGTCTTACACTATTTTGACATTTCACACATAAATAAAGTTTTAATTTAATTTAATTAAATTTCGAGTTCAGAGTCTTGGCGTTAAAGTCCAGGGCCCTAGTAAATATGGAATCCCAGTTTTCAAGCAGGAAGGACGCAGATGCACGTTCTCTCCTCTTAGGTTTTTATCTGGTTGGCATTAGCAGCGGCGCTCTGACCTGTTGCGTGGCAAATCATTACAGATGAGCTTGTTTTGAAACAAAGGACAAATCTGCTCTCATTTCCAGAGCAGAGGCAGACAGAGGGTGTTTTCCGGGAAGCTCCGATGTTTCGTTTTCAGGTCACGTTGTGACAAGTCGTCGCGGAAACCTGGGGGTCAAGGCAGATTCTTCCTCTTCTGTGGTTCAGAAAGACAGAGGAAAGAGGCATCTCGGTGGGGGTTATTTCTGGACTTCACACAAACATGTACTCATAAATACCTGCCTGTGTAAAATGCTGCCGTTGTAGAGCAATATTTATCTCTATAAGAATAAACTTTAAGGCTCGATTGCTGACGGTTTTCAAGGTTTTTCTTGTTTCGTGCAAACAAAAACACCATTAGAATAGAATTCACTGTAAAAGCGCAAGTGGCAAAGCAGTTAAATCTAATTAAAGCCTCATTGCAGTGTACAGACCGATAGGGCTGACTGAGAGGTCACTTGAGTCACCGACGGACTGAAGTAGGACCCCTTCTCCGCGGCGATGACCCCGCTGTACTCCTATGAGTGTCTGTATCAGGTTAACAGAGCTGCTCGCTGTCAGTGCTCCAACTTCGACATTCCCGGTATGTAACAGAGGAAGAAGATGTACCTCTAACACGTGTGTGTGTGTGTGTGTGTGTGTGTGCGTGTGTGTGTGTGTGTGTGTGTGCGTGTGTGAGTGAGTTCCCGCAGGTGGGATAATGTCAAACATTTTCTCACTTTTCACAGCTGTCCATGACACGGATACATGCAGGAGATGGACCGCAACAGTTTGTTTTTTTTTGCGCCATAACAACTTGATGCATAGAAAGAGATGAATCGTCATGCTGTTATGGAGGTAAATATGAAAATGTCTCCAAAGCAAACCTTCTCTGGTGAAAAACATCAGTACACGTTTTGTTTGTCGAATGATTTTACACTGCAAGTTTGTTTTTAGTTGACATTAAGGTCCCTCACAACAAAAACGTGTAACCTTTACAATTTTGAAGCAGCTATCATGTCGGAATTGTAAACTTAAATATATTTGGCACTAACGTGATGGACCACAAAGTGCATGTTTACAAATTAAAGAGTCACAAAGAGCCATTTTATAGCACGATCAAGTAACTATGTTAACTTCAGTTGTTACTAAAACGCCGTATATATCATATATGACTTATTTTATACAATACATATTTTTTAAAAGCGTAAGCGGTTAAATGAAAATGTTGCAAAGTGTGCCTTTTTTTTTATTCGCTTGATTCATCGTCAGAATAATAAGTAGAATAATTGATCACTAAAATAATCATTGTTAACGCAATGTGGAAAACGTAACCTGCAAATGAGTCTTGACACGCCATCTTGACCAATAAACATGGTGGAGGCAGCATTATGCTGTGGGAATGAGATCTGGCAGCTTTAATTCTAGCAAAATGTGGTTATCCAGATGGCACAGACAGATTTTTATTTAAAAAAAATAATAATAATAGTCTAGTAAAATACCCATCACTTCCCTTTCACACAATTACGCACTTCCCTATTGAACTATTAATTAAAATGTTAATTACAATTATTTTTAGTTATCGTTTTTGACTGTTTACCAAACCTGGGAGCTCAAATGAGAGCCATAGACTTATAAAAAGATCATATGGAAATGTAACATTATATTTCCAACAACGATGAATATTCATGCAGCCACTTGGTAAGAAAATATCTTTACTGCTACAACCTAGGATAAGTTCAGACAGCATCACTATGAGGTTATGTTATTAGAAGCCTTGGCAATAAACCTTTTATCTATTGTTTTTTTGTTAAAAAAAAAAAAAACTTAATGCCAAACTTTGTTCATCTAGAGAGAATACTTGGTTTGGTTTGTTGTGCCTGCTTGTTTGCAGAAATTTCCTATTTTATCACATCCCCTAAAACAGTGCATCTCAACCCTGGTCCTCAGCGCCTTCCTGCTCTGCATGTCTTAGATGTGCCTCTATTCCAGAACAGCTGATTCAAATAATTGCATGACCATAAAGTACTGCTGAAGCCTGTTAATCACCCAGAGATACAATTCAGGTGTGTGGCAGAAGGGAAACACCTAAAACATGCAGGACAGGGGGAGTTGAGGAGCAGGTTGAGAAACACTGCCCTAAAAGGACGTGGAGATAAAATGTTGCTACAGCGAGAACCAAACTAATCTAATTTCTGAAAATTTGTGGAATTTAGATTCCAAAAGACTCTGAAGTTCATAAACCTGCAAGCATGTCAGGTTTCAAACAGAGGCAGTTAAGTTAATCAGTTTGCAAATTGAAAATTAAGTATTGAAATCCTTTATCCATCTGTGTCGTGGTCATTCATCATTCAGCATTCAGTTTCTATGCACCACAAATTTGGAACAAACTTCCAGAAAACTGTAAAACAGCTGAAACACTGGGTGCCTTTAAATCTCTACTTAAAACCCACATGTTTAGAGTTGCTTATGGCTAAATTAGGATTAGAGTGCAGGTTTTGATGTCTTCAATATTTTTATCTTTACTTTTTATCTATTTATTAATTTCTTTTTATTCCTCTAATGATGTAAAAGTGGCGAGTGACTGAGGGTCATTGTGTGCACAGAAAAACCCTTTAAATTCTAGACTCTAACAGGTAAAAATAGTGAACAAAAATCCATGTAGGACGTCGAAGTCCTAGCGCAAAAATTCGCGTGACAGGTGGGCGGAGCCTGGTGCTGCAAGGTTGGAGATCTTGTCCTGTTAGGCGACGGGGCCTGATAATACCAGTGTTAAACGGACGGCGGAGTCCGGCAACTACAGGCGCTTAAATTCCGTAACAAAAATATGTTTTTATCTTTTTTACTCTTTTTTTTTCAAAATTTTTCTCTTTCTTACTGTTTATTCAATGTCACATGCTGTTTTTATTTTTTTATTTTTTCTTTAATTATGTAAAGCACCTTGCTAATTATGTAAATGCCTTGCTGCTGAAATGTGCTATACAAATCAAATTTTATTGATTGATTGATTCACGGCTGCACAGAGGCGCAGTTGGTAGAGCTGTTGCCTTGCAGCAAGAAGGTTCTGGGTTCGATTCCCGCCCCTGGTCTTTCTGCATGGAGTTTGCATGTTCTCCATGTGCATGCGTGGGTTTTCTCCGGGTACTCCGGTTTCCTCCCACAGTCCAAAAACATGACTGTCAGGTTAATTGGCCTCTCCAAATTGCCCCTAGGTGTGAGTGTGTGTGTGCATGGTTGTGTGTCCTGTGTGTCTCTGTGTTGCCCTGCGACAGACTGGCGACCTATCCAGGGTGTATCCCGCCTCTCACCCGGAGCGTTAGCTGGAGATAGGCACCAGCACCCCTCCCGACCCCACTGAGGGACAAGGGTGTAAGAAAATGGATGGATGGATGGTTGATTCACCGAATCCTTCCCAGCATTCTCGGATGAGTTGGAGTGTTGATGTACTACCTGTCTAATATCCTGATCCAGTTCGCGGTGTGACTTTCTCCCCCTCTCTGTGTTAGCCAGCTACCTGCTGCAGGATGAGGCAAAGTTCAAACTCGGGCCACAGACTTAACCCACAACCTCGGCAACCTGCTTTGATTTCGTCTTGCCTAGATAATCTCAAATGTCCAGTGCCAAACGTTTCGGCAAATACCGCCATGGTGGATCCGTTTCAGTTGACCCGCCCAGGTCAAAGTTGTACAACAGAACATAGACAAAGACGAGAACTTCATCTGGAGTGATGTTCTGTGGACAGATGGGAGTCAAATCGGATTTTTTTTATTGGACATCACCACAGAGCTCCCATCATGTAAATTTATTTTCGTTTTGCGCAATTTTATAGTTAATGGAAACATGACTACTGACTCAAGACATATAGTGAATCCATAAAAAAACAACTGAGGATTAAGATCAAGATGTTGACATTAAGATGTTGTTGACCTGAAAAAGCCGGTACCTGGAAGAAACCCTTCAAATATCTACCTGCAGATAGACTGTATTTACTTCAAGCAATGAGGACAAAACTAGCAATTACTAGGTGCAGGTATCTCCTAACTTTGACCTCAGCGAGAAGGCCTTTTGTTTGTATCTCATTTATTCGGTGACAATGTTGATCTTTTATAAGTGAAATTAGAATCACTTTCTTGATTCTTTTCAAGAATCACTTAAAGAATCAAGTGATTCTTTTAGATTTTTCCTCAATGGAAAACTATGGAAGATTGGGATCGATGAAAAAAAATTACTTTAATCTTAGAATATTAAAGTCAACATTTTGAGAAAAAAAAAATCTGAATTTTATTTTTGAGTGGTAAAAACTATTAATGTACCTTAATTTTTTTTTTATACAGCTCATACATGAAGAATGACAATTTTCAAGCTGTTTGTAAAAAATGTTTGGTAATCACACATTTTTATTATTCTCTTTAAAATCTATTGGCAGGGCCAATACATTATATATACAACAACAGAAAAACAAATAAATAAAAAATTAAAATCTATTCTCCCATGAAGCTGTATGAACTTTGATGAAAGAACTATTTCCATTCCTGGCTTGTAATGAGCGTTCCCATTAGGGTGTTCCTAATGAGTGTAAATATACAGAGAGATCCCAAAACTCACAGGTCCCGTATCTGATCTGCACCATGTTCAAGTCCTAAAAAAAAGAAATCAAATGAGAATATTTACATCTTAACTCTGTCACCTAATCTGGCCAGCAGAGTAAACTGATGAACAGCTCATAAATGGAGACAAAACGTGGAAGGAACAATGAAGCCAGAAATGTGTGTGTGTGTGTGTGTGTGTGTGTGTGTGTGAGAGAGAGAGAGTCACTGGGGCTATTATTTTCATCTGAAGGCATGATTCAGATTTTACTCACTAATAGTCCTTTTTTTTTTTTTGGCCTTCGGATTGTATTCTAATCTAATTCCAGCGTAGGGAAGTTTGTGTTTGCGTTGCCTGGGTCATGTGAATCACTTCGCAGTTTTTTTCTCAAAGAAGGCTTTGATGGGATGGAAAGTGAACAAGGGACCACCGACTCAAGGGAAGGTACCACAGGGCGGAGAAGATGGTGAGAAGCCGATAGCAGAGGAAAAGAGGGGAGGTCAGAAATACGGCTGTATTGTGTGTTTTCCCAACATTAGCAGTGGAGGAAGTGGAACAGGGCAGCTAAATATACAAACAGCACAATGAGGCAACCGAGTGTGGTGGTCAGGACTGCCCTCTGTTCACTGCGGAAGACCTAATGTTTGTGATATGGATCCTTAAAATTAGCACGAGACATTTGCCTGGTTCAGTTCACTGGCTTAAGGTTTTATCTCACTCCAGACCTTGCGATCGGTTGCCCGACGCTAATTCGAATCCAAGAAAAATGGACTCGACACACCCAGCACATTCATTGCATTGTCCACAGCTCAGAGCTGGGAGTAACAGACGCTGGAGGGAAACCCAGGCTTTCCTCTCCCCAGTGAAACTCTCCAACTCTTTCTGCGAGATCCTTAGAAGATTCCAGAAGAGACCCAGTGGAAACCACATGTTCACATACAATAGTGATTTGCGAAGAAACAATAATGATATCTATCGCGATAGACGTGTGATCAAGGTCGATAGAGAAGACGTCCGATCAAATTTTGATCATATCACTAAACTCTGATCCGCAACTGCACGATATTCTGAGGAATCTAGGAGGAGGAAAGGTTTTAGCCGCTCAACCTTCCCTGGCCGAGCTGAAAAAGGTTTGTTTCATCAACTAACTTGCCCAGTCTTTGGCTACCTAGCAATGACTTGTAGTGTACCTACATCTGTGTCCAACAAAAAACTGCTTAAAAATGAAAACAATCGGCGTGGAGTGAAAGCAGAGAATGAATACGACAGCTCAAGAGGAAACTGGATAAGGCCACATCAACGTTTTTTGGATATTTGGATATGAAATGCTCATCTCAAGACAAGTTTTTCAGCCATGTTGCTGAGCCCCAGCATACGATGTATAAAAACATTTTATATATTACTGTCTGAAACAGATTAGAGAAACAAGTCTTCTAACTGAGCAATGACCCTAAGCATACTACCAGTTTGGTTACAAAATGCCTCAAGGACAAAAACGTCAATGTTGGAGTGGCCATCACAAAACTGCCATTTCAGTTCCATTGAACATTTCCTGGGCAAAGCTGAAAAAGTGTATGTGGACCTGACTCCTCAGTTTTGTCCAGTGGAATGGCATGAAATTTCAGCAAACTTTTCCAAGAAGCTCGTGAAGGGAAAACCCTAAATGTCCGACAGAAGTTCAAACTTCTGAGTCCAAAGAAGGTTAAGAACAAATTTGTTACATTTATTTTCAATCATGAAGTCTAAAGACAGCGATTCATCAAACATGTGTACTAAGATAAAAATAGAAGTGTTCAACAAAGACAGGCTAATGTGAAAACAAACTACAAACCTAAACTGCACACCACAAAAAAAGACATACCAGAAACACGTCAGTCGGAGCTAAAGGATAATAATGCAGATGTTAATCTGCAGATGAGCTGAGAGCATGTATATAGAAAGAAGTAAGTGATGCATAGCAGGTGCACAAATGGAGCGCTGAGCCACCGTCCACACCCAAAACACACACACATTCATACGTCACAGACATACAAATGTGCATTCAGAAACCCAAATAATACAAGAATGTTCCGTGGTACTTTTAGTAACCACTTCAAAAACCAAATAAAACAAAACCAAAAACAAGATGGTATGTCAGAAATGTGTCCTTATTACTCTGGTAATGTCAAAATGAGTTTTTGTGCTGAAAATATGAACATATTAAACGGAAACATCTTTCCTTCTGTTGACTCTTGTAAGCACGACTACACGTGTCCGACAAAAAAAATCAATAACTGCATACAGTTGTTTGTACTCGCATTAAACATTAATACAAAACATTTTGAAGGAAGGTCACTGAGTAACAATAGCTTAATACAAATTAAAAAAATTGTAATTTTGGAAAAAGTTCAGTAGTTTTTGTCACAATTTTTAAAAAGGAAAACTCAGTTCTCACACAGAGTGATGTTAAGTCATTATTTCTCGTATTTTTGATGATTATGGCTAACAGATAATAAAAACCCAAAATTCTGTGTCTTAGATATATGTCTTACATATTGGAATTTCGTGGCGTCACATTGTAATCAGCAAATTAAATCTAAACACCTGCAAAGGTTTCTGAGCCTCCAGCCGGTCTGTCGTTATGGGTCACTATAGGCGACACAGTCATGAGGAAGACCGCTGATTTTACAGATGTTCATAATACGGTCATGGACGTCCTTCACAATGAGGCCACAAAGGGTCATTGCTAAAGAAGTTGGTTGTTCACAGTATCCACGTGTACTCACTGATATTTGAGAAGGAAAGGTGTGCCAGCAACAAGGTTGGTCTCCGTTTTGAGAGAGTTGTCGAGCAAAATTCATTCAAGAATTCAGTGGAGCTTCACAATGAGTGGACAGAGTCAGAGCATCAAGAGCCACACAGACAAACCCTACGCATGGCTGCAGATGTCTCATACCTCATATCAAGTCACTCCTAAATCAGAACATCAGGAGACTCTTGCCTAGGTTTTTTTTTTTTTTGACTCTTGCCTAGGTGTAGAAAAAGAACCACACCATGCCATCTGCTGGTGTTGGTCCACTTTGTTTTCTGAAGTCCGCAGACAATGCAGCTGTCAGCAGGACTTTCCACCTGCCCACCCTGCCCAAGGTACAAGAACCTGGTTCGGTTGCCATGGCGTTACTGTGCTTGATTGACCAGCAAACTTCCCTGACCTTTTACCCCATTGAAAACCTTTGGAGCATTGTCTAAAAGAAGAGGAGAAACAAACCAACGTTGGCTCCTAACAACAAACCACAGGCCTCCGTGCCACTCCGCGTTGATGCAGCGATTCATGGAAAAGCAGCTCCTGACAGCCTGACATTTCTGTTCAAAACATCCAGTTTTCATAGATTTGATGGGAGATTCTAATTTTCTGGAACACAAAATTCTGGGTTTTCATTATCTGTAAACCATTACCATCAAAATAACTGAATCACACATTTTCTGTCCGCTCAACTTTTATTCTTAAAGTGAACGAAGAAGTATTGCTGTCCGTCGAGTTGTTTTTGCTGGTTGCCGTCACCTAAGATTATTTGTGTATTTCATTTTATTTTGCTTATTTTACTGTTTTTTAGAGCTTTTTGTTTAAAAATAGAAAAACATAAGAAAAAGTTAAGTTATCAAAATTAAAAGAAATAAAGGCTTGAAAGATTTCTGAGTACTGAATTTGAATTTATGACCATTTTGCTTTTTCACTTGTAGTACTTTATACTACAAGTCAATAAATTGCAACAGAAATTCCATGTTACATGTTCAAATCCAGCGTAAAACAAGTCAATTAGAGTCAGTCTAACATGAATGTGTTTGCCTTTGTAGTCCTGGTTTTGAACAATTGAAGGTAGATCAAGAGATTGTCTGTTCAAACACGGCTTTCACCGAAAAACCGTTTGTGGTCAAAACGGCATTAGACAACAAACACTTTACGTAGGCCGTCTTTTGAACTCGACTTGTCCCATTGTGCCAATAAGTGTTTTGATACCAAACCGTGTCGGAGTGTGCCAATCACAACTCGACCTCAACCCCCTCCCGCGCTCCCACACCCAGCAGATCGCTGGAAGGACAATTACACACGCCACTTCAAAGTGTCTCTTATTTAAACAGTCGTCATGCAAGCAGTCTTTATCGGATGGCGATACAAGGCAGAGCACATGAAGACTCGTGAAATCCAAAATTAAACCGAGACATGCCTTCAACAATCCCGCAAGTGAACATTTATTGGATGAAAGTTGGGACAACCCAGTACAGCAAAAACAAGCAAAAGAAAGAGAAGAAAAGAATCCAGTCATTGACCAGTTGAAGCGCAGGCAAAATATTTATGGCCGAAAGGATTGGTTACTAAGCCTTCAGCAACTCCCAGAGCAAGAGTTGTCAAAATTATATGAGTATGTTAAAGCACAACAGTATTGGCAATTGAATTCGAGGTCTGTGGGCCAGATCTGACCCGCCGGAGCTTTTAATGTGGCCCTCTGGACTCTAAATTACATCATTAAGTCACTCCAGGTTTTTTCACAAATCTGGAAAATTCACACAAAATCAACAGATCCCCACACTTTTTCTGACTTTACTGACATTTTTTCCTCAAAACTGGCCAAAAACATTTGGTCTAATTGACTACTGCCTCAAGCTTATTATGATGTGTGTCCAATACAGCCATTAATTAAAAGTCACATTAAACAACAACAAACATTAGCACAAATATCTTAAAATGTTCTTACAAATATTTCTAAATTAGCTCCAAAAAAAAAATCACAAAATCCTGCATGGACTGATCAGTGTGAAAAGATGTTTAATATTTAATTTTAAGAAACACCTATTGAATTCTGAAACAGCTATTTATTGATATTTTTGCAACTTAATGGGTTTTATTAATACGTTCTGGCACAACCGGCCCTTTAAGAACATTCAGATTTTTGAAATGGCCCAAAATAAAAGTGAATTTGCCCAAAATCATGTGTCTCTTCCACAAGTGATCTACTGTGATTTGGAATAGAAATGGATAATGATAGTGATTCTTGCTTTCCTTTACAGAAATGTACTGTAAACTGTGATCAAACTTGACTGATTGCTCACTTGTTGCAACAATGTTGCATCAATGGTTACACAAAAACAGTTTTAGTTGAGTGAGTGGTGATTTTGAAGAGAATATAAACTATTTGATGTATGATACGGTGTGGAGTCAGCTAAGAAAAGGTGAAACTGTTCCATGTTTTCATTCAGAAGTTCATACGGGATTAACTGAAGAATAACGAGTTATTACGATAGTTTGTCTAAACAAACTCATCTGAAGGCCAACAGTGGAAGGCTGTGTTGACTCAGCTGCACCAACTCTTCTGTAACAGAAGTAATCCAGCCACAAGTACTAGAATCGGATGATTAATAAGCTTTTCACGAATCTGTAGTGATTTCATAATGTCTGCGGTGATTGAAAATGTCTGTTTATACGAGTCTGACAACAATTAGGGGAATTGTGAACTTAAAAATGCTTAAAATCAACGCTGCGGCAGGAAGAAGTCGTAATAAAACAAGATGGGGTCGAGGATAGACTGAGCAGGATGGTGTGTTGAATCGTCTCCCTGGGAGGACAGGAAACCCAAGACGGGTGATGCAGTACGAACTGACCAATCCAGGACTGTAGCTCCAGATTGAGCGTTGCTCATCAGCTGTGGCTCAAACTCTGCTAACAAAGATAAGGAGCTTGGTACATGAGAAACCTCCTGTCCACTTCCACAGGAAGAGAACACTGGATGGCAGCTTTTTTCCACACAAGACATTTTCAAGATCCTGTCTGATCTGACTTGGCTATGGAAGTCATTTCCGTCTCCTTCAGGGATCAGGGGAAAGACAGGTTAACTTAAATTGATTTATTTTTATTATTTGGATGTTTTGTGCTGCTGAATTAAGCTGTACTCACCCTTGCAACGCCTTAGTAACGAGAGAAGGAAGCATATACAATTTTAGAGAAGTTGTGGACCTTCGATTATTAAAGCTCACTTTTACTCTTAATGTTCTTCAAAGGTAAAATTGCCTTGGTGCACGTTTCATTAACTTACAGGCAGTATTTAACAATTCCTTTGAGCCCAGAGTTGGTAAAGCAACAACCCTGGGGCTCCATGCGAGTCACTAAATAATTCCTGGATCAAGTAGCTAAATATGAGAAGATTGTCTGCTAGTGGGTGTGATCTGGGAATCCTGGGTGTGATCTGGGAATCCTGGTTGAATTAGTCAGTGTAATCATTAGATGTGGCTATGTGGGTGGGTCTATAAACCAGCTAAAATAGAATTTCTCCAATCCCGATTAGGCTAATATTCTCCTGGTTTAGGAATCTCAGTCAGAACTGAATGGAGAGCTGGCTATGTCTTAGCCTCTCAGAGAGGGCAGTAAGGTGGGACGGGTTAGCATGTCAGACTAAGAGTGAAAACTAATGCATGTTTATCATTTTGAACACTTTTTAACCCTATCAGACCAAAGCGAGCGTCAGCGATCCAGCCAAATTTTGCAGTACCGTAATTCCCCCACACTTTGTGCTATCTGGAAAACTCCAACGGTTTCTGAAAGGGGAGACGTTTCCAGCCAATGTCGGGTTATTACGGTAATTTCAACGTTGACTTTTGCTGTTACACAAAGTTGCAGGCAACATGATTGCCTTTATCAATCATTAGTTAACATCTCCGCTTGATGGGCTTCCATGGTCTCTGTGTGCAGTTGAGTTCATCAGGATGTTGACGCGGTTGGACCTTCTGTGTGTGGTCGGACATACTTCAGGTCAGATTAACATCACGTTGGTGCCCAGTAACCTGGTAACATGTTAACATCCTGGATTTAATAGAGGCTGTACTTTTCACCTTTATATTGGTGTGTATTGACTGTTTCTGAAGTCAACATATCCAGTAACCTGCATACAGAATGATCTCAGCTCTTATTGTGCATGGATGGGTTATTGATATTAAGGTATGTCAAGCTTTTAAACATAAATCTAAAATAGTACTTTTCTAATGTTATCTTAAAACTCTGCATCACATGCAAAAAAAAAAGTCCAGGGAAACGGGCCACGTTAAGAGAACCTGTCCGTCCGTCTGTCCTCCTTCCTTTTTAGGTCGGAGATGCTCACAGAAACACATCCACAGACGTTTTGATCCGAGAGGCGGTTTTGATCCGTGCAGGGGAATTCCCTGCTATATTGCTGTTGGAGGCTCCTCTTCCTCTACCTTCCAATAAAGAAAGAAATGCATTTCATTTTTTTCCTTCATCCAACTCTTCTGAAGCTTCTTAAGGTTTGCCCTTTAGCGATGGAAGCTTTACACGCTCCACTCCTGCTTTCTTTTCTTTTTCTTCTCCTTCTTTTCCTCGTCTTGAAGCTAATCTCAATCTGCTTGTTGTTCCTGGCCCTCTGATCCTCACGCAGAGAGGCCGCCAATAGTTTCCATAGGTCATGGTGTCCTACTTCAAATGACTGCCTTTAAGTAGTTCAGAAAACCTTCGCCGTGCTGATGAATGGCGCTCTCATAGAAACAGAGTCACTGAGAAAGTTTCTTGGTCCTTTCAAACATTCCTTTCATGCAAAAGGTCAGATTGGATCGTCACAGTTTGAAATCCCAACTTCTGGATGTGTTTTTTTATTGTATTACGCATTAATAAAGAAGTTCAACATTAAACTCTTTTTCAGCTATGTGCTACTCTCTTTAATTCTTTTTTTTTCTTTGCTTTGTTTTACATTCTTTGAAAACGGAAATAAACTGAAACGCTCTTCGGCTAAAATCCAGAACATAATTTAAAAAATGTTCAACCGTCTGTTCTGTCGAACAAAACAAAGAAACAAATGTCAGTTTTGCCTACTGGAAGATTTTTATTCCCATAGGCTACATTTAAGTAATTATGGCTGGATGCTTTTAGAAAACTATCCTCGTTCGTACAAATATTGTGAGTTGTAGCTGAAATATCACAGGAGACATTTCTAAAACAGTCACCAAAAGGTGTTTTTTTGTTGTTTTTTCCCCTCCAGGCTTTACAGCACAGCTATGTGAATATTTGTTCTTCGTTAAAAGTGCTGTTAGGGAAACGCACATTACGGCGTCTGAAATAACTTGTGCTTTTCCTGCACCTGGATTTCCCATCTCCCCAACGGTGGCAGTTAACCTTTGTTCAAACCGAGCGACTCTTGGTGAGGCGTGACCACAGCTTTTTCCAGTCCGTGATATTTTCCCAACGTGAGGGGCAAACCGAGAAAACAAGACAAAGTTTGACTCAGGTTTTATTTTTTGTTAAACTTCGGGAACAAAGCATCATAAGTGTTACAGAAAAAAACAAAAAAAAAAACAAAGCACGAGTCGATGCAAACGACGCGCACAGCCGACGTTACGGAGTGCGTAAATATAGATGTCGTGCAGCCCCGTGAAGGAAAGCCACTTCCCCAAAAAGATTGACATCTGGGGAAGCTCAGGTGGTTTTGCTGTGTAAATATGCACAGTTGTGGGTTTTTCTTTTTTGCTAAGAAAAAAGATTGGCATGGAGACGAGGCGTAGAGGAAATACGTCAGCAGACGGGGGACTACTAACCTCTGAAACAAACCCGTCCTTTCACAGACAGACTGGAGTAAATTCAGGCTCAGTGTGAGGATGTGTGTGTGTGTGTGTGTGTGCGTGCGTGCGTGCGTGTGCGGGTGCGTGCCTGTGTGTGTGTGACTTTGCATAGTCAGGTTCATTGTCTCATAGTGCATGGAAAGGTGGTAAAAACTTGAAATGAAACTTATTTTTATAAGTTGTATAACAATAGTTTTGAGTGCGACTAAATCATATGATTATATAAATGTATATGGAAAAGACTCATCAGTCACAAACGTGACTTTAAAGGCATAAAGACTCTAAGTTAAAGCTGCAGTATGTAACTTTTATTAAAAAAAAAAAAAAATGGACTCTGACCAACTTCTTTGCCCACACTAAAGGATCCCCTCATCATGATGCTGCCACAGTGATGTCGTGTTCAGGCACACGTACAGTTTTGAACTGACCACAGTTCAGTTCTGTTCTCCTCTGTTTAGATCTCTCTCCCACCTGCTTGCCGTGTCTGCTGCCTTGCTCACAGGTCCTCTGCCTTCAGCGCTCCGTCCCCTTTCAGAAAGAACAACATCCACTCTCTGAAAAGTAAATACAATCAGCTTTTCGCGAATGGCTTTTCATGAACGGGCACTTTAAACGCAGCAGAGAGATGGAGAGCCTGAATAAAGTCCTGTGTGCACATGCAAACTAATTATTTAATTTGAGCTCCGGTGCATTCCAGAGGCGCCCAGGTAGTAAGAGCCGGGCTGCTCTCCGGGAAACGGGATCATTTCTCTTCCGTCTCCCTCTCTAGTTGAAGTAGCATTACATCGGACTAGACCCAGCACCTGCCTTAGGAATGAAAAGGTTTTGATCGCACATATTTAACTACCCCAGAGTCCCCAAAATGATTTTTTTTAAGACTTTCACTATATTGTCTTTTTGCCTTGACTTCTGTAACGCCTATTATTTCTGAGTGGAAGACAATCTGACTTCTCATGCAGAAGGAAGCTCCTCGTCTGGTGAAAAACTTTTAAAAAGTTTTCCTGTGAAGTTGGAGTTAAATTTAAAATTTGAATTTTTATTTTTAGATCACTGCACAAGGGAATGTACTGATCATCCTTACTGTTCTTCAGAACTTCTGAGCTGCTTTAAATGGTGTTGCAGAAATAAAGTAATTTGATTATTTGACTTCTAATTTGAATTCCAAGGAAATGTCTGCAAATTTTTTAAATAACGAAGTAAAAATAATAAATAAATAAGAAATCAGCAGCAAACAGAAAAAAAAAAACCCTGAAAAGTTTTTTCTCATTTACTGTCAGACATTGAGGAAAAATGTTGTTTCTGTATATCAGAATCAATGTGAGTTTCTCTTCTGCAGCACTGCAGAATAGAAATTTGATTTTTGTGGGGATAAAAATCACATTTGATTTGCTTGAAGTAAAACCGATTCTTCCGACTTTTAAAAGACCAAATCGTTTGCCGACAAGATGCGACACGACGGCTGTGTTTTCCGTTGCCATGATAGGTTAAAAATCACCTTATGTTGATTATTTTCTTTCTTTATTTCTTGCTCGTCAGTCTCTCTGCTGCAACCTGCTGCCCCAGACGTTTATTTTTTGCACATGCTCACCTGGTTGCCTTAGGACTTGATTTCAGACATGAAATTAAATTAATTCAAGTTCAGGCAGATGATCAGGCCTCAGGAGCAGTGTGATATAAGCAGGGAAGAAATCTTTTTAAATATATTTCCTGTACGGTGTCTGCTTTATCATGATAAATGACTTGAGTGTGGTTTTCACTGATCTGTCCCAATAAGTTTGGCTTAATTTATTACAGCAGATTGCGTCTGCTCACATACTTTATATCCGAATCTGTAATGATAAATACAACAATTAGACAGAAAAACGTATTTTCTACATTTGTTTTTGAGGGCTGATTAATTATTTTGTTATGTAGTGTTGTAATCGCTGAAATGTGTTGTTTCTAATAGAACAGTTTTATTATATAAACTGAGATTATTGTGCATTTCTGAATTAATGTGCTATGTTTTTGATATACTAAGTGTAACTGTTTTCGTACTACTTTTTTATGAGGTGGACCCCAGGATCAGTTGCCATGGTTATGGCGGCAATGGCTAATGTGTACAAACAAACAGCTTTACACAAATCACAAAAATTATTTTTCATAACATTTTATATATATATATATATATATATATATATATATATATATAAAAAGAACTGGTCATCAAATTAAAAGGTGGATGGGTTGAGGAATGGAAATGTGGACGCAGAGAGAAACTAAAAGTGAGGTGACTGACATGAAAAATATTCCAGGCATGCACCTCCATGTAATGGCTAACTGAGCTACACACACACGCACACACACACACAATCTCTGCGTTTTCACTCACTTTCCATAATGTTATCTGATTTAAGGGAACTTCCTGTTTACGCTTCATTAGATGGCAATGGTGCAGCGTTTGCAAGTTGAGCCCGATGACGTTTTTTTTCTCTCCACCTGGCCAACTCTTTCTCCCACATAATTTCTTAAACGAGAAGACGAAAACGTTGTGGTTTTGTGTCGCATTAACAACCGCTGACATCATCCTCACACTCCATCATCCTATTGTGAAGTATCTGTCTCTCCCTCGCTCTCCAGAGAAGTCGAGGAGCAGCACAAAGGGCCAGTGAAAGCAGCTCCTCCGTTCCTTTTGGTCCCTGTTGTCCCTCTGGTTGTTCAGTAGTGGCTTACTGCTAAAGAGCCTCAAATGGCCACATTTTCTTTCATCTCGATCCCTTTCAAAATGGTTTTCATGTCTAATGCAAATAAACACACACACGTTCTGACTCACGCACTGTGCGCACACTCGTTGCTCTCAAATGTCCTGCAGGTGTGTGTTAATCTTTTAAATCCGATAATAATGGCAAGCCTGATCTTCATACAATGCCATTGATTTCAATGGAACAGCTGTGGGGCGTGTTTACAGATTAATAGACAGGTTCACCAGAATAAACATGTGCATATCTGTAACACACACACACACGTATCCCATGCAGTTTACATTTAAAGTTATTTTCAATCAGCTACTGTTTGCTACTGATGGGAAACGATAGGCGACCATCAAAATACCCTAGAAGGAGAATTTTTATTTGTTGAAATTATCCTTATTTACATTTTGTTGACTAATGGCATGCTCTAGTATTATGTATTATTATTAGTAGTAATAGTATTACTATTCACTATAATACAGACCGCTACAAGAAAGGTAGCCATCACTAGCTACAGTAACTCTTAATATGAGTTACAACAGTATTTAAATTCCTCTTAGGAACAATAAAAGTATTTCTGAATTTGAATTGAATTTGAATGTCAGCTTGGTGTTAGCAATAAGCTTCAAGTCTTTGAGGTTGGAAAGCCTCATTGTCATCACCTTAATCTTGAGCTCAATCCAGAGATTTCAGTCCGGACTTTTGCTGGGACACTTTAACACCTTAATATCACTTCCAGGCAGAAGAAAACCTGCTGGTCAAATTAAAGGATTACATTAAAATCTAGATCATCTGGAGGTATGAATACGTTTGGGGTTAGCTGCATGTGTCACAGCATTTATGAAATCAGATTAAAGATAAATTAGGCAAGTGTGACTGAAAATTCCCAGCTTAATCCCTTTTCCCGGTTTTCATCACGCAACCCCCGACCTGGAGATGCCACGCTGCAAATGAAATATCACCGAGGACCAGACAGAGACAAGACCAGGAGCTTTTGTGTCGCTGACTAAATTGCGGTTGCAAGTGTGACGATCAGGAAAGAGGATTGTAGGTAGGGAGCAGAAATAACAACGTGCAGTCAATTGAAACAGTTTGGACACTCCATTAACTGAGGTTTCTCAAAAAAGAACTACTTCAAATACTAATGTCTAATTACTATTTCTTAATCCTGGAAAAAAAAGAGAAATTGAGTAGCTAAGAACAAAGCCAGGACATCCTACTCCCTAACAGCTAATCTTACCTCGTCTATGCTTGATATCAGTGTGAGGCCTTAAATCAACCAGGACTATTTATTTCTTATTTCTCTGCCAGGCTCTGGTGAATTTCGTGGTATGTTTTGGGTCATTGTCATGTTACAGAATTTAGACTCATCTGGCCTGATGTTTTCTGTAGAAACCGTTTGATGCAACGTGACGTCAACAGACCTACGCTCGGTGAACTTGGCTGAAGTTGGCATGTAATTGGTGACGTGGCTAAAGAGCGATTCCACTTAACTTTTTTCCACCACCTTAAGCATCTTTAATCCACTATAGTTTAGAAACTTCCATACTTTGACTCTTAAAACCTGGACCAGATTATTCTACACTAAAAGCATTATATGTGAAAACCCAGTTTGTCTAATTGATTGACGAGTTCTTCGTTTCTTTTAAATGTTTTGTTGCCTCTTAGCAAAGTCACAGACAACTTCTTCAATCTCACCAAAAGTGTTCACTAAACCGAATGGCAAAGAATTAAAGAGGGCAAAGTTACATTGAAATGCTGTGTATTCATGCTAGCCATCTATTACATTTACAGCAAATTCTACCCACTCTGACTGGCTGTGCTGTTCACTTACAAGCAGGGGTGAAAGTAAGGGGGTACGGCAGGGTACTGCATACCCCTAAAAGATTTAGCGGGGGAAGCGGTACCTGCAAGAGAGGGGAGCAGCTGCCTGCTGTAAAACATCAATGGGTTCACTGTGCAGCCGTGAGTTCACCCACTAATCAGCCGTGACTGATTAGTTTTTCAAGAACAATCTAAAACACGACTTAATCAGTTAATAACTACCTTTTTCTCATTTCATATTGTTTCTGAACTGTTCATGCTTTGCTAGAGCAGTGGTGCAATACGTAGATCGCGGAAGGTTTTGAGTCGATCTCGGCATTAGGTGACAAACTGAACGCAGCCAGGACGCTGAGACCAGCAAGTCCTCCTCTGGCTCACTTAAAACGTTTGAAACTTTATGAAAGATCAACAAAAAAAAAAACAACAAAACATGTTCAAATTAATGACCCAACAAACAATCTCAGTGATTTTTGTTTCAACAAGAAGTTGCGCAATTCTGTGCTTTTCGGTTCCATTATCAAAATAAATAGCAGAGCAGGAGTTTAAAATGAACTAATCAACCACCTCTGTGTTCATGAGAGGTTTATTGATGATCGCAAAATAAATATCAACCCTGCAAACCTAATATTGTAACGGACTGAATGTTATATTTTTAACGTCATCTCGGGTCGGCTTGTGGAGCGCAGGAGGTTGCCATGGCAACGGGTGTGCTTAAATGACAGAGAGAGACGGAGAGTAAAAAGGAGCGGGTGGTTTAGAGTTGATTACCTGTTCGGGTTGTTTTACCTTTGCTGTGACTCATCACAGCCGCTGTAGTTTCTGAACATTCAATAAAAGACAAACTTAGACTAATTACCTCGTTCTTTGTGACTATATGTCATTTACAACAAACATCAAACACGGTATATATTTTTCATTAAGTATTTAACAAACAAATGGCTTCTTCCGTGATAATTATGTGAAATTTAATTAATTGTCTAATATAAAAAATAGTTTGGTGCAGTCGAGCTCAGAGTCTGAGAGGCTTGTCCTTTATCAAACAATTTTGTTTTTTGCCTCTTAATGGAAATATTGATGTTGATGAGATTTTCTCCAAAATAATAACCTTTTTCAACCTTTATAGCTCCACTGTTGAAAATGAGGCTCTAACATTCACAAATGACATTTAAATAAAATCCAGTCCAACATCTGGTTTGAGGTGATTCCTCTGGAACCTGTTGGAGGAAAAATATCCCAACTTCAGAAGATGAGCTTTAACCTAACAGAGCTCTGTGGTTCCTCCTATCAGTCTGAGATTCAGGGTGAGGAGGCATCATGTTAGGAAGAGAAATGGAAGCTGCAGGATCTTCAGAACAAACAGGTCATGATGCTAGGCTACTGATTATCCCTCTGTCTGGACACAGGATCAATATAACCAGTTTAAAACCTAAACTGAATGGTTATATGTCAGACATGAAAAACTGGGATGCACTCCATGCCATGATGTTCAGGATTTAGGTCTCATGGCATCTCAAGGTGTCAACATTGCAGCCAGTAGGCTGAGAGAAATACAGCTTTATTTTGTAGCAATACAAGAGCTACCAGCTTTTATTGCTTCGCAAAAAAATTAATCAGCACAGAAACTCCAAAGCACACAAAGAAGTAATATGTATGTATATATATATATTTGTTATAGTACCCCCAATAATTTAAAACTACTTTCACCCCTGCTTACAAGTTTACATGACTGCATGAAATACGACTTATGTATTCACAACAGCACCACGGGAACTGCAAAAACAGATGGAGACTAATACTAACAATATATTTAGTGTCATGTTCAGTTAACAGAGCAACAAGAACCGTTTCCTGTAGATGTCATTACGTAACCTCACGTTTAATTGAAGGGCAAAGCAAATGTTCCCCATCTTGCTTCTCATATTGTACATGAAGACGGATGCAGCGGATAAGTTATTCATGATCTATTGTACGTTATGGAAAAGACTGTTCGTCCAAAAACAGACGGGGGACTTTACAGGTCTGAGACAATGGAAGAAATTTAGGGAAACAAACCCAATGACATCACCACCAAAATCACAGAGAAGCAACTGAACATGTCAGAGGCAGAAAGAAGTAGAAAGAAAAGGCATAAAAAAAGAGTGATGTCAGGAGTGTAGGGGGGATTCGATTACTGGAAAATGTGATTGAGGTAATTAGATATTTTAAATTTATGGCAGGGGGAGTGGCAGCACAGTCGAGACAGAGCAATGTAATGAGGAGAGGGATTAAAAGGAAGATAGAAATCAAGGTGAGAGGATTTAAAATGACGTAAACAAAAAAATAAGTAGGAAGCGAGAAGTGAGAGAAGAAGGAAGGTCAGAAAATGAAATAAAATGGAGGAAGTGGCACTAAAGAAAAAAATTGAGTGGCTGACTGATAAGGACCAAAGGACAGCAACACGGGGGAAATGAACAAATGATGGGAACAAAAAGATAGCGTATTGAGGAAGATGGTAAGAGACGGTACCGAGACAGAGCATGGGGATGAGTGGATGAAATCTAGGTTCATGAAGTAAGAAGTCAAATCAATTAATGAAAGAAGATTGTTCACTATAACCTTTGGGTTCTGATGTCTTCCGATTAGCTTTTCTAAATTATTCCTTCTCAGCTGGAAAAATAAACCAGAAAAGCACACCAACCACCAAAATCATGCATGAAACATGGATGGTTTATGTTTTAAAATCAACGTGTAAAAGTAGCATTACTTCTTAGTTACATTTTCAAAGTATGTAAATGAGTACAATGCTCTGTATGCTAGACCCACAAAAATTCTGAATTGGATTTCAATACAATTCAATCAATGCACTTTAGATCAACTTTGTTAAATCCAGTTCAGTTCAAGCGAGTGTAACTCAGTTCAATTCGATTTGAGTTCAGCTTACTTTGGTCAAGTCAAAGCAGCATTCCTTATTCCTCCTTTTTCAAATTAACTAAATGAGATCTATTGTATGTGTAACAGCATATGATGGTTCTAAGCATTCAGGTTTTAGATTGTCATTAAATTTATCTAAGTTTAGCTAAATTCAAGCCAATTCAATTTTGGTTCAATTCCGTAAATTTTACTCAAATTAGTTGTATTTTTTATTTTTTTCTGTTGCACTTGTTTTATGTAGTTGATTGCGATTCAGTTTTTTCTAATTCGATTCAGTTGAATTCAATTAAGGCCTTTTACGTTTACGACTAATCGGTTAAATTCACACATTCTAATATTTTTATTTTTGGTTCAATTTAACTGCAACACAATATCCGTTCAGTAAACTTAAATAAAATCTTTAAATTCAACTAGATTCAGCTCAGAAATTGGACTTCTGACACAAATCGGTCTGAATCCACAGCGAATCAAACTGTAATACTTTCAATTACTTGTGAGCCTTAAAGCAAAACATATCATTTTAGATTCTGAAAGATCATCCACATTAACACATAGCAGAATCATCCATGAGGACTTTGATTTAAATTTGGGACGTGTTTGGACCGACTCTAGCACATTTCAGTTTAATCGGGAAGAGACTCGTGAAACAAGAAGCAGCAGCAGCAGACGGGAAGCTGAGGCAAGGAAAGAGGCCATGATGTATGGCAGAAAGAAAGACAGGAGGTAATTAGTGCGGGAGAGAAGGAGAGAAAACATGTTCCTCATTAAAGCCACAGCTGAGAGCGAAGCGCCGCAGCTCTTTCATCAGTGATCTGCTGCGTGCCTGCCAAGTGTAAGAGTGCACACAGCCATGCAGCTGCATGCGTGATGTTACGTGTGTCAGGTCAGAGCCGGGGGGGCCGTAACTGAGCGACTGACTAATTGTGCTGTCTGCTCACCATAACAGACACACTCCCAATGCGCGCACACACACACCGTGATTACGCAATCATCATCATCATCAGTATAATCTTCTTGGCTTAAAATTGTTTTCTCTTTTTTTCTTTACCCCCTCAGAGAATGAATATCGGCACGTCTACCCTGTCTTCTAGAAATCCTCCGCTCTGCATGTCTAATCCCTGACCAGTGCTTACATTACACCATGCTGTTACCACACTAAACATGCTTTGAAGGGGGCAGTAGTATGTTACATTGTTGACGTTTTTTTTTTTTGTTCTTTGTTTTTCAGCTCTAGTGCTTACCGGGAGTGTTGCTTCGATTCCTTTATGCATGTTTGAGAAGTCCCTTAATCTCCCGTGGCAACCGTTCAACTGTTCAAAACGCCTGGTGGGACCTAGCCCCGCCTCCCAGGACGAAGTTGAGTCAAAAGTTATTTATGTAGCACATTTACAGCGACTTCAGCAGACCAAAGTGTTTCACAATAATCACAACATCACAGGTAGATAAATGATACGACAAAAACTAAAAGTTTAGTAAAAATATAAGAGAATTGTAAAATTGGCAGAAAGTAGGAAAAACTAATAATATGAATAAAACCCCAATTCATATTATTCAAGTTTTATTCAAATTAGTTTTTCTTACTAATAATAATATTACATGCTCCCACCTCTCCCAATCAGCTCCTTCAGACTAGCCAGCAACAATTAGCAAACACCTGGTGGAACTACGAATCTTCTGAGATACTTCTCACTGCAATGCTAGTAAAACATTGTTAAAGGGTTAATGGAGGAGCCATGTTGTGATGACTTCCTGAAGGCGGCGATTCAGAAAGAACAGGGGCTTCTTAAAGAGACTGGCCCAATTTCAAGGCGTTAAATTACGAAGTCACATTTCTATTAAGTCATACTTGATATCAAAACATTTTTATAACAACTGGAGGTAATATAATTACTTGATTGTGCTGTAAAATGTCACTGTGTGGTTGGAATATAATTTACATAATATTGCCCCTTTGAAATGGCATTTTGCTTTGGTTCAGTGAGATATCTTGTGTTATTTTATCCTGTAAGTTTTTTGTTGTTGTTTTTTTACTTATCACATTACTGCATTTGGAAAAAAATACAGGCCACGTAAAATGCTTTGTCAAATCACGACTGTAATTCCTGCTGTAAAGAAACAGATTTGAATTTTGGCGTACAGACTTTTAATCTGGGTTTTACATAAACACAAAGGGGCAAGAATCAGAAATTATAAGACTCCCACACACAGAGACTGATTTATTTTCATTTCATTGCGCCACTCGCATCAGGTAAATAGTTTATTGTGCCGATTAGTAGCCATCCTAATTTCCAATTTGTGTTATGCCTTAAAATCCAGTAAATCTCTTTCTCTGTTCAGACAGTTTTGACTGGATCAAAAGTGTTGACATGAATTCTATACACTCTTAATTCCCCACAAAGCCAATTTTAGTCGGATTGTCCAAGTATGTTTGCAGAGACAACTTGTCAAGATTTATATTATTCCTCAGAAGAAAGAGAAAGTCTCTTTCTCTCTGTCTGTTGTCTTTTTACAGAGACACACACACTCTAAACGCTCGCACACATGTCCACATACGCCACAGAACTACCTTGAGCATTTGCAATTTGCTGTCTCCAGATTTGAAGGTGATAAAACCTGCTCAGGCGTATAACACCAACAGCCGCCGTTGACATTCATCATATTGCGCTTTTATGTGACATGTCAATGATGTTTATGGCAGCC
The DNA here is from genome assembly GCF_904066995.2 of Poecilia reticulata. Classification (NCBI taxonomy): domain Eukaryota; kingdom Metazoa; phylum Chordata; class Actinopteri; order Cyprinodontiformes; family Poeciliidae; genus Poecilia; species Poecilia reticulata. The sequence goes on along the minus strand of NC_088830.1, from coordinate 7,232,011 downwards.
TGGAGCAGTTTCACCTTCCGTCCATCCTTCCTCAGCTACTGCACGAGTCTCTGTTCGTCCGCGCGTGAGCGCCTGTGTGCGTTAGTCCGCGCGCGCGCAAAGCGAAGTGTCAGCCACAGTTCAGCTGGCGCTTAAACACCGAGCAACAAGTGAAAATCAAAACATGGACAGCTGGTCCCATGCCCAAGGCGGACTGTTTGCTGCGGAAGAGTTAGCACAGACAAATACAAAGTGAAAAGGAGACAGACGGAACGGGAAGGAGGAGAGAGAAAAGGTATTCATGGCTATTCACCGTTAAGACTGATTTTAGAGGCGTCAGAAGAGCGACTCTAGTGAATGCTAATATGAATGCTAACGTCTTAGAAATGGCGTACTCTGAAAGCAAACCTTATTGTTGACGCTAGATATTCCCGTTTCAAGAAATAAATGTGTCTATGTGATAAATGCCTGGATTTTTTTCTATCCTCATCGCATTTTCTTTCATCATAAATTGACGTCAGAGATGGATTCAAATCAGTAGGTTCGTGATGCAGAGCATTAGCAAAGCAAGGAAAACAGAAAATCTTAACAGGTGGGACTAAAATAAGTGAAAATCTACAAAGCAGAATCACAAAACGGAGTAGAGTGGTCACTGACAAAATATGGCCAAATGAAATATAGAAATACCTATATTTCTATATTTCCCTGTGGGGAAAAAAAGACAAACAAATTGTAACATTAATAATAGGTATCATGAACCATTGCTTTTCAAAGATTAAATTGTTACAAATTGCTCTAAGCTTTGTGTATTTATTGTTGTATTTTGATCAATATGAGATTTTCTGTGTGAAATACAAACATTTCTATAATTCCAAATTACCATATCAATGCTGCCAGAGTGAAATGTCCCTCTTTTAATGAATGCTACATCAACAACTGTCAAGTGAAAAGATGGATAACCCATCCTGCAAACTGTCTAATTGCCAATTCTATTATTGGTGCTACTATACCAGACATATTACTCACCTGTGCTGGAACCAAAGAGCCTGGTGATGTGAGGCTTGAATGGAAACATTTCTGTAACTACAGGTGAGTGATGATGATTCAAAACACAACATGCTTTTATTTTTAGCATCATTATTATAATTTTTAGAGGTCAAATATTAAAAAACGGAATGAAACTAAAAGTTCTGTCAAATGAAGAAGAAAACGAGGCTCAAAAGGAGGGGGAAAAAAAATCAATCAGTCCTTCAGGTCACGGCCCGAACAAATATGAGTCTCTGGCGCTTGCTTCATACTCTTCATCTGGCAGATTTGTCCTCATAAATCTCTTTCCATCACACTCTCGGACACACACTCAACATCATGAGTTCAAACACTCACTCCCTCCGTCCGTCCAGTCTTTAATGTATCAATGCCTCCATTGATGCTCGTCCGTGAGTCTCTCTGGGTGGATTCTGCCTTTTGGGGGTCCGGCCTGCCATGAAACATCTTTCCTTGTATAGTAAGGAGAATGGCATCCTTTCAGAGTGATCAGCCACATATCAAAATGAGATCAAATATAACATTCTGGATGTGAATTTTCCAGTTTTTTTGAAAGAGTTGCCAAAGATCTCAGCTTCTAGGAAAAGCCCTAACTCAATCTTCAAGAAGGTAGTTCTGATTCTTGGACAACTCTTCTGATTGTTGGTTTGATTTCTCTGCTACCAGTGTTGAAAGGATTACCTCGTCTAGTATAGTTTATGTTGCATTACATATACTACTTTTTTTTTGTCTAATTGGGAAATTAAGACGTGAGGAAACACATATGTAAGCAATGATTTCCATTTGTTTTACAAAGATGAGGTTGGAATAACTCTCCTGTGTCAATATTCAGCTAATGCCGACAAAACACAATTTAGCAATTTCTGTGCTTTCGTTAAACAAGAAATCACATGAGAATAATTTTGTTCACACAGTAAGTTGTTAAAAAACAAGTCAGGCAATCATCCTGCTACCACTATCTGTCTTTTTCTTCTTCATGGTTTGCGTCAGTGGCAACATCTAGTTGATCACGTGACTTGTGTGATTTTAAAAAAGTGTTTCCATTGCAGCTTTGCGAAAGAAACCAATGTCGATGCGGCTAAATAAAACGCCTCATCCCAGCGTCAAAATTCTTTATCGAGAAACATGGTTTGTTTTGTGTTTGTTTTTTCTGAAATTGAAATTTTTTTGTCATTAAGCGAAAATATTTTAGAAAGGTCGAATTGCACAACTACATGGTCATTGGAAACACAGCTAGAAATACTTTGGCAATAAAAAAAAACCCTTTTACAGGCCATCAATTGGGACGAAACCAATGAAATTGACACTGACTGAGGTCAAGATTGTTTATTGACACATTTGACATATATTTATTTGTGGGTGTGATGATCAAGACATCCCACTGTTTTTTCTGAGTAACTTAAAGCTATTCTAAGGACTGAACTACTGTATCAATTACATTGGAATTTGTTGCATATGCAATTTTAATGCAATTTTGATTTCACGTTCCATGAAAAAAAAAGCAACAGGTTACTGTAAACATAAATGCATTAATGGTAGACAGTACAATGGAATTCATTAGTTATTATATAATATTCTCTAATATTATTAAGCACAAGCTTACCGAATGTTGGTTCTGCAGCGTAATTCATTTTCAGACAGGCAGAGCTCCAGACATGAGCTCACAGGGAGACTCCCTCTGGGGCTTTGGGGAGGTGAGAGGTGAACACTTGTGGTGTCTTCAGCACTCAGGTGGGGCTGCTGTGTTTTGGAAATGGTTGATAAACATTATAACTGCGCTTAGATATGCAGAAACACACACACACACTTTCAGTAAGCGAGCAATGACTTGTACATATCAGCGCATTGACAACAACTAGACCTTCCTTTTGTGCGCAGAAAACAGTTTACAGTCCAGAGCAACTATTTGCTGAAGATTGATTGGTTAGGAGATGTTCTCGCTATTAATTGAAGCTCTTAAATTGAGTTTTGACTGAAATGAGGTCTGGTGTAAAAAAAAAAAATCAGGACTCTGAATCCTGCAGCTGCCTTGTGCCCAGCTTTATACAACTGTGGGATTATAAATCAAATTCCAGGAATTATGCAATAAAGACTAGTCTAGTATGCTCCTATCTTTTATGATTTTGACGATAGTCATTAAAATGGCATTGGAGATCAGCTATTTGGTGATGTGATTGTAAACAAAATAACTGATTGGTAATATAAACAGTTTAACATTTTAACATTCTTTGCTAATGACAATAAAAGGAGAACACACATAAGCTGCCTATCAAATGTAAAATCAACTTTTTTTGAGCTTTGACTCTTTCATGCATGTTTGAAAAATCATTTAGTCTCCCATGGCAACCATTCAGCTGTGCAAAACGCCTGGGTGGAACTAGCCCCGCCTTCAAGAGGCATGTCCTCCTCGGAGCTGCAGTTTCCTTCCCCTAACCTAACTCAGCTCCTTCAGACTAGCCAGCAGCAATTAGCAAACACCTGGTAGAACTGCTCATCTGCTGAATTCATTATAGGAACTTCTTCTCAGTGCGACGCTGTTAAAAATGTTGTTAAAGGGTTAATAGAGGAGCCATGTTGGGATGATTTCTTCAAGGCAGACATTCAGAAAGAGTAGGAGTATTTAAAGTGACAGAGGCCCAATTTCAAGAAGTTACATTAAAAAGACAAATTTCTTTTAAATTTTATTTGGCAAGTATAGTGTTTTTATATAAAAAAATGTGTACAGAAAGCCACAGAGTAACAGAGTTATTTGATTGTGCTATAAAATGGTACTATGTGGCTAGAAAACACCTAATACTGTCCCTTTAAATTGTGAGACATCCACATGTCAGAAACCAGTGTCTCTTTTCATATCAATCTTTTTTACTATCGTTCTCAGTCTTGTTTTTGAAGGCAATGGCAAATCAGTGCATTTTATCCGCTTTCAATTTTAACCTAAAATGTTTTCCGGTAAAAGATGTTTGAACTTTATTTGTTCTTGTCGGTGTAAGTTCCAGATTAACTCAGGATGGCCAGGGTTTGGGAAATAAGTCCAACTTGCTCCCTTAGCTAAAATAATGAATAAACAATGCTTGTGTAAGCAACAATGCTTGTGTTGCTTGTGTAAACAGAATTTACACAAGCAAGTGTGGATAATATTTTTCACAGTCACTGCCTCTGGATAAGATTGAGGCATCTTCCGGTCCACTCAACCTCTGAGACAATCGGAGGAAGCAGAGATGATGTGTCTTAATGTTGCTAAACAGGAACAGCAAAACGGCATCATCGCTCGCCTTTTAAGGTGACTTCTCTCTCATTTCCCAAACCTCTTCGTCGGTCCATACCTGTGATGTCACCGATGAAAAATCTCCCGCTTCCGAGACTGCAGGGAGTTTCTGGTTAATAAGTGACGGGACCTTAAACCAGCTTGGCCCTTATGTCACACTAATACACAGAAAGAGAGACACTGTCTGGATTGTTTCAGTTTCGTAAGAAAACATAGGTCCAGACACACACAATGCGAATTAGAAGCGTGTGTAATACCCAGTCTAGGAAAGAATGGTAAGATATGAAGTTTGAATTAAATATGTCCTACACAGGAATAAACATAAATTCTATGATAAAACATCCGTGCTTGACAGAATTCCACCGTTAAACTATGGGTAAAACATTTTTTATCTTTCACGTTTAGACGGTATTGTCATTGTTTATTTTACAGTAAAAAATGGTGCTGGAATCAATGTACTGTTCTTTTTCCTGAAATGAACATAAAGACAGCCTATAAAATAATGTACAAATGTAATATTTACAAATTACTGCTTTCACCGATTAATTTACTTACGCCAACTTCACATCAAGTCGTCAGTTTTAAATTGTTTTATAGTTTATGTCATAATTGGTGCTGGTGATGGTGGTGAGAGAACGCAGGAGACCCAGGATGTAGATGATGATGATGATGATGATGATGTGATGATGAATTTAATGGTAGAAGTCAAGGTACAGAACAACAGGGAGCACAAGGAAACAGACTGGTACACACGACGACTACGTTAGACAGGATCCAACGAAGAAAGACAACAGGTGAGACTAAATACACATGGGGTAATCAAGGGAACGAGACACACCTGGGAGACAATCAACGGGGAAGCCGCAGAGACAGGACTCACAGGATCACACAGAAAAACTCAAAAATAAACACAGAAACACGGATCATGACAGTTTACAGATTTTTTCCGTCTCTATTTTATTGTTTATTGGTGTTAGATATACAGATCGTTTGAAATTGGAGTAAAATTAATACCAACATAATTTTCTTACAACAAGAAATGTAAAGTACAACACAAAGTATTTTATAACCAAGCTTTTATAATAAGTAGAATGACGTTTATTCAGAGACTTTTACTGAAAAACCGACATTGCTGGCTCCAATTCAGCTTTTATCTATAAAACTAGGTTAAACTTTGCCAAACGATTTGAAAGAAAGTGTTGAATCAAGCTCAAAATAATTTGAAAATCGGATTCCTTTCATTTAATACAGCAAACATGCAAAATCCTTTTTAACTTTTGGATCTGTAATGAGTAACGTCCCTTTCCTACAAAACAAAACAAAAAATTGGAGCGATTTATTTGCTTGATTTTAGTCTTACAGTTACAATATTCAAAATACTGACCCTGAAATACATGCCATAAATTAATGGGAAACTTCAACATGTATTCAGAACAAGCTAAAAGTCACTGGGAGCTTTGGGAAATTGAGTCTTGAAAAGTATTGAAAAATAGCAGAAACCCTACAAAATGCTCTTAGTAAAACTTTGAGGGAGTAACAACCTTCGTTGAATTTCATATAAATGCATATAAATCAAAAACTGAAAAGTGCGGTGTGCAAAATATTTGTCTTTCAGTCAGATCCAGTGACTGAAATTTTTTGCTCATTCTTCTTTGCACAACATCTCAAGCTCGGTCAGATTAGATGGAGAGCACTTTTGCATTTTTTTACTCGTAAAAAATGTCTTGAATCGTGTAATTTTCTTTAACAATAGTGTACCACTTTGTTTTGGTCTTTCACATCAAATTGTGGCTGTAATGTGACAAAATATGGAAAAGTTCTATGGTGCATGAATACTTTTTTGTAAGCCACTGTATAATGCAAAAAAATGTTCATTCAAGCAACCTCATTCGATGACTGGCCTTCTGTTAGAAGTCGCTCTTTTGGCATCTTTCTGTCACGGGCGAATGTGCGGCTGTCTCAGAGTTTCCTCACTTTCTCAGACGTGTCTGACTCACCTTCATGACATCACTGCGGTGAAGTCACTGTCCTGCAAGCGGATTAAGCCGCCGATGGAAGGCTGTCACGATGGGTCCAGGGTAGCTTAGCGCGGTCACACAGATCAGCGTGTGTGTGGCTCAGCAGATTAAAGTACGCGCTGTGCTGCATGATGTCATGAGGTTGAGGCCTGAGCGTGACCTATATTGCCTTTCATCCCCGTGTCTTTGCTTTCCATATAATCTCCACAGTCATTTCGGCGAACCCCAGCCATTGAATGATCATTTTTGAAGTCTGAAGTGAAATTTGAAAGTTAAAATGGTAGCACAGTCTCTTCATATGACTGAAGTCATATGAATTTCATGAGTAAAATAGTCACGTGGTTATAGCAGAGCACCAATCATACATTTGAATTCTGCTGCTTTTTGATACCTGACCACTCCATTATGTTTTGGTAGTTTGCAAGCACTGGCTGGTGTAGTACAAGATGTCCCTAGCTGTGTTTGTATTGACCAAATAATTGCGAAAATTGGAATTCTGAACATAAATTGGCTTAATGGAAACATAAAAAAAAAAAAAACTCACGTTTTTTGCTACATTTTTGAATCATGAGGTGGTTTTCCATCCCATATCAAAATGTATGTAGTTCATAAAAACTGCAATGGAAGCATTTTTTTTTGCATCGCTAGTTATGTGCTCAACAACTGGATGTCGCTACTGGTGGACAAAACAACAAAGATGACAAGAAGTGGTAGGAGGACAATGGCACAGCATGTTTTTTAATGTCGTTGCATGAACAAACTTTTTCATCCTGTGTCTTTTTTAATCAAAACCCCACAATTGCAAATTTGTACAGAGGGGTGGAGCAAGGGCCGGGCTGGGAATCTGTTGCTAACTGCTTGCTATTCTAGTATTTATTAAAGTATTCAAAATTCTATGTTACATGCCACTATTTACACATGAACCCCCCTTACAATGTGGTCAAATGTTGCTTAGCTAGTGGTAAAGAAATTCAACAAGGTTATGGAAATAATGTCACTTAATATTTATTTAGAACAGGGCTGCTGTGTGAGGCAGAAGTTTGAAAGCAACAGCTCTGAGGAGGAGCTGCGCCTTGAAGGCGGAGCTAGGTCCACATGAGCGGTTAGCACGGCTGAATAGTTTCCATGGGAGATTAAAGAATTTCTCAGACATGTAAGAGAGAATCAAGGCAACACTCCAGCTATGTTTTTGATGAAGAAATAATAAAATAATATGATGTAAAGCTTAAAAAAGTTAATCTTACATAATACTGCCTAACTCTATGCCTAAAGACTCTAAACCAGCTTTGTATGGATGTTCAAGTACCTAACAACAGGCTGAAGCCTGTGATAACCTGGAATCTGCTGGAACAACAGCATCACTGTCCACTTAAGTTTAAAGTCAACAAGAGTTAAGAGGGTGTTCACCAGTATAACAGTGTCTGCCCCTAAGTCAACAACTTTGAACACTAAGGACATCTGCCTGTGTGTGTGTGTGTGTGTGTGTGTGCGTGCGTGTGTGTGTGTGTGTTGGGGTGTCCCTTATAAACTGTAAAAGCTTGTCGGCGACTAAGGAAAATCCATCCTGTTTATGGACTTTCCTGAAATTCCAACGGTCATACTTCAGCTATTTTCCTAACAGGAAAACAGATTTTTGGCTGGAAATGTCCTGCCAGCTTCTCATGAAAGGCATCACCGTTCTTAGAGTCTGGGAAGGGGCTCCATTTTCTGGTCAGCTCAGTGATAAAAGTTGGCTCAACGCAACAGTGTTGACTGACAGGCACTTTCTCTGTAAGTCTGCGACGTGAATAAGAAACAATATTAATGCATAAAACTTTTTTTTTTGAGGATATCAAAATTATTGCAAGCAAAACGCAGGTTTCAGTCACTTTTGACTTTTTTCTACAAAACCTTCAAGGAGAAAATTAAGGTTTTTGTTTGAGGCTTAGTGACCACTGAGATTTTCAGCTCTTTTCCTCAAAAACATGTCATCAGGTAGCGGTCGTAAATGTCTGGCTCGGTTCCCAGACTTTCTAAATATAAGCTTCTCAACAGACTTGTGCGATAAAATATTTAGTGAATGTGACCTGAAATAAATGGAGCAAAGCCAGTTTCAGTTGAGTCAGAAAGAGACCATGGGAGCAATGCACGTCTGATAATTCCCTGCTAAATGCTTTATAGAGCATGAATGTCCGTCTCTTCCAGGCATCTTTACAACTTTGGCTTGTTTTCCCATTTGCATCACCCTTGTGTTTTCTTTCTGTAGCCTTAGTGCCTTTCATATAAAATGGCTGATGGCGATTAACATTTTCATGTATTATTCATCTGCTCAACCTTAGAAGTCCTCAGACAAAAGTGGGAGATAAAGGCTCGTATCCTGGGAATTTTTGAATATTTATGATGCAAAGAAAAATGTGATTTCCTTCTGAGAACACAATTTCTGTGGCAAGAGTTTTCTTCAAGTTTTACTCAGCACCAAGAAACTGAACGATTTTGTGATGCTATGATCAACATCGTGGTGTAAAATAATGAAAATCCATTGTGTCTTAAATCATCGCCCTTTGCGTATAGGTACATCACCTTGCAAAAGTATTCCTACTCTTTGAATTTTTGGGACATTTTTTCACATTGCAACCACAAAAATCTTGAGTTTTCTGTTGGTATTTTACACATTGGACCAGTGCAAACAAGTACATTATTGAATTGTGAAGGGAAAATCTGAAATTGTGATTCAGATTTGTATTCCATCCCATTAAGCCAATGCTTTGTTTTACCACCTTATGCTTTAATTACTTTGCCATGGACCTCTAAGCAGTTTCTTTGTTTGCTGCTCTTATTGAATAACTGATAGTTTAGGTGTTAAACACAAAATTTCTGTGAGATGGTCATTTTATTATTGGTTATGCAAAGTAAGCCTTCTTTGTGCTTCTCCTCAACTTTATCCCTGACCTCTTTGTTTCTTGGACTTGTGAACTTTGGTCACAAATATTCTCTAAAACACATTAATTGACTTCTCAAGGCAATCGTATCAACCTTCCAGAGATAGCAGGTCTTCCAGATGTAGCAGGTCTTTGCATCCCCAGAACCAGAACCAAACATGGAGAACATAGTGGAGTTTCTATGCTCCAGTAATCCAGAACAAACTTCCAGAAAACTGCAAAGATGCCAAAACGCTGACTTCCTTTGAAAAGAGGGTGAAAATCCACCTGTTTAGAGTTTACTTTAATTAATAATAAGTGCAGCATTTATCTACACATTGTGTATTTGGTTGCTGATTTTGACAATGGCATTTTACAAAATGTAACGTTTGTTGCTCGTTTAATAATTGGTTACTGTATTTACGTTTCTGCGGCATGAAGCACTTGCTGCCTTGTTGCTGAAATGTGCTATACAAATAAACTTGACTTGACTTGAAGACCCATTAAGATAAACAGAAGTTTGTGGTTGTCATGTGACAAAATGTGGAAAAAATGGCTCTGAGGTAAAACAATGGTTCTGAGGTAAAACAATGGTTCTGTAGGTATAGAATAATTAACCCTGGTAGACTTGTTGCACTAAGTTTTAATGCTTTCTGCTGATGGGACCTTGATAATGGATTGTCAGTGATGACTCAGGCCGTTTGAGTGTGTGCATGTCTGTGTGAGTGGGCCTTGTGTGTCACTGTCTATAGGTGTGTTCTCCCTCCCCCGTCTGTTTTCTTAAAACAAATCACTCTCTCATCTATCCTCCCTGTCTCTGCGCTCATGTTCCTTGATTATACACAACCCCTACTTAAGCTGTCTTGTTGCCTCAAATATACACCCACACACACATTTCACTCACTCTATTTTGATCACATTCCACCCCAATGACATTAGCTAGTGTATGTGTGCATGTGTCCCATGACATCAGCTGTTTGTTTGCATACTGTGATTGTGTCTGGGGCAAAAGCTGGGCAGATAAGCAGGGTGGGAGTCTATGTGTTTGCATGTGTGAGTGTGTGTGCGGGCGTGTGTGTGCGAGAGAGCATTGTGAGAGTTGAAGGGAACTGAGAAGGGAAATACCAGGGCATGAAAGAGAGCATTAAAATGTTCTGTCTGGAAATCAGTGGAGTTGGCACTAGCGATGGGCTTGGAGACTTTATTACAGACACTTTATTGTCGTGGAAACGATGATTGAGTGTAATTGTGTTTATCTGTCTCTGTCGCTCCTTCACCCCGGCTGAAGGAAACTGCAGACTAATGATAACACCTTCTGAGACGGTGGCATACACACTGATGCACGGTGTATTCACAATCATTTTGCTGGTGAAGCTCTGAAGTTATTAATAATTAAAGAAAGGGGCAGTATTATGTGTTTTCCAGGCACATAGTGCCATTTTATTGCATAGTCAAGTAACTATACTTGTCAGTAGTAGTTGTTGTAAGAAAGCTATATAAATCAAATATAACTTAAAAGAAATTTGACTTTCTAATTGAAATTGGGCCTCTGTCTCTTTAAGAAGTTTCTGCTCTTTAAGAAACTCTGCCTTCAGGGGGTCTTAACAAAATGGCTCCTTTATTAACCCTTTAGCAATGTTTTTACCAGCATTGCACTAATAGCTCATATAATGAGCTCAGCAGACGTGCAGTTTCACCAGGTGTTTGCTAATTGCTGCTGGCTAGTCTGAAGGAGCTGAGTGAGGCAGAAGCTCAGAAGCTTGGAAACTGCAGCTCTGAGGTGCAGCTTCACCCTCAAAGGCGGGGCTAGGTCCAACCAGGCATTTTGCACAGCTGAATGGTTGCCACGGAAGATTAAAGGACTTCTCAAAGATGCATGAAAGAATCAGGTATGTTCTGATGAGGGATTAACATTAGAGTATAATGTAAAGCTCAAAGTCCATTTTATATAATACTGCCTCCTTAACGATGTGGGCAGAATTTCTAAGTTTTGTACATCCAGTTTTCCCCTGAAATCACCTGTTGAAGAACCCGACCTGTGCGGTCTGTTCTGTGACTGCAGTGACAAGGTCAGATCGGGTTTATTTTAAGCTGCTTTTACAGAAACCATTCGGGAGCTCCTTAAAAGGTTGTTGTTTTGCTGAGTGTTTTTGGCGACACCTCACTTTGCTTTCTAAAAGGTTTGGCCTCAGGTGGTCACAAGTACCTGCTGCTTGGAGTGTTGGCGTTTCAGAAACGGAAAGTGTGTGTGTGTGTGTGTGTGTGTGTGTGTGTGTGTGTGTGTGTGTGTGTGTGTGTGTGTGTGTGTGTGTGTGTGTGTGTGTGTGTGTGGGTGTGCGTGTGCGTGTGTGTGTGCGTGTGTGTGTGCGTGTGCGTGCGTGTGTGTGTGTGTGTGTTTTTTTTCCTGCGTACTGAAGAAATCAAAGAACATGATTCTTACAGTGAACTGTTATCTCTTTGCTGAGGTGACAGTTTGTTTGTTGAAGCAGGTGTATGACGACGCCTTCAACTCCAACAAAACAGCAATGTGCAAACAGCAGGGGGTTCTGATATGGGCTTGTTTACTTAGTCAGGTGGGCCAGCAGGAGTCTCTCCAGGACCTTCATGTGGGATGTCAGAGTAACAGGTCTATTGTCATTGATGACTGAAGAGTGAGTTTTCTTTGGTACTGGAATAAATCAGGATTTCTTCCACAACACTGAAACCTTTTCTTGGGTCAGGCTATGACTATTGTGGTGCTGCAGAATCCCACATAGCTGCTCTAAAGACCTTCAGAACTCTGGAGCCGCCTTCTTTCAGCCAGCTAACCAACAGTGAGCAGCAAAATGTCAGGGAGTTCCCACGGTGTTTTACTCTGTGCTCAATATAATCGACAAAAACTTTGTTTTGTTGAAATTTTGTCTAATCAAGTAAATTGTAAACGACACAGTTTACAGTATTGTTTACCGTACAGAGTTTTTTTTTATCAGCTCTGTGATGAAAAAAGCTTAGATTTACTTTGGAAACCACAGCTTGTTTGAACCTTGATGTATCTTAAATTTTGTTTTATTTTTACAAGCACCTCTGACTGCATTCAGTTTTTGTGCACTTCTACCTCATCTTGTGTGTCTGTGTTGCCCTGTGATGGACTGGCAACCTGTCCAAAGTGTCCTCTGCCTCTCACCCAGTGACCGCTGAAGATAAGCACCAACCATACCCCTCCCAAACTCCCTGTGACCATGCAAGGGTACGCGGGTCTAGACAATGGATGGATGTATAGTAACAAGTCAACCACAAACACTTTCACCATACCCCATATTTTTATGGAATAACGGTAAAATTAACTGGTAAGATGAATAAACCATGACAATTCTGACATTTAAACAAAATAAATTCTGGCATTTAAATGATCTTAAATTTGATCATTTGAAAACTAAATGGGAGTTCTAGATCTGTAGCAAACGTTTATGTCTTTGATCTGTCTTAGCTAAATGGCTCCCCCTTGTGACAGATGGTTTAAATTACAGCGGGCATACGGGGATACCAGCTACCGACCCCTAACAGCATGACGTCGTTTGGTAGCATTGGTAGCTGCTTACTGCTGGGAAATGCAAAAGCGTCACCGGAAGCAGTTTGAAAGTGAACAACATCACCGGTGTGGTCGTGTACAGCTGCAGATAAATAAATAAATAAATAAATAAATAAATAAATAAATAAATAAATAAATAAATAGAAGGGGGCTGGCTGGCTGTGGTCCACATTTCCGGTGAGATATATATTTTTTGCTTTAACTGATCACATAAATCAATATTACACTTGATGGTTGTTAATTTATTAAATAATAGTAATAATAAACGGCTATCCATTGTTATGCATTACTGCAGTTGCAATACAGAAAATAAAGAAGAAAAGAATACAAAAATAAACTACATAAAAGCATCTAAAGCATTAATGCTGAGAAGTCTTCACTTAGAGCGTTTAATTTAACTATCACAAGTATGAATTTCACATTAGTTTTCAATTGCTATGTGTCAACTACAAAAGAGCGACAATTAAAAAATACTAGCGGAAGGACGGCAATTGAAAGATAAGCAAACAATATTAATAATAAAAGTGCCACTGTCAAATTCCAAAATGTTAACTGGTACTAGCAAACAAGAGTAGATGTACCTAATACTGGCAGTTGTTCACAGCCTTTTCTAAATTATTTTATTGTACTTTATTTGTTAGCTGTAACGTTTCACTTGTCTGAACTACTTCTATTATTAGTATTACTATTATCCTCACAAACGTCTTTATTTTGAAAATCTCACCCGGAAGTCTGTTTTAGCCTGTTAGCTTGACTACTGTCAACAAGCGGCGAAGCGAAGCCATCCCAACGACCGTCAGTGCTTGCACCGCAGCTTTACTCTGCTGTCATGGTATCCAAAATTAAAACCTAACTTAATGAAATACAACGCAGTTTAGTTTTAGCTTCGGCTATTTCGTAGCAGAAACTTGAGCGGGATTATGACGCTTTAAATGAAGCTTAATGGTTGAGTCTAACCTTCCAGAAAGAGGATTATCATCTCCTGAGCAACTGGAAACTGACAGTTGTGTTGGCTGTTAGCGACTTGTTCTGTTTATCTGCGGCAGACGGCTCTACATGACGAGGTAAGTTATGAACGCCCAGTAAACAACCGCTCCTCGTGCCGTGACACGGTTTGCGTTTAGGTTTCACACACTTTCTCCGCTTCATGTGTCCACCACATTGTTCTTCGTGATGCTACTTTTGTCGGTTGGGCACCCTGCTGCGTTCATGAACCACCCCGGCTTGTGGATACTGTGCTGCTTTATTTTATAAACATGTGCAGGCATTTCAAATCTGGATGTTTAAATTTATGTAAAATTTAAATGAAAAAAGACCATTATTTCCAACTTAACGGTTAAAAAAATAGATCTAAAACAATATCAGTATTTTTATGTGGAAAAGTAATTTATTAGAAGAAAAAAACCTGCTTAAATTAGCATTTATTGTCAAATTTATATTAAAAACACTAGTTGATCCTTTATAATTTTAAGCTAGAGTTATTCAGAGCTATTGTAGAGGGTTCAAAGACCCACAGGTTGCAAATATGTAAGATTTTAAATTTGAGTTTGTAAAAAATAAATTTTGGACTCAATAAAACTCACTGAAACAGTCTGTAATTTAGCACAGTAATGATTTACTATGTTGCTCACACACAATTGACATGAACACAAACAAAAAAAAAACTCTTCGTGTACAGTTCAAAAACATCACTCCCTCTTGTGGTGCCCCCTACAGTGTGTCATCCTGGGCTGTTTTTGTGTTGTAGCGTTTCCTTAGAAACGCAGCACCACTGTAGGGGTTTTCCTGAAAATGTGTTTAGTTGTCACACATATGTGACAACTAAACACTGTATCATCCTGAAAATTAAATAAATATATAAAACTTGGTGCAGAACGTCACTGCACCGATTTAGATCCAATCTGGCTACAGCAAAAGAACAGCTGTGCCTTACTGGAGCACAAATGGTTTGAATACATTCCTTATTACCAGGCACGGCTCCAAGGTCTCAAGTAGTTTGATTTCCAATCTAGAAGCACAATTATTCATTCATTCCCAAAAAGAGCCACAGAGTAAGCAAAATGAGACGGAAGAATCAGAAATAAACACAAAGAGGTGAAAAACGACAAAATGATGATGCAGATTCACAAGACTTTTAACCTTTAATATCAAATGTTAAATATAGCCATATTTGAAAACACATCCAGATGAATTTCAAAATTAAACAATGTATGTCCACAATATTGTCATGGTTTAGACAACACGTGGACTCCTGTTTGAACTAAATTATTATTAAATTACTAGGTATAATGATGAGGGCCTTGTACTTTTTCACATGACAAGCTTTATGAGGCACATAATATTCGGCTCATAAAGCTGATTCTCATTTGGTTATTAGGTTTACGACCTAACAACACAAAAAGACCAAAATAATAGTAATGGTTGTTATAGTGGGCTGCACAGTGGTGCAGTTGGTAGCACTGTTGCCTTGCAGCAAGAAGGTTCTGGGTTCGATTCCTGGCCCGGGGTCTTTCTGCATGGAGCTTGCATGTTCTGTGTGTGTGTGTGTGTGTATGGTTGTTTGTCCTGTCTGTCTCTATGTTGCCCTGCGACAGACTGGCGACCTATCCAGGGTGAACCCCGCCTCTCGTCCGAAACGTTAGCTGGAGATGGGCACCAGCACCCTCACTGACCCCACCAAGGGACAAGGGTGTATAGAAAATGGATGAATGGATGGGTTGTTATAGTGCAATTATCCCATTTTTAAAAAATCTGAAAAACTGCTGTTATTATATCTTTATACAACTTGGTTCTTTATTACTTTTTGGTGAAGTTACTATTGCTTCTTTGGATCTTCCACAGTGACCTATGAGGTTATCCTTCCATGAGGAACTACCCTAAACAAACACCAGAGCTACAATGAAATGGTTAAGATCAAAGAGTTTTCATGTGTTTTTCTGGTGATGTATGAGAGTTAAAGCTTCAGTGCTGGATTCACTGATTAGCCCATCTGCTGCTTATTGTAAACCAGAACAAAGAAAACTACCCATTGCCACAGACAAAACCAGAAAGCAACTATAGAAAGTGAGAGAATGCAAAGGAAACATCTGGATGGCACTGATGTAAACAGAATTTATTAGGTAGCAACCAGATCCAAGCGCTTCTGTACCTTCTACGCTGCTTTCAGGGTAACCGAGGAGACGACTTCTTTGTGTTTGAGTCATATTTCACTGGCATTGTCCCAGCAGTGTTGGCCACATCCTCCGCTATTTACCAGCCAGTTTGGCCCTGATTAAAACCAATTCACTGCATTCCATTCTAAGTTTGCCCCTTCCAACTGTACTCACATTCTTCCAAGATGTTTTCCCTTTTCCCCCGCCCCTTCTTTTTCCATTCAAGTTAAACCTAAACGTTCTCTGGCTGTTTTTCTGGCTGGCAGTGTTACCCTCCATTCACTTGCCTTCTGTGGTTTTGTTTCTTTTCCTCTAAAAAGTTCTTGTCTACATCCCTCTTTCATCTTAACCTTTTTTCGTCATTTTATCCACCCATCTTTTTTGTGACCTGTTTCTTCTTTTTTTCGTTTTTCGTCTAGCCTTTTAACAGTCTGGTTCTCACTCTTTTTTTTTTCACCTCTCTCTCTCTCATGCCATTTTTCCGTCTTCGTGTTTTGCCAGTGTCAACAGTTGGGCTCTCAGACCCAGCAGAAACGCCTCACGCTGCCTGCTGCTGAGTTTAAAATGTTACTCTTTATGTGCAAATTGCCCTGTTATTTCTCACCTAATTCCTCATTCGGGCCAGTGGTTTATAAATGTATTGCATTTTTTGTGGTTGTTGCTTTGTTTTACTTTTTTTTTTTTTTTTCACAGACAAATGTTGAGACCAAAATAAGGAGCATAATGTCCTGAGAGAGAATCAATTTCATTATCTCATTAGATGCTTGGTTTGCTGCTAATCTTGTTTGAGGAGAGAAACCAGAAGTGTAAATACACCATATAAAAAGATATGCCTGCTTTTTTCCCTCTCAGTGTTTGAAGTTAAATCCCTTGTAATTACCAAAATTGTTTCTATTTGCTAAATATCACAATAATGAGGGAATGAATATGTCAGAGTTATTGATTAATTTCTTTAAAACCAGAAGTTTATATGCATTTCCTGAGTATTCAGTAGTGTTGCCTTTGAACTGTATGCCTTCGATCAAATGATTTGGGTTTCCTACCATCAGCTTATAACAATAGTTTGTTGGAGTTCTGGTCCATTCCTCCAGACAGATCTGGTGGAACTCAGTCCGGTCTGTATGTTGTTTTGCTCTCACATGCCTTGGCAGATCAGCCCACAAATTCAGTTTAGATCAAGACAACCCCTAAAAAATAACTTTGTTGTCCTTAAGACACTTTGGAACCACTTTTGCTGCATTCTTTGGGCCATTATCCATTTGGACAATTCATTCATTTTAACTTCCTGACTGATATCTTTAGATGTAGCTTCAATAGTGCCGCTTAATGTTCTTCCCTTGTGATGCCATCTATTTTATGAAGTGCACCAGCTCTTCCCCAGTCTTGGGATGGTGTTGATTGGGTACAAGCATCTGTTTTTTTTTTTTTTTTTGGGGGGAGGGGGGGTTCCTCCAAATGTTTTGACAGTCATTATGTCCAAGCAGTTCTACTTTAGTTTCATCAGACCACAGGACATATCTTCAAGAACAAAGACCTTTGTTCCTTTGTGAAACTGCAGTCTGTCATTTTAAGTTAGTTTTGGAGAAATTGCTTCCTCTTTGCTGAGTGGCCTTTCAGCCCAATGACACCACTTGCGCCAGCATCTTCACAAAGCCTTTGACTTTTGTTGTGCTGGCTTTTGACTTTTAATCAGGCACTTTCTTTGGATTCTGATTTACTTCTTCGAAGGTAGATTTTGTACCCAACCTTTTTGTGCTCCTGGTGCCTTGAAAAAGTATTCACATTTGGGATGTTACAACCACAACGTGTTGGGTGTGTAGGTATGCAGTCGGTTGCCTGTTGAACCAACTTCATTCCAATTGGTGCTGAATATCTTTTTGGGTATTTCAATGTGTTCTTGATTTGATGTAGAGTTGGAGAGCCTGTAATATCAACAGGACAGTTAAAAAATGGGAATTACACAAGTTTTGTCCTTTTATTCAACACATAGTACAAACCTTACAAAGCCCAGTTGAACAGTTGTCCTCTCATCATACATAAAGTCTAAGAGTCTATGTAACACATTATCATAAATAATTGCTTAATTTCTTACTGTGACAGGCTTAGTTCCAACAGTCCAAAATCTGGAAAAGGGGACAGATTATCTGTGAAAGAAAAGCAGTAATGTCACCCTGCTTCACATGTATTTGTGTGAAAAGACTGTGCTGCTCATTCTGGATAAAGTCCCCTTTTGTCTGTTTTTGCACATGATCCCTGGTAGAACTTAAATCAGATTTTTTTTTTCCCCAGGGGAATGTTTTCATCTTCCTGACACTGTTTTCTGTTCACATTTTCACACGTCTGCACAGGCGGTTCTGTACGAGGCCTGGAACCCCGTCTCGCCTTTTCATTACAAATACGACTGTCCAACGATTTGAGAAAGAGCGGTGAGTTGTTGTGTTTTGTCTGGCTTTGCAAGATGCAGCTTTTAAAGAAGAGATTAAGCTTTGTGCTGAGGTATCAGGTCATGCTGACCGGGGAGGGAGTTGGCATGTCCACGAATTACAGTGCAAATTGCTCCCTCAGTTCATTTTCAGATGCATTAAAAAAAGGAAATGCTAAAATGGTTTTTTTTTCTTTGCTGTTGCTGTGGAGTCCAAATATTTTGAAACAGTTTTATCTCTATTGTCAGATAGGATCAGTGTTATGGTTTCAAAAATATGCTTCAACTAGAAATGGCATCATTTTGCATCTCTTTTTTTTGTTGATCAGTTGAGTAGCCTTTTCATCAAATACTTTTTTTATAATAGAGTAACTTCTTGGATGTCTACTTTTTACTTTTATTTGAGTAAAAATATGTTGATGTAGTTCTGCTCTTAAGTACAGGCTTTTAGTACCTCAGTAAGTAATGAAGATGTAAATAATTCTCCTTTTCTTGTGGAAGCTGAGATAATTCACTTTTGAATCATAATTTTAAAAGCAAAATTGATAAATATTGCCATTCTGACCCACCCAAAAGATGTTCAGTTAGAGAAAAATGAATGTACAACGCCTTGATGAATCAGTATTTTTTTTACCCACCTGTAGTTTACTGTCCATCGTATCAGAATGACCTTCTCCTGTTGCCTCTGTTGAAAATTTGATAAGATATAAACAATGGACGCTTCCATGCAAATGAATACATTGCACGAGAATCCTGGTCTTTATCATGAGAGAGGGGGGAAAAACTATTAATATCTAATCCCTAAACTCTACCTCAGTGTTGTTTAGTGTTACTGTAGCAGTTCTGACCTTTATTCTTCAGTGTGAAGATGTATTCCACAGTGTGGAGTCACGCCTGTGTGTGCAACATGGTTCAGAAGAGAAACACTCACTGTCCTGTTGTTATTTATTGTAAACAGAGAAAGGCCTGTTTCCACTGCACTGGAAGGCACAGTTAGCATGGTGATGCTATTACTGTCTGCTTGCATAAACATCACCTCTTCCTGGTTTACCTTTTTTGCTTTAACTCGGCGGCGGTTGATAAACAGACAGAAGGTAATGTTAAGCCTTTAAGCCAGACAAGATCTCATTGGAAAAAATGTTTGTGTCTCATTTTCCTACTAATGCTAATTAGTCAATATGAAATGTTTGGACGACAGTGTTTTCTGTGTGCATGCGTGCTGTCATACAGACTTCCTGTCTGTTGGGTCGGGACTGCCACAGCTTCCCCTTCTGTCATCATCTGCCGCTCTTTTTTAGTCAGTGTTGTAGTTGCGCTCGGCTGCACATTCGAACCCACGTTAGTGACTTCAGGATTCCTGCCAACTTTGACCAGGGTAAGAATTTAAGACAATACGAGTTTCTTTCTCTGCTGAAAGTTTGACATCTCGGTTACGTTCTCGTGAGTTGAGCGTTGACTGTCTCTCTGCTGGTTAACACCCTGTCGAGAAGATGGGCTGATGATTAGAACCGGGTTCTTTCTAAGTCTTCGTCTGTTTGAATTACTAAGTTGTAAGTAACTCTGCTCAAATGAGTTTGGTCAGTTTATGGGTCTATTAATATATGGCCATAATGACACCCACAGCTCTGGGAGCCTGTAGTTACAACTTTAGCTCTTCTTAGCATGCTAATGTGTTTCCACTAATGGAGCTTGCATTAAGGTTCATGCTCCTTTTGCTTTTTCTCATTTTATAGCCACAAAATTGAATGTATTTTGAATTTTATTTGATGCACAAACTCAAAGTAGCACATTTTTGTGGAGTGGAAGTATTTATTGTACAGCACATTTCAGCAACACATGCAGTTCAAATTGCTTTACCTGATTAAAAATATAACAATTATGAACATAAAACATCACATTTTCTCAAATGCCATAATCTAAAGTCATTATAGTAAAATATTGGAATGAAGACGAGAACTCTCAGTTTTCAATGTTCCAGTTAATATTGACCAAAAATAACTTTAAACAGATGGGGTTTTGACCTTGCTTTGAAGGAACTCAATGTTTCGGCTTTTTTGCAGTTTTCTGGACATTTGTTTCAGATTTGTGGTGCATGAAGGCAGACCGCTGCTTCTCCGTGTTGGGTTCTGACTCCGGGTAAGCAGAGACTAGAACCAGAGGGAGGTTTACACAAGGACAACAGCTCTATGACGTATTTTTGTTCCACGCCATTCAGTGATTTGTGAACTAACAACAGTATTTTAGAGTCTATCCTCTGAGCTACAGGGAGCCCATGTAGGGACTGAGATGATGTGAACACAAGCAGCAATGTTCTGGATCTGCAGAACATTGCAGATCCAGCTGTCAGATTAACTTCTTAGGCAAACCTATGAAGAAACTATTGCAGTAATCAATGCGACTAGAGATAAATACATGTAAGAGTTTTTCTAGATCTTGCTGTGACATTAGACCTTTAATCCTGGAGATGTTCTTCAGGTGACAGAAGACTGACTTTGTGACTGTCTTAATGTGACTCTGAAGGTTCCGGTCAGAGTCCATCACTACCCCAGATTTCAGGCCTGATCCGTAGTTTTTATCTGTGATACCGAAGCTGTATGCTGACTCTAGATTATTCCTCTCAGTTCCAAAGACAGTAACTTCAACATATCAGGTGTGTAGTTTTAACGTAGAGCTCACCAGAGCGTTGGCACAGTCAGATGTAAAGCTGCGAGCAGTTTACTCTGCTTATCTTCACTGTGAGAACACATCTTTAACCAATCGGACCGCACAGCTTAAAGTTGCTGTTGCATCATCGTTGGGATTCCTTGTGTTACTGGCAGGTGTTACTGTTTGAGCTTATCCTGCAAGTGTGACCACAAGCTAACAAAGCAGCTGAGACCAGGTTGCTCCCTCCTTCTATCAGTCTTTTTTGATTGAACAGTAAGATATTTTCCTTTAAGTTCACCGGCTCTGTTGAGGTCTGCAGGAGGTACGTGTGTGTTTTTGTTTGCATCACATCGCAAGAGCAATTGTTTGCATGTCCTGTACAGTTGCGCTTATGTACTCCTGCTGTGTAACCCCAGGGTGTGGGCAGTATTAGTTGGATTACACATGCGCAAGATTAACTGCAAAAGCGCCTTTTAAAGACTTAACTGTTGGCATGGCTACCACCACCACTGCTGTTTTATGTTTCACTGCTGCTGTGCCACCACAGCGTGTTGCTCCTTCTACGGTTGTATCCACTACTATTATTATGGCTGTGTGAATGAATTATTATTATTATAAATTATTAAACTACTCCCAGCTGGGATGTGGAGAGTCTGCATGTCTTTCCTGTGAGCATGGATTTGTTGTTAAAATCAATTTCAGTTATTGATAGTAAATAAAATAAAAAAATCAATCGGTGTGATCGTAAATGTATTTTTTACTAATTTCTCCTTTGTTCACGGAAGGATCAGTAAATATCAGTAAATTTGAAGATATGATTAAATGCAGTTACTGTGTAAAGTTTAGTAATACAAACCACACTATTTTTAAGTAAGTGTTGTCCAGAAGACGCCTGTTTCAAATGGGAATTTTTTTTAAGAACAATGTGTTTGTGGCGCTATGAATGCTGAGCCATGCAGTCACCTGAAAAATAGGTAATACATAGTTATTGTTGTTTTTTTTTTTTGCATAATCTTTATCGTTATCATGATAGTTCCACAAAATATTGCAATAAAATTCTAAGTCTATATCTCCCACTCGTTATATATTGTCTTTAACTGATATTTACCAATCTTTACTACCCTTCTGACATCTTGAAAAGAAACAGGCAGCCTGCTGGCTTCACCATTGCTTCCCACAATTCTTTGCTACATCACTGTTACTGTCACATGACCAAACATGACGAACCTTTTCCTTTTCCCGTCTAGAAATAAACAGCAACAAGATTTAATTAATTAGCAGTTGTTAATATCGACTCCATTTTATTTATCAAACTGAAACCGATACGTTAAAACTGACTAATTTCAACCAATGCCGATGTTAGTGCCGATATATTGAATATCGCTAGTAAAACTACCTTTCTTAATCCTATGATTTCTTCATCATATCTCTTCAGTCATGGCTCGTAGGAGTTCTCGCCTGGTGTCTGGTGGCTACTACCATTCAGATGAGGAATCCGACTCCAGCAGTGTGACCAACATATCCTACAGAGAAAACCCTGTCAAGCAAGTATCTCCAGTATTTATGTGCAAAGCATAGATTCTGGCTTGGAAATCCAACTCGAGTCCCATGTGTGATTGTTCTCTGACAGCCATTTGTCCTCCAGGGTTTTCAAGAAGAAGTCCGGAGGTCGGAGGTCGGCTTCCCGCACGAGCAGCAACTGCAGTTCTGCCAGCCCAGAAACTCCGGTCCCTGAGCCAGGCCAGTAGACTCTGTGACTCCTGAACATTTAGTCAGATCTCTGTTGTAGAGCTCTTTTCAAAACAGCAAAGCTAAATAATTACTAATTTAACAAAACCATAATAATTAGACAGCTAATTAAATGTCCTGTCGTCCGTCACACTGAGGAAGCACCATCCATGTGGGAATGGGACAATCTGACACGACAGCTCTCTGTTCCCTTCCAGGTCTGACGGCAGGGAGCGCTCCCACCCTGTCGCCCCTGAGGAGCGTCACCTTCGCCCCCACCTCGCCGACCCCTCGGCCGGCTCTGACTCCGTCGCCTCCTCAGAACCACACGTCCAAGCGATGCTACTCGATGACCCCGGAGAGGAGCTCTTCTCCTGGCCACTGCAGCACCGGCCTGCAGCCCAGATCCAAAAACAAGGAACAGAGTCAAAGTGGCGTCGACAGCTCAGGGTACTCGTCTGCCGAGGGCCCCTACAGGAAGCCTTCACCTGCTCCCAGCACAACCAGAACCCTGCCCGGCAATAGTGGTGCAGCTCCCAGTCCAGGATACAGGAGCAGGATCAGTGGTGCCTTTTCTAATCTAATGAGTGAGTACTACTTTGTGTTTTGTGTGCGTGCGTGTGTGTGTGTTTCTGGAGAACCCTAATGAAAGTCTTTGTCTCTACTCTGCAACAGATTCAGCCTCAGTGATGGCTGCTCATGCACACAGAAAAGTGCTTCATCTCACATCTTCAGGTTCGTCATCTTCAGTTGTGTTTCCACTGACCATACAAGTTCACATTTCGAAAATAAATTAGCTTAATGGAAACACATAATTTTTAAACTTTTTTTTTTTTACTAAAAAGTTTTGGCGCTAGGGTAGATAGAGGTAGGGTTTTTTTTTGTTGTTGTTTTTTTTACCGTATTGGTATTTTGCAAAACTGCTAAGTTTGCCATGAGAAGACAAGCAGGTTTGTCATCTATTGCTTTGTTTGGGGACATAGTGAGATTTATGGGCGTTCTAGAAACAGACAACAAAGGTTCTGATTTGGTATGTAAAATACCAAAATACTTTGGTGTGCAAAAAATAATTAAAGCAATTTTTACACCTTACAATCTAGAAATAAACATCGGTTGTCGATATCGGACTGATGCGTTAAAAAAGTGACTAACAATAACATCGGACAGTAACAATATTATTGCCGATGAATGGTGCATAACCTAGACAACGGCAGTATTTTTATTACTTTTTAACATCTGCCTGTGGATCATAAGCTGCTTTCACATGCCAATATTTATGTAAAAATTGCTTCTTGTGATTTTTCTAGCTTATAAAAATATCTCTGTAAGTAAAACATGAGTTCTCTTTCTTGCATCTAACGATTCAGTCAGGGACCGGACGAAGAAGGCTCTCCTGCTGGCCCTCCTGCTCCTCATCATACTTCTGTGTAAGTTACGCCAACATTCAACGTATCTGAGCCTGCTTGGTTATCTGGTTGATGTTTCAGTCTCGTGTTAAAGACACTAACATTATTCTAGCAGATCTGTGGAGATCTCTGCAGATCACGTTTCTTTTTAATGAAAGCAGGACACGCCCTTTTGCGGCGCTGCTAGAGCCGCTGTCGTGTGAAGGGCTTAAAGTGATCGAGAGCAGGGTTTTCCCCAGGAAATCAGAGGAGGTGGCAGGGTCTGACTCAAAGCAGCCGTGTTTCATGTTCCACCCCACAGTGACCCAACGTGTCACGCAGCAGTTCAATGACGCTGTAGTTACTGTGTGTTTCTGACTGCCTTATCTGAAGCGTTGTTTTTCCCTCTTTATTTTTTTCTCCAGGTATTTGGTTGCTTCTTCCTTTTTTCACCTCTTTCGTCATTCGCACACAACCCGGGATTCAACCCAGCACCTTCCACACAACTGTGGTGGTAGGACTCGGCTACAGCTTGTGTGCTTCTCTCTGTGTGTCTGTGCTGGTTAAGCCGGTTTCCACGGTGCCCTGCTGGGAAAAACTATTCTTTCCTCTTACAGATTTGTTCTGTTCTCACTAGAGATGCACCGATCTGATATTAATATCGTTATTGAAATTAATTCTAGATTTGGTTTTTGCGACAATGTGGCTGATCAATAAGAGTCAATCTATTGACTTGGTCTATTGTTAGACCCAGTTTTAAAAAGTAGGTCAAGGTCAGTCCAACGCAGTATTAAAAATGTAATGGGAACTGGAGGGACTGGGGCTGAACAGCTGTATTGTCATAACAAAACCATTAACCAGGGATGGATGGATGGATGGATGGATGGATGGATGGATGGATGGATGGATGGATGGATGGATGGATGGATGGATGGATGGATGGATGGATGGATGGATGGATGGATGGATGGATGATGGATGGATGGATGGATGGATGGATGGATGGATGGATGGATGGATGGATGGATGGATGGATGGATGGATGGATGGATGGATGGATGGATGGATGATGGATGGATGGATGGATGGATGGATGGATGGATGATGGATGGATGGATGGATGGATGGATGGATGGATGGATGGATGGATGGATGGATGGATGGATGGATGGATGGATGGATGGATGGATGAATGGTTGGTGGGATGGATGGATGGATGGATGGATGATGGATGGATGGATGGATGGATGGATGGATGGATGGATGGATGGATGGATGGATGGATGGATGGATGGATGGATGGATGGATGGATGGATGGATGGATGGATGGATGATGGATGGATGGATGGATGGATGGATGGATGGATGGATGGATGGATGGATGGATGGATGGATGGATGGATGGATGGATGGATGGATGGATGGATGGATGGATGGATGGATGGATGGATGGATGGATGGATGGATGGATTCCTAATTGCACTTTGTGAAACAATTGAAATGAAGTGTGTTGCAGTTTATTTGTGTGTGTTTGGCCATGGTTGTCAGCCTGTTGTTTTTGTCAGTTTCTTTATTATTTATTTTACATTGGTTGTTCTACCGACTGAACAAATTAAAGTTGTTTTTCACAACAAGCTTGTGAAGGTATTTGTGTAATTAGCTGTCTTCTTTACTGGTGCAGAGTTATCAAATACATTTGTAATTCGGTACATTTATGT
This sequence comes from Poecilia reticulata, assembly GCF_904066995.2. Classification (NCBI taxonomy): domain Eukaryota; kingdom Metazoa; phylum Chordata; class Actinopteri; order Cyprinodontiformes; family Poeciliidae; genus Poecilia; species Poecilia reticulata. The sequence goes on along the minus strand of NC_088830.1, from coordinate 7,206,188 downwards.
CTGTGTTTAAAAAAAAAAAAGAAACGTTTTAATCCAGTTAGCTGTGTTTCCGTATCAGATCAGTATCAGCTGATACTAAACTTCAGATATCGGTATTGGAAGCGAATAAAGTGGATCCGTGCATCTCTAGTTTTTGCTACTTTGTAAAACGGAAATATTTCAGGTTCTCAAACAAATTCTGATATCAGACAAAAGTTAATCTGAGTAAATTCAAAAGCTGCATTTTACTTTATGAGTCACATGCAGGCCTGATCTCTGCAGAGTTTTAAAGTGAAAACCAGTTCTAGCTAAATACTCCAACTCACATTTAGACTGACGTGAAAAAAACAAACTTTCTGAAGGTTTGTGTTTGCTGTCACATAATAACGTACTTTGTAGAAAGGGCATCATGTCCACAGTCAAAATATGGTTTTAGTAAGTAGTGAGAGCATGAAGAGGTGTGAACATTTATTTACAACCTGCTTGTTTTAAAAGATGCCGTGTGTTCTAGCTTTGCTCACAGCTGTGATGTTTTCTTTTCACCTTTGAGTTGATTATTAAAAGTATATTTTTCTTCCATCCAGGATCCAGATGTCGTTTCTGCTGCTGTACAAGCAAAGATGCAAGATTTTCTGGTAAGACAAAGGAAATGCATCAATAGAGAAAAAACTAGAGAGAAATTTAACATTTGTAATATTTAGTTATTGCAAATGGTATCGAACAATAAATAAAATAAGTTGCTTAGAATGGATTCGAGGCCTGATCCCTGGTCCAGAAACAGATTTTTATTAAATCTGTTTGTGTTTTTCTATCCCAGGTGGCCCTTCAGCTGAAACAGGAACAGCTTCTCTGTCAGGTTGGCTTACTTTTGTGTTTGTTCCTCTTTTTTTTTTTTTTTGGTACATTTATCCAGCTGTCATGGCAGCATCTATGGTGATCAATTCATACAATGTAAAGGAAAATCTAAATCAGAACAACCTTCACCTTCATTTTCTCTTCAGCTGCCAGAGATCACTTGACAAAAAGAGAAAATGTCATTATTGCATTTTAGCATACAAATGGCATACAAAAGTGATTGTTGTATGTTTTGTTGGAGAAACTTTTGGAAAAAACAGCTAAATGAATCCATTCACCAATGATAACAGCAGAAGCAAAATTATGTCATTTTAACCCATCAACAAATTTAGATTTTAATTGGACTGAAAGCATTGTCTTTATATTTATGTATCAGCAAATTGGCTGGAAAACTGAGAATTTGTTCTCATTTGGCTGAACCAAATCCAGTGTCCTGTTTTATTATATTCATTTTTATTTTTTAACGTCCTTTAATGAGACGTTTCTGTTATTTAAGATTCTTTAAAGAAAATGAGGTTCAGTTTAACTTATCTCAGCTGCGCCTATGGTGACCTCTGGTGCCTGAGACGTGAAACTGCAGAAATTAAAGATTTTCTGTTGGATTTTTATTTGCGGTTGCAGGTTTAAAAACGAGCGTGCTTTATTTTTAATAACTTTGATTATATACAATGACAAAAATATATTTAATAGCTCTTATGTCTAATATTTTAACCTCATTACTTTAATTTTCTGACATCACTGGGATTTAATAATAATAATTATACCTTCTATTTACATAGCACTTGTTTCTTTTTTTTTTGATGGATAAATTTCAAATCTGCTCAGATTTCTTTCTTTTTTTTCCAGAGTGAGACACGATGTGTCGGTTTTGATAACTTTTTTGAAGTACATAAAATCATTATTGGAAAACTGCGTTTTGTGTTTATCTTAGTTTGATACTAAAATGTCTCTGAGAATATGAATTGTGAGAGTAATTAAATGAGCCAAAACAGAAGAAATCTGGGAGTGGGGTTGGGAGCGGAGGGCAAATACTTTCTCATAGCTCAGTCTGTACACAATGTGCAGAATGAGTGTGTGATTATTTTGATAAATAACTGCCTGCCCGTAAGGAGCAGCAGTATCCACACCCACCAGCTTCTCTGTATCTTTCTCCCGCAGCTGAAGGAGAAACTTCAGCTGGACGTGGATTTCCTGAAGGCGAAGATCGAGTCGGACTCTGACATCCGCCGCCTCCTGCAGCAGGAGGTTTCTGGTCTGGGGAAGCAGATGGATAATCATCAGCTGGACAGCCGCTCCACTGCTGCCAGCCTCAGCCTCAAGATCCAAACTCTGGAGACCCAGAACGCCAAGGTAACCCACGGAAACGTGTCTGACTGGCAGAGACGTTTCCTCCCTCCCCCAGCATTTTGTTCCGGTTTCACCGAGGCTCCTCTCTGTTGCCGTAGTTGTCCCAGGAGCTGTCCTCCATGCAGGCGACGCCGCCTCCAGACTCCGCCCACAACAAGCTCACACCAGAACTCCAGCAGGCCATGGAGAAGTGGCTCACTGACCGCATCAAGGTAGCCAGTCTGGACATCGTCATGGAAGTGTGAACTCCTAACTGTGTGTGTTTCTTACTGTTGGCTCTGTTCTTCAATCAGGAACAGAAAACAAACAAGCTGGAGTTCAAAATGGACTGCACAGGGTGTAGACGTCCAGAGGCGGACAAAATGCCTGACTTTGCTCTTGAGACTCAAGGTCAGAAGTTTAAAATCTCCTGCATGATGTTTGTGTTTAAAACTCTACCAAGTCTGTTTGGTACGGAAGCCGAGACCACAGATACTTTCCCCCGATGGTTTTCTCCAGATAACGAACTAATTTGATGATAGTTTTCTCCAGATAAGTTAATTTCCAGATCTCTTTGTTGAGATAAGTTGATTAGTGTGTATGTGTGTTTTAAGCCTGATTCCATTCTGCCTGTCATGACAGCCTGAGAGGACTTCTAAGTGTAAGTCATGGCATGTGTGTGTAACCATAACTCATTATCTCCAGAAAACCATTGAAAAACTAAATCACGATAACGGAAGAAGCTATTATCTGAAGAAAAGTTATTTCCTGATAACAAAACATCTTGTTATATTGAGGAGGAGAAATAAACTACGCAAATACGGCATTTCTCGGCTTCCTTAGGTTTTATATTTTTTCAAATAAAAACCCTCCACCCCCCAGAAATATTTAAATATTTATATCAATCTGAATGTTCTTCTGAGTATGTGTAAAATATCTTGTTATTTTTAATTGTGCATTGAAGACGCACAATGACCGTTTCTTCTTTCCATTAACCCGGTCTTTTTGTGTGTGGGTGTGTGTGTGTATGTGTGTGTGTGTCTGTCTGTGAAGGTGCCAGCATCGTCAGCACGCGGTGTTCAGAGACGTATCGCATTCGCTCGGCATGCTTCGTTGTCTTTGGTTTCCCTCTCTGGTATCCGTCTGAGAGCCCGCGCACCGTCATCCAGGTACCACATCCTGTCTGCTCCGTCGCTAAACGTTAGCTTTCCCAGGCAGGCTTGCTAACGAAGCCTGCTGTCCCTCCAGGGTTACCCGGTACTGCTCCCTGGGAAATGCTGGGCGTTCCACGGCGTCCAAGGCACCCTGGTCATCTCTCTGTCTCACCCCATCAGGATAAGTCATGTGACTCTGGACCACCTGCCTCGCTACAACTCCCCCACCGGCCACATCGACTCGGCACCGAAAGACTTTGAAGTCTACGTGAGTTCTACGATGCTCCACGTGTTATTTTTTTGTTTTGTGTGTCCTGGTAGCTCAAACATAACTCTGTGGTGGGACTGGTTGCCCTGCAGTGTCAGTGACACGTTTTGCACTACAAATCTCTCCTTTCAGCTGATTGGAATACATTTGTGGCACCACATGCCTTTCAGGCAGCAAGTCAGCCGGTTACAAAAATGACAATAACACACAGCAACATAAAAGAGGAAAAATGATAAGTGATTCAAATGTCAGTAATGGATAACTTTCTGCAATTATTTCAGCTTGTTCATTAGCAAATATAAAATGTAGAGATTTATTCATCCCTCCCACTGTATTTAAATTGAGGGTAAAAAAAATCCATTGGCAAATATTGGAGCTGACTTTTATAAATCAAATGTGATGCACTGTGTTTATTATGTCATTTCTATTTCAGAAGATCTAACCGAGCCTTAACTGTGCTCCAAACCTTCATATTGCTAATCTTGTATGAAACATATTATTATGATTAATATTTTGTATTTTTGTTATTATCTAATGGTGGAACTTGATTTAAAAAAGAAAAACAACTTGCACACAACAATAGTTTCTTCAGTAAAAAAGTCAAATTGAACTCCCAGTGGCTTTGTCAACCATCGCTGTTGTTTGTAGTTGTGCGTCAGATTTACCAGAAACACGCAAAGACTTTTGTTTAAAAAAAAACAAAATAAAAAAAGAATGTGATTAATTGCGTTAACACACATGTATAGAGCTTCATTAACAGCAGCTTTCCTCTGTTTCTTTCTCTTCCAGGGATTGAAAAATGACACAGAAGAAGGAACGCTGCTCGGGAAGTTTTTTTATGATGAAGACGGAGAGTCAACTCAGACGTTTAAACTGCCTGTAAGTTCAAATTGGTCTGTGTTATACGGCGATGTTTTAGGGATATTGTAAATTTTTTTTAAAAAAACTAAAAAAGAGGAGTGAATTTCCACCAGAAGTTTCAGAAATTTTGAGATTCATCTCAAAAATTTTGTACAAAAGAACTTCAAAGTTTCTGAGTTTGAAAAGTCAAAAATTTTCTAGAAAAAAAAACTAACTTAAAAAACTTTAGATTAATCTCAGAAGTTTCCTAGAAAGAAACATTGAAATTTCAGAGCATCAAAAGTGGAAAATGTTTGACTTGCAAAAAATGTTGTTTTTTTTTGCAAGTTTTTTTTCCAGCAAACTTTTGACTTTTTAAACTCTTTCAATTTCTGAGATTTTTGGCAGAAATGTTCCCCTCCTTCACTTTTCTATCTGCAACATCCCTAATAACCCGTCGTACTATTTACCAGTACATCTCGTTCCTGTTTCCATAGTAACAGAATACAGTCTAACTCTTCATTAACCTCTCTCGCCACTCATCTCTTCCATTTGTCTCCCTCTCCCCTGCTCTCGCTCAGAACCCCAGTGACGAGGTGTATCGGTTCGTGGAGCTGCGAGTTCTCTCTAACTGGGGTCACGTCGAATACACGTGTCTTTACCGGTTCCGTGTCCACGGGAAGCTCGCCGCCCACGTTTGAGAATCCCTTTGCATCACGTGTTTATAGACATGAAAGTTCTCCCTTATTGTCCGATGAGTAAAGGACTCATTTCTACTGAAAAGGTGTTGAGTAACGTTACTCCTGTTCCAGCTGTCCAGCAGCAGGTTGATTTTTTTGCAGTGATTTATTTTTGTTTTTTTTGGTAATATTAAAGTTAGAGGAGCTCTTTGTGCAGCGCACAATTAGCTTAGCGGACAGAAGAATGAAGTTTGATCAAACGTCTGCCTGGTGAAACCTTTTAGTAGCATGAGGTTCTGGTAACTTTATGCTTCCAATCATGAGCGTGCCACTAGATCATTTTTAATATTTTTGCTATTGATTATTTCTATTTATGAGTATTTTCCCGTTTCGTGGTTCAGTGTACTAGCATACGCAAGAATTCTTTTCTAGTTAAGTGGTGTTTTTTTTTGTTCTGCTTTGTTTTACTAGTTCTTCTGATTATAAAACGACTGAGCAAGACTGAATTAATAAATAATATTGTTGACACAAATAAGGTGTCAAAACAAAACAAAAATTTGCACATTGTGACTAACAGGTTCTGTCCATGTTGGACGACTTTTTGAAATAAATTTTCAATTTTTGTCTCACCGCCATGATCGATCACATTTTGATTGACTAGTGAGAATCATGGCAGGCAGCAGTGGAGCAAATTTAATCAGTATTGTGTCTTATTGAGGTAAATTCTAAAAAAAAAATGCAGCTTTGTGTGATTATATTTTGCACTTTTTTAGGAGACTTTAGTGTGCTTATTTAATTTCTGATACTTGAAATACTTGAACATGTTTTTTTAATAGATGCCATGCTAATCGCATGAAAGATCTCTTTCCATTTCCTTGTACTGAGGAGTTTATAGGAACTTTTCAAGCTAAACTGCTGTTTTTATTTGTTAGCCAAAAATATAATTTATAAATCTATATTATTTGCTTTGAAGGATAGACTTGACTACAACTGTATTCTTAAATCATTAAAAATTCTCATAAATGAATCAGAATTTTAATTAATTGGCAGAACTGCCAGTACCTTTTGTTTTATGTCATATACATATTAAGCATATGTATTAATTTACTCAGATACGCACTAGATATGATGGAAGATCATTTATTCCTACCCACCTTTTCAAATCTAAATCTAAATTCAGGATCTGTTTCTTCTCAGAGATCGTAGCACAGGTTTGAGATCGCTTCAAAGTTTAAGGTGATTTCTATTTATTTTTATACATGTCTGACTCATTACCACCCATTTTTAAAAGCCGCTGCACAAATAGAATCAAACAAGATGGCGGGTAAAGTCCAACCGAAGTGCTACTTTTTAAAACAGACTTTGTGTCTTTCATCCTCGTATTAAAGTGCAAAGAACTGAAGTAAAGAAACTCTTTGCTTAATCTCCGATTTTATTTTTTTATCAGTTAAGAAAACTGATCATCCCTGAATACGCTTTACTAAACAATGAATGTCTTACATCTTTACAACATAATGCTTGCGTTTATGTTGTAAATGTTTGGTTTTTTTGTTTTTGTTTTTTTTACGGTGTGTTGAGTTCTTTTACTGGCTTTTCTGTCTCGACAACTCAACATATGTAACTCTTAAGCTTTTGCATAAATAAATCTGTGTGAGAAAGTTGGGGGGGGAGGGATGAATCATATTTTTGCTTTTTTCTGTTTTCTTTAATAAAAACAAAGTAGAAAAATTGCCCAACTGCTTCAATTTTGAAATGAAGTCATCACACATGCAGACTCCGTTAAACTAGAAAATTTGATAAAGTTATTGTTTAATAAAGGATTATAACATCTTTGTTGTTGTTTTTTTTTTCTTTCCTGCTGAAATTGGTAGAGTTGGAAAAATCTGCTCAGAAAAGAAACGTTATGTTGACAGATCGTGAATAATCTAACAGAAAAATGGAAAAAGTTTGACTTAAGACAAATGTCACCATCAGATTTTATTTTTGACTTGGTAATGTAGCAAGGATAAGGCTATTATGTTGTATTTGTACATTAAAAGTTCTCATCAGTCTCATATAATGCTATTAATGATCTGAATGATAAATTACCTTAGTCATTGCACCACCTTGTTGCACAGTTTAAAGAGAAATAAAACATAATTAGTAAAAACATTTCAGAATCACAATGTTGACTCTTCATTTGAAAAAATGTAACAATTAGCTTGGTTTACATTTTCAGAGACAAATGGTTTGGAGGCTACAGACATGTAATATTCAAACTAAAAAAAAAAAGCTTATTCATAGAGGTATAACTACTCACGATTTCATTGTGGTTCTAAACTATCGGAATAAACTTAATGATTTCAGGACCGTTTCGGGTCAGAACACAAAGTTTGGATGATTTGAAGATCTCAAAAAGTTTCAGCTCAGTCTTCTGTCAAGATGGAGACCTCCTGCAGAAGTCATAGTCAGCCAGTGATGCTAAAATACCAGAGAAATATCATCACACTACAATTTGAAAAACCAATTCCATATCTCTCCAACATAATAATGCATCTATTTGTGTCCATTGTGAAGTTCCTTACCTCAGTCGAAGCTCTACAGTAACACCTTGCATTAGATTTCTCATTTGCCAACCTTACATCAGTTGTTTACGGTTTCAGGTTGCATCAGTGAGATGAAGCTTCTGTACGGCTACTGTAGATAAAATACTCATGGGAGAATCATCATGCTGCCAAGAAACATAAAACTTACCATCCAGTTGGTGGCTTATGTTTTATGTGTCCTACTAAAGAGTCTGTAACCTAAAATATAATTTTCTAAACTCCAAAAAAGGAGAAATGTTGGGTAACAGGAAAGCTTTTACAACGTTGTATAGAAAAGTTGCTCCACCTCAACCTAAACACGCCTTTCATCCATCTCCACACCATCCAATCACTGAAGACAGTGACTCAAGTTCATGTAGCTAACCAATTACAACTTAGCTCAATGTTATGAACGTGAATCACATGATCTAAATTCTGTCCCTTTCTTGAAACTGTACACTTGGTCCTTGTAGAGTGAGTTATTTGTCCCAGTGATCATCAGTGCCATCAGGATCAGAGGGTCAGTGCCGTGTTGAGGTAAGGCGTTTGACGAATCAAGTACGATCTGAATGAATTAGACATGAATGACAACCATTAACTTTTACTCCAACTTCTTTCTTCTTCTAGCATTTCCTTCCAGATTTCAAACATGTTGAACACCAGCCTTTATGACAACTCGACCAGCACCGGGGGTCGTGTTCGCCCGCTCTGGTACAATTACCCAGAATGCGTTGTGTCCCCTCAGCCCTTTGCCTTCTACTTTGCGTGCAAGTTGATCAACCTCGTCGTTGGCACTCCAGGCAACATCTACGTCATCTGGCAAATCGCTTCAAAAAAGAAGAACACCTCAACGTCAGACATCTTCTTCTTCAACCTGGCCGTGCTGGACGCCTACTTCTGCTTGATGACCCCTATAGAGTTGGCCAACCGTCTGGATCTGGACAACAAAAAGATCTGGATCTTCCAGAGGTTTGCGTATGGGGTGAAGGACCTAGCACCACTCTTTCTTGTAAGTTTTTCTTGACTTTGTCCTTCTACTGTGACTGTGAGGATCCAACCAACTAGTGGAAAAGGATGAGTGGGGCTTAGTAAAGTATCAATATTATTAGAGGAAGTAATTTATTTGCTAGATTGGTATAGAATCCTTATATTATTAACTGTAAGCTTTAAAAATAATAGGGAAAATCTTTTTTTTTTCTTACCTCTTTTAATGGCGCCCCCTGGACTGGCGCCCTTAGCCTTTGCCTACATCGCCTGGATGGGACTGGTCCTGCTCAAGTTTTAAACATGGCGTTAGGAGCAGTTGGCTTGGTTTCGGTCTCTGTGAGACAAAATCAGTCCTTTGTTCTCAACCAGCTAAGACGCAGATAGTACGTCATGAACAATCTGCTTCTTGGATACAAAAGAATCATCGGTGCTCCGGCTCCCTGTGATGAACTGAGGAAACGGTATCTGAATGTCTGCCCGACCGTCCGTCGAAATATCTATGAACAGAAACGTAGTTTATCTGATGAGAGCGCACGAGCAAAAAAGCATACAAGCAACAAGTTCGTCGAAACACGTGGCCTAATATCACGGTGTCATTGGTTCTCTTGCGACGCGAGCGCAGCGCGCCGCTTGTGAGCTCGCGCGTTTTTTTGTCGCGCGGACTGTTTGAAGCTGTGCTTTGGCGCAGGTGAAACACTGTCTGAATTCAAAACTGCTTTCATCCTGCCTGGTGGTGAACGTAAACACACACCACATTTCACATATTTTATCAATCATTTTCATTTCGCTTTTCACTTTTGCTCTACGTTTTTCCAGTTCATCAGACAAGATCAAATACTCAAAAGTTCATGGTTCTAATGTGAAAAGGTAGTAAGGGTATGAAGGCTTTTATCTAGCTCTGCACAGATACCCAAATTAGATAACATAGCTGAAAAAGCACAAGTAGCCTGCAGTAAATTTACAAGCCTAAAAGCCAAATAAATGAACAGACCTAATAAAAGCTAAGTAGTTCTTCCTCCCTCTGTGTGCCCCCAGGTGTGTATCTGTGTGGACCGCTACATGGCTGTCGTACACCCAGTGTTTTTCTCAAGGTACCAAGAGACCATCACCCGCATCTGCGTTTGTATCATAATCTGGAGTTTGATAATGCCCTACAGCATCTACAAGGGGATCAACGGCATTATGAGCGTGACCGGCATCTTCGGCGGGGTCATCCTCTTTGCATTCGCCGTCATGGTCTTCTGCAACATCTCCGTCATCTGGGTCCTCCGGCACTCGGTGGCGGGGAAGGAAAAGATGCACCCGGTGAAGAAGAGAGCCTTCAAGATGGTGCTGAAGAACCTGGGCATCATCGTCTTCAACTACCTGCCCCCTGTGGCCTTCATGCCCTTTGTGTCTTACTACACGTTATTCGTGTACCGCTGTCTGATCAGCATCAGCGTGTTCGCCATCATGGACCTGAGCTGCAGCATCGAGCCCCTGCTCTACATCTCAAAGTCAGAGGGACTGAACAGTATCTGCTGCAAGAAGGCCTCGGAAACCCCGGCCGACGTCAAGGTTTGACCCGGCCGTGTGTAAAGTCACTGCCCGTCCATCGACACACCTACGGTTACAGATGCACACAAGAGTCTTAAAATAAATAGTTACCATGGAAACTTGGTAAAACCCAAGAAAACGTTTTTCTCCCGTTATCCTCAATCACTTTTTTTTTTTACCAACTGATGAAGATATTCACATTAATCTTGTGCTGAAAAAAGAGAATTGTTGATCCCACTTAAATAAATTGCTTCAATTAGTAACAAGGAATTGAATCATGTTCATCCATGTTAATAATTATGCTGTTAAGTTAAATAAAGACAATAAGTTAACTTGTTTCCCATCACCAGTCATACCTGAGGGAAACATGTTGGCTACTGATTAAACATTCTTTGAGTATTTGGTTAACTCAAAAAGTAAAGTATAACTTAACAAAATCATATTTGAACAGAATAATTTAAAATGAATTTTTTTAGTTTGTTTTTTTTCCCATTGAAAAGACTGCACTCAATAATTGCTAAATGGCTCATTTTCAGATTATGAATCAGCAAAAAAAAAAAAACAGTTGTACATCAAATAAAATATATTTTAAAATTGTTTTAAAAGAAATCATATCTTGCCGCTCGTTTAAATATACCTCTCTCTCGCAGGGGTTTAAATTTATCAGTAATCTTTGCAGCTGAATTACGTTTCACTGCTGGTTGCTACGGAAACTCTTAAGCTTTTTATTTTTAATGAAACTCTAAAGCTGTGTGGGATTTATAAAACTCTTAATGGGCACTTAGGATCTAATTAATTTAGCTCCATAGCAAGAAATGCCCAGTGGAACCAATTAGGAGTGATGTAATGAGGAGTTATGTAGTTTATGCAAGATGATTAACTAAATACGTCAGGAAGTAAATATTCCAGGAAATATGTGGCACTGAAAGCAATTATCCTTCTGGTTTACTCACTTTAATAACGTGTGAATTTCTCTATAATAACTGTTTTTTTTTTTTTGTTTGTTTCATTTATTGGTGGGGGGACATTGTGTTTGTAACTTTTGTGTTGAATATATGATAAAGTTAGAGTTTATATTAAGAAGTTATTTAAAATGCCTACACATGGAGTCTCATTTGTAAAGATCACAACTTTGAAATTTACTGGAATGTTAGTATTCACATTGTTTTAATCAGATCTCTGAATAAAAAGTCAATGTTTTTGATGGAAAGACAAAATACTTGCTTGATGATTTATATTATTTACATGCTTGCCTGAAGGAAAACAAGCACAGTTTTGTGATTAGTCAAGAAAAAAAAAACCTTCACTGAAACGCAGCGACATTAAGCTTCAGTAATTTTAGCATGCATCTCCTTCAGGTTCTCCGGGTCAGCTTCAGGTCCGTCCTCTGACGTGACATAACCCGGGTAAGTGGGGTGGAAGTGCGGGCAGCGAGGCGTAGTGGCTTCGCTTCCTTCCCCTGACGGTGAAGGTGACAGCAGCGGAATCAGCTTGGCGTGAGCGTAGTCGATCTCAAAGCCCTCGAAAATAAGCCCCACCCCCCAGGCGCCGAGTCCTTCCACCAAGAGCAGCGACACCTTCCTGGCAGCCGACGCCAGCGCTTCGTAGTCTCCTCTCTGCAGTCTGAATATGTCGGAGGTCAGAGGTCGCCGCGGAACCAGCACGGTGAAGCCGGGGGAGTTGGGGAACGGAGTGAGAAAGGCGACGTGGCTTTCGTCCTCCCACACGCGCCACTGCTTCTCCTCCCCTCGGACGATGCGCGAGAAGAGGCCGGCGTGAGCCGGGTCGTCGCCCAGGAACGTGAGATCGGGCGGCGCGTCGGGGAGCGGCAGCCTCGCCCTGATTCGGTTCTGGACGTCAGTCAGGCTGGCGTCGCTCCATCGAGGAGCCGTTTTGGAGGTGCAGTATCCCGGGTCGTGAGCGTTGTGCTCCTCCTCTCCGGCCAGGTGGGGGCGCCACTCTGCGTCCAGACCGTGGAGGGGCAGCACACGGATCTGTGGGGAGCAAAGCCAATTCAACTTGATTAACCAAAGCGATGCAAACCAAGAACACCTGAAGTGGAAAAAATATGCAGAACACACTAATTACTTTAACGTTACAGTATTTAAGCTTCAGACATGCACAGCTTAAGTGATACTTAAAACGTTGTTAAGAAACAGCAAATGAAGCCTTAAAAACATAAAATTTTATCAATTTCATTTGTACTGATACAAGCAGCAAATTACCTTGGAGTAATAACAGTTTTAGGTGAGGATATTTTAACTTATTTACAAAAACAAAACATGTACTGTGATCTCTCTTCTTTTTAGTGGTGGGCACAATTCTACTAATGTGCAAATAGCAGAGCTAATCTGTGGTTTACATTAAAGTTTTGGTTATCAACTTAAGAATTATTCAAGTATATAGATGTTTATATTCTACTTTATTAGCATTAGCGAAACTAATATCCGCTACAGCGCTAGATGCCCTAACCTTAAAGCGCCACTAGCTTTTTTGTTAGCTGTGCCCACTGCTGCTTTTTTTTATTTATTTGAACAGCAGAAAATAAAGTATTACCCTATAATATAACATATTCATTAGTATGGTTAAGATATGAATTATCTATTTAGGATAGCTGGTAGATTTAATATAGAACTTTAGGTAAACTTTCTTATTAAGCACAATATTCATCGTTTTAGGTGTTAGCTGCAGCATAACAAGCTAACACTCAGGATGTCTCCATGGTAATCTAGCTAGCTAGCTAGGTAGCCAGGTGGTATGTTGTAGCTTTCACAACAGTAGTTTCAAAACTTAAGTGATCGGTAGAGTTTGTTTGGATTCTGCAACATGAATACCCATTGATTCTGCAGCTGGAATCGTCTAATAGACTCGTATTTTGCAACGGAAAAAATTCTGACTCCATTTTTCTGTGTGATAGAAACTAGCCCCCATGGCTAAGGGCAAATCCTTTAAACCCGAGTTTATTTTTCCTCCAGAGTAATTCTTTTCACCTGAGCAGGTCTGTCTCTGTGGGGTCTGCTGACCAGAGCACACCTCCGAACACCCAGCCTGTCACACAGCAGCTCAGCGACGGTCCTCGCCCCCAGCAGCCAGGTCGAGCACTCAGACTCGCTGAGGTGGAAGATGCTGCCTCCTGCACTGCCTGGAGCGCGGCTCTCCAGGATCACGGAGCCCGGGGTCCAGGGCCGGGGGTTCAGGTAGGCCACCAGCCCCTCGGACTGCCAGATCACATGACGAGTTAGAGCGGAGGACATGCTGCGGAGCCAAGAGATGTAGGAGAAGATAGATGAGGTTACCTTCCAGGTAGAACTGGAAAGTTTTTTTTATTTATTGTGAAATAAAGTCATTAAAAGATATTATACAAGAGATTTTAAATGAGAGGGTTAGGGGTTTTGGTTAAAAAGAGCACTTAAAAAGATGATTGCTGAAAGAACAATATAGTCAGAGCAGTAACAAATCCAAAACTGTACAAAAGAATCTACACATTTTGCATTTAAGACTAAAGAAAAAAACTTTCCCCAAAACTTCTCAAGTGTTATAGTTTTAGCTTCACCTGTTCAACTTCTGTAAAAACAAACAAACAAAAAAAAACTCCTGTTAAGCACATTTTGCTATCCAATTATTAACCAATAATCCAAAAAAAGAATCAACCTCTGTATTTATGTTGAATCAAGCAGAGATTAGAAATATTGTTGTGGCCATTCAAGTTTAATTTTGTAAATTGTAACTTCTGTCAATATAGTTTCTCTTTGGGCAGTTAAGTTAATTTAGAACCAAAATTCATAATTAATTTTTATCTTTGGAATAGTTTAGATCACTTTGGTAACTAGGATCTTCCTATTAATTTAAGTGATTACGAACACACCGGGTAGGTGGAGGTATAGTGTTTGACAAATGTCCGGTGTGATGGCGGAGGTTTTTGGAAACTGATTTTTTTTTTGTTCTTCACCACTTTTTGAAAGCTAAAGGAGCTGCATGAAGCTGACACCCCACCCACGTCAAAAAATCCAGCAGTCAAAATACCATCGATGAGGCACACCTGGTTTTATTCCATGCTACTTTTTTTTTCTTCAATAGTTTCCTCATTTTGGATCTTTTTACATTTTTTACGTAATTTTGCATTTAAGAAATGCGATTAGGTTTTAATAGCTTACATGTCCCACTGACAAGGAATAAAATGTTTAAATGGAATAAAAGTGCCTCATCTTCTGTCTAGTACAGCAATTTCACACTGATTTAGTGTAAATGGGTCACATGACCCAGAAGCTATAAGAAAAACACTAAATTTTGATAAAGAAATGATAAAATGATATCAAAAAAATTAAAATGCAATAACAATGAGTGTGCCTCATAGAACAACAGTTTCACGCTGATTTTGAGTCAATAGGACACATGACTTGGAAGCTATTGAAGAAAAAAGATATACTTTTTAATATTACAATTATTAAAAATATTGAGTATGACTTAAAAATTCACTAGAGAACAGAACTGTGCGTCTCGTGTAACAGCATGAATTGTGTATCAGTTGGTCACAAGGCAATATATCTATTTACATTTGTTTCTTAGTTTGAGTGTTTTGTTCGGAAATGTGTTGACAATCCCTAAGTGAAGCTCCGAGCGCTTAGGAGCGAGAGGGAGAGAACGGCTGGCCGACACTAGCGTTCATAAATCGGATCAAGCTTGAGCTAAACGCCGATGTCCAACTTGGAAACAACTTCGCTGCGGTAGATTTAACGGCACAAACGGAGCGCGGGACTGTGACGTCATCGGTCAAAATTATAACTTTTAATACCTCAGAAACTAAAGCTGCACAAACGAAAACTTTTAACGGCACAAACCTGCACAAACGGAGCATTAACCACTCAGACTATTTGCTGGATTTGTTGACGTGGGTGGGATGTCAGCTTCACGCAGCTGAGGAAGCTTCAGAGTAATTTACTTTCGCTTTCTGTGCAGCGGTTGGCTTACAGTAACTCCAAAGTCTCTGAGAGAGAGAGAGATTATAAAAAGCTTCTGTTGTACGAGTGAAAACCAAACGAAAGTGAAGCACGGAATTATTTAAGATACAATAGGACAGGTTAGTAAAGATTCTGAAGCATCAGCAGTCTAATTTCTTAAAGGCTCATAAATGCCAGGGGGAAAAAAAAAAAAAAAAGCTTTTTAAGAAAACCTGTTATTCTATTGTGCTGAGTCAGCATTGAGTTTGAGTATGGAAACCTGGAACGAAATATATTTCCTTTCGGAACTAGTTCTGACGAGCACAAGAGGAACGGGCGGCGCTGACGTACAGCTAGCAAAGAAGACGGTTATCTGAGACTGAAGATTAGACTAAACCAGCTCAAATGTCGTCAACGGGCACCGATAACGAACAGTGTGAAAGTAACAGTTTTTACTCTACAGCAGTCACGGAGAATTTAATTAGATATTTCAAATTAAATTCTGCCCGCTCGGCAGATGCTACGTGGAGCGGGAACGCGTGCCCTGTCGCGGGAACGCGCATCGCTCTGAACTGTCGCATATGAGAAAACGGACTGAAATATATGACAGAAGAGTTAACTTTTAAAGATATTCGTAACATTATCATGTTTCTTAACCATGTAAGCCCTAAAACGGTGGGTTTTAATTTCGCAAATGAATTTAAATAAATATTTACACCTGTATATAAATATCCATATATGTATGAAGACATATATGTATGGATATTTATATATACATGTATGGAGACATATACGAGTCGAATGTTTTAGTCAGTGTCTGATGAACATGTTCTGCGCTGTTTGCAGTTCCTCGCTTTTTCTTTTAACACCACAATAGATTAACGCATGAAGAGAATATAGGGCCTGTAACAGAATATTTTATATCACCCTGAAGTCTTTTAATATAGGAGATGGTTTTTTTTTTGTTTGTTTTTTTGTTTGGCAATACGATTTCTGCGCCTGCCAATATCTGCACGGTCTATTTTCCCTCATTTTTGACCTATTAATATGAAATCTATCCTCAGAGAAGAAGTGTGAGTATGTAGAAAAGGTGAAATCCCTCTTAACTCGTTATTTCTCCAAATTAGCAGGGGGACGCATATGATTGGTATGAGTTTCATATCAGTAATTACGAATATTTTTCATAAGTTGCCTCTTCGGTCATGTTTCAGTCCACTTTCTCATCAGTCAGTTTCGTTCCCGCGACAGCTTCACACTGCTTCATGTTTCTCGAAAACGCACGCCGAGAAACTGGAGAACCTCAGTGCGGTTATTTCGAACCGCACGAAATAACCGCATTCCGTTGACACAAAATGTTTCTAACAAAATAAACATTTATAGTATACAATTATAAATGTTTTACATTATATCCCCCAAGAATAATTTCTACACGTGAAGATCCCTGCGCATTCAGTCACCTGCATGGAGCCAGAGGTTAAAGTTCACACTTACCTGCGAAAAAGGAGCCTGACCAGCATACAACCTGTAGGGACGAAAACCCATCCGAGACCCGAGCGGCGCTCCACTTCTTTAATCCGCCCCGGACGAGAGAACCACGGAGGAACCGCGTGAATACGGAGTTTCAGGGTCTGAAATCTACTTACTGAAATCTGAGTTTATGATGGCAGGCCGTTTTAACATAAAATCCCTTCCACCACGTTCCAGATATCTGAAGCTAGATGTCTTGGTAAATTTGGGACATCTCTAATTAAATTTTCACAAGACTAAGTGCCAATTTTAGATATTTCAAATTACATTCTGACGAGCATAAATGACGTCAGATTTGCTATTAAGCTATATGGAAGCTTTAATTCAAGATATTTCACCATTTGATACATAGCCTATATTTCAACTAAATTGTGACTAGGCATAAAGTAAATAAAAGATAGCTCACTTTTATTTTGTACTAGTTATGATTCTAAGTAAGAATGTATTGAACGACACCATAATTCAAGATATATTAAAGGTTTTATATAAGAGATTATGGATTTGACTAATATTGCTGATAGCTTGAAAGCAAATAGCGACTAGACAAAACTAAATTAAAGATATGTAGACCTGCAATTTTGACTAGTCAAAATGTATTTTAAAATCAATTACAGACATCTTCAATTAGGTTTTTTTTATTTCAGATATCCTGCATTAACATTCTGAAGAGAGACATACTGATAGTTTGAATTTGCATAGCCATCCAGTCAAAATCTCATTGAAATTTCAGCCGTTTTTAAATACATTGTGTTTGTTGGAATAAGTAAAAAATTATTTGGAGATTTCTGAAGCAATCTTAAAGTCCGTTAATTTTTGCGATTTCCGAATATTTCATACTGTTGAACTCTTTCTACTTTGTGACATTTTTTGACAATTTGATTTCGATATCTACAAAGTCAGAGGAAACCGATTTTATGATACAATGGCCTGCCATACAGCTGCAAAAAAAACGTTCTGGTCTGCTGATAGATCAGAACATAGACATGTTTGTGTAGACGCCGCATGTACTTGCGGGAGGCCGCCATCTTGGAAAGGTCTCCCACTCGACTCAGTGTAAAGAAGTCGCTGAATACCGCAGTGATTTTCACGTCTTTGCTGCAAACCCTATACATATAACAAGATGTATAGCGACACATATTTTTTAAATATATTTTTGAATTGAATTGACACGACTCGTATGACGCATATTTATATCTCACATTTTTTTCCTTTGGAAACCTTTATTGATTCCAGTCATCGTTACAAGCATAATTATGGAGCACAATACACTTGAAACTAATTTGTTCGTTTTACTATTTTTTTTATTATTTAGTTTTTATTAAAGCTCCAGACAACTTTACTTCCTAATCTCCTGCTATTTGTAGTAAAAGTAATTTAATGTCTGCGCAGTTAGCTTAGAGCCAAGTGTGGGAAGGGACAAACAGACAAAAAATATCCACCCATTCACTGTATGTGTGCAGTACTACCTATTTTGTGTAAGCTGAATCACAGATAAAGTAAGAAATTTAGATATTTTTTTTAATTATTATTGTTATTTTTGAGCATATTTTACTTAAGTGGTTCAGACTGCTGCTGTCCCGAACAGAAATGCTGCTTTCCCAGCAAGTAAGAGAAAACAACAGAAGTCTGAAAAGATTTTGTCTTAATCAATTTCTACTTCTTTACAATATGTGATGCTGGGTTTTGGTTTGAGTTTGTTCTGCCTAAAATCAATTATTATTTCTTTAGTTTTTGACGCATTCAGGAGGGGGGGGGGGGAAACTGTCATCACACCAAGCAACTGAAGATGAGAGAACAGGACCATGACTAACCGTCTCACCATGAAGGAGAGAGAGAGACAGAGAGAGAGCAGTGTTGCTGGGTAAGATTTTAATTCAGTGATTGATTTTATTTAACTATCTGTGTATAAGACAGAAAGCAGTGAAGGTAGTGACCAAATCTCTGATCAGAGAAAGTCAGTGGATGGATGAACATTTCTGCTGTGTGCTTTAGAACTAGGTTAGACTGTCAAATGTGAAAACGCGACAGAAAGCATTCGATGATTTTTGACATTTTTAAGTCTTTGTCCTCTTTCCATACAAGTTCTGTGGAAGATGTCGCTTGCAGACAAAAGAAGTGACACAAGGGGGCGCCCTTGAGCTAGAAAAACCATGAGCTTCAAAGGAACTTAAACGTTCTCAATTTTATATATAAAAAAACCCACTTCTAGGAATAAACATTTACGTCAATCACTTACCGTATTTTCTGTTTATGTCCTTCACATATTTAGAATCTCCCCATTTACTCAGCATGCTTTTTCAACAGCATGTCAAAACACTACTAGTAGAATGGCTTAGTGAGTCATGATGACACACAACTACCCACATATTCACTGTTTTCATTGGTCATACAAGAAAACTAACCTTTCCTGTTCTATTGTAACAAAGGCCTGACCAGAAAATAGACTCACCTCCACCCTGTCATTTTAGATTAAAAGAAGGTGGAGTACATTCCACCAAATTCGAATGGATTGATGGGGGAAAAAAAATCAAAGTTTGAGATTGATTTCAGAAATTTTCTTACAAGAAAGCAAAAAAGAACTGATTAGAACTTATTATTATTAAATTCAGACAAAGAAATGTCTGAGTTTAAAAAGTAAAAAATCTGTGAGAAAAACTGTAGAAGTTTTGAGATTATTTTTCATAAATCTTCCATTAAAAAAAAAAAAAACAAGAAAATTTCTGAGTTTGGAAGATAAAATGTGCTAGAAAAAACATAGAAATTTTGAGATTATGTGTGGAAATTTTCCAGAAAAATCAAGGACCTTTCTGAGCTTGAAAAGTCCAAAATTGGCTAGAAAAATCCCCAAAACTTTAAGATTAATCTCAGAAATTTTCCAGGAAAAAAAACGAGGAAATGTATGAGATTGAAAAAAGTCAAAACTTTGTTAGAAAAACTTTTGAAATTTTGAGATTATTCTCAGAAATTTTCTAGTTTGAAAAGATGAAAATGTGCTAAAGCTTCACAACTGGAAAATGTCTGATATTTGAGACTTGAGACTTTTTCTAGAAAATTTCAGAGATTAATCTAAAAATTTCTGAAATTTTACCAAATTTTGGACTCTTGCAACTCCGAAATGTCTTTCTATTTTCATATTGCCCTGATACAGCTGAGCACCAAATTCAGATTATTTGCCAGTGTCTTCACAGAAAGACTTCAATCAGATGTGGTGACCCACTTTGGAGGAGTAAATCTGTCTTCCTAATCCCGCAGCCCATGACCTCAGTAATGATCTGAGCCGCTCAGGTTTCCTCTGTGGACGATGTCAGCCGAAGACGAGGCTGATTCACCCGGCTGAGGAGGAGAGAGGGCGACTCAGCCAAACCTAAAAATGTAGCCGAAATGTAGGAGTTTCAACGGCTGCTGTATTCATACCTCTTGAAATGTTTCGAATGCTGTAGTTTTATTACGACCGGAATCTCAATTCACAGGGGATGGTTTGTTCTACAAACGTTTGACTGTGAACGTCGCATTACAAACCACTTTGAAATCACACATTTTTGACCAAGTTCAAGGCAATGATACTGACTTCCTGGTCTTAAAGGTCACAGATGAATTCTGGTTAATTTTCTGGTAAAGCTTAAAAAAGAAGGAAGAAGTAGGCTACAGATAAAGAGCAAAATGAAGAAATATTTTAAGGAAATTGCATAATACAAACGTCTGATTAAAGGTGAAAATGCTTATCGACAGCCACTTCGCTTTTTCCTCTATTAGCAAGTTTCTGTTTCTCGGGTTCTTTCATTTACTGGTATGAGCCAAAGGTGTTAAGAAGGGAAAAAAAACGTCTTCCTGTTTCAGTGCACAGGAGATGGTACAGTAACACTGAATCATCAGTGTTTTTTTCCTGAGACTGCAGGGGAAAAAAACAGATTCTGACAGAGAAGATGTTAATTTTGATGAGAAATAAAAACTTTATTCATTACAAAAATAAAATAGAGAGGAACAAAGATAAAAAGCTTTGGAAAGACCAACCACCCAGTTAATTTAATGGTAGGCAGTTGCTTCAGGCAGAACTGCTACGGATTTTATCACATCCCGGTTTTCAGGTGATTTTTGATTGTTTGGAGGAAAAACAAGATCACACAGGGAACCTTTACCTGAAATAAAGCTGCTATTGTCATACAGTGCAATCTCGATGGTTTCTATAAAAATACAAAATTACATTATAATTAAAACTGTATTATCTACTGAAATGCTTTATTTCTGGTAAAACATGTCTTTAACAAGGCTTACTTCAATGGTCTTTGGCAACTGGACATGTTTGGTAGTCAGATATTAATCACTGAGCTTTTCTCAGCAACACAACCAACTTTATTTACAGTAAACTGTGTGAACTGTAGCCTCAAACAAACCTCTGACTTGTAGGCAGAGAAAGCTCTGAGGTCTAAGTGATTCCTTTCATATAATATTCCCTAAAACTGTGACATAAAAAAAAACATAGATTAAGGAATTTATTATTATTAGAATATTAATTCAAAGTAAAGGTATAAGGTTTTTAAGAACTAAAAACTATGTTTGAAAAATTCATTGACCTAACCACATTTTAGCAATAAAGCAGTTTAAAGTGCTTTACCTCATAAAAATATAATGCAGTCACCAATAACAGTTCTCATGTGATATCATGAAATCCTCCTGAGACAGCAAAGGATAATATATTTTTTGACCAAGCTATAAAAAACTAAAGATTTTCATTTACTTTTGAGCAGAGACTTAGACACAGAGGACCGTAATGCAAAGCAATTTCACATAAATCATCTTAGGATCACTTATTAAAAATGCCTCATTATTTTTGCCATGTTCAACATAATCCCGGACAAGCCCCCACTTATGTCTATTTGGGGGAACTGTGTATTGTGAAACAATGTTACAGTTACTGTCATCAAAGGCAGCTCTGAACAGGTGTGTTTTTAGACTTGATTTAAAGGAACTGAGCATTTCAGTTGAGTTCACAGTTTTCTTGATGTTTGTCCCCTAAAAATACGTGCAGAATTAAAAAAAAACAAAAACAAAGAAGTGGATATTGTTGAGTTGCATTCCTTTTAATGAAAAGAAAAACTGAAGAATTTTCTACATTTCATTCTCAAATTATCTAAACTTGTAGCTGAAGCCATGAAGTACTATCCAGCTGCCTCAGTTGCATTTCAAATCAGTCAGAAATAGACATGTTAAAATCCAGAGGGTGTCACTGCCCTACAGTAGACGAGCTACAAATAGCTCCCCCATCCTGGCTGTGCAAATGCCAAAACCTCAGGATACTCCCTACAGCTTGAACTGCAACGTTTCGAACACCGAACACGCTGCAAAGGACATGAATCAGAAATAGGTATAGTGATTTTACACCAGGTTTCAACTCTGAACTGTAAATTGAAGACAATACCAGGAAGTAAAGCAGCCACTATGATCATTTTATTAGGTACACCAGTTCAATCAGCATCTAAATGTGGGAAAGGAGACTTGCTTGAGTTTCGACTGAGCATCTGAATGAGGAAGTGCAAAGGCATTCGTTTGACTTCGATTATCATGGTTGTTGGTGCCAAATGTGCTGGTCAGTTAAGTTTATGAGAATCTTGAAGCAGATGGACAGATGGAAATCTTGAAGACCAATTGGAAGAACCTGTCCTTTTGAGTTAACAAATGTTAACACCTCAGCCTTCTTCCTCTCAAAGTAAACCATTATTACCAATAAAGACAAATGATTTACTGCTACAGAATGTCACATCATAATGGCATCAAGAATAAAAACATTTAGATTACCAGGTCAATGCTTAATTTCCACAGTTCAGAAAATGTATGCTGGTAATTTTAAGTTTCTAGGTGTGCAAATTCGGCATAATTTGCACAAGGTTATCCGTTTTTTTTTATTTTTATCTCCCTTCTTTTTTTAAATTGCGTGAGTGTAAATGTGCAGGCACATGACCAGCTGCAACTGCTTTCATTGTTTTTATGTAGAGGAATGTGCAAGAACAAGAGCAACCTGTATTTCTTTTCTTCTTGTAATCATGTGCGTTGTCTGCCTGTTGACTCTAACAGGGCAGGAAATGTCTTTGAAAAATCTTAAATGCCGATACTTCCTGGAAGGCTGTAGGACAACTGGACACTTCCAAATCTCTGTATGATCTCAGTGAAACATTTTCAAAGCTTATCTCATAATAACTAGAATACTCATCATTAGGTGGAGATTTAAAGAGCATTTTGTGTTTGTTTTTCGAACAAAACTGGCACTCGTCCTCAGAGGAAGATATCTTAACTATGTTATTAGAGCTGGTGTTAGGCCACACTGTCCATAGTCAGCACAGATCTGTCAGGTTATTTCAGCTAAAAGTGGGTAACACATCATTCAGGGTATAGGGTGTCCTAACTTTTAGCTAGAATTGGCATTTTGTTGACATAATTTGTGTAATGAGAACAAGGTTAGCTTTGTTCTTTAAATAGAATTACATGAATTTCTTTTCCAGAAAAAAAAAATCTTCAAACATCAATTGAATATTTCTTTTGTATGTATTAACAGTTTTTTTTTTCATGATTATATGTATATCAGATATTTTTTTGTAACTGTGGGGCTTATTTGTATGTGTCTTCTGAAGAGGAGAAAGTTGTTGCTGACAAACACACCAAAGAGAAGTTTATGGTGTAGTTGTGTGCTTAAAGGAGTTTGGTGCCAAGACTAAATTTACACAGCTGCTTTGGAGAAGTCAGCAAACTGACATTGCAGAAGTCAGCAAGCAAATATTTCATTCCCCAACACAAGGGGAATATTGTAATCATATCCAGAAAAAATAAGAGATGTCAGACATTTAAAATGCTGTTTGTTGTACGGCTTTCTGCAGCTTTCTGCGTATTTGGTCAACAGTTTTGTTGTCACGAGGTGAAATGCAACCTGGCGTGTCTGCCTGTCGCAGTCGGGTGCTGAAAAAACGGAACGCATCCCCTACTATCTGCTTCCTGTCCCGCATAGTGTGGGGCCATAATGTGACAGACTAGTCTGGTTCCAGAATTACAAGTTCTGCCATCTGCTTCTCTCCAGCTGTTTCGCTTCTCGTTTTACGGCAGAGATGGACTTTTAGTGCAAGGTGTGAACATGAGACCCTTCCCCCGTATGTCGCAATCCGAGTGCATCTTGCATTTTACAATCTTTACAATTCAAAGGAAAATTTTACAGCAATTCAGACACCGTTTGAAGATGTATTTAATGTGGAGCAACTATTTGGAAGTTTTAAATTCCTTTTAGCACATTAAGTACATTTTTGCCTGAACAATTTTGTGTTTCTTATAGAGTCGATTGGGTCACTTTGTTGAACGGATGAAGTTTGTAGAAACAAAACATGGTGTCACAATTTAACTGTTAGATGTTACCACACACCACTAAGCGGTTGGGGGCTGGCAAAAAATACAGGAAGTGTTTCCTTTCAGATGTGACACTATTAAAAATTAAATAAACAGCCATTTGGTTTGACTTGTTCACTGTTATTTATGCTTCACACCACTGCATAAATAAGGAGTATAACAGAATGGCTGCAACACAAACATACTAAGATTTAACCAGTCTTTTTATATACATCATCAGCTATTCCTGTATCGGTTCTTTTGTCTGTGCCGTGTTCTCAAATCCCGTCGATCATGGAAGATGGCTGCTAGTGTGCCAGGTTCTGCTGGGATCCATCATCAACGATCAAACGAAATATGACTGAATAGAAATTACATTTAAGAGCCTTGAGATGACATCTGTTGTAAATTGGTGCTACATAATCTCAATTACTGATTTCAGAGTACAAACATAAATCTTCCAAGTTCAATGTTGTCAAGAAGTATTTTAGGTAGGAAATAATCCTTAACAGAATCAAATGTTGATACTGTTGCTGTACATATATACACTGCTCAAAAAAAAAAATAAAGGGAACACTTAAACAACACAATATAACTCCAAGTAAATCAAACTGTCCACTTAGGAAGCAGAATTTTTAAGTGCAACATTGTCTGTTTTATGACCAACATGCTCCAGGCTGGTGTCTGACTCAAATGTATTGCCAATGATATTGAAAGGAGGCAGAATGTCATGTTTAGTATCGATAGATCTTTATTAGGAAACAACCCGAAAGCAATGCGTTTTACAAGCCAACCATGTGCATCAAGTCAGGAAACTAAAACAGATATCAAGATTTATCTACCATTAAATAGAGTCACAAATCCACAACCAAGTGATGGGGAGAAAAAAAAAAAAAAAAGACTATTTACACAAATTCTTGTTGACATTTGACCAACCGTTTGAAAATTATTAGGCCCCTTTCTGGACTTGAAGCTTTCAAGAGGAAGATGAAACTGGGGGGTTATAGCAGGTTAAAAAGAACTCTGCAACGTCAAGGTGGAAGGAAAATCATACTTTGCAGAAAAATCACTTGCTACTCTTGGGTCTGGTTGACAACTGAGCTACTTTGATTCCCGTTGTGCATCCCTAGTCTACAAAATAAACACAGAAGCTGCCCGTTTGTACAGGTGGTGATGTAAAGTCACAGTTCAAACAGGGGGCTGAGAGACTAGCATGTACAGATGCTTCACCTAACTACCCCCCAGCCCCCTGTTCCTAGCTAATCTCATTAACTTCCATACTCTTCTCAAACTAAAACATTCCCTGTCAGGAATCCGTTTCAACACCTTCACACACCAACCTCTAATTTCCTAACGCTACAAAATAGTTAACTTCGCTAAAGCGTGCGAACATGGAAGCACAAACTAAAGACACCTCGACTCTTAACTGCGGAGATTGGGCCATATCCTGGTGTCTAGGCGACTGAGGCGGTCTTCCCGCGGTGGTGTTTGCGGACTTCCTCCATCAGGTCCTTGAGGTACTGGATCTCTCGGCTGATGGACTCGGCCTTCTCTTTCAGCTCGTTGTTTCTCTTCTCCAGGTCTTCCAGTTCCGAGCCGAGCTGCTCCTGCTCAACCCTCTTCTTCTGCCGGTAGCGAGTGGCGGCCGTCTTGTTCTGCTCCATCTTTTTCAATTTCTTTTCCACCACCTTGGGCGCACCAGACACTGATTTGATTTTGGGAGTTTTGGGGGATGGAGGCTGTGGTTTGCAGTAGGGTTTGGTTCTGGAGGAACCAGCGACGGGGGAGCTCGGGGGGGACGGGCGACGTGGGGGCGACCCGGCAGCCGACTCTATGCCGGAGTCGCTTTCGGAGTCGCTCGACTGAGCAGTGCTAGGGGACAAGTTGGGGAGAGCATCTTTGTTTGACAGAACCACTACAAAGTGAGTGGTGGGAAGAGAGAGAACAATTGGACTGGTGGTCTGGAGGATTTCACTGGGGTTTGAGATGATGGCCGTGGCGACAGATGGGGACATTTTCTCAACATGCAAGACGTCAACTTCACTCCCCAGCTCCAACGTGTAGGCCGGAGAGGCAGGGGATGACGAAAGGTGTGGGGATGAAGGCTCAGACTTCAGGACAAGTTCCTGATCTAGAACCACCTCGTCTTCAGAAACAGGAGGGACTTCCGGAAGTGGTGATGGGACGTCTGGGTCTGGGCTGATGTGCAGGGATGAGACGGTTTTGTCAAAGGAATCTAGATCCATGTGGGAATCAAGTGAGGCCAGGAGATCTTCAGGGGAGCTTGGCGACTCGGTTGAGCAAGAGCCAATTAGAGATTCCAAATCAAAGTCGCTCAAGTCGATCTTTTCTGACATCCACTCCATGTCGCCCAAATCGTCATCTGTTGACAAAAAGATTGTTAGCTTTGGTAAAGCTTCAACAAAAAAGCATTTCAGACATTTTTTTAAGCAACCATTTACCTCTGCCGACACCTGCTCCGTGGCCACTGAGCAGATCGCTGGCTCCCAGCAGGGACAGCAGCTCGGCTTCAGGCTTGATGGGGTGAGAAAGGGGAGGGGATGGAGGAGGGGAAGCGGAGGAGAATGGGGAGAATGACATTGTCTGATAAGGAGAAGTGGAGGATGCGTAGGAAGAAGACAAAGAGAGGGAGGGCGAAGCAGGCGCCTTCACCTCGAAAGAGGAGGAAGGAGAAAAAGCTTCTTCTTCATCTTGGTCCAGAAGGGGCCCCATGGGGTCAGCCATCAAAAACGAGGACCCTGTGGACAAGCAGTTACCATGAGACTCAAATCTACCAATAAATAACCTCTAATTATATATTTAAAAAAACACAAATTTCTCCCTGCAAAGATTCCAAAGTGAGATGCAAGATGAATGATTTTGCAAAACCTCTGAGTCAAAGGTCTATACTCAATATTCTGTATTGGAAATAAAGCGTCAGTGACATCTGCCACCCAAACACGAACCTAAGTACAGGGCCTCCATGTCCTCCAAGGCTAGCTGGGAGAGCGTCATGGCTGCTGCTGCTGGTCGGTAATGGTCTCAAAAGGGTTTGGGGAAACAAACGGGATTCTGACGTCAGCAAGTCGAGGGGTTTGGTACTGCTGTCGAGGGCAGCAAAGCTGAGGGTGGTTGCTGAGAGAGACCTGGGGGAAAAGCATTGGGTCATGGTTAATAGAAATGTAAAATTTATTCCTACAATTAAAAACTTATTGATTTCAATAAAAAAAAAAAACAATCACATGTGTTCTTAATGGAACAAATGGCATACAACTCTTTCATATGCCAGTCGGGACACCGGCTCCCATTCTAAATGTATTATTTTTATATCAATAATGTCACTAGCTTTTACTTGATGCATTTAGTATGGGACATTTTACAAGACAAGCGAGTTCACTGATCAACCCTTTATTGCACAGAGGCAGACTAGTGTTTTGACATGCACTTTTCTTTAAAGTAAAAACTTCTTAAGGGCTTGTAATCATATTACGCACATAGACCTCATATTTTATTGAGGTGAGAATAATTTATGTGCTGTAAATTAACTAATAGCACAACAAAGTAAATCAGATTAAATCTTTGACATTCCCAAAACTGCATAATACCCGATCCCTATTCTTATGTGTGTATGTAGAAAAGCATATAGTTTATTCTTTGGGATAAAAAAATAAACTAGCATATACATGGTCTGATGTCATAAATTTTGTAAATATTTCTTGTAGTAAGTTCTTGTGCCAAAAATGACATTCATGAAAATAAATGGAAAATTGTTGATATAGAATATTTGTATTGAAATCCACAAGAGGGAATTTGTTTTGTCCAAGAAACAGGTGGAACACAAATTGAAGGAAATTAGCAACTATGAAGCGTGGTGCTACATGATTTGCAAACAATTCAGGTTTGGCCAGTGTCGGTGCTGAAACCAATTCAACATTTTCACTTCCTTGAATGAAGCTACTAAGCTCTTCTGACGATACAAATTCTCGGAATGTAGTGTAACATTTTGGCTACATCTCTGCAGTTGGGGCGGAGGCCAGTTCCAGCTAATTACGCCTAAAGCTTCAATGCGTGTTTGATGGGAAACGCCCCGCCCTCCACCGGGGAATAACGTTTCCTAATTTGGTCATGCATTTGGCGACAGGCTCCTCCCTCTTGTATGAGTCACAGATAAGATGTGGGAGGATGACCGCCATTTTCACAACCGTGCCATCTGTGCATGGCGGTCGAACCAGGGTGAAAAAAAAAGGCCCGCGCCATTTTGGCCACGCCACGTTGACAGTGTCTAATGTATACAAACACGACAACTGTTTAAATACGCACGTGTATTACCGCAGTTATAACACTTTAAATAATAAAAACTATTTTATGAACTTCCATTTAAGTTAGGCGACATGCGCCCTACGTTTGATTAAATACAGTCACCATAAACTGCTGCCGGCTGGTCAGCCGCAGCCGACACGCCGAAATTTGACACCAAACCACTAAATTCTTATAATTTTAAATATTTCCTGTCATCGACAAAACTTCAAAACTCGAGGCCACGTAGCAAAGATAACAATGGGAGACACACAACTGCCCATTATAAAAGCCTCACAATGTGATATAATGAATCAAAAATACTTACGCCATTTTGCAAGAAATAGCCAGTGCACTTAGCCTCTGCACTGCCGAGTTTTTGCCGCTGCAAAAGTTGCTGCCGCACGCCTTTACTCTGCCATTTTTGAGCTTTAGAGCTTCTGACGACTATCCCATTCAATGTACAGCTACAAAACCGAAGAACAGGCAGAGACGGCCGCACCAAGCTATAAGAGAGTCGAAGCACCTCCTCCTGTATTCTTCCGCGATTGCTATTCGTTAGAGGCGTTTGTTTTAATTAAAACGACAGCACGAGGGGGTTCTGTTGGAGAATATGAACGAAGACACGGATAGCTCCGCTCACCAAGTTAATTGTGTAGTTTTAAACAAATGGCCCCTGTGAACGTCATCGACATCTGGCAGAGTTTCAAAACAGAACTCCTAAGTCAAATGTAGGTCAGTGTAGGATGTAAACAGTAAAACAAGAAACAGTTTGTAGGCACTCATCCTTGGTTTTCAGCTGACACAAACATCGTGCCTTAAACCTATATTGTTGCTAAACAGAAAATACCTTAATGGGGAACACTTGAATTAATATTTTCTTTATGCATTTTTACATAATGACAAAATTATTTGTATGCATTTCTATGACGTTTTAACAGTAATCTAAAAATATATAACATTTCATATTCTTTATTGTCTCGTTCTCGCAAGGTTTAGTATATATATGTATACTAATCCAATTGAAGTAAAACTACTTTTATAGAGATAAATTGAACATATTTCTCTTCCATTCACTTCAGTCACAGGTTGGATTTTGTGTTTATTTTGTTGTGTAGTTACGTTTTTCCAATTAAAGTAGTAGTCTTTCTTCGGACTTATTTGTAGTTTCATTCCTTATTTTAGTTAGTCTGACCTTTGCTGATCTGTTGCCTTCCTGTTTTCGTTCTCTTCTGTTTTTGTTTGTTGCAGTGCCTCTTTTTGTTTTATTATTATTATTATTATTATTATTATTATTATGAAGTTGAGTGATTTTCTGTTTGTGTGCGGTTTTCTAGTTTCTTCAAACAAAAACCCAACCTCAACGTCTTCAGACCCGAAGCTTCATGATACAAAATTTAAAGCGTGCAATTGATGCGAGTTAATGCTGCTTCACGCTCATGTACAGTAGATGGCGGTATTCACCTTGAAGTTGCTTGCGATCCGTCATCATAGAAAAGAATAAAGAAGAAGTCGTTGTCGGCAGAGCTGAAAACTGGAGGTTAAAGTGTGCCTTTAACTTACATTTAGTGTGATAGACAACAAAACCAGCCTGAACAGAGACACCAAATAAGCGACACTCATAACACAGTGATGTTTCATGCTTGACTACAGAACTTTATTAAAAAGCTCAAGAGTAAAAATAACATGAAATATCAAAGAAGCCAATAGATCATGGAAAAGTAAATACAAGCTTATTTTCTAGTGTTTATAACCATTACATATAGGGCTGATTAAGCATTTTAAAATATTGCATGAATTGAAAGAAATTGCGATTTCTTTCAAAAATCGCAATTTCTGAAAGGTACAAGATTTATATTTTAAACGTCATTGAACACATCCTTTATCTTATGAAGCTCTTTCAGACCAGAATCAAGGTCTTCTGCTAGTTTGCGGAGCTTCCTGGCGAGCTGCGATGCAAGCTTTTTCTTCACCGTCTGTCCATCTTTGTTGAAGTAGATATCCATGCCAAGTGCGAAGCCATCCAGCAGGCCGGAAGCATTGTTGCTCTTCTCTGAATCTATGGCACTCGCTTTCCCAATAGTCAGCTGCACGGCAGAGGTTGCCTCCTTTGAAACCATCTCGTTTTTGTCCACCATGACTTTGAGAACAGACACACCATGGCACTTCAGCACGTCCATGCCCTCGTTAATGAACTTCAGGCATGTTAGGATTTCTTCATAAGCCTCTTTGAACTCCTGAAGGGTTCTCTCAATTTTCTTTTTGTCTTGATTTAGATTAGCCTGAAAAAACAGATGTTAGAAGTTCAGAAATTGGGTTTGTTGCACTAAAAATAATTATTTATATCGTGTAAACCTCCTATTCACTTCACTTTATTAAGTAGCAACACTGCTGCAGTAAAAAGTCATTCTGTGAGTGGAGCATGTTCAACAACAGTAATGCAAAAGAAGCTAATGACCACAAAAAATTATTGGAACATTGAGATTAAGGAAAAGGTTTGGGAAAATGTGAATTAGCTGAAACTATTCAATAATTTACTAATCGCAATGCAACTGCAGGATTTTCTAATACTGTGGGACTTAAATGAAACCATTAACAAAGTCCTGAATAAGACTTGAGTAAGCCTGAATAAGAGCTTGCAAACAAGGTTACCTTGTTTGCGATGGCTGCTGACGCCCCAGTGACACCGCCAGCTGCAGCCACTCCGGCCCCAACAACGGTCAGGGCCAGTGAGGCTCCCGCTGTGAAAGGGGCCAGGATCACCCCGGCGGCAGCTGCCACTCCTCCTGCTGCTGTTGATGCTCCTCCAGTGATGCCAGCGATCTTTGTTCCCCTTGAAACCTGAAAGTATAATCGTTCTCACGTGACACAATGAACTCAGCTCAGCCAAAAGTCAACAGACTTTCACTACAACGAGAGAGAGAGACATCTTCTTGAACGTTCACGTCTTCTTTTCATAGGATTGTATCGTGTGACATTACCTTGTCCAAGTTATCAGCGATCCTACTTAGCTCCGAGATGAGCACTTTAAGATTTCCATCATGTGTAGACATTAGTTGGATGTAACTCTGGATTGCTTTGTACAGATGCCCAGCTTTAACATTGATGGCCCTGGAACATTGCAAGAATACCTGAGTACTTTGAAGATGTTCAGTTCAGAAAGATGGAACATTTGAACCATTGAAAATATAGACATTGGATATAAGTTTTGAAAACTACTAAATTGGTGTGTTTTTTGTTTTACAACCAAAACTTGTAAATGGTTGTAAATAAAAACGCAGCAATTAGATGAGAACCTGTTCTATGTTCCATCCAATACACATCCATTACTGGATGTGTATTTGGAGGTTTCTCTGTTCATCAATTCATCACAGGGCAATACAGAAACACACCAACATGCATCCACACACTCATAACCAAGGACAATCAACCAGTCAACCAAACAGTCATGTTTGTGAACTGCAGGAGGAAGTTGGAGTACCAGAAGAGAGATCCCACATATGAGGCTTTCCAATCTAGGCAATTCTTTCCATGAGGCAACAGTGCTACCTCTGTTATTTTCTGTAATTTATTCTAAAAATATTCCACATACAATAGAAGATGAGATGCAATAGTCTACTTACTGTTTGTTGGATAATTCTTTAAGTTTGAGGTTCCTCAAAGCCTTGTCCGATGCTGCAAATTAACAAAAAATAGTTCAGCAATAAAGGCCTTCAGGTTAAGTTAGACCCTTCTGCTTTGTCTGCTTCAACAATCTGAACCTCTATTTTTAGCTAGTAGCAAGTTGCACCAAATAGTATTTATTTATTTCTCTTAATAATTTTAATTGGTTGAGTGTTTGATTAGTTATTGAAACAAATAGATATGCTTAAAACAGAAAAATGGCAAAACTGGTGAAGGGCTGGCACCTCAACAAAATGATTTCATTTTACATCGGATGGTAAATTATTTCTACTCACGTGTCATTGGCTTGAAGGAAACAGATGAGACATCCTGCATACAGGGTTACAGCGAAACGTCAATGCTCCATTTGGAGGATCTACTAAAACAATGAAGGATCTACTGTGTTTGTTGAAAATACTCACGTATTTTATAATTTTCCGTGTGGCCTGTTCGCTCGGTGGCTTGGTCGGCAATGGAGGACGTTGTTGGTAACAGTCGTTAAAAGTCTTGCAAAAAAGCAACAGTCCAGTTTTACAATTGGGTCAGTTCTTGCCATTATGGTTCTTGTACAAACTTCTCACAAAGCTTCTTAACTCTTTCAGCACATGTATGTTTAGCTCACGTATGTACTTGGAAAGACTATGTGTTATGATAGCTTTTCTAAAACGTGATAAATTCCACACAGAGTTGTTGAGTCAATAAAAATAAAAACTAAAGAGCAAACATATACCTTGACTAGCTCTTTGACGTTCATGGTTTGCTCTTGTTCAGAGTATTCTTTCTCGACATTCGCCTGTGAGATCACCGGTGGAGGAGTGGAGTCTCCCGAACCGTTCTGAGTTGACGACACAAAAACGAACGTCACCTTGTCTGTTAAAGAATTTTATCCCAAAGACTTTTAGTAATGACCCACACGACTGCATAGAACCCAGCCAGCATACCTGGGCCCCATATGGGAAAAAGAGGGCAGAAAGTATGGGTCCCAAAATGGTTTGTCTGTAGTTTCCATGGTGGCCCTACATGGGCAAACGCATGTAGGGCCCTGTACAAATAAGGGGCCTACATGTAGGGCCCTACATGGAAGCTGCGGACAAACCGTTTTGGGGCCCATATTGTCTGCCCTCTTTTTTCCCATGTGGGGCGCAACTAGGTATACTGGCTGGGGAAGTATGAATTTAAAGATTTCTTCTCTTTCAAACCTCAGACGGAGGAGGGTCACATCTCAGCCACTCATCATCAACGGATAGTGTTTGAAGGTGTATTTTCCTCGGAAGCGGAACAGGAGGCTGCAAATGGTAAGATGTGGCAGGCCAAGCTTATTTGTACAGTCCCATTTGTAAAATGAAGTGATTTACAGGGGGAACAAAAATAAATGAAAAGGAAACTACAATGAAGTTAAGAAAGACATTTAAAAAAGTCCATCCATCCATTTTCTTTGCACCTTTGTCCCTTGGTGGGGTTGGGCGGGTTGCTGGTGCCTATCTAGCTAATGTTCCGGGCAAGGGACAGGGTCACCTGGACAGGTCGCCAGTCTGTCACAGGGCAACACAGAGACAGACAGGACAAACAAACATGCACACACACACTCACACCTAGAGGCAATTTGGAGAGGCCAATTAACCTGACAGTCATGTTTTTGGACTGTAGGAGGAAGCCGGGGTACCCGGAGAAAACCCACACATGCACAGGGAGAACATGCAAACTCCATGCAGAAAGACCGGGGCTGGGAATTGAACCCAGAGCCTTCTTGCTGCAAGGTAACAGCTCTACCAACTGCACCACTGTGCATCCCCCCCATTTAAAAAGTAATTGAAGGAAACATTCAAGTTTGAATTAAGAACAAATAAATGACATCATGGAAATCAACAGATAAAATAATCTACTGCCCCGTATCCTTGGTTCGTTACAGTAAACAAAATTCATGATTTAAATGAGCCCACAGTTTCGACATATCTCAGGGTGCATTCACACCAGACTTTTAGTCCGCTTTAATCGAACTCTAGTTCATTTGTCAAGAAAGTGTGGTTTGTTTGGAGGACGGGGTGAATGCGCAATCCAACTCTGGTCCGCCTAAAAACCTAAGTCTCAGTTCTGTTGAAGTGAACTCTGTTTGGGTTTGAAATGTGAATGGTAAGCGGACCTGGAGACCACTCCAAAAACAGGTAGTGAACTACGGCGCAAAGATCCGGGGTAACTAAAACCAAAACAAACGGCAATCAAGCCAGAGGAAAAAATGGCTTATGGTCTTTTGCCAAAGATAAAAGGGAAATCCTACAACCGCTAAAATTTGACACCACTCAATTCCTGTTTACATTTTCTGAAGAAGGAAGTTGCACTCAGTGTCGTTTTCTCCAGTGGTTTTGGTTGCAGCGCCACCACAGGCGAGGAGGGTAATCAGGTTTTGTCAAAAAGTTTAGTTTGTTTGACACAGTGCAGCATGAAAAACAACCACGCTGCAATTTTAGCCCCCACTGAATCAAGTCTGTCAGACCATGTGTCCAGGGCAGTCTTATGTTTTTTTTAAATTAGTGAGAGTTCAATAAAAATACAATTATAATAATCTTAATGTGCTGAAAATAAAGGTATCTACCGCTATTTTTTTGTTTCTGTCTCAAAACTCTGTCCTACAAATTTTTGAAACTGATTTAGTTGCAGGATGCATATGGATGTGGTTAAATCAAATAGGTGTGAGCCCAGGTGGTTTTTAATCTTAGTGTTGGTCTCTAATCTTACATTTGTGAGGAATACTAACGTCTGTATTTTCTGCATTAGGTGTTAGGCAATTCCAACCCATCTAAGCTAAGATTTGAATACAAACTTAGGGACTGAAGTAACACAGAAATGTAATGCTGTGTGTCATCATCATGTAGGAAATGTAGTAATATTATGTATTCTGAGAAAGAGAAATCAAACCCTAAATAAATGTGCTCCAATAATGGAGTCTTGAGGGTCTGTATTCTTTTGTAACTTTCTTCAAATTCAGAACATTTGGTCAACATCAGAGATAATCATCTTTCAAAACGTATTACTAAATAACTTAAAGCAATTGAATTTTAATCTGATTTAACTTCAGTCAGATAAAATGTGCACATGTCGTCTCATTAGATGTATGTAAGCGTGTTTTCAAATGTAAGAGCTTGAAAAATAATTTCTCAACTTTGTTTGGCATATTTTTTGTGAGTCTTAAAAACAAATCTGAAACCAATATCTGGTACGGCTCGTGCAGCGAGATTAGCTGTTTAGCTGGTAAATCCAGATTTAATACTTTCACTTTTAGTTTTACTAAAAACTACGCAAGAAAGATTAGAAAGTTATGTAAGATAAACAAATTATTTTACTGCCTTCATTTTTATAAGTTTTTCTCCATACACAGAAGCAAATCAGAAATGTCTCAGTGTGAAAAGATGTGGTCTTAAAAAGTTCAGATGGTGGCTCTTAATTACATGCAATGTATTAAAAATGGAGTGGTGACAAAATCACATGAAAAGTCTTCCTGACCTCAGAGAAGAAAGTATTGCTTTGAACATCACAATTTTTGTTAAATTGAATTTTGTGAATCTTTTTTCTGTTCAGTGCAAAGTATTGGATCGTTTTGTGATGTAATGACATTGTAACACCACGCACTGATTTGTGTAAGAACTCTCCAAAAGTATAGTTTTAAAGCAAAATATTATTTTTGAGCCAAATGGTTTCTGATGTAGTATGGAAATGAAAAAAAAAAAAAAAACTAATAAAATCAGCATTTTAGTTTCCCTCCTCATTTCCAAAACTTAAAACCGAATTCAATTCGTCTGTTAGAATTAATTATGAATGCACTACCATGCATTCATGATGAAAACTGAATCTGTGCTTCATTAGGTAAAACGTTTTATGACTATCATTATGAGTTACGGCTTAAGCAGTTAAAAAATGTAAAACAAAACAAAAAAATTAATTTGTTTCTCACCTGCTCCATGATGAAGGCTGCAGTGTCTGGCTGTTCCGCTTTTAAACTGAATGTAGCATAACTAGTACGAACGAGCTGGGTGCATTTTGACGTGCTATCATGATGAATTTGAGGAGATTAAAGGGTGTGACTAGAAAAACAAAATGCCTGAACGCGTAAGAAAAGCCACACATAATTCTGTACTGTTGGATCAAACTATACAAACTAATTTTCTGTCTGACTGCTTCTCCCTCCTCGCTAGAAAAAAATCACAATTTCGCAGTTGCGGTGTTTCCGTTCAATAAGAAATTAAATTAAAATAACACTATGAAATAAACTGCAGTCTTCTTTTACAGAAGAGTTACGGATTCAACATGTTGGAATGACAACTTTTTATGAATTGTGTGATGCTGTGAGAGCCGCGGTGGAGACAGCTGCACATTGACCGAAAAAAAGAGCAAAAAGCAAACTATAAATCATGAAGACTATTTCCTGTCATCTACTTCGTGATTTTCCCTAGTAACTGTTTTGTCACGTGACTCATGTGATGCAAAATAAAGGGTTTCGTTTGCAGTTTGGCCAATTTCAATATGGCAAAAAAAAAAAAAAGACCAAGTGATCCCTTACTGAAACACAAGAAATTTTTCGAAATTGGCGTGTTTCCATTAAGCAAATTTATTTTTTCAATTTCATTTTGCGCAATGCTATTTTTAATATAAAGTTAATAAAAAATACATCATAGAAACCACACCCTCTGTTTTTATGACTGACAGATCAAACGTCATGGTCACTACAGGCATCATTCACACCAAGAAATTAAACAGGACTCCTTTCAGTGGGATTGTTGATCTTTGTTGTACTTTATTAAAAAGACAATTCGAAAAATCACAAAATAACTCAAAGGAATGCAAATAAAAGCTCAGTTTCATAGAATTCATAATCATATTTATCTTGTCTAAACATTCAAAGCTGGTTAAACATTATTTTCATCCCAATGTTAAACCTTGACCTGCACTTTTATTCAAATAGAAAAGAAAAAAAGACTGTTAATCAACATGCTTACGGAACACCTCATTTATTTTCATGAGCTCGTTCAGACCAGTTTCAAGGTCTCCCACTAGTTTGCGGAGCTTTTGCGCGAGCTTCGACTCGAGGCCTTTCTTCAGCTTCTGTCCATCCTTGTCTTTGGTGAAGTAGAAGTCCATGCCAATGGCAAAGCCTTTCAGCATCCCCGAGGCGTTGCTGCTCTTCTCCGAGGCCATGGAGCTCGCCTCGCCGGTGGCCAACTGCACCGCGCAGGCCGCCGCCTTCGAGTCCATCATGGTTTCTTTGAGAAGAGTCACGCCGTGCTGCTTCAGGAGGTCCATGCCTTCGTTGATGAACTTCAAGCAGGTCAGGATCTCTTCATACCGGACGCTAAAGTCGTTTAACGTTTTGTCAATTTTCTTCTTGTCTTGATTTAAATTTGCCTGGAAAAACAGATTTTAGAAATTGTTATAGAAAAGGTTTAAACTAACGCAATGATGGCTGGTTGTGTGACGTCTTCGTTAATATTCTTTAACGTCTTGTGTAAAATATAAAGTACTTAAATTTCTGTCTTTTAGGTGTCTTATGTCAAAAAAACTATTTCACAATTGCGTTTTCGTTTAGTAAGAAATGAAATTAAAATCACACGTAAATAAGCTTGCTTAGGCTTGTTCAAGCCAGCCCAGCCAGCCAGCCAGCCAACCAACCCTGCTTATCCGGGGTCGGGTCGCGGGGGCAGCAGCTTCAGAATGGAGGCCCAGACTTCCCTCTCCCCAGCCACTTCTTCCAGCTCCTCCGGGGGAATCCCAAGGCGTTCCTAGGTCAGCCGAGAGACATAGTCCCTCCAGCGTGTCCTTGGTCTTCCCCGAGGCCTCCTCCCGGTGTGACGTGCCCGGAACACCTCACCAGGGAGGCGTCCAGGAGGCATCCTTACCAGATGCCCGAGCCACCTCTACAGGCTCCTCTCGACATGGAGGAGCAGCGGCTCTACTCTGAGTCCCTCCCGGATGACCGAGCTTCTCACCTTATCTCTAAGGGAGAGGCCCAGCCACCCTTCGGAGGAAACCCATTTCGGCTGCTTGTATCCGTGATCTCGTTCTTTCGGTCATGACCCAAAGCTCATGACCATAGATGAGGATTGGGTACGTAGATCGACCGGTAAATCGAGAGCTTCAATTTTTGACTCAGCTCTCTCTTCACCACGACGGACCGGTACAGCGCCCACTTTACGGCAGACGCTGCCCCAATCCGCCTGTCGATCTCTCGCTCCCTTCCCTCATTCGTGAACAAGATCCCCAGATACTTAAACTCCTCCACTTGAGGCAGGACGACCCCCCTGACCCAGAGAAGGCACTCTACCCTTTTCCGACTCAAGACCATGGCCTCGGATTTGGAGGCACTGAGCCTCATCCCGGCCGCTTCACACTCGGCCGTGAACCGCTCCAGTGAGAGCTGCAGATCACGATCTGATGAAGCCAACAGGACCACACCATCCGCAAAAAGCAGAGATGCGATAACAAGGCCACCAAAACGGATCCCCTCAACACCTCGGCTGCGCCTAGAAATTCTGTCCATGAAGGTAATGAACAGAGTCAGTGACAAAGGGCAGCCTTGGCGGAGTCCAACTCTCACCGGAAACGAGCCCGACTTACTGCCGGCAGTTCAAGTGACAAGTTATTCAAAATCATGGCAGAGATGGATGTAAACAGTTACATAAGATAATTGAGACATAGTTCATCAACAATCAGCCAATCAATCTTATTCAGGCATTGGAGCAACAAGCCTCTTATATTTGGGAGCTATACGTCTGCGGCGTTTTGGGAAATTGTAGTTCTATAAAACAAGTCAACTTTACAGAAAAGCTCTGGATTGAACTTGCTGGAATGACGGTACTTTTTATGAATTGTGTGATGCTGTCAGGTGGAGCCGGCTGCTCATTGTCCGAAAAACAAAAACAAACCACTGCTACTTCCTGTTGTCTTCTTTGACATTTCAGACAGTAGTAACATCCGAGTTTTGATCACAACTTGTGTGATGTGAAAAATCTTTTTCCATTACAGTTCTGCCAAATATACCTATTTGGGTACAGCTAAAAAAATAAAATAAAATTCATTGTAGCACAAAAACTTTTTTTTTTTCCAAAATGTGAGTTTTGTCAAAATTTGCATGTTTCCTTTAAGTGAATAGATTTTCTTAATTTTCATTTGCGCAATTTTATGGTTGATAGAAACCCAGCTGTTGATATAAATCAGTCAGAGATGACAAATTATATTTTACTCAAGTACACATGTACAAATAATTCTG
This sequence comes from Poecilia reticulata, assembly GCF_904066995.2. NCBI lineage: Eukaryota > Metazoa > Chordata > Actinopteri > Cyprinodontiformes > Poeciliidae > Poecilia > Poecilia reticulata. The sequence continues at coordinate 7,166,959 of NC_088830.1, read as the reverse complement.
TACAAAGGTACAAAGGATTTTGATCGGTCAGTACTTTTTTTATCCATTGTTGCACATTTATCAAATGTGAAAGATGGCATATTCTAATAACAATCATTGCAAAAATAAACAAATAAGCTGAAAACTATTTCAACACATACTAATCATTGTGTCAGGTTTAGTCTTCAGGTTACCTTGTTTGCGATGGCTGCTGACGCCCCGGTGACACCGCCGGCTGCAGCCACTCCGGCCCCAACAACGGTCAGGGCCAGTGAGGCTCCCGCTGTGAAAGGGGCCAGGATCACCCCAGCGGCAGCTGCCACTCCTCCTGCTGCTGTTGATGCTCCTCCAGTGATGCCAGCGATCTTTGTGTTTTTTGCAAACTTAAAGGAATCCAGATCAAGTTTAAACTTTTAGGCAGCTCAATCAAATTCTAATGATTCTTAAAAGAAAAAAATATATATGAACATTTGGATTTTCAAACCTCTCTGTCATCAGAAAGATTCCCTCACCTTGTTCAAGTTGTTAGAAATGTTGTTCAGCTCATGGATGTGTGACTTGAGATCAATTTGCTAATTTGTTATTTAGCACTTTATAGTATCTGCTAACTTTGAAAGCAATTAGCGCACTTAGCTTCCACTAAATTAATTCTTCCAGATAAAATTGAAAGTACAGATTTACTTGGCTGTTTTGTAAATTTTCTGTTTAATAAGGTTTTACCTCCATGTTAAGGTTTTGGCTATCATCGGGGACGAATGATAGCGTCCCCGATGGTACGTAATTTAAAACTCCACAGATTTTCTTCCAAAAATCCCACAATGCACCAAGACTTCTTACGTCACCAGCTTTTATATAATTGTGTCCATTTAAAACAAGTATAATGTACTTGCGTTTTCTCTGAGAATCCTCTACATTGGAGACCTTCAAGCATATCTTTCCATGCTGCAGTCAACAAGATCGCGGTTTAGCGAATGAGAGTCTTTTTTCAACAACATCAGAAATAACTGAGGCTTCCTACTCACGTTTCATCTCCTCATTAGGGGACGTTTCACCCTTGTAGAAGACAAAAATTACATTATACCATCGCTCGAAGTTTTCAGTTGTATCCAATATCAATATACTATAGGAGTTTTTTTGTAATTACCTGGATAATTTCCAGGTAAACAGGTTCCTGTGAAAGCTGTTTTAGTGGCGGCCTGGCCGGCAGCGGAGGAGGTCGGGGCTTAATGAGCTCCTTATCCACCTTTGAAGAAAAAACAGGTATTCTCCACACTACTCAAATAATAGAAATAGTTATCAAAAAAAGAAAAAAAAAACTGTATACCTGGACTTCATATTGTTCAGAGTATTGTCTTCTAATATTCATGCGCAAGGGCACCGGTGGAGGAGTGGAGTCCCCCGAACCGTTCTGGGTCGATGACACACAAAAACAAATGTCACCTTAAAGACTTTTAACAATGTATCAATAATCAATATTCATGGTAATGACCACACTGCTGCATATGGGTATGAATTTAAAGATTTCTTCTCTCTCAAACCTGAGACTGAGGAGGAGCGGGCTCACACCTCAGCCACTCCTCATCAACGGATTGTGTGTGAAGGCGTATCTTCCTCGGGAGAGGAACAGGAGGCTGCAAATGGTAAGGCATGGCAGGTAAGCTAAATGAACAAAAATCATGATTTAAACGAGCTCCAAGTGTCTGCACATCTCACGTTCAGGACATTTAGTCTATAGGTTACCTCTGTATTTTCTGCCTCAGGTGTTAGGAAATTCTGGCTCATTTACTAAGACTTAGGGAGTGTAATTAACTGTGGTCATGTAGTGACAAACACATCGCTGTGTGTGACCTTCACAGGTAGGAAATGTCATAACATATTCTGATGTGGGGAATCAGACCCTAAACAAATGTGTCCCAATAATGGATCCCTGAGGAACCCCACGTTGTCTTTGTTCATTCAAATTTAGATCTAAACCAGTTTAGAACAAGACAAGGCAATTCTTCCAGGTTTTGCACCTGTATCAAGTGAAGATACGAAGTCTTTATGACAAAACAGAATTTTTATATGTTTGTGTTAATCTTTACCTCTTAGAGTTGTGCTGTGGTCAAAAACCTGACTAGATTAGGCATCCATCATGGAATATGCCGTAGAAGAACGCACCATTAATCGGAGCGTCTAATTGTCTGGTGTGTAACCCATGACACTAACTTTTGCTTTTCACAAAGTTCCAAGTTTTACCAATAAATTATTTATTTGCAAAGGCCAACTTATTTATTCAGTTGATGTAATCAAATGCATTTACATAAATGCTGGAAAAGCGGTTTCTCAACTTGCTTTGCACATTTTTGTGTGTAGATTACGGAGTTAAAAACAAGTCCGAAGCCTTTTACAAAACGTATTCAAGCGTGACGTGGAACGTTTAAAGACCAACGGACAACAGAAATAATGTTGCACGGCTTGTCCAACAAGATTCACCGTCTAGCTGGTACATCCAGATTTAACACTTTCACTTTTAGTTTCAAACACTTAGAAAGTTTCCTAAGATAAACATGGTTACCAATTTATTGTTATTTTGTTTACAGAAACAAATCACTGGAGCAGTTAGGTGTGAAAAGCTGGTGGGTTTAAAATGAGTTCAGAATGTGGTTTTGAATGAATTCAATGAGTTTATTTATTTATTATATAAAGTATTACAATAAACACTTCATATGTATAAAAGTTAGATGTCCTAAAAATGTGTGATGAAATGTGACATTAAAAACCTCCCTAACATGTGAAAACATGAGTAATAAGTGTTGTTTTGAAGATTTTGGTATGGAACATATTTATTTTCACCGTCACATTTGTGTAAAAAAATTTTGTGCAAACGTTTTTTCGTTTTCTGGGTAGGACATGGTGTAGTATTCAAACATTTAAACACATTCTGATTTATGCAAGAAACCTTTAAAAGTACAACTTTAAAGCAAAAATAACCAAACAGTTTCTGGGATTATGTGTACATGAAAAAATGTTCACAAAATTTAAAACTGAATGAAAGCAGTCTGATCTAGAATTTTAATCGTGTAAAAACATGAATATTAATATTCATAGTATTCAAGAATATGAATATTTTGCATTCACAACAAAAGTGACACCTGTGCTTTAATAGGTAATTTTTCTTTCTTTTTACTTTTACTCCCTTGCAACTAGAGAAGTTAAAATTCTCTCACCTGTTCCATGGTGCAGCCTGCAGGTTCTTGTTGTTCTGAGTTAAAACTGATTGTGGCTCATGTGGACATTCGACGTATAAGAATGTAACATTTTAACAGATTAAAGGGCGTGAACAAAGAAACAAAACACCTCTCTTGGCTCTGAGTGAATGAACGTATCGGCACGGTCTCACATAATCCTGATCTGAACCACAAGCTGAGAATTTGTGGAACTGGAAAGGACCTGTATAAACATCCATTTCATATTTTTTTTTATATCTCTGAGTTGTTTTACAGATTCTATTTTAGAAACCTAGCATAACAAAATGCATTTCTTTACAGCATACAGAGATTCAAGTTTTTTCTGGAATGTTAGACATGTAGCAGCTAAGCTTCTAGTGAGACAGAATCAAGTGTATGGAGTCTGAACATTTTCTCCAGGGCAAACAAATAAAAACTTCTTAAAGTAGTCATTAATGTTTGTGTCTCATCAAACATTTGGCTAATCTGAGTCTGTTTGGGTGACTCTCGGTCTTATATTCCTTACGATGCTATGGCAGGATTAATTACGTTGGCATCTCCCAATACAAAGGTGGTAATTATTCTGGTATGTAGCGAGTTGTACTGTTTATACAACTAATTTGCTTAAACAGTTCATACGTTCAGTTTTATTATATTTTGAGTCTGCAACTTTAATCAGATGTGCAATACAAAGGTATAAATATGGCTTATTATAATTTTGGGGATAATTTGATGTCCAGTAAAATATGCTGATAGACCCTAGACATGACAGCAACAACTCAGTTTTTATCACTCGAAAATATATATTAAGCTTTTTTATACGTATCAAGAATCGGGTTTAAAACAAAAGAAAAACGGGAACAAAAATTCCACCTTTTTCAAATCCCAATATGACCTCAATTGCAGCAGGATTTGTATCTTCGGGCAGAAGTGAAAGTACAACACGAAGAGGGGAGGTTACAGTAGAAATAGTGCAATACTTCACACTGTAACATTGTGTCAAGTATTTGAACTCAAACATGATTTCTTTTCTTCATCATTTTTTAATTAGAAAAACATAACGTGCACAAATCATCCATGACTGTTTTCCACAGTAAGTTTTGAAATATCTGATAAACCTGCACACTCCACTTCTAAATACTTTGTATTTCCTGTTTCGGTAATAAAGTATTTCTGTGGAGTGCAGTGGAACTTAATTCTACTACAGTCTCACTGAAAAATCCACTTTGATCCACACATCACAGTCCGGGCTGCTTCCTCTGTGGTTTGCGTCCTTTTTTTATGTTTCCCCTCAGAGTTGGTGTCATTTCTTTTCCTCCACAGTTCTGCCAAAGTATTCCCTCTGGAACTGCTGGAACTCCTCCTCCGTGAACAACGACTGAGCCTCCCTGGACTTTATCACTGGTTTGTCCGGGCGATTTCTTGACTGCCTCCCTCTACTGTGCCCCAAAATCTGAGTCACACCAAGAAAAGGAAAAAAGAAGCAATCGTGTGCGCAGTCATCAAATATCATGGTTTCTTATTTGTGTGAAAGAATACTGAAAACACTAACAGTATGGCTTTGATTTATTGTGCATTTCTTAAATTTTCTTAGAAAGTGCCTTACAATGACATTAGTTTTAAATTTTTCAATAAATAATTATTCATTTTTCAATAAATAAACTAAGCTGAAGAAATAATAAAGGAATCAGCGTCTGACTTAATTGGCCATAAACATGATTTTCAGGACCTGAACGATCCCTCTGATATTTCAGCATCGTTTGGTTAATTTTTGTTTATGTGTATTTTTTTTTGTGAATATTACTAAAAGCTAGCATATTGATAAGTGAGAAATAACTCATCTTTACCTTCTTTGTATCAGAGGCTTCTGCTTTGCCTGCCGTTTCCAAAAAGTACTTCAGATTGGCGTCCAGGTGGCTCTTTCGTTGTTTTTTCCTAAAATCCTCTGCAAGAATACAACATAAAAAGATAATAATTTAAACCACTTCTTTTTACATAGTGCCATAAAGATATGATGGATATAGAATATAAGTAGCCAAGACCATTCTTTTCTCCAGGGTGTTTGAGACCAGCTGTGTAACTTACAACAACTAATCTTGATTCTGGACACAAATAGTTAATATCGACTGAAGTACGAAAGTAGGTTCTGACCCACTGCTGATCTGATCCGCTTGTCTTTGACTGTGGCCTTGCTTTTCCCGGGCCCGAGGCGACCCTGCAGCCTCTTGACCTGTTTGGTGACCCCCTGCCGGTTGGTGCTGACCAGATCCATCACTGCGGCCGAACTGGGGGTCTGCTTCTTCTTCACTTGACTGATGTCTGGAAGAAGCCACGGAAATGTCAGATTAGGATGGAACATGTCCTCAATGTTACTAAGATGATTTAGTTCCTGGTTTGTTGGTTTTATTTATTAACGACAGCCGCAACAAACTATTCTGAAAGCATCGTGCTTTTGTCAAATACTCCACTGACTGCCCAACAGTTCAAAACACACTTTCAAAAAGGTTTTATTACTGACTGAATACTGAATGTTTAGTTTGTCATAAAAAAACATTCAAATAAACTTTCAAACATTATTTAAAACTTAATTTCACCTAGAGCAAATTTAAAATCAGCTCTTAGCCTTAATTTAGCTCCACTGCTAATGTTAGCATCGTGACAAGCTAACAGGCTAAACTGACCTTTAATATCATCATTCAGCAGCTCCAGGCCTCTCCTGATCAATGACGCTGACATCTCCGCTTAAGAATGTCTGATTTGTTGCACCGCATTAAAACTACATCTAAAGTAACCTACTTTAGAACTACCAAACAAACATGTGTCCGTCAGCTTCCTCGTGTGTGCTCACTGAAAGCAGCTCTCCGCACAACAGCTTATAAGCAATTAGTTCCTACCCAACAATAACAATCGCAACCATGCTAGCATAAAGTAAAACTACTACTACTGCTATTACTACTAATAATAATATACTATCTCTTTTATGCTGGTCTTTATTACTAAATAATAATATTAAATAATACACAATAAATACAAACAAGGCAAGCATTGTGGGAAGATAATTTCCGAACTTTTAAAAAATGTGTTTAGGTAAAATTTTGCTAATAAGCTTTTCTTAAAAATCAATGTTTTATGTGTTTTGATAGAAACTGCTTCAGGGTAAATTTGGACTTTGGATAGTGAACAGAAGGCTGACACGCGTTCTTCTCTCCGCTGATTTTACCTTTACACCTACTGCAGTGTTCAACCCCCGGCAGAGGTCCGACTCCATACCCAACCAGACACAAGTGGCTCACTCTCCTCTGCGGGACCGACCATGGCGCTTCAAGCTCGAGCTCTGGTCAGCACTAAATGGCTCGCGGACGCAATAACGACTCGGGGGAAAATGCGCGTCTTGGACAGCTCCTGGTATTTGCCCAAAATGGGGAGAAACGCCAAAAGGGAGTTCAAAGCGAGGCACATCCCCGGCGCCGCGTTCTTCGACATAGACCAGTGCTGCGATAAAACCTCCCCCCTGGACCACATGCTGCCGTCGGAGAAAGTTTTCGCAGATTACGTTGGAAATTTGGGGATAGAAAACGACACACACGTCGTGATATACGACCGCAGCGACTTCGGTGCGTTCTCGGCGCCCCGCGTTTGGTGGATGTTCAGGCTGTTCGGGCATAACGCGGTGTCTCTGCTGAACGGGGGGTTCAGGAACTGGGAACTGGAGGGTCGACCGGTTAGCGACAAGTATGTCAGACCCTCTCCCACCGAGTTCAAGGCGTCCATAAAGCGCTCCTGGATTAAAACCTATGACGACCTGCTGAATAACCTGGACACCAAAGAGTTCCAGGTGGTGGATGCCAGGTCCGCCGGAAGATTCAGAGGAGTGGACCCTGAACCCAGAGACAGTGAGTGTAACATGATCCCCCAAATAACTTTCAACTCTGAGTTGTAAAGTGCCAAAGTGACTGTGACCTTCACAGCCACCTTGGCACCTCAAGACTGAAAGTAATCTCCACGCAACTCTTCATCCAGTTTTTCAGCTACAGTATTCAACTTTTAGGATGTTATTATCATAAAATCACTTCCTCCCAATAACCAACCAATGTAAATCAGACACTTGTTTTGTTTTGTGTACGTTTACTAAACGTACACAAAACTTGCTCTGCAGAAACGTGCAGAGCAAGTTTTTTTTTTTCTTTCCTTTTTGGGGGTGAGGAGAGTAAAAATCTTATAATGTGAACTAAAGGCTTGGGCATTTGTTCAACTTTCTGCATGGCATGGTGAAGTAAGGCAAGGTGGAGGCAGCAGCATCCTGTGGAGATGCCTTTCTTCACCACAGAGTTGAAATGAGCAAAGTTAAAGATGCAGTAACTTTTATTTTAAAAAAAAGTTTTTACATATTTATTTAAACTGTCACCATGTTGTGATAATATGAGGTGGATAATCTGTGAAAAGGTCAATCTCCTCTCTGATTATTACTTTTACGCAAAAAACAATGACGTAAACGCTGATAGAGGCGTAACCCATAAGATGTGTAGCTGTTGCAGAACGTTGACTCTCAGGGGTCAAACATAAATTCTCACTGTGCTTTTCAAATGTTTGTTCTGTAAAACATTTAGAAATAATTTTAAACTGTGCATCATTTCACAACTCTGCAATGCTTCGTGTTGGTGTATCCACACACAATCAAAATAAAGTAGATGGAAAGTTGTGTTAATAAATTGCGAAACATTAGAAAAGTTTAGGAACTTTGAGTTAGCATTTCTAAAAATGTTAAATTTGTTTTTTTTTTTGTTGAAATTCAACATTTTAGTGACTTCTTCATATGAATTAAAAAGAGCTTTGGAAGAATTAAGAGGATAAAAGTATTGTGTTACCTTTGGTAAAATTTGCATAGGCTTACGTGTGGATTGTCAGACAGCTGCTCATGACGTTTCCAGTAAACAAATATGCTGAGTCAGACTGACTCGACACCTACAGTTACAATGCAGTGGACTTTCTTAAAATGATGGCTTTAGTTATATAAATTTGTACTAATTATGATAATGAAGTGATTTTATGAATCTTAGTAAGAAGATGGCATTGGCCATGTTGACGCTACCTGTGTTTAGGGAGATGTGTTGGTTTTCAGTCCTCTGGGTGGAAGTTGAGTGATCACTCTAAAGGTTTTTGTTTCATACAAGGTACACCAGGAGCTGGATAAAGTTTTGAGTTTTAGGATACGTCACTTAAAATGCTTTCTAATGCAAAAAGACCTTAAATTACACCATCAGATGGAATGTTTTGCAAGGTCAAAATGAGGAAATCCCTAAAAAAAACTATGTCAGTGTTTGACTGAGTCCAACAGGTATCGTAATCAACATAAAAACATTAGACCAGTGCATTTCTTTGAGATAATGGAATGGAAGAAATAAAACACTAACCTGCAACATGCAGGTGCAGAACTGGGTTGCAGTTGGTATCGTGAAGTATTGACCAAGAGCCTTCTGCGTATCCGGTGTGACTTCGTATGAATTAAGAAAGGCTTGCGTCACTTGCTGTTAAATGTCATCTGAAAAGTGAGAAATTATAAGTGAAAAAAAAAAAATAAGGAGGAAGTGACTGAGTCAGATCTGTCCTCTTTCTAGTTAACTTAACTGAAATGTGCTTAATACGATGTTCATGTTAAAACTTAAATCACTTTAAGTACCATGGTACTTTAAAAATTAGTGGGGGTTTCCACAAACTGTTTTTAGAAACGGACAAGAATGAACACGGAGGACTGGTGCACATTTACTTAATGTATTAACTGTCTGGGTGCCGTGGTGGGGCAGGGGTTACACACAACCTACATATGGAGGCCTTAGTCCTCAACGTGGCTGTTGCAGGTTCGATTCCCGGCCTGGTGACCTTTGCCGCATGTCTTCCCCTTCTCTCATTACCCTCTTTCCTGTCTATTCACTATCAAATAAAGGCCACTAGAGCCAATAAAACCTTAAAAAATGTATCAACTGTCTAGTGTATTCATTAAAATGACTGGTAATTGTTATTTAGTTGCCTGTTCACAATTAAACCTTCACAATTGAGCTGCAGTCATACTCGTAATTGTAACATCGTTGTGTTCGATATGAAAATCACAAAAGGCTGCAGTTTTTTAAAGGCTGTTATATATCAAGTGCTAAAGGTTCTCACTCTGGATGCTAATCACATAATTGGCTAATTGGATGGACTCTAATCACACCTGGTGTAGATTATAGTGTCTGAGGTGTTGAAGTTCAACAACAGTGGTAGAGAAGAAAGCAAAGAGGAGGACGAATGTGAGATGTTTGACAGTAATAGTCATGTGGGGAAAAAAAGCATACACTCCTAAAAAATGATCATATATTAATGAATAATTGTCCTTTAGTTATTTTTGGGAAATAATCTGATGAAAATGCAAACAAGTGACCAAAGTTAACCTTCTCTTAAAATACTTTTAGCGAGGCGCTTCTAGCAGCTGCTGGTTTGTGTAAAAATGTTCGCCCCACTTTGAGATTCCTCTTCCTGTAATGTTGTATTTGGTTTACGTCTCTGGGGTTCAGATCATTCAGTTTCTCACTCTTCTGTACAACAGACATTATTCTAAGATTTAACTAGTGTTTTTTCTCAAGCCTTTTAGATCATGGTTACACAATGATTCTACAGAAATATCACTGATTTGGTGGGGCTACTTTAGAAACATTTGCAAGGAATTTTTGCAATATTTTCTCCTCATTAAATACCTTCCAAAATCTACAGGTAGAAAACAAAAATACGAGAAAAAGATTCAACATCTTTTTTCCTTAAATAGTTCAAATTGCTCAATTTTTGTCACTCCACATATCAACCACGGACTGTAACTTGAACTTTCTTGTAAAAGAAAAGTCAACACTGTGTCAGTAGTGTTGTAGAAGTTAGAAATGCTGCCACCTGCAGGTGGGAGTTAGGAGTCACTTAAACCCAATATTATTGACTATCTTCGTGAAAACCCCCAGACCCCTCAATTGTGTATTAACACAAAAAAATGCAGGGATCTGTTGATTTTGCTTGAATTCCACAAACTGTAGGTGGGAGTTAGCCGTCACTTAAGCCCAATGTTATTCACTTTTTTTGCAAAAAAAAAAAATCTATTATGAAAAATGCAGGGATCTGTTGCCTTTGTGTGAATTCTGCAAACACAGAATTGCAAAAAAATGTTGTTGCTCTTGCAGTTCAGATGTTTCAGTTCATGTTTTTGTCTCCAAGTGTTATGAGTGTTTGTGAAAATAGATACCCTCATGGAAAGTTAAAACAGGGAAGTTAGCAGTGTACTCAAAATACAACTGTGTTTTCTGTCTTTTTAAATGTCATAAACTGCCTCGTTAGCTCTTGGGAACTGTCTCAAATCAATAAACAATTCCATAATTATCTCTCTCCTTCCTGTTTCACAGACACAGAGCCCGGCCACATCCCTGGTTCCGCCAGCATTCCTTTTCAGTCCTGCCTGTCCGAGTCCGGACACTTCCTGCCCAAGGAGAACCTCCGGGAGCTCTTTGTCCGAGCCGGAGTGGACCTCAGCCGCTCCGTGTGCGTGTCGTGCGGTTCCGGCGTGACGGCGTGCGTCCTGGCGCTGGCGGCATATGAGTGTGGACACCCGGAGGTGTCCGTGTACGACGGCGCGTGGTCGGAGTGGTACACCCGTGCCGTTCCCGAGCACGTCATATCCGAAGGCCGGGGGAAGCATTTGTGATCGGCTGAGAAGACGTAGCGCGGGACTAGATGACGAAAACCTCGTTCAGCACCTCAAGTTACAAAGTTACAGCCAGCCGTGGATCTGGCATGGAAAGAAGCAGATTTCAATTTCTAGTTTAAAGTTACAAAGAAGGTTTTTCATCGGCTCTTAAACTGACACTACGCCACCTCCACCTTTATTTAATCCATGAGTACACAGAAGTATTTACCCATGGATGATTCATCTCAGATAACTACATCCTGTTTTTGTTCATCTTGTGCAAAGATGATAGCACATGTTTTATTGTAACGTATATCCAAAAGTGGAACAGATACTTTTCATCCAATGTGTGTACTAGTAAAGACAAAGCAACATATGAACACTAAAATTTTTTACTCAGTATGTTTACAGTTGGAAAGGTCATTTTTAAAATAAAGTATGTGTTTGCTTTAAGCCGTCTCCTCTGGGTGTTCAACACTGAATGCGTGTTTGAATGTTAACCACTGCGACCTTTGGCCCCGTAGAAAACACACAGCACTGATCCAGAGTTTAGTTTGCATCATTTGCTAAAACGATGAGCTGAGTCAATGGACTTCTGACCTATGACCTGTACTTTCTAAATGCTGTTTTGTGCACATTATGACATTCTGATCATGGAGCATATTTTCCAGTAAGAATTATGCTCAGTGCACATAAAGAAAAAAATAAACCATCATTCACACTGCAAATCCAAAATTCTCCTTTAAACCAGTTACAGCTTTGCTAAAAATAACCTTTAACCTGGTCTTATGCGTAGTTATGTATTTCTATGTATTTAGGTTTTTGGGTAGCTTCAAGGTTTGATCTTTATTTTACAATTTGCACACACACTCAGTGTGAAATTCCTTTGCACAGCTTAAGATGAATAAAGAAGAAAATAACTCAAAATATGGAACTCCCATGCTGTCAATATTGTGTGTTGTCAATATATATAGAATACTTTTAACATATTTAATTCTAGGGGTGAGCAATATTAAGAAAATATGTGATATTGTATAATTACTGGTGAACTGGTGAAAGATGTGACTTACAATAAAAAATATAAACAAGCGATAGAAAAGTATTTCTGCTTTGGTTTCATGGCAAACATGGACCCCAGATAATGAATCTCTCTGGCTACAGGAGAAGAGAAATGAATGTTTTGTTTGTCTGAGCCAGGCCATTAGATCTTTCCGGAACCTAATTTAAATCCTCAAAAAGGTTCTAAAATAAAGCCGCTGTTATGTTTAGCCCCTTAAGCATAATGGAAAGACAAGACTTGGTAAATACAAGACGTACAGCGTTTTGTATCGATTCCTTATTTGGGCGGGGCTTCCTTATTTGGCTCCAACAGTTGAACAGAACAGTTGTTCTGTTCAACTGTTGGACTCGTTTTTTGAGTCATCGTTCACAGCTCATCCTACAGGACGAGTCAGGGACACGTCATCTTGTCAGACGACACAACCAATAAAAATAAACTAAATATGCTATTTTAACAAATTTCACTGAAATCAGAATAACACAAAAGCTCGAATAACTGTCCCTGCCGCCAGTTTGACGCCACGAAGCTAACAGGACATTAACAGCATCCATCGCTATGAGGGGAGAAGAGCCGAGCCGTTAATATCGATCCGATATTTGGAAGTGTGGCCAACATGGACTGAATGACTTCATCCACTTCCTCCGCTGCCATGGCCATGAAACTACAGACTGCAGATCTAAAACTGCACAGAAAATCAACATCATCGTTCACAACTTGTCCTTCTGTTCGCTGATTGACCCGCTTGAAATTCTACTGGAGAAATCCGCTTGATTTGAACGAACAACGCCCATCGTTTGTTCACTGCAGGGAGGTGAGAATCCACAGGAAATGCATTCGAAGGCTGGTAGGGGAAGGAAGCAGTAGAAAGTCTGTGAAAGATCGGAGTTAAAGTCATATGCTCTACAATGAAGAAAAATTCAGTGAATTTCTGTGGACATTTGGTAAAAATATTCTGGATTTAATTAGTGACAGACTCTCATCTGTTCTTTTTTTTTTTTTGCCTCAAAGGCAACTTCCTTCACAGATTTTATTGTAGTCACATGAGAGGAGGCTACTTACAGCCTAGTGCTGCAGTCATAAGTTTAAGATATATTTTAAGATCTGCACCATTTTATTTTACTGGGAAACAAACATAAAAATTTGCCTCAGTCATTCTTTTGTTGCATCGTACTTCTAAAGCATTAAGGTTATTTTCCACATTGGTTCAGATTAAAAAACCCACTTCATTAAATAGTCACAAGCAAGCGTGTGGGTGGGTTCCTCTTCCTTTTTGGTTGCTTCCACAGTTAGGAGTCAGTAGTCTACGCTTAGAACTTTAGTAACCTCTAAGGCTGATGGAGCTACAGATACCAGCAGGGCCATGAAGCCGTCATGTTCTAAGGAGCAGCTGTTCCCTCTGTACCAGGTGAGTATCACTTTCTGATTAATATACATTCATCTTGGCTTGAGCACTTGTATAAGTTCAACTGATTGGGATCCATCCGCTTCGTCCATTTTGTCCTACACAAACCGATCCATCCTCACAGAAGGTGGGTAAAATGATCAAAAGGTCTTTAAACAACTGGATGAAAGTTCAAGACGTGAAACAGGACCAGAGAGATAACTCATTGTTGGGTCTATGACCTGCTAGTTGCTCTTTGACAATCAGCTCTTTGGTGATAAAACAGTATTTGTAGCATTATGCTAGTAAAAATGCCTTAAAGATCCTATTTCTGTTTTGCTAAAGCTACAGTTAAATGGAATTTAATGGGGGCAATGTTATGCGATTTCCAGCTTCAGAATAGTAAATGTTAACTTCAGTTGTTCTAAAAATGCTGAATATATGACTTAAAAACAATTGGACCTCATAATTTATTTATGTTTTTTAATTGGGCAGCTCTCTTTAAAAACATTTTAAAACATTTTACCATCGTTGCACAAAAAAGTAACTGTATAATGAAATAATTATTGGGAAATCTTTAAAAAGAGTCATAGTCAGCTGTGACACAGAGTTTTTCTTTGAATCCCATTTCCTGAGTGCAGAATACTTCCTCTTGCCTTTTCTGACAGTTTTTATTATCACTTAGCTTAACTACAGCATTTTGTGTGTTTACTTATTATTTTAATAATAAATCCCACAGGAAATCATATAATTTTAGATTGACATTATTTTGATTGAGTTCTTTGGATAGCTGTGGTGTAATTGTAACACTGTCCACATGGGGGCAGCAATGTTTGACCAAACAGAGAAGGATCCAGACTGTTTCAATACACATATTTACTATTAGAGTCTCGTCAAGGTGTGTAAGGTTGTTTTAATCTTTTAAAACATCACAGTATTTCTTTGTTTTGTTAAAGGCAAACAAAACAGTTGCAACTGGGGCAACGGGGAACTTCACTAAGTAAAAGACAACATGCAGGAAAATACAGATGTGAAAGTTCGGCAGATTTTCTGTGGCTTAACAGAAAGCTGAAGTTGAACACATTTTGGTATTTCAGAAACAGAAGCATCATGTTTTCCAAGTTTTTCTTACAAGCACTGACTCGTTCCAAACTCTGCAACTTTTAGGTTGGTTTTATGCATCGCAGTCAGAAGTTTGACTTGGTATTTTTAACATTTTCAAAAGAATAAGCAAACAATATTATGGAGGTCGCCATGACATCATGCCTGAGCATGATGTCATGCTCAGGCATGACAACCCATTCGCTAAACGCGAATGGGTTGTCATTTGGTGTCCTACGAGTTATTCTAGAGTTACAATATGTTTTCTTGTTGGTCTGCTTTATTATTGTATGAACAACTGAAACCGGATGTTTTACACAAATCTTTTCTTTTTCTCTGATGTTAATTTATGCTTCTCCTGGTTTTGGTCAACTGGGATTAACAAAATTACTTTGTGATGACAAAGAAATCACATCTTTGGACTGGTCGCCAGTCCACTTTTGAATATGTTTTAAAATAACTTCTTACACGTTAAAAGCTAGATTAAAGTTTTAAAGTGCACTCGTAGATGTTACATTTTGGAGCAATGCATTGTGGTCTGAAAAAGTAAGATTGAAGTGTTTGGCCATTATTAGCATTATTACATTTGGAACAATAAGAGGGAAACTTCACCAGTCTTCTCTGTGACTTATGGGAATTCCAGCATCATGTTTATGGGAGTTTTGCAGCAGGAGGGACTGGTGCACTTCTTAAAACTGTTGATATCACGATGAAGAAAAATACTGTTTCAAAGCCAGTGAAGCCAGTCAGTCTAGGTCAAAAAACATTTGATCTGAGTCATACAATTTAAAATGTGCTTCCAAATATATTTGTACATCTCTGAATTCAAAGAGTTTTAAGAAAATGAATCATAATTACATCAACCTTAACTGTATGTCAACAGGAAGGCTTTAGTCTCATTTAATATTTGTGAGGTAAAAAAAAAGGTTATGCATGTTTTTATACAATGTAAGAAATCATCTGAGCACTAATATGTAGATCTAAATAAATATTCTCGAAGTCAATAGCTTACTCACACCACATGAAAACACACACAACCTTCTTTTCCTTCGTTAGTCGTTCTTTCTAACAAAACCTGCCTCAGCAAAACAAAAAAGGAGGAAAAGAAAGAAGATCCCAAAAAGAGCTGAGGCAAAGGTCAGGTCCATTATACCAGCAGGACTGATTGAGTCTCCATCTGTAAAAAAAACAAAACAAAACCCCACCCCAGAAAACAGAGATAAAATGCTAAAAACCACAATCCACTGTGGTTTTCAGGCTCTTCCGTGTTCATCAGGTCAGGTGGAGGAGCGAATGTTCAACAGTTTCATTAACGCAGCCTGAGACTGGGTGACATGTTGGCTGCGGTGCTGCTACGTTTTATTATGTTGTATATATGAAGGCTTTGCAACTTTATACATTTGCTTTGTTGATACCTTAAAATTAATTATGGGACAGATGAATATGACGCAACTTCTGCAGTCCATTAAAGTCTTTGAGATGTTGTAATGCAAATAGTGCGCCTTAATAATTTATGCAAATTCTGAATTCAGACATATTCACTGCTATATTTAAAATGAAATAAAAAAGCAAATATGTCAGATCTTTTCAATTCTGTATAAATTATTTTAATTATTTTTTTAAATTATACTTTTAATTTAAAGCTGAAATTCTTAAAGCGTTTTGTTGACATTCTGCTTTGAGGTCTGTCTGTGTTCTGTGGGAATTTAAGCGCTCTTGGGCTCCCCCTGCTGGAATCATGGGCTTATGTCACTGTAAGACATGTTATCAGAAAACAATTACCAGAAAAGTTATGATTTGTCAAATGGAGTCACAATTTACAAAAATAAATAAATAAATAAAAATAGTAATTTTTATTCTTTCATATAATTCTTATTTCTCAAGCAGAATCCTCTCACTCTTGCAGATTCTGCTTACAATATTGAGGCAAATGTTAAAAGAATAATGTTCTTAGTAAGTAACATTCAAAGCATAGACCAGGATGTGCTTATTGAAAACACTTTGATGGATGATCTGTCTGTAATTATCACAGATTTAGTTTTCTTTGCCTCTCCTGAATATTTAAACCAAGAGTTTTAAAACTCTTTAAAATTCTACAGCAATGAAGAAATTGGTCTCTCAGAACTGAAATCATCACCACTGCTGCATTTCCATTGAGCATATAATTTGATGTTTCGAAATTAAATTCACTTAATGGTAACATGCCAATTACAAAATAGCTCTCCTTTCTCCCTAAAAGGTTTTGGCGCTAGGACGAGGTGGTTGTTTTTTGGTCATACCAAATTTGGTTTATTTCGCAATGAAAACACTTTCTTCGCATCATGAGTCACATGATCAACAACCGGATGTTGCCTCTGTTGCAAACCATGAAGAAAAAGATGACAGGAAGTAGCTGGGAGGATCGTGGCGCGGTACGTTTGTTTTTTCACAACATTAAAGGAATAGCAGCGGCATTTCCAACTTTGTCTGTATTCTGCTATTGTTGAAACATCACAATTTCTCAAGTGCAGTTTATCCATTACATAAGAAACGCAAATATAATCACACGTGAATAAATTTATGTAGACGATAATTCATTAAAAATCATGCCGCGTTATCATCCTCCAACTACTTCCTGTCGTCTTCTTTTTTGTGGTTTACGCAAGTGTCAACATCCGATTGATGATCATGTGACTTGTGGGATGCGAAAAAAAGAGTTTCCATTACAGTTTTGCAAATTAAACCAATTTCGACACCAACAAAAAACCCACGTCATGTTAGCGCCAAAACCTTTCATTGAAAACCAAGGTTTTTTTTAATTTACAAAAAGTCTAATTGCACAATTATATGGTCAATGAAAACACAGCTACTGTGAACACAGGTCACAGGACAACATCACAATTTCAAATTAGTGTTTTTTTCAACATCAGGGGGATATCGACATCGTTTCACGTGCTTTTGCAATGGAAACGCAGCGACTGGTGACTGCGAAATATGGATTCAGTCTGATTACAAAATTATAGAGTTCCTTCTGAAATTGTGTAAAAACCTCTGAATGATCTTGAAGACTAATGTGTATTTACATAAACACAGTGGCTAATGTAAATTTGATAAAAGGTTAAACTATATTATTACACTGATCTAATTCAAGACAAAATGGGGGAGAAACTAAAAAAAAATGTTCTTTAAAATGTAATACTGGAAAGCAGGAGACAGGTCCTCACGAGAGTTTGATGACTATCTTTCAAGAGCATCTAATTCCTGGTTTGAGGGAAGAAGAAAAAAGAAAACTGCGTAAATCGTCACATGGTAAGCAAAACGCAGCAGTTTCCAAAAAGGCAGGTTCTACTTCCTTCAACTTAGAGATAAAGTGCTGTGAAAAAGGAAACGGAAAAAAAAAAGAGCAAAACAAAAGCTTGGGGTTTTCACCCTGACGTTTCGTATTGCAGATCACACAGTTACTATCAGCAAAACCACACGCCGCAGTCCAGCCACAGCTTTGTTGTCAGCTTTACGTACGTTTCCCCGTCGTCACTTTAGAGAGGGAGAACGAGAAACATGAAAACTACAGACTAGTCACTTTGAGTTCAGGAGGTACGAAGTAATCAGAAAAGCTCAGAACTCTCTACTGAACAGCGCCGCGCAGGTAGGCTGCTTTCCTGACTGATTTTGGTGAACAGGTATTGATTTTAAGCCATCGTTTTTTCACTACAAGTCTTGAATGACTCTGGCGAGAAGCTATGTCATCTCAGTCTTAATATCCTGATGTAGATGACGATAAAGTCGTGTGTTCGGAGAAAACAAAGCGGGTTTCATTGGTGTCTTTTTCGGCTGAGTGAGATAAAGCTGTCATATTGTGATAACAGCTTGACAACATTAAGCAATCGTGAAAGCCTTTTTCTTTAGCTTTTGTTGTGTGTCTCTCTTGAAGTTGTTAAATAAAAAGGTATTTTAATGTGCTGATGAAACATCTCCATTTAAGCCACACGTGTGGTAAACCATGTGAGGTTTTTAAAAAAAGATTTCAGTCATGGTAAACGCTCACAAACATTTAATTCTTACCCTTTGACTGTGTTTTTATAGTAAAATTTTAAATTAAAAGAGAAAAGGGAAAGTTTTTGTCTATTTGAAATGTGCGGTAAATGCAGGAAACGTGTGGAAAGTGCAACAAGATGGAGAAATGACGCTGACAAATGAGGAGGTGGGTAGAAGACAGCCAAACGTCACAGAGTATCCAAAGGTCATCTGCTCAAGGTGGTGACACGACCAGGTGTTGTTGTTTTTTTACTACTGGTGCAGTCAGGGGATTCAAATTATTATTGGGAAAGAACTAGTGAGGGATCGTTTTAAATCCAGCAACAAGCCCACACCTTTTTTCCACCGAGCCGTGCCACGCGGTCTGCTGCCGGGGTTTACATCGCTCACTCCCACATGTCACATCCTGCTGTCGAGCCAGCTTCTCCTTCCATCCACCCACTTTCATTCAGTTATGAAAAAAAGCCATAAATCATCATGTACAACCAGAAACGGAGGTAACAAAGTCTTTGTAAAGTCCTGGCTGAGGAAACTAGATAAGATGTGACTGATTTAAAAGGGAACTCAGCTCTGTTGAAATGCCAGGTTTTTGATGAGACCAGGGCCAGATTTGCAATGATGCGGGGCTCTGGGCTGGATCCAGTTTTGGTGCCCTGTCCTCTAAAAAATATGTTTTTTACTAATTCAAGAACTGTAATTTCTACTAATTACAGTTCATTAATAGGTAGTCATATACACCAACGTGTATGAACTGATTTAATGGTAGGTTTAATACGTTCCCTGTCCAACAGCTCCATGTTGTTCCTAAAGAAACAGCTAAATGTTATAATTTTCAAATATCTTGATATTGTTTTTATTTATAAAATCCCAAAATATTGAGATAACTCACCGGAAAACTTCAGTTTCAGTAATTGTACCATTTCTATATTTTCTATAAATATTGGATAACTGTATTAACTCTTCCGTAGTGTACATATAATCTTGCGGACTTACTTTATACCCTTCTCCTGACTGATACCCTTGTTCAATGTGGTTACATTACCCATCGTAACCTCTCTGTGGACCAGAGCGAAAGTTAAATGATGTAAATGCCAAGATAATTATAGGACAACTGAACCTAACTTTAGTATTATCAGATTATCTGTAAGCAATGTGAGGCTTTTACCCCAGAAGACTGAAGGCTGGAACTAAAACTAAGGCTGTTTTCACACTGGACAGTCCGGTAGGCTGTTTGATTGGGGACCAAAATAGCAACATTTGTTACATTTTCAGCTGGTGTGGTTCGCATTCGCACAGTACTTTGTCAAATGAACCAAACCCTTTGAGAAATCGGTTCCCCCTCTTGCCTGTGGTGGCGCTGCACCGAGAACCACTGCTGAAAATGATACGCAAGCCTCTGAAGAAGACATAAAGCGCAACGTCCTTCGCAAAATGTGAACAAAAATGTAATGGTGTCAGATTTTAGCGATTGCAGGATTTCTCCTCTGTCTTTGCTAAAAGACTGCGAGCCATTTCACCTGCTCTCACATTTGTTTTGGTTGTAGTTACCCAGAATGCCGTGCGCCTTAGACTGCTTCCTCCTTTTGGAGCGGTCTCCGGTCTGCTTGCGTCGCCACCAGAGTGGTGGCGGAGACCTAGGGTGTTAGGAGGACCAGAGTTCGATTGCGTAGTCACACCTCCACAAACGAGGGCTGGTGTGACACCCTGGGGGTGTGAATGCACCCCAATGGGTTCATTCACACCAGTCCTGCTTAGTCTGCTTTAATCAAACTATCAGGTGTGAAAACACCCTAATGTTCTTCAAAAAAGTCCTATATGAAGACCATGTACCCTTCTACACTGTTTTACTGCTAAACCGTACAGTTATTATTAAGGGAAGGAGAGTTTGGGAGTGATTTATAATGTTCTCTAGTTTTTTAGACCTGGAGTTTCAGAGGTATGTTCACTTTTGAGAGCCACTCCGTTTCATAAGAGGTGAACTGGTTCACTGTTTTTTGCAACGCCACCAAAATAGGCCACTCACTTGGCCTATTTTGTGCTCAAACACTCAACCTTTCTTCTTCCACTATACAGCTTTAGTGCAAAATACCAATCACCTTCATAGAATCTGCTTTTCCAAGAATACAAAAACAGTGAAATTTATCAGTAAAGAAAAGGACATGCCTCCGCCTATAGTTCAGCCAGATGAAAGATTTGCACAATATCCCTTCTTTAAATGCCTCAGTTGACAATAAAAAAACAAAACCCTGCACTTTCTCTGTTAGATTTCAGTATTATTATAAGTTACCAGTCAATAAAAGTTATAGATCAGGACATGACCAAAAGGGTTTTTTCTTCGTTTATTTCTTGTCAGAAAACAAAAGTAGATTTCCGGGAAGAAAAATAGGTTAGGAAGTGGGTTTTTTTCTCTACTTTCTGTAGTTTGTGGTTGTTTTCTTGCTTAGGTCTCTATAAAAACAGAGTGAAAAAAAGAGAGTCTGCGTTTTCAGTTTTTCTGTTGGACCTGATCAGGGGAAGTCCAAATGTCAGAGGAAGACAGAAAGAGAGCATGAATGTAGTTTTTTTTTTTAAGCTATAGGCACAGTTTAAGTAGAGCCCTAACAAGTGAGATAAGACTGTTTTAATCTGATTATACTAATAAAAATGTTGTTTCCAAACATGTTACTGCTGTTTTGTACATGGGCTTTAAGGTTAACTGAAGTGAGTCACTCAAATTTCCAAATGTGACTCATTGTACAAAACTAGGCTGCCCTTAATCTCGTTCTGTGGCTTTAAAGCTTGTTGTGCAGAAGCCTAACTGATCTGGACGTGACGCTTTGGGCATGGTGTGTGACGTTTGGGCATTTTCAGCATGAAAGGTACAATGCTGAAAATGTTTGCAGCTTTTCAGTCAGTCCGTCCGTCCATACAGGCCTGAGTTCAAATAAGACTCAGTGTCTCAGCAGCAGAGTTATGTAGTATCATTACTTCAGCAACTTTAGAAATACTCTATTTCTACTATGCTGTACTTTTTTCTTTTACTTAAGTCATTTTATCATGAAGTATTGCTACTCTTACTTGAGAGTAACATTTCTGGATACTCTGCCCACGTTGACTAACTTTACAGAATGAAGAAGAAGGTTGTTTTAACTAAAAATCCACTCATGCCTGCAATTTTTCTTAAAGTTTCATGTTGAAAAAAAAATTGACTTGGAAAAATGTTCACATTTGCCTGATTTTGTTATTTTGTAATCATCTTACCTATAAGAATTATTTTCATTTTGGTCTTTAAAATACTTAAATTTCCAAAAAGCTTTACATTTTGGTCCATCTGATGACGTCATTTAACTTTTTCTTTTTTTAAGTTGCCTGTTTTACCAAATCTTTTTTTTATATCCTTACTTGAGTAATTTCTCAGATGGTTACTTTTTACTCTACCTCAGCAGTAAATGGTTGATAATTTATCTGCTTTCTGACGCTAATATAAACCAAAGGAAATCCCATTATTGAACTGTGGCCTACATTGTTATGGTCTAGTAATTTAAACAGGTTAGTGACATTTTTACACCAGAACCTTGTTCTACGCTTCACTTCATGCGAAGGCTCTCAGCCGTTGATAAACGTTTGCTTCCTGGTGGCATGGACTCTGTTGAAGTTTTGAACTTTACCCAGGCGCTAACATTTGGCTGTGACTTATATAATGTGCCAGTTGGACGCTGTAATGCAGATGCTAATGCTAATTCAATATTTGTAAGAGTGGCCAACAGGGACTGAAAGGCTTCGTTCACTTCCTCCGTTGCTAAAACTATGGGCAGACTATGATTCTGAAACGGCGTGGAAAATCGATGTCATCGTTCACAACTTCTTCTGTTTGCTCATAGAAATTCTGCTGGAGGAATCCAGGTCAACGGGAGAAATCCCAGACAAAGAAGTTAAGGGAGATGAGAATCAGGCAGAACTGAGTAGGAAGGAAATGAACAAGCTAGTTCATTATACCGTCAGTGTTTCAAATAATCTTTCTGTTCCAAACTGGAAAAAAAAAAAGATCTGAAAGAAGCAAAAATAAATCATAAAGAATCATTTTGACTTGGGATATTTTTGCACAAAAGCAAATAGCCGTTAGTTAAGGTAAAGGTTATTGGTGGTAGCTGTAGGTCACCAACCTGATCGGAAAATCTGACTAAAATAAAAGAGTGCAATTTCTTTCCAGAATAACCATTAAATATTACTAAATACTAAAATATCTACTTCTTCTTTTCTTGTTACTGATAACACACCAAAGCAAAAACTACACCCTTCACTTTTTTTAAATGTTGCCTCTTTTCGGTAAACTATATGACTTCTAAAGAAGTCCCACCGTCTAATCAGATTAAAATTGCTTACAGGGGTGGAGGTGTTGTTGAGCAGGATGTGCACCTGTCAGAAATAATGGAACATGTTCTGGTTTTTATAAAAAACACTTTGACCTTTTATTAAACCGCACAAACAGGTGACCGGAGAAGGTGAGAACGCCTGCACATGGAAATGAAAGAACACACACAGCGCTGTGCAGAAATAATTAGAATAATAGCACTGATTAAAAAAAAAAGAGGCAGTCATTAATTGTTCCATTTATTAGTTTGGGGAATAAAAAATATTGCGCCAAAGACATTCATGTTCTCTTGGGATTGCGTTATGACTGGTTAAAAAAAAAAAGTTTTTAAAAATGTCAGCATTAGCACTGACTGAGAATCGTCTCCAGCTGTTGCTCCTGTTGCTGTTGTTGTGCAGAGACGTTTGCAGGGGGGCTCTGGTGTGCTTCCTGGTCGCTTTGCATTAGACTGCAGGAACCGCAGACCACAAATCCTACGTGAACCCACACATGCATTTCTTTTCGTCCTGTTTGTGACTCACTTCGAATGCTCCTGAGATTCTGATGCAGAAGCTTGAGAGCGGCCATGTTCAGTTGGATTGTTTCAAACTGTTGATTGTTGGTCAACAATCGGGTAAAAGTGCGTAGCAGGACGCGAAGGGGGTCGAGGTGGAGAGCGTGCCAAAATCTAATGCATGTTTTGTAATTTGAGATTTCGCATCAAGAATGTCACACACTGACTACATTCACAGCTTGTTTCTTCCTGTGTTCAGGTGCTACGGAGCCCCCTAGGGTACTGCGGAGTACCACTCTCTGTAACTGCAATATTTTCCTTTTGCGAGGGAACACAAAAGACATTTTTTCCCCATTCCCCCTTGGGGGCTCTGTAAGATCCACAGCAGGTGTTATTATAGAAAATCCCTGATCATCACAGGAAGAGACGAAGAGCAAAACACTTCTCTCGAAAATAGATTTCTTACCATTAGAGGATGTTATTTGAAATGCAGAAAGAATCGACTTAAAGTGAGAAAACACGCCTTTTGTTCATGAGGCAGCACTTCTCAGTAGTGATCTGGCACTAGTTCAGACGTTAGTTTCTGTGTTATCAGTTTATCTGTGATTTTTTTCATACTGAAAAAAAACCTTGTCTGACGTTCGTTTCGCAGCAGGTGGGAGGAAATAAATTGAGGAACTTGAAGAAGACGCTGAGCTGCTTCGCAGACAGGTAAGATGCTAAATGTTTCTCGTCTCCGTTCATGTTTATATTCTTCTTCTAAAAGAAAAGATGATTCATTACTTATTGCTGTCAGTTTTGAAAGGGGGATTACTTCCTATCATCAGAGAAAAACAAGCAGAACTAAACACTGATGATTCTGTGTGGCCTGCCACAACGAGTGGTTGAGGCAGGGGAGACTTTTTATTTTTAATTAAAGCAAAGTTATTACTGACAAATTAAAGTTTTCTGCAATGGAAAATATTAAGCGTAACACAAAGTGTTTGACTTTTAGCAACCATGTTTTCTCCTTTCTCTTAAATTTTGTAGTAAATATCAACGGACTGAGAGCACAAATCTGCTTTTATTAATTATTTAATTAAACCTCGCTTGATACAGCAGGTGTTTTTAAAGAGACAGCGACGCAAATCCTGAGAACACGCAGAATCTTTTTCTTTATTTTTGGGTTTGAGTTCTTTTGAGCCCAAAGGAATTAATTTGCAAACTCTTTCTTTTATTAATTTGGAAAAACTCTTTACGTTTTGCATCTACAGTGACTTAAGCTTCCATTTTCTATGAAAACAGAGTTATTTAATTGTTTAATTTGAGTTACTGCATGCTTAGCTTATTGTTGAGCAGTGTAAAATCAAATGCTGGAGTTTTTTTCTGACTTCCCCATTTTGGCCCAAAAAGTTAGAACGCCACTGCGTTATGGGACGTTGGAAGTTCAGAAGTAGATTCAAACAGAGGCAAGACATCAAACACCTTTTTGTTATCAAAACAATTCTCATTAGCAAACTTTAAGAAGTTTAGAAATGACTTTCTGTCTTATTAATCTTATCTGCGGTTGGTTGGTGTGTGTGTGTGTGTGTGTGTGAAATCTGTACTCAGAAGAAGAAAAAAAGTCGTTCGACACTCTTTCGCTGCAGGTGGGAGGAAATAACTTGAGGGATAAAAAGCAGACCTCGTCTCCACTCGGTGTTTTGCTCTTCTGAAAGGAAAAGGATTTTTTACATGTTGTGAGGTGAAGAGAAAAGAGCCGACTTTCTGAAATGTGGGAGTACTTTCTTGTAGAGGACATGTTGCGATGAGATTTGCATACAAGACATTTCGTAGGAAATGTTTTACCAAAGATTTTTCGGTTAGAACATCTTAGTCTGTATACCTCTACACCCACATCTCCAGACACTGTGGGAGACTGTTTTCATTATTCAGCTGAGGAACAACAATTATTATTAAAACAGTCTCACCTTTTTACCACTTCTAGTACATTCTAAGTACTTTCCTCTCCTCACATACGTTTTTGTCAAACAAGAAACAGGAAAAATACACGACAGCAGAAAACAAGATGTAAACATGAATACAATATCTAAGGACATTATAGATCATGTAAATGACATTAAAATTAAATTAGCACTCCAGGGTTGTAGTCTTTTAAGGGCAGATGTCATTTGAAATGAAGTTAGCGCATTAGCTTCTGCTAAATACCACATTGTTCCAGTTCTTTACTGTTTGCGGCGTTAACGTTTATGATTAATGCTCTAAGGTTAATGCAACTAACATTTTAGTTAGTTATCCACCAATGAATCTCCTCAGTTAGCTAGTAGCATGAAGACCAAGAGAAAAGTCAGGGAGTATCCCAACCTTGTATGTAAAGGTTATTATAATGTTTTTTATATATATATTTGTTAAAACTGTGTCACTCTCTCATGACAGTTTAGAATGAGACAGATAACCTGTAAACATTCTAGTGTGGCCAACTGAAGAAAATGCACCTGTCAAAAACAACCAATCAGAGGCAGGAGGAAGGTCTTAGTGCTGTCAACCATGCTGGTGTACACACTGCTAAACGTACTAATGATGGCAAAACATTTACCATTACAGAAAAACTGTTTATCTGACGTCATCTGTGGCTATGCTAACTAAGCTTGGCTGTCATGGCAGATTGTGCCATCAGGAAGATGCTGTAGCGTAGCAACGAGCATTGGGGAGGATGTGAGCGGCACTAACACAAGCATGATTGACAACGCCCGTCTCCTCCTGTCTCCTCCTGTCTGTGATTGGTTGTTTCTGTCTGAGCCACGTAGCTCTGTAGTAGGCACTGGGAGGAGGAGGAGGAGTTTGATTGCTTTCACAGATTATCCGTCTCATGCTGTACTGTCACGACATCGTGACGGTTTTAACAAATATGTAAAAGACACGTTTGTTAAACGTTACCTGCTGCAGCTTTAAATCTACTGGTTCACTCAAATAATGGTGTCGTGTTTGTCGAGTGTAGTATGTGAAGTTGAAGACACTGTGATGTGCCATGAAACACGGTGAAGCGATGTGAGCGGTAAAACTCCCGCTCACAGGTGTTTTCTGACCAGGTGTTTTCTCAGTACGTGTAAGTGGAACCACAGTGCAGTTGACCTGAAACATTTCCTAACCCTTTCAATACGTGTGTTCAGTAAATTGGTGTTGAAAAGAGTAACACTTATTTTCTTTTTTTTTCTATTTGTCAACTACAGGATGAGAAGAAGAACAGCTAGAAAGTGACTGATACCCTCAAACCTTCTGGTCACACATGTTGGAAATCCATCCATCCTGGTGATTCATATCTCAAAGAAAATAACTTGTTAAAAAATGGCGACAACTAGGATAGGACTCTTCCTTTTCCTTGTACTTTGTATCTGCAGATCTAGAGCTGATAATTGCCCCAGCCTTCCTCTAAAGAGTGAGTCATTTAACTCGATATTTGACAAATACCTGAAATTCTTCTTCTTTTTACGTTAATTAAATGCCCACCTTCTTGTTTATAGGTCTCACTTGCTACAATGACTTCAACAATGTTATAAACTGTGTGTGGAACAGCTCTCATGTCCAAAATCCTGCAGACGATGTGTGCACAGTACATGCAAAAAAACTTGGTTTCAAGTAAGAACAGCAGCAGTTTTTTTTCCCCTACATGAAATGCTTCTAAGCAACGCTGAAGAAAATTAATTAATGGTTTTTCTCTTTTAACCAGTCACTACAGTGCTTCATGTGAGCTAAAGCCCATTGATGCATCAAACCCAGCTTTAAAAAACTGCTCAATGAAATTCAGGAAGACCTTTATTGTGAGTATGCAACATTATTCTTTGGCTAAGAAGGTTCAAATTGGCAGCTTCTGCTTCTGGAAAAGCTTTGAATCTTAAATATGTCTCAAATAAAATAAATGTCCTAACTAGCTCTCAATTCTTTTCTACTTTTTCATGTTTAGTCTCAATTTAGCTTTGTCAGGAATCGTGTTCAGTTTTACAGAAGCATAGAGCTGCCACTCAGGCTGATGAAAAACAGACATTTCATGTAGACTGGATTAGTCTGATGTGACATAAGTTAAAAAGTTATGTTGTTCAAAGATGAAACAAATATTATCAGGGGACCCAGATGATTTAACACAGTACTTTAACTGATGTATTTATATTTTTATCCCCTATTTTAATCCATTGCTTGAACCCTTTACTCAAATGATAATGTCTGTATTTGACGAGAAAGAAAAAGGGAAAATTTTTCATTTTCAAAATTTCTAAATGTTTCTATTATGTAGGAATGGCCAACAAAAGCTGATGTAATTGCTTCTTAAAATGTTTAAAATGGCTATGTGTTCTGAAAGTAACAATTATTTTATTAATTTTCAGTTCCAGTCATTTCATAACCTAACCCTTAATGTGAGCTGCATGCCTTCAGGACATCGTGAAGTCATTTACTACGAGCCGGCGTGTCACAGTGAGTATAAACTAAGCACACTGACTTGCTAAAATAAATCCGCTAAAAAGGAGCTGGTTAGTTGTACATTCGAATTTCAGCTGGGATGTGGGTCTTGCTTAGGCGTCTGGCAGCTGAAGGAGGAACAGCTTATCCTGCTCTCTCCCGTCCTTACTGATAACTTTGCTTGTGAATTATTTTTAAAGTCACAATTTTTATGGTTTTGTTCACATTATCGACATCATAACTGGATTACTTCAAACCTAAAGACCAGGAGATTTTCTCACTTTTATTTTTACCTCACTTTTCTTCACCTCCAAGTTGAACTAGGGCAAAATGCCCCCGTCTGACCCCAAGGACATTAGCAGTATTCTACAACGACTTCAGTTTTTAGAAACAAAGATTCAACGGCTGGAGGTGAACTTTGAGATCAACGCTACCTGTGGATATGAAACAACTCTTCCTCAAATCAGCGGAGAAGTCGTACACCCCGCACCAAACAGCTCACCCTGGATCGCTCAGGGAGCCAAGCCAAAACAAAAGTCTCACACTGCAGATCCCATGACGACTAACGGGGAGAACCCCTCACCTGGATGAATCAGCGTGGCCAGCTCTGAGCAGAAACCCACCTTCAACCTCAACACCTGCTCCGCCAAAGAATAGCAAACAAGCAGCTGGAACCAAAACGACTACACCGAGCCCACTCCCAAGGACAAAGCGACCAGCCCGAGCCTCAAAACATCCTGACTCCGTGGGAATCCCACTGAAAAACAGATTTTCTGCACTTCAGCACGAGCCTCTGAGTGAAAACCCACCTTCAAACATCAGCAATGAGGCTAAACCAACGCATCCACCGCACAAAGCTCCGAAGGACAAAGTGACCACCAGGAAAACGAAAGGTATGCCAAGAGTGCTTATTGTTGGAGATGAGGCAGTAAATGGAATCAGTCATGTTTGCAATCCCAAGAAAACGAGAGTGGTTTCTTTTCTTGGTGACACTGTATCTGATTTGACCCGCAAAGTGCTCTCTCTAACCACTGATCAGCCAAACATGGAGACTTTAGTTGTGCATGTTGGAGTCAACGATCTGGCAAAGCAAAAATCCGAGATTCTGAAAAAGGACTTTAATATTCTTCTGGACACTATGGGAAAATTAAAAATGAAGTTATTTCTCAGTGGTCCAATTCCATCGCCTCAATGGGGAGACGAAAAACATTCCAGGCTGCTTATGATAAACAAATGGCTTATTAAAACCTGCTCTGCCAGCTCAGTGACCTTCATCGATAACCTCTGGATCTACTGGCAGCGCTTTCACCTCTTTGGAAGAGGAGGACGCAATCTTAACAAACACGGAATAAGGCTGCTCACTGCAAACATTTTTCATTTTATCAACAAGAACAACAATGTGACCATCGCTTCAGAAGAACAGGCTCAAGGATGTCTGACTAGGATGGAGCCCTCCGCATATCAAGAACAAACTATTCCAATACAAACTGATAAAACATCGGCTGTGAACAGAATGACTGGTTCCCCTCCTCCTTCCCCCATCCCACATCTTTCCCCCCTCCCTCCTCCTTCCCCCCTCCCTCTCTGCTCCTACACTCACTCACAAGATCAGAGTTTCTCAGAAAGTGAACCACTAAAGAGAGTCGGGCTTCACCTGAGCCGCCTGAAAATGCTGGTGGAGAATTCAGGTCAGAGAGAAAGACGGACGGACTCTTTCTCATCCCAGCTGGATAGTATGGATCAACAGGTTCGCCTCGGCACAACTCTCACTTCATCTAAGCCACCTGCCTCTGACCTCCCTGAAGATCCAGCACTCCGCATTTCTGAGGTCTGAGACCGGGGTCCAGATATTATCCTTACACCCGTCTTCCTCCAGAATGTGTCTGGCCCCCCAACATTGCGTAGCAGGACAATACCTGAACAGTTACAAAAAACAGAAATACAAAAAACAGTGGTCTTAATTCAAACCTCAGACTGATCCCCTATCTAAAGGAACCTCAGACTGAAGAGCTTTCAGCCTCCAAGTCACTTAAACTGGCTCTTTTAAATACCAGATCTCTCTGTGCTAAAGCTCTATTAATTAATGATTTCATCACTGAGCATAATATTGATGTTTTATTTCTGACAGAAACATGGCTGAACGACAATAATGAAGCAATCGTACTAATTGAATCAAGGCCTCCTACGTACAATTTTTTAAGTGAAAATAGAAAAGACAAAAAAGGAGGAGGTGTGGCTTTAATATTTAAGAATACCATGAGCTGTAGTAAAATCTCTCTGGGTAATTGTATGTCTTTTGAATATCTTGGAATAGAGGTTTAAAAGGTCACAAACGAACTTTGACAATAACTCTATACAAAACACCAACATATGTGGAAAATGTCTTTGCGGACTTCAATGAGCTTCTATCTCTCATATGTATTGATTACGATTGTTTGATAATTGTCAGTGATTTCAACATTCATGTTGACAGCCCCCAAGACCGAGGGGCTAAAAAGCTCTGTAATATATTAGAGAAATTTGGTTTAACACAACATGTCAAACAAGCAACACACACTCAGGGACACACACTGGACCTGGTTATCAGTAAGAGTGTGAATATTTCCAATGTCTCTGTAACTGATATTGCCCTGTCGGATTATTTTGCTGTTTTCTTTGACAGTTCTTTATCCGTTGACCCACTTGGACAAACAGCTACTATCACAAAACGTACTTTCACAGAAAACACAGCAGAAACATTTAATCAAATCTACTCTTCTTCCTCACTCTTAAGTTATAGTGACGTAGATAAGTTGGTGGATGATTTTCAGTGCAAACTTTCAGATATCATTGATTACGTTGCCCCCACTAAAGTAAAGGTTGTGACTGGTAGGAAGAAATCTCCATGGAGAAATGCACAAATGGTTCAATCTGCAAGACAACTCTGCCGTAGGGCCGAACGGAAATGGCGTAAAGCTCAACTGCACGTTTATTGTGACATCTACAAGGAAAGACTACGTAACTATCACACAACACTAAAACATGCAAGAGAGGCTTTCTTTGCAGATGTCATAAACAAAAACATTAACAATGCTCGAGCTTTATTTGCTACTGTTGACAGGCTCACAAATCCTCCAATGACGTTGCCACCTGAACTTCAATCTATTGCCGCCTGCAACAAGTTTTCAAGTTTCTTTTCAGAGAAAATTCAAAAGATCAGAGGATTAATCTGCACATCCACTCCAAAGCCAGTACCAATGCTGTGCCCAAACAAAACAAATGCAGGAAAAATGACCCAATTTCAACTACTAAATTATAAAACCCTAGAAGAAATTATAAGTCAATTAAGCTCCGTTTCCTGCTGTCTGGATGTCCTACCCACACATTTCTTTAAGAAAGTCCTGCCTGTTGTTGCTAATGATCTGATCCAAATAGTAAACTCATCAGGTGTTTTCCCCCAGGCTTTGAAAACACCGGTTGTCAAACCACTGATAAAAAAGAACAATCTAGACAAATCACTACTGCAGAATTACAGGCCGATCTCCAACCTCCCATTCATCAGCAAAATTATTGAAAAAGCAGTTTTTAAACAATTAAATAACTTCCTAACAATAATGAATCGCTTTGACTCCTTCCAGTCTGGTTTTCGTGCTCACCACAGCACGGAGACGGCCCTTGTAAAAGTGTTCAATGACATCCATATAAATACGGACTGTGGGAGAACCACAGTGCTGGTTCTGTTGGACCTCAGTGCAGCTTTCGACACTGTTGACCATGACATTCTACTTAATTGACTGGAGAGTTGGGTCGGACTCTCCGGTCCAGTGCTCAACTGGTTTGAATCTTACATAAAGAACAGGGATTTCTTTGTTTCAATCGGAAACTTCTCATCAGAGAGGTCAAAGGTCACATGTGGGGTACCCCAAGGTTCAATCCTAGGACCCCTTCTTTTCAATATTTATATGCTCCCACTGGCAAAGATTATAACAGGACATAGGATTAGCTACCACAATTATGCGGATGATGCACAGCTCTACATCACGATGTCACCAGGTGACTCTGAACCCATCCAATCACTGAACAGATCAATGTGTGGATGTGCCAAAACTTTCTCAGCTAAACAGAAACAAAACTGAAGTTATTATCTTTGGACCTAAAGATGAGCGAACTAGAATCAATGCACAGCTTCAGTTATTACAACTAAAAACCAGCGATCAGACCCTGGGAGTAGTGATGGACTCTGACCTGAACCTTCAGAGCCACATTAAGACAATCACAAAGTTGGCCTTCTATCACCTGAAGAACATCTCCAGGGTTAGAGGACTGATGTCTCAGCACGATCTAGAGAAGCTCATCCATGCGTTTATCTTTAGCCGCATTGATTACTGCAACAGCGTCTTCACAGGTCTGACTAATAAATCAATCAAACAGCTGCAGCTGATCCAGAACGCTGCTGCTCGGGTTCTCACTAAAACCAGGAAGATAGAGCACATAACACCCTACACTGGCTCCCTGTAGCTCAGAGAATAGACTTTAAAATACTGATGTTAGTTTATAAATCTCTGAACGGTTTAGCACCACAATATCTTAAAGATCTGTTAATGCTGTACCAACCGTCTAGACCCCTCAGATCTTCTGGTTCTGGTCTGCTCTGCATCCCCAGAACCAGAACCAGACGAGGAGAAGCAGCATTCAGTTTCTATGCACCACAGATTTGGAACAAACTTCCAGAAAACTGTAAAACAGCTGAAACACTGGGTGCCTTTAAATCTCAACTTATAACCCACCTGTTTAGAGTTGCTTATGGCTAAATTAGGGTTAGAGTGTGGGTTTTGATGTCTTCCATGTTTTTATGTCTTTTCGACGTTTTAATGATGTAATGTTTTTTGTTTTTATTTTTTTTTAAATCTCTCCCTTTCTCACTGATTATTTCTGTTTTTATTTTAATTATGTAAAGCACTTTGAAATGCCTTGCTGCTGAAATGTGCTATACAAATAAAATTTGATTGATTGATTGATTGGGCTATTTATTATTGGGGTCTGGCGGTCGGGGGAGGGTGTAATTTTCAGTTGCGGGTTGAAAATCTAAAGTGACAATTATAAAAGTATGAAACTTTTATGATTGCATAAAAGGTTAATCCTTTTCAGAAGCTGTTTCTTCAATCGTAACCTCATTGATTGCTTGTGTGTTTTTAACACGCACTAGCTGAAATCACAGCTTTAGCTTAGTCTAGTTAAAGGTGCTGCTGCCAAAAGCATCAATCAATCAATCAATCAATCAATCAATCAATCAATCAATCAATCAATCAATCAATCAATCAATCAATCAATCAATCAATCAATCAATCAATCAATCAATCAAATTTTATTTGTATAGCACATTTCAGCATCAAGGCATTTCAAAATGCTTTACATCATTAAAAACAAAAACACAGAGTCAACAAGTTGGGTTCTTTTTAACAAGTCCGAGCTTCAAAAGGACACATCTGTAGGTGTAAATGTAGCTAAACTGCTGAAGATTTATTTTTAAAAATACAGCAGTTCTCAGTAAGTCTCTGTAAAAATCACCTAAGTTTTACAGTCAAGTCATTTCCATGTTTATTGAAACAAGCAAACAAACAAACAAAAAAAATAATAAGTGTCCCGTGTAAAAAACACAAAGCACATAGTTTGCAACTAATTAACACAAAATGATAAAAAAAATAAATCCTGTAAGACATTTCATTGTTGACATTTTGTACAGAGGAACTGTTAGAGCCACCATTCATAGGTAGCTATCATTTTGTTATAGCCATGTAGTAAAGAAACTCTCAGATTTTAAAAACCCAATAAGATGATTTTGAGTTTTTGGCTGTAATGTGACAAATTCTGAAAAAGTTCAGTGAGCAGTAAGTGTTTTCGCTAGGAACCGTGTAACCTATTTGTGCATTATCTGATAGCTAACATCTGAATGTTGGATTTTGCAGTAAAATTGGACCCACCAGGACAACCTAATGTAAACCAGACCACTGTGACTTGGACCTTTCAAGCTGAAAACCACAAGAGAATTGACGAGTTCCAGTCTGAGCTACAGTGGAAGCAAAAGGATAAGTCATGGACTGTAAGTAAATATTTTAATATATTATAATACTATAATAAACATACTTCACCTGGTTAACTGCACCAGTGGCAACGAGATCATGTGACCCCTGCGCTGCGGGAAAAAAACCCATTTCCATTGCAGTTTTGCAAAATAAACAAATTTCGGTACGGCTGAAAAACTACCTCTTCCTAGCACCAAAACTTTTTATAAAATAACAGATTTTTTTTTTCTAAATTAGCGTGTTTGCATTAAGTGAATTAATTTTCAAAATGTCAAATTGCTCAATTATATGGTCGATGTAAACGTGGCTAATGAAAAACGATTTGGTCACTTCAGATGAAGTATGCTGGGTCTTAATGGTAGACTGTTGCAATGAGAGATCGAGAAACTACCAGCCTGCTGACTGTGTGTACCTTCTGTTTTTTCTTTACAGGATCACCCTGAAAAGAAAATAAAGGGCATCTATTGTAAAAGTAACTGCAGAGCTCGGCTGGATCCCAGTTGGTTCATAAAAGATGAGACTTACGAAGCTCGTGTTCGAGTGTTCATCTATAACAGATATCTTTCGGGAACCTGGAGTGACTGGAGCCCCACGAGTTCATGGGTGTCAGAAGTGGGAACATTGAAATCAACCCCAGGTAAAATGTTAGCAAACCTGAACAAAGGTTTTGTTGAACCCATTTTGATGATAACAATAATAATGGAAAACAGGAATGTTGCACATCAACTTTCTAAAATTGAACATAAAAACGGTGCATCCATCCCAAACACAACACACTTCTTTACAGAATCTCTACAGCAGTACAAACTTTGTAAGTAATGCCTCTCAACTAATGTGACCTTCTGTGTTTTTCAGAGTTGCATGTGGGTTTTTCCACCACCAGGGGCGTTTTGGCCCTGGCAGTGTTGGGTCTTTTGCTCGCCGGCGTAGGCCTGTGTACTCGCAAAAAACAACTGTGAGAAACTAAGACCATTTTCCAAAAACAGTTTTGTTAGATTTGCCATGTGTTATGTTAAGAGTTTGACCCCCATTGGGTGTCAGTCATCTTTGGCTTCGGTTTATGATGGAGTTTTTAATTGTTTCAGGATCTACGTAGTGAAAAGCTTTAAAGGCGAACCCATACCGGACCCTGGGAAATCTGAAATTTTCCAGGTAATTGAATTTATTTCTCTTAATTCTGTTTTTGTTGTTAATTTAGTGGAATGCTCTTAAAGCAATACTTAATTTAAGAAAAGTCTTGCAAAGCAATTTAAATATCACATTTTTATGCTAACCCACCTTATGTTTCGGCACAGGACTGGTTTTCTCTGAACTCGAAAGGTCAAGAAGTTATTCCTTCTTCAAAGCCCGAAAAATCTGCAGTCCGAGTGAGCTTTTAGGTTTTTTTTCTGGTTGTTTTTCTCAATACATTCACGTAATTGCTGTTAAAAAAGATTCCTCAAAAGATTAGATATTTGTGACACAATACAGAAATGTGAAAGCTTACAAAGTGTTTAACATTTAAGACATCAGTCAAGGAAAATGAGCAGGAAAATGAAAAAAGAAAAAAACATCTGAGCGATTACATATCCTATTTATTTTCATATAAACTTCCTAAAAAGTCTCATTATCATAAGAGTTTCACAACAAAAAGGTCAAACATGTAGATGGTACCATAGGAAGACAGAGTGATTGTACAGCAGTGACAACAACTAAACTAAAACTTTAATACAGAATGTTGTCAAGTTTTACTCTCTATAACGGAGGTAGTTGGTCCATACAAATAAATCTCAACAATTTATTATTGAAATATTATTTTTGGACTATTTCAAAAAGTGAAAGTGGGTTATCTTCCAGGTGTAAAATTTTCTATTAAATATAAGTGATTTCAGCCCACAGTCCTACTTGCTCTTTACCTGCCCATATTAATTAAGAGGGGGGTGGAAGGGAAAATGTAAAAAAAAAAAAAAAAATCCACCACATTTACTCTCACAAATGGAGCATGGCTTCTGCCATGATGGAACACAATTCAACGCCCTAGAAGTCTGCCTCTAGACCTGCAGAAAGAGTGAAAAAACAAAACCACAGCAGCATCACTGGGTAGTGTGCAGTCCAAGTTATTACAAGACGTATTTAGTGGCAACGGTGCTCCAACATAGAGCTCGGTGACATTTAAACTCATTTAAAACATCTGCTTTTTTTGGTTCCATCCATTGAATTCTCCCCCATCTTCATTTGTTTTTTCTGCAGATGTGGCTAAGTTCCCACTTCACCGGGGAATGCGTTCAGTCTTTCTTGAGCTCAGTGAATATTGTCTCCTACGAAGTAACCTCCACTGTGGACGCCATGAAGTTCTGCAGACCAGAAATAAAAACGATGCCAGACAGTGACAGCTATGACTCCAGCTGCTCCAGTTTCTCCAACCCCAGTTACTCCGAGCTCTGCTCTTCAGATTGCACGCCTGCTAAGAAGCTGCAGCCCTGCGCGCCCGACGCCCCTTACAAGCCGGCCGGCGGCCGAGGCGAAGAACGGGACGCTGAAAAGGATAGCGGAGCCACGGCGACAAAAGAACTGGAAATGGTCAAGTTGCTTTTTATGGGCGGTGATAAACAGAAGGCAGTGATTGTTTCAGACTACGAGAAAGTAGAAAAACAGCAACTGCAGCAGCAGGCTGAGAGGCTCAGGCTAAACAGTGTAGATTCGGGTATGTGCAGCTGTGAGGAAGTCAGTCAAGAGAGCATGGAAGCAGACAGCATCAATACGGCCGACGGACACGACGAAGGGACGAAGGAAGGAAAACAGGAGGACGAGGAAGGGGAGGGAGGGAACGCGGCAAAACTAGATTTCCAGATCTTGTTTGGTAGCAGTGGGAACGTCTTGGGCAAAAACTCTATCCAGACTTGTTTAGATTACAAACAAATCCCAAAGATGCAACCTGAGAGCCCCGCACCTCCATGCCAGGATTCAGGTGTTAGCATGATAGCGAAGGAGAACGAGGAACAGGAAAACGGCACAGAGGACGATAACAAACCCTCCGAAACGACCCGCTTCCTTTTCACACCTCATCCTCCAGGGGCCCTACCACAGCAGCCTTTAAGCACCACTCTGAGTTCGTTTTTACCGCCTCTCCACGGTAACGACATCCTGAAGCAGATTGCTCTGTCAGGTAGCATGCTGAGGCAGACCTGTAGCGACGGCTACATGCCGGTGAAGCAGAGAGAGAGCTGATAACGGACAGCAGGCCTTATGTCGCAGTTGGACAGCACTCATTGTTCCAACAGAGGGCGGTGCTCTTAATGAATGTATTTTCTCCGTTTTTATTCCAGCTTATTTATCAGTATGAGATACGAGGCACATGAGTCATAACCTACATGCTATTTGTATGAAAAATGCCTTTCTGTAGTTTGCTGTGGTGGCGCAGGGGCAAAGCACAACACACGTATTGAGGCCTTTGTCCTTGTGCTGGTGGCTGCAGGTTCGATTCCCGGCCTGACAATGTGTGCCGCATGTCTTCCCTCTCTCATTACCTTCTTTCCCGTCGAACTACTTTCAAATAGCGGCCACTAGAGCCAACAAAACCTTTAAAAAAAGCCTTTCCTTGTAACCATGGACACTGCCTTGTTGTGCGCCTGAAGAAACTATGTTACTATGGGTGCACAATATTTTTACATTAAAGTCACAGAACGTCACTTTTGAAAAGTATTTTTTACACGTTTGCTAAAACTGTCACTATGTTATGACAATATAATATATAATAGATAATCAGTGGTCAAACCTACCTCCTCTGCTAGAGACTCTTCCCGATAGTAGAATGCTAGGGCTAGTTAGCATAGCCACCGATGATGGGGGATAAACAGTTTTCATGTCACGATAAGATGTTTCTCCGCCATTAGCACATATCACGAGATTGACTGACAACGCTAGGACCCTCCTCCTGGCTCTGATTGGTTAGTTTACACAGTGCATTTTTTCAGATAATTAAGAATTTATCTTTTCACAGATTATCTGTCTCATGTCACATTTGTAAAAACTGTCACCACATAGTAACAGTTTTTACAAATTTGGAAAAACCTTTTCTTTTTTTTATAAAGGTTACATACTGCAGACTAGCAGATGAAAGCAGTGATCTTATCTCAGTATGGCTAAAGCTAAAAGTGCAACATCTTAATGTTTGATTCACTGTTAAAGTGAAACTGTGAAGGTAAAAAACCTGAAATTGGTACACTGGATCAATTATGATTTCTGTGCAATTCATTAAAAGATATTAATTTACTACTATATCATCAGTACAGCGGTAATAGTGGAGGACCAGGTTCAGTTCTGCTGGGGCTCTGGTCCCTTTATTCCCCCATCTAGAACCGCCCATGATGAGGTCAATTTGCCTTTACACAACTCACAAATTTATTCTTATTACAGCAACTCTATTGTGTAGTTTTGAATAGCATACTTTTATAGATTTTTTTTTTTTTACAAAGAATATTGTAACTTTTTCAGGCGATCCCTTTTCTTTTGTTCTTTCTTTCTTGCTTTTTTTTGGTTTGTTTTGGTCAAAAATTAATAAAAATACATTTCTGTTGTATATGATCTAATGTGAGTAAAAATGTTATCTTTTGGTGACAATGACACCCACACTGATCAGATGACATATTGGCAGCTGATATATTTTCCAATACTTGACCTTATTTATTTCCAAACATGGAGGAGTAGCTGTGCTATTTTTGAAATGACTGTTATGCCTACTAGTAAACAGTTTGTTTCTATTTATCATTTCTTTTTACTTTTAAATGTAGAAAACTTACCTTGCTATCGTGTTTTACTTTTATTTTACTATTTACTATTGCTTACTGACTTTGTATGTCAGTAAGCAAATACCAAATATTTTCCTTCTAAGAAATGTACAACAAATAAGCAGTACATGTAAATGTAGATAAAATACATTAAAATACATTTTAATACACGTATTAAAATGAAAACAGTTCTGTGTTTTGTCTTGCTTTTTTTTATTTAGACTTGAATGGATTTAAATAAATATATTTCCTGAGTAAAATCTTTTAACTTTACCTCTCTTTTTGGCAAAGAAAAGGCTCCTTTCTCCCTGGTTGTACTAACCATTTGACTTTTCAAACAGTGATGCCTCAAATTCACCGTGACATTCTCAATACTAGTTTTACCGGCTGAATATGATTATTTTGATGTTATTAATGAAACAAAAACATTTCCTGAAGACATTTTGACAGAGTCAGATGCTTGTTTTGCTTGAAGACGAGCCCAATGGAGAGTTTTGACCAAAAACCATGAAACCTACAACAACAAAAATCATATTTTCTTATAAAAGCATAAAAATTAGGTGGAAAAAGTTCAATCTGCAGTCACAATAATATCCTAGGTATATTTTTCGGAGAGATTTCCCAAATGTATCTGATTAGTAACTGTGGTAATAAAACAGTGAGCTTGAACATGTGAAAATATAAAATAAAGTTTGCTCCAGGTGTGGTAGGCGTACACACCTGGACAACGATAATCAAATTGTTGTCGCTGTTGTGCTTATTGCACCGCATCCTGCCCGTCGTGTGAAATTTTTCACCACGAATTCAGAAAACGTGCCGGGAAAAATGACAGCAGAAACGAGCAGCAAGTACGACGAAGGCAAAAGGATTCTTAACAGAAATCAAAACCAGACGATGTTTAGAGACGAGAAGGAAAACCAGTGAGATATGCCGCAATTTTAGAAGACATCAGAAAAAAAGAAAAGAACATGCTTCGTCACATTTTGAGGTGACGTTTAGTTTTCACACATGCAAAAAGCCTTCAGAAAAGTATATAAAAGGTTGGGTTCGGATCGATGACTGAAAAGCCACCTCCTGTGGTGGCGTTTCCTGGTAAAGAGGCATAATTTGTCTTATCTGTTGGGAAGATTAGGTGTGAAAAACGTCTTTTTTCTTAATGATTTTACTCTATCACTATATCAAAAACCAAACCCTTTAGATTTTCCGAAACAGATAAGCTAGTTAAAATTAATTTTTGATGTGTTAAAAGGATTTCCTGAATGATAACAGCTAAGCACACGTCAGCAGATGATTATTCAGTCTTACATGATTATTCTTGCAAAAGAGGGATAATAGTAATATGGTGATGTGAACAGAGCAGCCATTCTGGAAAAAAAAGA
The DNA here is from genome assembly GCF_904066995.2 of Poecilia reticulata. Lineage (NCBI taxonomy): Eukaryota > Metazoa > Chordata > Actinopteri > Cyprinodontiformes > Poeciliidae > Poecilia > Poecilia reticulata. The sequence continues at coordinate 7,127,037 of NC_088830.1, read as the reverse complement.
AGTATGTATTTGTAAGAAAACAACATGCTAATACGAGGTGAAGGCAAGTCGTCAGGTTTTCACACATGCACTGGCTTTCAAAAGTATTCATACCCTTTTAAACTATCCCATATTTTGCCACACAAGTATGAACATATTTAATCAGAGTTTAATGTGAAAGCCCGACACAAAGTGGTACACATTGTGAAGTAGCAAGAAAATAATGCATGATTCAAAATGGGTTTTGTTTTACCACTAAAAAACTGAAAAGTGCGTTGTGCAACATCATTCAGCCCTGCTGAATCAATACTTTGTGGAGCCACTTTTTGCCGCAGGGTTTGTCTCTACCAGCTCTCTGCATCTGCTGACCAGTGGTGCAACTATTACACATTTTCCGAACACAACTGAAAAGGCAGCTGAATACTTTCGCACATCGCACTTTTCATTATTTGATTTGAATCATTCATAATTTTTTTTCTACTTCACAATTGTATGCCATTATGTGTTGGTCTTTCACATTAAATGTCAATGAAATATGTTTATGTTTGTGGTTGTAATGTGACAAAATATGGAAAAGTTCAAGGGGAGAAATGCAATAAAAAAACTCATCTAAATTTCTCTAATCTACATTGACTAATACATGTTGAGCCCTGAATAAGGAAAAACTGCATTTTTAATACTTTATTAAAAATCCAGCAAAACTCTTGAGTTGAAAAACCTTTTTCAGAAACTGAGTTTCTATAAGCATGTAACTGGTTTTCTTAATCAAACAGGATGATTTCATTTCAGCCTGAGTTCTGAAAGAGCCTAGTTTTAAAGGAGAAAAATAGAACTGCATTTAAAATATCAAAAACAAACGATAAAAATACAAACAATTAGTGATATGAAACAAAAATAACTTCTACTTGAAGCTCCAATCACGGGTTAGGAAAATTACCACAACGTTGTGATGAAATGTCACCGTAACTATTCACGTAAAACATGTCTAACTCAATACATGCATCTGCAACCGTCACTAAACCTTCACCTTGGTCCTGCATGCTTTTTTGGGATTTTTTTTGACAAGCTGTTTTCTTTGGAACTGCACATTAGCATATTGATGTTTTGACATGACTCACTGAGAATCATATCAATACAGTTTGTAGTTGTGAGCTGACAAAGTAACAGAAAGATTTCTTTTCAGGCTAGCATTTTAATCAGTAGCAGAGCTAGAAAATCTTCCATGGGGCGGGGGTCTAAGGAGAGGCCCCCCCTCCAGCCCCCGTGTGGAAGGCCTCATCGATTAAAGTATGTTAAAGTCCACCACATGCAAATCGACAAAGTATCCACAAAAACACTTAAAAACTGTTTATTGTACTTCTACTGCTTCCTCTAAGAGAACAGGTATTTTAAAAGTATTTTTGTCTTGTATGGTAAAATGTATAAAAAAACATTTACTTTCTGTTGCTCTCTCTCCTGGTTCCAGCTAAACGGCCCACTCATATTGAACGCTTTCACTGGTATGTTTTGCATTTCTGGGCCACCAAGTATCAGGTTTGCTCATGAGCTTTAACATGTCGTGAAATTCACCTTCTTTTCTGAGGTTTCAGTTTCAGCCTGGCTTTGTGAGAAATGTTTTGAGTGGCTGTCAAAAGCAACGTTTCAGCCAGAGCGTTAATATAATTCTGCTTTTTAAGAATTTTTTATTTTAATAAAATCTTCCTTCCTTTTGAGTACAAATGTAATATTTTTTATATCTGTACTTTGCATTCACTGCATGCTGAAATGGCATTCACATCTGCACAGGCAGTATAACCAGTGGTAAACAAAATATTCCAACGTCAAGATTAAACTCAAGTTATAGCAGCCAAGAAAAAATACAAAAGCATTCAAGAGTACAAATTATATTTTCTAACATCAGTACATTGCTGTGTTGTTTTCTGCGTGTTTTTATGGAACACAGTAACTCTCTGAAACCACACTGTAAAAAAAACAAAAAAAACCCATCTCTAATTTATAGTAAAATACCAGCAGCTGTAGTTGCCAGAATTTTACCATATTTATACGAGAAAATACATATAAATACAGATTTTACCATATTTATGGAGTAAAATTCTGGCCCCCACCCTGTTGGTATTCTTCCATAAATTAGGGATGTCATCAGTGCACCTGATGCTACGCTCACATGTAGAACCACTCTGCTACAAACATGGAAGTCTACATCAGCTGTAAAAATTTAACCATAAAGATGTGATGCAAAACAGGGCTGCTATTTTAATAGTTGTTGCTTCTTTTTTTTTTAACATCCTCACCCAAAAAACTGCCCTTTTTTTCTCCCCACATGTTAACTATGGGGTAGAAGTTTACTGTTGAGTCCATTTCTAAGAACAAACTACATTGCACTTGGCTTTCCCTGTGTGGCCTTGGAAGGGCTGCATATTTCCAAACTACTTGAAGATACGTAAACACAACGCTCTTCCCTCCTCATCCCCTCCTGTTTCCATGGAGCTGTGGAGCTGACGCTCCCAAGGATATTCCTCGATAACAACACCTCTATCAAACTTTGCCAGGAGTGTCAGCGACATCGCTCCATGGCCCTTTGACGTCACCGCCTTCACTCATGTCTTTGTTTTGCCCATTGTTTTGTCTGAATGTTGCCATCTGCCCTAATGTGTCCTTTCCTCTTTTTCCTTTGGTTTGTTATTTTGTTTGTATTTCCTTTTAACTCATGTAAAGCACTTTGAATTGCCTTGTTGCTGAAAATGTGCTATATAAATAAAATTACCTTACCTTACACTGTTTTCAACAACTAAAACCTGTAAAACACAATCATTGTCTGTCCTGCTGTTTTACGTGTATGTGGAAAGTCATGAAAATTGTTAAAAGATTATGCACTTTCAATCTCTTTCCTCAGTTTCAGAATTCATACAGAGCATTGTGTATGTGTGTGAAGGTGCAGGTGTGTGTTGACAGCAACAACTTAATATAGGAAAGGAAACAGTGACGCTGATAACTGAAAGTGCATGGAAGCTTACAAAACAATGAATGCTCTGCACCAGCAAGGTACAAATCTCAACGATTGGCCAACAAAATATGACAGTATAAAACATATGCAGGTTTATTGTTGTTTTGAGGACTTAATCTTATTTCCCAGCTGAAAACATTTTGGTAATTTAGCGTGTTTTCACACCTGATAGTTTGATACACTAGGTTTGATTGGGGGCCAGAGTTGCGTTTGTTTCATTTCCAGCTGATGCAGTTTACTTTGACACAGCACTGTGTTAAACAAACTAAACCCTATGAAAAACTTGTCCCCCCCTCGCTTGTGGCTGAAGGAAGGAAACGATACAAAAACCTCTGAAGACAATGACCAACTTCCTCCTTCACAAAATATAATGTAAAATGGAGTGGTGTGAGATTTTAGAGGTTGTAGGATTTCACATTTTTATCTTCTGCAAAAAGGTAAAAAGCGTCTCGCATTTGTTTTGGTGGCATTTACCCAGAATGCCCTGTGTTGTAGTCCCCTTCCTGCTTTTGGAGCAGTTAACAATCCGCTTGGCATTCACATATACATCGGAACTGAACTAGAGTTCGCTTTAACCAAACAGAGAGCTGGGTTTTTAGGCTGACCAGAGTTCACTTTTCTGACCCATGTTGGAGTTTGATTACGCGTTCACATCTTCCTAGCCTGGCCACTGCCTTCCCACATTGCCCTGCTCGATTCTGCTGGTTTTTACCAAGCCAACACCTTCTCAAATGAACAAAACCTTCTAGGCAAATGAACCAGAGTCTGATGAAAGTGGACTAAAAAGGTCTCATACAAATTCACCTTAAAACTAAAGGTTCAGCGTAGATTTTTGGGTCTTGCCCTCATGCAGATTCACCTCAGATTTTAAACCAGATTTAATAAGCCAAATAAGGTGTGCAAACTATAGTGCAGTTTTTTAAAGCCGTGCACATAAAAATAGCATGTGATGAAAAAAAAGAAATTGTTGCACAAAATGTGACCATGGACCTCCCTGCGGATGCATCTGAAATGATCAGAGATTAGCAATGAATAGCAAGAATTGAGTTTCGTCAGGCACTACCAATAAATATCATTTATTAATATTTGTGACCTGAAGTGGCTACTTTGGCCCTAGCATGAAGACTGATCAAAAGCCCAGCCAGAATCACACCAGAGGCCTGTTGATGGCCACATGTAGTCTAACCCGTTGTTAACTGGAATACATGGAGAAATTTGATCAATTCAAACACGTGCAACAAATTCTTGCTTTTACAAACTCTTTCATATTCATCTTAGTAAAATCTACGGCTCCAAATTAATGACCTTCATCTCTGCTGTGAGTACATTTAAACTTCCAGGGACAGTGGGTATTTAAACAAAATTTGTTGACAGTAACTAAAAACAACTTGCTTATATGTGTTTGAAACATCATCGCACTCAATTAGCTTTCACACTTACTCCTAAAAAGTGTTATGACTCATCCCTCCAGTGACCTTTTCTTGTAGTCGATGCATATTAATAACGTGGCTGTGGTTAAGGTGAGGAGTTAACGTTAGTTATGAGAGTTGCTCCTTCCGTGTCAGTTGCATTGAATGCAGCACCTAAAGTGGATTTATGCGCCTTCCTAAGCAGGTGAGACACACACTTCAATTATTTGTATCGTCTGTTGATTGTTAAACTCTATAGTAAAAGGTTTTTGAGTGGTCGACCGCGTTTGGAGGGGATGAGGTAGGCAAGCAGATAGCTAAAATGTCTTACTGCTGACAGGAAAACAGTAAGAAACAGTTTCTGCTGTCTGACTGTTGAGCACATAGTGGAAATTAGAGGTGGGTGATATGGACTGAAGGTTTTTAACACAATATTTCATTGTTCTATTGTGATAAGGGACAATAAAAACAATTTATTACTTCTTTTCACATAAAGTAGCATTGTATCACTAAATTGCTCACAGCAACTGCCTTTCATCCTGTTTTCTAATGTATTGATAAGTAAGGACATCATTTTTGAACAAACAGTGGAAAAAATGCTAAAACTAACAATCTGGACAGTTCTTCATACACTGAAATGTATCATACAACAATAAATCAAAATTCTTATGTAAGAAATTTATCACAATAAATGATAAACAATATTAATGAGAATATTTTGAAGACTTTTTTTCCCGACGGCTTGTGTTAATCTATTGAAACTAAAAATGCTTCAATAGATTTTTTTATTGTTTTTGGAAATGAAAACGAGTTTTAAAAGTAATATTCTGACATAAATGCCTCGAATCATGTTTCCAAACATTTCAAACAGTTCTAACTTGTCTCAACATACAGTTCAAGTACTGCATGTTGACTTTGGAAATTTTTGAACACAAACATGTTTTTTTTAGTAACCACATGCTAAACCTGACCTGAAATACACACCGGATCTATTAACCCAAGCAGTGCAGGAGCACAAATAAATGAGCAACTATTTGGCTTCAGTCAGGTGTAACAAGGTGAAAAATACTGGATGAAATTAAAATAATACTTAGTAGAAAACCTTGTTTTGATCATGGCAGCCCCAGGTTGCCTCCTGTATGGAGAAACTGGTTGTGTTTATCGCTCAGGTGTGACGTATTCCTCGAAATCGTTCTCAGATCTGTTACGTTCTGTCAGCTCCTTCGATGAACTTTACTTTTCATAGTTCATTGGAAAACTGTACATGCTACTCTTAGATCTTTGCAAGAGGACAACTCTAATATTTTTGACACTGTCAAAAGTTTCATGAGGAGCACCTGCTGGTGGCTGATGAAAGGTGAGATGATTCCTCCAACTTTTAGATTCTGGACTCCACAGTGCCAACAGGAAGATTAGAAAGTTTATGATACAACCACAAGTGAGGGTTTTGTTATGTTTCTCCCGTCACTCTACTTTAATCCAATAACTTAGTTAATTGATGTATTTGTTTTCATTTATTTAAATGTGGGTCTTTATAGGATTGCTATCTACAACTGGTGCACATTTCAAAGCAAAAACACAGCATTATATCTAACCTCTCCTCAGAACAGAATTTTTTTATGTTCACAGCAAATTGACTGAAAACAAAATCCCCTGCACACACTCCTAGGAAATTCTCATCTCCCATCAATGCTCCATCTGGTATTTCTCCCATTGTGCTCGATTTCTCAGAATTTCAACTGGGTCATAGTTGCATAGTGTTGAACTGCCGCATTACATAGCTCATGACCAAACATGTAGTTTACACCATCTTCCATTTTGAAACTGCTGTTGTGTTTGCAAACATGCCTTCCACAGGTAAACATCAAAGAAGGTTTTCCATACTTGCAGACAAACCAGCAATCACTGCCTCCAACATTTAATCCTGTTTTTCTAAATGTTCTCATATCACATATTCAGGTCATGCAGGCTTAAAAGCTGTACCACAGATCTGCTAAAGGAAACACTGGCAGGAAACAGAGAAAAACATGGCCACTCCTTTTCTGTTCATCCTGCTCCATCTGCTTTCAACCTCCGCCGATGATTGCAAGAGCCCTCCACATAACAGTCAGTGCTTTCTTTCACTTGAACTGTGCTGAGTAAATTAAAAAGTTTATACTTTGCTTGTTCTCATCCTCTTTGTCCTAGGTCTCACTTGCTACAATGATTACAGTCATAATATCAGCTGCACATGGAAAAGCTCACGTCATAAGAATGATGCCTGCTCAATATATGCTGAACTGCCCAGAAAAAAGTATTTATTTAAATATAGATATAAGTACTGTATAGAGCCATATACGTTTTATACCACATTCTAACTAATTATTAAAAACACAAGAAAACAATAGAAAAGCTCCATGATTCTCCCTCTTATCTTATTTTTTTACTCAGATATGCTTCCTGTAAGCTGCAGCCTTTTGATAATACCAGACCAGACTTGAAGTGCTCGTTGATTTTTAAGGGAACCGAACTGGTGAGTATTAAAGTACTATTTATACTACAAAACATTTAACATCTCTGTACATTACTGTGCTCTTGAATGTTGTTCTAATACCCAGTGAGCTAAAGACCATTTAATTTGTCATGTGACAAACTGTGTTTTGTCCAACAATCCTTATGTTAAAGGGCTTATGATAAACATTTTTCATTTTATTTTTTAAATATTTCCACATTTATTCTATAAATCTTTTATGAACTCAGAAGGTACAGTTAAGCTGAAAATTATCCATACTAGATCTGGATGTAAAACGATTTCCATTCAACCAAAAATGTTTGCTTCTTTATTTACAGAAAAAGAGACATAAGAGTATCAATTTGGGAAAAATGTGTGAAATTTTAACAATTAAGACATTGTTGGCTTTATAGGAATTACACGCTTCTTGTAAATTTTCAGTTTCAATTCGATCCAGTGTTAGTAAATGTAAGGATTATGTTAAACCCAAATCTGCCAGGGGTATTAACAAATTTGTGATTGACTGTAATATATGGTAATTATCATAAATTGAGAAATAATCTTACTGGACATTTTCTTCCTTAGTCTTTGAGTATGAATAGAGTATATACTCTATTCTAACATTTCTTTATTAACACAGTTACAACTATTTTCTCCTAATTTCTTCAGTTTAGTTGAATGTAAAAATGCACACATTTCTCCATGAAGGAGCTAAATTACTGTCTAAGATAAAGAACTTAAGAAGCTTTGCACATTTCTGAAAATATACATTTAAGAATCAAAAATAAACAGTTTAAGTGTAATCTAGCTATCAGTGCTACTTAGGAATTAAAATTATAGTAATCACACACATGTACTTGCTAATGATTAATCAACCCCAAACCCAAAGGTTATAAACATTATGAAAACTAATTCATACTTAAAAGTTTCTAGAAATGGGAACGATCGACAATCATTTATGGATAAATGATTCTGTTTTTTCTCTGTCTCTTTTAGCTTCTTGCATGCTCGCATACACGCACGCACATACATATTCACACGTATGGTCAAGAAAAGAGAGCGTTCCTTTAGATAGAGGCTTAGAAAAGGAACCAGGAACTGTTGTCCAGGGCCATTTCCTGTTTCTCATAAGAAAGCATGGTGATGTACAAGCGCTGTAATGGTAAACTATAAACCCTCTTGTTCCAAAACAATGTTAGCACTTATTTGGCTTTACTAAATTGGACTGAAGATTTTAACTCAGTTTTTATGGTTGCTTGAGATGATCCCTCCCAAAAAAATTAGTCCAGAACAATAATGTATTAGCTTCTGTGCGTGTATGGCTGTTTCTATTTTGTCCTGAAAACAGGGAGGGCTAACCTGTTTAAGATCCATTGATGTGGATGGATGAAAACATTGCATGTTATTTCTCTTATTTGTGAGAAAGTGTGATAATCGATTAAAACAGAAAAAAATCAATAAAAGGTTGAGAAGATGTTTTAAGATAAATGAAAACAAAAAAGTGGTAAAAATGTAGCCTAAGGGCTTGTCTTGTGTTTGTTTTTCTTTTCTTAAAATGACCTATTTCCTTCCAGTTCAAAAGCAGTACTAATGTGTCCATGAATTTGAGCTGCTTCCCTTCAAAACAAAGTGAAATTATTTTTTACCAGCCAGCATGTCACAGTAAGTAGGAACCATCAATTTTACCATCTTGTCGCATTACCTAGCGAGCCTTTTACATTTTATGATTCTGCAGTAAAGGTGAACCCTCCTCCAAAGCCTGAAGTCAACTTTACCATGGTTTCCTGGTTCTCCCAAGTTCCAAAGCCTACATACATTGAATATTACCGATACAATACAGAGCTACAGTGGAAACGAAAGGGACACGGATGGAGCGTGAGTAGAAAATAATAAAGGATTTAACCATGATGCGTGGTAAACAACCTTTAAAAAAATCCTGCCGTGAGCAACTTTCATAAAAAGAATTGTGCATAAAATACTGTATTTTTCAGACTATAAGCCGCTACTTTTTTGCTTTGAACCACGCGGCTTGTAGCCCGGTGTGGATTTTTCTTCAACCACCAGGGGGCTCTTTAGCAGGAAGTGAATCATTGGAAGTCAAAATTGGAAATCAAAGAATAAAGCGCTAATTTTCATTTAGAAAATCAGCTGCTAGCATGTGCTTGCCTGCTGCTAGCATGCGCAAGATGGAGAAATTTATTCAAACTCATACCCCCTCATCATGGAAACCACACAAAGAAGTTCATATGAAGCTGCTTTTAAGTTGAGGGCTAAAGATCTGTTACAACAGGAGGGAAATGGAGCTGCTGCACGTAAGCTCTGCATGAACGAATCCATGGTTCAGCATTGGAGACGGAGAGCTGCGTCCTTAATAAATCCAGCAGGTTTATTAAGGACGCAGCCCTCTGCTGCATCCTTGGGAAAACTGAGAGCGGCGGCGATACCAGCGGCTTGTAGCCCAGTGCGGCTTAAATATGTACGTTTCCAGTTAAAAAAAAAAAAAAAAAAACTTTGTAGATGTTTCTTATAGTAAGGTGTGCTCTATAGTCCGGAAAATACGGTACATATTTTCTTAAACTTTCCGTGTAATGTGAGACAGATAATGTATGAAAAAATGGAGCTCCTCTGCCTACTGCCACTGTAGCTGTGTCAATACAGAAATAAATGCAGAAACAAATTACCGTAGGAGCAAAACGGGTTATCCACCATCCTTGGTGCTAATGAGACTTAGCATTCACGGCGGGCTCCACCATGTGAGTGGAGCTGTGGCGTAGCAGAGAGTAAGAGAGAGGAGCAAAGAGTTCACAAGCAAATTTGACACAGCCAAGTCCCTCCTCCTGACTGATTGCTCTCAGTCAGAAACAACCAGAGTATTTCTGCATATGGCAGTAGGACCACAGGGAAGAAGCAGATCATCTGTCTCAATTTACACTGTTAGGACATAGTGAAAGTTTAAACATGTGAAAAACATTTTTATAATCTACTGCATCTTTGACTGATGTGAAACGTCTAAAAATATCTGTCTCTATAGGATCTCCAGACCAAAGAGAGTTCATGTCATTGGGAATGTACGGCGCAGCTGGATGAAGACTTGCTTCTAGAAGGCAAGACATATGACGCCCGCGTTCGTGTGTTGGCCAATTATCGCTTTGGCTTGAATGGGGCGAGCTGGAGTGATTGGAGCCCCACTGTGTCTTGGGTGCCCAGACCAAGATCAGGTAAAAAAAAAATAAAAATAAAAATTAGGCCACCTTAAATGAAGCCTGTGGGATTAGTTGGGCAAATTCGTTTGGTGTCCAAATACAGCTCTCCTTTGTTTGTCCTGTCACCATGGAGATATGTTTTCTGAGATTGTGTTGTGTATCAGAAATCTAACAATAAATCCTAAGCATAAAACTCAAAAAGATGTCGCAGAAGAACGCAAACCATCAGGACTTGTACTTTTTTGCGTGTTTCAGGAGAGGATGTGGTTGATCTGAACTGGGTTATTTTGAGCCTAGCAGTGTTTGGTTTGTTGCTGTTGCCTGGCGTGTTCATCGCAATGCGCAAGAAAGCCTGGTAAGTAACAAAAATAAATAAATAAATTCAAATATATCAGACAAATTATCACAGACCTGTATAGATTTAATGTGTGCTTAGTTCCAGGATCTACATACTGAAGAAGATTACAGGCCCACCTCTGCCTGATCCTACAAAGTCAACACAATTCCAGGCAATCTTTTGGTTTTCTTTTATTTTTCTGCTTTGCTTTTTAGCAACAAACATGTGATGGGCTAAATGTAATGCTAACAATTACATAAACAAAAAAACAAACTGGAAATGTGCAAAATCACATTTGAAAATAATGATTTCTTAATTTCTCATATATGAATGTTACACATTTTAAAAACATTTTAATACAATAATGTGAGAAACACAATGGAAGACCGAAAAGACTGAAGGTGATCTATTATATTATGTTATTATAGAATAGTTGTATGGGCTATACAAAGCATGTTCATTACCTCTTTTCAGAATGAGTTTCTTGTTACTTTAAATCCAACTGAGCTGCTGCAGGCCACGCCCCCAACTCAACGTTTAGCTGAATCGTGCCAACTTAAGGATTTTTCTTGGTTTTAGGTCAAAAACCTGACTGGTTTTTAACATTTCTTCCATCTTCTCTTGCTTCCCCACTCTCATATTTCTTTCCACAGACCTGGTTGGATCCGTATTTCACCAGTGAATTCTATCAGTCCTTCTTAAAATTAGCAGATATCGTCTGTGTTGAAGAAACGTCCGCCGTGGACGACATCACACTCTGCACGCCGGACATAAAAATGATGCCAGAGTTCAACGAACACGAGTCCAGTTGTTCCAGCTTCTCCAACCACAGTTACTCTGGGTGTTGTAGTCCTCCTGTGTTCCCTCTCACCGCTGGGAGTCCGAAGCCCCGTGCCATCGAAGCCTCCTACAAGAACGTTCCTGGTCCCGAAGCTGAGGAAAGTAAAAACCGGGACAGTGATGTTGCGAGAAGAGAAGCGGAAATGGTTATGGCACTTCTGATGGATGGAATTAACCATGAGGCAGTGGTGATTTCTGACTACAAAAGTGTTCAGAAACTCCAGACCGAACTCCACAGTTTCCATAGTGTGGACTCAGGCATGACCAGTTATGAAGAAGTCAGTCAGGAAAGCATGGAGGCAGACAGCATCAATATGGTTGAGGGGACACCATGGGCGCAAGAAAACCAGGAAATAAATAATGAAGGGAACGAGACAAAATCAGTTATTCAGAAGTTGTTTGAAGGCAGTGAGAGCATCTTGGGCAAAATCACCGTTGTTTCAGATTACAAACAAATTCCGACAATCCGGGTCGAGAATGCAGAGCTCCTCCGGCTCCACAGCGCAGATTCGGGCATGGACAGTTATGAGGAAGTCAGTCAGGAGAGCATGGAGGAAGACAGCATTTATATGATGGAAGGACATGATGATGGGTCACTGAGCAAGGAGCGGAAGGAGAGTGAAATTCAGAAATTGTTTGGAGGCATTTTCTGTCAAAATCCTCCTCAGGGTTTTTCAGATTACAAACAAGTCCCAACATTCCAGGCTGAAAGCCTTGAGCTTTCCTGGGCTTCCTGCCTGGATTCAGGCATTAACAAGGTAGACTAGGAGAGTCTGGAGGACATCATGGAGGAGGATGATAAGACCGCCAAAGGTACTCGCTTCTTCTTTCCACCTTTTCTTCCCCCTGCTTTGGCAAACCCCTTGATATTTTTGTCACAACAGTCCTTGTATATATCTCAATCAAATCTGGGTTCTGTTTTGCCACCACTGCAAATGTCAGGTAGTGTTGTACACCAGTCCCGTGATAAAGATTACATACCAGTAAGGCAGGGATGGAGCAAAGAATGGGAGGCTTAAGTGTCTGTCCCATGCAAGGCAAACAACAAGCCATAATGCCCAGCAAAATATGACAATATAAAACATATGCAGTTAGTCACTGGTATTATTATTGTTGTGAGGATTTTATCCATTTTCCCATTGTGGAAACTGTGGAAGTTGTGATACTTCAGAGTGTTTTCTGATAATCCAGTAGACTCGGTTTGATTGGGGACCAAAGTTACATTTGTTGCATTTTCAGCAGGTATGATTCACTTTGATGCTGTACTGTGTCAAACGAACCAAGCCATTTGAAAAACCTCTTGCCCCTCCCCATCACCTATGGTGGCGCTGCAACAAGGACCACTGAAGGAAACTACACAGAAACCTCTGAAGAAGACGTAAGCACAACTTCCGAAACGTACAGAAAAATGGAAGGTGCCAGATTTCAGCGGCTGTAGGATTTCTCTTTTGTTCTTGGCGAAAGACCATGAGCCATTTCTGCCACTAGCGCTGGACTCACAGGTTTGGTTTTGTTGTATTTACTAGAGGTGTGCCGATCGATCGGCCACCAATCATAATCGGCCGATTTCCGTGAAAAAGTGTATGATCAGTGATCGCCAATCACAGTCTCTTGTTGCCGATCACACAAACCGATCACCTGCATCTCATTTCGCAGCCGGCCTGTGCAGCTGGTCTCCTCTTTCCTTCACACTGCGCAAACACGCAGAAACAAATCCTAAGCGATGTGGAACTATAACGCACTGAGTGAATGGGGAAGTTTGCGTGTTGCGGCGGAAAATTGAAGCACGTCAAAATGCATCAACACGACGAATCTAATATGGCATAAAAACAATGCCATATTTGACAGAGTTTGGCTACATCGAGGCTCACTGCAGTAAAAATGACATATGGAGGATCAGATAGCAGGTAAAGCAGCGCACAGCTACAAACACTCACCCGGATTAGCATGACGGTCAGAAAGCTAAACAAATAACCCGCAAAATAATTTAAGTCTTCGAGCTGCGAAGTAAGACGCTGGTTCTGCTCTCACTGTTGAACCGCTGCTACGCGCTACAGGTAGTAATATTTCACAGACGGAGCGCCGCTTCTGCTCCACCTGGTAGTGACTCTCACACCGAACCTCTGCTTAAAGCTGCAGCATCTAATCTAAAAAATACATTTTACATACTATTAAAACTTTCGCATGACATGAGACAGATAATCTCTAAAAAAATAATCGATCTCCTCCCTGCTCTGCATAATTACTCCACTCAGTCAGAAACAGCCACTCAGAACTAGCAGTAATCAGATAGCCGCCATGCTATCAAGAAGTTTTCATTCAGTAAGTCTGGATTGTTTATTGTAATGGATCCTGTATTTGCCTTTGAATGTTAAGTTTTATACTTGAATTTTTTGGCAATGTTGAGAGGTTTTATTTTGACTCTGCATTATTTAGCCTCTTCAGAGCCTTCATATGTTATCAGTCTGTTAAAGATAGTATTACTGATAGCAGTACAATTTGCAGAATGCCTGTTTTGTTTAGTTTTCTTCTTGGAAAAAGTTATTAAAAACAAGTTTTTGTCTAAATTAAGGTGAATTCATGGTTCCTTTTTCCACATAATGTAACCGGTAGTGTTTATGATATAAAAAAAAAAATAATAATAATTATTATGTGATCGGTATCGGTGATCGTCCCTCATGGGTTATCGGTATGGGTATCGGCAAGAAAAAACCTGATCGGCACATCTCTAGTATTTACCCAGAATGCCCTGCACCATAGTCTGCTTCCTGCTTTTGGAGTGGTCTCCAGTCCACTTGACGTTCACATATGCATTCAAGCCCCAACATTGTTCCATAGTTCACGGATCAGAATTCGCTTTTTTGGTCCGCATTAGAGTTAGCCTGCACATTCACATCTCTGCAAACAAACCAGACTTTCCAGACTAACAAGCCAGAGTTTGATGAATGCACCCTTAATTGATGCATGTTATCTGACTTTTTTTTTTTTTTTCCTTTATCCCCGCTCTCTCATTAAAAGTAAAAAAAAAACAACAACAACAAAAAAAACAGTAAGCAGTGGCAGTTTTTGCATGTATGCCACCCTGGGCAGCATGTTTGGCCTCTTGCTAACAGCAAAAAGAATGCCACAGGTTGACTTGTACTCCACCTATTGTGGGCTGACTGCCATACCGCCTGAAAATTAATCAAAGCCCAGGATATCCTCTCAGACGTGGGCTGGGCTGAATCATGTTCAGCTCAGCCAGGCAACCCGCCTCCTCTTGCGTCACCAGCAAACAGGATGCAGATCAACACAGGGGGCTGAACAGCACACCACAAATCATGGAGAGGGAGGTAATATGTCAAGTATTGTCTGACTACTTGTGCAGAAGATTGAGTAATCACATGTGCAAAAGGCTATGCAATTTACTTAGGAAGTTCTAAATTGTAAACATTTTTCTTATGTTTTCCATTGTTCTAATACTTCCCCGAGCAACTGCTAATGTTTACCCTTGTCAAAAACTGCCACTGAATATAAGTGAGCTTTGTGAGAGCTTATAATGCATTTATTATACAAAAATGTATTGTCAATACTATATCCAGTGTTATGACAAGTTGTTTATCTTTATTTCTAAGAAAATAATGGGTCTATTGTATGCTAGATCCTAAATCCAGACCATTTTTATTGATAATTTCCTCAAATGTTGCTTAAGAGTTGTTTTTTAAAAGATTTGGCTGCTCTAGTAACATGAGTGGCACTACTCAGGAGGAGATGGAAGCAAATACATACATCCCAAATGTAAAGCTAGTTGATGATAAAGGAATATAAAGTATTTGAAGCAGCAGACTTAAATGTAAGAAATCCCTGTCTGTCTTCTGTTATAAAACATGTACAGTAGCACTTAATTTAATGTTTTTTCTCAGAAAAAAAACAAGGACTTGTGAAGTTTAGATCTGTGGTGCTAAGGTGAACTTTGAACTTCAAAGCAGCTTGGATGGATGATGCGTGTCGATTTGTGATGGAGGGTGGATGTAAATTGCAGAAAATGTTAAGTAGCAATAAATGTTCAACTATTAAATCATAATGCATGACCTACAGCACAGTCAGGTGTTTTACAAATTTTTTCTATTACTTCATTATCAATAGTGCAGGGATTAATGTTTTTGTCTTTAAATGAGATTTTATTTTTTGTTTATACTGCCAATATATTGAATGTATTTTATTCTTTTTATTGGTGTTATTTGTATTGCCTATGCTATCAAGTAAAAACTTAAACAAATGTATGGCACTGTAAGAAGTTTAATTCCAATAAAATAAGTTTTGCATCTTCTCTAGATATACCGCTGTGTGTTTGGCTTTGGGCTTGACATGAACTGCAGAAGCAACCTTCACAATGCCTTGTTCCCAACAGATTTACCTGTGCAGGGGGGGTGTTGACTGGTTACCTTAGTGTTGCTAGGCGATGCCATTAGCGCAACTGCGATGCACCTGACTCTCGCTCCTGTTGCTGTATGTGAATTTGCCAAGCGCTGTGTGGAGATAAAACAAAGCCTTTCTGAGCTTTGCGGATGCCAGCCCTGCCTGACATCAACGTCCGAATTCAACCGAGCCCTGGGAACCTTTGGACTTACAAACACACACAACAGGAGCTGCAGTGGAAAACAGCAGCTTTTGCTGTTTGTAAGCTGAAAACTATTAATAAGAGTCTTATGGTTGAACAACTGCGAGCCCTCCAGGAGGCTACAATGTCTACTCAGGCAACAAGTTACTTGGAGTGATTCAATGGCACTCGGGTGCGGCTCGAAGGAGTCCGTTTCTTGTCACCAGGAGGTTACACCTGCCACTCTGAGCAATGAGGTCAGTAATGCTGAAACGCCAAAAAAGAAAACTTTAAAGCACCGTCTAACATGCAGTTTTTATTGCCTCATATTTCATAATACACGTCCTTGTTTATGGAAACAGAAACTTCTGCTGTGGTTTTAAGTGTAAACTGAAATCTAAGGACATGAAAAATGGGCTTTCACATGGCTTTAGTTTCATGCTAACTTTCGGGTTCCTGTGCTCAAAACCCCTTCCTGTTATGTGTTCGTCAGCCACACTCGAGTTCAGGGGTTTTAAAACCGTCTTGTACACAATTTCACAGAAGCCTAGACAGGGGAACTCCTTCATATATGCAATAAAGTATGGTTCAACTTAATGGAAAAAATGTGCACGTATAAAAAGGCAGGTTGACGTGTAGCTGCCACTCATGAGTCAGAGTCGGCTTTTGGTATTACTTTGAAGATGAGTAAGATAAGAGAAAGAAACCTGTGCTAAACATCAGAGTAGCCACTTAAAAGATCTAAAGATTAATAATCGGTATTACTGCAAAGTATTTTAGCGTGCATAGACATGAAAAACGTTTTTAGAATTAATATGATGACCAGCAAAACCACTAGAAACTTTGAAAATACTAAGTTATACATGCAAATATTCAGTTTCTAGTATAAGTTTTTTTTACATTTTTGTATGACACATTTTTTACAGTGATTGTACATTTAAAACAGTAACATTCTAATTTCTGTTGGGCTTTTTATTAAATAGTATTTGAGCTTAATGTCTTTTTTGGAGTTTTGTCAGAAATCCCTTTTTATAGAGAGCCAGAAAAGAAAATGCATTGCAAACAAGTTCTTAAATATATAGCCACAGCTCCAAAACAATGGTGCTGTAGGGATGATCGACATTAAAATCGAGATTTAACTTGTGGAAAGTTGAAAAGAAGCATAACACAGTATCATGCTCAAAAGGTGCACTTTAGTTATAAAGATCAAATTATCAATACTGTTATTAAAAAACTTTACAAAATAAAAGGGGGCCTAAGAATGACCCTTGTAGGACTCCATTTAAAATCAAAATTTGCGAAACGTTCACTGGAGATAGACACCAGCAACCCTCCTGACCCCACTGGGACAAGGATGTACAGAAAATGGATGGATGGATGAAGGAAGACAAAAGTTTGACTTTAGACATTACTGTAAGCCAAAGCTTGCTGCAGACAAACTCTGTTTTCAGATTCTAGGATTTTGGCAAAAAGTAGAAAGTTTGGAGCATCCCACAGATTTATGGATTTATGAAACTTACTGGGTTTCATTCTGCACTTCTCTCAAAAAGATAAAACATCATTATTTATTAATGGTGATTTAGAAATTAAATGATGTTTTTATAAATATGCATATTCTTTTCATTTTCTGTTTTATAAGAGGGTGAGATCCAAAAATATCAGTTTTTTAGAAAAGCATTATTATTATTATTTTCTACATACTGTATCTCTGTTTAAGCAAATGAGTGTTGATGAATTTAGCCAAAGCAGTTTCTAATTTAAACAGTGATGAAAAGTGTCAATTGAACATCCCTCATGTTCAAACCACATGAGGAATGGGAAAGAAAAAAATCACAAATTTTCTTAACCAAGGGAATTATTGAACATGACTTTGAACTCGTAGCGTCTCAGATTTATTTGCCTTCTGAAGTCAGATTGTTATTGTTATCTCTCAAAAATTTTACCCAGAGGAATAAAATAGCAGCTACCTTACTGTAAAGATTACGTATGGCAACAATCTACTGGTAAACCACCTGAGATCTGTATTTCCCCCTGATGAACCAAGACGTTACACAAGCAAAACATGTCTTATATTACCTAAATTTATGTTTAGATATCATAGTAATTTATATTGGGGACACACATACTGTCATTTTTGTTTTGTTTTGTTCTAAGCAGGTAGGAGCTGCTACACAAAATGAAGAACTACGTATAAAGACGACGCGCACCTGCAAGTGTTTGCTTGCCTCCCTCGTCGTCCTTTTCGTCTTCCTTATAGCGGTCACAGCCACACTGGCCTGGTACTTCCTGGGTGAGCGATTCTTTCCCAGTTTCTCAGTGTGGATTTATTCATCTTTGGCCAAGCAAATACTTTAGAATGTCTGAAATTAAAAAAATAATAACATAAAATAAAAAAGTTATACAGTTTTTGGTCAGATAGTCATCTTAAATCTGGTGATGTACTGACTTCCCATGAATTCACCAAGTGTGGGGATGAAGGGAGGGGTTAAGCACGGCTGTGGTCAAGACAAAAGTAGCACTGTTGTTTACTTAGAAACTTTGTTGCTATATTTAGTGACTGTCCAGAAGCCTATGGTGACTCTTTATCAAAAACAAAACAACAAATGAAAAATCTAGGGAGTTTTTCCTGTGTTGTTGGAGACTTTTAGCTTTGCTGTGTGACATAAAGCGTAAGTCTTTGAATGAAAGCTTGTGAATCATTTGGTCTCTCTGCTGTTGCACTAACATAAGAAAGGAAGTTCCACTAAGATCTTTATCATTGTATGAATTTAAGGTGAAAAACTGTCTTTTTCTGAAGCTCTTTAGGCCACCGTCCACCTTATACCACCTTTTCAATCAGCTGTAAGGCAAGTGGTTGGACTATAATAAAGACCTTTTGGTACCATATTTTCCGCACTATAAGGCGCACCTAAAAACCTTCAATGTCCTCAAAAGCCGACAGTGCGCCTTATAATCTGGTGCACCTTATATATGGACCAATACTGAGCCACAACAGGTCTAGCAACTACGATAAGCAGCCGCCGACTTCATTTTCCCCCATAGAAGAAGAAGTGCGCGGGATGCTGGGATAGTTGTCAGAACGCTGGTTTGTTAATAAAGTTTGATAATACATTTAAAGCCAGGGGGGTGGAGCGGCGGGGGAAGAGAGAAAGAGACTGCTGCGGCAGCGTGTCGGTTGGTCTGTGTTACCCAGAAAGCAGTTGGGCACAATATCGCAACACCAACACTGTGAGTGAAACAATGACTGGGGCAGACTACTATATAAAGCACTCGGGGAGCAATTCTTTATAAATGTGGATGTGTAATAATAGAGTGCGGAACAAATTGGCAACCCAAACTGAAGTGTCTATTCTATGCGCCTTATAATCAGGTGCGCCTTATAGTGCGGAAAATACGGTAGATGTTATTCAGTAAAACATTTGGGACAATTTTTTTATTTTGTTTTTCCAATGAAAGTTGGGGTTTTGACCTGATGTCACATAAGTATGAACAATTTCAAATGTGCCAACTTATTGTCCATATGTACGGATTAAATTCTAATGCGTTTTGTTCTTTATATGTGACAGAATACAGTGTTTGGACGTTAGAGCCTCGTGTCCAGCAGCAGTACACGGCTTACTTGACCATCGTCAACAGGAACTTCTCAGCAGATCTGGCCTCTCACAATAACCCAACGTTTAAGACTGAAGCAAAATATGTACAGAACACGGTGAGCAGGAAACACAGTTTTCTTTCAATACTGGTTTACACTAATTCATGCAGTACTGGTGATTCTGAGATACACTGACGCACAAAATGTACGTCCTGCCTTCAGAATAAAAGCACAGCAATGTTCTCTGTTTACTTTCACTTATTAGTAGCTGCGTTTCCATTAACCATAAAATTGCGCAAATTGAAATTACAAAAATAAATTTGCTAAATGGAAACATTCTGACTTAAAGAGAAACAAAAGTTTTTTGATTTAAAAAAAATTGTGCTAGGATGAGGTGTTTAATCAGCCTATCGAAATAATGTATTTTGCAAAACTGCAATGGAAACACTTTTTTCGAATCACACAAGTCACATGATCAAAAGCCGGATGTTAGTACTGGCAAAACGTTGAAGAAGACAACAGGAAGAAATAGCATTTCATTTCTTATTTAATGGCAACATCACTATTGTGAAATTGTGTTTTTCTGGATATTAGTAGAATATAGATGAAGATGTTTGCACTTTTGTGATGGAAATGCAGTTAGTCACACTAAAATAAAATCACACCAATTCAAAACACAGGATAAAGGCTGCTGAATGTTTAATGTGTTTTTTTATCTTTTAGTTAAAGAAGATCATGAAAGCCTCATTTCTTTCCAGATACTTTAACTACACCACTGTCTTTGCATTTGGGTATGTGGACCTCTGTTTTTCTTGAAGTAGTGGATTAATAAAAGTTAAAACCAAATTGACTGAACATTGCTTCATTTCATAAAGCATACACCTAAAACCTGCTTCCTCTGACAAGTGGGTGATGTCTAAATCAGTAGTGAAAAGTGCTTATGAGCTGCAGAGCAGTTTACTTTTATTTATTTATTTCTCTATTATCAATTGTGTTAATTTAAGGCTTGTCTGTGTGCCTGTAGGCAGGGCAGTGTGGTGGCTCACTTCTGGATAGTGCTGTCGGTCCCCAGCAGTCATGTTGGAAAAGTCACAGTAGAAGAAGTCACAAGAAGCCTGGAGGACGGCCTCAGGTGGTACGGAAGTTCACAGCGCGGGGAGATGGCAAACGTCGATGGCTTCCTGTTCCACCTCCCTACCCTGTTGGTTACTGGTGAGACACAGAATTATGAATGAAGTCATGAAACAGATCGTATTCCTGATATAATTTCGGTTTCACTGGTTTTTTGTTCACCTCCCCACAGAAACTGACTCCAAAGTTGTAGAAGTTTTGACATCTTCGTTTGGTATTACGTCTTTCTTTTTTCCATTTCATCATTTTTTACTTTGTAATTTGTTCATTTTATTATCAATCTGTGGGTTTTATGTCATATAGCGAGTGTCACTAAGGGCACAAGTAACCTGTTTTTGGTTGGAATCAATGTGGATTTTTATTTTTAGTGTCATTTTCCCATATTTTCTAAGATACATTTTATGTTTATCTTTCCTTTAAATCTTAAAAATAGAAATAAAATGGTGGTTCTTTAAAAATGACAACAAATTTCCAATAATAGACATTTATCTAAAATTATGAGTTGTCTTTTTTGATAAAATCGTTTGTTGCTTTCAACAGGTTTCTTTGGTTGGCCTGTGAATAAACAAGGCCCTATGCGTTGTAAATGTTGTAGACTCCCGGATCAGTTAATAAAATCTCCAAAATATACTGAAATCTGTAGCTGTAAAGCGAAAAGAGTTCATACACTGAATTAGTATGAATACTTTCACAACACAGTGAAGATAGATAAGTGCGTTTATGATAGATAAAAGGAAAATATTTTAAGTACAGCCAAGCAGCAAGTTGATGTAATTTTAGGCTGATTTAGTGAAAAACCACAAATTACAACAGAAGACAGAACAGCTGGCAGATTGTCAAACCCTCCATGTTTCTTTCAGCTGAATATTATCAAGGATTTATAAGTGGTCATTTTGCAGAGGCTTTTAGTCAAAGCACCTCAAAAGAAAAGCAAAACAAGATTTTGTGCAGTTATTTTGGTGTTAGCGTGTGGTACCAGAAAAAGACACTGCGTAAAACTAATGCAAATATCATGGCACTACAGTAGTCATTCTGCAATAATTCAGTATTCATTTTTCACTATTTAGTTTTCATCTCTTGATGAGCCCTTAAAGTGTAAATGAAGGGTTTCTTCTTCTTCTTAGCATTAATTGTAAGTTCTGGCTTCTTCGTCCTCAGACTGTTACCGTTACCAGAAGGTGGTGTCCAGCAGTCCCATGGCTTTGCGCGGCCCTGAAACACATCGGCCCTCCTGCTTGTGGCACCTCCAGACCGACCCCGGGTTCCAGCTGGAGCTCCACATGGAGTGGCTGCTCCCCGAGTGCCGAGACCGGCTGGTGGTGTACGACTCCATCACCCCCTCCGATCACCATCTAATTACGTCGTAAGTTGTTTTTTTTCCCCCAACAAATACTACAAACTCGATCGCTTTAAGATCTGAGCTCTATGAAATCCAAAATTCATGACCTCAAAAAAGAACAATCAAGTGGCTACATTTCAGCTTTGTTTTCTAACTGAAGGGTGTATGGCTGCAGCAGACACGAAGACATGGTGCGCGTGCTCTCATCCCGCGAGTGGATGACGGTGGTTTGGAAAAAAGGCCTTTACAATTACAAGG
The DNA here is from genome assembly GCF_904066995.2 of Poecilia reticulata. Classification (NCBI taxonomy): domain Eukaryota; kingdom Metazoa; phylum Chordata; class Actinopteri; order Cyprinodontiformes; family Poeciliidae; genus Poecilia; species Poecilia reticulata. Next base: position 7,104,875 of record NC_088830.1, on the reverse strand, counting down.
ACCCATTTTCTTTGTCTGCGCAAGCTTGGCCCCAACAGGGTAAGACTGAAGCTGCCTGAAAGAAATATTGTTTATGCAGCCGTGGTGTTTATGCAGCCGTGGTGTAGTTTTCAATAGCAACATATTATGTTGCCATCAAAAGCTGTGTTTCCATTACAAACGTGCGACAAACGTTGCCGACATTCCGCTGTCGAAAAAACAAAATTTCGGAATTATAGTGTTTCCACTGAATAAGAAAAGCAATTAAAATCACATCACGAGTAAGTTTCTTCACGCAATGTCATTAAAAAAAACATGACAGTAAGTTTGTAGAAGTACACAGTTTCATTAGCAAACCACATGCAGCTGAATTCCTGAGTTTCATACCACAAGGGCAAACAGATTTATAACCCAGATTTTTTCTGCTCGGTATTCTCAGACTGCATCTCCTCCATTCAGCTGAAGGAAGTACAGGGGGTGCAGGGGACTCTGCAGACGCCTTTCTTCCCCAGCTTCTACCCTCCGAACACCAACTGTACCTGGACTTTCATCGTCAGAGTCCCTTCCATCCGTACCTCTACACTGTTTCTTTTAACACGTAGTTATAGCCGGCAAAATAAACCCCAAACATTTCCTGTTTTCGCTCAGATGCCGGGCGCAGCGCTGGGTTTAGCTCTGGAGTTTGAAGGCTATGAGCTGAGCAGAGCCAGCTACAACCAGGCCTGCACCCAGGGTCAGTGGGTCATCCAGAACCGCAGGTATGGTCTGTTACAATCAGTCTGGATGGCCTTCTTTTTCCACTGTTCAACTAAACCACAGGTTTAAACCACAAACAGAAATCTACTTCTAATGTGAAGACTTTACAGAATCCTAAGTGATTTAAAATAGAAAAAGTTGTGTATTTTAATGTTAAGACAGTCAGGGGGAAAAAACACACAAAAAAACGTCTGGCTTCATAAATATTTCTGTTCCTTTATAAAAAAGTCTTTTTCAGTAAAGTCCAGGTGCTGCACCGCTGAAGTTTAAAGGCAGGTTTATGGTTAAGGCCCACTTCTTTGTTTTTCTTCCTCCATTTAGACATGCAGGTGGCAGCTAAAAGGCCAGTAGACATTACAAAAAATAATCTGCTAACTGGATCTTTCACATTGTGCGTCTCAGTTTAGTTGTAATCACATTAAATTATGTCCATGTGTCAAAACATTTACTATAACATATACTTCTTTAAAGCCTGACTGAATCCCATTCCCAACTAAAATACGTTTTTGTAACTACAATTTCAGATATATTTTTTAAAAATCATTCACAAGACTCAAGTGAGGGGACTGTCAGTCGTCTGAACACAAGGTGGCACTATTGTCACACGAAAGCATCCTAATACAATCTAGTGACCTTTTTATGTTGTTTTTTTTACCTGCAGGTTTCATATTCTCATCCTTATCTACAGAATATGTTTTGATCAGGCAAAAATGAAATCAATCTGTTTGGATAAAAATATATGATTTTCATTTTACATACTGTCTAGCTTAGGTTGTTAAAAACCACTCAGGTATGTGAACATTAACAGCATGACTCTGTGTGTGTGTGTGTGTATGCCAGTGGTTAAGTCTGTACATGTGTGTTTGTGTATTGTGAATAGAAAACAACTCAGTGTTGTATTTTCTATCTTATTTTATTATTGTATGTCCATTTTTATAACAAGTCAAGGTACTGCAGATGCAAATTAGTTTTTACTATAATCTGGTTCAGTGCATCAAATGGCAACATTTATGTTTTGAGTTCTACATTGTCCCTTTTTTATCATTGTAAAAGAATCGATGCTGGTTGAATTCTCAGGCTGTGCGGTACCAGAGGTCTGCAGCCGCACTGTGAACGCCTCTCCCTGCTCACGAACTCAACCACCGTCATTATGACCTCCGAGGTGCCGCTGACCGGGCCAGGCCTTCAGATTCACTACAGTGTCTTTAACCTTTCCGACCGTAAGTCGTGGATGCAGGAAAGATTCCCGAGAAGAGACCCTTTCTCCAACGTGAGTTTCGGTTGTTTTCCGTGTGTGCAGCTTGTCCAGGTCAGTTCCTGTGTACTGTGAGTGGACTCTGTGTCCCCCTGTGTGACGGAATCAAGGACTGCTCCAACGGACTGGATGAGAGGAACTGTGGTACGAAGTTTAGATTTTAAATTCATGACTGCATACATCATTGAGGCTTTTCAACAAAAGAAAACATTGTCAAATCTATAACTGAAATACTCGACACAGAGGCGACCGTTTTGTTGCCAATTCTTGGGAGCTGGCCCAAGGAGATGCCAGCGGGAGCCTTTAAAAACTCTGTAATACAGATCTCAGAACCTTCGGCTGTTTGTATTGAAGCTTACCAAATTGTTGAATGTATTATTACTTAGTCTGTCATAAGATAACTAGTTCATTGATTTATAAATGTCGCCAAAGTAAATGTTTAAATAGCAAGTAAAAGGTTTGCCAACTTTATATATTTACCTCCACTTTAAATATTATGGGTGTTTTCATACCTAGACTCGGTTCGATTGGGGATCAAAGTTGCAACATTTGATTCATTTTCAGCTGGTGTGGTTCACTTTCACACTGCAATGTGTGAAACGATCCAAACTCTTTCAAAATCCCGCTCCCTGTTCATCTCACCTCTGGTGGGGCTGCACCAAAAACCACTGAAGGAAATGACACACAAGCCTCCAAAAATGACACTGAGCACAACTTCCTGCTTGGCAAAATGTAAACAAAAATAGAGTAGGGTCAGATATTAGCGGTTGGAGCATTTCTCTTTCGCAAAAGAGAAATGCTACATTGTTCCCTCTAGCGTTAGCATCACGCATTTGATTTGGTTATAGTTACCCAGAATGCCCTGCACTGTAGTCCTAAATATTTGTCTTCCTAACTAAATACTTAGCTTTAAACCAAATTTTTAGTTTGAAGCTAACTTGTTTGGAGCTAAATATTAATATGGTGAACAAAATATTAATCTTGCTAACTTAATAGTTAGTATCAAACTAACTATTAAGTTACTTGTACTTATTTTCTTTATTTTCTGAAGCTTGGCAACTAAATATTTAGTTTGGAGCTAAATGGTTAACTAGATCATTAACTAAATATTTTTCTTGCTAATTAAATATTTGACTTCAATCTAAATATTTAGTCTGTTGGCTAAACATTTTTTAAAGCTAAATAATTACCTTATTAATTGAATATTTGTAGTTTGAAATGGTCACATTTATAAATGAATGAATATGATTGGTTTGAATATATTGAAAAAAGAGTCAATTTTTTTTCTTACAGGCTACGTAACTCAAATAATTGTGCAAACGGCACCGCATACGGTACCAAATGTATTTATTTAAAAAAATCTATGTATTTAATTTTTAATCAAAAGTAAAATTTATTACAATGTTTTCTAAGACATGTGCAAAGCGATACTTTATCGTGTGTTTCAGTGTGTGTGGCACAGTACACGTGCCCCGAGGACAGTCAGTGTGTCGACTATTATAAAGTGTGTGACCAACACCCAGACTGCCCTGAAGCCTCCGACGAGATGAACTGCACTGCTGGTAACTCTGACCTCCAAGACTCACACACACACATTAGAAGGTGTCACAGCATGAAGAAAATATCCCTTTCCTTTAATCTTTGCAGTAATTCAAAGCAAGCTGCTTGTGATAATTAGATGTGAAACATTAAGTTACAAAATCTCTCCACGTTAGCTTTCTTGAACAGCGTTGGGTTCTCAGTGTGTCTGTTTGTGCGTTCAGGAGTGGAATGCACAGATATGACCTACGTCTGCGCTGACGGCACGTGCCTGAAGAAGCCGAACCCAGAGTGCGACTCTGTCACCGACTGTCCCGACGCCTCGGATGAGAATCGATGCGGTGAGATCAGACAACATTCCATAAGCTGATCTAGGTTTTATCATAATTATTCTGTGGATGTTATGAGGGTAGCACTTTATTTTGCATGTAGACCAATCAATCATACTCTTATAACTTTACACTAAATATTATTCATTGTTTTCCTTTTAAAGGGGTAGTATTATGTAAAAAAAAAAGTTGTTTGAGCTTTACATCATGTTATATTGTTATTCTTTTGTCAAAAACATACCTGGAGTGTTGATTTGATTCTTTCATGCATGTTAGAGAAATCCTTTAATCTCCCTTGGCAACCATTCAGCTGTGCAAAACGCCTGGGTGGACCTAGCTCCGCCTTTCAGAACAAAGCCCCTCCTTGGAGCTGCAGTTTCCAAGCTTCCAAAAACTGGAAGTTTGTTTCAGATTTGTGGTTCATAAAAACTGAATGCTGTTTCTCTATGTTTGATTCTGGTTCTGGGGATGCGGAGCAGACCAGCAGCACAAGACCTGAGAGGTCTGGAAGGGTTGAAAACATCACAACAGGTCTTTAATGTATGCTGGTGGTAGGCCGTTCAGTGATTTATAAACTAACAGAAGTATTTTTAAGTCTATTCTCTAAGCTATATAAAGCCAGTGGAAGAGCTTTAAAACCTTCCACTAGGAAAATATACGGCTGAACTCTAAATGTTACGGAGTTCATAGCGACGGAGTAACTCCCAACCGTTTTAGTTGCCACCTTCTGCTCATGAAAACTTTATAGCTTGTTTGAGTAAACATTTCCAAATAAGGCTAGCTCCTTCAACGTAAATGCTTAAAAGCAGCCATGAAGGAAATGCAGTCAGAGCTTAAAAGCCCCCATGTATTAGAACAATGCAACCCTTGGCCTTACCTTGCGGTTTAATAAATAAATCCATCACATTTTAAATTAGGTCGCTGAGATGTTTCTGTTGAGTTATCTGAGGATTTATGGGTGTGCAACGGTGCAGAAGCATTAATGTCTCTCAAACCTGTTTACATTTTTTCAAGTTAGAACCAAACACCAATCTGTTTTATTAAGACGTGCTGATAGAACATAAAGTACACAATTGTGGAGTGAATGAAAATTAGTTATCTTCTACATTTTGTTACATTAAGTTCTTAAAAGAAGTTTGTAGCTGCGACGAGGCAAAATGTGAAAGGTTTAGAGGGCAGGAATACATTTCAAGGTGTTTTTTCAATGTCTGCCCATGTCCAGAATGTGGTCTGAGACAGTTCTCCACCCGCATCGTCGGGGGCAGCGACGCCTTAGAGGGGGAGTGGCCCTGGCAGACCAGTCTGCAGGTACGAGGGACCCACATTTGCGGAGGAGCGCTGATCTCCAGTCAATGGGTGGCGTCGGCTGCACACTGCTTCTACGACGACAGGTGAGTGCCAACAGCAAACAGACAACCCGAAGAGCTTTGTTGATGCAAATGTCATGTTTTTTCTCCCTGCCTACGCTTTGAAGGATGCTCTTTCATTTCCCTGTTGCTTAAATCAGGATCGTCTCTTTGTTTTATTTTAAACTCCCTCTGTGTTTGGCTCAAGTAATGGATAAGGATGTAGGAGTTAAAACCGTCTCAGAGTGAGTGAGGGAGCAAAGTGAGTGAGTGCATTTCTGGTCTCATCTGCACCCGTCTCTCAAAAACAGCTTAACTGGGATGCAGCCCAAAAGAATTACGGTAATGTTTTGCAGGAGGATTAACACTTTTGAAAATTTTCTTGGGAAGGATTAAAAGCTTTTTGAGTTGTACTGTTTAAGTTTGTTTGATGTATATGGATCAAAAATCTGGGTTGAACAAAGTGGCACCCCTAAGGAGGTTCAGTGGAGTATGTGGCCCCTAGCTGAAAATCTTGCTCAATCCACTGGACCCTTCCTAGGCAATGATGTTCAGGTCACAGAAACCAATATAGTCATGTTCTAACAAGGAATAAATGCAAAGCCTAATAAATTAATAGATACATTTATAAAATAAAAAATGTATTAAAGCTGCAGTATGCAAGTTTTATATATAAAAAATATTTTCTACTTACTTGTCAAAATTATCATTATGCCATGAGAGTATAAGACATAATATGATCATATAATCTGTGAAAGGAAGTGCTTCTACATATATATATATATATATATATATATATATATATATATATATATATATGTGTGTGTGTGTGTGTGTACATATATAGATATGTGGCAGAATGTATTACATGTATATATATGTATATATATATATATAAAATCTGTGCCAGTAACTTTTACAAAATATATTTTTTCCATTTGTGTTCAAACTGTCATCATGTTGTGACAGTAAAATATGAGTCAGATAATCTGTGTAAAGATCAGCCTCCTCCACCACCTTTGCATTATTTTTCCAGTTTCTCTTTCTACCAAAAACTGGATGAAAAAAGTCTTCTGTCTAATGCTTTGGTCTCAACTAGCCCTTTTTTGAAGGACAATTTTGTTTACAGAGACTTAATATTTCATTTTATTTGTTATTTCTGTTTATTTATTTTGGATATATAAAACGTCTTCCGGTTCCAGTGTTAAATGATCATTAGAAGTTAAATTTAACTATCTTTGAGAATGTGCTCTTGCATTACTATGCGATGTATTATCTGAAAATAGTCTCAAAACAGTAACATTATGTTTTATCGCCATAACTTCTGTGACGATTTATGGTGCTGGAACATTTATCACCATGACAGGCCTTTACCCTCTCTCCGATATTCCCGCTGCAGTGTGTACTCCCCCTCGGTGTGGACAGTGTATCTGGGTAAACTGCTGCTCAACCGCAGCAGCTCCATAGAGGAGGTGGCTCGGGTTCAGCAGATCCACCTCCACCAATACTATGACAGCGAGTCCCACGACTACGACCTGGCCCTGCTGAAGCTGGACCGGCCCGCGTACGCACTGCTGAGCGGACACGCTCGGCCCGCCTGTCTGCCGCCGCCCACCCACCAGCTGGAGCCGGGCCTGCTCTGCTGGGTCACCGGCTGGGGAGCGCAGCGGGAGGGAGGTGAGCTGGCCAACAGGTCGGAGGTCTCGGGAAGAGAGCAGAGCAACCCACGAATAGAAGCAAAACCAAAATACTACAGTGTCTGGAAAGATCACGTCATTGAATTCAACGTGTATCAGAGCACGCTTGAGGAAAATGTGAGATAATCTGGGAAAAGATTAAAGCTGAAGTAAAATTGGACGGGGTGACACGACAATGACGTAAAACGTACTGCTAAATTGAATTAAGAAACGAAGAGACCAATTCTGACATAATGCCCAGATCCTTGATTTCACTGAGATGCTGCATGGCAGGGTAACAATTTTCTATTTTGCTTGATATCAAGATCGTGACTGTTCTCACAGGGCCGTTAGTGGCAGAATGTATTCATAAAATATGAATAAATAGCCGTCTCTGCATTCAATAAGAACTTAAGATTAAATAATGTTGAACATCTTTCTAAATTAGCGTCACAAAATTAGTGATTTTGACTGCAAAAAAGTGAAAATCAAAAATTTTGTGGCACTATTTTGGAAATACAAGGAATTTTTATGATATTTCCTCTAAAGCAAATATGAGTTTTTGTTACTCGCCACATCGATCACAGACTTTGACTTGACTTCCAGTGAGGCTGAGGAAGACGGGAAGTAGAAATAAGAAATATTGCAGCCTGCAGGTGGGAGCTAGCAATGACTTTAACCCAATGTCTGTCACGCTTCTTGTGAAAAAAAGGAACTGATAGAGTGATCCTGATGTCTGACCTCTGACCCCCTGCAGGTGGAACCAACAATGTTCTGCAGAAAGTAGACGTTCGCCTGGTCAGCGAGGAAGCCTGTGTTCGCTCTTACGGCTACCTAGTCACTCCCAGAATGCTTTGTGCCGGTTATCGTAGTGGAGGGAAAGACGCCTGTCAGGTACAGACATATGAACACAACACTAAGTGTTTGCTAACCAATCTGCATTGATTTCTTTCTATTAGCAAAGAAAAACTGCATCAGACTACAGGCTGTGAACCACACAGCTCCTCTGTTTTTCTGATCACGGGAACTTTTTTTTCTCTCCGTACTTTTTGTTGTTTTGACTAAGTTTTAGTAACATTGGGTGGACAGAAACACATCTGTTTGGTGACATGCAGAAATTAGAAATATGTCCACTGCCAACTGAATAAGTAAAAACGCTTGATTTAAAACAATGTTCTATAAGTGAAACGTTCTGATTCATATAGATTGTACATGCAAACCCCTTATACAGATCTTTCCATGTACCCACTTCCCAAAAAGAAAATGGAAATTTGTTCCATGTCTTACTTTTATAGTTGCTTTCTAAATTACTTACACTTCTTTACCAATTGAACAGATTCATTGTCTTCAAAATCAGTTTGAAATAAATGTATTATTGCTAAATGACAGAAAACTTAGCAAGAATATTTCGTAGAATTTCTTTAGTCATTTTCCTCAAATTCAAACTTTTACATAGTATCAGTGATAGCTGTCTTTTAAAATGTATGTTTTGGGTCAAACCTTCTAGGTTTTCTTCCTCAAGAACTGGTGGAGCCGTTTGTAGGCCGCCAATCTCACACACACACACACACACACACACACGCCTTTTCAGAAATTCCCACAACTTCTCCAAACTTTTGAATTCGAGGAACTTTACAAATAAACTATTTTTTTATATATTTCTGCCAAGTATTTTGGCATTTACCAAACAGAAGCAATTTTAGTAATTCTAACTAAGCTAAAACAAAAGAAGTCTGGTCTGATTTCACTTCAGATACTAAGAAAAAAAAGATATATGTGTGTTGTTACTCAGTTTATGTTAATATCTGGTTTCAACCATACCTCAAAAAACGAAGATGGTTCTAGGAAGTATTGACTGAATTAACTTTTCTGACTTTTATTTGCAAAACTTTTTTTGAAAATTGTATCATTTTCTTAATTTATTATTATACAGTTATTTGTGTCATTAATAACTATAAAAACTATGAAAGCTTTCTTTGTAACTTGATAAAATATGACAAGGTTCAAAGGGTAGAAATAACTTTGTAAGGTGCAAATATATAAAACACATAGTTTAGGTTAACGTAATCTGTCACAAGTTACAGGCTGATATGCGTTTATTTTCTACTAATACTAAAGAGACGTAGCAGTATTCCACAATGAAATTCTGCTGCATTACAAATAATAAAAAAGTATAATAATAGTAACTAATTTACCTCTTTTAGATATTTGTATGATATTTCTCCTTCTTTAATTCTGTGACTGTCTGTGCCAGGGGGACTCTGGCGGGCCCCTGGTCTGCCAGGAGCCGTCAGGGCGCTGGTTCTTGGCCGGAGTGGTGAGCTGGGGCAAAGGCTGCGGCCGTCCAGATTACTACGGCGTCTACACTCGCATCACCAGACTGACCAACTGGATCAAGCAGGTCATCAGCAGCCCGTAAATCACTGGGGATCAGTCCCACAGCGGCGATGCATAAGTTTCAACCAATCAGAGAAGCCTCTAGGTAAAATGGAGGAGACTTCTGTTTAAAAGTCAACAAGTAATAAAGCTTATATCATTATTTATTTGGCACCTTTAAAACTAATTTGGACAGTTTTTGTCCCTATTACTTATAAATCCCATATCCTGATATATACATATGTTTTCCCCCTTAAAAATATATTTGTAATAAAAATACAAAGCAGGAGAAAAAGTTCATAAAAATGCTAACAGCTGAGAGGAAATGTACAACTGAGAATGAGAATTTTATGCTTTCGGAACAAATCTTTAAAAATGTGTTGTTGTTTTTTTTTTACATATGGTTCTTGCCCAGGGCGACACTGCCTATGGGGGACCACAATGTAGAAAAATATATATATATACAGTATATATATAATCTGTGTATTCTAGCCTAATTGCTTTTTTGTCGTTTGTGAATATGTCCAGTCAATTAGGAGTCACTGCCCCCATGTGGTGAACACAATGAAAGCACTGAAAAAAAATACTGTAAAGTCATATTCAATAAATTTGAATATGACTTCATGTTTGTTGGATTAAAATTACATTTAAAAATAACATCCTAAAGTAGGCATTAAACATATTTTTTATAAAGCCCATAGTTCTGTATTAAAAATGTTTTTTTTATTGGTCCGATGGAACATTCTAAATTAAAATGTCGTGTTTTCATTTGCTGTAAGCAGAAATCATCATAATTAGCAGAAATAAAGGCTTTCTAGCATCCACCTGTGTGTAATTAATCTATATAATGTGATAAAGTTTTGAAATAAATTGACTTTTCAATATTATCTAATATTTATCAAATGGATCTTTGCACTTCATATTTGTTATTTCACTGAAGTTAGTATATGGTTTGAAGGTTATGAATAAGCACAAAATTAAAGGTCTACTCTGGTCTTTTAAAGCGTAGATAATATTTAACTCACTCTTATCCACTTTTTAAATCATTCATTCATTAAATATATAAAAACACAAAAATTGCACTCAAAATACTTTTTTCGCCTCTACCTCAAATTGAAAAGCTCTATATGTACCTCGGTTACAGCTTGTAATTAGTGAAACTCAAACTTTAATTTAAAAAAGTTTCATTGATCAGATCAATATTTTTGCTCAATCATGCAGCTGACATGTAACTGTTTAAACATGCGTCACTGTTAGAGAGAGCAGAACAAGTTCGCATTTTGACGTCTAGATTCCAACTTTAGTTTCATCATATGTCCCGTTATCATATTTGAACGCTTCTTTTCCATTTCTAATCACATAACCCAACAAATAAAACATTGTTGCATATCCTTCATGTTCAAGAGTATCACCCTGTGAGCTACCAGTGAAGCAAAGGCAACAATATTAGACTGACAATGGTGGGACACAGAAAATCGCAAAGGTCTAAATACAAATTTCTTTTACCAGTATGAGAAAAGCATTGAAGATACCATCCCAATAGTCAGGTAAGGCGATGCGAGACCAAACATGTGACTAGTGGGGACCAGTGATCATTATCCAGGGTAGCGCATGTCAGCCAGTTTGACTTTAGTTAAATGATCACGGTGAAACACTTTAAACTCTGTCAGACGTATACAAACATCATTTCCATTTTTAACAAGCAAAAATGTCCAAATACAAAGTTAGATAAATTGAACAAAAAAGACAGCTGTGTGAAAGAGGGTTCTCACCAACTCTCACCCCAGAATCCAAAATACCTTAAACATGCTGCTTTTATTGATCACAAGGTCTCCAGGCTTTAACATGGCCATTATAAGATCTATATCTTATCAAATCTTTCTCAATGTTCCATAAAACCCACTTTAGCAGAAGCAACCACAGCAATTGTCGCTGGTATAAAGTTATCAACTTCATACACCTCAATCCGGGAGTTCCCTCAATGCACATCTGTTTTGACAGGTTTATGAAGAAACAAACATCAATTTGCTTTAAAAGCTTTTTTGGCTGCTCATGCTTCATACATCTACATCACACTAAATGTGCTTCTCTTTACCTCTCATGTCATTTATATCAAAGATTCTTCTGAGTACCTCCAAAAGGCAGCCAAAGCACCACAATTAGTCCTTTCACTACAGCTTTAGAACCATCTCCAACAAACACTTTCAGACCTAAATGTAAAATTTTGTAATTTGTCACCGTGGAAAGTAAATTCACCTGAAGTATTATGCAAGCAAACAGCTCTGGATATGAATACTAACATCATTCCTGGAACCGTAATGATGAAAACTCCCATCACTTCAGCCGTTCACACACCAGAGAGTAACGGCGCTCTCAGTTGAAAATCAATGAATCTGCAGCCAAGAACATACATCACTCGACAATATTTTATTAATCAAAACACGGTACTAATGTGAGGTGCAATGCCTACATTAGCACTCCAGCTGTTTCTTCATTCTGGCTGAACTTCGTTGGCAAGGCTTTGTTTCAAGCAGACTTGTTTAATTTCAGGCATTTCTGCAATTGTCTTATGCTTCTCTGTGGAAACGAGTCCCTATCCTCAGGGAAAGTTTCCTCATCCACAAGTTCCCATTTTGAGCTTTTACTAGGCTGTAAAACATTGCAGTAGTTCTGCTCTATGAAGCACAACTACAGCCACAAAACAAGACTTCAGTGAGAACAGACACGATCAATCAAAACAACTGCTTCCAGTAATGTTTGAACTACCCACAGTTTCCTGTTTAGTGTGTTTCAAATAGCCGTGATGGCTGGGATTCATTTGTAAAACCGTAACTGAACAAATATTTCTAAGGGTGCGTTCACACCAGACCCGTTCAGTCGGCTTTCATCAAACTCTAGTCAAGTCCGGTTCGTTTGGGAAGGTCTGAGTGGGAAAAGGCCCACTCTAGTTCACTGAAAAACTTAGAAAGCAGAGCATTCTGAGTAATTACAGCCAAAACAAATACGCTAAGCTAGCACTAGCGGGAGAAATGGTCTTTTACCAACGACAGAGAAATTCTACAGCCGCTAAAATCCGGCACCACTCCATTTGTATTTACATTTCATGAAGAAGGAAGTTGTACTTGTGTCTCCTTCTGCGGTTTTTGTGCCATTTCTTTCAGTAGCTCTTGGTGCAGCACCAACACAGGCCAGTAGGGGAAAAGTTTTTTTAAGGGTTTGGTTAATTTAAAAAAGTAGACTGTGAAGGCAAACCGCACCAGCTGAAAATGTAACAAATGTTGGAAATTTGGTCCCAAATCGAACCGAGTCTACTGGACTATCAGGTGTGAAAACAACCTAAGGACAATGCTAAGCACAAGTAAACATTTTATTTACCTCAGGTGTCTTTTGAAAAACAAGTAGATACTTTTTGAAATTTAGACTGGACTATGTTCATAAGCAAGTAGGGGAGAACATTTATCTTATCGTTTATCATTTATTGGGATAAATTTAATCTTTTTGTTTATTATTAGGTTTATAGTAATATTTAAAAAAAACAAGAAATTGTCTGTATTTTCAGGATTATATTTACTATTTTTCACCACCATTAGTTCAATAAAGGAGTATCAATAAATACTAAAGAATTTTAAAATATTACTAAATATGTGTATTACAAATGGGTATGTTTTTCAAGAGCAGACCAAAAAAAGTAATAGTCACTTTTATTGTTATCACAATAGTACTAGAAAATATTGTGATAAAACTCATATCACCCACTCACATAAGCAAAGCATTGTTAATACTACACAGTCTCAGACTGTTTGTCTGCAAAGGTCATTTAGATTTTTATCATTAAAAAACATTGCCTTCACAGCTACCCTATTACATCTATCTAAACCAGCTGTAGTGCATGAAGTGAAACAGACTCCCGATTTCACACAAATCACAAGATATTCTGATATAAAGTTCACACTGACCTCCAAAAATGTAAGACTTCTGCAAAAAAAAAAAAAAAAAGTGTGTGTTTCTGGGTTTGTTGTTTGTTGTGCTGCATAATCGACTGTGCCAGACTCAGCCTTGGGGAGGTTAATCATTTCCATGCCACTGATAGACAGCTATGCTAAAAAGAGTGGCAGCTGGGGAGGAGAAGTAAACAGATCGTTCTGCCAAAGGGTGGCCAGAAGCTCCTTCAGATTTATTCTCTGCTGGGTCAAATCACCAGATATGTGGGAATACAGATTCATATAAATGAGTGAATAATGCGGAGAATGAATTAGCATTGCATACCAAAGACCAGTAAACCTAGAGTGGGGTGTTTATTAAATATTTGGCATGGATTCAGCTTGTTGATCTGTTGCATTTTCGTTTCTTTTTTTTTTAAAGGCAATTATGAAAGATGAATTTGGTTTAATTTAAGCTAATGAGGCATAATGATGCTCGTCATTACCAGACTCAAGCTCTCCTTTCACGCACTAACTACAATATTTATGAGCCAATTTCAGCATATTTCCATGAGTTACACTTGGAATTAAAGGGAAGGAGCTTGTATTAAGTGACATGCCATTTCATACGTTGTGTATACATACAGAGAATAATGCTTTGACGTTTAGCTGAGCATCAGCATGTAGGTTTCACTTCTGGATGGACTAATGTTAGCAGGAAGTGGAAAGGAAAACTCCCCTCAAGATGTCTGTTATCTTTCACAGATCATTGAAACTCATCTTCATCATTAAACAAAACAAATCAATCCGTAGCACAAAGAAGCAAAAGCTGTTCGCTTTTTAAAATGTTTTTGGAAAATTATATTATCAGATAAAAGGTGTTGAGTAAAGAGGTAAGCTTGTATTTTACCCAAGAAGAGGATAAATCCTGATATGACTGAAAATATTAAAGGAGCAGTGTTATGTAAAATTACATTTTTTGAGCTTTACATCATGCTACCATGTGATCCCCTCTTACATGGAGTGTTGCCTTGATTGTTTCATGCATGTTTGAGAAATTCTTTTAATCTCCATGGCAACCATGCAGCTGGGTAAAACAACTGGGTAGACCTAGCCCCGCCTTTGAGAGCTAAGCTCCTCCTCTGAGCTACAGTTTCGAAGCTGCCACCTCACAGAGCAGTCCCCCCATGATTTCCCCACTCAGCTCCTTCAGATTAGCCAGTTGGCAAACATCAGGTAAAACAGCACATCTTCTGAGCTCATAATACAAACTACTTCTTATACAATGCTGGTAAAAATGTGGTTAAAGGGTTAATAGAGGAGCCATGTTGTGATGACTTCCTGGAGGCGGAGTTTCAGAAAGAGCAGGAGTTTCTTAAAAAGACAGAGGCGTTCATTTACCAAGTCAAATTTCTTTTAAGTCATATTTGACATGTAAGTAACATATTTACTAGATTGTGCCATAAATTGGTTCTATGTGGCTGGAAAATACATAGTACTGCCCCTTTAAGGATACGCATTTGAACAGGAGATACCACCAAGTCTTTCTTCAGAGGATGTACCAAATGTTTGGTTTCTTTTTTTCCATTTTGAGCAGTTTATCTGTGCTGAAATGAGAGAAAACAGAGGAGTGAAGAACATCAAGAGCTGAAGCTTTGAAAAACAAAAACAAGCTGTGGTCACTGTTTTTCTTCTTTTTTTCTGAGTATGACTTCCAGATGTGTTTGTGGTCACTCAGCAACTTTTGGAGATTAGTAGACTTTGTGTTTCTCTATAGTTTAAAGGAGGATATGGTTTGACCTTTGCAGTTATTTCTATTCTCTGCTTGTTTCACAATAACTTTGTGAAAGTGTTGCACCCCGAACTGGTCAGGTTTCCTGTAACGGTGCTAAATTAGCTTTAGCTCTAAAAGAATTAGGTATAGCTATGACTTTAAAATAAATCCCAAACGCTTCATATAAAAATAAAAAATAAAAAAACTAATGGGGTTTTATAAACAGTCGTATCAAATGCCCCCGACTCCCTGGCTAGAAAGGGGACTGTTGCTGCTCCGTCACCCCGTTTACTTCATGGATTGACGTTGTTGAACAAGAGTTAAGTGCACTTTTACAAGCTTTTCTTACTGGGTTGCTGTGTTCTTTAGTGACACGAACAAAACATTTTCTCTTAAAGATCAAAATGTTAAATCCCTTTCATGTTTTACAATAGCTGCTCTTAGAATGCGCTCCTTTTCTGGTAAATGTTTACATCCCGCGGCTATAAGGAGGATGTTGACCTTTCTTTCCGGTGCCTGATGTGTAAGACATAAGTTTTAGCACTCTCTGAAGACAAACAGAGCTCGAAATACTGCAACTAAATCCTACTGATGAGGTGGAGAAATCAGCTCCCAACACATTTAACTCTCTTCTGATTGACAAAAGCTAATAGCTCTTTCTCAAACTGGCAGGAGATGAACCCTGATGGAGCGACGTTATCCTATTCTGGTGAGGTTTTTAACCTTGGTAACTTAGTGATGGATGTTCAGCAATATCTAACAGATGGGTCGACAGATAGCACTGCTCCCACACAGTAATTACGATGAAAACTCAAACAAAAACAGCCAAATATATCAGAATCTTAACTTGTAAATACCAGTAGAGAAGAATTTATATTTTTATTTTATCATTTATCCATTATAAGACGAATAATCTTCACTCAACACCTGCTGCACCACCTAATCGTCATGTGTTTCACATCATGTGTTGACTTTTCACTGTTCAGCGTCGGATTCTCTGTTTTTATGCCATAATTCACATCTAGTTCGTCGCTCCATTTATGTCCCGCTTCTCCTGTTTCTGAGTTTTGCGCAATGTGCGCTTCGTTTTTTTTTTTTTTTTTTTAAGCCCCTAAGGTGGCAGTCGGGAAGCGTATCGATGGGGAAAAGGCAGACTGACATAAACCTTTTAAAACAACGGAAACAATTTCTGCATTCTGATTATTGAAATGTAAAAGTGCTGTGTTGTTCTATCACCCCCATTTCATACCGGACCACTTACAGCACCGGTGTTAACGCTATAAAATGAACGCTCTCTGTCGTGGTATCACCCATGGAGGGATTTCTTGCTTTCTTTATTTAAATGGGTTCATTTTTCAGAGGGATACACAGTGAGGGTATCGTGATTTTAGCTACCAGTAGCAGGAGAACGGAGCTGCGCCAAGAAGCTAACAGAAGCTAACAAACACTGAATAGCAGAAGAGCTGCCATCGATACAGTTGCAGCCAAGCATGATTTAATGTTACACAATACAGTTTTACCAAGTTGCTCAAAGTCTAAACTGGCATTGTTGTGCATTTAAGGTGTAAAGTTTACCTTCGACCAAATGCCCCCCAAAGGCATCTGAGCGCCCCCCTTTTGTAAAAATTCCCGCCACCGCCCCCTGCTGTCCTCTGAACGCCCCCTGGGGCGCAGTACCGCCCACGTTGAGAACCACTAAGCTACAATGTATTTTATTAGGATGTGATTCAGTAGACCAACACACAGTACTTTTGAAATAAATGGGTAAATGGTTTTCTTGACAAGTTGACCTCACTTTAAAAAAATCTAGGAAACCGACTGAATACAAAAATGTAAGTATCTATTAGCTTTCTATTTTGTTTGTTTAATTGTGGATATTCTTACCATAACAAAACAGGCAATAACCCAACAGGAACCTGGGTGAAGTCTGCCATGTCTAGGCGAAAAAGATAAAAAAATGACTTTTTGACAGGCTTTTATTTTGAAATTAAACATCAGATCTTGTTGCCACTTTCTGGTTCTGTTCTAGAGGTGTCCCTCTGTCACTCTGAAGTGGTAGCAGTCTTTGAAACAGAGAGTTTCTCAGCAATGGGCACGGCAACTTAGAGAAAAGATACAAAGTACTATTTTAATAGTGTTTTATTTTGAAATTACACATCAGATCTAGTTGCCACTTTCAGGTTCTGTTCTAGAGGTGTCCCTCTGTCACTCTGAAGTGGTAGCAGTCTTTGGAAACAGAGTTTCTCAGCAATGGGCACGGCATCTTAGACGAAAAAGATAAAAAAATGACTTTTTGACAGGCTTTTATTTTGAAATTAGACATCAGATCTTGTTGCCACTTTCTGGTTCTGTTCTAGAGGTGTCCCTCTGTCACTCTGAAGTTGTAGAAGTCTTTGGAAACAGAGAGTTTCTCAGCAATGGGCATGGGAACTTAGGGGAAAAAGATTTTTTTTAATACTTTTTAAGGCTTTTATTTTGAAATTATACATCAGATCATGTTGCCACTTTCTGGTTCTGTTCTAGACGTGTCCCTCTGTCACTCTGAAGTGGTAGCAGTCTTTGCAAACAAAGAGTTTCTCAGCAATGGGCATGGGAACTCAGGGAAAAAAGATTTTAAAAATGACTTTTTAAGGCTTTTATTTTGAAATTAGACATCAGATCTTGTTGCCACTTTCAGGTTCTGTTCTAGAGGTGTCCCTCTGTCACTCTGAAGTGGTAGCAGTCTTTGGAAACAAAGAGTTTCTCAGCAATGGGCATGGGAACTTAGGGAAAAAAGATTTAAAAAAAAACTTTTTAAGGCTTTTATTTTAAAATTAGACATCCGATCTTGTTGTCACTTTCTGGTTCTGTTCTAGAGGTGTCCCTCTGTCACTCTGAAGTGGTAGCAGTCTTTGGAAATAGAGAGTTTGTCAGCAATGGGCACGGCAACTTAGAGAGAAAAGATACAAAGTACTATTTTAATGGTGTTTTATTTTGAAATTAGACATCAGATCTAGTTGCCACTTTCAGGTTCTGTTCTAGAGGTGTCCCTCTGTCACTCTGAAGTGGTAGCAGTCTTTGGAAACAGAGAGTTTCTCAGCAATGGGCATGACAACTTTGGGGAAAAAGATTAAAAAATGACTTTTTTGACAGGCTTTCATTTTGAAATTATACATCAGATCTAATTGCAACTTTCTGATGTATATATAAGAGAAAGAGAGAGAGAGAGAGAGAGAGAGAGAGAGATATTAGTTTTTATTTTGAAATAGTTTTTCAGCATATATTATTTTCTGTTTGCAAATGCAGCGGCTGGAAACCTATTTTGAGTATCTCAAACATGGACAGGATGTGCGCTTTTATTGTGAAAGCAGCACGTAAATGGGTTTACCATAATGTCTTGCGCTACCGCGCACTTGTATATCGTGTGCTGGGCCGGCTGGAAGCAGAGCCGGCTAGCTTTACCGCGGTAAAAATCGAATACATTTGTAAAAAATAATTGTATTTCTTTTTGAATAATCATTTGAAGATTAAAAGAAAGCAATGAAATCAAGAAAATAAAAATACATAAAATTAACAAGTGAGAGATTTTTAGTGGAATGCATTTTTTTCTTCCATGCTACATGTGCAACAAGCAAAGTCATAAAAAAAACAAAGAACGGCTCTCACAAACTGAGACCTGAGTCCTAAGGTTCACGGAATAGAGCCGTTCAAAAGAATCGAAATGTTTGTGAATGCCGCAACGGCCGAATGAAATTAATGCTACATGAGTGTTGGCAGTCTTGGTTTATGCTTACATACATGCTAAAGGGCTACAACTGAAAGACAAGTAATATTTTGCCAGAGCTCTTATCATGGACGAAAACATTAATAAAGGCTCTCAAGTTAAACATATGGCAGTTTTAGCTAATGTTAGCCTCAGAAGCATATGCTAATATTAGCATAATAGTCTGCAAAGACTTTTATGCATCATCTTTTATGAGAAAAATTAATATGTAATAGTAAATGTGAATATTAATGGCCTCCATGACACATGAAAATAAATCGTAGACGAATGACTCACCTTTAGAGAAGCTCTGCTTCTTCCAATATGCAAGTCCACAAACCGTCTGGAAGCTTCCCTCGCTACTTTAATGCGCATGCGCACTGCTGCGCTCACGCATACTGCAGTAACGTCCAGTTTACACGCAAGAACTTAGTCCTGTACCCCTCTCAGGCTAAAACACGTATACATTACTCAACAAATTACTTGAGAAAAGCACACAAACATAATTTAAGTGAGAACAGATGTTGCCTTTTAGAGTGCAGACATAGCCAAAAAAACTACACAGATCCAAAGTTCGAGGTAGGGGTGGGGGGAGAGGAGGGGGCATAGAAACAATGAAAGAAAAGCAAATACGCAATCCAACTAACATGTTCAGAATGTAAAAGTTCAGATGAGACCAAAATTGAACTTCTTATAAATATAAACAAAAGTAACTGTTCATTACCCTAAACAAACTATCCTTACAATGAAACATGGTGATGGCTGCATGATGTTGCAGGCACAGGAACTAATAATAGATGGAGGAAAAAATGACCTGGTCCAAGAAAAAATCAAAATTGAAAATCTGTGGAATTTACCAAATTTTGCAAAGAAAGGATGTACAGACATTTTTATACACTTACAAATATTACAACTGTTATTGCAAAGGGGTCATTTAGGGGCCATGAATATAAATGTTTCAGATTTGTATTTTATAAATTGTAATTTATTCCCTACTATCGATTAAAGTCCAACTGAAATACATTCAAGGTTTTCAAAAACTATTGCGAAGCACTGCAAGTCAATTTCGTCTTTTTAAAACAATATATTTTTTTCCCTTTCTCTTCATGTATCCTTTTCTCCGTCGCTCCCTTGGGATCCTCTCCCCGGATGATGGTTTCCACAGCTGAAGCCTGTGTGGGTGTTTTTGCTAACAGCGGTTCGGATTTATCTTGGGAGTAGTGGTTAGGCTCAGAAGGACGTGGGAGGAGGGTGTTTCAAGTGCATAGAGGTCACAAAGAATATACAAGCACAGAGGACAAAAGGATTTGTAAAAACAAACAATAAAAAAAAAACTGCAAGCAGAAATTTGAAGACAGCATTTTTTACATTCTCTGGACAAAAGTATAGGCAGAACAGTCTCTGGTTAAACTATTTGAGTTTGTTTAAATAAAAAGAAAACTATTCAAATCCTCTGCTAAATCTTACTAAATTATCAATTGAAAACTCTTTTTGCAACGACTCTGTTTGGGTTTTTAAATCGCTCAACTACCTCAGGAATAAAACCATTCCCACATCAAAAGTAAAATAATTAAACTTTCTCTGCCACTTCACTGGGTTTAAAAAAATCAAAAACATTCTCATATCAAATTTACAACTAACACAAAACCTTCTCATTGAGTCAATAAATCAGTGGTTACATTGCAATTTTTTTCTTAAATATAAATTTAAGAAATGTACTTGCAGTTTTTGGAGAAAGTGTGAGACACTTTCTCCTGGTTTTGGTTTTTCTTACATCAAGTTAAAGAAAGCTCCTGCCGGAAATGCTGAGAGTCAGATATAACATATCGCATACAGGGATCATTTCTGACTTAAAAATACTGCATTGATTAATTTGACCTACATCCACTGTCTGAGGAAGTGAAACTTGACCTGAGGTCTGCAGCTGTAGTGTAATGATGTGTTGAGTCATACATCTGAACTGTTCCAGAGTCCATCAGTCTATTCCAGACTTATCAGATTTATATTCCTAACACCTATTGACCCCAATCTAAAACAGAGAAGCTTGAAAAAATAACAACGTTTAACTGGCCTAAAAAAAAAAAAATCAGCAAAAGGAACATTTTCATGCATTTGTTCACAAAAAACTATACTGAATTCCTAAGTCTACAGGTATTTATTTCCTTGTTATATTGATACCATTGTTGTTAGTTGTTGGATACAAAATGGAACGCAAACCCATCAATCCTGTTTTCAGAAACAATGGGACAAAATTTACTTCAGTGAAACAACATAAAGCTGAGATACCAATAGATTAAAAGTTTTTATTGGAATATGAGGAGAATAAGCAGCTATTTTACCCTGTAACTCACTGAAAGATTCTGTGGTTATTGGGGAGAGACAAACAACGACGTTTAACATAATGTGACTTTTAAAGCGTTTTTCAGTCATGCTGAATTTTAGATGACATGAAGGTTTTAAAATGATAAAATCTGTCTATCAGTTTCTTGCAAAGTTGGAACTGCCAGTTAAATGGAAAATAAAACATGTGAGATAAAAGCAAAAGAGGAGGCAAACCAAATAATGAGCTCAACTCAGATATACTGTAAAATCATTGAAATAAACAAGCTCTATTTAAATGATTTACTTGCAGGTCAAGTAGTAATCAGACCTGGGTGTGGCTTGCTAAAATGAGCCAAAAGTGTTTTTGCTCATAATTATGATTTAACAAGGGTTGCTTGGGCGAGGCTGCTTTACATAAATTATTCCCTTAAAGTTATTAATTTTAACGTATTGTAAAAGTACATTTTTTGTTTTCTTTTACATGTTAGCAATGTAACATGACAGTGTAATATAAGGCAGGTAATCTGTGAAAAGATCAGGTTTCTCCTCCTCCTAATGCTTCTATAGCCGTCTGAGGAAATGCACCAGTCCCGGTCAGAAACAACCAATCAGAGCCAAGGGGAAGGTCTTAGCGCTGTCAATCAACCTTGTTTACATGCTGCTAAATGTCCTAATGACAGAAACAGTTACCAAAAAACGTTATCTGACGTCAACAGTGTCTATGTTAACTAGCTTGAGTTAGTATGGCAGGGTCTGTTGTTGGGAAGAAGCGGTAGCACAGCAGAGAACAAGTGGCAGGGTGTAAGTAGCATATATAAGCGTGATTGACAGCGTTAAGACCTTCCTACTGACTCTGATTGGTTGTTTCTGACCGAGAAGTGTATTTCTGTAGCAGAGGACCTCAAAGTTTGTTATGAGACATTATCTGTCTCATAACAACAAACTGTCACAAATTAATGGCAGTTTTAACAAATATAAAAAAAAATCTAAATTATATATGTATATATCTATACGTATATATGTGTGTGTGTGTGTGTGTGTGTGTGTGTGTGTGTGTGTGTGTGTGTGCGTGGGTGTGTGTGTGTGTGCATGTGCGTGTGTGTTTTATATAAAAGTTACACGCTACAAACACTTTAACGAACACAATTATTTGAAATCTGCTTTTTTTCATTTTCTCAGGTTATCTGATAAAAATAGGAGAAACAGAATTCATAATGCTGCATAGGGAGAGGAAAAAGGATATCTGCGAAAATGTTTGGAGAAAAAAAGGATCCAAAGTGTTGTGAAAAAGAGGAATTTAGAAGGAGATTTGCAAATTGAAACAGACAAAAAAGTGATCTCAAAGCTGCAGACTTCTGACGGCAAATCCCAGTGAAGAAGACAGCATGACAGAAAGATGAAAAGAGCTGAAAAGTGTGAAGGAGTGCGGCTGCCGGCGCAGGAGATGACGGGAGGAAGGAAGATGGGAAAATTGGATCTAACAAGTGAAAAACAGATGAAAGAAAAAGAAAAGTGGTGGGTGCAGACAGACAGATGGAGGTGAAGGATGGAGCTGAGATATGGGGCAAAACACATCATATATTATTAGTTTGGCCACTATGGTAGTCAGTTACAATTCACGGGAGAATGAAGACACTCGTTCATTACGATGCAAGATAGGTTCAGTTCGATTCAAATGACAATCGGGGCTAAATAATGAAAGGAAATTTGTGGAATTTAAGGGAAAAAACACAGAAAGGGTCAAAATGAAACAGCAAAAAGCAAAATCTATAGGATTCACAGGGAGAAACAGGTGAGTTCACTGCAAAAACAAAAAATCTTACAGAGTAGTTTTGTTCTACTTTTTAATGCAAATATCTTAGTTCACTTGAAATAAGATAACACTAACTGTTCAGAAAGATGCAGGAGTTTGTTTGAGGTAAAAAAAAATTCAGTACTAGTTTCACTGGCAGGTTATTTTAATTAAGGAAAAATGTCTTGTACTTAAGGATGTTTTTTTAAACTTAAAATAAACTCCTGCATCTTTCTGAAAAGTTATCTATAAGTCAGTTTTATCTTATTTCAAGTGAACCAAGATATTTCACATTAGAAAGTAGACAAAAAAACAAATTTATGTTAAAACTTTGCGTTTTTGCATAGTGCATTACCAGACTGAAGACGATTCAAGGGAAGCAGCCCCAATGAATCACTGTAAATGTGAAGAACGAAACCCTGAAGCTTGGTGGACAAACCACACGTGACTCAGTGTGAAGCATGGAGCAGGAATTCAGCAACAAAGTTAAAGAGCCTCTGGTAACAAATACACTTTACGAGGCAACGCATGGGGCGATCGGCGTGTAATTATCTGTCTTTACCATCAAAGCCCATCGTTCTGCGTTTTAGTCGATGAGAACTGCATGAACTGGCTTCAGGCTGATGGCACCAAAGTGGGAATTTACTCCACTTCACTTTGATTTGTTTGTGGAGACCAAGGCTCGTGTCATCTCATCTCAAATTGAATTAAACCATCATGTTTCACTCTTTTTTTTCTTTCTAATTTATCTGTACTTATCAGAAATTAATTAACATTAATCAGGACAATTTCATCCAATCCATTTTTGTCAGTAGAGGTTGTTCTGTAATTGTAGCTTTTCGTTCACGTTAGGCAGTGGTATTAATTGAATGATTGTGTTAGCACAACGGCTTGGGATTAAGGCCTGTAAAAATGTTTTATTAGCTCCAATAAACGAGACGTTTCTTTAGTAAGCCCCGCAAACAATCAATAGGCTCTGGGCATAAAACAAAACACTCAATTAGCCGTAAGAAATGAGCCCATTTGCTTTGCAGATGTCAGTGGTGATCAGAGGGATTTTTTTGTTCACAGATTTCTTTTTTTTTTTGTCAAATTGTGGGCTGAAAAAGTGTGAAGATACTTTGAATTTATTTTCCTAACTAAAACTATGCACTATGTCTGGACATAAATGTATCATTTTTAGATTTTAATGTTGGTTAATGTGATGTTTTACATGAAAACACAGAGGATGCATCATCACACATCGTAAAATGCAATCCAGAGTGAGAAAACGAAGTAACAGATAAATGTAACATTTTTAAATGAAAGAAATACTCAAAAAAGAAACAGAAAATATAAAGGAGTATGACAAACGTATGTAATTCTTCAAAGGGGCAGAAATACCTAAAACTGACTTTTTGATCTTCACATCATGTTATAAAGGTTTTTTTTTCATCAAAAATATATCTGGAGTGTTGCCTTGATTCTTTAGTGCTTTTTTGAGAAATCATTGAATCTCCCCTATGAAACACTCAGTTGTGCCGCCCCCTGATGAGATGCAGCCCTGGGCGGTGCCCAAGTTGCCCATTTCAGAAACCATCAACGGTTCCTCACACCAACCACCAGCAAACTATCTTACATCAATTAGATTGATCAAAATTAATTTCGCAATATTAATAGCAATATGACAAAAGACCCTAACAGTATTTTCTTTTAATTAACAATGTTCATTAAATCACACATTTATTGTGAACTTTTTTTTACCTGATCAACAATTATCTAATCCTGATGCATCTGTAAATCACTGTAGATCCCAAATGAAATGAATCTCACGTTTTCTGTATTAAAGCATACAATTTCCAAAAGTTTTTGGTTGACTGTTTTTGATGTTTTTATTTTACAAAAAAAGAAAAAGAAAAAGATTGGGTTAAATTTTTGCGCCAGCAGGATTTTTCGAGCAATGGTTGCTAGATGCTTGTGATCCTTCATAGCATCACATTCAGCTCAAAATAGACAAATACTTGGTGCTTTACCCAAAATGCAATATTTTAAGAAGAGTTTAAGCTGTCAAGTAAAAAGTATAGGTCTACCAACTTTTTGTGCTGGTTGACCAGTTTTGTGTCATTCTTAAATTGTGATTACAGAGGCCACACTATCATTTCAGATGCCTCAAATTGTCCACAGGACACACTTTGGACATCCCTGCTTTCAGTCAAAATCTGCAATCAAGTTTATCAGGGTAAAGAAGAGAAGGAGCTCCGTCGTTCTTCACAAAGCGCCATTTTGAATAATAAAATGACTTGATCATAATTTGTTGAATCTTTTCAATAGGATAAAATAAGAAATGGTAAGAGAATGAAATTATGTTGCATTATTTATTTTTTTCTCCCATTGAACTGAATTTCATTCAGCCAATCAGGGGGAAGATGACGTCCCTTTTCTGTGTTTTAGAATAGTAGAATTCTATTTTTAGCAGCAGAGGAAACATCTTTCTTCGCAGTTAGTTAAGTGAGGGATGGTTGTTTACAACGAAGCCTATTTCCGATATCGTCGATTGGCCAAACGTTATAGCGATTGTAAAGTTTAAAACTTCAACATAGCCCACGCTTCCAGGAAGCAAATGTTTCTCAATACCATATCAAGCAAATAGCAGTCGCTTTTTAAGTTCTCAATGTTTTTAACCCAACCGTGTTGAGTGTATTTAATGAAATAATCCTACACAACATGGCCTTTTCAGCAGGAGCTCGAGAATTAAACCAGCAGATGACGGCTTGGTGTGCAATTAAGATTGCTGAAATTAAAGGTCCGCATTGGGGCTGTATATTAGTACAGATGGAAAGCACCATGTAAACACCAAATTCAATGCATAAAACACACCGTATAGAAGTGCAGTGTGTAGGCAGAAGGCAGAGAGGGAGGAGTAATGACTTAAACACACTTCTCTTTAAGTTGTCAGTGCCACTCTCTGCTCTCAACAGAACATCTGGAAGGAGGAACAGCAGCCTAAACCTCTGCAGTAGGGGGGAGACTGGTGTGCAGGAAGATAAACTTCTGACTTCTGGAGTTTCATGATGGAGGGAGGACTGCAATGGGTTTGCGTGTGTCGTGTGTGAGTGTACAGATTTGAGCAGTAGGGAGAGAGAGTGTGTGTGTTTTTAGAGAGGTTTCCTCTAAGTCGTTCCACCGCTCAATCTGACAGCAGCAGCAGCAACAGCAGCACTGCCTCTTTTCCCCCCTCCTCCTCCTCGACTGTGGAGAAAATCCACCAGGTAAGAGAAGCGACCCGCACACTCTCTCGCGCGCGCGCGTTGTGACAGCTAGCGACCTGCGACGAGCGCGCGAGCGTCTGCAAAAAATTCTCGGAAGACAGAGACGGAGGGAAGAAAGGGAGGAAAAATGTCAAAGAGGGCCGGGAAGGAGGGAAAAGAAAAGAAACACCCGGCGGCGCGTTTGCGTGCCTGCAGAGACGCGCAGGATTGTTGAAGTTCCTCACAAGTCGCCAACTCAGCAGAAGTTTTCTTTGTTCAAAAGTTACAGTAACGGCGCCCGCGCGCGTTCTCACGCGCCCCGACGCTCTACCCGGCTTTTAGTTTGTGTGTGTGTGAGAGCGTGTGTGCGTGTGCGTAAGGGAGTTGTGTAACTCTTTCTGTCGGGTTTATCCGGACTCCCGCTGCATGCCAAATTGATGCTCTGGCGTTGTAGACGTGGCTTCCACAATGAAATCCCTCTGACTGCTGGATGTGGTTGACTCAGTTCCAGTAGAGTGTGTTCACTTCGTTGAAGCGCTATAGCTAGGACTAAGTTGGACAAGTTGTACATAGATTGTTTGGGGAAAGGAAGGAGTTTTAGAATGAGGGTAGTTCAGATACCGCAGTAACTGTGAGTGCAGTAAATTTAAGCTTCTTTGTCAGAGCAGGCGGTTTTTGGGTGTGGACATATCTGAACTTGACCCTTCTCTAACACGGGGTCAAAGCCAACGATGATGCAACAGATAGAGCTCAGTTAAATGAGTCAAAGTTATTACCCTGATTCTGTGCTCCACTTTTTTTTTTTTTTTGCCAAGGTTTAGAAAAAGCATGATTGTATGTTGTGAAAGTACAGTTCAGAGTAACTGAGTCAAGTCAAATTTATTTGTAGAGCGCATTTCAGCGACTATCCAACGTGCTTTATGTCATAAAACGCAATAGAGCAAGTAATTATGAAACAAGCAATGAACATTACATTTTGTTAAATGCCATCAAGTAAATATACATCAATCAATGCTCCAGTTATTATGAATCAAAATCAACTCTAAACAGGTGGGTTTTTAGCCTTGATTTAAAGCCACTCTGTGTTTCAACTGTTTTGCAGTTTTCTGGAAATTTGTTCTAGATTAGTGGCGCATAGAAGCTGAATGCTACTTCTCCATGCTTAGTTGTGGCTCTGGGGATGCAGAACCAGATACCTGTAAGAGCGCTCACTTGAGATTTCTGGGAGAAGTAAGAACGCTGTGTTGCCGATTTGTGGAAGAATGCATTGCCATTTTATGCATTTATTTATTTATTTTTTTGTGAAAAAAATAAATAAATAAATGCATTTATTTATTATTTACCTACCTACAGCAGGTAGGAAGAATACCTGCTGTAGGTATTCTTCCTACCTACAGCAGTAGCCCCTGGTGCTCTATGGTCACAGATATTTTAGATTTAAAGATTTCAGGGTCATATAACTAGACATTGGTGCTGGGTTTATATAAAGGTTGATGAGCTGGCTTTTCTGTGCTCTGTGAGACATTCTCATCTTTATGCTAGCAAGAGCTCAAAACAACCCAAATAGTGTTTTATTTTTAGTAACTTCTATTGGTACACTTGTACAATATCTATAGCCTCATGGATACCCATAATGCAACACCTAAAGACATGTCAAGGGACTGTTTGCGTCTGTTGTGGATGATCTGGTAAATGTATAACACTTTGCGTTTCTGTATCTTTACTTTTGACACAAGGTGAAATTTCCTGCAGAAGACCATCACAAAACACACACTCCAAAAAACACACACCTGTTACATTTTCATAAAGAAGTCGCTCGCAGCCGATCTTGAGATGTGGAGAGGTATTTTATGAAAATGTCAAGTCTGGTTACAGCAGTCAGGCTACACACTGCAGATCAGGTTTTATGTGTTGTAGCTTTGGTGTCAAACCTCATTGCATTCAGCAAGTTAATAAGTCTTTTGACTCACAGCCAGAAAATGCAAACCGCTCATAGTTTCTAACATCTGAGGTAAAACAATTCACCCTGGAAGAGCACGCTTAATGGAAATCTTCTGTATCCATGTCCAGGTGACGATCAGTCCTGCTCCAGCTGTAAGGGACATTAATGTGGTCAAGATTAGGACAAAATGCAGGCCAGCTAAAATGACGCATATTAAAACAAGATGTTTTAATGATAACCAGCAAATCAACTTTCCTTCGTCTGTCAAACTTTGGTTCATCTGAAGTGAAATCGTCACTTGTTAGAGGAGCTAAAGGATGTTTTTTGGGGGGGGGATTTTAACCAAGAAAAAAGAAAACAAAGTAAATGCGAGCTAATTAAATCTGCCCAAATTATTGTAACAGTTGTTCTTGATGAATGCTGTTCAAT
The DNA here is from genome assembly GCF_904066995.2 of Poecilia reticulata. Taxonomy (NCBI): domain Eukaryota; kingdom Metazoa; phylum Chordata; class Actinopteri; order Cyprinodontiformes; family Poeciliidae; genus Poecilia; species Poecilia reticulata. The sequence goes on along the minus strand of NC_088830.1, from coordinate 7,076,471 downwards.
TCAGCTGATTCATGTGGCGCCAATTCACAACAAACGTCTAAGCAAGCATCTGGCGACAGTTGAAAGGAAGGGCTTTCTTTTAAACGGGAGGAAAAAAAACCCACCAACCGTCTGTCTCAACCGACTGGGACTCTATTTGAAAAATATAGCTTAAGAATATCAAAACTCCATATTTGCTGCAATCTGTGTAGACCAGCAGGACAATAAATACTCCAGTATATGTCAACACTAAGAAGAGAAGTTTTAAATCAACAACATGAATATAATTGGAAAAGTTAGCAGTAGCTTGTCTTCTGACAGCAGGCCGACTTCAACAGTGACACAGATGCTCATTATAACTACAGTGGTTGTGTTTTACTGGCAGAAGTCGGATAGAAACGTTGAGGCGGAGCTCCAAACATTTCATTTTCTCACTGTCAAGCTCCATCCGTCATCTGAAATATTAACATTCATCCATCATTGGAAAAACACAAGAGGAGCTCTGTTATTTCCCTCCTGTGTCTCATCACGCTTTATTTTATATCCTTGCTTTCTACGTCCCGTAAATAAAGGCTATTGGAGAAAGTGGTAGAAAAGAGGAGGAGAGATTCAAAGATGGAGATGAAGTACACTGGAAACTGAGAAAGAACATGCAATGAAGAGGGGAAAAAAACAATGAACACAGTGATGCAATCTGGCTTTTATATCCAAAATGTCCACTCGTTAGCTTTGTTAATTTAATCAGAAAAGAGCGTATGGGGTCACATTATGGTGATCAGCGTTAATCAGATAATTCTAATAAATAAACTTAATGATTTGGATGTTTATTTGTCTTGCAGGAGTTAAAACTTCCTCCACGTTTCAAGTCTATTTCAGGTTTTCTTCCATGATTACCAGGCATGCACAATATATCGGCACTGACATTGGCCAATATTAATCTTTTTTTTTTTACGCTTAATGGAATCAGTTTTGTTCTACACATGCCATTTTCCACAGGGTTTGTTTGTTCTCCACTGAGCTGGGCACTTTATTCCATGTCTCCCCAACATGGCAAACCTCCCATTTGATTTATTGTGACAGCATTTTGTGTTTTCCAGGCATAAAGTGCCATTTTACAGCTCAGTCAAGTAACTGTTAGCTTTAATTGCTATAAAAATTTTATAAATGGCAAATATAACTTCCCGATATAATGCCTTGAAATTATACCTTTATCTCTTTAAGAAACTCCTGCTCTTTCTGAAACTCCACCTCCAAGGCGTCACCACACCATCACTCTTCTGTTGACGTTTTTACCACCATTGCCCTGAGAAGTAGCTCCTATAATGAGCTCAGCAGATAACAGTTCCACCAGGTGTTTACTAATTGCTGCTGGCTAGTCTGAAGGAGCTGTGAGGGGAAGTCGCAGGGGAGAGCTGCTCTGTAACGCAGAAGCTTGGAAACTGCAGTTCAGGGGAGGAGCTTCCTCTCGAAGGCGGGACTAGGTTCACCAAAACATTTTACACAGCTGAATGGTTGCCATGGAGATTAATGGATTTCACAAACATGCATGAAAGAATCAAAGCAACACTCCAGGTATGTTTTTGATGAGGGAATAACATTATTACATGGTATAAAGCTATAAAAAAGTATTTAACATAATACTGCTCCTTTAACAACAGCTCTCATTCATCCATAAAGTGTAAAATGTTGAGAACGACTAATAGCTCACCTGTCAACTGACTGTCCACCTTAACGCTGGAACTCTGCCACTCCTCTATTTCATTCCATTAAATGAAAGAGAGATGAAGAAAAAAACAACAAATGTTTGTTGTCAGAGATCTACCATATATTTGGGCATTTCTGAAACAGATAAAGTCAGTATGGAGATTAGGAGGCTGGATTTGTTTCGATGAATATAATTCTGTCGTTTATTGTTCTGCGTTTTGGACCATATTTGCATTTGAATGCCCTGGGAAGCTGCTACTTTGTCACATTTTCATGCAAATCAAACAAATCTCTGAGGTGGTTCAGGAAAATCATGCACAGAAATCTGTGGGCTTAGAAAGCGCACACATTTCCCCTGGAAATATTTGTGAAAGCAAATCAAAGGATCAAATCCATACTTTTTTTTTGGTTTGTTTGTTTGCATTCACTTGAATGCAATCTGAAAGCAATCCTGCAGCATATCCTCATTTTTAGTCTCGAAGTTTGCCTCATGTTTTTTTGGTCCAACACCTCCAAATGGCCAAGAATCAGGCATAGAGGTTTTTAAGATTTGCTTCGGTTTTTATGTTTGCAAGTCTGAATCCCTGGAGAAATCACAGTAAACGCAGCATGCACTTCATCCTGCGTGTCTCGGATGTGCAGCACGTTCCAGGCCTCCATTAAATGAGAAGAGTTATGGCCAGATCCATAACGTTTGGCAGTCATGTGTGAGAATTACTTTTGGAGGAGGATATTCTTATTGTCAAAGAAGTATTTGCACATTTGACCAGAAATCCACAGGAATGTGAAAGAAAAAAAAAATCTAACACAGTCAAAACCAACAAAGAAAATCGTGGTTTTAGTTTTAGCTTGATGTTTCAGACGTTCAATGGAAGAAAAAAACCCCATCAATGTTAAAAAAAAACATTTTATGATTTTTTTCAGCATAGTTCAGTGAGTATGTTTTTTTGTTTTTCTGTTCTCCCTCCTCAGGTGATGGCAGCCATGTTGACTGCTAGCTCCAGCCTGCTGTTCCTCCTTGCCTTGGTGTGCTGCGTCTCCTCTTCACCCAGATCGCCGTCTCGGCTCTGCAGGCGATGCTGTGACCAGCTGGATCCACCGGATCCACCGGACACCACCGCTCATTACCAAATGCCTGAAGTCAGAACTGTCATCAACATGACCATTCTCAAAGGTACCGCAAGTCTAGCTAGCTAACTTACTGCGTCACGGTGGTACTTCTCCAAACTGTGTTGGTTGTAGGAAGAAGCTTAAAGATCAGAGAGAAATTCAGGGTTTTACTTTTCTTCTGATTCCTAAAGCCCAGAAAATCCATGCAGGAAGAAATGCAGAAGGCATATTGTGTTTTACTGTGACTTTTTAATCCCTGTGTATCTGCAAGTATTTCATTTCTATGACGACGTACTGGGGCCTTTGTATAGAAAATAGGAAGAGCAGTAAATCTCTGCTAAAGTATCCCAGACAACTAAGAAACTTCTGAGTTTGTAAAATCAAAAAATTGCTGGAATAAACTTAAATATTTTGACATTAATCACTAAAATGTGGACATGTGAGTTTGAAAAGCTGCAAATTTTCTAGAATTTTCAAGTTTTTTTCTCAAAAATTTCTGAGTTTAATCTCAAAAGTTTTGTGTTTTTTTTTTGAGCAAATGTTTTACTTTTCAAACTGAGAAATTAACTTGTTTTTACTAGAAAATTTCTGAGATTGATCTTAAAATTTAAAACTTTTTAAGTGTGAAATGTACTCCTTTTTATTTCTGTCTATAATGACACCTGTACACTGTCGTATCTCTGCGCCGCTTTGCTTTAATCACTTGTTCGACTTAAAGCAGAAGGCCGTGTGCCTGGTGTAGTAGTGCTTAATCAGAAGAGCAATCATCCTGGAACTGTGCAGCCGACTGTAACGATGCATTCATGGTTAAGTGGAAATGAGATACGAGACGTGCTGTTGAAAAGGAAATTAGATGCTCCATTGATAGAAACGACCAGGAACCACTTTTAAAATCAACCACAGTTCAATGACTCTTGGTAAACAATCAGTGCCAGTAATCTTTACAACTTTTGACAATTTCTATCGAAGGGAAATGCATCAAAAAATATAGATTCAGAGAAGCCCTGGATGCTGATTTATTTAAAGTGCTGAAGCATACACCTGTATTTGCATTGTCAACATGCCATTTGTAAGCAGGCCTTAGTGCATACATCATTTTGTGCTCTATGTGAAGTGGACCCAACACATAACTGATATAAACATAAATTCATTAGAAATTAAGGTCTGATGAGGTCAGGAATAGTCTAAATTAAACCTAAAAATAAATAAATAAATTATGCTAAGTAAAACATTGACTCGCTCATTTTGTTTATAATATGTAAAATTACCCAATTTAAATTTAATAGGTTACTTAAGCCAAGCAGAACAAGGTTCATACAAAAAAAATACATTGAACTTTTTTTTTTTTTAATGATTTTTTTAGGATCAATTTGATCCTAAACATAACAGGAGCCTTAAAGAGACAGAGGCCAATTTCAAGATACTTGATGCCTGGATTTGGTGCAAAGTGTAGTAACGTTATTACATATAGATCAGAAAGCATAACAAAATGTGTTCAAGGATTTTATTACATTTGTGCCATTTACTATATACTTTGGTTTCAGTGATATTTTACTACATTTTGAAGCCTGGTTTTATTACATAAAACGTTGTTTCAGATGCTTCACAACCAACTTAACCAGAGTAGTTTAAACACTATATGATCATTTTTGTGGTTTCACATGCTGGACCTTTAGCAACTAAAACATCACATCTTCTCTGACCTTTTGTCTTTTGGATTTAATGTTTAAAAAAAAAAGCGCCAAAAGTCAACAATCATAACCTCTGAACTACGACAGATTCACTCTTAGTAAGGCTTAATGGTAATGTTTCAAACCCAAAGTCCACATCTTTATTCAACATTAAACATAAAGACTTTTGAGCATCTAAGTCAGAACTTCACACACTGTAGAAAGATTGTGAAGCGTAATGGAGAGAAACCATCCACACCAATCAGCTCATGCACACAGTTCTGGCTAAAACTATTAGCAGTTTTGTTATGAAGTTTTTTTTTGTAGATTTAGATAGTGTAACCTTCAAGCCAAAAGAGAGCATACCAAAAGAGAACAGAGTGTTCAGTCATATCAGGAGTAGTTCTTCAAAAATGCAAATCTGCAATTACATTCAATTCAGTTTATTCAGACTGCGTCATTTTTACAACAAATGCATCAGATTATTATTAAAATTTTAGGTCTAAAGAACTTCAGCAGATGCCTTGTAGCATTCACTCCTGGACGAGTACATGGAGTGTACTCTAGCTTTGCAGCAATGCTTCACACCGAGCATGCCTGTAGTGACAGAAAAAAAAACTATCATTTAACAGGAAGAAAACTCCAGCAGAACCAGAACCTGGCTCAGTCCAAGCGACCAACTCAGGGTTTGACAGAGCAGAGACACACAAAAGGAAGAAGAGCTGATATTGGAGAACTTTCTATGTTAATGAGAAGAAATAAGTTAATAGCAGGAGATGGTGAGAGTTCATTCAGGAAGGATTCACAACCAAACAGAACGTCAAACCAGGTGTAACTTGTACAGAAACAGAAAACCCCTAAAAGTTAGCAAAAATAATAAATTGGAGAGTAGCAGAAGAAGAAAGTGAGGAAAAGTTTCTTTCTCCCATCAGCCGGTCTCAGAAGTCATTTAAATGAGCAAAACCCTTTAGAGGTTTTTTTTTTTTTTTATCTGCATGTGTAACGGAAATTATTTTAACTTATCAGTTAAAACTGAATCAGAGAACATGTGGCCTCTTCTGAAAGCTCACATTTCCAAGAAATTTTATAATTAGCTTTAGCTTAAAAAGCATAAACTGTCATAATGTGTGTTTTGATGGTGGACCCAAATGCAGAAAGGTAAACATGTTGAGTAAATAAAAAATGTTTAATGAAAAAAATGATGGACAAACTTACAAAAATCACAGGGAGCCAGAGAAAAACAAAAACCATAAATACAAGGAAAAAAGCCAGCAGGGAACACAGGGAAGAAACAGAGAAAATAACAGGGTGTAACGGGAGCAACCAGCAAGGAGTGACTGAGAATGAGGAGCTTAAGTACTGGGAGTTTGAATGCTGAACAAAAGACCTGGGCTTATTGGCTAACTGGTTGCAGGTGTGAGGGGAGGGAGAGCGAGAAATAGGAAGAGACACATTGAGGATTAGAAAATTAAGCTAACAAAATAACAAAAAAAAACATAGCATATGCATAGCTATCATTGCTATGTGCAACGAAATTGCTTGTGTCATTGTCTTCTATGTAGATAGCAAATTCCTCCATCAAACTTCCCCCTGTTCCTGTGTCTGCAGGTGACAAAGGCGACCGAGGAGACAAAGGCACACCCGGGAAGCCGGGTCTGGAAGGGCCCGCCGGGCAGCGAGGACCCCTTGGGCCAAAGGGCAGCAAAGGCCATGTGGGCGCCCCCGGCGACGCCTGCAAGATCCCGCACTCTTCCTTCTCCGTTGGGCGTCGCAAGTCCCTGCACAGTGTGGAGTACTACCAGGCGCTGGTCTTCGACACGGTGTTCGTCAACCTCCACGAGCACTTCAACATGTTCAAGGGGAAGTTCTACTGCTATGTGCCGGGGATCTACTTCTTCAACGTCAACATCCACACCTGGAACTTCAAGGAGACCTACCTGCACCTCATGCACAACGACAAGGAGAAGGTGATTCTGTACGCGCAGCCCAGCGAGAGGTCCATCATGCAGAGCCAGAGCGTCATGCTGGACCTGGCCCTGAACGACGAGGTGTGGGTCCGCCTCTACAAGCGGGAGCGCGAGAACGCCATCTACAGCGACGACGTGGATGTTTACATCACGTTCAATGGATACCTGGTGGCGCCGGGCATCCAGTAAGACTGGAAGTGAAATCGGGATTGGCGGAGCATCTAGGTTCGGTTATTCACTTTTTTTTTTCTTTCAATTCTCTCAATGTTCTCTACTAGAATATTGTGTAGTAGAAAACATTGTACAAGTGGTGCTATTGAATATTCCTTTCACCAGTGAGAGGAAATGTGCTGCTTTCATAAATAGAGGCTGTCCAAAAAAATAAAAATAAAGAGGAACAATAAATAAGTAGTATTTGGGAAAGAAAGCAGAGAAATCTTTTTGTACTTGAATTATATTTTTGTACAAATTATGTCATGTTTGATGTTCTTTGTGCTGCTAAAAATTTCCTCTGAAATCCTTTTCACAGGGTTTATGGAAGAAAAATTAGTTTAAATGCAATCAGACCAACTATAAAATATTTATAGGGCCATCTCTTGTGGACCAAATTTAGTTATTAGCTATTAGCTTTAGTAGTTAGCTACTAGCTATAGTCATTCGCTATTAACTTAATAATTAGATATTATCTCAATTATTAGCTTTAGTAGTTAGCTATTAGCTATTAACTTCTTTATAAGCCATTAGTGTTAGTTGTTAGCTACTAGCTATTGCGTTTAGCCTTAATTATTACCCGTTAACTTTAGTTATTTTCTATTAGCTAGAGTTATTAGCTATTGACATTTGGCCATCAAAAGTAGACTCCATCATGGTAATGTTCAAATCCCAATATCATCTCTCCGTGTTTTTAAAAAATTTAATTGCACACTTTATGACAAATGAAATCAAATCTATTTTTCATAATTTTGTCTATTTGTTTTCTCTCACATTAGAAATTAACTGAGTGCATTCTTTTTACACTTGATTAAAAAAAATTAATTCTCACCCTGAATAAAAGATGAATGCTACTTTGATAAATCATTAAGTGGAAATCAATAATGATGATCAATATCAAAGAGATCTGAAGCACGAACGACACATATGCTGCATAAAAAACTCTCTAAAACAACCTGACACTAATTTAGCAGTACAAACAAGTACAGACGTCATGCCAGTGTGAACACTGCTGCAGCATTTCTTTCCAATTCCCATGCAGGCCTTGTCTTACTCTTCATTAATTTTTCCCAAGATGCATTTTGTTTGGTTTAAAAATTGGAATACCTCTGGAGAGAGTCCTCCATATTGTAAGTTTGACTGTCAGAAGTTTCCGTTTATTGCTCATAGCTATACTTTGTCTGACCTAGATTTTAATAAGATTCTTCAAAACTGTCTGACAGGCCAGGAGTATTTTTCTGTTTGCTTGTTTTCTCAGAGTGCTGCATTAATTATAAATGGAATGAAAAGAGGCGCGGCTGAATACAATCTTGTAAAAAAAAAAAAAAAAAAAGATATTTTCAGCAATTACAGTATCAAAATATTGTGAACCTCGTTTGTCCCATTGCTAAGTTGCAAAAACCTGACCCATTAGCCTCTTCAGCTGAATGCGAAAACATTCAAAATTAGGCCAAGCTTCATCACAAACGAATATCTTTTTCAACATTTATTGTACATTTAATTTCGTAAAATTCACAAAAAAGAAAATCATCACTAACTATCATCACTAACTGTTGCTTTTCTTTCACATGTAAACCTGTATTTTTTTTTATTATGTTAGTGAACTGAATATTAGAAAAATGAACAACAAATCTGCTGTGTGTTCTAATCCAAGCATACGTCAGGGATATACTAAAGAAACGCCTTGTATTCTTGCTGGACGGACTACAAACTGCAGAGCAGTTTTATGTAAATATTTGTATATTTTCTGTCTGTAATGGCTTCCAGATTTGCAATCACTCATGTTGTTGAGGCTGTAAACTATTTGTAAACAGTTTTCCTCTTTATAAGGTCATCTTGTATTGTGTCACTGACACACGCAAATAAAGAAATATTGCATAATTTCATCTGTCCCTCATAAAAGAAGGTGGCTCTTCTGTCCAGATCTTGATTGAAATCTTTTTGCAAAGGAGTGAGTTTGTTTCGCACTTCTGCTGTGAAGAGTTACCTCACCGTTTGGTTCTTGATGCTTTTTGGCTCCCGACGAAGCGCTTGAAGCCCACGAGGAGAGACCGGATTCGAGATTAACCCCATAAACGAGCCACTTCTCCAGCACAAACAAATAAAAGCCCATTTAAACATCTCGGAGACAGCAGATGAGTCTGCGGCTCCATCTGTTTGGCCGCACCTCTCCCATTAGTGATGCCGTCCAACGGGACGCTTCGCTGGAGGAAAACACACTGCGGCGTTGTAAATACTTTAGATTTTCAGAGGAGATCCGCAAAGCTCTGCGGGAGAAACAACACATGGCATTTTTCCTGCTTTGTCAGCCCAGAATGATGGAGGCTGTTCCAACAGGCACAACAGACGAGCTGTGCGAGTTGGAGGACGACTGAAAGTTTCTAAATCTCACATACTTCAGGTTGTTTTGACTTTGTTTTGGTCGTTAGTGCTTCCTATCCAAACACAGAATGGCAAAATTTGAGATAAATGTCCATTTAGCAAATGGTAAGTGAAGACTACATATTGGATTACCATTAATCTGATTAGAATATTTTATTGCTATACTGAGCCAATTTCAGTTACGAAAAAATTTAAAAATTGACAACCGTCAAAGATTCAACCTGCAAATTTCTAACTTTAAGATTAAAAAAGAGACTTCTATTGATTCAAAAAACAGCAAAACAAGTCAGGGAGACTGATGTACGTACCAGTGTCCAAATAACGGATTTAATAAGTTATAAGAGCAAGCGTACTTTGACTTTCTTCAAACTGTCGACCAATCAAACGACTGTTCTTACCAGCTCACTTTCTATAAGACAGCTACATTTGAGGCAGCCTTCCTTTTTAGCTGGAACACAAGATGGCTGCCACAGAGGACACACCCACACGGTAAACATTCTAACCATATTAGCACAAAACAGAATGTTTACAATTCCTCCCACACTGTGGAACTAACATAGAAAACTTAAAGTGGAACATAGTTCTTCTTAACAAGCTTCATTATCTGTTTGGGCCAGTCAACAGGAAAACGATTACATTATTGGGAATCCGGCCTGGTTTTCAATCACACAGGACTTGCATTACTTAGCTTTATGTAGATAACATTCTGAGCATAACCTGCACCACACAGCGTAGTGATCTGGTGTTTTAAAGTTGTGCCAGCACACCTCTAAAGATGCGTTCACACCAGCCCCGTTTAGTCCGCTTTAATCAGACGACTAAAATCACGGTTTGGTTGAACTGAACTCCGGTGCAGTTCGAATGCAAGCGGACTGGAGACCGCTCCAAAAGCAAGAAGTGACTAGTGGAAGAAATGGCTCAAAGGTTTTTTATCAACGACAAATGAGAAATCCTACAACCGTTAAACTCCAATTTGGTTTACATTTTGTGAAGATGTAAGCTGCATTCATGTCTTCTTCTGTGATTTTTGTGTCATTTCCTTCAGTAGTTCTTGGTGCAGCGCCACCACAGGCCAGGGGTGGAACAAGTTTTTCAAAGGGTTTGGTTGGTTTGACACAGTGCAGTGTGAAAGATAACCACAGCAGCTGAAAATGTAAAAAAAAAATGCTGGTCCCAATCGAATCGAGTCTACCAAGCTATCAGATGTGAAGACATCATAAAACTCCATACTTATATCTATGCCGGAAGACCCGGGGGCCAATGTAGACACTATATATATATATATATATATATATATATATATATATATATATATATATATATATATATATATATATATATATATATAAGATCAGACCTAAGAACACATTTGGATCCCCTGTTGAGCTGGTGGAGAGAGTTATCAGGTATTGGACAAATGTGGAGTGGAGGTTTGGATTTCCCTCCTGGACCTGTTCACCCCACGACCCAACCTTATACATAGGGAAGATGAAGGACTGATGTTTTAAATTTTCAAAAACACCTCAAAAAGTCAAGAGTTGTATTCAGAGGAAATGTCCAAGCCATATAGAACTAAATACTTTATCTCAACGTGACACAAAGACAAATTTGAATTTCGTCGTGAAGCCAAACAAGTTCTGAAAAAAGCTTTCTTTGGACAGAAAACGCCGATCTGCTGCAGAGAAGGAAGGAAAACTGTACGAGTGAGGCTTGAAAACGGCTCAGGATCTGAAGGCATTCGGCATTATCCGTGTCAAAGCATTACGGTGATGCAATCAGGCCGAGGATGTGAGGGAAGCGGCTTTATCGCTTCCACTGTGAAAATAGATAATGTTTGTTTGTAAGGTGAATCGGAGGGCACCGAAAGCTGCAGGAGGACGGAAGTCAGAAAGAGTGCAAAAGCAGCGAGAGCAGCAGAGAAAATAAAACGCAACACTGTGCACTGGCTGACGCAACACCTCAGCTTCGTCCTTTTGTTTTCCTGACGGCAGCCAGCTCACAAACAGACAACAACTGAAGAAAGTTACAGTGAAGGCTTACCAAAATACATTTTCCACATCTTTATAGACATATTATCCAATGGGTTATGTTGGGAATTTATGTGAGAGACCAACACTAAGTATTTCTTCATTCTGGGTATGAAGAGAACCGTACATTGTCTCCAATATATGAAAAACACAGTCTGCATGTTTGTTCACAAACAGCTCTGTGTGCAGAGCAGAAAATGTCTGAGTGTGAGCAAGGCAGTCTATAAAGGTTATTTGTGGAAAAATACAGCTGTAAATTTGGACTTATTTTTCTTAATAAATTCTCAGACTCAATTGGAAATAAGCGTGTCAGTGTGAAGGGTTTCTGAGTTCATTCCTTCAAGAGAGACGAAGTTTGACTCATAATACTCAAAAGTTTTGCAAGGTAGCGCAAAAGAAAAATCTTCCCCATGTCCTCTAGGGGGCTCTGGGGGAGAAAGTACTCAAAAAATTTACTTAAGTAAAAGTACAAATACACAGACAAAACTGTACTCAAGTAAAAGTCAAAGTACCACATTAACATTTTACTTAAGTAAAAGTAAAAAAGTACTGGCTTTTAAAAATACTTAAGTATTAAAAGTAAAAGTACTTGCTGAATGGATTACCTAATCACTAATATCATTAAGTGAACCGATTGTTTTTAATTTTAATACATCAGTAATGTACCATTTTAATGAACAATGCCACAGATAAAGCATGTTTTTATTGTTTACTCTGTAAAATAGTTTAGACTTAGATATATGATTCTATGCATCATAATTTCATGGATGGAAACATTTTGTCTCCTGTCCTAACATAACATGAACTTCACTTTTTTTTTTTGCCTCTAGTGGCATTTATTTTGAAAGAAATCCAACTGGCAGAGGATGACATGGAACCAAGGAGCCACGTAGCAGAGTTGTAGTCTAGACCAGACCACCAAACCCAAGACCAAATCTCAGCACCCCATGCTACATGACACAATAAAATTAAGTGCACCTATCAAAATTGCTTCTCAAATTGATCTGAAAGATCCACATTCCCATAAAAACACCTAGATATTAAATACCTAGGGCTGAAATAAATTTAACCAGTATTAATTCAAACTCTTCATTCTGTTTTGCTTTCATCTCTGTGCCACAATCCAGAGGTCTCCTGCCATCCCTAAAAAAAATAATGCCCTGGGCGGTTGCCCATATTGCCAATGTCAGAAACCACAGCTGTCTGCACCATTAAACATAGCAATTAACGGTAAACAAGGCTCAACTATGAACACTGTCCAAGGCCCAATAAGCAAGAAGTAACCAAGCAGAAGGAGCACTGTGACTGTTTTCATCCTCCCTCCTGCTGCGAAGTGACGAAAACAAAGAGGAATGAGCATGCTCTGTGTTCTTACGTTCTGTTTTATTTATTCGCCAATTAAATATATATATGAAATAAAATAACTGCAGTGTGTACGCACGCATTGAGGCTTCAGTCTTATCAACCTTAGTAAAGATCCGTCCAGAAGAATCGGATTGTTCCTGAATGTCATATCACTATATTGCCGACTTTGGTCACAGCGTTGTCCCATAAATGCGACACCTCAGTCAACACCTCCACACAATAATTCAGTGCATGAGTGACGACTTTTTTTCATTGCGGATGCAACATGTGTCTCAGTCAGTACAGGTAGCTTTGCTGGCATCACGTCCACGGACCTTTCTTGACCTTTCTTTAAGCTTTCCTTCCAAGTGACGCTAAAAAGTGGACGAAGTCCCCACCGTCTGTGAAAGCAAAGCGCTGCTGATTTTACATGTCGCCATATCTTATGATTTATGCAGCGCTATTATATTACTGACAATTAGACAGACATCTTCTCCCGCTCAGAAGAAACCACTGCGCATTTCTTGGAGCTCCGCGAGCGAGTAAAGGGGGAGGTGATAGGTGACAAGACACTCAAGTCACGTTATTGCTTGGATTTTACGGCGCCACCTTAAGTCCCTGAACTTCACATTTTAACGGACAAAAAGCGCAACGCGACTTGGATGTAACGAGTAACGTGACAGCTTTGTAGAAATGTAGTGAAGTAAAAAGTACAGATACTTACTGTAAAATGTAGTGGAGTAAAAGTAGAAAGTATCCATTATTAAAACTACTTGAGTAAAGTACAGATACACGAAAATTGTACTTAAGTACAGTAACAAAGTAGCTACTTGTACTTCGTTACTTCCCACCACTGCAGTTCAGTCACTCATTTGTGAAAATGTAAGTGTGGAATGTTTTTGTATAAAAAAACCTGCAATCTGCAGCTGTTAAACGCAAGTACATAAAAATTACAACAACTTAAAATTGTGTTTAAAAAAATGCTACTTATTTAAGTAAGTGTTTGCAGTTTCCGCTCCTCTGCTGTGGTCCTAGACAACAACAACAACAAAAAGGAAATGCGTTTTCAACAGATGTTGCCGTCCTTACGGGAGGCAGGAGGCACATCCGACTTGATGCAGCTTGTATCTTGATGTAGGTACTTTACATAATTCTCCACTCGTCTCTACGGCAGTAAAACATTCAACTTCTCTTTCATGCAGCAGCCTCTTCATTTGCCAGATGTTTAGGGGACTTCCCTGCATCACTTCAGATTTCTCCCAAAGTGTTTCAACTGGATTCAACTCAAATTTTTTACTTTGGCTCCCTAACAGAGAGCCTGGGTCTATTAGGCGAATCCACAATGAATTAATCATGTTGTCGGAAGGTTAGCTTACAGTTCACTTTCAGCTTTTCATTCACTTTTGATTTTAGGTGGAAAAGTTGAGCAGCAACTGTGAGCTGCAGCGTCCCAGAGGGAGCAGAGCGATCCAAACTGCAACATTCCACAATTATGTTTCACATCTTGCTTGATGTTACATTTCTCCTGCGAAAGATTCGGTCGGCACCAAACTTAAAAACATAAAACAATTTCTCTATCTGAAAACAACTCTTTCATTTATCTGTACAAATAGTTTTATTCTCCAGAGACGCCGTTCTGACGATCTTGTTCAGCAGAAAACTGTTGTTGTGTTCTAATCTTGCGTTTGGTTTCACGAATCTCTTTCCTGGCAGGCCTCCGGATCAAAATCAGCTCAGCTCTTTTGCTGCAAGTCGATACATGTAACTTGAAACCGACCAGCGGAGTCCAGGGAAAATCCTGCAGGGAGGTCTTGAGATTGTCAGGGACTTCTTTTCACATCAAACGTTCAGCAAATTGATCTTAATTTAGTTGGACCAGCCACCACCAGCAAACATTTCACAACCGATTACCTGTGAAGGCTAAGATAAAAGATATTTTTATCATTATTACGTTGCACTTGATGATCTTTTGTATTTAAATGTCCTCTTTGACTTTGCATTGAATTCAGGGCTGATATAATTAATCAGATTAATCGGAATAATCAATTAATGAAATAATCGTCAACTAATTTAGTAATCGACTAAACTTAAGCTGTTAATTGGGGCATGCAGACTCCTAAAAAAAGAATATTTGATGAAAGAACTAAAGGCAGAAATGAAACCAAAACTGTAAAAAGTAAGATAAATAAAAAAAGAAGACATCTTTACTCCTAAATATGTCATCTGCAAATTGTATAGTTTCACCTGGTTCAGATTATGTAAAAAGAAAACAAAAATTGTATTAACCAATTTAGTGCATTACGGGAATTTAATGAATCCCCATACTGCACTAAATTGGTTAATACAAAAAGAATTGCTAGTATTGTGTAGTATTAATCTGCAGAATGTGCCCGTTTTTTTTTTTTTTTACCAGATTAATCAATAAACCGTCAGATAGAATAAGTGATTACTAAAATAATTGTCAGCTGCAGCCCTGATTGAATTATGGATTTTATGCAAAGGCACAACAACAGAGATGATGTTTCTGGTACCAAACCTGAAATCTGACACCGTCTTAAATCTCAGACTCAGGAGTCCATCTCAGGCCTCAAGTCTTCAGGTGAACAAGTCAAAGTCGAGTTTGAGCTTTTTCATTGTTGGGACTTAACTAATAATTATTTGACCACTTGAGGCACTCGTGTTAGATAATCTTTTGTCATGAAAAAGATGACCTCTTCAAAGGGAGATTAGCGCACCCCATCATGATGCGTCTGAAAATGACCATTTCCACACCTTTGATCCCAACAGACATGCACCTTTCAAATCATCAAAAGCCACACGCATAATTCAAACACGTGGACGGACATGAAGTGAAAAAAACCCGAAAAACTCCCCATATACTTCCTCATGTTTAGAAACAGAAAAGTGTTTTCTGGTACATCAGCACACATAAGAGCGGAGATAGTCCAACAGCTGAACAGATTTCTCACTACCAGCTGCAGTAAATTAAACTGTTTGAACTCTTCAGTATAAATGCGAAATGTAAGTTGATGGTAAATAATTAATGTAAAACCGAGGCTGTATAACAGTGAGACAAAGCATTTTTGCTGCTTCCTCCATAACATCCTTGTTATCTTTCAAATGTAAACACTCATGAACATCGGCATGTTTTCACTCTGCATTTCCGCTGTCAGTGATTAGAAATGGGCTAGCCAAAGTACATCCTGTTTAGCACTGTACACAAATGGCAGGATTTCAGGACGGGAGAGGGAAAACAGACTGAAATACAGCGCTCTTTTGGAATCACTAAAAAAAATACTTAAGGACACTGATAGCAAAAACCATCAAGCCATTAAACTGCCTCTGTTAGACTGCTGAATTTTCCCATCAACTTATCCTCCCCCCTCTTTCCTCCATAAATAGCTGCTTTGAAGGGGTCATCACACAACATGATCTTCCAGAAAACATACTGCAGGCTGGAAAAAGACTAAAGCTGACAAGAACGACCTCTAAACTTACACAGGTTCTTGACTGAATGAACCGGAGGAGACCGTGGAGGTGCCTGACACCCTATCAGCCTTTATGAGATGATAAAGTTCACTTCAAAACATAATTGAGGAGATTTTCAGAAAGTTGCCATGGTGATAAGATCTAGTCAGGAAGTACAAAGCACTTAGGGTCACAAGAGGACAGTCTTCCTTCTTCTACTCAGTCAAGAAAATGACTATATCATGAGTGCCTTGCAAAAAGGTTCATACTGAGACCAAGTGGTGCCCTTTAAACCGTGACCTTAGCCCTAGTACTATCATAGCGGTACTACCTACTGCTATGACAGGGGCCGTATTAGTATCTGTGGTGGGACAGAGTCAGACTTGTCTGGAAACGACAGGCAGTTTCATACTTTGCAGCAGCAAAGTGCGAAGCAGAACAGCCATCAGATGCAAACTTAGCAAAACTGTTGTTGTATTTATACTTTTCAGACATTTCTTTTTCAAAAAAGTGACTAGAAAAGGCACCAGCATTCAAAATAAAGCATTTGCTTTTCGTTTTATGCATGATCCGCATTCAGCATTAGTGTGCATGCTTTTAATTCCTTCCTCCAGATAAATGAAGGTCTTCAGACTGAACTCAGCGCTCGGTCAGTGTCAGTAAGAGGCAAGAGGATTCCAGTGGGCAGTGCTGCAGTTATGTAACCGACCCAGCAAGAAAGGGAAATGACTGAGCGGCGAGCTGGGCTGTCGGTGGAAACCTTACAGTACGAGTTATGAGACTATAAAAGACAGTTTTATTTCAATTTAAGAGTTTGAGGAGCGAGCCCCGGGGCTAACAGCTGTTTTCAGGGCTGGCTGGGCTGCAAGACGATCTGTTGTAGTCTGGAAACAGGAAACGGGGTCTATCGCTCCGGCACAGCCCTCCTAATTACAACCACATAACCTCTGACCACACTCATATGTCAGCTGGAGACACAGCCAAGGGGGACATGAGGGGAAAAAAAAAAGATAAAAGTGCTGAGGTGGAATGGAGCGATGAGGGAGCAAGGAAGCTTTAATAGGAACAAACAAGCTTACTGTTGAATAAAAATGTAAATATTACTTCAGTTTCTTTTGGAAAACAATACAATGTGAAGATCTGCAGCATAAGTAGAGAAGACAGGAAAGCAAAGGAAATGACATAATTTCTAGAATCTCATGTATGTATTTCTTACATAATGGAGACACATTTAGGTTGTTTTGACTTTCTACTGGCATCAGTTATGTTTTTTTTCACTTATATATATATAACTTTTACCCAAAATGATGGTGTCTAGACATTGGATTACACAAGTACGCCCTAAAGTAGAACAAGAAGAAACAGTGCAATCTAATCTGGAGATTAAATTGAAGTTTGGTTTATAGGTCCCAAAGAGTACATGTTTGACCTGTAGAAAAATGTTCTCTGTGTCCTTATTTTGTGGAAATCTAGATTTGTTAGTTCCTGAGGGTGAAATGATGGTAACTGTAGTCTCAAAAGCATAATAGCATTTTATGCTAACAATATTTTATGAACTTTCAGTCTGCCTTTACACCTGCACTGAGCAGTTCTTTACAAAGAGGTCAGTGATTATTTGCAAGAGAAATAGAGTTTGGAGGCAGTGCGCCACCATTTATCGTCCTATGAGAAACACAGAGCTTTGTGGGGGCGCCCTGGTTTATCATGCAGAGATTCCTAACTCCGTTGACGACGCACTACAATAACACCATTTGTTATATTTTACAAACAAAACAGGCCCCAGTTAAAGTTACACATCTTGATGTGAATTACATCTCCACTTCTCCTGCCCACAACGTCATCAAACCTGCTGTTTTTATCTTTTGGCTGTCTTCCTTTCTTCCTTCCTAACGTTTCTTTTTTCTTTCTGTTTTTCCAAGCCACTGATGCGTCACCAAACTTCTTTTGGTTGCTAACTGTCTGGTTTCATTTTGTTGCTAATGGGTAGCTGTCATCATAACTGTCTGTGGTCCGCTACACCGCTCCATGTAACAGCACGGTCCAATAACAAGAACCTAAAAGTGGCAGCGACAAAAAAAAAATAGACCTGGCAAGGTTAGTCTTTGCAGTTTAATCTATTTATATCCAATATTTATAGTATTACTTACAAAATATGTGATAAATACAGATAGACAGGACACTTTAGTTTTTCTGAGACGAGGTGGAACGTGTAGCTTTAGCGCCCTCTTGTGGCAGCCACTAAAGTTTGCTTGTAGCAGAAGCCGACCCTGGAAACATATAGGCATGTAAAATGTTGTTTGCCTGAAATAAAAGTATTATTTGCTATGGGTTACTGTTGGGAAGGACCAAAGGCCCACATGAGGCAGGCAGGTTGTGCTTTGAATGGATTTTATTGATAAATTAGAGAACTGGATCTACCGACCAAATGTTGTTACGTAATGCTGCTAACAGCAGGATCCGACAAAGAACAATGGACAAGTACATTTATGCTAGAGGTGATTACTAGATTAGAAACATGTGTGAGCTTATGCAAAATACAGGAAACATGCCAGGCCAACTTTATTTCTAAATCACTTTTCAAACAGCAGGCACTGACGGAAATGCTGACCAGAAAGAAACATAAATGATCAGGAAATGTCATTGATTATTTAACTTCCTGCTTTTATTTTGGCTTCTTTCCTACTGTCTGGATTGACAGTAAATAAACATGCCAGGACAGTTATCCACTGCAGATAGGTGAATGAATCTTACCACTTCAAAAACTCTGCACTATCCCTTTAAAACCTCTCGAGTGACAGAAACAACCAGGTTGATAAGAGCGTATGATGACAAAAGGTGCAGTTTTACAGGACAGTCAGAATCAGGTCGCTCAGCTTTATTTCATACATGTGCTCCAAGTCGATCTCTAAATTTAATTGGGCGGTATATTACCACAACGTTTACTCATTTAAAATCTATAATATGCCATTTATTTGTTACATTTATGTAAGCAGGAATTATATTTGCTGCTGCTCTCTTCAGTGTCTTCTTGTGATCCGCCACAAAGCTGGAGATTAATTTAAATCCTCAGGATCTCTGCTGTATTGGTTTTATTAAAAGATGTCATTACATAAGTCAGGACATAAGAAGAAGAAGAAGAAGAAGAAAAGGAAGAAGACCACGATGGTGTTTGTTGATAGTAAAAACAACCAGAGTCCTCATTACTTAAAAAGTCATCATAATGTTTGAAACTTCCCATAAGCTTTTCAAGTAACAGCAGTCAGTTTTTCTTTTATCCTTTTTTAAATTACATAACAGGAACTGAAATGCTATTACACACGTCAACAACAAACACCAAGAACTTAAATGTGTTTTAATATTACATTTGCGAACAGGTCCACTCACTCTGTCATGTATTTTCTCTATAATTTGTTGGTACTTCTTGCTAAAAAAGTTGCGTTCGCAGAAACTCTTCATAGTTTTGAACTGATACAACCTGCAGGGACGTGATTGGTCCCCTTCTCTGATACGAAATAAGCTTTGACTAAACAAACAGGTCCAATTCAAATCTAGACTCAGTTCACACCAAACTTCAGTACAATAGTATTCAAAAATCAAACATTAGCCACAATGAGAGTCAGTTATGGTACATTATGAAATGTTTGAAGTCGACTGATGTGACGAATGTCTGATGTGATGCTAATGAAAAGTGTGACTTTGGTTACCTAAATGGGTTTTATTTTCAGTTTAAATAAAATTACCACACGAAGGAAATAAAGAAAACGGCCTCATAGTGCATTATAAGACTTATTTAACGAACGTTTGAATTTGTATAATAAAGTTTATTGAATCTGTTTTGAGTTTGTGAGCGATTCTTTGTCAAAATGTGAATGTTGATCCAGTGACATTAGTCATGTTAGAAAACATTATTTGGTCTGTTTATTTCTCGTTTCGTCAGATTCAGTGAAGAAGTGTGACGAGGTCATAAAGTTCAAGATGGCGGCCCGTGGAGAATCAGTCTCCTCTGTTTTTGTGTGATACATGATCTGAATTACACTTTATGGCTGTATAATAAAACACAGATTCAGCATTTTCAGCATTTTATCTTTGAGGTGGATCTTTCTTACATCCACCTTAAAGAGGTTTTAATCTATTAAAATCCCAAAGTATTTTATACCTCTATTGTTCCAGCACTCTGCCTCGCTTTATGACTTTCTTTCAACCTTCACCTTTCTGTATCTGCTCTGTTCAAAAAAAGGAAAATAAAAAAAAAGAACAAAAAGTCTGCATTGGCTCTGAGGAGAGAGCTGCGGGGTAAGCTGGGGAAAGAAACCACATGGCTGCTGTTCCACGCTCCGTTAGCTTCATTTCGCTCATGTTCGAGGGTCAGATCGGAGCAGATGAAGGCTTGTGAAAACAAAGTGAAGCGCTGAGTCAACAGAGACGGCCGGTGGGTCGAGGACACGGGCAGATGGAGCTGCTCCGAAAACTTATGAGATCAACACATTTAAATGCTTACATTTGATTGTTTTTTATTTTGTTTTTTTATTATTTTGGATCCATTTTTAAACTGGTCATGAAGCTAAAAAATGTACATTAGCATTATTAGCATTTGATAGTGAACCTCTTTTTGTTCCTGTTGGACGTGTGCCTCTGTACGTATTTGAAACATTGTAATGAAGTCGTCGTTGTGACAGTAAATGTCTGGATGAGTCAGGTTTCTGCTTGGTCACATGAAGGAAAAGTGGTTTTTAGTCAGACTCCTCTCTATCTGTGGCTAATTTAGTTTGGCATTTAGAGGCAGATGGGTTTTTTTTTTCCTCCTCTCATCCAAGCCCTGATCTGCCCTGCAGGCGGCCTCTGTCCACTGAAAACACACAATATGCCAGGAGTAAAACACACACCTCGGGTCAGAAGTTTCATTTACCCTCTGGATGCAGAATAGTGTTGAGTTTTTTTTAAAAAAAGAAGCTGATTCGGTGGTCAAAGTCTGCTTTCTGGGGTGTAGAGTTACACTTCAAACCAGATATATGTATGCAAAATAAAATAAAATATTTTATTAAAGTTACATACTGCAGTTTAGGAATATTTTGGTGTTTTTTTTATGTGAAAAAATTATGGCGAACAATTTCACCGTGTTTGCTCTTTAGATTAACCGACTTCCTTGATACCCAGGAAGTGTTTTTTCTCTCTCTCTCTCTCTCTCTCTCTCTCTCTCTCTCTCTCTCTTGATCTGTTTGGGTGAGAGATTTCCCAGAGACCACTGGAGACATTTCTCACTCCCATGTGTTGGGCAAAGGTAATGAAAGGTCTGAAAAAAAAAGAAGAAAAAAATCAGTGTCATATTTTTGAGCAACTCAAGATGCTCAGAGTGACTGTTTGTTAAATTCTTCACCTAGAGGCAGAATAACTGTACACAATTAAGATGAATTAATCGATCAATTTACGTTTATTATTTCATTCTGCTGTTGAGTAATAGGGCGCCTTTTAATTTACACAGCTTTAAGTTTAAGTTGTTTTTTTCCTCTCAGGCAGTGAAAGGGCACCCTGATCTCAGATCTGGGAGTTGGTCGGGTAGAGTCAAAGAAACACGTGTGAAAACGGCTAATTATGAGAAGGGCCGTCATCAGGTGTGAAGTTTGGCACATTAGTGTCAGCCAACGTCTCAGACGCTTGAGGCAAACTTGAACTGAGACACTGGAGGAAGAATAATCTATTGTTTAAAGAACAGCTTTTTTTTTCTTCTACCAGGTGTGCAGCAGCACACTGAGTACTCCAGGTCTTTTATTGTTCCCGTTACACCTGAACTGTTTAGAGCAGGAGTTCTTCAAAAACTTAATGCGGCGTAAAATCACCGTGTGGTAGCTGATCCTTATAACTCGCTGTTTATCGACTCCAGATGTACAGCAGCTTAAAGCAGATGGGATTTACTAGATATCAGCAGAGCATCTTCAAAATACCAATTATGCAACCAAAACCTGTTTTACTTTGTCTTTTATTTCTATCAAATTATGTGTTACATTGTTTTATGTCATCAGTTCATTAGTCAGAGATAAAACTGATATAAACAACTTGAAAACATTTTTTACACTTTCTAAGATGCTCTAGATTCGACTCACCTGAATGACGAACATGACTGGTGTCCAACGTTTGTGCAGTAAAAGTTTTCGTTTGTGCCGCCATCATCCAGAGGTCATTATCAATACCTTCAAATCAAAAGCAGCACAAACAAAAATCTGTGCTGCACAAATGTAACTTGAGTCGATTGGCACCAAATTCGTTTGATTTCCTAAATGTGTGTAAATCTTTTGGGTTTGGGAGGTTGACCTCTGATGACCTCTGGAAACATATTTATTAATGTCTTTAAAATGACAGTGGCACAAATGAAAATTCGTGCTGCACAAATCAGCACGAACGTTTGACACCAAATTTGTTCAATTTGAAGAAGGGACAGGGGTTGTGACCTCACTGAGGTCTCTATTTGTAGCTGTAGCCTGCTAGCTAAGATAAATACTGACCTCCCCTCCCGCTAATTGTGAGCTGATGTTTCCCTTTGTGTGAGACCGCCAACCGGACCAGACCGAGGACTGTAAATACAAGTTGGTAGGAAAAACACTGGCAGCCAAATGTTAAGAAAAGCAAACGAAAATATCTTTTTTTGGTTCTGCTTTGGTTCGTTCTGATAAATACAGTCTCTGATTTAGCCGGCACTTTGGATTTTCATTTTTGCCCTCCTTTCTTTTATTTCAGTCTGTTTTGGTGACTTGTATAGAAACTTTTATATAAAGTCATGTTTAACTTTTTCTTGTTTTCCCTTCCATCATTTTGCGTGGTTATTTTTCCTTTATTTGCTATACAATCTCTTTTCCATGGGTATAACCACTCACCTTTTAAAACTCCACTAATCACCAGTGGTGGGAAGTAACAAAGTACTTTGTTACTGTATTTAAGTACAATTTTTGTGTATCTGTACTTTACTTAAGTAGATTTAATAATGGATACTTTCTACTTTTACTCCACTACATTTTACAGTAAGTATCTGTACTTTCTACTTCACCAGTGGCGGAGCTAGACTTTTAAAGTTGGGGGGGCTAAGGGGGGGCCAGGACTACCTCTGGGGGGGCAACATTTAAAATGTGTGTGTACATCTATCTATCTATCTATCTATCTATCTATCTATCTATCTATCTATCTATCTATCTATCTATCTATCTATCTATCTATCTATCTATCTATCTATCTATCTATCTATAATTTAAAAAAATAACCAAACTGAATATTTGGTTATTTTTAAGCCCCTCTGTCATTTGACATGTTATAATTAACACCTTTGACTGGCGCACATGGAGACATGATAGACTTTATGCAGAGTTCATCGCAGAGGAAACTAAAATCAATCAAATAAAAGATCCTTTCTGAATATCATCTCATGGACACTGAACTAAATGCGTCTTTCTGACCGAGAGCTGACAGCGTGTTGAAGAGTTATGGACACCTTGGTTAGGAAGCTCTGTTTGGACAGGTAATTTGACAGGTAACAATATTTCGGGTCGGACCAGAATTATTTGCCTGATGGAGGCTCAGGCTTCTAATGAGTTTACATTTAATGAGTTTGCAGCACACAGAGAAAACCTAAAGAGAATGTGATCTACTTATTGTAGTTTAAGTAGAGGAATAGCAGCTGACTGTTGAGAGAGGAAAGAATTTAAAGTGCAGATCCGTTAGGCAGAAACAAGCGCAGAGCGCTGGGCAATAAATGCGCGTAAATGCTCCACCGTTACGCTCCAACTAATCACACATGAGATGACAAACGCCAAATATACAATTTATAGTTACACTGCTTAGTTAATGGTGTTTTAAAAACAAAACCAGTAAAAACTAGTTAATATGTCAGATTCCCTCCTCAGCCTCGTCTTGATAAGAACAGAGAGCAGTCCGCTGGTTTCTGTCCAGACTGTGGTCAGCTGACCACTTGGTGCGCAGACAGTTTCAACTTTACGCACAAAGAACATCGTGGAGCTCATTATTAATCATACTAAGAACAATATCAGTCAGAGAATCATCTCTGATCTGGACGCTTTAACGGACCAGAGACTTTGGAGCTTCTAGCTCAGCTGATCCGCTTCTGCGGAGTTTTTCTCCCGCTGAGGGAAGTCAGTGCGGGATCAGGAAACGATCAGAGTTCTGTCGTCTTCTAATCACGTCATTTCGTGAATTGTTACCTGATTTCAAAAACGTTCTAACAGAGAAATAATAAATGTTTCGTTTGATGACTACAAATTGGAAATAAAATTATGTTTTTCTTTGACGGACAACGAAAAAACTCTAGCGCCACCTCTCCTCCAAACTACGAACATCGTCGGCCCCTCTTCGGTTTTTTCTTTTTTTTTGCGGAGGATCAATAAATAACTTATTGGTGTTTTACAACCACCAGGTATGAAGTGCTTTAGCCTTTGAGTTGCACCACAGCGCAGCACAACTGAAACACCCAGGACAAGAATTTCAGCTTGTTTTTATGAGTATAAAGGAGGCTGGTATCGCGCCTGATCTAAATCTATTTATTTATGTCATCACATGGACTTATATAAAGTTTTATACATTTTCTTTTGATATATTTATTATTGTCTTTCTTCTTTAGATATTAGGTTGACTTAGAATGATTCCAAATAATGTACAGGAATAACCTGGTGCTGTTACATGTCAATCATCTGGGGGGGCCACTGGGGGGGCCAATCAGATGACAGGGGGGGCACTGGCCCCCCTGGCCCCCCCTCTGGCTCCGCCACTGTACTTCACCACATTTCTACAAAACTGTTGCATTACTCGTTACATCCAAGTCGTGTTGCGCTTTTTGTCCGTTAAAATGTGAAGTTCAGGAACTTGAGGTGGCGCCGTAAAATCCAAGCAATAACGGGATTTACGTGTCTGTTGTCACCCATCGCCTCCCCATTTACTCTCACGCGAAGCTCCAAGACATGCGCAGTGGTTTCCTCTGAGCGGGAGGAGATGTCTGTCTAATCGTCAGTAATATAATAGCGCTGCATAAATCATAAGATATGGCGACATGTAAAATCAGCAGCGCTTCGCTTTCACAGACAGTGGGGACTTCGTCCAACTTTTAGCGTCAATTGGAAGGAAAACTTAAAGAAAAGTAAGATCTGTGGACGTGATGCTAGCTAAGCATCACGTCCACAGAGACACATGTTGCATCTGCGATGAAAAAAAAGTTGTCACTCATGCGCTGAATTATTGTGTGGAGGTGTTGACTGAGGTGTCGCATTTATGCTGTGACCAAAGTGCAATATAGTGATATGACATTCAGGAACAATCCGATTCTTCTGGACAGATCTTTCCTGATTTTTTTTTCTAATTATTCAGATTCATTTGTTGAACCTCTAAAGATGGAGTCGCAGGGTGACCACCAGGGGGCAGAGTTGCAGCCTGACACGCTTCCTTGCCGCTAACGTCTGAACACGCCATTGACGCTACATAGAGGAATGAATACTTAAAAACGTCGACATTCCTCAAACCAACAGCAGAGAAGAAAGAGGAGCAGTGGGCCTTTAAAAGCAGACATGCTAGTTAGCATCAAACGTAAGTTGTTTTTGTTTTTTTTACATTCCAAAAATTGGGAAAAAGAAGGTTTTTCTTGTAATGTACCATAAAGTGTAAGGCATTAGCAAACCTGTAACTATGGAGAACAGTCTTTAACTGTATTTGAGTTGACTTTGTGACCACATGCCTCCAGAACAAAAACAAAAACCTGCAATCACTCATTTTGCTATTTACACCAGATCTCAAACCTTCTGGATTACATTTGTAATTCTTGAGTCACAAATTACAGACTTATTTGAATGAGTGGCAGAACCCTCTAAACACTTTTCTGAAAAGCCACAGACTTACAAACACAGAGATTTGTTTAGCCTGAGGCTTTTTACGCAGCTCTGCACAGCAATTTTGGAAGTGTTCCAGCAACTCCTACAGTTAAATTTTACACTTTTAAGGTGTCTATATGGGTCCACACTAGATGATGTAGAACAGGGGTGTCAAACTCCAGTCCTCAAGGGCCGCTGTCCAGCAGTTTTTAGATGTGCGACGGGAACAAAACACTGGAATGAAATTACTTAATTACCTCCCTCTTGTTTAAATAAGTTCTCCAGAGCCTTGCTAACGACCTAATTATTCTATTCAGCAGCAGAGACACATCTAAAAGTTGCAGGACAGTGGCCCTTGAGGACTGGAGTTTGACACCTGTGATGTAGAAGTTACACTTTTGAAAGTGTTATTTGTGATAAGAGTTGAATCAACACTCAGTAGTTGAAATCAAATACAATTCAGTGTTAATTTAACCAAAAACTAGTGTATATTGTCAAAAGTTAACACTATGAATGTGTTAATCCAACACAGAATGCTTTAAAGTATATATTAACATAGAAATCTGAGTTTTGAAATACTACTGGCAGGCAGGGTACGCTGTGGTGGTGCAGGGGTTAAGCACAGCCCACATATGAAGGCTCTAGTTTTCAATGCGGCTGTCATGGGTTCGCTTCCCGGTCTTCCCCTTGTCTCATCACTCACTTTTTTTTGTCAATTTACTACCAAATAAAAGCCACTAGAGCAATTAAAACCTTTTTCCCCCCAGAAACTACTGGCCATCAATAATCTCCAAATTCAAGACATTAGATGCTACAAAAACACCAGCACCATTCTCAGAATATAATCTACTTTTATTTCAAAACATCAAACAGCACTGACAGCAATATTCAACAAAGGTCATACATTCATGGTACTTTGCACTGAAGGTGAAGTGTGCTTTGAAAGTTCATTGGAATCTAATGACCGGGAGCAAATAATAAAGCTCATGATAATTTAACTTTACAACATAGACGAGCTAACAAGTTTCACCACCACAGAGAGCGACTATGTAATTTTGAAGTCCATCTGACATGAAGTACAATAAACCAAGAGAAGAACAGAAACATCAGGATACTAGTCACTAATGATGAAACAACACAAATTCAAAACATGTTAACGTTCCGTAGCTCTAGCTAGTTTGCCATTTGCTGCCAAGTGACTGATGATGACGTTGGTGACAAGCTTCACCCAGAATGCACCTGGAGAAAATAAGGACGATTAATTTGTAGTTTTGTGTGTCATAAAGTCAAATATAAGAGTGAAAATAAAATAAAGCCAGTCATGTGGCACAACATTTTATTCCATATTTTACACCTGTTATGTCACTAAAATCAGTCAGTCTGGTAAAGTTTTTAGCAACCAGGAGTCAACAATGGGGCACCCTACTATATAAGCTATCTAAATCAACGCCAGACTGAGTGTTGAGTTAGGACTGGACTAACTCTTTGGAACTCTTAGGGAATCTAACACTCACCAACACTCGTGTTGTTGAATTAACGTCAACAAGTGTTGGACTGATGCCGTATTTTTAATGTACAACACTTTCACTGGAAATCTGACACTTCCAAATTTGCTGTGTGCAGCTTCTCTGAGGTTTTTTATTTTTATCTGCAGGAGGTCGCAGTTCTTTCTGATCATTGGAACCGACGTGGCAGGGTTGTAAGTTTTGATCTTGTTTGATTGTTCTGACAGTGTTGTTCTGCTATATGTTCTCGAGCCCGACTACAACAACGGATTGGCAGCAAAATCAGCATCTACAAGCCTGAGGTTTTCCCAGTGAGGAAATGTTTACATTTTCCAACAAGAGCTCTCCGAAAATACTGAGAAGTAACTTTAAAAAACGAAAAACTTAGATAGATAAAATTCAAATCAGAAGATATTTCTCTGGCAGAAGGAATAACACAAAAACAACTTGTGTGTATTTGAATTAAAGGGGAGGTATTCTGAAAAGTTGACTTTTTTTTTAGCATTTCCCCCCAATCAGCTCCTTCAGACTAGTCAGCAGCAATTAGCAAACACCTGGTGGAATTGAACATCTGCTGAGCTCAGTATGCTGACTACTGCTCAGTTCAACGCTGGTAAAAACGTTGTTATAGGGTTAATAGAGGAGCCGTGTTGTGATGACTTCCTGAAGGAGGAGTTCCAGAAAGACCAAGAGTTCTTAGAGACAGAGGCCCAATTTGAAGACGCGAAATTGCAAAATCTAATTTCTTTTAAGTCAAATCTGATTCTTGTGGCATTTTCTTAATAACAGAATATACCTGATCATGCTATAAAATAGCACTATGTGCCTGGATAATACGTAATATTACTCCTTTAATACTTTTTTTTAGCATTTATTTTGGTCTTCATCACTGAGGCCAAAACAGTCTGGTGCTTAGACGCTTTTCCAAACCAACACAAAAGGGCTGCTTACCCTAAAAAAGTGACTAAGCAAAGTCTGGAGAACATGGTGTAATCTGAGGTCCAACTAATGAAAATGAACGCCAACATTTTTATTGTTATTTTTTGATCAGCCTTAAGCTAGGACGTCAAAGACATGAAACGCTACGATGTAATGTCATGGTCCATTAGCATGCTTACTAGCACAAAGTTTAGGTGCTGAGGAGCTTAGTTCATATTTCTGAACTTTGACCTCATAAAGCACACACAGTATGTACAGCTAGATTTGTGCCACAGAGGTTTCCATGGAGACAGTCAAAAACAAAATCACAGTCTTGTTTTACCTGCAAATGTACATGCTGTGCGGGTACTTCCAGCTGTTAACCGCCTGTCTAATGGTGTAACGCAGGAACAACGGCAGGATGACGGTGTTGGAGTAGTTCTGCGCTCACGCACCTGCGTGGTTAGCATCTCTGTTCCCAGCATTATGTTTCCCCAGCCGGCTGCCACTTCACCAGCTGTGTGTCTTTAATGCTCTTCTACGACTCACCAAATATACTCTTGTTTTCATGCTGGGTTTCAGGCTTCCACCGATTCTACTCGTAGTGGCGTCTAGCCTCTATTTCATCTCTTTCTTGACATGACCCGATGTGGGAGTGATAGCACAGAAACACAACTCTTACTCATAGGTGTTTGAGCTTCACACCAGGGTTCTGCTCTGGCTTGTTCTGGTTTTATTCGTAGACGTTTCTTGGAGTGTTACTCAAACTGTGAAGCTGCTTTCTGCTTCGGCTGCTCAGAGTTTAAATTACCGTCTTTCTAGAAATTGAGATCAGAATTTATTAATATGAGTTTCATTCCTTTCACGATGATTCACATGCACAGGCGGCAAGTGTGAATG
Organism: Poecilia reticulata; assembly: GCF_904066995.2. NCBI lineage: Eukaryota > Metazoa > Chordata > Actinopteri > Cyprinodontiformes > Poeciliidae > Poecilia > Poecilia reticulata. The sequence continues at coordinate 7,047,433 of NC_088830.1, read as the reverse complement.
AGAATCATAGGTCAAAAAAAATCAATTGGGCCGGCAGATGATAAAAAGCTTCAAATTGACAAATAAACTGAAGAAGGGATCATTATTCTGATGGATTCGACAGAGATGAGAACATTTTACGGATGAGGTGTTGAAAGAGTGCTTTGTTCTACAATCATTGGCACAAACATAAACTGAATGCAGCTAATAAGATTTTAAAAAATTCACCTGCAGGGGATTTCAGCACTTCAGCTGAACAAAAGACCAAATCTACACGATCGTTTATTTGAATTTTATGATGATTACTAATATTCCCTGCTGTCCTGCAGCACATTTCCCCCCTCACCGCTCGTTTCTGTATGTGATTTCATGTCAATTGCACATCCAGATGTTGATAGTTTCCATGAGACGATCTTCGTTACTTAAAGGTCTTTTTCCTTTTTCTTTTCTTTTTGTTTTTTTAAGTTCAATGTTTCCTCCTCATAATGAGAAAAACAGCATGAGCAGATTTCTTTGTGTGTGTGGCTGATTTGGGGCACAACCGGACCGCTGACCTATCGTATTGTTTTAGGAAGCATTCTGTGGTTACTTTTTATTATTATAATTATTGCGAACGTTGCTGGACGTTTCTGATGTAATGCTCAGGGTCACGTACCGTTTCAAAGCTAGTCGGACATTTCCCACTGCGAGACGACAATCAGTCGACCTTTAACTCCGTTTTTAAAGGCTACATTTTATCGCTGTTGTTCAGAAAACTGCCGACATGATTCGCTGCCAGCGGTTGAACGCATTTTAAATCGGCTGCTAGCTAACAGAGTTCGCAGTAAGTGCTGTGTTAAGACCTTGAAGGTTTTCACATGTTATGCTACAACCTTGGTGACTGTTATTAGGATTTTAGGTGAGAGACAAATACAAAGTACCCCTCCTGACCCCACTAAGGGACAAGGGTGTAAAGAAAATGGATGGATGGATGGACAAAGTTGTACAAAATTGTGAAGTGGAAGCAAAATTCTAACAGTTTGTGACAAACCATGAAGAAGACAAGCCTGTGGGAGAAGGGAGGCTGTCATCCTCACAGCGGAACATGGTGGTGGCACCATCATGCTGTGGGGAGGCTTTTTACTTTTTTTTTGGTAAAAACTGGAACACTGCTCAGACTTGTGAAGATGGATTGAACTATATTCAAAAATCCCACTATAGTTGGTGGAATGGTTTGGATTTAGAAAGACCCAGTCGAAGTCCAGGACTAATCTGAGAATCTGTGGCATTGAAAACTGCAATCCACAGACGCTCGCTATGTGACCGCCTCACGGTTATGAGACGTTTTACTTGTGAATTTTTTTTCTAAATATTATGAGTAACCAAAAGCATATTAAAACACATTAAAGCCAGGGTGTCCAAAATGTGGCCCATGGGCTATTTGTGGCCCTTTGAATTGATTTTGACCGGCCTCTCCTGTCCACAAGTCAAGAAAAGTACAAATTTGGCCAACCACATAGAAAACAACTGATGACTTCCCCACATTTGTTTTGCTTATAATGCAAGCGAAACTAAAACAAAAAGAGGGAGAAAAAACTCCCAATACACTCATTTTTGCATTTTAAATTTAATTAATATTTTCAGTCTACCAGTTGTGGCAGAGATTGACAGTTTGGACACCCACTGCATTAAAGTCTGAGTTTATCAAGTGAATACAAAGGAAAAAGTTCACAAAATGGTTAATATAACATGTCAGTTTTTACCTCACATTCATAATTTCAGGCTCAAAACTGATTTTTAATCACACAAAACTGAGATGTTCCAGTTAAATCAACGCTTTTGTGAGTTTTCTCAGTCTGTTGAATAAGGCTCTTAAAGTGTTCAAATCTCCATCTTAAAGTGAGAACCTCTCACTTTAGAACTTCTCACTTTTTTAACCTTTTTATTTGAAATGTTTCTTGTATTCGGAGCAGAACACAAAGCATTAAAGTTAATAAAAACACCCAGTGGAACTTGTCCAACAAAAAAATGAGTTGGATCAGATGACATTTTATTCTAAATTTAAAAACAAAAAATCTGCTTCTTCCAACCATAACATCACAGTTTTTTATTTGAGTTTTAGATATAAATTTCAGTGAGTCGAATTAAGTATAAACATTTTGCTAAACTGAAGTAAATCCAAAGTTCCACAGTTTTTTCCCCTGTGATGACTCCTATCCAGGTGAATTGATGTGTTTTACAGTGCTGCCCTCTAGTGTTACGACTGACTGATGATGCGAACCATTGACATGCAGAGCAGAGAAACATTTTACCACCAACATTTCCACAGATGCTTTCAAGAAGAAACGAGAGAAAAAAAACATGCCGACAATGTCACATTTTCATATTTAATTTATTTCCTTTTTTAATGGTAGATCTCATTGCTTTTTCATGGTTAACATACAGCCATTCGTATAGAGAACAAATAAGATTCAGTTTTCAATTAACTTAGAAATATACACACTTCTTTGTGACCACACCCAGGAGAAAAATATCCTTTATTCAAAAGTATCGTCTCTCTTTTGGGGAAAGTTTGTTTGTTTTTTTCTCCTGATGGAGAATGTGTTCATTTTTATCCTCCTGCTAACTCTGCATGTTCCCTCCGTTTCCGATTCTGTTTGTTTGGATCAGCGGACATGGAGGTCAGGGAACACCTGGACACACCGGCACGACGACGAGCTGAGCACTAAACGGCTCCATTTCCACTCACGTCCCGCTCACTGTACAGAAACTAAATGAACATCTCACATCGACAAACACAGTTCAACAGAGCGCCGCTTGTAAAGCTACAAAAAAATAAATAAAAAAATTAACAGCAATAATTTGGTCTATTTAGCCTGACAGAGAGAAAACAAAAATATGTGTGAGTTATATTTTTGCCTTTTTATTCCAAAATTTATGAATGCCAGAGTTTCAACTAAGAAACCAAGTATTTAATTCACCAGCTAAATATTGAGTTTACACACAGCAGGGCTTATAAAGCCCAGCTTTTATATCCCACTTCTGCTTGTCGGCAAGTTCATTTGCATGTTAGCTAAATACTTAGCTTAGCCTTAAATATTCAGCTAAAGTTAGATATTTAGCTAGCAACCTAAATATTTAGATTGAAAATTAAATGCTTAGTTTGGAAATTAAATATTTAAATTGGGCCTAAATATTTAGATGCGAGTTAAATATTTAGCTAGCAACCTAAGTATTTGCAAGCAAGAAATATTCAGTTTAGAAAATAAATATTTGGTTTGAAAATTAAATGTATAGTTTGGAAAATATTTCATTTGGAGCCAAATATTTAAGTAAATCTTCAGCTTCAAATTAAATATTCCCTTGGGAACTAAATATTTTTGCAAACTAAATAACTCGTATCTATGTATTTAGGTCCAAATTTATAAACGAGTGAATGACATGGTGAAAATATGACCTTAAAAAATGAACATCATGTCTTTATGACCGGCTAAATAAACTAAATTAGTGCTGTTGTGCAACTTTACAAACGGCATCTCATACAGTTCCTCCTGCCACAAGTTAAATGTAAATAAAAAAGACCCCAAAATGTGACCAAAACACCAGCAGTGATATGAAAAAAAGAAAGAAATTATGTAAAATTACAGTCAGTGCATGGGAACAAAACAATAGAAATTATTTTCTTTCCTTCGTTTGAACAAGTTCACTTCATCGTTTTAGCATAAAGAGCAGCAAAAATAAGACAATCTGAGAGCTTCCAGAAACTGTTGCTCCAGCTCTGTAAACAGCATTTAGTCAGAGAAAGAGCCGACGGGTCAATTTGGCAAAGCGATGGAAGGGATGGAGGGAGGATTAGACCTGGCAGGCGCCGCTGCTAGTCGATTGGCCGCGGACAGAACTCTGGCCTGAGGACATGGGACCGGGTGGCAGTGCTGCGCCGAGCGCCAGGCTTCTGCCAAATTTGGACTGCTAATGCGTGCGTGTGTGTGTGTGTGTGTGCGTGTGAGTTTGTTTGTAATACCTTGTGGGGACCATTTTCCTGACACTACGTTGTGAGGACCCATTGCTTCTTATGGGACTGAAGCCTGGTCCCCACAAGAGGAAATGCTGTTTTTGTGTCAGGGGTCATATTTAGGACTAAGGTGTGAATTGAGTTTTGGTTAGGGTTAAGTATGTAATGGATAGAGTTAGGATAAGGGTAAAGCTGTAGAAATGAATGGAAGTCAATGGAAAGTCCCCACAACGATACCCACGCAAACGTGTGCGTGTGTGAGAGTGAGAGAGTGTGTGTGTGTGTATGAGTGCATCTTCCCAGTTCAAAATGGACACGCAGTGGAGGGGAATGTTTATGTTGACTATACAAAGTGACATGCAAAGTGTCTCATAGTGGTCACGGGTCCAAAACGGACCAGGTGTGTGGGTGCGGCGACGCAAATAGGAAATCTCCACACAGCTCCATAGCAGTGCACGTTGTTTAAAAGGCAAACACACAACTGCTAACTTATTGCGTCATAAAAAACCCCCACATTTTGATTATTTGATTAATTTAAATGTTTTTATATTACATAATTTAAGGAAAAAAGTCAAGAAAGGATTGTTTGTGACTGGAAACGGTAGGCACAAAATGGGAATGTACCACCAGGTATAGGGGTGCTGCGTTAGAGGGGGCGCCAAACGAAGGAGTAAAAATGATTTCTGGTCAGCATTTTCAGTATTTGACAGCTGTTTCTGCATGTGCAAATGATGTGATTTATAACAGAGGCACGCCTGCAGTGTGTCAGAAAGCAGAAAGTTTAGTCCCGGACACCAGCACTGGAGGAAACTAATCATTTCAAACAAATCATGTGCCATTGCACGTTTGCTTTTCCTTTAGTTAACCATTTCTTGCTTAAAGGACACACAGTTACATAAAATGCCTAAATCTCACCTATAATTCAACCTAATATATTGTTTCCTGGAAACATGATAATATTTTTTATTTATTTCATCCTCTTACCAGTTTGGAGTCTTTATGCTAAATTCAAACTCCTGATCAAATCAAAATAACTGAGAGATCCTGACATGTTGGAGTTGTGAAAACACACATATAAAATAAATTATGAGCACATCTTCCAAAATTTGTCTGATTGCTCAGAATGAAACGCTGGGCGGCTCCGTTACCTGGAAACGAAACGGCGAAGGCACCAAATGACCAGAACCGCTGCAGGCTTGTTTACACGCTGCATCAAGCCTTAACGGGTTGAAACCAGTATCAACATGGAAACCAGTAGTTACCAGTTAGTGAATTATTTCTAACTTGGGCTCAATGAAAGCTCATTGGCTGATTAGGTGAAGAACAAGAAAACATTAAAGAGGACAAACAGCAAAGAAAATAAATTAGAACCCTGTTTAAGATACATAATGTGCACCGAGTAGCTCTTTTATAAAACACACACACACATGCACACACACACTCATATATAAATACATGTATGTATGCATAAAGAAAAAAACAAAACCACATCCTTCCAATAAGGTGCAACACATGATTTTGCAGGCAGTTGAATTGTTAACATGGAAAACAACAGGTAAAGGTTACTGTGATATCTTTATAGATCTGGAAGGAAATGAGGACAAAAAAAAGCAACTTTATGACAAATACAGATCATAGATGAGAGCAATGTTATCAATATCCTGAATTATTTATTATTAATAATGATACGTTTTTTTTGTGTGCGCCAAACAAGTGGAAGCCTTCACAGTAATCAGTGAGGGCACAAACCGAGTGCCTAGTAGTCAGAGTTATAAAAAATGATTATATATTTTCTAGCAATAAGTTTTTTTTTGTCTTGCTTTATATTCTGGGTTCATTTTTAAGTTATTGTCATCAAGTAACTAAAACAGATTCTGAAGCAGATAAGCGTCATGGAAAAACCGAGTGCTGATGAAAACCAGTAGAGAACGGCTTGATCTGAGCGACGGCGTGAACAAGACGGAAACAAAAAAGAGCCACTGAAACCAGAGCCGAGGGACCCCGACCTCACACAGCACCCCGAAGAGATGTTAGAGACAGAGCCGCCGATTAGATGGACCTACAAAATAAAGTACAAAAAATAGTGGAATTTTGGGGGGGGAAACCAAACATTCCCTGTCAATTTACATAAAAAAATATTTTATAAATATAAAAAAGAAAAAAAAACCTTTATCTGAGTCCACTCAAAATGCATAGGTGCAAATCAAAACCAAAACAAGCAGAGCAAACACAGAAAGTGTGGCGTTTGAGTGGAAAATCCCTCCTTCTCTCTGTTTCTGACTGCGGGGAACTCAAAGCTCTCCAGAGGATCGCCTCCCCTTCACTCGCCTTTTCCCTGAACCCGCCACCCTCTCTGTGTGCTGGGCGCTGAGGCAAGATACAAGCAAAACAAAAAACCTCCAGCAGTATGCAGACATGAGAATTATAGTTTCTGTTGGATTTCCTGGTAAAGATGTGCAAAAGAAAAAAAAAAAAAAAGCCTCGAGTTCATCAGAATGGTCAAAAACTGAACAACTTTTAATTTGAGTAAGTTTATTCCATTTTAAAAATGGAAAGAATAATAAAATTGTGATTTAATACAAAATCACAATTATGGTCCTTTAAATTCATGAAAGCTAAAAATATAAAGAAGCATTTTGTTCTAATTACTGCTTTTCTTTTTTTCCCCCCGCTGAGTCTGAATCCAAAAATATTTCATTAGTAATCCATGACTTCCTGTTTGACTTTGACAAGGAAGACCCTTTAACATCCGAGTCATTTAGCAATCCATGTTTTATGGTAGGTGAGTGAGTGCAAGGTCAGAATTCATTTAGTTCTCTGTGTCCGTCTCTACCAGCAGCTGTACTGTGTGTTAAACAAATGGCAGTGATCTGAAAAATAACAATAAAGATGGTGTGTTTTTCCCCAGGTGAGCTACTTTCTGATCATTTTCTTTATAATAATGGACAAAATTTGAGCCACAAGCTCCAACTTGGATGTAATTCAGCGTAACTAGAAAGACCTCAGGACAGGTAGTAGTTGAAATTGGAAGTCTGCGTGTTAAATGATCGCAGGTCATGACAGCAGGAAAACGGCGGCAAATGTCCCGGCGCCAGTCCACACGAGCGAAAGCGGCCAAATCCTCCATTATTTCAGGATGAAAACGGGATCATCAAAGAGAGGGGGCTCAGCTGAGGGTTCTGATCCGATTCATCTAAACAGTGAGTAAAAAAAAAAATAAAAATCCCCGAACTAAAACTGTTTCCTTTTCTTTTTTCTCACAGTCCGTCAGTCAGACCGGTCCCCTCCCCTCCGGCTTCAGACGGGAACCGATCCGCGGCGGGGCCAGGTGCCGGCGGCTGGTTCCGCCCACTCGCTTTCTCAGGCCCGTATGTGTCACTGCACCCGTCTCGTCTTTCTGTTGTGTCACTCTGACTTTCATCATTTTTAAAAAAAATTATTTTGATCTTTTTATCATCTGCTGTGCCACAACATATGGAGCCCTGGACCTGATTTGCCTAATACCCGCCCCAGAGCCAAACAATCTGCTGCGGAGCACTTTCAGAAACGCAGAGACTAACAAACACATACCACAGATTCCAGACATCCGTATGCTAAACGCCACCATGTTGACAGAGGAGCTGTCTCCAAGTCACAGAGCAGCGAATCTTAGCTGCTTGTTGATTCAATGAGTTTCTTCTACCAATGAGCCCATCCGTTCTCTGACGGAGAAGATTTTATTAACGGGGCTGTATTTTGTAAAATGGACTTTTTTGAGCTTTATAGCTTGCTATAATTTTTTTCCTTCACCCACGTTTGAGAAATCTGTGAATTTCCATGACAACCATTCAGCTGTACAAAGCGCCTGGGAGGAACCAACGCCACCATTGCCACCAACGCCACCATTCAGCTCCTTCAGACTAGCCAGCAGCAATTACAGACAGAACACCTGGTGAAACTGTCCATCTTCTGAGCTCATTATAGGAGCTACTTCACAGAGCAACGCTGGTAAAAATGTTGCTAAAGTGTTAACATAGGAGCCGTGTTGTGGTGACTTTCTGAAGACGGGGTTTCAGAAAGAGCACAACCTTCTTAAAGAGACAGAGGCCCAATTTCAAGGCGTTAACTTGCAAAGTCAAATTTCTTTTATATATACGGCTTTATTATAACAACTGAAGATAACATAGTTCCTCGATTGTGCTATAAAATGGCAGTATGTGCCTGGAAAATACACAACACTGCCCGTTTGACCTTTTACACCAGTTGGCTGGACTTTGTTCAGCAGAACTATTCAGTTGTGTGTATTCTCAATATTTTTAATCTGTGAATTAAGTAAACTCTGATAACGGCCAGTACAAAATTTGTGTGGGTTAAAAATTTAATGCCAAAAAATGATGGCATAGTATGAATTTAATAAAGAACAATCATTGGGAGCACATTACTTCCTACCAGGACTCTCCATATAAAACAACTTAACTTTTTTTGATAAATAATCACACAATGCAATCATGACAGATTTAAAAGTGAATTAAATAGTCTGGATGAACCGTTTTAGCGTTTTTAAGATCAGAGTTGTTTTAAAGGTTTGTTTTGGTCTTAGTCCTTTCTGGATTAGCCACCAGCTAGCCATTAGCTTGAACCTCAAAGCCCAAGCTAATGCCTAGCCACGCATATTAGCTTAAAAACTTTCAACACAACTTCACCCCAGGTTTTAAAGTGAATTAAACAGTCTTTGGATTAAATGTTCTGATGTTTTAAATTCAAAGTTGTTTTAAACGTTTGTTTTAATCTTAGTTCCTCCCAGATTAGCCATTAGTGTCAACCTCAAGGTTTAAGCTAATGCCTAGCGACAAATATTAGCTTAAAAACTTTCAGCAGAAGCTCACTTAAAGAATTCCTTTAAATACATTAGCAATAGGAAGGTTTTATTCTAACATACATACTCTGAACATTACAGATCTACAATGATGCTAACAGCTTGCCTGAAAGAATTTTGCGACTAAACCCCAGTTTTATTTGTGCTGGCATATTAATGTAGCCATTTGATTCGGCGCTGTAATGCATTTTTCTGAATGTAAGTTTTCCCATTTTAGTTTCAGCCTCTATGAAGGATTCTTAAAGTTTACGTTTCATCACAGATTTCTGACATTGGCTAGATCTTAACTCCACATTTTCCAAACCCACATAAGAACCGATCAAATATGACAAAAACAAAACCGTAACATAAGAAAACAAAAACTTGAGAATGAACTCTATTAAACATTCAGTCCCTTTCCTCGACACCCCCAAGCATTGACTTCTCTTTTCATTTCCACTCCAGTAGCTGCCAATGTTTTTTTTTTTTGTTTTTTTTTTAAGAAAGCTGTTTTCTGTCTTTTTTTTGTTTGTTTGTTTGCTGTTTTTTTAATAAAACAGCTTATTAGTGGAAGCAACAATGCTGGACGGGGTCCAGAGTCATGTAGGAATGTCGGCTGAGTGCGCAGGCGGCCAATCAGCTTTAATGACACAACAAAAACAGATGGGAGAGAGGTCAGCGCTACCCAGAATGCCATCTGAATAGAAAGCGCACGTGCTGAACTCCACAAATATATTAAATGTATTGTGAATTCATCTTAAGAGTTGATTCAACTTCTATTTTATTTGTTTTCAAGTCGTGCGCAGAAACATTCCCTGCCGACTTAAAATCACTCCCATTTTTGCCAAAAAAGGAATTCAAGGACCTCTGACCAATGTCCAGCTACTAATTATGAACTGATGAACTACAGTAACGCTGCGCACTAAATAGGAAACCCTTCCCTGGTATCCCTTTACAGTCTAAGTTTAGACACCACTGGTTTCATACTCTGAATGCCCGTTCCCCGTCGCTAACATCAATAACTCCAAGCAATTAAAGCTTGCACAGAGCCGTTTCCTAGCAACTCCAAAACCCCTCTGCAGCAGGATCGCTCTGTCTTCTCTACAGTTTTGCATTTTATGCTTAATAAATCCCCTCTTTTCCAGTCAACAGAATCAAGTCAGCCACATTTACTGCAGCGGATGCCCGATAAAGGATAATACATCAAGTCTGTCACTTATGTTGGATACGCTGTGAATAAAAGAATAAAGTTCATTTTGCTCAAACATTTACCCATGAAGAAAAAGAGCAACATGTTACTCACTATTAATAAGAGAGAACAGGGATAATCCTAGCTTTGATTTTAAATGCACAGTCAAAGGTCTGTTTGACCAGGCAGTCATAATCTGGAAAGTCAGTTCTATGAAAAAGAACTCCATGGGTCAGTTATTACTCTTTATTAATACAGAATGAGAATCCTGGGTTTCTTTTCAGTCGTAGCTCTGCTCGTCCAGCCGTTCCTTTAGTACTCAGAGATGTTTTCATGGGATTCTGTGAAAATAAAACAGTTTCTGCCAGAAATAAAATTTACAATATGTTATGTGCTTTAAACTGAATGAGGCAGTCTTTAGGTGTCTTCACACCTGATAGTGCGGTAGACTCGATTCGATTGAGGCCCAAAATTACATTTGTTATATTTTCAGCTGTCGGTTTTCACTTTTACACTGCATCAAACCAACTAAACCTTTTGAAAAACTTGTTCCCCTCCTCGCCTGTGGTGGCGCTGCAGCAAGAACCGCTAAAGGAAACGACACAAAAACAACAGAAGACATGAGTGCAACTTTCGTCTTCAATAAATGGAGTGATGTGAGGCTTTAGGAGTTGCAGGATTTCTCTTTCGTCACCGACAAAAGACAAGACATTTCTCCTGCCAATGTTAGACTAGTGTCTGTTTTGGTCATATTTACCCAGAATGCCTTGCACTATAGTCCTCTTTCTCCTTGTGGAGCAGTCTCCGGACCACTTACATCCACATATGCTTTCGAACCAAACCAGAGTTCACTTCAAGCGAACCAACCCAACCAACCATCTTGGTTCGTCTTGGTTCGCTTCTGAAGAGCAAAGTGTTGTAGAGACACAACAGCTCCGTAAAAACGCTGACTAGAGCAATGGTCCCGTGAACTCTGGAAGACTTGGAGGGATGTTTGAATTCGTCCACTCCCATTTAACTTCGGCATCATTATTTCTTTGCCAATTCAAGGCTTGATTATAATAAAACGAGACAGCAAACTGGCGAGGGTTGCAGTCGGACTGTCCGCACGCATCAAGGCCTCATCGCTTTTAACATCTGCTGAGCGGACGCAATCTGCAGCGAGGTCCTTGAGCGAGACAGACCTTCCAATTCGGAGAACGGCTTAAAAAAAGAATAAAAAAACCCCCCAGAAATAAACAAAAGGAAGAAATTACTGCAAGCCCAGCGAGGAGGCACCGCCTCAAAACATTGCAACTTCATCCGGGCTGCATCCGTCACCGCTTTATAGATTTTCTTTTCCAGGGATGACGTACGGCTCGATTCACTTTGGACGGCTTTCGTTTCATCACTGTGATGACTCTACTTCAAAGTGAAAAAAATCAAGCCCTCCCTCTCTCTTCCACACAAACACGTTTCACACAATAAAGCTGTGAAATATCTCCCTGCTTTACAAGCTGCTCCACATTCTCTCGGTTTTGATCTGCCCATGTTTTATTTGCAGTTTGCGCTACAGAGGTGGCACCTGCGCTGCTCTTCATGCATAATAACGGGGCTACTGGCCACGAGCGCACAACCGCTCCGAGCATCTACTTCTTTATTTTCACTAGGCTCTGCATCAGCTGCTGAGGAAGGAAGTGGTCTGTGATTTCTCCCGATAACTGCCTCTTGAACCACCGGTCCGCAGTCTTGATGACCTCAGGCTGTTGAGGATCTCGGGAACCCGAGGGGGGATTGCTGCCATGGCGATAAAGCCGGTAACCGGCCGAGCCTTGAAGCGGATAAACTTCCTTGGATGGCCCAGGCTGGCACAGGCTGCTGCTCTCAGACAAAGGCTCAAAAAATGTACGCAGAAATGTAAACATGGGCGCTGTTCACCAGATGTTTGGCGTGATGTGACTGCAGCAGACTGGGAGCGGGGTGTTAACTCAAAGTCAATACCTCCTGGCAAGGCGAGAGCACAAATAGCCGCCCACGTTCTTTTATGGGGACCCTGCTTGTGGTTTTGTTTCTCAGATGCCGTTGAGCTAATGCAAAACTTTTCTCTCTCCACTTTTTAAATGGTAGCACCACAAAGACCGATAGGGCAGAGGGCATGAAGCCAGAGATGAGGAGGGTGGGTAATTTAACTGCTCAGTGGGATTTTTCTTACTTCAAATGTTCAGAAAGTCAAATACTTTTTTTTTTTTTTTTTTAAATCTGCACCAGATTAATGCAGTTTCCCCCAAAAATTCAGGAAAAATACAGCTGATAATTATGTTTTTTGATGCGAACGTGATTCCCTGAATAAATCTGCATGTGCTAACACTGCAACCACGCTGCACATGCCTCACAGCTCAATCAGGAATAACTAGGGAAAGCCCACTCCAGTCCCAAAGTCTGGATCAGGGCCTTGTTCACATTGTTTTCCAATGAACAGTAAATAAATCCTGGTCTAATCTCAGCTCCCAGTTCCTGCGGTTGTACTGTCTGTGATTTTACATCAGCAACACCCCCAGCGAGCCTGTGGGCAGCAATTTGCACGGCACTCTTTCAGTGTGTGCACAGCTAGCAAAGACATATTAGAGACCGTCCAGTTTATTTGGTTGATATAATAAAGTTCCCTGTGTCGGTTTCCTGTGACCTGCTGCGGCTGGAAAGCTCTCAGTGTGGGAGACGGCTGGACCTAAAGCAGCCGAAACGCGAGTCATTAAAGTTTATGCCGTTCAAATCAAATTGTTTAGTTAGTAAAGCAGAACAACGACTTAATCGTTGTCTGCATGTGATGAACTGAAACTGCACAGAAATGTGTTATCAAATTACCAATGAATGTCGGTGGAGAGAAACTTACGTTGGATTTAGCTCTCCTACTGCGACATGTCGTTCTTTGACTGGACCGTCTAAAGCTACAGATTTTTCAAGCATTTACCAGGCCCCCCAGCCAGCTGCAGATTTGGGAGGTGCACACCAAATCAGCAATTGGTTTCTGAAACTTTCTTCAACTCAAATTTAAGACATCTTTAAGATTAAAAAGTAACATTTAAAACCTATATATTGATGGAAAAATATGCCATTAAGCACACTTGCTAAAATACACTTACTTTAACGTGCTTATTCAGTCATTTCCTGTTGCATGCCCCATTTCTGGACCATAGTTGCTCCCTCTCCCAAAAACTTTAGTGTAGGTCTCATTGTTTGGTTCCTGTAGTTTGATTTTAGATTTTTGGACTCTAAGTTGCACTTAGCTTCATTTACAACATTCGTTTACAACAGAAGTGAATCGATGGAGAAAACTAACCAACTGGCGATAAATTTGCACTTTTACCCATGATAAAAAAAAATAAAAAGCTAGCTAGCTAAGGTATGTTTGCTACTGGTAACCTCAACTTCTTGAAGTCACAGAATACATTGAAAGTGTCTGACTCAAGAATTTGCCTGATGGGAATGTTCTGCAGGAAAACATATAGCCTACGAGTTAAGCCGAAATTAAACAGAACTGCCATGAAGAAATTTAAGACCTGTGGTTAATGTATTTAAGGCCAACTTTTGTTTCTTTAAATGAATTTAAGATGTTTTAAGGCCTTAGTTTTAAACACATGAATTTAAGACTTTTCAAGAATATGCGGACACCCTGGTATTCTTAAATGACCCAGATTTGTGTTAGAGTCGTCCTTACCCAACATCGACCTTTTCCAAATCACGCGCACACAAAAAACTACAATCTAATTTAAAGCCTCCCACAAAGAGTCCCTGGCCATCTGATTTCAAATCCTATTTGGAGCTAATTTCTCTGCTGCCTCCCAGGAATTAGATGGTTGATACCAACACCAAACCCCCGACAGCTGCTGCTGTTGCATTCCACTGTACGCCGTCGGAGCAGCCGTCCAGCCCAGAAACAGAATCCAGCATCACCGGCCTTCTGACTAATCTCATTTTCTCCTCCCCGAGCAAAGAGGCCAACAATCTCAGGCCAACATCCGGCCTCCAAATCAAATCACAGCTTTAAGAGAAAACTTTTTGCCTGGAGAGGGTTTAATAAAATGGTAAATATAATGGAAAATGATTACTTCTTAAACTGAAGAGAACGTTTTCTGTTTTAGGTCTTAGCAACACTAAGTTACCTCTAGATGGAGCTGGTCAATCTGCTTAAAAAAAAAAATCATTAAGGTTTTTCTCATTTTTAGTCGCTGTGTTCCTTGTAAAGTTTTTCATTTGGGTTTGTGGTGATGTCAACATTTCTGCCATGATTTGCTTCACCCTTGACAAGAACGAAAACAGAGCAGACTTTTGAAGTGAGGCTCTGGTGGTTCCGATATCCCACCTGCACTATGTAGTTTCTTGCTATAATTTGTTGAGATTAAAACTAATGGCTAGTCAGAGAAGGGCAGAGCTCTACAGTGTTAAAAAGAACCCTGGAAACGGTTTGTGTGTATGTTTTTTTAAAGTAAGGCCACCGATTAATTACACAGGAAATTGAGGTCGGAGGAGGCGCGCCATCGATGATCTTCCAGAGTGAAACGTCGAGAAAAGAACATGTAAAGGGAAACTAATAATTTAAGCATTCTGAAGAGCAAAAATATTACTGATTGAGACAAACTGCCTTATTTAATTTATTTTTTGCTAGGTTAGCTGCAAATGTTTTTGTTTTTAAGCATTTTTCACACATTATGATTATCGGTGGCGCACCGCCTTCGACCTCCTGTTTCCATGTTTACCAGCCTCTTTGCAAAAAAGAAGATTTTAAATAAAGATGATTTAAAAATCAATAAAATAACTTTCATATAAATGCTTTGATATACAACAGCCGCCAAGCTTCCACTTTCAGTACTAATTTCAACGTATGCTGAGTTAAGATGCAAAGTTTTTTTTAGTTTGTTTTTTTTCAGCTGGTAAGATATTATCTGAATTTATGAATCAAAGCATATGTTCCTAACCTGCATTAAGTTTATTAGACTCAAAATAAATGAATCAATGCAGATGAGGTCAGTTGGTGTGTCCTTTGAGAAAAACGGTGGGAAGCAAGTTTGTAACTAATTAAAGGCAAAATGAATTAAAATTCACTGGATAATTTGAATTCTGATGATATTTGTTTACAGAAACTTCATAATCCATTTTATTTATGTTGCGGTTGCGTATGTTTTTTTATTTTCATTTTATTTATTATTTTTGTTTTTATTTGGATATTTAATATGTCTTCTGGTTACAGTGTGGATTTTCTGTACAAAATTAAATCTAGTCTTTGAGACAGTGAACGTAAATTATTATGCCATTATCATTATACAAGTTGAAAATTGACTCAAAATGACATTATTGTTTATCGCAATAATTACTGGGACAATTTATCGTCCAGCAAAATTAGTTATTGTGACATTTTTTCCCATACTCATTGATCAGAGCCGATCAGGAGAATATTGGCAGGTTCCAATGTCTTCCTGAATGACTGGCGCATTTCTAACAGATAGCAAAATTGAAAACGGAGCCATTTTCAGCTCATCTGACTTAACACATGAAAATAAGGAATTTAAAGAGCATAAAAATGGAGAATGGAAAACAAGACGGGACTTAAGAAGGAATATGGAGACAAGAAACGCTCAGAGGAGCCTCCAGCAGACATTCGACCATTGGCAGCGACGCATAAAGACTCGTCCAGGGGACTTTTAGTGTTCAGAAGCATCTAAGCGCCGATGTGTGAACATCCTCGCACCGCACCACCACCAGTCCTTCTCCGCAAGATTCCAAGGAAAACCCGGCGACCCCAGCTGCTAATCTGACAGATCTGAAAACCCAAGGCTGCAGCTTCTCCTCTGATGGGACCAAAACGCTTCGCTCCAATCTGTCCGCAAGCTCCGGAAAACACACTCCCAACTCAGTACACACCATCCATGTGGTATTTCATTTTATTTCCTTTTCATTACGGCACACTTTTTCCTTCATGAACCTTTTTCACTCGCATTGATTTTTTTAGTCCGAACGGCACAAACAGAGCACGCACGCACACACACACACACGCACACTATTTACAACCACGCAGACGAGCTTAAGGTGCATGATCATGAACGTGAGCAGAAACCTGTGACACTTGTTTGGTACTCTCAGCAGACCTTAAGGTCTCCATGTTTTGCCTCTGAACCTGCGTCCGGCTCTGGAAGGAGGTCACTGAGAATGACAGGAAGACATCAGAGGGCGAGGGGGTTGAAAGCCGAGCGTCTGGCAGGCTGTAAACTTCAGTGAAAGCAGACAGGAATAGGCAGAAAATTAAATAAAAACGCTTGTTGCTTCCCTGCCTTTTTTTTTTTATTATTTATTTTTCTTCCTACAAGTGTGTCCAGTGGTGGATGAGATACAAAGTAAGCGGGCGCGGAGAAATAGCTTGGCCTCTCACTGTGACGACGGAACGACGGGGAAAGCAGTGATTTTTTTATTTTTGTTCATCCACTGGTTTCGTCCTGCCGATGCTGAATTTGTAAACCCATTGTTGTCATGTTCCCTTTTTAAAACCCCCAAATAATTTGAAGAGCTTTTAAATCCCTGCATCACCTTCATTGTCGTCATCCGTCGAGATTTCGTCCGTCGGTGTCAGCCCACCTCCAGAGCTCAGTGCGAAGGCCTCTCTCCGGCACTTCTGTTAGGTATGTTCCCAAAGCATGGTCTCTTAGACTTCATTCGTTCTGGACTTTGTGTTTATAAGGGTTCTCTAGGAGGTAGTGATACCTTTTGTGGTTCTCCAGCATGTACTTGGGGGCGAACATGTGCTCTTTGGGGTCCGCAGGGGGATATTCCTGCACGGAGCCGTCAAACCAGCCCCCTGTCCGGATCAGTTCCCGGATGTAGTTGAGGTCGCGTTTGTCTTCGTAGTCCCCCCACCTGGGGAAGTCCCCATTCTGCGCCGACACCAGCTTGAAGTAAATCCCCTCGGGTGTGAAGCACCAGGAGCAGTGCCAGCCAGCGAAGTGGAAGGGGCTTCCCACGGACCACTGCACCAGGATGTGGCCCGTGTCGTTCTCGTACTTGCGGAAGCCTGGCATGGTGTAGTACTCGCGGCGCCGCAGCTTGATGCCGTCGCCGTCGTAGACGTCACGGAGCATCCTGAGTGTGCAGCCGGACACCACCTCCAGAGTCCCAAACTGCTTCCAGAAGAAGCCGTACAAAGACTGGAGACAGAGAGACAACCACAGTTACAAACAGCTCTGCCATATGGTCGCTGTGCACACGCCACTCCGTGGGGTACCGCTTGCGTACCTTTCGCATGTGTATGGCGAACGGTTCGGTCCAACCGTCGAACAGCTTGAGGAAAAGGAGGCCTTCCTGCGCCGGGATTTCGTCTGCGTCGTTGATGACGAACACGTCGTCTGATCTGGCCCCCTTCACCCTGGACAAGCCATTGCGCGTCAGGAACGTCCGCAGATAGTCGTCGGCTATCCATCCGTCCTGCCGGCCGCCATCGGGGAAGTGGTCGAGGAACACATAGAGGATCTTATGACGGACGTAGTCGTACGTTCCGTTCAGAAGGAGACGCAGGAAACTAGGGAGACAGATAAAAGGAAATTGTCAAAGCTAAAGTCGCCATTTCCAATTCTCTTAACTTCGGCCAGTCATGTCAAACTTACAGTGCCTCATTTCGTTACACTTATGTATTTAATACAAGTAAATGTGATAGGTCAACACAAACCGGTTGGTCTATCAACAACTGATAGACCAACGGGTTTATCCAAAACGACACATGGTTTTCAGTATTTGTTTTACAAAAAAAATAAAGGAATGGTGTGTAGCTGTATTCAACGAAGTCAGCACTTTGTAGACCTTTTACTCCAATGACAACCAGAAGTGTTTTGGGCTGTGTCTCTGCCAGCTTTACACATCTAGAATAAACATAGATTTTCAATTCATTCTACAGACTCTTAATTGAAGTTAGGTCTGGATTTCAACTGGGACAACACTTCAACATTATTTGATTTTAACTCCAGTTTAGGCAGGTTTGTAGTCAGTGTAAAACTATTTTCATTTTCAGACAAACTGAACTTTGCTGTTAGATGTTTGGGGAAAAAGTTGTAGAACGCTGGTTTAAACATCCTGGCTGACCCGTCTCAGGCGTTCTTTGGTCTCTGTGTTGCTTTTCATTTATAGATCTTGTCCAATAAATCTCTCTGGCCTTCATAGAAAAATTTCAGATTTTTATTTGGAATGAAGAGTCTCTTTAAAGCTGCTAAAATCACATTTCTCTACCTAACCATTTCCCTTGGTGAATTAAAAATGAATTATGATTGTGGTTATTCTGTCTAACGGAAACCGACGAGGTCAGATGATCACTGCTGGGTTGAAAACCAAATGGAGATCCAAAACGAATCCGCTGGGCATTCGCTTGACAAACACCAGCTCTCTGCTCAACACACACCAGACTTCCTGAGAGGACCAACTCTATTAACCTGTTGATATGTGTAGCCAAAAAAAAAAAAAAACCAAGGCGTGTAGCTGCTTTCATGCTGTGCCACATCCTGTGATTGAACACACCAATCTCCCTCCTCGCCCAGTCAATCATGCCGCTCGTCATAATCTCCTGGAAAATTGCTTTCAAGGTGTTTCACGTCGTTGCCAAAGAAACCAAACTGTAATTATTATTCTGCACACCGAGTCTCAACAAGCATGAAGAATGACTGTGTACAACAGAGGGAAGGTAGAAGGAAAAAAAAGAAAAAGAAAAACACTCAAAGCCTTAGGATCGCATCTCTGCTTTTTACGGATGATGTGGTCCTGTTGGCTTCATCAGATCGTGATCTGCAGCTCTCACTGGAGCGGTTCGCGGCTGAGTGCGAAGCGGCCGGGATGAGGCTCAGTGCCTCCAAATCCGAGGCCATGGTCTTGAGCCGGAAAAGGGTAGAGTGCCTTCTCCGGGTCAGGGGGGTCGTCCTGCCTCAAGTGGAGGAGTTTAAGTATCTGGGGATCTTGTTCACGAATGAGGGAAGAAGGGAGCGGGAGATCGACAGGCGGATTGGGGCAGCGTCTACTGTGAAGCGGGCGCTGTACCGGTCCGTTGTTGTGAAAAGAGAGCTGAGTCAAAAAGTGAAGCTCTCGATTTACCGGTCGATCTACGTACCCAATCCTCATCTATGGTCATGAGCTTTGGGTCATGACCGAAAGAACGAGATCACGGATACAAGCAGCCGAAATGGGTTTCCTCCGAAGGGTGGCTGGGCTCTCCCTTAGAGATAGGGTGAGAAGCTCGGTCATCCGGGAGGGACTCAGAGTAGAGCCGCTGCTCCTCCATGTCGAGAGGAGCCAGTAGAGGTGGCTCGGGCATCTGGTCAAGATGCCTCCTGGACGCCTCCCTGGTGAGGTGTTTTGGCCACGTCCCACCGGGAGGAGGCCTCGGGGAAGACCCAGGACACGCTGGAGGGATTACGTCTCTCGGCTGACCTAGGTACGCCTTGGGATTCCCCCGGAGGAGCTGGAAGAAGTGGCTGGGGAGAGGGAAGTCTGGGCCTCCATTCTGAAGCTGCTGCACCCGCGACCCGACCCCGGATAAGCAGAAGAAAATGGATGGATGGACTCAAAGCTCAACAGTTTGTTTTTGCCATCTGAATGGGAACATAGAGCATGAATAGAGCTCCTCTGGTATTGATGACCTTAAAGCAGGCATTCAGCAGAGCATCAACAGGTACAGCAGCATCAGAACAGCTGCAGCAGCAACACACATTTGATGCTCTGCACTATCCAATTTCAAAATTAATTACCAGATACCAAAAAAAAAAAAAAAATCAAAAGAAGTGGTCACAGAACATCCATCCATCCATTTTCTTTACACCTTTGTCCCTTAGTGGGGTCGGGAGAGGTGCTGGTGCCTATCTCCAGTTAATGTTCTGGGCGAGAGGTGGGGTACAGAACCTTTTAGCACAAATTTATAATGTGTCATTAAAAAGAAACTAAAAATTAAAACAATAAGTAAATAAAATCTGATGCCGATCAGATTTTATTTACTTATAAAAAATAAGTAAATTTTTTATAAGTAAAAAATTTTAGACACTGCTCATGTCTAAAATTGTTAGACATGAGCAGTTATTGTAAAACCAAAGTACAACCACTATCAATTCAACAACTTTACTTATCAGCTCAGTAATTTATTGAGTGTCTAAATTTAATCTAAAAAGCACAAAAACACACAATTGATCCAAAACTCATTGATTATTCAACAAAAATAAAGCTGAGAGGAGTGAGTAACCTGAGGCAGCAGCCATTTGTTGATGATTAAATGCATTTATTTAACTGTTTAGGTTTAATAGGAGTGTCTCAGTAAAGACCATGACCCCAAACAACTGAAAACCCTACAACCAAGTGTTAGAAAAAGAAAAACAACGGTGTTGTAATTAGGTCTAAGGTTCAGACCTAAACCTGACGCTACGCCTGTGCAGAGACACGTCGGTAAACCTCCAACGACGGCATGGATGCTGTAAAGTTGGTCACAATTCCTCTGCAATAATGTGAGAGACTGACGGAGGAAAACACATTTCTGACTCTGATAAATGTTAAAGACTTCGACACAAGCTGTTGACTCGGGCCGCGTACTTTGTTTAACCACCCACAGCTTTTCATTGTGGATTTATTTGTGCTGGATAAATAATAAAGTGTAATAAGTTGTATGTTTTTCAATCTTAGAGATATGTTAACCCTGATCTGTAAAGCCTTAGCCTGTCACAATAAGCTATAAATCAATTCATCACATGAGAAATGAACAAATTTCATTTGGACGACAGTCGTCAAAGAGACGCTCCCATTTCATATCGTTGAAGAGCCTTGCAACATTCAGCCTTGCAAACATTCAACACCTGGTGTGAAGTATTTGGTCTGCACTGTCTGCCACTTTTGCCTGTTTTCCCTGTTGAGACAGATTGACCGTAACAGAAAGTGCTCCGTTTTCTTTCTTTTTTAATATTTAAAATGTCTTCTGGTATCAGTGTTAAATTTTCTTTTCGAAATTCAAGTTTGTTTGACTTTTCAGTATGTGTGCTCGCATTATTATGCCATTATTATTATGAGTTGAAACTGGTCTTAACATGACAATATTATCGTTCATCGAGATAATTTCTGGAGCAATTTATCGTGCTGTAAACTTTATTGTCGTGATCGTGCATTACATCCCGCTCCCAAATGAAGAAATGAAGATCATGCCATACCTCAGCGGCCGTTTCTCTCCGTATGCGGTAAAGTTTGACTCGCACACCAGGAACAAGTCCACGGACTGTGAAAGCTCGTGAAAGCGCGTATGCAGCAGGTCGAACTCGTGGTTGATGTTGATGGCGTTGATGACTCTCCGCGGCGTCTTTCTGGGCGTCAGCCGCTCCTTCGTCGGCAGGTTGGAGTGGTACACCATGGTGGGAACCCCACAATAAGGTCCGTGCCAGCCCGGCCGGCAAACACACTTCACCAGCTGCTTCCCGCTGCCCAAAGGCTGACCTTTGCCCCTTATCTTTCCGGGCTGCTGCTGAAGCCCCAGAGGTTTCCGCTGAGCGGCTTTATCCACATCCAAAACGTCACCAGCCGCACCCGCTGCTGCTTTTGCAGAGGATTCCTTGATCTCTGTCCCCTGTCTGAAACAGTAGGCCCCACGACTCGTACGCACAAAATACGAGGTTTTGTCATCCTGGAGCTGGTGACTGCGGGTGTGAAGGTCTCCCATGGACTTTATCGGGTCGGGCAGCTTTTCTTTTCCTAATTGTTCCCGCAGTTTTTGTAGGTTGGGTTCAACGTGACTACCGTCACTTTTTTTCTAGAAGGAAGAAGATAAGAAAGAGTTCAGGTACACTTCAGGTAAATACTCTGGCATTTCATTTACCACGATTTTACTATTAGCACTCATTGTGCTAACTCTCAAAGTAAGTTTATTTGTAAAATGACTGCTCTAGAAATGAGTGGCGTACGCTAAACCTTCAAAAGATTTTGTTTTTTAAAGTTCTGAATTACATAAAAAATATATATATAAAAGTTGACAGTGCCAACTAAAACATTAGCTGCACTAACCCCAAAGCACTGATAATGAAACATCAACTCTATTTGCGGAAAGCGCTATGCCAACATGGTACTTAGTGCTAATGCTACACCGCTAACTTCAACCAAGAGGAGAATGTGAGATCTCACACACAAGACGTTTTGTATATGCATAATTAACAGCCATGCTTGTTAATTTCCCTCTGGGATTAATAAAGTATTTTTGAATTTGTTTATGAGTGCTATATTCTGCTTAAAATATATCCAGAAAAACTAATTTAGTGGACGCTAAGTGCTCTTAGCATTTTCAAAGTTAGCTAAACAAATAATTAGCTTCCCTATTAGCACATTAGCAGAGGGGTACCCACCACTGCTTACATATTTGTATATATATTCTCTGTGCAACGGGCACAAAATTATGTTGTGCTTGTGGAGGCTTTTAGGTCACAGAGTTCATATGAAGGAGAAAAATCTGAAATCTAGCCTTCATATGGCTCTCTGGTCTGGTGTAGAATTGATCAGAGAAACAACTAAGAGTGTAAAAAAAGTGTTAGAATAGAATATATACTGCTCAAAAAAATAAAGGGGAACACTTAAGTGTTCACTTAAGTGTTTAAGTCTTCCCTTTATTTTTTGAGCAGTGTACTTTATTGATCCCCAAGGGGAAATTGCTTATTTGTTGAAAGCTACTCCATCTTAGGTAATTAATACAAACTTTGTAAAATATATATATACCCAAGAGTGATAAGTTAAAAATGACTAGATATAAATTAATTAATTAATAACAAGCAATCACATGCAATATATTAATCAATAAATAACCTATAAATGAGCGCAGAAACAATTTGAATCAATTAGCACAGACTTGGGCATTATGAAGCCTGATGGCAAAAGGCAGGAATGACTTTCTGTGGTTCACTTTGGCAAAATGAGTCTCTGGCTGAAGCTGCTCCTGTATCTGGCCAGCAGGTCATGGAGTGGATGAGACTCGTTGTCCAAGATGGCCTGCATCTTGGACAGGATCCTCCTACAGCTTGTGTCAATATTTTTTCCCCTCCTGGACTTAATATTTACCGGTCCACATAAGAGACAGATTTTTATCTTTCAAATTTAGATATGTTTACAAACCAAACACAAAATCTATTTTCGTCAGAATAAATTTGGCTCATCTCGATGATGGGAGAGAGAAGGTCTTATGTTACGTCACCTTCCTTAGATGATGGTCTAAGTCTTTTTTTTTTGCCAAAAGATGATTTAGGCAAAAAAAGAAAAAAAAAAAGAAAAATCACATTTGGCAAAATAAAATAAGTGACGTAGGCCATCATTTTAGAAAGGTGACAATATCATGAATCCATTTAAACCTGTGTTGATAATACTCTAATATGAGCTATTCAACAAAGAGTAAATTAAAGCTAAAAAAATCTTTAAAACATCTATGTTGTAAACTGAGGTCACCATCCTACTCTGCCTTCATTTGGACAAAGACAAATCGACCATCCCAACAACAACAACAAAAAAAGACAAGTCTAAGCTTTTCTCTTGTAACAGGATTCATCTTTAAGTTCTGATGCCGAAGCTGGAGGCCTCAGCCATATATTCCATTTTGCATGCACTGTTAGCATGCAGTAACTCAGAAAGCCAGGGTGTTGAACCTCTCTTGGCGAGTCTCCCAGCTGGTTCTCCTCTGGTTTTTCCCAGGGATGCGGAGGCTCCGGCTCCTTCATCGCTCTCACCTCGAAATGTTTAAGGCCGGCCACACCGGCCACTCTGATGTTGGTGTCCAATGCTCCTGGGTCTACCGCTCCCCCTCCTCCGCCTCCGTCCCCCAGAGACCCCGCCCCTCCGCCAGGCTTCATCGCGCCCTGGCGGAGGACGGGCAGCGGCGGGGCCTCTTCAGGAGAGGCGGGACTGAGCGGGGTGGCAGCGACGCCCTTCTCCCTCCAGAAGAAGCCCGAGACCATGATGAAGGACTTGATGTTGGGGTACGGAGCGGAGAGCTCACGCAGCAGGGAGACGTAGTGCAGGGCCTTGTAGTAATGGAGGAAGGAGATGACACACAGACCCACCGTGCACAGCAAGAACACTCTGTGCCGCCGCATTTTCATCCTGACGGGGGAAAAAGCGGACAGAAACGAGGAAACGTGTCAATAAAAACGTGACATCCTCCACCAGTCCACAGGCTGATGAAGCTAGCTCAGCACACACACACAGTAAAGTACCAGGCTCTGCAGCTCCATAATTCCTTGATATTAATTTTTTTTTAAAGTACTAGTTCTACTGGTAGATTATTTAATTCATAACATGAGAAAAACGTCTCGTTATAAATGAAATAATCTGCCATTTGAACTAGTATTCTTTTCTTATATTAATAAATAACTGACCTCTTGCTTGTTTTACATCCTGCTGAAAAGTTATTTATAAGTTAGTTTTGTCTTATTTCAGTTGTACTGAGATATTTGTTCTAGAAACTCGACCAAAAATATTTGGTAAGATTTTGTGTTCTTTGCAGTGTGTCAGACTTTGACTAGGCCAGAATATGAATAAGCCTTAAGCTAATGCTAGGTGATTTTAGCATAACATGGTTTGTGACGACGACATGGATAATAACAAACCCTAATGTGTTTTTTTCTCAGGCTCCAACAGCTTTTTTTTTTTTAAGCGTTTTGATATCAAGAAGCATGATGCTGCCACTGCCATGTTTTCCACCAGGTTGCCTTCAGGATGATGTGCAGAGTTCAGTTTCTTCCAGGCATATTTAGCAAATTGTTCAATCTTGGGTCTCATTTGGACACAATATCTTTTATGAACAGCCCATTTCAGCTTTAAAGTGAGGTTTCCCAAATTTTGGGATATTGCTTTTGTAACCTAATCATGCTTTCAACCCATCCACAACCAAACTACACGGACTCGTGCAGTTTATTTCTATATAAATTACACAAAAGTAAACTTCATTCACTAATTAGGCAAGAGCTGGAGGGAGTTTGTTGTACTGGGTTTCATTCATTTGTATAAGGGGGGCTAAAAACAAAACCACACCACACTTTTCAGATTTTTAGTGGCTAAAAATGCCGTTGCTACTGCTACCAAAACCACGTGTCACTACTTTGTGTCAACATGTCTATTAAAAGTTATAATATACAATGAAGGTTGACATTTTAACATGACAAAATATAGAAAAATGTTCCACATCATGAAATACTTCTGCAATAAACTGAATGGGAAGTGAGTGTTACGCATAAAAAGGAAGTCAGAACAGCAATGACCAAAACGCAGATGACAAGGTGAGCAGTGAGAAAGAGTTTCAGCTTTCCAAGCTCAGATCAAACAAGTCCCAGAAATTGGTCTGTTTTCAAATGTTTTCCATTTTCATAAAAGTTTCCATGAATAAAAAAAATAAAATAAAAAAATAGAGCAGCTGCAAGAATTCGCTCTCGACTTGAGTGGACTGGAAGGTTCACTTTCAAACGGGCTTGACCGAGCGCCACTGGAGTGGAAAGTCCTCCAGATCCAGGGGAAGAGCAGATGTGTGACGACTCCACAGATCCGGTCTCACACACTCCCAGCGTCCTCAGCATCCTTTCTGTACGGGAACCCAGCAGTGAAGTGTGTGAGCACCAGAAGATTCCAGACATTCCTAACAAAAATGTCTCTTTTGTGCGTAAAAACAAGCAACGCATTAAATCACTACCACATTTACAGCTGAGACTGCACCAACAGGCTGCGCACATGTGGAGAACTTGTGATAAAACAGAACGCATTTAATGAAAAGCAAAAAATCACACATGCGTGTTGGAATATCAGAGAGGCAGCCGTGACCCGGTCACATCCGCTTCAAACCTTCCACTTGCAAAATGACCTGTAACTCTAGCAGCGGGAGTCAAAGCCAGCAGCGTCAAACGCTTGTGAATCCAGAGCGCCAAGCGCGGGGTTCAGGAAAAACAGACCGGCAGTCTGGAACTAAATACTGCTGCGGTTGCTCGGTTGCAAATAAAACCACATTTAACAACGGTGCAAAGCACATATGACTAAGACAGGCCGCCTGCGCTCGGGCCAGAGCAGAAATCAATTTAGGGCTCAACCACGGCCCTAAATTGGCTTTTAAATTCTGGTAAATCCTGCAGATTAAGGCGGCCCAGCCTGTCGCTCTCCTTTACTACTTTTGTGGCACTCGCAGGTTGTGAAACAGTTATTTGTTTTGATTTGGTCGAGTTAATGCCAAGAGAAAAATGTACACACGTTTCAACAGGCACGGAAGAAGGAAAGAGTTTTCAAATTTAGAAAAAAAGCAAAAGATGCCTAAGTGACAGACAAAGACGTAAGAGACAGCTCGTGTCATACTTTTCTCATAAACTATTTTTACTAACTTATTTATACAAGCTGTCTCATTTAGATCCAAGATCTCATTAACTAGACAGACCAGTTTTCATAACAAAACAAATGATTAAGAAATTTGACTCAATAAGATAAGCTAATGAAATATAAGCTTAAAACAAGAGCAAGTTTCAGAAGATTTCTCTTTTTGTCTTGAAGTTTGAATCGTCCCAAAGGAATCAAAGTGGGTGTTGACCGCGTAGATTAAGAAAATGCCTTTTTTATTTTTACATTTACGAAATCTTGTGGAGAAGCCAAATTTTCTCCAGGTATTCAGAAATAATTTAAAATGTTGACACCAAAAAATGTACGGTGAAAACGTGTGAATGCTACACATCTATTCAGACACGCACTAAAAAGAACAAGACATCTACACATTTCTTATGCTGAAGTTCATTTTAATACGTTTGGTCACATTTTAAACTTTCAGCTCTTCATAAACGCTTAATTGCTTTGTGTTAATGCTGGGTTTAAATTTGTGTATGTAAAAGTTTTCAATGCAGAAATGACAAAAAAAAAAAAATTTAAAATTTGTAAATAAACTATTTTGGGAATAAGGCGCAGAAGCTGTAGCCTGGTCCTAGAGTTGAAAAATAGAGTTTAAAAAAAGTCTATTTTCAGAGACAATGTGCTCGATCCATAAGGGAAGATCTATTCAGTCTAGTTCTACGCTTTGGCTTCCTGTTGTTTATTTCTACATGTTCTACAAAGGTAGTCAACCTATTGGTTTTGTCATTTTATAATTTATTTTCCATTGGCTGTTCTGGTGACTGAACAAACTAACGTTGTTTTTACATGTTTGATCAACCTTCAGAAGCTTTTGGTGTGTTTAAGTGTGCTGTAATGGTGCAGTTATCTGATAAATTTGTAATTTAGTACATTTACGTCTTAAGAAAAAGAAACGTTATAATTAGTTCAGCTTTGGTTTTCAGTATCGGAATCAGCCGATACAAAATCTGTATCGGTATCAGGAGTGAAAAAAAAGTGGATTGGTGCTTGTCTACTTAAAATTCCCCTTCATGTTTTTTTTTTCCCACACCCAGTTTTGAATTTGAAAAGCTCAACAGCAGAGAGAAGAATCCCAAGCCGCAGGCCCAAAAGTCCAAAAGGCGGCAGCAGCAGGTAGTTCAGCAAGCAGAGCCCACCACCAGTCCTTACACAAAAATCACTTACGGATGGAGCAGCCGTCGCCATTTTTGCGTTGAATTCAGCAGGCCGAGGCATACCCTGGGCCACCTAAGCCAAGTCATGACTGTCAAAATTAATCCAGGTTGCTCATGTCAGCGGTTGCTTCCACACTGTTGCCGCCGAGCGATCCTGCCTGTCGGATAACGTACAGGGTCGAGTTTTACAAGTCAAGCAGAGTCTGCAATGCCGCAACTGCGATTAAAAAGAGGCAACACATCTCTCCTTCAAGTTCAACAAACGTCCCCGCCCACCAGTCACCCGCATGGGGTGACTGGACACAAGCCGCACACACAAAAGAAAAAATGTTGGCCTTCTGGAATAACTCACCAAGCCAGCTGAAAATATTATAACGTAATACTTCTGGTTTTTTTCCTCCCCCATTGGTGTTTAAACACACCAACGTTTCAAAAAGCCGTCAAAAGATTGACATTTAGTCAAGCAGAACGTTAAAAACAGTCAACCGAAGAAAGAGGGAAGTTTCTCTTCTTTGCTCTATTTAAGCGGCTGAAGTTCCTGTATTTACACAACCGGCGACTGTTAATAGAGGCACGGCTCTTATCAGAATGATCTCTGCTCCCAACCTGCAATAAATGTTTCATCATGTGTTTTTTTTTTTTTTTTTTTTTATAGCTTCACACCTTTTGAACAAACAACAACCCGCCAGAGAGTTTGTAAGCTTCGACCGCAAACAACCCTCTGGTATGCAGAGTCACAAACACTGAAGAGGGACAATTCTCCCTGTTCACAGTGAACATGTGAACCTGCAAACATTGAACGTTTTACCAAAGTTTTTCATATAAATTCATTCACCATAAATGTTGCAAAAAAAACAAAACATGGAGACGATTAACTAAAAGTTTTGTAGGAAATCCGCAGGAACTGCAGCAAAGAGTGGAGCGTTGGGGTCTTCAGGTTTCTATAGCAACCGCTTTAAAACTGGAGGCCATTTTTACAAGACGAAACGTTCACCTGCTGATTAACTGTAAGGTCACATGGCGTCCAAATGTTTCCCAACGTGGGCCGGAGTGCCACAGTTGAAAATAAGCTAATTGTTGTTCAAAATTAAAATGCTAAATAATTCTGTAGTTATCCCCCCCATCTGGGGTTTATAATTGTTTTGGTTTTTTCATTATTGTATTTTTACATTGTAACTTTTTATTTGTTTGATTCAATTAGGTTTTAAGAGTGTGTTTTTATTATTTGTTAGTTAAATGTTTAGTTTTAGTCTTTATTATAGTAGTAGTTATTGCTTTGGTTCATTTTTAGGTGCAAAATTCAAAAAGGCTAATAAATATATTCATAAACACAAAGACAAAATATGTTATAGCTATGATTTCAGAACGTTTTAGCGAGTTCTATAAACAAGCATTATAGTTCCAGTTAGTTTAAGTTTTCATTATTTTGTTAGTTCAATGTTAATTATAATAACCTTGCAAAAAGGCACCATTTTTTTAACAAAAGGTGGACAGTTTCCTAACTTTATTTTCTTTTAGTTTATTTGGTCTATTAAATCTTTGCAAAAAAAAAAAAAGGAAATTTTCCTCAAAAAAAGTTTATATTAATGTTTAACAAAGTAACTTGTCCCTGGATGTGTATAGTTCTATTTCTATTAAATTAAATTAAAAAGAAAAACCCTTTTAGTCAAAGAAGAATCAGATTTGTCATTGAAATTGACATGATAAAAAAAAAAAAGACATAAGTGTCCACTGGAGGGCCAAATTTGTACTATTTCTGAACTGCATTGGTTAAGTAGTGGGCGGCACATAAATATGCTCAAAGGGCCAAAAACGTTTCCAGGGAAACACTTTGGACACCCTGAATTAACAGATGATCATGAAATGACGGCACATCCATCCAAAATGGACAAATATATTCTGCAGGTGTAAAATGTGATTGGTTGAGCCTTCCATGTGCGCCTATGTCAGTGTGAGATAAATTGATTAGTAGCAGTAGGAAAGATGTCTGATGGAACATTTGATATTATATATAATATGCATCAAACTCTGATATAGAACCTCACAGCATTCTGGGAGATGGAGGCAGAGGAAAGACTTTAGTTGCTCAACCTCTCACCCTATGGCGAGCTAACTAGCCGGTAGCACCAACTCACTTGCTCTTTGGTTACCTAGCAACAACCTGTTGAGTAACTTGTGCAGCAGCAGTTTCAAGTTTTTCTTTAACCGCTTAAAAATAAAGAAGAAAAAAAAACAACGGTGTGGAGACAAAACTATAAAACAGGGAAGGTTTGGTGGTATTTCAGACATTTGAAACAAAAAACTAAAATCAATAATTATCGCCATGGGCTGATATGAAACGCTTGTATCGTGATACATTTCTCATATTGTCCAGCCCTATGGCAAATATTAGCAAATCCACTTTTTTAACTGTATACATTTTTATTTCTGTTTTAATGATCAGCCATTTCTTTAACAAATTATCTACTCTGCTCATTCCATACGAGTGTATATGCAAATAGTTTTAGAAAAAACAAAAACAATCCCATGTAAAAACCTCTAAATTATTATTTTTTTGCATGTACACACACACACACACACACACACACACACACACACACACGCACACGCACACACACACGCACACACACACCCTTTAGTTCTAGAAAAGCTTCGCTTTGTCTGGGCTTCAAAGCTCCTTTCTGATTATATAGTAGCACACCGACCCCTCTGGCCAGTCTGCTGATCTCACCTAACAAGCCCCCAGGGGGAATCGAAAAGCAAAAACAAGACACCTTGCAGCTGCTGGAGAGAGAGGCTTCCTGCTAGAAAATCGCTCATCTGTAAAACTTTCAGCTGCAAGTGGTCACTGTAGTGAAACTCATAGATTTAGCTTAGTCAGACTCTCAGAATGAAACTCGGGAAGAGAGAAACACATTATCCATAGAGATAAAAAAAAAAAAAAAGTTTTACTAACCTGATCCCCCTGCTGCTACACGAATTAATGATCTTTTTATACACCGCTCACATGAGCCACTTTCCAGCTGCTCATATGACTTTTATGTGGCTGGGCTCTCACCTGACAAACGCATATGTTTTCCTGTTAATATTCTGAAGAGGTCAATGTTCAAATGAGCCTGGTGGAGCCCCTGCAGATGATGAGATCGTGCAAACTGTCATTGACAAAAACAAAACCTGCCTCAGGTAAAAACACAGGACTCTGTTTACAGACGCATGCTTCTACAAGGTAAAGATATACTGATACGCTCTCATGGCGCTGCGGTTAAACGATGCAGGACGAATGACAGAAGTCTTTGATCATGAACTGTCAAAAAAAATCAACTAACTTATGTCCGTCTATGAAGCTGCTCACTCATACAGTAAATGAATTCTGAAGAAAACATCTGGGTTATTTCTTCAGCCCAAATGCAAGTTAGTTTTAACCCAAGCGTCCTGCACATTTACCAGGTAAAAATTACAGACTTTTCCAGAATTAGTTTACCTGTCAGTCCACTATGTTCAAATAAAATTATAGAGATCACTTTAAATTCAACACACATATTGGTACAGTGGTTTGCCTGGAAAACCACTGTACCACTGGAAGGAAGGAGAAACAAAAAAAAGCAAGAAAAAGAAATGAAAATGGGATTGGAAATCAAGTTGAAATTCAGAGTTATTCCCCAAACTCTTATTTTCTTTACTTAATCAGACCTGAAAAATACTAGAAACAAATTCAGAACATGTGTGAAATAAAGAAAAATCTACTGAAAGATCTGGTGACCTCCTGTTCACCTCAGTAGTTTCAAAGGTTTTGCTGGTTTTCCTTTTTTTTTTTTTCTTCTTCCGAGAAGTCAACACCTTGTTGAACCTCAAAGCCTGGCTCGCTTTGGCAGCAAAAGCAGGAAATCCATCTCATCTTAGAAGTACACGGACCACAAAGCAACCTTCGGAAGTTTCCTTAAGCAAATGCAGTTTCACACGTGTGCGTTTGTGAAACTGTGTTTGTGTAATAATAATAATTTTTTAAAAAGGACACACTTCTTTAAGAGTAGAGGTCTGGAGTTGAAGTATGAATGTGTGAAACCTCTGAGCTTCAAGGCAGCATGCACAGTTTGTTGGCTTAGTATGAATGTGTGCGTGTCTGTGTGTGTGTGTGTGCTCCTAAGTGATGGCGCTTGAACTGAGGTGGGACGATGGGGTAAGCCAGAGGAGTGCCTCCATGTCTCTAACCTCATCTATAATTCAGTGCCGGGGCCGTCCACCAGGCCTTTCCAGCTTTCCCCACAACAGCAGCTGGAGAGAACTGCTCAAGTGTTCTGTGTTACGTCTCACCATCGATCTATTTTTATACACTAATGCCTCTCTCAAGGGTCATCGTGTACATGGGCAGCGGCATTGTAATCTTTTCCACAATGAGCCATGTTGAAAATGGAGAAACGCTACAAAAAAAGAGAGAGGAAATATCAGGCAATCATAAGGGCGACCTGAAGTGAGGTGCACTTTAAATTTCCAAAAAGCAAGTGCTAAAGAGGCAATTGAAAACAGAACTGCAGCCACCAATAGAAAAGCACCGGGTGAACTTATGCTCAGTTCACCCATGTTCCTCAAACAATCTAAATAAAATTTTTTAATATATGGTTGGAATAATATATTCTTCACAGTTCTTTGGGATTAAATGTTCACAATATGCTGTGGGAATGTGTTGACAGCAGTGAAAGAAAGAAAAATCCCAGCAAAATCTTTTAAAATGATCTAAAAGAAGCAAATAATGCACAAAAAAAAAAACAGACAGAAATGTGTTCAAGATGTCTCCTTCTGTGACATTCATTAATTCAGTTCAGCTTATTTATATACTGCCAATTCACAACAAATGTCATTACGAAAAAATAATTTCAGTTCAATCACAAATGCATTCTCATTGATCCTAGTTATCAAACTATTATGCTCAATAATTAATCAAAAAGTTTCTAGGAAACCACGGCCAGCAGACCGCTTTAAAAACAAGAACGTCCAACTAAAGCTCCATTCACAGACATATTCTACAGCTCAGCGGTAAAGCTATCGCGCCAACAGTTTTATCAGCTTCCTAATGAAAACTGCATCCACAATCATCTGTTTTCACAGGCAGCTGACCTTGTCCCAACTTTGTTTGGTGGGAAAAATGCAGCCAAGCTGATTTAGCTGCAACAGCTCAAATGGTAAAACGATGACTAGGCCCTTTAATTTTAACGAGATATATTCTTCACATGCTCTCAGATGAATTTGAACTGAAACCATTTGAGGGACCTAAACATCTGATTTGTGTTTGTGATGATCTCAGCCAGCTGCTCCCAATCAGTCCACAGCCAGTAAAGATGGTAAGTTTATCATGATTTGTGAAGTCAAACCATTTCATGACTGTTTCATTTAATTTAGGAACTTTAGCAACCATGCACAGTTGATGGTTGCATTTAAAACTATTATGCATAGTTTCCTGCTACACTTATCATGTCGTCCCTTTGTGAGTTACCTGGGCTGGGCATCGACTGCTTCCTGCTTCAGCAAAAGGTGTGGCCAAGATCTGAGGAAACCAAAATCACAAAGTCTGATCCTCAGGGTGAACCAGCAGCTTGGCATTTATTCGAGTTCAGATGGTTTATCTCAGGTTTAGCTAGTATTAATGTCCAGCTGTGACTTTCCCTGTTATTGGTAAATATTTTGACCACTAGATGTTAAGATGGCCTTAGGTCATTTTTGTGAGTTTAAAGGGAACATTTCAATACATTAAAAGTGATCTTTCATGTCTAACTACAAAAACATAGCTACCTATTGCTGTGAACAGAAATGGGATTGGAGACCAGGCTGTAAGAAACAGCTCCAGTTGGAAGAAAGAGGAAAGAGTTCTTCAGTCTATCTGCTGTTTTTACTACAGGATAATGAAAAAGTTGGATTCCTTAATCCAAGAATGAGAACACAGCACAGATAAACACTGGTGTCTGTGGGAATACTGTTTCTAAGTCAAAAATGTACAAGGTGGTTTCAATTCTTCAAATGCTCTCCCGTGAATGCAAAATGTCTGCCCACATCGAACTGAGTGGAATTAAATTAAAGACGGACATTTTTATTTCCTCCACTTTTGAGCCAAAGTCAGATTTCTATACATTGCGTTATCACTTTTGTCCTCAAGTTTTCCTTAATTACTGAACTTTTCAGGTAAACAAAGGAAGAGAAAAAAAAAACTTTTCCAGTGTCGCCGTCAGGCCTTTAACAATGTTTATAAGTCTTAAATCTAGACAGTAAGTCCCCCTCTCGGTCTGCGGAGACGAAACTGAATTCTACTTTTTTCCTCAAGTCGAATCAGCCATTTTAACTTTTTTTTTTGTTCACTTCCTTGCCTCCTTTCATTTCAGCTTACTGTCACTGGTTCTCAGCTGCATCGCTGACACCAGAGGTTCACACAGGCAGTCGAGGCATATTCACATCCCAATCTTCCCCTCAGCTGAACTGAATCTTTTCCTTTGCTCTGTCTGTGCAGCGCCTGGTTCCTGTGGAGAGGGTGGCTCTCGCTGAATTGAACCCTCCTCCCCCCGCTGCCATTCCCCCTCTAATTACATTTCCTCCACTTACTGAAGGTCACTGCAGAGATTTTAATGCTGATAGATGCTTTTCAAAAATCTGTCAGCCCATGATTTATTACAGAGCCTGCTATTTTTAGAAGCAACCAAATGATGTCAAAGGCTGCTGGAGTCTGCAGTTGGAGTTTTTTTTTTTTTTATTGGATTTTCATGTAATTCCATCATTTTTGCGTGATTGCTTGATTTTTCAACAGACAATCCTGCACAAGCGGATAAGGAAACAGACTTGCATACAAAGAAAATCTTTAAAAAAAGCACAATAAAACAGTTTGAGAATACTTTTTTTTCAGTTTTGTAGGATTACACTGAGGAATCCTGTTATTTGGTTACCATAATTGATGCTGAGAGTTTAAAATCTTTAATGCAACACAAGAGGAAATCTATTAAAGATTTGAACCAATTTGTCTATCAAACACATTTATTTCATATTAAAAAAAAATTGTTTATGGGTTAAAAAAACAAAATGTTAACAGCTGCATAAAATCAGTCAAATTCAATTAAGAAGTTTCCTTTCTGACACTAAAAGGGAATTATATGTTGCTGTAACTCATATTAAAGTGATAAGTCTCCTTCCCTCAAAAATGTTGATGAAAAATGACAATGCCATGAGTGTTGAAGCATCAAAACTTGCAGTTTGTTTTCTACAACTGAATGTTTTAGTGAAGCTCCGCTTACAAAGAGCTTCTTTCTTTATTGTGATTTCCCCCTTTTTTTGTCTCACCCACTCACTCCCTTCTCCATGAGAAACTGAATCAGTTAAAGGTACTGCGGGCGTGATTTGACTGTGTAGTGAACCGAAAACAAACAGAAAAGAAAAAATCTGTGGTAATGTCTGAACTTTACTCCCTATACATGTCTTTATTTTTAATTTTGCATAAAATCCAAAATCGTTTTATTTTTTCTTCCATCTTGTCTACTTTCATCTTTTCTAAAGACTGCCGAATTAAAAATTGTTTTGGACAAAACAAACTGCACAGACTGATTTTAAGCGATACTTATTCTGGATATTCAACTGTGTACTGTGTATATGGGGGCAGAAACGACACCACATTCCCTGCTAAAACACACATCAAGCTAGAGAAATGCCCACCTCTATTGCATCCTCTCAAACTGACAGATAACAATCACAAAATAACGCTCCATCAAAACTGCTGACACATCACTGCTTGTTTTTTTAATTTCAGCTGCATGTAAGCGTGTACAAGCAGGCCAGGGATTAACTAAAGTAGGTCAGCTGGCATTAAAAAAACAAATCAGGCTCCTATTGTCTCTCCTGCTATCAATGTTATTATGGAAACAGGAAGATTGAAGCCATTAGAAATATTCCATTTTGGCCTTATGGTCTCTTGCGGTCGCCGTGGTAATTGCTGAATCAGGCCTGATACAGTGGGAGAACGGCGCCGTTGTGTCCGTTACTGTCCAGTGTTGTGGCCCCGGTGCTGATAAGTGGCTTACGCTGGTTCAAGACACAGCAATTTGTTTGGTCACAAACTGATGAGTAAACATCCAGTTCTCGCCAGCGGCTCTCCCCCGCACCGATAAGCATTTTGGGTGACGAGAGGAGGAAGTTCTGCAGGAGAGGCTAAGCGGCAAATGAGCCCTCCACCAAAGAACGGCGGCACGCTTCAGTCAGAAGAGTTGCACCTGAACGCAACTCTTCAGCCCAGACAGCGGTTTGTAATTACAGGTGTACAAAGGAGGCCAATGAAGAAACGGCACCGCAGGGCGAGACGGTTCAGGAAACGGACAAAGCCAGAGCCACAAGGGTCAAAGTGGAGAGAAAGTAGAGATGCACCGATCCGATATTAATATCTGTATCGGTCAGATATTAATATTATTGAAATAAATTCTTCATCGGGTATCGTTGACAACGTACCCGATCCATAGGGGCAGATCTCCTCGCTCTAGTTCTATGCTTTGCACTCTATTAGGTGTTTAGTCCTTAAAATGTTACATTTTCTTTTGTTTCATTTCATTCATCTATGGAACAAACTTCCAAAACTTCCAGAAAACAACAAAAATGCCCATTTAACCCATTTGTTTTAAAAACCCATTTGTTTAGAGTTGCCTTTCACTCATAATACCAACTGATATTCATTTGTCTTTAGTTCAACTTCTCTCTACTTTTATTTGCGACATCACTGCGCTGTGCTCTTTTATGTTTTCATAATTTAAAGTACTTTGAACTGTTTTGGTGGAGAAATGTGTTCTACGAGTAAGCTTACCCAGCATCGCCATTAAGACTGTCGTGTTTTTTTTTTTTAAGGTCAAAGTAAAGCTCGGCTTCATCCCGCCATCCGACAAAGTTCTCCAACTGCTGGCGTGTGCTTGCAATGAACGGAGCAAGCGAGTATCTTCTCTGTGACATGTTAAACTTCCTGAAATCTGCTGATATCTAACTTCCTGTTTCGGCAGCCTTGAAGTACCAACAATAATCCACAGTAATGCAGTTTCCTGTGTAGAAGGATCCTTTGCGCTTCATCTAATTTTCATACAAAACTCCATGTTGATGAAAATAAAACTACCGAAAGTTTCGTCTTAGTCTCTGTGGTAACAACTTCCACGCTGAAGAGCGTTAACGAGGCGCTTCACTGAGCACAAAAAGATCAAGATTTAAATTTCTTATCATCCTATCATGCAAAAAAGGAAATAAAAAAAAAACTGAATCCAGTTATAAGTCTGTTTCTGCATAATTTACATTAATTCAGTTAACTGGGTTTTTTGTTGTTGTAGGTTTCCTTTGCTAGGCCTTTTCAGTTTCACTTGTAGAAATTAGCTTTAGTCATATTGTAACATACAAAATGGCTAAAGTTAAAAATAACTAAAGTTAATTTGAACTGAACCGACCTAAAAAAAAAGGTCATTAGTGGCCATTTGTTCATACAAAACAATAACTTTGACAATAATCCATCCATTTCAATTCTTATTTAAATGTTTAAGATGGTTGCATATTGGGAGTTAATTGCATCATTCTGCTTACATGCTACGTATTGCCAGTTCAATAAGTGGCGCCGATTTTACGTCTCCTTAAACCACAGAAAAATTTCTCCATTAAAATAGAAAATTTACTCCATATCTCTGAAGCCGCACAGAGTAACTTGGGTTTCTCCGTTTCTCCTTTGCTTGAGGCCTTTCTGCTTCGTGCTGACTGAATGTTTTCGGTGTTTGCAGAACTCAACTGGAACACGAGCCGCTCTATGAAAACAAACCCAGAAAGGGGGCGACAGGGTTACAACTAAAAAAGAAACCTTAAAAAGTTACTGGTAATACCTGGCAGCTCCTGAATTAACATTCCTCACGAAGCAGCAAAATCTGCCACCAAATCCCAGACAGGATGTGGTGCTGAGTTTTCAAAGAGCAACTGAGATTTGCCAACACTAGTCAGTCACTTTAAACCTATTGCAATTTGTTATACGTTGGTTTAATTTAAAATGGACTTTAAATCAAAAGATACTAATTCTAGAGGTACCAAAGAGAAAAAACAAACAAAGATGAGAAATAATTATGAACAGTAGTCTGACATTTTCATTTAGGCATTTGTTGTAATGTAATGTAGAAAAACAGTGCTTCTGCCTTGGGCCACAAAAAAGTAGCAACCTTTTATTTCCAGAACCAAGTCTTGAGGTGTGGTAAGAGCTAAGAGGCATTAGGAAAAACCCAACTAAGTTAATTGAGTTCCACTTGTGTGATTACAAATTTAATCTGAGTTAAACAACCCTTAAGGGATTCTGGCAGCTGGAATATTACCCTGCTGGCTCTAATCTCCCCCATAAAAACGAATGTAAACAGAGCGGAGTACACAGAGGGGAAGGAGGAGGAGTGAGGGACGCATGGCAACAGATGGACATTTTGTTTCAAGTGAAGTAAGAAAAGAAGATGCTGACAAGGATATGTAAAACTTTTCTGACTCCTCTCAGAAAGTTCCCATTGGCAATCAACCCTTTGATTGCCAGTCAGCAATCTCACTCTCCCATTCGCACCTCCAGCTATTTAAACATGGATTAAAATCAGTTTAAGCACTTTATATTGGACAAGATTCTTCATATACATGAGACAATAGGTTTCCGCTTTCCCTATACTTCAGGCTTGAATATAGAGGACCCCCCCCCACCCAGAAAAGTCATTGGCTGAACATATGTCGTTCTGTATTTCGAAAACAAACTGACTCTACCGGCATCGTTGTGTATAACGCTACGTTTACACAAGACCTCTGTCTGAAAACTGACGGTAATTTCAGAGAGGAGCTCAGCATACAGACTGTGCCTCCAAGACACCTGAAATTCACTGTAGTTGTCATCCCAGCGCACTAGATGGCGCTGTCATTTTAGCATGTAGTTGAAACGAGCCCACACTTTTGACTATTCGCTTCCACCTCGTTTAGAAAACAGTAACCCGTCTCCGATGAACCAACAAAACACTTTTCAGAGGGAGTTTCGAAAAGTACCAAACATGTGTAAATACGTTGCTGGACCGCAACAAAAATGCTACGGTTTCACTAGGCGTTGGAGCGACAAGCTGCTTATAAGAGGGACCGGATACGTGTTTGGTTCTACTACTTCCTGTCATCTTCTTCATCATTTTTGCCAGTAGGTCACATGACTCAAGATGCAAAAAAGTGTTTAAATTGCAGTTTTGCAAAATACATCTATTTCAGTACGACTGACAAACCATTTCGTTGAAGCGCTGCAACTTTATATCTAAAAAAAATTTTGTTTTTTATTGGAGTGTTTTTGTTAAGTAAATTTATTTGCATAATTTCAATTTGCTAAATTTTAAGGTTAATGGAAAATGTTACTGAAACTCGTCTCCATGTAAAGGAGTCCAAAGAGTGCACCTGTTGAATTTACAGCTTTACTGCTATCAGTCAGACTTAAACACAAATCGGTACAAGTAGCACTGGTATGGAGTAAAGTCACCTTCGGACCAGTAACCACTTTTCTATGGCAGATATTCTTCTCGCCGAGGGTGCCTTGTTGTTGCAACGTGGCATGAGTGTTTGGGAAATTTGCCTCCAATTAAATTTTTATTGCTTAGTAACATGTTATTATTTGCAATAGGGAGTGGGTGCCGCCCTCCCTGTTGCTTGTTGTGCGCATTACAAACCCCATCATAACATATGAACATTTACCACGGCAGCCAACGATCCTCATGTTAGTGTCCGATTTCCAATTCAGCCCTTCACAGTTTTGTAAAGAAAACTGAACTCAGTTGTTATTCATCAATTAGAAATTCCTGAGAAACAGTGAAAACTTAAGGCTACTACGACGAGTACAAAGCAGTTGAAGATATAGTATTTTTATGGTAAAGATAAATTAGTTCTTGGACTATAATCGGGTTGGAAAGATGACTATATTTTCAGGTTACTATGATGTAAAACGTCTTGTTTTCCTGAGCAGCCGGCATCAAAGCTGTACACTACACCACCACAGCTAAAAACATTCAATTATGTGATTATTTCCCCAGCGTTCGATAATATTTTTCTAAACTCAGCTGGAATTCAGGAAACATTTTCACGCCTGCGGCTCATTCTTTGATTGTTCCACTCTTTTTTCCTCTCCTTTCACTGGTCACCAGCTACCTGTAATTAAGCGGCTGATTTCTATGAAAACTTTTGAGCGGCCGAACGCAGCTCTGAAAACCCTCATGAAAGGATCACAAAGGTTCCCACTTCAAAAGTGGACAAGTGCTAATTAACGGCCATCTGCGGGATTTAGATTTTCTTTTTTTGTTTTTTTCTTGTGACTTTGCCGTTATAATTACGATTAAATTACTTTAAAATGTGTTTTTCTTTTAGGATTCTATTGAGTTGTCAGCTAACGAATGACGAGATGAAGTGAACATGTTCAGCTGTTGGTTAGAAATCACGCTGGGCAAGTTTTTTTTTAACATGTTTTTTGACACGAACCAGTTATATACCTCACCTCACATGACCCCCGGAGAACACATTCTATCCTACACTACACACACACACACACACACACACACACGCACACACACACACACACACACACACACACACACACACACACACACACACACACACACACACACACACACACACACACACACACAGAGACTTACCAAAGACCTCCTCTGTTTCCTGCTCTGTGTGTGTTACTCCCAGCTCCGCTCCCAAACGGAGAGCAACTTTCCAGGCACAGTGACAGATTGATCTGCCATCGCTGCCGCTCATGTGAGGGCGACAGTGTCCGATGAAGAGTGGCAGACTGCAGAGAGCGGTTAGTGTTACACGTTTGTAACAACTCCAATTGCCAAAGGCAAAAACAAGGGTCCCTATTCGCACCGGTGGGCTAACTTATCTGAGATGAGAACAGGTCAGGACGTTAGGCAACACTCTGGGTTTGTGTGAAAGATGTCCAAGTGGGAAAAAAAAAAAAAAAAACTCTCCTGGGTACCTTCCAAGTTGCACGTGTATACATGTCTGTTTGAGAAACTGTAAAATGTTTGTTACTTGAGATCATGCCACAACACAAAGCTTATTTTCACCACACCCTCTCGTGTGCAGACTTGACCTGCCATTCAACTTAGCTAATTTTAAACACAAAGAGGAGGGAGGGGAAATGTCTGCAGCCATATGATGAATAAAGATGTAATTTCAATCTCACTACATCGTTGTCCTCGGTGGAGCAAAATCCCGTTTTGACCTCTGAGACTCTTGTAAGAACAGTAATCGAGATCCTGACAAGAAAGCAGCCTCCATCCAAAACACTGTTGATTCCTTATGTTGCAGCATCATAAAGTCATTTTTATCATATCATTTAACGGCAATATATCCACAGGAATGACAGCAGGAGCTTTTTTCTGCATTCTGGGACCCGTAACAGCCTCTGTGTTTATATGTAGCATCTCTCCTGCTGACAGTGACATGAATATAGTCATTGCAGGGCCTTTTATTAAATTATATTTTGCTCTTTATGCATCTTTTCTTCTGCTTTGCTTTGTAAATGCATTAAAAATGCAGACGCATTAAAAGTCAACAGTGGATAAAAACCCGCAAGATATGATGGAGACATATTCAAATGTCGGGTTTTGTCTACTTTCTCTTGTTCTGCTTGAAGCAACGGTCAATATTTTACATCACACAGTAGATTGTGACCACGAAGGGTGCAAACAGCTTCAGCAAAAATTTTACTTCTGCTTTCTTTACTCAAGTGTTGCTACAAAATATTAAAAAATGTCCCTGCATGTTACTGCAGAGATATGATAATACAGGAACTAAAAAAGAAAAATAAAGCATAGTGTAGTATACAATTTAACAAAAACTACGCTCTCTCTAACTCTCTGAAGCATCTTTCTCAGTTTTGAATGTGAATTAGTGTAAGCCGACACCCCTACAGGCTCCGTCTTATTTAAAAGACTCCTTTGTCCTGTAGCAGCCCACAAGATCACTTTACTTCCAGGTTTACGAGTCATTCCCCGAATTAAAAATTCAGTGAATGACGAGCAAAATGCCATCGTAACGGGAGATTACCTGTTTCGTGGAAGCAGCTCTCCCTTTGGGTGTGGCACACAGACACCATCTCTTTGTCTGAAGCCAAGATCAAAACTTACTCTATCAAAGAGGAGTAGTTCAATCTAACTCTGTGTTTACTAATTGCTTAAATATGCTCGTCTTCTCAAATTTACAGTTTTCCTGCTTTTGATATAAATTTTTCAGTCATCACACACTGACATTATTAATATTCTTAACCCTTTTTTCCCCATTTCTGATGTTTAAATCCTGTTGCAACTTTACTTTAATGCCTAGATTTTTTTTTTTAAGGGAGTGTGGTTAAATTCTAAGCTTTTGTCAGCAGATAGCCAGGACCAAATAGTGCTCTGCAGTGCCATCAAGCAGCTTTTATGGGTTTATCACAGATGTTGCTAATAGTAACGGGCTCCATAATGATGAGAACAAAGGTTGTGAGTGGTTGAACAAAAAGGTACATAATAGTTGTGTGTTGATTTAAGACTGGTTGAAAAAAACAAACAAAAAATGAAATAATTTCAACTTTACAAATATTGTGTTTATAATTCTTTTAAAAAACGACACAAAGCTGTTAACCTTAAATTAAGGACCAGTAAGTGAGCTAACTTACTAACATTGAAGCTTAAGACCTTTGAAAAGCAGAGAGGAGCAGGTGTTATCACTCAGCCTGTCACAATAATCAATAAATCAATTAATTGCATCATAAATGAAAATGAGCACAACAATTTCTGTTTGGACGGCAGTTCTTAAAGGGACGGTCCCTTCGATCTCGTAGGAAAGCCGGCACTTTGAGAAATGCTGCAAACGTTTGCAGCACAAAGTAGTTAGCTTACTCTTACCTGCCGCTTTGGCCTGCGCTTGCATTAATATGTTGCTATTATTGTTATATCTGTTGAAAATAGACACAAAATGACAATATTATCATCTTTTTCGATAATTTCTGAAACAATTTCTCGTCCAGTGAAAATTATTATCATGAAAGGCCTAGTTGTTCCATTTCCATATTTTCTTTCTTGCTTGCTTTCATCCTTAGTTTTTAGTTTTGTCAATAATTTTTTTTGTAGGTCCCTAATTAGCCAAAGGCAGCATAAAGTCAGTAGTCAATGACTTTTTTTCCTAGATTGAAGCTTTGCACTGAGCTCATGTTTCCCTGCTGGTGGAAACACGACCATTTAGCAAGCTCAGGAAGTCGACTGAAATCTGTCTCTGTGCTCATGTCGGCCAATCTGTCTTTGTTTACAGTACAAACCGGAAAGGTCACAGAGGAAGAGGAAAAAGAAAACTGAAAGGAAAAGAAAAAAAAGCAGCATGCTAGCATATCCAGACAACCTGAGAGTCTAAACAACCCAGGGCCATTTCCTGGCCTCCTCTCCACTCCAATGTTTATGCTAAGTTTCACAGAGGCGAACAAACAAACCTGCCAACATTTTTAACCTTCCCCTGTCATTTATTCCCAATTCCCGTCTCTCCTGATAACATTTCCCTCAAATTTTCATCTTAATTTCTTTAACAAAGTTTGAAAAACACAACATAAAAAATCCCTCACACAATATTTTGATGTCGCAAAGGACAAAAGATGGATATTAATTATTAACAAACCAGAAAAAGTATAAGAATAGGTTTAAAATAAAAAAGAAACCAAAACATAAACCTCGTGTCCTGCTTTAATCCAGACCGGATTGCTGGTGTTTACACTCATTTGCAGTTTTTGTCCCTGAGCTCCACCGTAGGGTACAGGAAAACACAGCAGTGGTCAGGCTGTTCCAGATCAATGGTGAAGGAGAGGGAATAACCAAATTGTTTCCTAGTCTACGTTTGAATACAAAAGCTATCAAACGAACCGCAACAAAGCTGAAAGTGCCTCGCTGTGTTTTGCATCAGATAGGAAAAGAAAACAGAGTCACTGGCGTGTGTGAGACACTGGGAAAGTTTACTTCAAAACTGGCAAACATTTAGACAACGTCCCATGTCAGGGAAATCAGACAAAACCAACAGGCACGTTAAATATAGACGGAATGTGGATGTGATTTGTTGCTAATTCTTATCCTATACAGGTATATCTCAATTAACCAGAATATCATCAAAATGGTCATCTATTTCACCAAAACTTAAGTGAAACACATTTACATTGGATTAGGCACTCTAAGAGTCATGTATGTCAAGCTTTTTATGTTTGTTTTCCGGTGACAATAAATGTGAAACATTTCTCAGCAGTCTAGCATGACCTGAATTCATTCTTGATAACAATCTTGGTCAGAGCTCTCTGGAGGTCCAGCAGATTTGAGGTATGGAGGAGTTACATGGAAGAAGTGCGAGTTTATCTGGATGCAGTAAGCTACGCTAATGTACACAAACAACCTAGAACCACCACAGGCAAAAGATGCTGACACAGACACAGAGTATGAAAATGCCTTTATCATTTTAGTAGTTGGATCAGCACTTGGGGAAAAGGAGTTGAAAGAACAGATTAAGTCAACCGTAATAGCATAAAGAGTTTAAGAAGTATTTTTTCAGGTTATTGTTTATTCATCCTCCGTGTTTTCAAGTGTTTATGAAAAAGCAAAACTTAAGAAAATTTGCAATAACGTTACATTATGTCAAGCTAAGCTATGCAGACTCTTTGTCTGCACTGATAAAGATTAGTCAGAGCTACGCAGTATACAAAATTGCAATCATCGATAAGAGTGTGCACAATATGGCAAAGGGAAAGCACTCTGTATGTTTTAGAAAGGGGCATTATGCA
This sequence comes from Poecilia reticulata, assembly GCF_904066995.2. Classification (NCBI taxonomy): domain Eukaryota; kingdom Metazoa; phylum Chordata; class Actinopteri; order Cyprinodontiformes; family Poeciliidae; genus Poecilia; species Poecilia reticulata. Next base: position 7,003,087 of record NC_088830.1, on the reverse strand, counting down.
AGTGAAGAAACAGCCAGAAAAATTAAGCTGTGCAATTTTCAGCAATAGTACGGTATTCTGCATTTTCCTGGTATTGTGCAAAACAAGCATTTTTGTATCTTACTCACAATTCTTGCAACATCATTCTGCCATCTCCAATGACAAACCACAACGCATCCTTTGTTAGATCTTAGGCCATTTTCACGCCTTAGTTTGATAGGTTTCAGCTGATGCAGTTTGTTTTCACGCTGCTCTTTGTCAAACCAACCAAACACAGAAAAACCTGTTCCACCTCCTCGCCTGTGGCGGCGCTGCACCAAGAACCACTGAAGGAGACACTAAGCCCAACTTTCTTTTTCACAACATGTAAACAAAAATGGAGAGGCGTTATTTTAGGATGTTGGCTTTCTCTTTTGCTAGCACACACACTCGCGTTTGTTTTTGGGTTGTATTTATCCAAGATGCCCTGCTCTTGGAGCGATCACCAGGTCGCTTATATCCTCAGATGCATTTGAATCGCACCAGAATTCACTTCAGCTGGACCAAGACCTAGGAATGTAGGCGGACCAGAGTTCACTTTCACACCTTCCCAAACAAGCCAAACTTCCTAGGTAAACAAACTAGGGTTCCATTAAAACCAGGCTACTGGATTACATAAATATACATGTTCAATTTGTGCATGCAGACCTAATACGGTTTTTAGAAAGCATCCGATTCACTGCACTGTTTCGAGAAGTTGAACTGATGCCACAGTGACACAAAACCAGACTGACCGGGCATATGCGGAAGATTTTCTCCCCTCAAAACTGACACATTAGCAAATGAGCATTGCTCCCATTGGGCCACAGTGGCTGTCTCTGTGGGAATATGTGTGAGGAGAGATATCCTGCAGGCAGCTAATTATACAGCACAACCAGTAATGATGTGGGCCGTGGTTACATCTGAGGCCTATCGCTGGAGATACTCCTGAGCTTCTATATCTATCAATAAAGACTCTTTACAGCCGGGGATTTTAATGTGCGGGGCAAGACCCCTGATGAGAGAAGTGGGGTTTGAGGGAAGGGGGTGTGTGTTGTTCTGACAAAATAATCTTATTTTTTACAAATGGAAGTATAGTCTACCCTGGCCTATTTTTCCAAATTACACAATCAACGAAGACCTCTGTGTTGCATCTGATGGCATGAAACTTATAAAATATTTGTAAACACTCTACTTAAAACAAGTCATACAAATTGAAAAAAAAAGAGATGATTAATTTTATATACTATGACTAAAGTAAAATGTATTGTTTCAGTTTTGTCCAGTAAGGAGGCCTAGAAAATGCTCTTCTCCTCTTAAGAACTGTTTTAAAACATTATCGCTTTTTTACACATCCAGATACATCCCAGCATCAGATATTATATTTATGGGGTAGTAAATCTAACAAAGTAGTAAAGTCTAATTAAACCCATGCCAATGCTGCTAAATCTGTCCAAATATCAGACTTGGGTCATCTATAAACAGAAACTACAACACGCATACATGGGGTAACAATCTTCATCTTCTTCTTAGGTAGGCTGAAAGAGTTCGTCTATAATCACTGCTGTAGATTTACAGACCTAATGAACAGAGTGTGAGTGCTTTACAAACCTGATAGATTAAGTTTGCAACCTGAGTCAGGACTCCACAGTTCTCTTTCTCATTTCCTGTTCTTTGGATTGCTTACCACGTACATTTTTGGCATTCGGAGAATAAACTTCATTTCCTGGATCACTTCAGTTTTTATTTTTTTCTCACGAAACGCGGGATAAAAAGCTCAGGCCCACATCGTTGAAGATGGAACACCAAATACCTTGGACCTCGGACAGATCTTAGTGAGAAGAGCTAAACATGTGGCAGTAAAAAGCGGACTTTAGAGACGAGTTGATGGTGTGAATGGAGGTGGACGGTGATGGAGATGGAGTGCGGTTCAGTGTGGCGGTATGGGGTTACTCTTTGTTTAAGAAGTGTGAAAGAGCAACCCCGTTGTCATTGTTATCTCAGTTTGTCAATATGTCGCTCAGTGACCCTGTTTTAATACACAGCGGAGAAACTTTTCAATTAAAGGGACACAAAAACTGTCAATAAATCCCTGAATCAGGAGACGCGGTCAAGCAACCAGTGCTGTTAAAGTTTTTATGCACAAATGCGTGGCTGTATGCTGGATAAAATAAAAAAAAGATAATTTAGATTCACACAAAGCCTCCCTCTTCTTCACTGAAATGCTGCATTGTGCTCCTGAAACAGTGCGCTCCTTTTTTTCCAAATTCAGCTGTCATCAGTGAGTAAAAGAGCAAAGTATGGACATTCCAGTACATAAGCAGGCATATTCACTCAAGCAAAGAAAAATACAATGGCTCTCCGGTGTTTGCAGGGTTAGGGACCACAGAGGCCTGCAAGTAGCACAACTTCGCAAATATTTGAGTACAAATGCTTCTAAATGCCTTTTATAACCCTTCCGCAGTCTTAAGAGATGGCATCCCCGTGCGCTTTTACAAGGTTTCTTTTTTGTGTCTGTGTGGTTTCGAGAATTGACGGTCTGAGGGTATATCATTTTGTATGATTACTAAATCCTAGGGATACAATGATATGAAAATTTGGCCCAATATCAATATTCGACATTAATATTGTTGTTATGGCCCGAAACAGACATTTACTCATATTATGCATATATAACTAACCTTTTGACACCATTAAGAACAACCCGCACTGCATGTGTAGCTGCGTTTCCATTTCAATTGTGTGCAAAACTTTGTTGATATTCCGCTATTGTTGAAATAACACAAATTTGCAATTGTAGTGTTTCCATTAAATAAAAACACAATTGAAATCACACCTGAGTGATTAAGATTTTCCATGCGGTAACTGACTAAAAGAACATGCCATACCATCATCCTCCAACTACTTCCTGTCGTCTTCTTCATTCTTCCAACATCCAGTTGTCGGTGACGTGACTTTTGTGTTGCAAAAAAATATTCCATTGTAGTTTTGCGAAATACACTAATTTTGATGCAAGCACCTCATCCAAACACAAAAACTCTACTGTAGTACTTGAGTTTTTCAGCAATTGGTGCGTTTCCAACAAAATTATTTCCATAATTCCAATTTTGCAAAATTTTATGATAAATGGAAACACGGCTACCGTCACTGTCACACCACCAAACAAAGGCTAAAATAAAACTCTGAGCAGCCTCTCTGTCACCACACCACAACGACGAAGATCACTAATGACACGCTGACAGTAGTAGAAGGAGAGGCGCAGCAGGACAACTCCCAGACAGAGAAGAAGACATAAATAGTAAAGGAGCTGATGGGGAAAGAAGTGGAGGCCGGGGGTTGACACAGATGTGTGTGTGTGAATTACAAAAGGTGAGTGGACTACTGATTACAGGCACGACCTTGTGATCACAAGAACCCTGTCAAGAAGAAGGATAAATGTTTTACTAACGCTCGTTTCTGGGAGCAAAATGCACAAAAGAGAGCAAAGCATGGTAGAATAAATATTCCCCACTACCAACAATCATACGTGAGCTCACAGAATATTTTTCTCTCAAAACGGTCCGATTGTCAGATAAGAAATTATTCCTGTGTTGCCCAAGTAAACAAAAGCAAGTAGCTGATTTAGCTTGACTGATTATCATATTCAAAAACCCAATGACTGAGTCCGGCGGAGCACGGTGCAACATATAGCAACCGTACTTCAGCCCTGCTTGTGGGGCTCGCCGTAACAACCAGGCATTTGTCAAATGAAATGAGGGCAGAATGATTTTGGGTGTAATTTATTGGGTTTGACACAGTCGGCGGGAACATTTTTTTTCAGGCTCTATCTTTTTCCAACAAGCTGATTTATATTCAAATAGTGTATAGCTGTGGGCTGTAAATCCACCAAGAGTGCTATAGAACACCGGAGGGGAGAGAGGGAGCTTTTGTTATGTGTGTGTGTGTGTGGGGGGGGGGTGCGGGTGTGTGTGTGTGAGGTGCTGAAATTGAATTACCACAGTGTGTATGTGTGGCGAACGTAATATTAATTTCTGTAACCAAAGCTTAAGCGTTTTACTTGCACTGCTTTACAAAAGTGTTGATATTTTGATATTGAAATTTTCCACCAATTGTTTTCACATTAGAGCCGCAAACTTCACTGGGATTTTTATGTGGTGGATAAACACAAAATGATACATAACTAGGAAATGTAAATGTAAAAGTTGTGCTGTGTAATTGTACTTTGATAAATGCAATCCAGAGCAACCGAATGCCCTAATTAGTAACCAGAGGCCAACTGTGTGTAATTTAACTTCAGTGTAGCTACAGCTTGTCTTGTGAAGGCATCAGATGTTTTGTTAGAGAACATTAGTGAACAAAGGCCCTCATGAAGACCAGCTAGCACAGCAGACAGGTCAGGGAAATTGTTGTGGAGAAGATTAAAGCAGGGTTAGGTCAGAAAACAATACAGTAGTGATACATCGATTGTAGTTTTCTGGACGATCACAGACAGGCGATATTTTTAAAAGTCTAGGCTGCCAATTTCAATGTTGGCTGAAACCATAAAAAGTTGCTTACTTCATAACAATGGGCTGACTATTGTTAACCGTGCAAGTGCAGATGTGGCCTGGTGAGCGCGGTCTGTCAGTCAGCCCTCTCTCACAGCAGAGCGATGGGACAATAACTGTGTTTCTATTACAAATGTCCACATATCTCTGTCAATACTGTGCTAATGTAAAAATATTAATAAATTTCGCAAGTGCAGTGTTTCCATGAAATAAGACGTGAAAATGAAAATCATAAGTGAATAAACTTGTTCATGCAATAAGACGTTAAAAATCATGGCAGTGACGGATGTAAACAGTTACATGGGATATAGTCATAACTCAGCCAATCAGAGGAGACGTTTGCGTTATTGCGCCTCAACTTAGCGCAATAACTTTTTGTCATGTGTTTTTCCAAACTGTCACTCATACATGTTTCCATTTTCCATTTTTTTTTTTTGTAATTTCAATTGGCTCAATTTTATGGTCAATGGAAACACAGCTATTGGAAATCGTCTGTATTTAAGCAAGTCCAAAGCGCAAGGTATTGACTTTACACATGCAGGCAAAATTCCTATGATATGGTTTAGATCACAGCATATACATGTGCTAAATGGCCCAGTCAAAGTTTTCTGTATGTTTGTTTCATCTAAACAGGTCTCTTGTGCGATCTTGGATCTCAATGAGACGACCTGCATAAATAAAGGTAAAAAATTCAAAGAAATACAAGTCCAGGTCTAAAACAAAAGGTGACAAGTTATACTGCAGTCTAACTGAGCTTGATCTGTTTTGCAAAGATAATTTAACCTCATCCAATGCCTGCAGCCAACAACAAAGCCAGCAGCTATCTTTGCACCGCATCACCATAGCAATCATTCGCCTTCTTTAATAAGCTTATTTCATTTTTTAGCTGTTAGGTACGCTAAACCTAGCAGCAGGTAAACAGCAGAACACACTCAGCAGCACATCAAAAATTAACCATAAAATTTAATCACAAATAGGGTTAGAGAAGCCATGAACCGAGTCGAGAAGTAAAATAGTGCCGCACCAAAACAAAAAGAATATTCAGGTTAGTTTTTTTGTTTTTCCATTCCACCCGGAACACCGACAGAAAAATATTAACAGCAGGCTACGTTTTCATTTGATCTCCACGCTGTTCAAAAATGAAGACATCATAATTACCAACATCTCTGCCGAAGATTATTTTTTTCCAGCAAACACAACGAGCTCAAACGGCATAAACATGCAACACTTACTAGAAAACAAGATTTTCCATTAATTCCTCTACAGCGCCCTTCATTATGTGTGTGTGTCTGGATGCATGTGGTGTGTATATGAGAATGTGCACCACCAAGACAGTGCTGCTGGAAAACAACAGGGCTCATTCAATCCAACGACCTGTGGGTTAAAGAAGTGCTGTCCCCCTCAGAATGGGCGGGACGCACACACACTCATCCTCAGTCACACACCATTTCTAAATAATCCTCATGATGAATAAATTTCACTGCAGGAGATTGTTACGCAGAGAGTGACCACGGGGAGTTGCTGTTTTTTATTTTTTTTTTATTTTTTAATAAACGTAAAACCGAATACCGCTTCAGGAATTCTTGAAAAACAACAATAACTCATCTTATCTCAGCTATAAATGCAAAAAGCATGTTGGTGGGTGTTGTAAATTCTTCATGGCGAGAGCAGATATGATCAATAAAAAGGCTTCTGTGAGGGAAAGGGTCAAGGCTCAACTCATTTCTGAAACTTCATATAATGCAGCACCCTAGGCAATTATTAGCATGCCTGGTAAATTCATGGCCAGTGGTCTAAATATCACTTGTTGTTGCTATGGTTACTTGGTGACCCAAGGATGCCGTTCTTCATTTCAAGATAAGAGCATGAACCTAAATGTCTAGATACCTGAAGATAATCAAAACCTCATCACGGATGTCAAACTTTATTTGAGTGAAAGATTACAAAACAGACAAGTAAGTTAGTGCTTTAGAATTTATCTCCTAAATTAATTTAGGGGAAGCTAAGTGTGCTAAAGCGCTAACCGAAAAACTAGCTTTGGTAATAGTACGTTAGCAGAAAGTGTGCCTGTGAGTTTAGTCATTCCCCGACTTATAATGATCAACACAATGCCTTACTTAAATAACATGTTTTCCATTGTTTCCCATTTATTTTACAGAAATTGTTACGGGTTTTTTTTTCACCCACATAATAAATGCACTTAAATGAAACATTGTACTTTTCAGAAATCTTCAACTGTAGCTGAAATACCTTTGTTTTAAGGCTTCTTATTAATTTTTATTAGCCATGCTAATAAGTGTAGAGTGTGTGGTATTTCCCAAAGGTTGCAAGTGAAATGCTTTTATGCTCACTTTATGACTAAACTGGTTACAGTGAAACATTTACAGGTGCATTATTTCTCTAACTATTGACTGGTTCAGACAGTAATGATCCCCACAAGGCTTAACTCGACTAAATGTACCTTAGCTGATTAGATTTTGTTTAATTCGCTGGCCTGTGACCAAATGCCTGTAACATTTTTGCCAACTTCATGTTTGCTGGTAACAAATGTTAAAACCCTAAAAAGGGGTGGCTGCTTTAAACACTCATACATGACAGACAACAGGACGTTAGCCAAAAAGGAAAACAAAATAACAAAAACCAAACATCACTGGAGTCAATTAAAAAGTCATTCTGTGGGATATTTAAACAGCTTTTAAGAGAATGTATTTTATATTAAACAATAAAGAAGTTATTCATTTTTAAGAGTCACTAATTTTACTTCCAATACTTTATTAAAAAATGTTAGCATAATTACAAAACCACATATAATGGTTTTATGAGCATTTTTCTTTTCCTTCTAAAACTGACAGTAAAAAAATTATGTATTATTTATCTATTGATTTTCAGTATTTTCAGTACATTTTTTGTTTGTGTTTGAGTGCACATTTTAGCTTAATCATGAGAAAGCAATCTAATTTTGGGGTACAACTAAAACTTTCATTTTAGCTGTGTGTTAAGCTTGACTTTTGTTGTAAGAACTATTAAAAAAACTTTAAATAAAATATTGATCTTAAAATGCTAGGTGTCACCGTTTGACAAGCACAATTGTTAGGTTAAATTAAAGACATGTCTCTAACGTCAGCAGAGAAAAATCAAACGGTAGGTTCTTTCCTGCAGCATCATATTATTTTACTCATTCATAATCTATTGCTTTAGGTGACAAGTTTTCTTAGGTGTTGGTTCGGTAAAGGATCTATTCACAAGGTGAGACAGGAAATGCCCTGCTGATATAGTGGTTAGCGGTTAGTTTTTAGCTGTGTCTACTTGATGCGACCTAGTTCCTGCAAACACACACCAAGTCCCAAACCACACCTGATCGTTGTCATTCTTAGCTTTCCTCCCAATCTGTCAGCGATTAAAGCCCCTGCGTTGTCTTTAATCTGTCTACAACCAAGATATCATCCCAGAGGGACTGGTGTCCTCTTATGGATTCTTTACAGAACAATGCTCATCCCGCTGGGCTGAGCCCTCAAACAGAAACACAATCTGATCATTATTTGACAATGAGGCAGGAAGCGGGGCTGCTCTTAAATAGGATGCATTGTTATGGTGGAAACTCAAGACTGAGCAGAATGCTGACTGCGCAAAGTCGGAAGAGTCACTTTCTGGCACAACAGCAGCAGCCAATGGTTAAATTAGTCCAAATTTCTCCAATATGTACATATTTATAACAAGATGATAAAGTTAAGTTTCTTTCAATAAGCTAGGACTTTTCATTTTAATCTTTTGAATTATGTAATCTGTGTATTTTTGCTATGTAAACATGTTCAAGAAGTGAAAAGAACAAAACCACCTAATTCTTCAGAGGCCCCTTCTTTTTTTTGTTTTAAATGTTATATTGATTATGGTTATATTTACCAATAAGCAACACTTTGGATGGAGCTGCTGGTCAGCAAATAAGCAATTTTCCCTTTAGGATCAATGAAGTATAATATATTCATATTCAATTTTGTTTTCTGTGTTTCTTGGATACTTTTTTTGGGAAGAGATGTTATGCAAGTGTCAAAATTAGCAACACTGTTAATTCTTTGTAAATAAGTTTACAAAGAATTGATCTGACGCAAAATGTAGTCTTTTAAAGATAGAAATATTTGCTTTATCAATCTAGTTCTTCAATTCTTTTATGAATGTTATTATTAGCACACTAAGTATGCTAGTGCACGTCTTACAATCCTGAGGGTTTTTTATTAATTTGCATTATTTTGACTTTACTCAAGTACAAGTTTATTCTTATAATATGACTTTATTCTTGTAATTTAATGCTTTTTATTTTCTTATTGTGGCCCTAATACTCTGTCATATTTTCTTTCTTTGGCAGTGTCAATAAAAGTTATCAACAACTTGAATTGTTGCCAACTTTTAGTAAGTGGTCATTTTAAATTTACAGTAAAATTACATTTAGGAAAAAAAAACTTAAAGCACATAATTTCAACATCATGACCTGAAAAATTAGAATCCAGGTGTATTTTTGAATCTGGTTGCCAGGAAAAAAAAAAAAAAAAAAAAACGGCTGGCGTGCCCACAATGGTCTGTTTAGATCAAAAGTAGCTGATCCAGAAGAGAACTAGAAGAAAAACACTGAAAGATAAAATCTTCCCCTGAAATTACACAACCTTACCACATTTTATGCAATTTGTATGACAAAAGCCAAACTTGTGCAAAACAGGCCGAATAAAATAACGTCAACAAGGTTGAGGAGTTTATGCCAAAGTCCAATACTTTAAAGAAATAGCAAAAGGTTATCTTTAGTTTATAATAAATCTGTTTATAATAAGTAAAATATCTCAGTCTTTTCTTTGTCCTGTTTTTAAAAATATGTTAATGTGGAGGCCTTGAGTGAAGGTCCAGGATGTTTGAAGTGCAGCTCATCTCTCTGAAGTGTGTCAGTGTTGCAGAGGAGAAAGACGTGAAGCACTTGACATTGTGCGAATATATCAAGTCAGATCCCCAAGATATTTTTATAAATCTAACAAGCAAATCCATTACTTTCTACTGCGGTATGGTTTACATTCTGATTCAGTCTATGCGGTTTCATTTTACTGCCGTCTCTAGACCAAAAAATACTAAACCAAACCCAGCATTTATTCATGGCCGCATGTTGTAATCTGTTGAGTATTTTAAGCTAAAATAAAACAGAAAATGAAAAATAATAACTAGCTACAAGATAACAGTGATAAGAGTGTAAAAAAGAAACATCACTGATACAGTAAATTCAAACTTTGTTATGTTTTAAAGATCTATGTGTGGGCTCTCTCAATTTCCTTACAGCAGATGTATCCATTTAGATGCTTGTCAATAAGCTACTTTTCCTCCTGACAATAATGCTACTGCTGTAGCAGAGCAGAGTCCTTAGTAGCTGCCCTTTTACCACCAGGAAAGGTGTTTCTTTAGATGATTGATCAGGCAACAGACCAACGGCTTGTTTGTCTTTTGCTGTAGGTGTGGACAGGCTAACATTGTAGTCCTATAATTCCAACTCTTTCAGAAGGAATTGTTTTTTCTGTAGCAGCAGCTGAGGAGGGACAACACATCCATCTTTAGGTAAGAGGCGATACATTTTGTTTTTACACCTTTGTTTTAAAGAATCTTTAGGTCCCACGGTGACAGCAGTTTGATAGTCTTGTGGGACAGGCTTAGAAAATAATCAGGGTTTCTCCTAATGTATTTTAAGTCTGGTGGGTCACCAGGCTTTATTTGCCCCCCACCAGGCTAAGAGTTGTTTATTGAGTAACAGTGACAAATTAAGCCAATACTACCGCTTTAAGCAAAGCAGGTGGCTCTTGCACCTCCAAATTTTTGGATCATTTTTCAGCAAAAAGCTCAGGTGGGCTGCCGTAGCGCCCCTACCACCAGGCTTAGCAGGTTTTCTGGGGGAAACCCTGTATAACCTTTAGTTAGTGCAGCATGTCAAGCCACAAGATCCTTGAGGCACTAGTGCTTCTGCAAGTCGTGAATCTACATCACTGCCTCATATTTTCGTCAGTTAACTTTTAATGCAGGGGTGTCCACAGTGCGGCCCGGGGGTCATTAGTGGCCCTTGGACTGAGTTTGTGTGGCCCCCCAAATACAATTAAAAAATTATCCAAATTTGGCCAGTGTTTCTCTTTTTATAACAGAGTTTTAAGAAAATGTGAAATCATGTTTATTTAGAGACTTTTAATGAAAAGGCAATTTTGATTCACACAAATCAACTTTTATTTAATTTATTAAATTTGGCTAAATCTAGCAAATGTTTTGAAAGAAAGTGACCCAAATTCTTATTACTGAAAATAGATTTGCTAAATCGAGCCCAAAGGAAACAGAAAACTAGTTGTTTTTCCTACAACAGCGTATTGGAAAAACAAGGAGAAGTAAAAAAAAAAGTTGAAATTTTTTAGATTAATCTCAGAAATCTTTTACAAAAAGCTTGGACAGTTCTGGGCTTTAAAACTTGAAAATTTTTGTCATTTTACTAGAAAATTTCTGAGATGAATATCAATTACTAAGTTTTTTTGGTGGAAATGTACTTTTTTATTTTTTATTATCTACAACGGCTCTAACACATCATCATAAAAATTCCTTTTAAGCTTTGGAACTACAAGCTAACTACAAGCTTTGGAACTATTTCAGAAAAAAAAAATTCAAAAATGGGGGCTACTTCATTTGCCTAATTTGAGGTTGGGTTTTTTTTTTATTTTGGCCCATCACTACTTTTGACTCAACAATATTGGCCCACGTGACAAAAAGTTTGGACACAACATACGTCTCAAATACTGCAGTGTGACATCCGTATGTCAAAGTCCAGAAGCAGCTCTGTGGCTCTAGTCCCTGCATGTGCGTACCGTCAGCAGAGGAATGCAAAGCACGGAAAAGCCGTTGAGGGTTTCCTCCTGGCTGTGGCCTGCTGGTGGGCAGGAGTCTGGGGATATGCGAAGAATAAACAGTGTAATCAAGTGGGAGGAATTCCAGGGAGACACGGCATAGCGAGCAGACAAACAAAGCACGTAAACACATACGTACCATTTCAGAGCGCGGTACTGTGCGGTCAAGTGGCCGTGTCTTTCTGGAAAAGCTGCGGCGGTTTTTCTTTTTCTTTTGAGGGTTGAGGGTATGCTTGTTTTTATTTGCTCCATAAGCACTGGGCTACTTTCCCAGGTGATATTCTGTACTGCAAGGTAATCCTTCCGCTCAGTCATTATTTCTCCATACGTGAGCCCAACCCTCAAACATGCAGCTTCTCTTCCTTTCCTGTCTATTTCTACTTTCCCTTTGCAAAACGGTCAATGGCAGCCTACTCTCTGACGTCTACGTCTCACACAGCAGAAGATGAAAAATGAATGCCTCAAACCTGCGTCAACAAGGGTAAACGATGAATGTGCCGCTTTGTTGCTCAGACTGACTCATATTCTTGTCCTCCTAACTTCACCTTATCTGAGCGTTTGCCTTGGCCTCCGGGGGATTTACTACAATTGCTCCGTTTCTTTCGTTTGCTCTTCTATCTCTTTCACTAACATTGATACAGCACTGGAAGCAGATGATACAAAAAATGATTGCTACATGCATTCTTAGTTGGATAAGAACATTTTTTTATAGCTTAAAGCGGAGTTGCAAAACTCAAATTCTGCTAAGCAACAATGACTCATACGTTTGTAACTTCCATTTGGGACAGTAACTCCTCTTGAAAAGCCCTTACTTAGCTTGAATATTGTAGACACTCATCGAAAGTAGCTGTGGTATGCATATTGGGGATTTCGGCGTAACATTAAAGCTTAAAAATGCTTTTTAGCTTCTCCTTGTCCAACACGACATGGCCAGGTCACCCAGCAGTTATTATGATATGTATACCAAAACATTAACAACGATCACAGAAGAAGAAACAGCATCATCATCATCAACAATTAAAAAAAGAAATCTTAGCGACATTTATCCTGAGCATCATTAGCATCATGCTAACCAGAGCATCGTAAGCGTTCAGAATTGATTCAGAACTGACAGAAAAAGTTAATGAGAAAGGAGAGGAGTAACTATTGAAACTAAAACTAATAAAAGAAATTGTAAGTTTGGTCTAAGTTTGGAACCATTTATCTTCTAAATGAAATAATTGATCAAAATAATGACTGAAGCATCACCCAAATGTCACGTCCCTCTGACTGTTTCAACAACTGGAAGTTTTTGAGCTCATCTCTGACAGGGATGATGATGGACTTGACTTTTTGCAAATCTCAACGTAGTAATCTATAATCTGAAGATGGTACACAGAGAGAACGATGGTAGCAATGATTGCTGCTAACACTCCTAAAAACGCTGTTTAAGCTGCTAGCCTGGTGAATTTCTCATTTAATGTTACTTAGACATAAGTCCAAACTTATTCATACTTGTGGCCGATTGAGGTTCAAAATATTCTAAATTTTATCAAAGTGTTTCTTCTGACTGGAAATAGTATTGCAATAATGTCTTAGTATGGCAGCGGAGGAAGTGAACAAAGTCGGCCGATCCGCTGCGGCCACGCTTCCAAATACTGAATCAACGTTAGCAGCCATTTGGTTTGGCTTACCACTTCTTTCTTCGCAGTGAAGAATGGTTGTTTACAGCTTTCATAGCGAAGCACTGAAGCACTGCGTATGTCGCAGCCAAATGTTAGCGACTGGGTAAATTTTAAAACTTCCAACAGAGCCCACGCCTCCAGGAAGCAATCGTTTCTCAAGAGCTAAGCGCTAAATAGAGAGAGAAATCTTTCAAATTCCATCACAGGAGAGTTTCAGAACGTACAGAAGCTCCTGCATTTAAAAAAAATTAACAGCTTTAAAAGGAATTTGTATTAATTTAATTTTTTTTAGTTGTGGCGGTTCTTTAACAAGTAGCTGGACAGGCCCTTATATTTTTAGTCACACACACTTCCTACTACACATGGCTAAACACACTCAGTAATAGCTTCTTAAATAACTTATCAGAATCATTAAGAGCCAAACATAAGCTGACGTGTTTGACATTACGACACAGTTTTATGAACCAGTGGGCTTAAATTTGGGAAGAAGATTTATCTGTCTGTGCCTTTAGAGATTAGGCAGTGCAGACATTTATGTTTACACATCTGCTCCCTTCGCACACAACCGCCATGGGAGAGGGATTCCTCAGAGGAGATAACATCTGAGCTACCTGCCGGTTGAAAATTGTTGCTTACTAAGCTATATCTGTCAGAAAGTTTCTTCGTAATCCAGTCTTCCTGCTGGATTACAACATGAGTGTTAAATCTGTGACGCTTCGTACTTTTACCATCGAACGCAAGCAGACAGAAACTCTGCTGCTCACAAACGCGCCTCCTCTGTCAGCGGCTTAGTGAGCTTAAAGGGGCAGTACTTTGTGTTTCCCAAACACATGGTGTCATTTTATAGCACAGTTAAGTAGCTATGTTTAACTTCACTTGTCATAAAAATGCTATATATATCAAATAAATGAAAAGAAATTTGACTTTTTACTTTAACGCCTTTGAATTGGGCCTCTGTCTCTTTAAGAAATGTCTGCTCTTTCTGAACCTCCGCTTCAGGAAGTTATCACATCACTCCTCTATTAAACCTCCTCGGTGCAGCTACTTCTTGCTGTACCAAGAAGTATCTCCTATAATGAGCTCAGCAGATGCTCAGTTCCATCAGGTGTTTGCCAATTGCTACTGGCTAGTCTGAAGGAGCTGAGTGAGGGATTTGCGGGGAGGGGAGTTCTGTGAGGATCAGAGGAGGAGCTTCGTCTTGAAGGCAGAGCTAGGTTTAACCAGCGTTTTGAACAGCTGAATAGTTGCCATGGAAGGTTAAAGGATTTCCTAAAACATGCATGAAAGAATCAAAGCAATGCTCCAGCGATGTTTTTGATTAAAGAATATCATTATAATATGATGTACAGCTAAAAAAGGTAAATTTTACATAACAGTGCCCCTTTAAGCAAAGCAGGTGGCTGCTTTTTAAAAAATGGCTTCCTAATTTGTCATCTAATGGATACATGGGACTACCTCTAGCACTTTGATAAGACAAAAAGACTTCAAATGAAGAGATTACAGGGTAATATCTGCACATTCATCCTCACTCAGATAATTCAATTCTAGTAATCTCACAAATACGCTTTAGCAGTCGCAGATAAGGACAGCACATAGACTTCTGTTCTGCACACTGGAAAAAAAATAATTCCAAAGTTTTTTATTAAGCCTTTTATTTTTGGAACACATACGCAGACGGGCACGCACACACACACACACACGCACACGCACACACACACAAACCCATCTGCGTCACCCCCACGACAGAGCCGCATTTTCATCCGTGACCCTGCCGTGCTGCATTTCCAACTGGCACCAGGCACCTCCTATAAATTCTACAGCAGAGATACATTCTGGCATCACAGCCTCTACGAACATACACACACGCATGCACTCTGGGTCAGGCACAGGTCAGAAGCATTTCCACTCGCCCGTGGGTCTCCCAAGGTGTCCCACTGTCTCCGTGACTGCAACTAGACACCGAGGAGGGGCCAGAAAAGGAAAAGGGAGAAGCAGATCCTAAAGGACAGACAGCTTCTGTTTCGACCCGGTCACTCGTTTAAGACAGTTTGGCAGCGAGACCACGGCATAAGACATGGTTTGTCTCTGTGTTGTTGAAGAGAGTGCTAAAGCAGGGAGGAGGGAAGGAAAGTCAAACACTCTCAGTGGGAAGAATAAGGAAAAAAAAGAAACATTCTTAAAAATAGTAAGAAGCAGAAATGGACAAAAATGAGGTAGAACATGAAAAAAAAAAAACGTTGCAAAGCAGCTCCGTATCGCCGTGTTTAGACAGCAGCACTGCGACGAGTGTTCTTCATCCCCGTGCAGATAAGCCTCAGTTTTACCTGCCACCCTGGAAAGCCATATTTATTCATCACCAGAACAGGCTCTCAAAAGCCCCCGCTCGCAAAGCGTTTGTGGGTGGGAATGGTATCCTCGTTCAAACAAACCTGTCACGGTTTGTTATGGTGACACCGGCAGAAAACCCAGTGATGTTTCAAGGGAGGGCCTGCTGTTTTTTTTTTTTGTGTTTTTTTTGCTTGTAGTCTCTAAAATCTAATTTAAGAACTGGTTTATTTGTTTGTTTGGCTGGGAATGGTACTTTAAAATGATCACACTTTGTTTTTGTTTTTTTTCCCTATTAAAGAACTGATTTCACAGAGCTAGCTCGGTGCCACATCAGTCTGACAGTAAAAGCTGAGAAAATTTAAGATGAGGATCAGACGGTTCAATGGCCTTGGGTTTGAACTGACAATGAGTTTTATTTTCCACTAATGCCCATGAAAATCACTGTCGATGTTTGGCCGACTTCGTGAGCAAATCCGCACGTGTGAACATTTGTCAGAATCGAGATTTTAGGTGAGTAATGCACACGCATTTATCCTTTATTTTTCCAGAGATATCTCACTCATAGTTTTGTGTAATTGCTGTCAAACGACAACAGCTGTAAATATCTAAAGCATATCCCATGTGACACCTGTTCTGCTGTGTACCACGCCGCTCGCTCGGTTGACATGCCTTCTCCCGGAACCGAGCTCAATCAGCCTCGGGTGGAAGTGGGCCTTCACAATGACAGCAGAACACAATAGCGCTGGCTTTTAATGTGATATTTTTATCTGCACGGCTTGTTGGCTGACAGCAGGTAAGCGACTGGAAAACTGTGCAGCGTTCACGCGTGAAACCTTTGGCGCTCTCCGACCGACTTAATGAGGTGCTCTCAACGCTCAAATCTGTTCCGTACCTTTTAAAGATTCTCCTCGTACGTCCTGGTTCTGTTTTCGAACACGACACGGGAAACGCATAATGTGTGGGAAGGGAAAGTTGTAATGCATGTATACAGCGGAGGCTCAACATGCATTTATGCAAAGCGTAGGCAGAGGAAGTAAGGAACCCAAGTAAAGTGAAATGGGAACGTTATGCCAAGAGAGACGTGTGCTTGTCAGTTTCTCACAAGGAGGAGTGTTAGGAAGGAGAATAGCAGTGTGTGTGTGTGTGTGTGTGTGTGTGTGTGTGTGTGTGTGTGTGTGTGTGTGTGTGTGTGTGTGTGTGTGTGTGTGTGTGTGTGCGTGCCTCTGTAGATGTGTGTCCAGGGATGCCAGATCAGAGGTTGAGCACAGTCTAATTCCCTAAGCAAGCAACAGCTGCAGTCTCTGCTCAACTGAACGTAACCTGTTAGGAACATCCTGAAGCCTCAGACGACCCCTTCTGAACAGCGAGACAGAGAGAGATTACTCAACATGGTGGCAATGATTTGCACAGAGATTTGTTCTGCCGGAAGATTCGGAAAAACACCAACAAAACGCAGCACAGCGGAAAAACAAGAACTATTGACCCGAAATCCTCAAACGCTGATTATCTAAGTGTTTTCCCCTTGCTGCAAAACGGTTCTTTTTTCCCCCTAATCTTCACTGAGCTATCTCTTATAATTGCTGTTTGTAGTAACACATGCTGTTTTATCAGTAAGAAATATTCTTTGTCCCTCTGAACACTTGTACAACCTGGACCAGTCCTCCAGGAATCAACCTTATTAATGATACAAGTCATTAATAATTACCAGCAGCCAATCAACGATCTTTGAAACACCTGACCTGCCAATTCTAATTTTATACAAGAGTTTTTTTGTTGTTGCTTTTTTGACAGAGAAATTGCTTCATATAGCCCCAAAGTTGCTAAGTTGTCAACAGTGGGGTGACTTGTTAACTGTGCAGGTGCAGACGTGACTTGGAGGTCAATAATTACAGTGATGAAGCAGGAGATTATCCTTATTCTAGGTTTTACACCCAGATAATTAACTGGAACTTCTAGAGAATGTTAACCAAATTATCAGCAAGTTATATCAAAACAGAAAAAAAATTAAGCTAGCTGACACTAGCCTAGCATCTCATTTACAAGTAAAGCTTTATCTGGGAGGTGTAGCGTTTTGCAATTACAAAAACGACCCATATGATTAGATCATTTTAAAGGTTAAAGAAATGTTTGATCTACGGATTAAATTAAATTGAACGACTTTAGATAGAATACATATAGTATATATATATATCCTTGATCAATATTTTGCCACCCAGCAAGTATTAGCATGTAGACAGAGACGATGCAAAGCTAAAAGAAAATACTATTACATGCAGGCAGAGTTTATTTCAAAAACCAGATATATTACCTACAGTAACACACAGAGAAAGAAATCGTTCAACTTCAGCGACCTGCAAGAAGTTGGTTGTGAGTGCCGTTTGAACCCTCAAAACCCACAGGGCCAACTTTCTGTCAGAATATGATTCACAGGAAGAGCCCTATTTCAACCCACTGCCTGTCACTGAAAACTGCCAATGTGTTTTGCTCAACAGAAAGAAAAAAAAAGCTTCAATATTTCACAGTCATGAGAAGCATTAAAAGTCAAATCTGTTCTAGTTAATTGTATTAACCTTGGTGCCATCTGGTTTCAAAGTAAAACTGATGGGGTAGTGTCCATATTATGAGCTCACTACTGTGTCTCATAACTTCAAACGACGGTGGGGCGAACGAACTGTTAAGATCAGTGGTGGAGTTTCAACTTTAAAGTGTCAAATGATCAAAAAGCCTCAGAAAACCAATGATATGCATCAGTTTCTGTGAAATACGTTCATGTTTCCTCTGACTTTTATATTTCACTTCATATATATTGAGCTAAGCTAACACTTATGACAATACAAAATGACAGTTGTCACACATATTAGTTTACAAACTGAAATCATCCCTTTTATGGTGCCAATTTACAGAAATCCATGATATTTCTGCATTAACATCAATATCGGTTGAAACTTTTCACAATACGCAATAGATCAACTGCATAATAAATTATAAGGAGCTCGTGAATCTATACATATATATCAGTTATAACAATTTTAATAATGGATATCGATACAGGGCCAAACCTTTTTTGTATTTGGATTGTTTACGTCCACTGTGTCCCATTTGCCGTGTGCCAACGCTTCAGAACAAAAAGCACTACTTCCCAGGTATCTCCCTTGACAAGATTGTGGAGATTTCCTTTGACGAAGGAAAACAGACTCTCCTGCACTTTGCCTTCATTCACTGCCGTTTGCACACTACAGGATATCAGATGTCGTTTCCTGGAGATCTTCACGCAAACGCAACACGCAACTTGGGAAATTATTCAATTTTTTTAGCCTGTTTTAAAGAATTGGGTGAAGTGAGAAGACCCTTTGACTTTTAGGGTTTACAGCGAAGGTTGGCATAACAGGAAGCTAATCACCTCTGGAAATATCTCCCAGACAACTCCTCCATGTGCCAGAAAAGCCATTTGGGTCAGAATGCAACCTGAGTCACGGGCCCTGAAAAGAAGGCCCAACATAATGCAAGAGCTGTGTGAGAGCATGAAAAGGACAGAGGATGATGGAGTGGGAAAGGCGTGACATTACTGACACAAACTAAGATTCATATGGCTGATGGCTGATGAGATACGGCCCAATTTCTGGACTCAATAATCGTTTTTACGAATCCTTTTCACATTTAGTCCTAAAGCGAAACGTTCTGACATTTTGTGAAGTGCAGGTTGTCTAATTAAGTGGCAGGTCTTCACCTTTTGAGACACTATGACACAGATCATTTCCCCGACTTCAGTGCCTACGGCTTTGTTATCCGTCATGGGAAAAGTGATTGAGGACAAACGATCTGCCAGTCTACATTTCATTGCCTTTAAGTAATTGTTTGACATTTTAGGGGGCTGAAATGATTAGTTTTCCCATCAAAGTGACAAGAATAATTGTGAAAACAACAACAAAAACAGTTGATTTCTCTGATAAAACGGGATAAATAGAACCGATCTGGATTGGTTTAGAATGGCATCATGTGTGATATCAATAGCACAAAAGACTGCTGGAGCTGCAATAAATAGCAGACTATTACATTTCCTCAGCTCTAGATGTCCGCAGCCGAGAAGCTAAAGCACACGGAGGCAGAAAGTGTTGCATGGTTACCGAGAGCAGGAGACGCAAGGAGATGGATGGCTTCCCTAATTTGTGCAGCCGTAATATGAAGCATGGTTTTCTCTCAAGTACTTTCCTCGCGCAGCCGCATCTTCCTTTCGTCTACTTAATGGACCATTGTCTCCGCTTGAAGGTCCTTACCACGCAAGTGTATTTACAAGTCATGCCGATACGTCAAACTGAAAGTGAAGCTGGGAGAGTGTGGGAGAAATCCATCGAGTTTGTTCTGGATCAAATCTGACACAGGAAGTGAGCTTCAGCCAGGCGGCTCAGGTGGGTTTCCCGAGTCTACATGGTTTTGGAGTTTTTTGTTTGTTTGTCCTTCCAATATCTAAATGACATTCTTCCTTTCAGTCTATTTATGACTCCGGTCTTCAAGCTGACCTACACAGTCATTTGCTTTCAGTTTTCTTGAAAACCACAAATCCAACTCATTTCTTCCTATTACATGTGCTTTTGCACATGTGAAAAGGTTCTCCACCCAGTCTTTGCACATCTGCATTTCTCTTCATCGTGAAGAGAAAAGACCATCAGAGAGTTCTCCGCAGCGTCTGTGAGGTAAGATTACAGCTGTGCTCATTGTTTGGCATCTTCTACTTACTTTTTTCTTTTGTCATTCAGGTCAGTTTATCCATTCAGAATCAGCAGATCTCTACTTGATCGGTTATTAGTAAAGGTCTGACACGATAAAAATTTTTACTGGACGATGAATTGTCCCAGAAGTTATTGTAATGAACGATGATATTGTTGTTTTGAGACTATTTTTAAGTAATGTACTGGTAAGGGCATAATAATGCAAGAACACATTGTAAAAGGCTAATAAACTTTAAGTTCTAATGATGGAACTGGAAGATATTTTAAATATTCAAAATAAATAAATAGAAACAAGTAAAATGAATTATGAAGTCTCTGTAAAGTTGAGACAAACGCAACAGATTGAAGACTTTTGCCGTCCTGTATTTGATAGAAAGAGAGAAAAGACAAAAATGATAAACCACACAACTGGAAATTATTGTTATCTCACACTCGTTACAATTTATCATACAAATAATTGTTTATTGCGACAGCACGTCAAATATGACTTTCCCACTAATCTGCTATCAATAAACACACCAACAGATGGCACGAGGCGTGAACCAATTGCTGTTTTCTGGCTGATCACCGTTCTTTAAAAAGCCCAACATGCCAATTCTGAATTTGGCCCAATACCAATTTTTTTTGTCTGAACAGTCGCTAAATAGAGCTTTGCAAAGGTAGATGAACTTAGATGCGAGATTGCACCAATGATAAATGAATCGGTCCGATTAATTGATAGGACACTTTGTGTGCGTCTTGATTCCTTTATTTTCAAGTGGATTGTAAGCTACGACATCAGTCAAAGAAATTACATTAAATCTGAGTCAACAGGTTGGTGTTGGAAAAGACTCCTCTTTAGTTTGCTATTTTATCTACTAGTTGTCAGTGTAACAGTCACAGCTGCTGTTACACTGATAAAAAAGATATCAAGCAGAACAATGACATTTTTGTATGAACTGATTATACATTTTGACTAATGCCTTAATGTTTAAAAACCTGAAAGCACAAAGAACCTGCTTATTAGTGAAGTCCCAGAGCACACAATTGCACCCAGGGGCAGTCAGGTTTTACTGCGGCTCAGGCTGTCGTACAGCTCAGCCCGTTTTACAGTTACTGCTGAATAATAACCATACTTGGTGGTAACTATCATGAGAAACAAAAAGTGAAACACATGCATGCTCCACGGAAAGATTTGCCCAGTGTCGTTCTTACACAGCGAAAGTCTTCTGTCCGACTCCCTTCAGCCTTCCCCACACCTCCTTGTTTATTAGAGCAACGATTCCACCCAACTGTCCATCGGAGGCCGGCGAGTTCAATCTCACATGTAGGCGCGCTTCCCCCAAGATCAATACCTGACCCCCTTAGCGCCGGCCGGGGAGCCGGAGCCTGCTCTCACAGGAAATTAGAAATGCGATTCAGCGTGATGGCGGTATAGCGGGCCTGAGTTTTGGTTTCAGTTGACTATCTGCAAGATGAAAATAGAATCTGCCAGCTTGGCTCGCAGCCGGCACATTCGGGAGACGACCGCCAGGGGCAGAGAGTTTCAAACGTTTGGGAGGTGATGTGTGGCATTGGTTTTTCCTCTGGGAAGGAGGATGGAGCACAGACAGATGAGGAGTGTTGTATCAATGCCGTTGTTTTTTGTGTTTGTGTGGGGAAACAGGAAGCGCACTACAAACCCAGCTGTTCCAGTAATAATGCACCGAACCGCTTGGAATTGAATTTAAGACACTGTTGTTTCTATATTTGATGCGTTGTTCTCAATTTAAGTTTTATAGATGTTTTACATTTGGAAGTGTAAAATTGTCAGCTGACAATTTTAGACAGGGCCGTGACCTTTTGACCTCACAGCCTGTGCTTCCAAAATCCTCACTTTAAATATTTTTTTTTAAAGATATGCTTTATTACCGTGTATTTCCAGTGAGATGTCTGGAGAAAAAAAAAAGTATTTTTGCACTTCTCTGTCATTTTCAAGACACATTTTGGCTTTTTGAAAATGTTTCAGTGGCTTTTAATGTATATAAATATACAAATATATTTCGAAATCATTCTAAAAACTAAAAATTCCCGGAAAATGTAACAGCAAATTTAAAGCTAAGCTATTTTCTTTTCTAAATCGGATGACAAATGAATTTTTTTGGAGACCTATATTTTTTACAATAAGTCAATGCTTTTTGGCGCTCCCTACTGGGATGAGATAATATTACTGTCAATGTGCATATATATATATATATAATCACTACCTTTTCAAAACTTTGAAAAAACTGACCACACCGCTGACTTCACAATTCTTCTTCAGTTTGACTACCCACAATCCTGCACTTCATCACTGTCACATGACCAAACAAATACCAAATGACCAATCTTTTCCCTTTCACGTCCAGAACAGGGAAATACATATCTGTTAATATTGATCTGACTTTATCATATGTTAGCCGATACCGATGTGCTGATATATCGTGCACAGCTACTTCAAAAGATTTTACTTTCACTGTGTTTTATACGTTTCTGAGGCCAGTCTTTCTCCCACTTTTCCAAGTTGAATTCCAAATTCTGAGTACTTGTTGTATTCTGAAAATCTGATTTACGAGTACGTATAGAATGCTGCATAGCTTATCATCTTTATTAACAGAGAAGAGAAATGCTCTTGGGGGTCACCTGCTAGCCTGCTAACCCTTTCTAGCTTCTAAGTTTGTTTATGGCAGCTAGAGGAATGAGTCCATTCGAGTTGGTCAGCTGGAAAACCAGAGTACTGACTAATATCAGCAATACTATTCCATGCCATCAAACGCTGAATGAACCAGTTTACTGGTTCATTCAGAAGGTATACCTTTTTGTAGCCTCTGGTTTAAGAACATACAAACCACTGGAGGGAGTTAAAAATATGTTATACCAGTAAATTTATTTTTGT
The DNA here is from genome assembly GCF_904066995.2 of Poecilia reticulata. Lineage (NCBI taxonomy): Eukaryota > Metazoa > Chordata > Actinopteri > Cyprinodontiformes > Poeciliidae > Poecilia > Poecilia reticulata. The sequence continues at coordinate 6,980,029 of NC_088830.1, read as the reverse complement.
TTTATAGGAAGCAATCTTGAACTGCTTAATGGCCTTGTTTTTCTAAGCATAAAAATAGAACATGCCATTTATGGAGTTTCTGAGACATCCCGAGGGCCTCCTGCTGGCCTGGAGGTCTTATAGCAGTTGCTTATGTTTCTCACCGGCTTTACATCTGGACAAAACTAAACCCAGCAGATGATTTTAAATGGGAGCCATAAACCTCGCTACGAGCTCTAAAAGCTTGTGGTTACTTCTACCCAGGTTCCACTACATTTGACTGGTACAACTCCCATCAGCATCATAAACACGTTATGTACCCTGTTCAATTCCAGACCAACGGTGTTAACGTCTTCACGCCAAAATCAGTCCTGATCCACATCCACACACCCCACCCAGTCTGAATACTCCTATTAAAAAAAGAAACACTCATAAGGAGAGCATCTCCTCTTACCCATCTGTGCCCGTGTCGGATGTCTTTTCAGAGGCTCATGGTGGAGACGAGCAGCGCCGATCTGACTCGAGCCTTTCGGTATTGCTGCAGGAGCCGCTATGCCATCGCATTGGTGATGCTGGAGACTCGGAGGGAAGAACCGGGGGGTCGGTGGAGGGGTGGGGGGAGGTCTCCGCTCCGCTCCTGCTCAGCAGCTACAATCCTCTTTGCCTCTCCCGACTCTCCTCTCCGGGGTTTTATCCGCCGCGGAAGCGTCCTGTGCTCGTTGGGAATCCTGTCGGTTCGTTCCGCTGCTGCTGCTGCTGTCGCTGGCGCTCGTGCACAGCCTCCTTATTTCTGCCTCCGATGTTTATTCCGCAAAAACCCGGAGCTAACAAGAAGCTACTCTCGCGAGCGGAGCCACCGAGTCAAACAGCGTAAAAAACGAACGGGATGGAGATGAGAAGGTGATGGTGTCGGTGGTGGTGGGGGGTCACCGCTGTCCGCCGCTCTATTCGCCCGTTTTTTGTCGTGTTTACGCTCCGCTGTCGCCTCCTCCCTTCCGTACTCCGCGCGCTGCCCCCTGCACCCGCCGTGACGCCTGTTCTGATACCAAGAAACTGAAAAAAAAAAAAAAAAAAAAACCCAATCCCTACTCGCCTCTTTTTTTTTTTTCTTACAGGTTTTTCATCTCTCTTCTTGACACACCAGGCTGCTAGGAGAAGGAGGAGGTGGAGACGAGTGCTTGAAGGGGGGTGTGAGAGGTGACGGGGTGGGAGGGGGGACAAGTGGAAGAAAACGGGAGAGAACGGGAAGGAGGAGCCCCACGATCAGAGAGCTCCTCCCCGCTTTATGCTGCTTTATCAGCGGGTAGAAGGGCTGGGGGGCCGCAAATCATGAGACATCTACATTTTGAAATATGAGAGACAGAGAAAGAGAAAGAGAGAGGCTGGGTGGGGGTGGACAGAGAGGCTTCTATTGGAAAGTGTCAATTCCTCAAAGATGCTTTGACACGGACCAGCTGCATGCATCCAACTGTACATAAGTTTTTTTCTGCAAAAACAAGACTGAAAAAAATTATAAAAATTGAGATCAGAGCCACACTGATCAATGCACGCAATAAAAGCTATGCAGTTACTCAAAACGTTGCAGCTGCGAGGCTCGGTGCATTTTGTTAGCTCGTAGAGAAACTCACTATGCCCTGAAGGGGCGCCAAAGAAACAGCAGTGACTATCATAAAAACAAATCAAAATTATGCTAAAAGAGCAGTATTGTGTATTTCTAAAGCACATAGCAACATTTTATAGCACAGTCAAGCACATAGGTTGCCATTAGAAGTCATAGAAATGTTTTTAGGCTGTATATCAAACATAACTTATAGGAAATTTGCCCTTGCAATTTGACGCAATAAAACTGGGCCAACAGAGGAAATGAGATGACTTCCTGAAGGCAGTGTGTCAGAAAGAGTAATATTTTCTTAGAGTGACAGAGACCCAATTTCAAGACGTTTAAATTAGGAAGTCAAATTTCTTTTAAGTTATATTTTGACTTGACAGCATTTTCATAGGTAACATAGTTACTTGATATACTTGATACAAAATGGTACCGTGTCTTGAAAATACATAATATCGCCCCTTAGAGCTTTATCTCCAGCTTTAACTGGTTCATTTCCAGTCAGCCTCAAACAGATTTGTCTCCATTAGCAGATTCTTTGCGGTTCCTTCCCCGTTTTTTGGGACCACTTCTGGGGTGGTACAACCCAACTTAGCCAGGTATTGCGAGAAAGCAATTTGATTGACAACAAACTGTTTTGATGACTGGCTGGTGTAAACCACAACAAGACCTAGCAGTTGGCGAGATGGCTAGCTGAAAATCGATAACTCTGTGGTCCAGCTTTTTTTTGTCAACTGAGAACTTCCGTATTATATCATATGCTCTCCATTTCAATCAAATCTGGTTTGGGCGTTCCTAAAACAAACTGCAGTGCAGGTAGTCCCATAAAGCATTGACTCTCGGGGACTGAACATAAATTCCATGCCATATGTTTTAAAATGTTATTTGTAAAGAAAAAAAAACTCTCCACAAATATCATGCATCGATTTTCCTTCTGCTTCATACTCATATACTACTTTGTGTTGGTCGGAAGAACGAAGATGTTAAAAAAATGTGAAAAAGTTTAAGCAAAATGCAGATACGTTTGCAAGACTCTTGATACAAAGATGGATTATTTGGAGGACAAAAAAAAAGATCCTAAATTATTTTCTTAAAATATTAATAAAACTCACATTTTTACAGGGTTCCAGTAAGTTGGCTGTTTAGATCATTTCAGAAAAATTCATCTGGACACACAGGTGTGGTTCTGTTTCCAGCTCTATGGAAACATGTTTCTCCCAACTTTTTTTTTTTACTAACATTTTCCCCGAAGGAGCTGTTGGAGGAACTGTGTGGACTTTTGATCCCTGCATCTCATGAAACCCATATGGCGAGGCTTAATTTTATTTTATTGTAACTGTTGCAATACTTCATGTTTCACTGAAACTTTTGAGTGGAGTGAACAAAGGCCCAGGTGCCTTTTATTTGGCCACCACGTGGGGCTTATGACTCATTGCCTTCAGTGAGACTCGGCATCAGCGAAGCTCGCAACACCTCATCTTGTTACGGCTAATCCAGCTGGCTGCTGCGCCTCCTGGAGTGTAACATCGCTCATATCGGTCTGGGATCCTCATCCTCAAAGGCCGTGTTTGTTCTCCCTCTGAGCAATCAGTAACCATAAAGGGAGATGCAGCAGCCCCACATATCATGCTGCTTCTCGTCTTTATCAAATATTGATGTCAGCCTGTCAGTGGCATCCACTTGGATGGTTAGACTCAGTTTTCTTCTTTTAGTTTTTCCATCAACCGGTGGCTCCTACAGCTTAGGTTCAGAACTAGCCAAACACAGCAGATGCTTTTTAAGTCTGGCAGATGGTAAACAATCAGGACAGTTTCAGTGATCAACATATAAATGAATTCTAAGGGGAGAGAAAAGACATTTTTATCGCCTGGAAACCAGTTTTCATGTTGGGGTGGTCAACGACTGATCATCGCCTGAGTCACTTCGGAGCACAACATCTGTATTTTCCAAAGGATTAATTAAAAATAGAGTGTCTTTTCTTAAACTGAATAAATATATGGCAATATTTTTAAAATATATCTAGTGTAAGCATATACCACTGCTGCCACCAACTGTTTTGGAGGGGAACTGCATCACAACAACCAATCACGTGTCAGGGTTGGCTGCCAAGTGATTGGTTTAATTTTACATGCCATCAAACACAAGAGACACTTTGATCAAGGTTCAGGGAAACTAAAATATGATAAAGTCAGTGACGTGCGGTGAGGTTCATAGCTGGTGAGGTACCGACTTAATTATAATCGGATTTACAAATCTAGACCCCCTACATGTTATTGTTTACATAATGGAATTTCGCGCATGCGTATAATGCTGGAGGGCAAAAAGACTATTCTTTAACATGTGATGCTTAGCCGCGCCGCTGAATAATTCGGTTATCTCAATCAAACTTTGACATGTAGATATTAATTTCGCGCTGTGCTTAACAGCAAAGGGAGAAACCGTTAAGTACAACGTAAAACCACGTCTTTCTCGCTCTCTGTATCGGCGCAGCTTCTGTATGGCTAGATCGCTGTTACCGTCTCTTACTCTGCAGTTGTGGAGTCACAATGTCTGGGTTCATGAGCGCCCCCAGCGGTGAGGCACGAGAACTGCCTGCCTCACCTGGAATCTGTTCTCTGCAGTTTCTGATCGCTCCTTAGCACACAAAACACGTTACACACACAGTTGGTGACAATAAAAACACAGTACATTAAATACATAAGCTAAATTATGGAAAATCAGTTCATACATTAAATGTTTTTAACCATTTAACTGGCGACGTACAGACAGGAGGAGCATGCGCTCATAGAATGGCAGCTAGTGCAGTTAGCTAGAGGTTGAGGCTCAGCTCACTGCTGCCTCACCGACTTTGCTTCTGAGCATTTAAATGGAAAAATGTGAAAATTCAGCGATTTTGAAGAAAAATAACATCAAATTTGGTTAAATTAAATGAAAAATAGGTAATTTATAATACAAACCACAGGGTGAAAATATCTTTATAAATGATTTTATTATTATATATTATTTTTCCATGATGACAGGTGAGGCTCTGGATCACCTGCCTCCCCTGACCACACGTCACTGGATAAAGCAAATCACCAAGCTGATGAAACAAGGACAGACTGACGTGAAGAAACATCTGAATGTGTGGGTGAAAATTTAAATTCCTGTTTCTAATCCAAACTAAGACGGAAAAGTAGCGCGAGAGGCAAAAGTCATTCAGTTCGCGCTCGCCATGTTGGTGAAAACCCGAAGTGGTTGCTTTAGACTGGAAGACAAGCATGTAGGTGGATTCATATTAACCTTTTTGGACAGAAGCAGGAAGACGGTTTTTATGACCGGCAGATCTGCGAGTGTTGTCAAAGGTTACCGATTACTGCTGACTGGCCATTACTGCTTTCCATTTAAGAGACCTGCAGCTGTTTACGGTTTTAATGTTCTTTCTGATACAAACCTGCATTGTTTATGAACATGATGTATTCACAAAACATGTAATGGAAAGAAAGTTTTCTCCTTATATTAAATAACACATCTTAGAGGTGTTGAGCTTATGGTTGCCAACCATAAGGCATTTGGGTCAGCCCCCATTGTTTTACCTGAATAGGTAAATGGGAGCTTTACAAGCAAGGTAACAAATATTAAAAATGTGAACACTCAGGCCATTTGAAAAGATGACAGAATGAGCATGTATTCAACAATTTACTGATGATTCGCATCAATCTGCTGCCTATTTTCTGTCACCATAACTAGATTTAAGAGCTGCAGACCTTAGAACGAGCAAGAAGCAAAAAGAGCAACCCAATTATTTCACTACCAGAAAATGATAAAAAAGACAAACAAACAGATGTAGCAGTTAGAGGATCTTAGTAAAAGAATATTTACCACATCATGAACTGACTTTTATTCCAGTCGAACTGCTGTCAACGTTTTCTGGACTGCCTTCCAGAAAAAGCGCAGTACTCTCTGATTACAGACTTGTAAACAATAAGGTGGACGTGTTGCAGGTAAAAAACAAACAAAAAAAAAAAAACTGTAGTTATAGTAAGACTTGAGTTAATATTGCACTTCAGCATTACAGCTCAAACACGCCCACATGGAGGGATATCCACTGAGCGGCTGGTAACTCTTTAACAGGAAATAAACGCTGCAATAAAAAAGAAGAAGACACAGAGAGAGAGCGTTGATCTCAGTGTTGATTTTGTTGTATTTCATCTTTAAAGAAATTATATTTTACGCTTCAGCTTACGCTTTTATTCTGAAAATGAACGCAACGCCTTACAGGGTGGAAGTTAGAAACACTCCAGTGTGCAGCTTAGAAATGAGAGGTACAAGCTGAAGTTTGGTATTCTTTTAGAAGAAAATTAAGTCATATTTTTTTGTATCTACCATTTTTTCCCCTTCTATTTATTTTTCAGATCAGAATCCAACGTCTCTCTTGCAGAGAATTTCATGAACAGGTTCTACAGATTAGTGATGTTGCTAGGGTCTATGCGGTGGGTGTTTCTGGTTTGTCATCCACAGCTGAATAACCTGAATAACTTGTTCTCTGTTAGGAAGATAAATGCTGCACACTTACCACCATCACACCTACATAAATAAATGGCTGTTCTATATTGAAATGTACATATTTCTATTAGAACTGTTTCCATATTCAAAGGTTTTAGGCCGAGTTCTAAGACTATGGGGATAAATAGAGAAGTTTAGAAATGACTAAACTCCACTCAGAAATATGAACGTTCATTCATCCTTGAGGCAGATTTTATTAATGTTCATTTAAAAAAACAATGATAAAAAAAATGCTAATCATATTTAGGGATACAAATTTAAACTTCCTATCCTAAAATTATTCCTATTAAACCGTCCACATTTCTTAAAAACATGGACTGCAGATGGTGGCCATGGGCAGAAAACTGATTTATCAAACAAACAAGGCCGTTCCCCTCCCCCTCCCCCCACCCCACCCTTGATCAACCATTTTCACGTTGACTGCAATTCCAGAAATTCGACTCTGCTGCCGCCAAATCCCCTTTTCTGTAACATGTGCAGAATGTGTTTTGAAGCTTTGCTTGGTGACATATGGCCGGTAATTCAAAACATGTGTCTGTAAGGCCGTCTTCAACACAAAGAGCCCCCCGACCCACTGTACAGAGAGAGCTGCACTGAAATGCACGAGCGAGGTGCGGACCGATCCAAACATGCTGCACGCGAAGACGAGACGTCCAGCAGTACAGAAATGTCACAAACACAAGGCATGTTCACGTCGGTGTTTTTTCTAGTCTTACAAATGTAAACGCCCTCACACAAACAAAACCAGATTTTTAAAAAAGTATTTCTTGTCATATTCTGATGGAATTATCAGCTACAGAAATATCTTAATCAAATGTTACTGGTTTTCTAGTCTGCTCCCAGAAATAAGGTCAAGTGTCACAAAGTGCCAGAACAGGCACGTGCAGAGGGGGGAGCTGGGGTGCTTGAGCACCTGCCCTTTTTGCTCCTTGCCCCCAAGTGCCCTTTTGGTCAAATTTTTTTTTTTTTGGTATTATTATTTCCTAAGCCCTCTTCTGACACATAAAAACATGTGCTGAAATTCTTTGCTTTTCTGTTTTTTTGTATAACATAATAAGCCGGTCACCTTGTTACCTTTGACCTTTTGCCCGTGACGCATGACGCAATTGCCTCTGGCGCAGTGCGATAAGGCGGCTAACTGAGGAGCTCAACGTAGTGAACGTTCCAGATTACAGAACAGTTTTTGGTGAATTCAAAAAAAAAAGTGTTTGGTGAATAAAGTGGAGTAGGCTTGCTACTTGTCAGATGACGGAAAACGTTGAAGTATCGTTTCTGCTTCAGCTCAGAGTCGCGGTTTAAGCAGAGAGGTAATGAAATACAACAGACACTGACAGGCCTCTGCGTCTGTCTTTCTCTGAAGAACTACTGAGCGGGAGGAGGCAGCCAGGTGAGGAGAAACTGTTCTAATCTATCGATTCACTATTATTATCATACAGACATTAGGTTGTTGTTGTTGTGCTACTAGCTAGCTGACTTTGCTAGCAAAGCAAGATAACTAAAAAGCTTCTCCCCTGTATCTTTAATAATATCAGTCATTCTTCAGTATCGCTCATGCAATAAGGGCACATCGCCCGTCCAAAACCGATCATCTCCATAATGGATATATGTCCGATCTTCTAATTTCCTTTGCTGCATAATGTACATTGCATTTATTCTGGCATTAGGTAAATGTATATTGAAGGAGAATAACACTTAAATAAAAGACCAACAAAGATATTCATTTAGAATTAAAAATAACTCACCCTGATTACCATGATAGATATAATGAATGTAATAAAAGTGTGTCATTAATGAAGGGGGAAAAACTCAACCCAGAGTTTAAGTTTAGGGTCTGGTTCACAGAGTATTAAGTTAAATTTGTTTCCCAATTATTCAATGGAAAAAAAAATACTAACCTCAGTTAAGTAAAATAAAATTGTAATCAAAACTTTTGGAATTGTAATGATTCCTTTAAAAAAAGTTTTGTTTAAAAGACTTTTTTAAATTAAATAACTAATTTTTAGAAAACAAACATTTATTTGCACACATCAGTAATCTTTTGTTGTGATTTTAGGCCCTGCTCAAGACGTCATGTGAGAATCACAAGGAAAACTTTGAGTCACAAACAAAAACTTAGAATAGCAAGAAAAGATTTCTGATAAGGGCAAATAAGTTTGTTTCCCAAAAAAGAAAGTTAACTTCATGAGTCAAAAATGTGATTTAAATGTTTAAAAGTTTTTTTTAAGCAAAACTCAGTAGGCTTTTCTCATGGTGACATGCATTAACAATTAAATTTTTGCTTTTGTGTTTTTCTTTTTTCTGCAGTTCCACGATAGTTTGATGCAGCTCTGCTTCCAGAATGGACCATCTTCATCTCCACTGCAAGTGTAGCAAACAGGCAGCTCTTTGTTTTATAGATTACAGTCACTAAAAGGTTGCTTTGTGCCCTTGTTTATATTTTTAATAGTGTAATTCAGTAAAGACAAAATATGTCTGGTGGTGTAGCTCTGATTTACATATTATGCTAAATTGCGTGTTTGAATATTACAATACTTCCCTATAACAAAATAGACCTGCAGAAAGAAATTACTAATAAAATATCTTACATAGGCATAGTGTTATGCTCTATATGGAGATGTTCGTTAGCTTTGATTGTATATGTCACATTTTTGTAATTTATCATTGTTTATTAAACTCTGAAAGCTGAGTGGCTTTGTTAATATTCTGTCCTAAAATACGGTTGGATGTGCCCTTTTTTTTGTTGTTGAGCACCTGCCCCTTTAGTGGTCTCTGCACGGCCCTGTGCCAGAATGTTGGCCAAATGGCCCCTTTAGTAGTTCTGCTGGAAAATGTAAAAAAAAAAAAAAAAAAAAAAAAAAAAAGGCTTTTGGCTCTGCCACCTAAAGTTGTTGTCTGACTTTTTTTTATTATTATCTAGATAAAAAATCTACTTTTAAGTTGTGGAGACATTCTTCAGCCGTTTTGGACAGGAGGTCAGAAAAAGTTTAAAATGACACGTCTATGTGTGTGTGTGTTTTTTTTTTAACTTGTCATATTTAAGTGTACGAAGGTGTTGAGAGCAAGAAGTCTGATGAAGTATTCTATAAAAAGAAACGGCGAGCCTCTCAAGAGGTCTGACCACAAGGCTTTGGGTAGAGCTCCAGAGAGAAAAAAGAGCCGCCGCTTCATTACACGATTTAAGGTACTGCTTATAATATGAAAGTACGTAACCTTTTCTTTACATGCAAAGTAAAATGCCTTATTCTAATAAGGTGTTGCCAAATGCATTTATAGAAACAATAAAATTACTTTAACATTGTGCAAAGGAGCACATCATGCCAGACATATTTATCAAAAATCTGTGAGATTGGTCTGAGGTGGATTTGCGATGCAAGTTACCTATATAAATAAATGCTACAGTGACTGAAGATGATCACTGAATTTTTTATTTTATTTAATACGCTTGCAAAATTGAATCCCTACAGATACATTTATCATAATCTATGACAGTGTTTGAAATAACTGATATTTGGAGGCATTTTTTAGCGTCCATGAAGTGTCAGAATTGTGGCTGGAACTTTTATGTGTTCATTTCGATGAATTGCATAGATTTTGATTCGTTAAAAATAGTTTAACAGGTTAATTTATTAATTAGTTTTTCTTTAACATACAAAGGTTCTGGCTGGAACCTTTGTACTGGTGTGTTTCCGGGATGCCTGTAAATCTAACACACAAGTGACACAAGTGACAGACATAAGCAGTGGACATCAAAACTGCTCATCTTGGCCCAAAAAAACCCACATTTTTGCTTCACAAAAATAATCTGACGGGACGCTGGAGAAGTCCATCGTTGTGTTCAACTTGTGTTAAAATGAGTTAGTGACAATAGTGGTAATTTAGCAGCAAAAAGGGTTTTGAATTGAAAATGTTGCTTGTTTTTGTCGACATACAGTTTTGGATGAACTCGATTAAAAATTTGAATCGAGTCCCACTACAAGTCAAAATAAATGGAATATAATGATGATAAAAATGTGCATAGAAAAAAAAATTAGACAAGTCCTTAAATTATCTGGAGATAGAATATATATATATATTTGGACAGCAAATAAAAATGTACTTTCAGATGCTTTCATTCATTCATTAGTTACAGTTTAAGGCCTTGAATAAAACATCCTTGTCCAGGTCCTGGAGTTCCCTTCAACAGGAACTTCACCAATCTGGATTACTGTAACCAAGTTGTGATTGTTTATGTTTCAAAGAGAAGCAAACATTAATTGATTGGGGTGTGGTGTGACGCCACTTCCTCACAGTTTTCATTGCAGAAATAATAGAAAGCCCCGGTCCCTTCCAACTCATGCTCACAAAGTCTCTTTTGCAGTACATATTGTTCATAATTCCACAAGTTTGATTAAAAAAACAAAAAAACAAAACAAAAACAACATTTCTCCTTGTAGTTCATGCCCCTCCTTCAGACCTTCCTCCTTACTGGGGTCCAAGGCCTCCCTGTGTGCTTTGGCTGTCGCTGTTGTCCCCTCCCCAAAGTCGGTAGAACTGACTAAAGTCCACGTAGGGCGGGACCCTGCCGGTCTCGTCGGGCTGCACTGCTTGGCTCCCTCTCTGACGAAACAGGCTTCCATCCCCTGAGCTGGAGCTGGAGCTCTGTGTTTGGGTGTTGGTGGACTGCAGGGTGGCTGTAGGGCTCTGGCTGCTGGGATGAGAAGAGGAGGAAGAGGGCGGGGAGGAAGAGAAAGTTGGGTGGTGGGGAACAGTGGAGGAGGAAAAGGAGACGGCAGGTATGAGAGTTGGGATAGACGAAGAGAACGGGGGAAATAGGTCCATGTCACGAGTGGAGAGACAAAACAGAGAGGTGGAGAGAGGGAGGGGAGGCCAGGGAGTGGTGGAGAGAGAGGAGTCGGAGATAGAGAGAGGGAGAGGGGAAGGAGGGGGTTTGGGAAGGGGGAGTTCAATTATAGGCTGCAGGATGTCAACAGAGGCTTGGCTCGCGGTCGGGTTCAGCATGCTAACGGAGTAGTGGAAAAACAACAGGCAAAGATGGAGAGTAGGACGCAGGACGGAGAACGACAAGCCAGGGCCAGTTAAGAAAAAAAAAAAAAAAGACAAACAGAGATGTGAGTCAAACAGCAAGAGAGAGAAAGAGAGAGAGACTGGAACTCATAAAAGGAGGAGGACCTGGATTGTTACCCCTCAGAGGGACTAAATAAAGACGATTTGCACAGACAGCAGCCATATTCAAGTGCTACTTATCATTAGCTACAGTCAGCTGTACAAGAGGCTGAACAGTAAAGGCTGGCAAACACTTATCCTGTCAAATAAAACATACATAATTAATAGGGATGCAAACAATTAATCATATCGCAATTGTCCACTAATTTCTAGTTTCAAATTATTTCCAATTGATTAGCTTAGACCTCCGTTTAGTGTTGTAGTTTGACCGCCATCCAGCAGAGGGCGCCGCTGGTCATCTTTATGCAAAGCGGACCCACTTAACACTGGATCCAAGATGGCGGTGATATAGAAGAACGGAAAAAGAAACGATCCCAACAGAGCCTCGCGAGGGTTGGAAATGCACTTTATGCGGTTCTGTTTTGAAATATATGTACAGTCAATACGCTCTTTGAATTATCACCTTAATAGTAGAACCTCTATCTCTCTGTTCAAGGAGGATCAAGTGTTTCACATGTTTTATTTTCATGTCTTATTTTTCTATTCAGCAACCTAACTGGTTCCTGATTTGCTATGGTTTATAAATACGTCTTAGCTAAATAACGTGAGCCACAGCATTTAATACAACTGACACAAAATAATCTTTAAATTTACTCCTTTTTTAATTTAATTTCACCACATGAAAAATGTAGCCCCTTCATCTTGTGGAAAACCGGTTGCTTCTGTTTATACAAGAGAAAACCGAGGTTCTTAAGAAGATGCCCACTTATCAATTACTCATTAGTTGATCAGTATGATTAATTAACTTTATCTTAACTTAGTCGACAAATCGCACCTCTAATTATTATAATAAATACAGCTGCTGCCGCAGATAAATTCCATTTAAAAATGCTGATCAAAAAATAAAATAAACTAAAAACCAATTTAATACTTCACGTCTCATATCCTGACGTAGCGTGTTTTACACTGCATCAGAAGCTGAAATTCTCCAAGTGTTTTTTTAGTGTTGAGTTTTGATGACTCCAACGCCTCACTTGAAGTAGAAGGTGATCAGAATAATCTCAGTTTTGCATAAGCTTGTTGTTTACGGGGTGACTGCCTGTGCTGAGGTTCCCTGAAGCACAACAGTCTGCCATGAGTCACAGTTCCAGTTTAATCCCAAAGCAACAGCAGCAGACAGAAAAAATTAGCGATTATGAAAGTGAAGATCAGCTGTCATATTTTGCGTATGTAGGAAGTGAATCGCAGTCAGAGCTAAATTATACGCAGGAAGAACAGTTTGGAGAGAAATTGCTGTTAATCTGCAAGCTAATTTAGAATGAAGTTAGCATATCAAGCCGCAGATTGCCACAAATGGCACTGCACACAAACCGGAACCTTGGAAGTTTTGAGTTTTTATTGTTTCCTAACTAAAGGGTTCTGTCAAGCAGCTGCTTCCTGCTTGATCTTCCTGAGATCTTCCTTCTTCTTCTTCTGTGCCATTTTCTCACATGTTGCTTGTCCGTCTTGCAAAAAAGGACCACAGCAAAAATGTACAACACCAGTTTAAACTCTGAACCGCATTTCCATGTCCATGGCACTGCAGCTGTATTGATGGTAACTTTTCTTCCTTTCAGCGCTTCTGTCTGCTTCTTGTGGTGTGCTGCCTTCAGGAGAGCGGGACATTAGAATACGTCACCCTCATGGTATTTACTGTGTAAACTCTGAAAAATGAGCGCTCTCTTTCATGAACTTACCTTCATTGTGAGCAAATTGTTATCTCGGTGGTTATATATTTACGAGATTAGATGTTCCATTGTCGGACATCCCCTGATAGCGTCCAGCATTCAAACGCACATTAAAACACTTTTTAATGCAAGTTGCTATGTTTACATTACATGTCCTGCAATTAAACTAAGTATTCCATGGTTTTTCACAAGTAGTTCAAAGTTTAAACTGGTATTGTTATGCATACTTGGTGTAAACTGTAAGCTAACGCTCCCCAAAAGAATGGCAGCGCTCTCCTTTTGTAACAAGGTGACAGCAGGTTTCACCAACTCAAAATTAAGACTTTTTAAGAACCTTATGAATGAAGTTTAAGACCCGTATCGTGACAGAAATGCTATTTGTGAAAATAATTAAAAATCTTGTTATCCCTCATCTTTTTTCCCCCATTTGTCAACCTAGCTGCATCTACTGTGTTTTTCTTCTCAGCTTCTCAGCTGTAGTTCCCTGCGTAGTAACAACTTTGTTGCAATAAAAGTCTTAAATAGGTCAGACTGGTGCTTGACTGCCATGTTTGGCCACAGAAGTGGGCCAATGGTGAAGATGATCGTCGTTCCTCCAACTGGCGATAAATTTGCACATGATTGACGTGAAAATGCTAGCTAGCTAGCAGGGGTATATTAGCAGCTATATCGGTAGCTGCAACTGCCTCAAGTCACAGATGAAGATGTCTGCATGTGATAAACTTCTGCCTCACAGAAAAGTTCCATGAGAAAAAAACTGAAAAACTACTTAAGACTATATCAAATGAAATAATCCTGCCACGACAAAATTTAAGACCATTAACATATTAAAGGATAACTTTTTTTTTAAATGAATTTAAGACATTTTAAAGCCTGCTTACACTTTCTGTCCTCCTCTACTTGCTCTGTGGTACCACAGAGGAAGGGGTGGTACCACTTATTAAGAAGCACTAATACAATGCAATGCAATATTCAGATTTTTTTAAACCAACTTTATGCAGGTTTTTTTTCTTTTTGCAAATTTATTTAAAAAACTATTTGTAATCAGCTCACTGCATAAATATTTTGTGGAACCTCCTTTCCCTGAAATAGCAGCAAGTCCTTTGTCAACTACAGTGAATTTGAGTACTTTAACACATGTAAAACTATTGTTTGACATATGCTATGTGTAAGAGTATTATTAAATATTACAATACCCGTTTTCAGCTGCAAAATGATAAGCTACCCAGATCAACCCACAGCGCAAGTGTGAGGAATAAAAACTTTGCCTAATGTAAATAAACACAGCCGCGGAGGCTGGAGGCAGGGGAGTGAAAATCAAGCGCACCTTAAAATAAATACACCAGAGGAAGAATGAGGAAGTCTAATCATGCTTATTTTTAATACATTTAAAATAAACTCGCCCACAGCCGTAGAAACAAAGACAAAGGTTGAGCAAGGAAAACAAAACGGCGGCATTTCGAGAAGAAGGGACAAAAATAGCAACAGAAGGAGAAAGCCTGCAGGGAGTTAAAAAAGCCAAGCTTACCCCGGTGTGGGGGTGCCTTCCTCCAGGGTGGAGGCGGTGTTAGTCCCGTTGGTCAGGGTGCTTTGAGACGGCATTACCAGTGAGAGGGTCACGCTGGTTTTACTGGTGCTCTGGCTGTTGGAGTACGGTACCGAAACTGGATAGATTCGCCCGCCTGAAAGAGGTGCAGGAGAAGATGTTAAAATCTGCGGCAAAACGTCCCAGTTATTCATATTTTCCCTTCCGTTTAAAAGTGTTGATGGTTTGCTTAAACATGGAAATGGGACATCATTTTTTAACGTTTTCTCAAAAATATTTCCATACAACTAAACAGTAATGAACAGCATGCGATTTCAGTGAAAATTTGCTTCTTGGTAATGTGTTTTAAAAAATTGAGAAGGTTATTTTGACCTTTTTTATTCTTGACAACACTGATAAGAGTCGTGTTTTCATTTTCTCAAGGCTCAGAACTAAACACTAAAAACAACTAACGATTGGAGCGATCCAGGAAAAGAAACTGCTCTGAAACTCAGAAACATTCTGCAGCGAACACGACGACATTCTTCAGATATAATAAACATATGTACTTCAGTAAGGAATGTTTTGGTTCATCTTAAAGATGGACTGAACGTAGGATCCTGTATTTACGAAGCAAATGGAAGCAGGCTAAAACTTCTCATGTTACTAAACAAAAGAATTTGCAAAAAGAGCAAAACGGGAGTGAATGGAAGCAACTGACTGTCTTTCATTTTTATAAATTATGAATCAGGGTTTAAACTGAAACTGCATTCAAGTAATCGTCCCATGAGATCGAGAAAAAACATTAGTACAATAATATTTCTATCACAGCATTCAAACTAAGTTTGCCTGGAGCTAGTTTCCTTCATTAACATTTGTTATTTACACATAAGACAAAAAGATGCACAGTACTGTGTTAAACAGCCAATGAGAGTAGATAAAGTACAAATAACTAAAAGTCGGACAGCAGCTGTAACTCGTTTCGCTCATACACTAAGGGAAAAAAAGACGTTGTGCTACAGCTAATTAGACCGTTAGCATTCAGTAAACATACAGTAAAGACAGTTGTTTTTTAAAACATAATTAATTGGAATTTATTGTTACAACAATTAACTGAAATTATCATCATAAGTAATGATAATTGATACGATACTTATCACCTGACTGCTCCCTGATTGGTACAAACACACATACATGTACCGCAATATTAAAATCCCAACTTTTTGTGAACTGCTGAGTACAAATACAAGAAACTGAGATGTTGATTTTAACAGATCTTATATTTGCTCATTTAAAAACAAAACTGAGAAAAATAAGTCTAGACCTTACATAGGACAAACTTAAGATATTATTTAGCAAGAGGTTGTTAGCTGAGTTTGCAAAAAATAAAAGCTAACCCATCGTATTTAAATGTTGAGAGTAGGAAATCGGCAATAATAAAAAGAAAACACTGCAGTTTTGTAGCCGTTGTAGAAGTCTTTAACCTTCCCAGAATTTTCTCCAATGCGGTGGAACGGGAATTTTCCTTCTGAGAATAACACTTTCTACCTTGTGTGGGCGTGAGCGCGGCGTCCGCCAGCGGGTAATTGATCGTGCGAATGAGCAGGGTCATGTCCTCGTGCCGAGAGCAGAAGGCCGCTCTCTGACGGCCGGACACGAAGACGTCGTGGTGAAGCCTCTTGACCCGCTCCACCACGGACTGAGCCACCGCCTCCAAACTGGTCTGCTGGGCCAGCTCGGCCGCTACCATGGCTACAATTTCCTACGTAGGAGAGGGGAGACAATTAAAAAAAGAATAATAGCCACATTTGAGAAGACAAGAGGAAAAAAGACTTGAACGCCAAGGAAGTGAAAAGACGTTTCATGTGAGGCTTGAAGAGCGAAAAGAACCAAAAAAAGAACAATAGCGTTATTGCTAACCTGGTTGACTTGTTCTGGACCGTGGGCGGACTCAAGGGCGTTTATTAGACCCTCTGACATCAGCAGCAGGAATCCTGTTACACCGTCCAAAGGGTGGCTGCCATGGATCTCCGGCTCAGAGATGATGGGCTTCGCTTTGGCCGCACTAACGGAGAGCGACAGAAAAGCGTGAGACAAAGACAAGACAGGACAAGGTTGGCAAAATACGAGTGGAAACAGAAAAACCAACAAAAAAACAATTAAAGTCGATACAGCAACAGAACATTAGAGGCTTGACATCAACACCAGTTTATTGTATTGATCCAAAGAATGCCTTAGACTTTTTTTTATGAATTATATTGGATGTTCTGCTTTCTCCTTGATAGCAGTAAGGAGATAATGCAATACAGATTCCATTCTGTGTCTGATGGGGGTTAAAATTTGAATGATGCAAAAGTATTTGGATATGATTTGCCTGGATATTGTATAACCACAGGAAATGAGGAAATGGGTGTGTGTGTGTGTGTGTGTGTGTGTGTGTGTGTGTGTGTGTGTGTGTGTGTTTGTGAATAAAGCACTTTAAAGAGGCTTGGCTCTGGTACGGTAATGACGGCCATGAGAAGAAAAAGTAGAGATGAGAGATTAAACACTTTCAAATACTTTCTTAATAATCACAGCATTGATTTCATGCAACATTAATAAAAGGAGTTTACAGACAAAGAGTTTAACGATGCGTTTTTCTTCCGGGGTGTTATCATTATATAACATTCAACATCTGTGGTTTTCTCAAAATAATTGGCTCCACAACTTTGAATTCCTAATGAATTTTCTTCAACCAGCAAAACGTGATGCAATGGAAAAGGCAGACTGACATAAACTTTTTAAAACAACAAAAACAATTTCGGTATTCTGATCATTGAAATTTAAAAGTGCTGTGGTACCGTTGTTCTATCACACCCATTTCCGGACCACTTACAGCACCGGTGTTAACGCTATAAAATGAACGCTCTCTATCGTGGTATCACCCATGGAGGGATTTCTTTATTTAAATGGGTTCATTTTTCAGAGGGATACAAAGTGAGGGTATCGTGATTTTAGTAATTACATGCTTATAAGAGCGATTTTCTGTTGTCCTTCCAGGGAAGCTGGCAGCTTTCAAATGTAAATAAAACACTTTTTAATTTAAGTTGCTGCTTAACATGATCAAAGCACTACCAAAACATATGTACAAAAATACCAAAGTGAATCACAGCAGCGGTGAAGCTACCAGTAGCAGGAGAACGGAGCTGCGCCAAGAAGCTAACAGAAGCTAACAAACACTGAATAGCAGAAGAGCTGCCATCGATACA
Organism: Poecilia reticulata; assembly: GCF_904066995.2. NCBI lineage: Eukaryota > Metazoa > Chordata > Actinopteri > Cyprinodontiformes > Poeciliidae > Poecilia > Poecilia reticulata. The sequence goes on along the minus strand of NC_088830.1, from coordinate 6,962,236 downwards.
GTTGCAGCCAAGCATGATTTAATGTTACACAATACAGTTTTACCAAGTTGCTCAAAGTCTAAACTGGCATTGTTGTGCATTTAAGGTGTAAAGTTTACCTTCGACCAAACGCCCCCCAAAGGCATCCTAGCGCCCCCCTTTTGTAAAAATGTCTGCCAGCACCCCGTGCCGTCCCCTGAACGCCCCCTGGGGGGGCGGTACCGCCCACGTTGAGAACCGCTAAGCTAGGCATTTCTCAAAACTTTCAAGTTGTCAAAACAAAAGGTATTGTAACATTTGCAGCTGTACGGTGTTATTTAGCTGGACTGAAGGCAAATATGGCTCCTAGGATAAGAAAGGATCAACAGCTACAAAAATCATGTTGCTCCTCTGACACTTTATCAAAAACATGAGTGAATATCTGTAAGTATCTCAGCCTCTTGGTGAAATTTTGCTCCTGTGTGGATTAAAAACATCAACAAATTCAAATTTGTAGATAAATGTCTTGCTTTTCACAATCAGTCAAGTTGTATACTGTGTTACAGTAAACGTGAACACATGTCGGTGGTTTCTCAGAAATGGACAAAGCACAAAGATAACACAACCTGCATGAACTCATGTAAACGTAGTCGGAAAGCCGACGGCAGGCGTCACCTGAGCAGATCTATCTCAGAGTAGTTGATCTTCACTCTGCTGTCTCCCAGCCGCCTGGTGCTGCTCTGTCCAGCGATCTGTCCTGCTTGCCGTATTCGAGCCACGTCCACACCTATGACACAGGAGACACGCTGTAGACCACAGTGGAGCGGGCATTAAACACACACACGCACGCACACACGAGATGAATCGTAAGGAGCAGAGGAAGAACGAAAGCAATGAAAGCAGCAGGAAACGGAGGCTGGGAAAATCAAAACAGCACGAGTTTGCAGGTTGACGTTTCTCTTGTTTTGAATCATTTATCATTTTCTCTCTTCTTCACTTTAGTGTTTCACATTAAATCCCAATGGAAAACATTTATGTTTATGTTGTAATGTGACAAAATGTAAAGAAGTTGTGTGACGACCACCAGGCTGGACTTGCTGCCCCCACCAGGCTGAGAATTGTTTGCTTGTTTATTTGATTTTATTTGAACACCAGTAACAGTGATAGCAAAGATGGGTTAAAGAGACTCTTTATTCTATATTCTCAGCAAATAAAATGAATTAAATGACTAAAAAAACTTTGGACACTTTAATTAGGGTGAAATAACTGGAGTGAAATATATATATATATATTTAAATTGTATTTGTTTTATGTTTGCCTGTGTCTAAGACTTTATAATTGGTGTTTAGATATTATTAATAATGCCATCCAATACCACATAATTACCTAGTAATATTTTCAAATTTCCTGTTGCTTTAAACATTTTCCACTTTTTAGTGGAAAAACACAGCCACTAAGGCTGTGACATCACACATTACACTCATGTGACTTATCTGGAAAGTACTCACAGCACTTCACTTGTTCCACATTTTATTATTCAAAATGTAAATAATTCTTTTTAAAAAATAACACGTCACATTTAATGTAAATATTCAGTCTTTGCCCAGAAAATGGTCTGAATTACTAGCCTAACTAAACAATGAAAAAAGACTAATACTAAATAATTATGGGTCCTAAACAGACCATAATTAGCTATTTCCTTGTCAGATTTTAGTTTAAAGTTATGTTTTAAGTTATTAACATGATTATTCTAATTCTGAATGGTCCAGCTAGAGTTACAGCTTGAATCTGAGAGAGAATTTGAGATGGAAGTTAAAGTTTAGGATGATCTCAACATCAAACACAAAATAATTCAGCAAATTGCAAGTGGAGACCAGCAAGAATCGGGTCAAAAGTTAGAAAGATTTGGTGGCTGTAATACCAGTGAAGATGTCAGTTTTTTTTATTGATCACAGAGAATGTTAGAAATAATTTTCGACATGAACGTTTTAAATAAAACTGAGTTTTTTTCTAAATTGATCCTCTTTTTGAGAGATCCCTGACTCACTGTCAATCACAAGCAAACCTGGTTGAATGGAAACCATTTTTTATTTCAGTCACTCAATAATAAATATGAATAGTTCATGTAAAAACTGAAAGAAACAGTCAATGAAAAGGAGCATGAAGAAGAATGAAGTGACAATATCAGCCTCTTAAAAAGAAAATCAGATATTCAGCTCAGAAGACTGTTACAGATTGTAACAAAAAATATCCAACAAAACATTATTCAATGCCATATCGCTTCATCATAATGGTTTTCAAATTTATTTAAATGCATAAAAATATTAAGATCCTTTTATCCCACAGTTGAGATTGTTCCATAAACTGACAGCTTTAATTGAAAAGCATCTTTTCCTTCGTTCTGAATCAAATTTTCTGAAAATCTCAATTCTTTTTAAGTTGCATTTGCTTTTTATTTTTATAATTATGTTTATGTGCTTCGAACATAAATTTGAGGGGTTTTTTTTAAAAGTGTTGTAAAAAAATTATCTATTTGTTTTACAAGTACTAATAAAAATAATTTGCATTTTTTCACGTTTAAAGTTGATATACGGTCTTTGTGCCAACATTTAAATGACATATTGGGCCCCAGTGAATAACTGACTGCAGCCTGAGACCAAAGCAAAATTTCTCTAATATTTGATTTAATTTAACAAAAAAAAAAACTCATACCTTATCTTTTGTTATGCTACAAATGTTTAAAAAAGTGACAAATGTATTTGTTGGGTTCAGGCTGGACTTGTTAGTCCTGTTAAAGCCTGTCGTATGGAACAAACTGTTCCTTCAGCAGAACTCGGTATTAGCATCTCCGTTGAGAAACGTTGATGCCTAAATGACACATTTATTCTGTAAGGAACACAGGATAAATGTAATGGCAATCCTGATGCATTCATTTTCACATTTCCATCCCATCACAGATGTGAGCACGTCAACGCGCCTCACCCATTGCAGCCAGTCGTTGTAGCTCGTCTTCGTTGTCGGTGCTGTGTGGCCGCCCGATCTGGAGGACCTGGTTCTGACCGTCGCTGCTGGACTTGCACAGCAGAACCCGGTTTGTACCTGAAATCACAAACAAAGAATTTTAACGACATTTTAAATAAGTGTTGATCAGGTCAACACAATCTGATATTTATAAATCTGATATAAAAAAAAAAAAAAACTGTTTCTGTTGGAGACATCATGTTCCGTGGTGTGAAAAAGTAATTCCTCCCTTCTGCTTCTTTTTGCCGTAATGAAATGTTGCAGAGCAACAAGATCATTTTAGCACCAGACAAAGAAGTAACTTTATTACATAAACCAGGATTTACTCCACTAAGAAGAAAAGTAAACTAAACCAAAGTGGTTGTATGTAAAAAAAAAAAAAAAGGTGAGTTTTCTAGCTGCATGCTTTTAACTAGACCATCTCAAAACCTCTGTTAGTTATTTTTACACCAGATTTAACAGGAAGCACAACTTACAAAATGATCAACTTTTGTTTCTTTTTCCAATTCTCTTTTTTTTTTTTCTTTCTAGAATGATTTATGTTTTGACACATATGAACTCAACTTCTTTGTGCATGGCTGAGAATGTTGAATCCATCCATACGTTCACAAACTTAAACATAGCGATGATTGGTTTTCCCTATTTACCATTCAGGGATTTCAATTTGAGAAACGCACAATAAAGAGCAAATTCTGGGGAGATTCTAAGAAAGTTAAAAACACGAAAAATGTAAACGAATGCGACTTAAATAGGTCAAACCGCTGCAAAATATCTAATAATCCATCTTTAAAAATATACCAGTCTGCAGTCTTATTGCAAAAGTTATTCCATCCATGCTAAAAATGTCCAATTATGTCATAGCACACTTTTTGATAAGATAAAAGCAAAAAGCAAAAGCAAAAGCAATTTTTTAAATATCACAGGGACCATCCAGATGTTTTTTGACAAATAAGAAAAGAAAATGTGTTTTGTTTTTGGTCAGCAGCACTTAATTTTGTCTTGGAAATCTTTTGTTTTTTTCCAGCCCTCCTTATTGCTGAGTCATAAAAAAAAGACCTTTAGAAAGAACTGCAGTTTATCAACCACAGTGGGGAAGTTTCACTACCGCTTCATGCATTTTCCATTAATAAATAACTTATCGGATCGTTATTGGCCGACACCAAACCTCACATATCTGTACCGATACCAGAAGTGAACAAAGTGGATCAGTGACTTTCTTTCTCATCTGCTCTGGGAATAACATACTTATTTATTTACATTATCTGTCTAATACAGACATTTTTTGATTATCTAAAAAAATGTGACAAAGAAGCAGAGCTGAAACCAGCATGTTAGACGTACTGAATCTTAACAACTGAAAATGACTGGATAAAGTTCACAACGCCTTGAGTGGAGATGTTTGTATATTGAGAACTGACTTCAATGTCTAAAACATCAAAGCAGCTCTGCTATCAATATTGCAAAAATGATTACAGGGTCAACATGCCCCATGAAGCAAAGAAAAGACACTTCTGCTGTATCATTAAACTTCACTGAAAAACTTCATCTGAAGTTGCTTTGAAAAAGGATTAAAAAAAAAAGAATCGGTCTTCTAGCTGGGGAAGCATAAGACAGATCAATGATTAATTAACTTTTAAAATTACATTTCTGGGTCAGTAAGCAGATGCTACATGCAGGTCCAGAGCAACCAACAGATTTCATATCCCTAAACTGCCTCAAGCTGTGTGTTGTAACGTTCTCATCAGCCGAACAAGGCCAGTCAATGCAGCCAATTTGCTTTATGTCAATCACAATCAGGCTTCTCTGTCCTCAACTAGAAAAAAAAAAGAAAACATCCGCCCGTTTGTCGAGCAAGGTTTTATGTTCATGTGAGCAAAAACGTTGAAAGTTTATGTAGCGCAGCTTTTCGCTCCACACGTACCCAGCTATGATGTGTTCAACACAGACAAACAGCTGGGAGTCGTTTACAAAACGCACTAATGTCTCGGTTCAAACCTTCCTGCTAAACTTTGAACTCCTGATCCTCCCAGCGGCCAATCATTCATGTAATGAATCAGTCCTAAAGATAAGCTAGCACTTTTTATTTTTATTTTTGCTAAATACTGCATTAGTGACCAAGTAAACAAGAATTATTTTTTTTGTAACTTCATCCAAAATCAAATACATAGTCAGAATTGGATCCAACGCCGACTTCCTTCAAAATTCGATCCAAACTAAGGAATAATCTCTTCTTTTGCGTACACGCTAATGACTTTTTAAAGACAAACCGACTGGGGCGTTAAACAAACCTGTCCCTCAACTTTCTTTAGTTTTACAGCTACTTCCCTAACATGCTCTATGTCATACTGCATGTCATTATTTATTAATAGCTGAAATTTCTGTTCTGTGGCTTCAGGCGCTGGGTTGGTATTTGCTCAAACACTTGTGCAATCAAGCAAGCAAAGTTCTCCAGCTTCAAGCAGTCGCCTGTAGGATCTGCTTTATGGAATGACAGCAGATCAACTGACAATAGAGCCAATGATTTATGTCTTGTCTACACCAGATTAAACCTTCCTTTAGGTTTCCAGGACAGACAGAGACTGAAAATCGTCGGGATTGTTGAATGTTTGTGCTCAGTAGTTTGCTCACAGTCTACGTTGTGTCTCTGTTTGGGAGGTTTCTGCACCTCCACCAATAGCGTCAGCTCAGCTGCGGCTGAAACATTGAGAGTCAATCACAGCTAATCTCTGACACCTGGAGCAGTTTGGTATGTCGATGGCTCAGGAGATAGGAGGGTTTGTCCTGGAGCCAAAGAGCTGCAGCAACACCAAGAGTGTCACACACCAAAACTGAGCAAAACCATTTCAGTCTAGAAAGTTAAAATGCACCAGTTGGACATTATTTTCCTGATGTAGATGAGAATAAGTCATCTTTTCCATCAGTACATGTCACATTTTAGATGACAGACAGACAGAAACATAATAGTACTAGAATATTCTCAAATAACCACAAAAACACCTCGTATTCTGGCTTTCTTCTATTGCAATGACGGCAAACTTTGACTCAACTGATATTGAAAACAGAGTTTGGATTGAAACTCTGAATGTTTAATTGATTACTTAACTAGAATTTAAGTTTCAGTGTAATGTTTATATCAGATTTTCTGTATATCAAACGACTCAAATCTGCATCAAGTCTGACATCTGCTGGTGGAAAGCAGGAAGCATTCTTCCTTTTTAACGATCTTTGGCAGGCAGATACTGCCTCTTTAGTGCTGCAAATAAACAAATACCACTCAGAAAGTGTAAAATTTTACACAAATAAAACATGTATCCATACCAACATTGGCAATGTAAAGCTTATTGTTGAGAATCAGAGCCACCACAGCCGTAGCGCCTCCTGACACCTCCTGCTCCAGCTCCTTCAGGCGCTCCTGGACCTTCTGACTCCGAGGACGGACAGACAGACAGAGAGACAGACAGACAGAGAGAGACTGTGGGACGGCACATTCTGACCAGCGGGGAAGCATTCAGAGAAATAAAAATAACAGATGATGACGGCAGGAAGCCGGAGAAACAGAGACGAAAGAAACTGAGAAAATCAATAAGAAAAAACCAGACAGGATAACTAGAGATGCACCGATCGGTCGCAATATTGAAAAAAATTCTAGACTGGGTATCGGTGACAATGTGCCTGATCTATTCAGTCTGATTCTATGCTCTGAGCCATGTCATGCTTTATTGTTTATTTTCCATTACATTTAGAAATCCTAATTGAACTTTCTGAACCGTTAGTTGCATTTTTTTTTTTTTGTCAGTTTCAGTTCCTCTTGTTATTTATTTTACATTGGCTGTTATACTACTAAATTCACTGACTGAACATAATAAAGTTGTGTTGTTTTTACATGTTTGACCAAGCCTGCGAAGCTATTGGTATATTTAAGAGCTGTGTAAGTCAGTTCATTGTGTTTAAAAAAAAAAAAAATGTTTTCAGTCAATTCAGCTGTTTTTCTGTATCGGATCAATTTCGGCTGATACCAAACCTCAGATCTCTGTATCGGAAGTGGAAAAAAAGTGGATCAATGGATCTATATGAGAAATGCAAGTGAAACCCAAAGCAAAAAAAACAAAAAACAAGTCGATTGAAACAATCAGGAAAACAGCAGAATAACAAGAAAAACTACAACGAGCGAAGGAGAGCCGAGTCAGACTGATGAGGTCGTAACCTCATGTTCTTATGTACATCACTGCTTTTTTGTATCATAAAGTCACCTCTCTATGTGTGCATACCTCATTGTGTGGCAGGAGGTAGTTGGACAGGTGAGCCTTTTTAGCCAAAGCATCACCTATTGTATTAAAGTAACTCTCCTCCACCGCCTCAAAGGCCTGTAACAAAGAGAACACGTATTATAATTCACTCAGCGGCTCCCTAGCACATGAGAGGAGCTACAAAAAACTGATAAAACTGCTAAATCAGAAGCGAAAAAACTCAACGGATAAAAGGTTTCACGGAAGAGATGTGACTCCACAGACAGACAGACCAGTAAACAGTCAGAGACCTGAATGAGGATCCGGCGGACGTCACCGTCTGTGTGACTTGAGTTGATCTCCCCGAGTAGGAGTTCAGCGGTCAGACACTGGGCTGCAAAGTCCGCCACCCTGCTGCCGTCATAGCCGTTAAAAACGCCATAGAGGAAACAGTTCTCGCCTCTGATTGGATGACAAAGCGCAAGGAACATGAGCAAACGTTGATCGTTTTGAGAGCAGCAATGCCATATTCAAATTTAAGTCCAAAAGGAATTACAAAAAAAATAGTTAATAGCTTGATAATTTAAGGAGTTAAATTTTTCGAGTGGGTTTACACTTTGGTTATCCAACTTTGATGCCACCGTACAGTAGACTGCAAGACTCGTATGACAAGTTTGAACCAATGTTTGAAAACTAACCCAAAGCTAGTCCTGGATAACGTAACCAGAATGTTTAGCTGCCTAAAAGTACAACGTGATAATTACTGGTGGAAAAAAAAATAGCTTCAACATGCAACTAAATGATATATATGACATAAACAAGGTTTAATGAATCTTCATTACATTTCACACATCGAGTATTGTTTATATTCACAAAAGTCCCCATATATACATACAACTCAACTTTATTTGGGTCTCTGAGTTTTATATGAAGTGAAAAAGAGAAAGAAAAACGTCTTTGAGGCCCCCAGAAAAACTGCCGCCCTGGGCTACCATCCCTGTAAGAACTTTGTAAAGTCTTTAAGAATATTTACCATCTGAAAAATAAAAACATCTGTTGTTAATTGGAGAAGGAAGGTTACAACCAATTCATTTTGAACACTACCCTAGAAACTTCTGAAAAGAAAATGTGTCACAATCAGTTGAAATGCGCCAACCTCCCCCCTCATAGCTGCTCTATCTTACACACCTCAGCCTGAGATGCCTGTCCTCCATGGGGTGGCTCTGGGTTCCTTTACCATCTTGGCTGTACACACAGTTGGGCGCCACTCCCACGCCACACATCTCACACAGAGGCAGGTCATCTGTCCAGCTCTGCTGCTGCTGCAAACAGAAAAAAAGAAAGAAAAAAAACAGCATAAGAAAAGCTGTGTAAATATTTGTTAATTTTAACTTTTTATTTCTAAATGACATGTCTGCTCGTGTAATATGTTTAACTACGGCTATTTAAAAAAGCAGGAAAATAGAGAGTTGAGTGCTAAACCTAAACTCCCCCAGGTGTTATGACTAAGTAATAAAATAGTAGAAGTCTACTTAGCTAGTTCGCTGTAAATAAATAAATAAGACCAGAAATACACGGTTCAGTGACATTACTGATAATCACTCCTTCTGCTTCTTGTTAACTCAAGCATTTTTATTTTCCAGTCGTTTTAAAGTGTTGTTGGTTAGCTTACTGTTAGCAAGGCACCTAATGAGCTCTACTAAAAATAGCTACAACTGGCATTATTAAAAGGCAATAATTGCCAATGAAAGAGCCAAAGTAAGCAACAAAGACCCCCGCGAGACACAAACGGGGTTAAAGTAATGTCCATGAGGAACATTAGCTGCCAGTGACAGCTATAAACAACACTTTTCACTTACGCTTTGCATCAAAGTCTTCGGCTCTGCCGCCATGTTGGATGCTATTTGCTGCGTTCAGGATCACGCCGCAGTGTCAGATATGATATCTCCGACTACACAAATGCACATTTTTTTATGTTAGGAAATAAAAAATCGCAACAAAGGCTTTTATTAGTTCTATTATATTTGTATTAGTTTTAATTCCTGATGTGACTCTGTCGGTAGCTTTCTTGGAGTATATTCTGGATTCTAGTCATTAGACACAGTACAGCTGCCTATGAAGGCAACATACTTAAGGACTTAGCGTCAGTTTATAATAAGCTATAATAAAATAACATTTTAAAAATGTTTTACGGTAACAATTACCATCGTTTTCCTATTTTTAAAATTAAATATGCGTTGCAAATGAAATACAGAGAAGACAATTCTTCAACACTATCGAGTGGTTTAATCGTGAGTGGTTCCTTTAACAATACTGCCACCGTGTGGGATTGTAATGAACTACAACCAGCTGAGAAGAAGTCCACACCGAAGATCTTCACAGATTTTGATTTGGCAGAGGTCTTCAAATTCAGGCTTCAAAGTCCGGTGTCCCGTGACTTTTAGACTGCTTCTGCTTCAACACATCTGAGTCAGATAATCAGGTCAGCAGCAGGACTCTGGAGAACTTAACTAAGTTAACTAAAATTGTGAAATTTACAACAGCAAATCCTGCAAAGTAGCAGGTGCAAACAGAAGGTTTGTCATCCATCCATCCATCCATCCGTCCGTCCAACCATCTGTCTATTCATCCATCAATTATCTTCCGTTCTGACGTCTTCGAAAAAATTATTTGAAAATGGAAGTATGCCACAACTTCACACAAAGATATTAGCTTCTACCTAAACTGACTAGCTTGGCAAAGAGACCATTAGGCAGACAGAAATCTGTCTGCCAGAGGAGTCCTCTAAAATCTGTGGCTAGTGAAAGAGTGGGAAGAAGAAAGTCTTTCCTTAAAAAACAAAGTAAAGGGAAGTCCTTTCCACTGTTTTGTAAACATTGAAAATATGTGACAGAAAGAGCCCTTGAAAGGGAAGCTGGCCACAGTTGATGAGTAAAAGTAAACTGGGGACAATCCATGAAGGAAAGTAGCTAGATGTCATAAAATACTTGAGATTGGTGCAACTGTTAACCTGGCTATTGCTTTCCAATACAATTCCACTTTGATTCGCACCGCCCTTCAATGTTCTGTTTGGCATTTCTCACACTGTCTTGGATTCCTCTGGTAGAATACTGGGCCAATCAGCAAGCAGAAAGAGAAATAGTGAACGATGAATTTCTTGTGCTGTTTTATAATTATAGTCCACCTGCAGCTTTAGCAATGGCAGCAGAAGAAGTGATAGAAGACGTTCAGTCCGTGTTGACCACGCCTCCAAATGTTGAACGTTAACAGCCATCTCCTGTCTTTGCAGTGGGCTATGGGTGTTTACAGTGCAGGCAATTTCCAGTAAGCTTCATAACATTGAACTGGTGCATTACATACAGTACGTCAACGGCTAAACGTTAGCGACTGGGTAAAACTTAAAGCTTCACCACCTCCAGGAAGCAATAGTTTCTTAATAGCCGAGGGTTCAGGAACTCTGTACGAAGTAAAGTGTAGAACAAGGAGCTAGTTTTTACCAGGCTGGCCAGCTTGCGTAACTCTCTGAAAAACCAGTTCTTCTTTTACTCAGATGAGCTACAATCAAACCGAATGCCATGCTTTTCAGAAATGTGTAAGTAATAAAATGCTGCAAACCGTGGGTCACTCCTTCCGCCTCACATTTCCGCTCTGCTGTGCCAGCAAAATGAAAACCAAGACCAGAAGCCCGACATGTTTATCAGTATTTTCTTTATTTTTATGACTGAAATCAGATACATCAAAAACACACACTGTTGTTCTTAAGCCGTACCTTGCTTTGTTTAACAAATCTCACAGAGAAAACATCACACATTTCTACGACTACACAGAGGTATAAAGTACAATATACTTTAGAATTTTTTTCTCTTTTTGTTTATTTTAGTAGTTATTGTATTGTTATCCCAAAAATAAAAACATCTCCCTATCTCAAAAGCAAAGTAAAAGACGAGGCATAGACAGCCCCGTCATATATATCTTATCACAATAACACTCAACAGACAATAGAATTTCTTTATCTTGTCTTTTCATCATTATTTTTTCTTTATTATACATAACTAGCGTAATGCCCTAAAATAAAGCAGAATCTCTCTGTCGAACACTGAATTACCGCTTTACACATATGTATATATTTATAGAGAGAGATAGGTGTACATTACTGTAGAAGAAAATAGAGCGATGCGCGTTCATAAATACTCAGGAGGTTCACGGTTGAATCCTTTTGTTGAAACAAAACCGAGATGAAGAGTTCTTTTGATAACGTCGACAAGTGTGGCATTGATAATGCAGCATCATTTTAACTAAAGCTTGGTTTTGTTCACTCGGTTTTGTTCCCTCCGAGACCAAAGCCGCAGAAAATGAACTTTAGTGGGGAAAGGTTAGGAGAGAAAAGTGTAAGTTGGGACGTCGGGTGTACAAGTGTGTCGCCTTTGATGGTTGCCTTTTGCTTGGCAGTCAGCACTAAGGCAACAATTGAAAAAAAAAACAAAACAGAAAAACAAAAAAATCTGTCTAACATACAAGTATCAGGGGAACAAAACATTGCAATACACACGCATACACACACGCATACACACGCACACACACGTAAATACACTGTTATTAGATACCAGATATGCTTTTTTCTGCATTAAACCGTGCATCTCATTAAAAATCAATCTACTCTTAATTTATTACCCGCTCTGGATGTGGGAGTTTTTATAGCTAACAGTGATTTACGCTACTGAGCTCACTGAGCGGAAAACAATGTGATCAGAAGTATTGATTTGTGAAAGGGTGATAATTTCCCCATAACTACGCAATCTTCTCTGTATAGTTCCCTCCATTTCCAAACCATTTTTATCCAACTAATCTTGTATTTCAAAACATTTTCCCACACCTGTTCACATCACATTCGTCTCCAAAGTGTAAACCATGACCGCAGTGCCTTCGCATCCATTGGAACCCCTGGTAAAAAATGTTTTAAAAAGCCCTGAAATAATTTTATTTTTTTTTTTTAAGTAGCATCATCTCAGACAAAATGGGGAAAAAACAGCCTTTTATAGGTATAATTATTCAGAAGAAAAATGTTTATTCCTTCAATTCTCTTTATATATGTACAAAATTACCAGTACCACACTTATTTGAACCCTAACCTTTCCTTTGGTCATTTTATACTTAATTCCTTGGGAACATGGGGACTTTAAGTTAGAAAAACACTATTTCCTGTTTCCTTGGGCAAACAGGAAGGGACATGAGCAAATCATTGCTGCTTAAGGCCTCCAGCCAGCAGGGGTCCCCCAAGAGCCACTCCAATTCTCAGTTTGTTTCTCACAACTTGTTTTTGTTGTTGTTTGTAGTTTAATTCATCAAAGACTTGAGCCAATTTGTAAAAAGACAACATTGCTTCTAAAATACTAGTTCTAAATAATAATAATAATAATAATAATAATAATAATAATAATAATAATAATAATAATAATAATAATAATAATATAAGCAAAAAAGCTAACACGTTTAAATGTAAAGTGTAGTGCAGTGAAGCTGAAGAAATGTTTTTCATAGTTTCACACATCAATGCTGATGATTTAGTTGAATAATTTCTGCTTCTTTTTTCTGAGCTTTTCCTCACTTTTCATCACCTTGCCACCATTTGCAAATACATGTCAACAAGTAATTAGCAGGTTTCTGAAGGTGCTTTTAAATAAATCAATCTTTAAATAAAGCCACTTTTTTCTTTAACTCTGCTAAGTCTGTATTGAAACAGCGTACACTATACCTGACTGCCAACAACAAATGAGCAAGTGAGAGAAATGATCCAATTTCAACTCTTTGTTTACGGCTGTCACATTCTAAAACCCCTAATTCAAAGTGTAATTCAATAAATAAATAATATAAACTATAATTGGACTATTACATGTAATTCTAAGAAGTCTCAGCCCTGTAAACCTAACCCTGTAAACGCAAAGAAAACTTGCCATTGATGAAAGGAAGATTCATGTCACTCTTCTTATTTAAAGAAGTACAGTTACCCCAACAATTAGCCCAAACTGATTTACATCTAAGTTAAAGGTTTGTTCCTGATAGGAAAGAAAACAGAAAAGTTTCCTTAAAAAGATCATACAACATTATGAAAGGAGTATGACTTTCGAAAAATATGAATTATCTGTCTTTGTTTACGTGTCAATTGTCAAAAATTATTCGTACCCTCCTTAATAATCAGCAAACCTTGAATGGCATTGCTGGACTCAGCCTTCTTATAATTGCTGATGACATTTTTGCATATTTCTGCTGTTATTATGACAGTTTATCTCTGCCGATGAGCTCCACGTCTTGAAGTCGGACGGATTCTCTGCCATCACCCTAATTTTAACAACCTTCTCAGATTCACTGTCAGATTCCAGTTTGGACTTGGCCGTGTCTACCATCAGAGTAACAATTAAAAGGCTTAAAATAGGAACAAAATGTTAATCCCAACTCCATTTTATCACCAGGCACAGCAACCATGGCAGTAACGGAGTCCTCCACGGTTGCCAACAGAGAAATGCAACAAAAACAAGTGCATGTTGGAGTTAGTGATCATTTATTTTAAGGCTTTTTAAAGCATCTTGACCAGGGGCGCTAATACGTGTTAACATATTCTAGAGATAAATCCAAACATGGAGAGAGCTTCAAGCAACACAATAAAGTCAGAAAAAGTAATTGGTACAAACTGTCCCTCTCATTGGTACCATACTTTCTACCAGTGGTAGAAAATCTCTATAAATCTCTACAAATTTTCCACCAAAGGTAGAGAATATGGTCCTCTCACACTGTTAATTCTTTGAGACAATTTGTTACAGATCATAACCCACTTGTCTGAGTTACCATGTCAACTTTCAGCCATTGTGTCAAACAGCGGTCTAAAACAGCCCATCAGAACTGCGTGAACTCCGATTATTAGAGACCCATAACCAGGGTCGGTTTGAGGCAGTAGTTTTCAGTGACAGAAAACAACAAAAATATTCATTCAAATTGGAATTTTTCTCTCCTTGTTTTGTTTGGGCAACAACATCTCAATCCCAAAGCACATCTGAACCTCGACATCTCAGTAGTCTTGGCGCTGGTAGCCTCCGGAGCCGTCGAAGGCCCCGTCGCTGTTGGCCTGGCCGCCTCCGCTGCCCGGGCTCTCCAAGTCATTCCCTCCGAAGGACGTGTAGGGCGCTCCGGCCGCATCCTGGCTGGGGTCGGTGTATTCGTGGGAGAAGAGGGCGGAGTCGGCCCCCAGCTTGTATCTCTGGAAGGCGAGGAACGACTGTCCCGCCTTTGGCGAAAACGGACAACGGAGATAGATGGAAGATGGAAGAGCAAGCAAGGGTGCAAGGAGCGCGATCGAATGGCGAGGAGACAAGAGTTTGAAGCAGTGGTGTTAAGTGAAGCGTTTGGAAGAGAAGAGAAAGAGAGCAGGAAGAAAACATCGGTTAGTTTGCCGGAAACCTTGGGAAGCCATTTAGTCAGTCAAAGCAGATGACATCTAGTTGAGCTCGTCATTAGCTGCGTTTCCTTTGCGAAGGTACGGGAAAGTTTGTCAAATTAACACAATTTCGCAATTGCGGTGCATTCATTAATTAACATTATTAAAATCACATGGGAATAAGTTTGTTCACGTGATAAGTTGTTGAAAAATCTGCCATGCCATCATCCTTCCACTTCCTGTCGTCTTCTTCACATTTTTCGCCTGTAGTTACATCCAGTTTGTTGATCATGATCGCAATTGTGCGAAACACATCAATCTTGGTATGGCTGAAGGCCCCCACCCCTGCCTCATCCTGGTGTAAAAACTTTGATAAAAAATCTCACGTTTTTTCAAAATTGTGAGTGAATTTATCCTCGTAATTCTGATTTGCACAATTTTGATGGCAATGGAAATGGCAGCTAGGGAGACACAAAACCTCAATTCTACTTTGGTCTACTATCTTGATGCAAACGAGAAGTGTGTCTGTGTGTTGCTAAGGCAAAACAATCCATATACATCTAATAAATATCCAATGAAAGTGTTGTTGCCTTTTAAATCAAACTAGACACCCTCTAAAAAACTGCTAGCAACACAGCGTCCATATGAACCTCCATGAAATAGTAAAACAAACTGCATACAAGACTTCCTAAGTCCCTAGTATTAATAATGATTGATCTGCAAAACCCGGTGACCCATCTTAAATAAACTGAATTAATTTGTTGCAAGTACTCAAATTAAGTTCATCCAACTAAATATTATGTTTATCCAGTTGGCATGTTAAACAAGCATAAATAAGGTAAGTTTGACTAACTTAATAGAGCAGAGAACTTTGTTATCTTTTTTCAGTGCACATACTTAGACGTATTTTAGAAGAAATACATACATAGTTTTGAAATTTTACATTAAATAAAGTCTCAAAGCTGACACACATTAATATTCGACCTCACCTTTCACTAGAGTTACACCTGCAAACCTTTCAGAATATTTAATTAGCTATTTAATTATGCACTACTAAAAATTCCAACAAGGTACACTAAAGCAATTGGATATAATAACATGTTGAAAGATCAGGTTCTGGAAGTGTGAATACCTCCATCAGGTGGTGCAAGTAAAGAAAGATGTGCATGGCACTTCAATCTCTCTAAACTCTGGAAAAGATAGTTTTACTTAAAAAAAAGAAATGCTAAAAAATAGAGATCCGTAGATTTGCCTGAGGGGAGAGAAACACACCAAAGCTTCCTTGATCAATAAATCATGTCCTGTTGCTCATTCAACCCTGAAGTACCTCAACTGAAAGCTTAAGGTAATCCACCGACTTCCTAAACTGCTTAATGCTTCCGTCGAAAACCGGAGAGACGGAGCCGAATATCTTTTATTTTGTCTTTGATTGAAAGACAAAATGTTACTGTTCATGCTTAACAGTCACAAATGCAGGTTTATCATGTCAGTTGCTAGAATTGTTATTAAAATGAGCCTGAGTCAGGATTCAGATTTTCATACATCCACTTCCTCTAAAGACATTCAGCCACTAAAACATGACAGGGTTGTGTGTGAGCAGCTGCAGAGGGTTCAGGTAGCAGGCATGGGAGACAGAACAGAGTCAGACAAAAGGTTGATGTGGCTGAGGGGGGAACAGCTTGGTGTACTCCTCTTCAAACGACACGTTCTTTAATTTCTCCATAGAGAAGAGAGCCTGAACGCCCTGTTGGAGAGACAGCCGCACTCTGGTCATTAATGTTCACATTTGCGACGGACGTCTGGGCGACAAGCATCAAAACAAGAAGCATTTTCAAAAAAATTATTGTTTTTTTTGCAGTATCTTAATTTCACGCTGGAAAAAAGGGAGAAAAATCCAACTTTCAATTTGAAATGATTTCAAATTAAATATGTTAGGAAATAATTGTCTTCAACAAAAACGCCAGTTTCAAAGTTATTGGTAACTTTGGCAATCACCATGAAACAAATGTAACTGGAAACTGTCTTAAACAATAATAATAAGTAAACAAGTAATTTATTCTATAATATGGGAAAGACAAAAGAAGGCACCTGTAAGTGTAGCCTGAAATATCTCACCATTTTTGCTGATTAAGTCTTACAGAAAGTATTTTCTGCTTTTTTATGGTTTAGTTACATGAATTAAATCTCTCACTTAGAAAATGAATGTCATCTATTCACATGTCCCTACTGGAAACAGGCCTTCACAGGGTGTCAAAACTCATTCACAGGTCTGTTTTTCCTAATGGAAATACATTTTGTGAAGACGGTCGGTGCCCTCATGTCTTCTTCAGAGGTTTTCGTGTCGTTTCCTTTTGGTGCAGCGCCACCACAGGCGAAGGGGGGGAACAGGTTTTTCAATTGCTTTGGATTGCTTGACACAATGTTGCAATCAAACTGAGTCTAGCTGACGGTCAGGTGTAAAAACACCCTTGAATTGATGTAGTTGATTCAGGCTGATTAAATACTCTCAAATTAAACGTTGGATTTTTCTAAGCTTTCCCGTGTAACATCACTCTTCCACCAGTGTGTCTGGTCTTCAGGTGCTCTGTGGCTGCTCATGCCTCAGTGTCCTACAATTTGTGGATTAACGAGAGCAAAACGAAGCTCTTACCCAGGTGAAGATTGAGAAAAAGGAGAAGGTGATGGCCGCCCGAGCAGCGTCGCCTCCCTCTCTCAGGGGGTTGTCCTCTTGCTTGGTCACCTGCCACTGATTCGCCAAAAAGCAGAAACCCACAAACCACATGAACGACCAAAACGCTGTAAGGACAAGAAAACAGAAACAAACAGAACAGAGTTCAGACCCTGAACAAAGTGTCAACAGGATCTTTCCGATTATCATTAACTCGTTTGGTTCACGCACCATTGCTACAAACAAGACAAATTCATTTTGATTGTCTTGATGTACAAATCTCTGAGACTGAATCCTGGGGTTTCTGCTGGTCTCAACAATTCATATTTAAGGCTTTTTCAAGGACATTACCAATGAAATTTAAGAGCTGTATCACAACAGAAATATATAAAAGAAAACTTCATATTTTATATACCAGAAAGCTTTTGGCAGTTCTACAAACTGGCGATAAATTCACACTTAACAATGATAGAGGCAAAAAAAAAGCTAGCTAGTTAGCAACTAGTTAGCGGTAACCTCAACCTCCTCAAGTCTCAGAGGTTGTCTGCGTGCGACTCAAAAGTTTGTTTGACAGAAATATCCCGCAAGAAAAAAATAAAACTACACAAAATAAACAAGACAAAATATAAGACCGGTGATCAAGACCACTTGCATTTTCTTTTTATGAACTTAAATCATTTTAAGGTCTTAATTGTGGATAAGCATGATTTAAGACTGTTTAAAACATTTTTAAGAAAGTGTGGACACCCTGGAATCAATCTGTCAAACAAAATGTTTAACCAAGGGTTGAGCAAATCTTATGATACTCGAGTCAAGATCGCCAAGCTCAAGAAATTCAGAAACATCTGATCAGACTTCCAGCAGTTCTTTGGTTTTACTAATTTGCCAACTTTCATGGAAACATATGGTGACAAAGAGAAAGAGAGAAAGAGAGTGTGTGTGAATGTGTGTGTGCGTGTGCAGAAAAAAAAAAAAGCAAAAGGCAGTATTGTCTGTGACAGGAAGTACCTCATTAAAAAGCCTCTGTGCTTGACAATCTTGTCAGGTTCGGGGCAGAAGCAGTGCAGCAGGGAGGCAGACTGTCTGACACAGTGAAGCTCATCGCACAGACTTGTTAGCACCAGAGGAGAAGCTGTCTGCTTAACAAGCGCTTTCATTCCCCTCCTCTGTGATCACACTTTAAAAACAAACACTGCACCAAAGACGCTCGCCGCTGTTAGATAACGCGCTACTATGCCGATCAGCAAGAAATGCACAGAAAGAAAACAGTTTTTTTTAAATCGAAACAAAAATGCAAACACGAAGGTAATCAAAAGAAGAGGCCTGATTCGAATGTTGTTGGGGTTTTTTGCCTAAGTTTAAGGATACGTGAAATGGAGTCATTTTTTTTTAACAGAGCTACGAAATAAAATGTAAAAAAAGAGGATTAAAAAAATGTTTTAGTTTAGTACATTTCTATTTATGTAAATAGAGCGCCTTCATCTTTTTTTCACAGTTTGTTACAATGAACTTTAATAAGTTTGATCATTTTTCCCAATAGAACGATAAAAAGTGTTGCATGATTGAGAAAAATTTGATTTAGTTTTTATGTTTGTATGAAAATAGTAAAAGGTAAAATGTATTTTACTTTTTACTTTAATAGAGCTATGAAATATGTAAAAAACGGTATTGAAACATTTTTTAATTTAGCAAATTTCTATTTTATATTTATGTAAATTTCTATTTATGTAAATAGGACTTTTTTCACATTTTCACATTACGACTATATTGAATTTTATGATTTTTCCCAGTAGACCGAAAGCAAGTGTTGCATAACTGAGAAGCAGAAGAGAAATTAGATTTGTTTTTGTTATTTTTGTATTAAAATAAAATAAAAGTAATAAAATGTATTAATATTTATGAAACTTCTAACATATTTCCTTATTATTCTTTGGATGCACCTATTGAGGCATCTTTTAAGCTTTGACACAGACTCTTAATTCAATTTCGGTCTGGACCTTGAGTCCGCCATTTATACAAAAAACATACTTTGATCTAAGTTGTTTAATTTAATCTCTGGCTGTATGTTTTGGGTTTTCTGTAAAGCAATGCCCTGTATTTAGCGCCATCCATTTTCCCGTTAACTCTGGGACAGCAACATGGCAAAATGGAGGCTAAAGCTCCTCTACCAAAGAGCTGCTGTTGGGAAGAGGAAGATGTTGGGAAGAGGAAGAGGAATCATTTGAATCAACGTCGTAGTTACAAATCAATCATTTGAATTCCTCTCTCAGACCGCAACCCAACTTCCTCCATTAGGAAGAGGAGGTGGAGGAGGAGGAGGAGGAGGAGGAGGAGGAGGAGGAGGAGGAGGAGGAGGAGGAGGAGGAGGAGGAGGAGGAGGAGGAGGAGGAGGAGGAGAAGGAGGAGGAGGAGGAGAAGGAGGAGGAGGAGGAGGAGGAGTGGCTTTACCTGAAATCCCGATGTCAGCCAACACGGCCTTCTTCCGGTCTTTAACGCTGCTGATCTGAGGAAAGTAGACGTCCAGGGCCAGGAAGGCGACGCAGCAGAGAAAGGCCATGGAGCCCATGAACACGCCGTAGTTACAAGCGTTCTGGTTGCGGTTGAAGATGCAGTACTCCTCCACTTCGTCTGGCCGGTTGATGTAGCCCTCGTTGGCGATGCAGCCGAAGATCACAATGGAGAAGAGCTGAAAGAGACGAGAAACGCTATCAGGGAAATGTAGAGATAAAAACCAGGAGACGCACAGGGAGAAAAAAAAAGCTATGAGCAGAAAGTCAGGTGTCAGAATTAAAAACACTTAAAAACTTGGACCTAAAATAATAATTTTACATTACATTTTGGACATAACTGGACTGTATAATGGTAAACTATTTGTCTTTTATTAATTTTTTAGGAAAATTTGACTCATTCATTCTCCTGCCACCAGTTTTACAACAGATAGAAAATGATGCGTTTTCTCATTTTCAGAGCTGAAAATAGTTATTTTCAGCAAGTTCTACGATTTACACGCATTTTAAATGAGAGTAAAAAACATAAAGCTAGATGAAACAAAGCATTCCTGCTATTGTCTGTAGCGCTGCCAGTGCATTTCCAATGATAAAAAGCATCCCACTCCATGTCTGCTGCATCAATTTGGCTGCAGTATGAGGCTAAGTACATTGGAGAATAAAAAAGCAATTACAGACTTATTTTCTGTTGATTTTTTTCCCCCTCTTTGCTTCTGAAAAGCAAATAAAACGACAATGTTTCTTCCATAATTCCTCCTGCATCTTTTATTTTCGCATCTCTCTCTCTCTCTCCTTTTTTTTTTTCCATTTCCCAAAAGGACAGACGATACAACAGGCTACAAAATGGAGTCAATACCAAGAGCAGGTTACTAAGATACCATCTAATCCCCTCTCTCTGCTCACTTCCACAGCGCAGCGTCGCAGAAACGCCCTTGTCAATATGAGACCACACATATAAACAAACAGGATCCCACAACCCAGCTTTCTTTTTTTTATTTATTTATTTATTTTTAGCAGTCAGACTCATACTCCTGTTGATAAAAGCAGATCAGACAAACTCCATCCAGATGTCAAATCCTCCCGGGAACTCGATGCGTCCGGGTGAAAGAGAAGGTTTGTGGACTTTCCTGAGATGAGCGATGGACTCGTGAATGTGACCGGGAGTGTGAAGCAGAGACAGAAGGTCGGAAGTGAACCTTGAGGTTGGTGAGTGGCTCCGTTTATTCAGCTGGTGTGTCGGTGTTTGAGTGGAGAATGACAGCGAAACAAAAGGAGAAAAAAAAGAAAGAACACAAAACACTAATTTCAGCACGGACACCAAGAGCTCATCATCTCATAAGCTCCATCAAAACCAAGCTGATCACATGGTTTGGAGTTCTGAACGGGTATGCAGACAAACAGTTCATTATTAATTCATTCTGAGGCACGAGTGGCTTTTATTCAGGTATTAGACGGGACTTGGGCAGAGAGAGAGAGAGAGAGACACGGGATCCAAAAAGCATTTCTAGAGAAAAACATCACAGTGACTTCTAGATGTGGTGACATCACTGTAGCACAGTGGTTCCCAAACTTTTTCTGGGCCCCCCCTATGGATTACAAATCGGGAGAGTTAGACTCCTGCTGTCTAGTTGAACGATGTGTGTGACCAGGGGGGGCGCGGACTTCCGGTTATATGATGTGTGTCAAACTCAAACACCCCCGGACCCCACCTTAGCGCACACGGTTTTAGCGTTTTTTTTTTTTTCATTCATCCATATCACTTCCCACGTCCCCCTTGCAATGGCACCCCACAGTTTGGGAACCTCTGCTATAGTGTATGATGATGTTTCACATCTACTCAGTGTTTGAGGACGAACTGCAACATAAGTGTGTCAGTATCTCTAAGGTGAAACACTAAAGATGCACTGATGTGAAAATTTGGGCTGATATCGTTATCCGATATTAATACTGTTGATATGACCAATAACCAATATTTATTGAAATTATATATCATATGTATATATTTCTCTACACTTTTGACATCATGTAAAAGCAGCCACATTGTCTACTTTGCACCCCCACAGTCCTGTTTTTCATCACTACCACTGTCACATGACTCAGGAGGCACCAATATGAAAATTTAGGACAATATCGATATCGATATTAATAATGCTGACATGGCTGATAACCGATATTTACACATATTGTGCATATATATTCATATATATATTTCACCACCCTTTTGACACTTTGGGAAAAGAAAACAAACAAATGGCAACAAGATGAAAATAAATGTTGTCTGTTGTTAATAAATTAATTTATTGATTCTAAACTGATATACAAAAAAAAAAAAAGATAATATCAGCGCATACTGATGTTGGTGCCAATGTTTTTGTTAGTGAGCAAAAACATTATACAAAAACATTATACCCAAGCTCCACCCTCTCCTGAAACACCAATGGAAACAAGACTGGAATAAACATTGGTTGTGAATATGCCGAGTTTCAGTTATTGGGCCGACACCAATATGTTGGAAAAACAACTAACATTGACCAATTCAGCTGTTGATGTCGCTATTTCCAGCGTCACTATAGCAAACCTGAAAAAAAAGAGTTGTTTTCAAAGTTCGGACTAAACCCAAAATTGTTTAATCTGTTGTGTTTGGGTAAAGTGTTATTCTTGAAGTAGTTGCAGGTCAGCACAGAGCAGTATAAATCAAAAATATGAGTTGCCCTAAAAAGAAAATCTGAACATAATAGTGACTTTTAACATTTAAAAGAGTCATTTAAAAAGAAAATTCTGAATAAAAGTAAAAATGAAATAAAGCTGCACTATGTTCACATGGATAACTCGAGTAGTTTGCTCTGAATTTTATATGATAAAAGATAACTGAGTGAAGAATTTCTTTCAAGATTGCTGTTAGTAATAAATCATTTAACAATACTAATAACTAAGCAGTAAAAAAAGTATTACTGTTGTTAATTTGGTGTATAGAGTTGAAACTGTGCCTTGGCACAGTTGAGCTGGTTGTATGTAAACCAGAAGTTTACATACAACAAATAAGACGAAAATCTCTAAAAGTGTTCTTGCAATGTTTTATGTCATTTAATATAAATAATTAACAAATATAAATAATTATGGTAATTCTAATTGGCCAAAAACAGGAGAAGTTTGGTCTGATTTAACTTCAGAGAGAAGGGGAAAAAAATTTTTTTTTTCTTTTTTTTATTCCATGTATGTAAATATCTGGTTTCAACTGTAGCACTACAAACGGGTCATTTAAAAAAAAATCATAAATAATATAGCTGTTTTCATTCCTAAACGTTAAATGACAATAATTCTGACCTTAAAAATGTAACTTTTGGGAATGTTTTGCATGTAACTCAATTGACTATGCTTCATAACACTGAAAGAGACTTGGAAAATGCTTCCTTGTGTATTCCAGTTTGACTGAAGAAAGACAGAATATATTTCCAATAATTTCAATACAATTGGGGGCTAGAAGAGTTAGTCAGTGAGTACGTTTCCCTCCGTATCTTCATCGCTCCCGCTGAAACTCCCCTACCCCACCCCACGCCGCTTTCGCTGTTTGGAGGATGAAACTGACACCTGAATCCCCCACATCTACATAATGTCTTCTTCAATAGGGACGGAGAGGATGAAGAGATTGCGGAAAGAATGCAGGGATTGTGGAGGCAGGAGGGATATGGAGGTGGTGCTATTTTTAGCATGCCTGCATCATGGCTCCGTCCTTCCCTCCCTCCCCCACTTCGTTTTCTCCCATCGCCCCTTGTTACTGGCCTCGCCTCTGCCCACAAGCATTCTTGAGAAGAATGAGTGCGCTTCGTCACACAGATACATGCAGCTAAATCGCACCCTCGCTGCGTCCACTGCTTCACACAGAACACAAAGTCACAAGCACTAATATGTTTCTCTCCTCCTCCCACGCTATTCAGGACATTGCATGATGTCAGAGGGATCGCAGAAAACTCAAAAAAAAAAAAAAGTCAATTTACAAAGACAATTTGAAGATTTCAACCTCAAACATTGCTAACTGCCACTTATACACAAGCTTGTTTGCTTGCTAGCTAGGATATATATTTTTAGATATTTTGGATATATTTGGATAAATATATCCAAAGTATAAAGCTAATTAATATAATTAACTCACTAAACATCATTATGTTGATAAGAAACTTAAGATTTGACAAAGAAGTAAAGTGGATTGGACTTCATAAAAGCAGGAACTGTTCATTCATGCTAATGCAAAGGCTATCTACTTTAGGTAGCGGAGGCTAATGCTTGTAAGTAAAAATTGCTACTCTAAAACACTTGAGCAATGTTTCGGAAAGAAATTATTTGAAGACGATATATTTTTTTAACAGAAACCTCACTTTTATGTGGAATCAAGGAAGAACTTAGAGGCTTTACAATTTTCAAAATGCTGACATGCTAGTTAGCGTAGTCTCTCCGACTCCAAGAAAATCTAACAAAAACTATCTGTTTTTGTTAGATTTTACAGTATGGGATGTAACAGGGGCTTGCTATGGAGGAGGGGGCAGCAGTTCAAACAGTAAAGATGCACACAACGGTTTTGATTGAAGATAGAGGCTGAACCGCAGATGCAATAAGCCAAGACTGGCCTAAAGCTGACCTGTATAAAGCAATTAAACCACATCTTTTTCCTGCTAATGTTCATCCGCTGGACAACAAGATAGACTACATACAGCTGTAAACAAACATGGAGTTTATCCACATTTTTCCTGGTGGAGTTACTGCTCTCGCTCTTCAGAGAGCAAAAGTTGCAATAAAACAGTTGGTTTGGATGGCTGGTTTTGTTCAAAGTGAGACAGGATCATCTCTGCAGGAATCACAACAAATGTGGCATCTGAACTGGAAGCAACCATCAAAACTTTATTTGTCCATTCCTTTCTCCTTTCATCCTGTCTTCTTAACCCATAACAACAACATTTAACAAGAAAATGCAGTTTTGTTTTACTCATACATATGCAAAATAGGAAAGAGTGTTGTTTAAAACTTGGAGATTTTAAAGTTGTCTTTTATATGAAAAACCTGACAACGCAGCTGATTGGGATCACATGAATGGATAAACTAATGCACTTGGTGCCCCTTTTTATTTTCTGTTCCCCCATTTCCCTCATCTAACTGAACTGATTCAGGTTTTGGTCACAAGGACTGATATGAACAAAATGATTAATTAGACACAAAGAATATTTTTGATATCATATTATCTCATTACTGTTTTAGTCCACACGGTAACAATGGCTACATTTTTGTATTCTAAATAAAAGTTTAAAAATGAGTTAAAAGAAACGTCAAAAGTCGAGAAACTGACATTTTGGTTCAGTTCAAGTCACATTTTACATGATCACCCCACAACAACATTTGACAAATGATGACTGTGGATTGTTTTCAACTTTAAAAAAAAAATTGAACACGTTCAAATATATGTTTTGTGGTTTTTGAGTAGGATGCTAAAGAAGTTAGTTCAGTTCTCTTATCGAGGACAGTCAGACCCGGAGGGCAACTAGTGTAGTGACACACTTTAGTTTTTCGGCTAGTCCCTTGAGTAATTCCTCCAGCAGATAAGCTCACCACCAGGGACTCCCTGCTCTCTGCATTCCTTCAATTTCCTAATTCTTACTTTTTCTACCTGCTCC
This sequence comes from Poecilia reticulata, assembly GCF_904066995.2. Taxonomy (NCBI): domain Eukaryota; kingdom Metazoa; phylum Chordata; class Actinopteri; order Cyprinodontiformes; family Poeciliidae; genus Poecilia; species Poecilia reticulata. Next base: position 6,936,770 of record NC_088830.1, on the reverse strand, counting down.
ATTAACACATCCATAAGATCCACAAATATTCTTATCAGATAACGATTGGTTTATGCATGGTCTAGTTTGTAGGAACTAGACCATGGGCTATATTGCCAGAAGTCTTGAACCACTGAATTCATGTGTTCAGTTTGCTTCCATGGCCATAGGGGTGTAAAGTGAAGCATGTAGTGATTCGGACTGCTTCAACTGAAATTTGTGAAGGACTGAGCTGATCTCAGAAGCTCATTAATAAACTTGTACGATAAGTCAAGAACTGGTAGGCAAAGTAAATTCACAGACAAGGGTCAACAGATGATGAAGAACAAAGTGCAAAGAGATCAAAAGCTGTCTGCGCACACCAGACTTAAAGCAGGCTTCAGATTAAGTCAAGAACAGTGCCTTGAGATCTTAATGAAATGGGTTTCCATGACTGGGAGCTTGCATCAAAGTCTTACATCACCAAGAGCAATGGTACACATCATCGAGTTGCCACTGGAATGCAGAGACGCGTTCCCTGGATCATGCCTCTGTCTGGCAATCCAATGGATGAGTTTGGGCTCAGTCGCAGTTATCTGGCCTGGCCTGGTTGATTTTCATGTCCCTTTATTGCTCTGTCTGGGATTTTTCCCATTCAACAAATGGTCGAATTTGAACCAGGCCAATCAGCGAACAGACAAAGTTGTGAATGACAACATTTATTTTCCATGCTGTTTTAGAATTGTAGTTTGCCTATATAGGGTTATGATTTGGCAATGGCAGTGAATGAAGTGGACAAAGTCATTTAGTCTGTATCGGCCATGCTTTTAAAATATTAGGTGATTAAAATTGGAACAATAGGAATGGGTCAGACATTTTATTCCTTTCAAGTAGTAGTGGCCATACTCCCCATGGAGTTGCTTACAGCGCAAGCAATTTCCAGTAAGCTTCATCGAACTGCTGCATCACGGCCAAACGATAGTGACAGGGTAAAAATAAATCGAATCATTTAAATCTTCAACAGAGTCCACGCCTCCTGCAAGAAGTTGTTTCTCAGTAGCTGATGCTCTTGACTCTTTGTACGAAGGAAAGTGGCTGGTTTTTACCAGGCTAGCTATTTCTCAGGAGCTGGGTTCATCCCTTAAGTCCATTGAAACAAACCCCTCATGATTCAGGCATACAAGGATACAAACTGGACAATTCCTTGCCCCTAACTTTGTAGAAACAGTTTTGGGTTGGCCCCTTTGTGTTCCAACTTGAGTGTTCATCAGTCACACATTTATGTTTGAGTTTGGTCAGGAGGAACTTGACTGGCCTGTACCGAGTCCTGTCCTCAACCTGACAGAACACCTTTGGCATGAATTAGTGCGGAGATGATGATCCAGGCCTTGTTGCCCAACAGCAATGTCTCACCTTACAAATGCTGACCTGAATGAGTGTTCAGAGCTTTCCTTTTTGAAAGCTGAAGGTTTTCTAGTGGCCTGTATTCAACAGTAGCTTGACAGGAAGAAGGGCAGAGAGAAAGAAGTGGGAACATATGCAGCAAATGGCCCTAGATAGGAATCAAAGCGGCTGAGCTACCACTGCGCCATGTGTTACCCCTGAATGGTTAGATCTTCCCATAAACACACTCTGAACCTTGTAGATGTAATAAAAGGGCACAAGGGTGGAAGATTTACTGAGGTATAATGTCAAGATTTTCACTTCTACTTTTGCATTGCTGTTCAGCAGGGGTGTAAAAAAAAAAAACTAAAAATCTTCTGACACCTTCACTTTCTTCACTTGGTTAGTGAAAGTTAAGCATAGCTCTGAGTGTGTGGCTGTGTTTTTGTGTATTTGGAAAGTGGATCCCGCCCTGATCTGTAAACAGATCACAAGGCTTTAGGAGGTGAAATTAAAGCATGTGGGCTTCTGATCTTGTGACCACTGGAGGGTCACATACAAATTCCTCTTAAAGGGTGCCGCCTGCTGCGACTGTGCGTCCATGCATGCGTGGACATGCTTGTGAAACTGTGTGCATGCATGCCTCAGTGCATGCATGCAACTTTCCTTTTCTACTGTTCCTTGGTTTTGACTACATTTCTGTGTAAGATTTTTTTTTAATTTACAGATTACTTGATTTCTAAGTATAAAAGTCAAAACAGGCCAGTCTTTCATGAGTGATTTAAATTAATGCTGCAATATATTGAGGAGCTTTGAGATACATCACACAGTTAAAACAATTTACAAAATCAGAGGCCAATCTAATCATGGGACTGTGACAGAAACAGCTTACCACATGATGTGGTCAATAATATTGATTCTTATATCAACGATTTATGAAAATACAAGTCTACCAGTTTAATAAATGAATTCTCAATGGTTATATACATGCAGCTCTGGAAAAACTAAAGAAACGACTGCAAAATGATCAGTTTCTCTGATTTTACTCTTTATAGGTGTATATTTGAGTAAAATATTGTTATTTTATTCTATGAACTACTGACAACATGTCTATGAAAGTCCAAGCAAACATTTGGTATTTATTTGCAGAAAATGAGAAATGGTCAAAATAATGAAACAAAGAAAACAAGTTCATATTCATTTAGAAACAACAATACTAATGTTTTAACTCAGGAAGTTTTCAGAAATCAATTATTTGGTGGAATAACCAGGATGTTTTCAATGGGGTTCAGTGCAGTGGCCTCTTCATTTGTTCCAGAGCTGTAGGTACAAATGATTTGTTTACATGTGCAAGTAAACTGATATTATGTAATATGTTTGAATATTTTCTATTTTAAGAAAGTTTGAATTATTGTGCAATGTTTTCTTTACTCTATTCTTGTCATGTTTCAGGGAAACAAAGACTCAGAAGAGAAAAAATGTCACTTTTTTCCATTCACCAGCAAAACCAAAAGTTTCACAAAAAATGTAAAGAATTTTGTTGTTATGACACTAAATACAAAAAATACTGAGAAATTACATAAGTAGTTAGTTGGCTGATAGGGTTTACATTCCCTGTATGTGTGTTTGTGCAGCTTCTGCATTATTGGATGCTGCAGAGCGTCGTCCTGGGCTGGGATACCTGCTGTCACCATGGCAGCAGCAGCTCGCGTAAGGAGAGCGGCAGAGACAGGAGGCCTTGTCAAAATATAATTCAAGGAGAGCCGCTGCAGTATCAAGGGGACGCAATGAGACAAACACACATAATGACAAGTCCGGGACCCACCAGCTCACATGACCTCTCATCCACTGCATTGAGTCACTTTTCACACCACGCATTGTGTCACACTGAAAGCCTTACTTTTATTTTAACTTCACTTAACGTTAGCGAAAGCAAAACCTCTCTCTAGTCCGGAAAAAAAAAAATCTGTGTTCCGCACCGCAGTGTTGATTTAATAAATTATTATTTTTTTTATTTAGAAAGTCAAAGTGGTTAATCCTAGGCGTTCTGTGCAAAGCTGTAATTGTCTTCTGGTAAATGTGTTTAAAGCCGAATAGGAGGGGCATATCTGGACAGATGCCGAGGAACTTGGGTATCCCTTCTTGTTCAACTTTGAATCTTGAAATCTCTTTCAAATCAAGGCTAGCTTTTCATACAAACACGATATACTGTATGCCAGTCTTTAAGTGTTGTGTAATCCATCAGTCACTTCACTAATGCACTTACAACTCTTAAGTGCATTTTTATCAATCTACATTTGATAATAAGCACCCTACTCTATGTTGTGTTTAATCTTTACTGAGAAAATGTTACATGGTAATTACTCAAGAGAGATAAAACAGTATTATCTGTGGAACAACTCCCTCTTTTTCTCCTTTTAGTTACTTTATTTTATCAATGTATGTTGCCTTTGGAGTACAAACTTATCAAAAATCAGCCTAACAAGCCAGTGGTGCTGGGCAACCTAACGACAGAACATTATCAAATTTAAATGCGCCATTTCAGCACTTCTTTACAAAGATATCAAAGATCCTTTGTGATCAACAACACCAAAAAATGTGGCCATGTTTATGTAATCTGAAGAACACAGAGAGGTAGAAAAATAAACATTATTTATTCAGCTAATGTCTAAAAACAAAATAAGAAACGCAGTTAAAATTACATGTGAATACATTTCTTCAAATCATTGAAAAACATGCCATGCCATAGTCCTCTGACTACTTCCTGTCATCTTCTTTTTTTTGTGGTTTGCACCAGTAGCAACATCCGGTTATTGAAAAAGTGTTTCCTTTACAGTTTTGCTAAATAAACCAACTTATTCATGCTAGCACCAACACTTTTTATCGAAAAACTGGAGTTTTTCAAACATTGCTGTGTTTCTGTTAAGTGAATCTATTTTTCAAATGTCAAATCGAGCAACTATATGATCAATGGAAACGCAGCTTCTGAGGGTTCATTTTCAGAAAATACTAGACCAAGGGGGCTGCACAGTGGCGCAGTTAGTAGAGCTGTTGCTTTGCAGCACGAAGGTTCTGGGTTCGATTCCCGGCCCCAGTCTTTCTGCATGGAGTTTGCATGTTCTCCCTGTGCATGCGTGGGTTTTCTCCGGGTACTCCGGTTTCCTCCCACAGTCCAAAAACATGACTGTTAGGTTAATTGGCCTTTCCAAATTGCCCCTAGGTGTAAGTGTGTGTGTGCATGGTTGTTTGTCCTGTGTGTCTCTGTGTTGCCCTGCGACAGACTGGCGACCTGTCCAGTCTGTCCAATTATTAACTATAATTATCACATGCTAAATGAGATTCCGATTTATTGCTTTGTTGTCAGGTGCAAACGGATCTACGCCAAGCTAAGCCTGTTCAACGGACACTGACAAACTGAAAACAGTAAGTGTAATCGTGTGTGTCTAATGGGTAAAGGATGCATTCAGGTTCACCAAAAAAGTTGGTAATAACTGGCTCTGATCCATATCACTCAGAGACGTTTAGGGTGTTATTGACACCGACCCGCTACATTCCTAAATGTTCAGAGACTCCAGATTCACACCAAACTGATTGTTGCTGTGTTATTCATGACTAATAGCTGAAATTATGTGGATGGCTGACTAATAGCAGCAGATTCAAGTGGGTATGTATTCACAGTGCGACCAAACAGATGAAAAAACATCTGAATTCTGACTTGCTTACACACTGACGGTGTGTGAGTGCACTCCTGGTTTAACACGCTGCTGAGAAAATGCTCCACACTGGACAAATAACGCAAACACTGTTATTTGTCTGCGTTGCTACAAATAATAGTGTCTCCTAATACCTAAAATGCTAATCCCTGCTAAAATTTAAATGCTAACTCATGTTACTTTAAGTGAGACCTGATGTCATAGTTTTAAGTTTAAAAACATATGTTTATTTTAAGTGATGTTTCTTGGATAGTCAGTGAAAAACTGACTATCCAAGAACGCTTCACTCTTACAAAGTTTAAAAACGCTGTTTTTAAACTACAGCTGGCAAATTACAAGCTGGCCAACAGATTATTTTACAGTCGCTTATGTCACACATTTTGTGAGAAATAGAATAATAATTTTACTGTGAGAAATAGCTCTATGGCCGCATTACACACTGGTAACAGATGATTTAGAGTTTGCTAACTCAAAAGTTTCACCGTATTACAGGATTTATAATAAGCAAAACAGAAACGGCTAGCATTGCTTTTATTTCTGCTTTATATAAGCTTAATGATTCAACAGCTGTATAGGGTAAAACAGGAAGTAAAGCTGAAAATAGCTTGTTAATAGGTCAAAGTGTCTGGTTACCTAGCCTGCTAGCTGGCCTTATAGTGCTAAGTAACAGGTGGGTAAGGTGCAGTGTTGGTTTCTTAAAAAAAAAAGTAGAAACTGCATAAGTGAAGTTTGAAAATCTTGGTGTACCTTGCTAGCTAAGCGATGCTCATATAACTAGATTTTGCTCTAAAGGACCGTAAGACGTTGAAGGTCATTTATCTAAGCTTTAGACACAATAGTTAAAAATACCAAACACTAAACTTCCTGTGTATTTGTTTTTGAAAAGCAAAGTTAAGCGGTTGAAGAAGTTGTGCGCTACGTTTTGTGCTGCACTGGGTTAATGCTAAATATAAAAACGCTTCAAGCACAAAGCTAAACTGAACATCCCATTTACATTTATAATGATTTGCTCCTGCTGGCAGAATTTCAGGAACTCTGTTCAAAGCAACAAAAGAAAAAAAGATTGGGGAATATCAGCAGCTACAACAGCGGAGTTCTTTCAAAACGCAGATCAAAGTCAAATCTGAGGCGAAAATACGTTCTCTTTGCTTGTTAAGTCAGGCTGACGGTGTTTGGTTTGATTTTCATTTAAGGCTCCGATCATACGCAGGGTACCCTCTTTTCCATCTGTCACTGTGTTCCCTGCTCTACTCTGCCGTGGATCACAACATGCCTCATACACACCCACACACACTCATTATCACCTCCGCAGTCAGCTCCCATGATGGCCAACAAGTGGGACATTGACAGCCCTCCACCGCCATTCATAAACTGCTCTGGTCGTCCCTGTTTGATGTCCTCAGTCCAGGGACATTCAAACAACAGACAGCTTCCTCCCCCACACGCTGCAGCAGACTATCAACTCAAAACACCACAACTCCGCCCGTGGCTGTTACCATGGAGACGTGTTGTTGCTCCGGTGACACCTTGGGGGCGGTGCATTTGATGACTGCATACCTGTATACATGAGCCCGATTAAAACAAATTTTTTTGACCCGCGTTAATACGTTTTAATAACAACAAACAGCAAAATGTCTGGTAAAATGATCAGCTGTTTACATTTTGATAACTCGTCAAATAAAACTTTGAACTCTAAGGGAAATAGAGATAGTTTTAATAAGAAAAATTTAAATCATATTTTAAAAAGTTTTTTGTATCAATACTGAATTAATTTGAAAAAAAATACTAATCAAATAATTAGAATATTGCAGAGAAAGACTTTACAGAAACAGTAAAGTCTTTACTACCAAAGACTTTAGTAGTAAAGACTGCAATCATTTATTGCAAATATAACAATATCCATTATTGTTATTCTTTATTGTAAGTATCCAGATTAGAACAACTTGACATGATAAAGCAAAGATTTATTATTGTTTAATAGACAGTACCACTCTGTCTTGAAGTTAAAAGACGTGCTAGTTAGGCTGGGCAACGTAATTTAAAAATAAAAAAATCTGAGTATTTCTTTTTAATGCCAAATCCAATATCTGATTTTAAAGATATTTTTCCCTCACTTTTTCCCCTTAAACAATAAAGACAAAATTATTGAAAAAATTGTTTAAAAATTTGCTTTTATATCAGTCATTTGGCGTTTTTTCTAGCCTTCCTGTCGTAAAGGATTTGCATGCTGCATCGCTACTACAGTAGCAGATTTTTTTTTTTTTTTAAGGGAATCAGTTTAAAAGTGTCTTAAACCGCGTGTACGTCACACTTGTAAGATTTTTGAACATTTTGTCTCTTTTCACTAACATGTTATCGACAGAAGCTGAAGACAAGGTCACAATTTGAATGAGCAAAACGTGGAATAGTTCTCTTTAAAGAGGCAAAGGCCCACTTTAAAGGGCCTTTCCAAGACACATTCTCAAAATAATCAGGTGCAAAGTTCTGACTAAAATATGTGATATTTATACAACATACTTAAAAAAAAACAGCAAAAAGCATCATCCTGTGACTGGGGAAAATCAGGTCTGATTATGATATGCTTCAGAGGGTAACCCCATGACTTGGCCTCACATGATATTCATGGATAACTAGTTAACGGCATGAAGGCATGCAACTTTCATAAAGCTGAAAGATTTACAAAACCAAGGTCAACATGATAAGGAACTTCACATCGCATTCACATGAGATTTTACCAAAACATAAAGAAATTAGGAGGAAAACTTCAAAGAGTTATTTTTTTTCTCCAGAAATGATACTAGAAAACATCAACTTCAGAAATTCATGAGCAATAACATAAAGTCAGACTTTATGTTATTGCTGGGCAACTAAAGAGTCTGGTTTTAATACTTTCTACAAAACAATATTTCCAGTTTTGCTTCAATTTGTTCTTAATTTGTCTGAAAGTGGATCTGAAAAGTGAACCTCATATATTTATAAATCAGTGCTTCCTCATCCTAAGCATTCAACACCATAGACGTGACTCAGTAAAAAAAATATATTTTTATTACTAAGAGGCTAAGAGGATGAACTCAATGAAGCTCCTTTGTACAAACCAAGGATTTCTTTAAATTAGCAGGGATTATTTATAGTGGAAAATAGACCTTTGTGTCACACATGATTTAAGATTAAGAGCAACTTACTGTGAGAAATGACCATTAAAACCTTGGATCAAATGAAAAAGGATTGCTGAGTTCAGATTCTTTTGGCTGCTGACCTAAAGAGCATCTTAAAAAGTTTCCCCAACTGTTGCCAGGCCTTTGATTAGTGCTGCTCCTCGGTGGTTTTGACAGTGTGCAGCTATTAGAAAAACAAAAACTCTTGATTCAGTTTAAATGTAATTGTATTAAATATTAATACTAAACTAAGAAGTCTTATACTATGGGATACTACAGCAACAACAACAGCCTATGTGTACAGGAAAGATGTAAATTGTAAATAAAGTCACTTGTCCTTGACACCAAAACGAACAAAAACAACGAAAAAAAATGGTGGCAAGGACATTATTTGTGTCTTTGATAAAAATGTTTTTAAGGAATTAATTTTTTTTATTTTATTTTTTTAATGTTTAAGAACAACTCACCAAAGAAGGCCTACACACCAAAGAAGGCTGTGCATGTACGTCTTACACGTAACAAATCCCACTTTTCACATCTGTCATCTCTGAGTTTTGCTTACCCAAGACACGATGCGGAGAATGGTCTGAGGCTGCTGGAGGAAGGTGACAGGGTCGAAGGCTCCCCCGGCTTTCCCGGCTCCGTATGCCTGCATCCCCTCCATTGTCCTCCACCTCCTCTCGAGACAGCCGCCTCTCAGATGATCCCCGTCTCCTTCCCCGCTGTTTTTTTTTTTTCTTCTCAAAGGCACAAGGTAGGTGTGTGTGTGTGTGTGTGTGTGTGTGTGTGTGTGTGTAGAGAACCACCGGGTAGTCGACACGGAAAAATTCCCCCAATCCTGCTCCGGATGGATGCAAAACAAATGTAAAAATTAAAAGCTCTCGAGCGCGCAATATTCTTCTCCTTCGTTTGTCTTTACTTTGTGTTTTTGTTTATTCCTGCTAGGAGCTGAGCTGTCTGGATGGAGGTGTGTTTCAGTGTTTTGATGATGCTGTATTGCCCCGCCACGTGAACGCGCTTCGGTCGTCACGCCTTGAGCGAATCGTGTTATTTCTACGGGAGCGCGCCCCCCCCCCCCTCCCCTCTACACACTGGCCCCGTGAGCTAGCATCACAAGTAGTCTCGCGCTGCTTTAGGTTGCTCGAATTCAAAGCGCCCTTTCCCCTGGGATGATGCCACACCGGTTACATTTGAAACATGTAGAAAACAGTTGCTTACTTTATGTCTATTTAAAGCACACAGTAACACTGCTCCATCACATGAAAAAGACAAAAGTAAATCTAGGCATCTCTGTGTAATTGAGTGATTTATGGTGCATTTTCTGCCCTCTAGTGGTCATATTATACTTTGCTTCAATATGGACTTCTCCTTCTATTTTAATTGCTGCTTTATGCATACTTTGTTTAAAACATCCCATATTGACAACATTTGGTTAGCTGGTTAGCATACGTGGAAATGCCGGAAACTGAGCCGCACACACCAGAAAAGTTTGATATGCTTTTCTTCTCTGTTTACGAAAGCTCTGCCTTACAAGACCTCCTCAGGGGAACTATGCCATGTCATCACAAGTAGCCAATGAGAACATGATATAGCCACTTACGTGCTGGCTAAGTGGACCAATGAGTCGCTACTGGAAACGGTTGCTAGGAAACGTGTTTTGTCCATGTTGCCGAGGCGAATGGAAGATTAAAGCTGCTAGCAGGAATGCTATTTCATTTATTAACAGAAGCTTAACATATTTCTCACGAGGTTTCGAATGTACGCCGTATAATGGTGAAGTTGAGGGCAAGATGTCTTCTTCTCGGTAAGGTTTGTGGAAGTTTAACTGCGAGTTTACGCTGTCTTACAACCCTCGCATAGGGGCTAAAAGCTAATGAATAGTCAAACATCTGCTTCTTCTTTATTAAATACACCCTAAAGCGCAGCTGACATACATGTAAATATCTACGTGTCATCATATACTGGCTACGGTTTGCTGTTCCTCCAATTTGCTGGTTAAATGCAACTAAAAACATTACAGGAAATGATGTTGGACTCTCAGCCAGCTAGATGTAGTGTTTATTGTCAGTATCCACGTTTCCACCTTTTCAAAGCATTTTTCACACACAATATAGCATGAAAAATGATCTGCAGGATAGCAAAGATTTTAAAACACAGAAAAGCCCATTTTAAGATGTACAGCAACAAATGCAGCAGTTGATAACATTTGTTCTTAATGTGTTCTTGTTGTAATGTGATGTAAATAGCAAAAACATAAAACAAACTTTCCAAGTTTTACTGAAAAATCATTATTTAAAAACCTCTGTCTTGTCCTGATTGAGCCAAGAATAATTGCTTATAACCTAATATCCCAATATCTGAAAAGACAATTAAACATTCCATCTATTATAATCGTTTAATGTATAAAACACATCTAAATCACTTAGTGAATATTTATCTATGTTAACAAAAACATAAAAAAAATCATGACTGACAATGTAGTTTAAATAAAGTCAATTTTTTTATTCCTGTGTGTACAGGGGATGCTGCAGTGGGGAAAAGTTGTCTTTCTCACATCTTCTACAATGATGGATCTCTGTTCCAGAAGAACTACAGCTTGGTGAGAGCAAATTACAAAATGTTAATCATATCATGTCATCACCTAAACTAGTCCGGAGAGCTTTCATCACCAATAATATTGGTCTTAGTAGTGCATAAAGTACATAATGTGCTTTTTGAGAGCCCACATTGATCTATTTGGAATCACTGAAGTACAAAATAATCATGAAGGAAGAAACTAAACTATTAATGCGACTCTGTAAACTATGGCTTTCATTGCTGGAGGATTTTAAAAGCTTTGGACTAGTAAGTTGCAGTAAGTTTCTGAAGTTAATCAAATGTAATATTTAAATTTCAGCTTCAACTGAGCACAGCAGGTTGATCCATGGGTATAGATTATTCTTGAAATTGTTTAACTACATTGTGCTTTATTAAATTTGTTGCGAATTGTTGAATTTTACTCACAGAAGCTAACTGAAGAACAAGTACAAAACACAACATATTAGTAGTAGAGATAGGTTATATGTTATATCATTTTATGTCATTTCAGGTGTTGTTACAAAGCTGCAGTTAAAAACAAACACACCAAAAGAAATGGGATATATTCAAGTGATATATATTTGTGCTGATTGTGAATAACATTTTTGAAAAGTACGAGCATCTGTATTTGTATGGCCTACTTCAAGTATTATGGTAAATAAATAATTTGCTGGGGGCCCATTTTGATCAAATGAAAAGAAAGCAACATTAGAGCAATCTAACAAATGCTTTAGTTATGTAACATTAGTAATGTATGTACTGTTAAAAATAATTCACATTCCTGGCAAATTAAGATTTGAAATCTAAAGATTTTCAACAACAAATTCTTTTTGTTGAAAAGAAATTTCAACAAAATTTCTTTTGTTGAAAAGAAATTTCAACAAAATTTCTTTTGTTGAAATTCATGTTTTTTTGAGGTGAACTTATTTTTACACAAACTTTATTATTTTGTCTTTATCTTTTTGTTTCATTTAATTTTCCGTGACACTGACGAGGTTTTATTAATTGAAGATTAGATTCAGCTATTTTTACAAGCCAGTAAAGACCAGATCAAACAATAGGAGTGAAACGTTATTTTCTACATGCCTTTATTGCGTGACTTGTGAGTATAAAGCATATGCAGTAATGTTGCCCTCATTAATTTCTTTCAAAATATATAAATGTTTGCTGAGTGTATCATTTAGTCCAGTGGCTCATTGCTAAACTAAACAGGTTGGAAGATACTGGGGGGAAAAGCCAAGAGTTACTGTGAGTGTGTGTTTGTGTGTGTGTGTTTGTTCTGGCTTTGCTACTTCAGCACTATTGGTGTTCTGAGGTGACAAGAATGTCGATAATTAATACTGCAGGGTTCTGGAAAGCCACTATAGCAGGTACAGCAGCATTGTTGGATGTTTTTATGTTATAACCACAAGTTTACAATGCAACCGAATTTTGTACAATAGGTTAACACCTAAAAAAAGTTAAACACCAAAACAGGATATGCTTGTAAATGTAAAGTTTCAGAAAAACACAAAAATGGTATCTTATGCTAATCGTCACTGCTAGGTTAGAACAATTTTAAAACCCAGTTTAAAATGTGTACTAATAGTCTTTGTTGTAAAAGTAAAAAGTTGCTAGATTTGTCGCTTTTTGTAAAGTATTCGGTAGAGGTGCCTAAAAAGTCGCTAAATATAGCAACATAAGTTCCTAAGTTGGCAACAGTCCTGACTACAACTTGACTTAACCCTCTCTGCTCAACCCCACACATTTGGCCACGCCCCTCAGCGTCCCTTGGCTCCACCCACTTTGGTGGAATTCTTCAAAGTTTGTAGGTTGTGCTTTCACATAGTTACACTTTAAAGAGAAGTTTCAATTTTAATCAATTATTTTAAAACACCTGAACAAAGTAAAGCTGATTGTTGCCTTTTCTGGAATATTCCCACAGCTACGTCTAAACATATATATGCAAAAGAAGGAGCTTCCATGACCTAATGCTAGTGAAAACTTGCTGAATCAACAACGGAGGCAGTGAGCCATCCAGAGTTTGTGCAGAAATCCGATTTATCCAGAAATAACAGTTTTAGAAAATCAGATCTGTTGAGGTCATGTCAGTAATAACGTTCAGCAAATTTGCATAGCTTTAACAGTGACAAGCAAAGATCAAGCACCACCTACATGCACTACGCTGGTTGAATTTAGAAAATAAGCACTAAGTCAATGTAGTACTTGTGTCATAAAAATTTAATCCCTGATGGAAAAAATAAAAAGTGTGTTTATTGATTTAGAATTAACTCTACAAACAGTCTAATGCTACAAATGATCTCCCCCTAGTTCACCTAAATCATCCTTTAGATTGTTCAACTTTTGATGTTGAACGGCGGCCGATGCCGGCCTGCCATTCTGCTCACGTCCTCCTTTGAAAATGTCAGACAGCCTGGTAGCAATATTCCAAGCTTATTTGTTGCTAATAGGCCCTCATTGACATTCCAGCAAGAAGCTTCCTATGCATCACGCCAGCTCATTAGACCGGTCTCTGGTGGGACTGCAGCATGTTCTGTGTGTGTGTGTATGTGTACCAGCGGAACCTCGTTATGAACTGTGACTGTGTATAAATCAGGTAAATGTTGATCCGAAGCTGTGTGTGTTTGTATTTTGCAGAAGCATCGACTGTGAAAGGTACGCGTGGGTGTTTGCAGATTTAAGCCTCTTGCATTTGACATGCTTAGTTAACTACGAGGTGCAGAGATCAAATCAATTTAGAGTTAGATGCTGATGTGAGGAAACCTAGAAATTTACTTCTCCAAGGTCAACTCTAATTGCTAATCAACAATTTTCTCTGAAGATAAACTCCTGGAACAATTATAGCAGAGTGCCTTGGCAGTCTGGAGGAGGATGGAATTTGATTGAAGTCCGTCTTTTTAAGTTTAGTCATTGAAACTATGGCTGGGCGACGTGGCTGAAAAACGTAACACCCTATAGGAGAGAAAAATAACACCATTTATAGTTCAAACCACACTTTATATGCATATTAGTGCAGAAAAACACCCTTAAAAGCTCCATACTTTACTTATTTCCCATGTTTGATATGTATTCCTAACAATATAACTGAACAGACCTTACTGATATCACAAACCCTCACTCTTGATTTAACCAGTAAACCTTTGGATCTCCATCTCTTTGTAACAATACTGCTGTTTAGAGCTTGTACTCCTTTCTTATGAATTTATCCTTATTGAGACATTACTGGGACTTGGATAAAAAGCAAACGAGACACAGTACCTGAGGTCTGGCAAGGATCTCAGCATCAAGGTAGGTAGTGAATTTGCATTCAAGCCAAGTCGAGCAGCAAATTAGTGACGTCTCTGTGTTGGCATGAACCATAAATCACCATGGACAGTTTGCTGAGTGCAAAGACAACTCATTTACCTCTGTGTTTGGCTCTCTTGTTTGTATATAAGCACAATGTAGTTGTAAACTGATAAATTCATTTGAACAAAGCCACGTGTGATGTGACAGAATGTTGTTGTTTTTTGTGTTTGTCAGACAACGGGAGTGGAGCTGGTGATGAAATGTATCAACATTCCAGAGACCAACGACTCTGTGGTAAGTCGATGAAAGTTCATGATCACTCCTTAGGAATTAATTGTATTTCTGTGTAATTGAATTCAAGATAACCTTTTTTTTTTCATAGTGAGCTACAATGTTGATAAAACTTCTATTCAAGATATTTGAATCTACTTGAATGCACAAAAATGTGGGGTGGTGATATATATAATTCACCAAAGCACTGATATGTTATTGCATTTAGGCTCTAACATACTTATTTTCTATTTTATTATCTGTCCATTTGCCTCTTTTAATGTATTTTTAATATTGTTTAAAAAAAAAAAAGCTTAAGAGGTTAAATAAAAAAATCTGCCAAATGTTCCCATTTTTTATCCGATCAATCATCAGAATAATCGATAGAATAATCAATGACTAAAATGATTGTTAGTTGTAGCCCTAGTGTTGAATGGGATTAGGACAAAATGTGGTAAATGAAAACAGTAACTGTGATATTAATGTCAGCTGACAATATGTAGCATGAAATAAGTGCAACAAGAACCTCTTTTGGTATTCATTCACTCTATGCCCACAGTGATATCTTATTACTTTCTCTCTCATTAGGCTGACAATACTTAGTTGTAGCTGTAGTTTATTAAACATGGCTCAGACGGCTCGGTCTTCATAACCAAACCTGATCTGAAGGCTCTTTTTTGTTGTTGACCAAAGAGAAGCAAACGAAGCACCGGTGTTCTGGACCCTGAGTGGGAGTTTTGCCAGCACTTCTTGATCAAAAGCATAATATCTTTGAAATAAAAAGTGATACTAAATTGTGAAATATAGATTCAAACCCCCTACATTGTATTCTTAACAAATTGTTGGACGTCAGTGAACGTATTAAAAGTGTATTTAGTCATGAAATCATCCACGACACAAGGCCTGAATATTAGAAAAACAATTACCTACAACTGCTTTCAGCTATATGCTTGAAAAGATAAGCTGCAGTTATAAAAAAAAAAAAAAGCATCATATTTTATTCCGTTTAATTAGGTGATCTATCTGCTAGTTGCGGTTAGAATTCAGCAGAGGCAACTTCTGGTAATAAATATCCTGAATTACAACAGATTTAGAGACAAATAAGCAACGTTGTAGATTAATCTGTGGTAACATTTAGGCTTATCGGCACAAAATGTATTAGCTACCCAGGCGATGTTCAGGGTTCTGTTTTAAAACTCTCTAAAAAAATCACAGGGGGGGCTGAAAACAGAGAACCAGAAACCATCACTCACAGAGAAAAAGTTTCGCCAGACATGTAACATTGTTAGGTCCTTATCAGTATTCACTAAGCAATACGGCCGAAGAGTAGGGGAAGATGGATCTCTTTGCCACGGAGAAAAGGAATGTTAAGTCGTGTAATTTGACTAAATCTCTGTGGGAAACACCTGTGCCGTCCTTTTCTCTCTTTCCAGGAGCTCTATATCTTAGACTCGGCGGGGAAGGAGACGCTAGTGGAGGGCTGCGAGAAAATGGTCAGAAGCTTCCCTGGATTCTTCTGTTTTCATTTGCATGAAACTAATGAGGTTCTCCGTCTGGAGCTGCTTTACGGTTATTAATGTCGCGGGATTAGAAGAAATGAAACGGGTGTGACACCTCTGCAATCACCTTGCTTTCTGCAGTGGGGGGAGCCATCTTTGCTGTGTCTGGTGTTCGATTTGACCAATGAGCAGTCTTTTGCTAACTGCACATGTTGGATGGAAAGAGTCCAAGCACACTGCAAAGGCCTCCATGTGCCAGGTAAGAGAAGGAGGACAAAAAATGAGGTTAATTTGTGACAAACCTAAAGTTCAATATAAAAACACAGGTCATCTTATAAAGTTTTCTTAATGGAAAAGATGACAAGTGGGAGCCTAATAGCCTCTTTGAAGGTTCTCTAAAGCAGAACTTTGCTAAATTCTCAGCCAATTGGACAGTGGTTCACATCCACAATATTTATACTTTATTTTTGTTTTAATCCTAATAGAATTTTTCAGTAACACAGCAAGTACTTGACAATTACGCAATATTACAAATACATTAATCCATTCTAACAACTTCAAGATGTCATTGGACAACTTTTTTTATTTTTTTATTTTCGGTTAATTTAAATAAAAATAAAAAAACACCCCTCCTCCCCATCATTTAATCATGTTTAACTTTCTCTGAAAACATCAAAGAAAATAAAAAGTTATGAATGAAATTATTGAGATCATTTTGGTTTATTTGTGTACCAAAGTCATTTAGGGGCAACAATAGGCGAGCATAAATATACAGTCTGGGTTTCCCCCCAGTGTATTACAAGCCTGGCGGGCCACCAGGCTTTACTTGTGCCCCCACCAGGCTTAGCATTGCTTATTTATGTAAGTTTTTTCTTTATGTTTGTATTTTTTAGGACCTTATAGTTGCTGTTGAAGTATTAATCTTCCAGTAACACATAATTATCAAGTGATATTTTCAAATTTCCTGTCAACTTTAAAAGTTTTTTAACTCAAAAAACACGACAGTATTCAATGAATTTCATGTTGAAAAGTTCATTCATTTCAGTAACTCAATTCACAAAGTGAAAAATGTTAACTTGGTGAATTATACACAGACTGATGTTTTCAAATGAAAACAAGAAATTTAAAATTAAAATGTTACATCAGACCACTCATATTCTAATGTATTGAATATGACTGCATGTATGTTTCAAAACTAGAGGTGCACCGGTTGCAGTTTTCTGGCCAATCATCGATCGTTTAAAAGCCTGACCTACAGATTCCGATTGTTTTTTTCCTGTCTAAAAAGTTGCTAAATATGCGCGTAAATGTCGACCTCCCAGGTGTTCTGGTGGGCAACAAGTCTGATCTGTCAGCTAGAAGGGAAGTACAAGCGTCCGTGGCCAAGGAGTGGGCCCAAAGCAAGGGACTGGAGTACCACGAGACATCAGCTGTGAGTGTAGCTGAAAACACTTCATGCTGTTAATTGCCTGATAATGAATTGTTTCTCAAACACACCAGTGACATGTCAGCAGCTTCTCAATGTGATCACGCCGATGTCTTTCAGAAAGAGATGGACAACTGTGACGCCCCGCTCCTCAGCTTAGCACAGTCTTTCTACTCTCTCTACCAGGAGCAGCGTGAGCTCATGCAGAACCTCGGGCCGGGCTAGACTCCTCTTCCTTCACCACAGAGCTTACAGCCGTTTGATACGAACCACTGTGAAGGAATTGCTTTAGGAAAATAGGATTTTCTGACAAGGACACTGAAAGGCTTTCTGATTATTTTTGGTTTAAATAAAGGACTAAATAAGGAGCAGGCGGTGTCTTGTTTCATCATCAGGATAGCAAGGTCTGTTTTTACAGCAGAGACCGTTTTCAAAACTACAATATCACTGCAACTCATTCTACAGTAAAAAAAAAGAAACAAAGGCTGCAGTATTTAACTTTTATTAATTTTTTTTTTATATTTGTTTAATCTTATACAATCTTGTGACAGTTTGTTATGACACAGATAATCTGTGTAAAAATCAATCTCCACCTCCTCCTTGAGTTACTATTGACATCTTAAATGCACCAAAAACAACCAATCAGAGCCAGGAGGCGGGGCTTAGCACTGTCGGTCAACTTGCTGCTAAATGTCCTAATGGTGGAAAAACAATTTACTGTCACAGGAAAACTGTTTATACATGGTTTGCTAACTAGACTGAGCAATCATGACAGGCTACGCTAGCTGCAGCGCAGCAGAGAGCAATGATGGGGAGGCAGAGGGAGGATGAGCAGCGCCACATGAAGTTGTGATTGATATTGCTAAGACCCGCCTCCTGGCTCTGATTGGTTGGAGAAGGTGGATAACCTCCATTTTTTCACAGATTATCTGTCTCATGCCATACTGTCATGACACAGTGACAGCTTCAACCAATGCGTAAAAATAATATTTTTTATAAATGTTATTCTGCAACTTCACAGCACCTCCTTTCTCTTTGCCTCTCTACATAGCTGTTCCCAGTTTTAGGTGACACAATTTATTTCATATCAGCATTGCATTTCCACTTGAAATGGATTGAAAGAGAAAAAAGTATTTTTTAAATTGTTTTTACAAAACTCCTGTGTTCTGTGTTCCTGCTTTCACCTTTTCCTCCTGCTCTTAAGATTTTTTCCTCTTGCCGTCTATCTTGCTTGCTCTTTTGTTATGCTGTTAAGCACTCTACTCCAGGCTGTCAAATATACATGTATATTATATATTTCTCTTTGTTTTTTTTGGTCCTGTCCCCGGTGTGGCGCTAGCAACCAGTAATCATCCTAATTAGCGCCCTCCCATTCAAACCAGGTCACAACCATGTCCTTGTTGTCTTTCTGCCTTCCAAGACCAGCTGCCACCTCTCAAATGAGGCCATGATCAGTTCACGCCAGGCACATTGTTTTTAGTTGTTTTGTTTTCTTTTAAATCACATTATGCTATATTATACAATACGCAATACTTCTCATAATATTAATCAATTGCTTTCAAGGGCTCATGTTTTATTAAGCAAAAATATTAGATGAGCAGATGTTAGTACGTCATCTCATTTGACCACAACTAAGGCAAAATGTGACATATTCACTACTTTAAATTTTTTACAATCAAACTTCTGTGCCTAATAAAGTGGCTGGCAAAGGTACAAACTTCATTAATGAATGCAACAATTATTTTCAAACTACAGAAAAACGTGTCTGACATTTTGTGTGAGACAATGTGTGTTCCAGCAACATAATACAATTGTATAGGACTATCAAGTAACTATGTTACCTTCAGTTATAAAAATGATATCAAACATGACTTAAAACAAATTTGACTTCACAATATAAGGCTATGAAATTGGGCCTCTGTTTCTTTAAGAAAGTTCCAGCTTAGCTTGAGGACCCCAAAACCACAAATAAAATTAAATTAAATTTAAAAAAAAAATCCCTTATAAAAGCGCGTGGGGTTGAATGGACCCCGCCTCTTAAGACTTCAGAAAGGTTGGCAAACATTCGTAAGAGCACTGGTCTGAGAAATAGCTCATATAATAAGCTCAGTTGATGCACAGTCACACCAGGTGTTTGCTAATTGCTGCTACTGCAATTAAATAATTAGCAAACAATTTGGAAGCTCAGAAACTTCAACTCTAAGGAGGAGCTGCCTCTGGAAGGCAGCGCTAGGTCCGTCCACCCAGGCGTTATACACATCTGGATGGTTTCCACGGGAGATTAAAGGATTTATCCAGGATGCATGAAAGAATCCAAGCAACCCTCCACAGGTATGTTTTTGATGAGGGAAAAACAATATAACATGATGTAAGGCTCAAAAAAGTTGATTTTACAGAATACTACCTCTTTATGATACCGTTACTACTTTCATAGGAGGCTGTGTTGATCTCATTTAATAACCAGTAAGGATTAGGTGTAAAATGTCCACTTGAATCACGTCATTAATATAGTTGTTTCTTGAGTGCTGCTTTTATAAGCATCCACACAATTGATGAAACAAAATACATGAACTGAAAGACTTTGCTAACACAGAAAGCAAAACGCACAGATCCATTGAACTACAACAAGTTTTATATCTTTCCTGATTTTCATTCTTTGTACCTCGGTTGCAATTCTAGTGTTCTAGTGGTAGCATATCCTGGGAGCAAAACTTAATAATTTCTCAAGACAGAGTGTGGGCTGTTGCTTATTGCTTTGGGAGAAGCCTGTTCATATCCACAGATATTGAAACACTTGGTCAAAGAAAACAGAACTGCTTAGGTCAGGTCATTTTCACAAAAGTTTTCTGCAAGTTTCCCCCCCCAAACATATCCATCTCTTTTGCAATAATTAGTATTTATGCACTTTGGTTTGTAGGTCATATGAAGTCTCCTTTGTGATTTCTAATTTGTGTAAGCTTGTCACACATAAATGTTAGCCCTAACCCCTATTAGTACAAAGTGATGACAGATTATTCAATTCAGTATTTATATATTAAAAACACTTTTTCTGTTTTTAGTATTGCACAAGTAAAGGCTCTCATCATTTCATTTGGTTTCTCATTACAAATAAATGGCTCATGGCCTTGTGTGGTCATGGCGATTAAATTTGATGCCATTCATCAACACTCAAATGAAACGATCAAGATTTCTAGATTAGCACAAATGTTACATCAGTCGTTCCTTTGATTTCATGACGTTGGATCGGCCTCTCAAAAAATTGTATTTAATCCACAACAGGTCAGTTTTACCAAACAAACTGAAGATAACTTGCAGATGACTTTGTGTGTCTCTGCAGCACACGAGTTATTAAATGAATAAATGAGGGGTGACATTGATCCAAATCTTCAACAGACTACCACTTCGAACATTATACCGTCATGATAGAACACTATAAGTCTAAAATGAACGCTGGTGTGTTGAACTGACCTTAACCACAGACTTATTTTTCTAGTTTTCCGTTGATGTGTGTGTGTGTGTGTGTGTGCGCGTGTGTGTACCCAGCACAGCTTGTTCTATAGCCTCAAACAGTCCCTGACCTAAAAAGCTGGCTAATTGCAGGTGTGGAAGGAAACAACAGCTGTTCCTAAAACAAGAAGGGGAAAAAAAATCTGCCATCCCTCTGACTCAACCAGAGAATGCAATAATGAGCTTTAATACCTCCAGTCTCACAAACACGACAACATAGAAGATTAATTTAATTGCCGTTTGCCATTGGAGAATAAAGAATACAACAACAGCGACTGCATTCAACTGACTAACATATTTCGAAATATATCAGTAGCTTTCATACCGTTTCTGTTGTTGCTTTTTCAGATTATTTCAACAGTTTTGAACTTTTGACCTCATAAAACACACAGCAGGACCTGCTGATTGTAACAGAGCTTGAGGTTGAAGTGGTCACAGTATTGGCTATGCATGTACCACCAGACAGACACCCAGTTGGAACTCAATCATATTTGTTGTTTGAATATTATTGCTATTTCTTTATAATTACATACAATCTGTTACTAAATTACCTCAATATGCTTCTCAAAGAATTGTTGAGATTAAGGGTTTCCTGAAGTGACATTCTCTCATTTGAATCCCAACTAAAGAGAATCGTGTCAAAACAAAAACAGTTGAAAGGGTTGTGAACACTTGCGTTAAAAAATAAATAAATAAAAATAAAAAATATATATAAATATATATTTTTTTTTCTGTTATGTGGAAGAATTATGCAACCTAATCCACCTCGAGCAAAGGCTGCTCCAGTCACCAGGATTCCTCCGCGCCAGACGGAGGCAGTGTGGCACCGTTTCAGTCGGGCGCCACAGCTGCCCCGGACCCTTCCAGCTTTCCTCCTTCCCACTCACTCCTCCCTCGCCTCCCCTCGGAGATCACAGCAGTGCTGCAGAGAGACATGGCAGCCTCTCTGATCTTCACACCAGGGGAGGACACCGAGGGAGAGAGAGGGAGCGAGAGAAAAGAGAAAAGGTAGCGACGGATGGAGAAAGAAATGGCTGAAAAGATACACGCAGGATACTGGGGCTGATGTTAAAGAATTAGATTGTTTTATTGCCGTTTCCACAGG
Organism: Poecilia reticulata; assembly: GCF_904066995.2. NCBI lineage: Eukaryota > Metazoa > Chordata > Actinopteri > Cyprinodontiformes > Poeciliidae > Poecilia > Poecilia reticulata. The sequence continues at coordinate 6,914,889 of NC_088830.1, read as the reverse complement.
AACACATTAAAAAATCCTCCCGAAAGCTGGTTCCTCAAGCTTAAAACCACCATGTCACTTTAGAGAGATTCAGCCGTTTCATTAAATTTACGCTGAGTGAGCAAGAACCCGAACAAACAGAAATCATAATGGTAGAGAAGCCTGCATGTTTGTATGGTACGATGTGTTAGCCAGCAGTTTAGAGAGGATCCATTCTTGTCCAAACCTTTTGGGTGAGCCGGTCTGACTGACAGCTGACCCAGCTGGCGCTCCGAGGCACAAGATAAGCACATTTGCTGTGGCAACTGCAGCTCATAGGTCAGGAACGAACCTATGAGCTGAAAAACAAGGAGCTCACCTTTTAACAAAGGCCAGGACTTATCCATCTGAAGTAAATACTCACTTTAAACCATTAACTTTTAATAATTAAAAGTTACTGCATTTGTTTTTTTTCCCCCTTTGGGCTTTGTGTTCATATTCCCCTGTAGCTTTTTGATACGTTTTCACACCTGATCTTCTGGTAGACTCGGTTCAAATGGGGACTAAAGTTACATTTTGTTATATTTTCAGCTGCTGTGGTTCACGTTAACAGTGCACTGTGTCAAACAAACCAAACCATATGAAAAACCTATTACCCTCCTCGCCTGTGGTGGCGCTGCACAAAGGAATTGACACAAAAACCTCAGAAGACGCTGAGCGCAACTTCCTTCTCTGAAAAATGTGAACATTTAGAGTAGTGCCAGATTTTAACGGTTGTACGATTTCTCTCGTCATTGGTAAAAAAAACCACGAGACTCTTGCAAATGTTTTGGTTTTATTTACCCAGAATGCCCTGCGCCGTAGTCCATTTCCTGTATTTGTAACGATCTCCGGTCCGCTTGTATGCAGCCTTGTTTTCAGAAGCTAAACATTAAGGAGCATACTCATGATCCATGTAAGAGTCTTGTAAAAATATTTTGATAGTTTAATTTCAGCAGCATAAGATCTGCACTTCAACACACCACGTTAGAAACGAACACTTTTAAGAGAAATGTGACTACTTGTGCAATAATGAATATTTTCACGGCCTTTCATATTCTTCTCCTGCTCTAACAGAAATTACGGGCAGTCAAAGCGAGACCTCCTTTCGCCACTAAAAATATGATTTTTTTTCTGATCAAAAATTGCCATTATGTGGAAACAGCTAAACCTGTTGCTACCATCTTGAGCCAAATTCAATTCCTGTACAATTTTTGAAATTACACAAGTTCTAGTTTTAAACCTCGATCGTTTCCCTCATGTTCATTTTTAAAGCACAGCTATTGCACAGTTTTAACAGGTTTGCCGTTACACACTTTGACTGATCCAGTTGTATCCAACCTGCTACATTTAAAAAAAAAAAAAAAAAAACTGTTTAACATCCATTAGCTCCCAACTTAGTCATAGAATCACATTTGGATGAATAGGAGTCCTGCTGTGCAAGCCCCAACCACTTAGCAAAGTAAAGGCTAACACAGATAAAATATAAATATATTGTGTGTTTTTTTTTGAGCACATATAAACAACACACTCATTCAGGTTCTTACAGGGGAGGGGTGAATTTTTATTCGTCATCAGGACTTGAAGCATCCAAGTTCAGAATCATTCAGTTTTGGCACCCTGAAAGATATTAGGCTTTTTTTTTCTTTTTAAATATATATTCTCATTTACAACAACACAATGTTAAAACCAAAGAAGCAAGAGAACTCAGATAAAGAAAGAAAAACAAAAAAAGACTAAGGCTGTATTTGAGTTGAACTTAATCATGAAAACAAAATGAAATGAAAAGGCAAAGATTTTCTTCTCTTAAAAATAGCCTTGATAACGTTTGTCCAAAGTTTTGTTTTTGTTCCAAGCAAAGTAAAGCCCCCACTCCGAAGCCCTGGGCCCCCACCCCTAAAACAGGAAGAAAAATGGAAGAGACACAGTACTGTAACAGTTATTTCTATTTTTCCACTGCCCTTACTCGTACCATAGTCTAATTATTCAAAAAGATAGGTTTCCTTAAAAGCAGATTTGATGTTTTTTTTTTTTTTGATCAGCATGCATGCAAGTTGATAACTTCTGTTTCTTTTCCTTTGTTTTTTTGTGTTTCTTTTTTTTGGAGTCACTTCACTTCAGCTCGCTGGTAGCTGTGTTCTCTCACGCACTACCTTGTGTCTTTGGCAGTAGTGGCGTTTCATTGTCCACAGTCGTCTTCAAGTTTGCAGAGAAACGTATTCCCCTCGCCCCACAGTTCATTTCCTCGCTACCCCTTTGAGGGGCCAAAAATAAATAAGTAAATAAATAGATAGATACATCAATTAAAAAAAGAAAAAACGACAACGGAAAAAAAAAGTTAACTTTTCATCTGCTAACCCTGAACAAATTGGCGGCCAGGGTTTTTTTTCTTTTTTAGTGGACTTCCAAAATGTTTTTATATATATTTTTTTATTTTATTATCATAAAAAATGTGATAATGTGTCTAATACTAACCAATTTCTAATGAATAGGCAGAAGTCCAACAGATGAACCAGTCATGCTGAATCCTCCATCTTGGTTTCAGTTTGCATGACGACTTTAGTTTTACTACAGTAACTCTTCAGTGACTTTACTTTTTTTTCTCGTGGATATTTTTTTGCACCAGGGAAGGCTAGTCATGATATAGTAACATATATTTATATATGATCAGTAGTAACTTATTGATCTTTTTTTTTTTTTTTTTTAATGCGGCCTGAATTGCTCCCTGCTTGAATCCCAAACCGCAGTAGGTTCACAGTTTAATGCGATTAAAGAACGAAATCAAGAGGAAACGCCAACTCAACGAAGGAGTGGGGTGTATGGGACTACACGGTGTGTGTGTGTGTGTAAGAGGGCGTGTGGTATGACAGTGCAAGGGCAGTTTCATAGGCTGGGCCAAAGGGGCAAATTGTGTGCCCAGTAGATTTCAATTAGGAATTTAAGAGAAAAAAACCCCATAATAACCTTCATAAAGACAGTCTGGCCCAGCCTACCACTCCATGGATCCACAGACCCCAGACACCCCCCTCCTGATTTATCAACCCCCTCAAACATGTTTAAAACTTGTTAAACATTGTTCATGGGAAAATCATGCATGTTTCTTTTTTTTATATGCAATTTTGCTTCTTTACGTTTTTTGTTGTTTTTCTTTTAACCAGAAACTCAACAATTATCTGAGGTCTTCTGAAGAGCTCAGAACCTCACCTCCGCTACTCCATCCCTGTCCCCCTTTCCCCCTCCAGTCCAATTCTGTTTCCCCTTCTTTAATGGAGCATTTTTTCATTTGCTACTCTCCTCCAAAATCTACGGTTCGCCTTCCTTTCTCATACAGGTGTTGTGCGCCGGTTGGCTGCTGAGTCTTTGAGGTCCTTTTGAACGCAGTTGTGGACCTGTAGGAAGTTGTGGTCCCTTTCCGTAGAGTTATAGGTCGCTGTTGGGGTGCCTGTTTGACCCTTGGGCAGCGTGTACATAGACAGCTCGGTGGAAGGCAACGTCCCAAAGGCCTTCAGGCCCACCGGCGATGCCTCGCGAGAGTGCGAGGGGTCCGTGGAGCGGGACGAAGAGCGCGAGCGGCGTCGATAGCGGTAACGGTAGCTCGGAATGCGCGTGATGGCAGCACCTTGGAGGTAGTCTGCGGCTCGTGCGCCAACTCGCAGCTCTCTGTGGCGGTCGATAAACATGTGCACCGCTAGCACACCCACCATTTCGGCCATGATGAAGGAGAGGGCGCCAAAGTAAAAGGACCAGCCGTATGAGTAGCTGTTCTTCTTGGAGTCACTCTTTGAAGGGTCGCCGGCGTTGGCTGATATATATACAATGATTCCTATGATGTTGCTCAGTCCTGGAAAGGAGAATGAGTAAAAACTGAATCAATAAAATTCAGAAAAGATCCAAAGACATTTATGTATTAAGAAAATAAGTTAATCTCTGTGGGCAATAGAAGACGGGTGCTCAATAGGGCAATTGCAATCTACAAGTTAATTGTCAAGGAAATTTGGGTAAATCACATGACATAATAAAATAAACAGTCTATCATCCATCCTGTTACTTGATTGATATACAGCCTTACCAGTTGGTGGCAGTAAAGTTTCCTTTAGTTGCCTGCCAACCACCATTATAACTTAAGAAGAAGGGACTCTTTATAACACTCACTTCGCATGCACAAACAACGATGCTAAATGAAATGCAGCAGAACTGGCTGGCTGGCGAGTAACCTCCAATTTTTAGCCCTGGGTTTTTTCTCTTAAATTTAAGAGGTTATAAAAGTAAAGTGGGGGAGCTGGACCAAGTAATTAGACAAAAACTTTTCACTTTCATATGAAATGAAACGTAAACAAAATTCTCAATATAATTGTAAACAAATTCTACAAATAAATAAATAAATAGTATTTTTGTAGCATGTAGTGGGGATTTTGACTTGTCATTTTCTAATGCATGCTGAAAAAGTGTGAGAACCCCTGCTATAGAATGTCCAGCTATACTTTGAGTGATATTAACAAGTGAAACTTTCTTCTAATACAGTATTAAGTATGAAGTAGTGGCCACCGCTAGCTAAAAAGCTAGTTGCGCTAACCATAAAACACTAGACCTTAACGTGCTAACCAACATGGTATTAAACAGATTTTAATGCTAAAGTGCCAAAAGTAAATTAGCACTTCAGAATTTATCCACAGAAAATAACTTGGGGGAAGCTAAATGCACTAAATATTTTTAAAGTTAGCAAAATGCTACAGTGCTAAACAAAAAAATTAGCTCTGGCATTAGTAGATTTGCAGAGGATTGTAGAACATGTGAGCGTTCAAACACTTAATATTTTGCCAGAATACAACGATCTTACTCATCTTTTGTTATAAATCAACCCAATCTAGTTTAAAGCTGTAAAGTTTAAGGTTTTCCAAATAGAAATTTGAAAGTGTCGTATATAAGTTTACAGAGCTCTTTTTAAGCTTATAACCCGAAATAAAATGCCTACACCAACCAACTGGTTTCAGATATCAAGTAGTAAACAGAGTCCATGTGTGTGTAATTGAATCTCGGCATCAACAATTGTTCTGTGAAACAAAGGACTCACCTCTGTCTCTTTCCAAGTTGCACATTATTCTATATTTAATGTGTGATTTTAAGTTTAATTTTTAGGCTGATCTTAACTGCCAAAGTCACTACCGAGGAAAATTAGCTTATTTTTTCTAACTTGGGCACATTTACATTGCATGATGCTGATTAAGGCCGATTCCTTGACAAATAAAACCAAACTGTCACTGAGACGTTATCTGTGGAAAACACATCTGAGCAGAAATTGTCTTGATTACCATAATGTTTGTTCCTGGCAGGAGCAGAAGATTATAATGTAAAATGTGTTATTTCTCTTTAAAAAATTTCTGACCTATAAATATGTCTTTGCCCTTTACTTGTAGCTAATTACATTGTGTCTGTATCTTCACATTCATGTGAAAAATGCACATTTAATGGGAAAATAAAGAGTAAGGATGACTTAAAAAGAACTCTAGAAGATGGAATTGGTTTTTAACTTTAGGATTGTTTCTATCTTTGCATCTTATTGAGCACAAAGTGCATTTAGGATATGACTGTATCTCATCGGGTAGAGCCTTCTCTCAACAGGAATGTAAATCAATACAATGTAATGCTAGGTCCATCCATGATGCCAGAGTGCGGCTCTAGGTAGAACATGCCATACCACTCTATGTCTAAAACAACAAACAAAACCTTTTATTTCACATCCTTTGTAAATCTTTTCAATCTGTTCCAGAGTCAAAACGACAAATCAAACCTAGCTAAAGAACAGTGCTTGAAATAAAAGGTTGTTTTAATTCTCGTTTCCCTCATTTTTCAAAGACCTGATTGAGATGGATCAAAGTAAACGAGTATCAGGGACGCCTTATTTTTAGAGTGCAATCCCAGTGGCCTCCTCCGAGCCTAGCAACAGGGTGAGAAAGAGAGACAGACGCAGCAAAAACCACAGAACAACACAGACTTCTCAACTTGGAGGAGAACTAGTTATGTAGCGCAGCGCAGTAGGCCACGGCCTAGAAACGTAGCACACAGTTAGACACGAAGTGTTCATGAAAATGGCAACCTGCCCTCTCGTTGTCTGCATGGCTTCATCCTGAGGCACTCGTGACACGTACACCGAACGCCAGGCAGCTGACGGTCATCGGTATATTTTCAGCATCAAGTCTAAACTTTTACTTTTGTATTTTTGATCCGTCTTGTCGAAGTTGTAAATTTTAACTTTTAAAGGAGTTCATTATTACTCTCAAGAATGTCAATTCACCTCGCACCATCAAACTTTATTTCTCATTTTCTCTTGGCCCGTTACTCGTCCTTCGGTCCCTTCCTCCCTTTCCTGTCATCACCCCTCCCCCACTCCTCTTCCTCCCTGCATACCTGCAGAGACGAACAGAATGCCGGCGCTGAGGATGATGTTGTGGCGTGACTTGTAGAACTCACTGGCGGCGATGCAGAGCCCCCCCATGAAGAGGAGGATCACACTCAGGATGGGGAAGATGCTGGAGGCTCGTACAGCACCTGGAGGGACACAAATATATATATATATAGTCCTTACTGCTGCGTACAAGCCAGAGATTTGTCAGACGTCGTATTAGTGCAATTGTATGTAAGGGAAGAAGGGAAAAGAGGAGTACATTCCTGGCAAAAAATGAAGAAATTTCTGAGCTCCAAAAGTTGAAAATATGCTTAAAAAAGAACTCTGAAATGTCGACATTAATCTTTAGAAAACACAGAAATTTCAGAGTTTCAAAAGTCGAACATTTTTACCAATCAGGTTTTGTTTGTATTTTTTTTGAAGCAAAAATGAACCCTTAATCGTGAATCACTATTTGTGAATGTTGCTTGTGTATACCAGTGTACCGGAAATGCAAAGGTTTCCCTAGGAACCAGTGTATTTGCAATAATTAATGTGACTAATTATTTAAAATTAATTGCACTAAAATCAATATAATTATTTGATCAATTGGAATTGACGTGTTAAAGTCCAGGCCCTAATATCCTACTTAGAATAACTTATGTACTTTATCGGTTAGGTGACGTCTGGAGATGGCTGGTTGCACTAGATTTTATTTAGGAGTCAGATTTAAAGGGGATGAAAACAAATGCACACTAGACTTTTCATAATTTTAGAAAAATGGGTATTCTTTTTCTCACTTTATAGTTATGTACTGCTTCATGTTTGTTTATTAGTCAAATTCCAAACAAAACTCCAGTATGTGGTAGCAAGGTGACAAAAGCAGAAACGATAGAGCATGAATATTTTTCCAAGCCCCTGTCCTCACGTCAGATAGGATTTGTATTGGTAGTGGATGTAGACAGCTGAAAATCCATCACGCAAATTCAGTCCGACTTGCCGAAGCTAGCACCTGTATGAACAGGTGCCTGAATTGAAGCGTAAGAAAACGGACCCATTAAAAGAAAATGTGTGAAAAATCCTGAAATTATGAAAATACAAGTGATTTTAAACAATAATAATAAAAAAAGCTGCATATTAAAGAGAAATATGAGAGCAGAGGCAAAGGGGAAGACGAGAGGACGAGCACAAAGACTGCAGGCCTTCACTTCTCTGTGAAGCTGCTTTGCCTCCAGCAGTCTTTGTCTCACTGTCTCTCCCTGCTCTCTTTGCACTTGTGCTTTAAGCTGAAGGAAGGCAGTTTAAAAGGAGGATTTTTTTTTTTTAAATATGCGGGCCTCCAGGCACACCCTGCCACCAAGCACATCATGGCACAGACACAGAACGACGGAGCGGATTGAGCTGTGGGCGAATGCGCCGCATGGCAGCGGCATCAAGAGACGCGCTCAGTATGTTTTTAGTTTCCTTTTAAAGCCTCCTTGAGGCCGCCGTGGAGGCTGACACTCCGTCTTTCTGGTTGTTGATTGATGTCGCGTTTTACATAATGCTAGCTTTCCACAGTCTACTGTGCCACTCACACAGCTATGCATACAAACTCAAACTTTTCACGCATAGCTACAGAATCTGGAGGTAAGGCAATCTGATATAAGCATTTTTCTATTCCAAGTAAAAAAAGTTACTGTATGGTTGTATGTTTGTAGCCTTCTGAAGCATACACTTTGTACCAAGAGTCAGCAATTCACTTTTAGTTATTTTGGAGCCTCTGTGATGAATTATGTTCAGTCATAGTGAATATGACTAAATGGTGTAAATTGGTGTTGTAGGCATGTACATAGTTGGTTTGGCTTTTCTGGTTTAGGTCAGTTTGATTACTAGAATACTTTCTTTTTGGTAAATCTCTGCTGACTACACCTTTTAAATGTGTTTTACGGACACACATCGAGCTCATTGCTTTGTTGTGTGCAGTGATAGATGAATGAAAAGAAATCCAATAAGATATATGAAAGAAAACTGGCTAGTGTCTATCACAACAGAGATCATTGTGGTTTTATTGACCAGCCCTGTGGGATTGGTTTCATGGACTGAACAACTGGAGCCAAGCCCTACATTATCAAAGCCAAGTGTTGGATTGGATGGTGTAAAGCCTGCTGCCACTGTACAACAAAACAGTGGAAATATGTTCTCCAGGTTGACCTATCAGACCTCCTCTGTCTGGAAATATACCAGACGAGTCTGGGTTTGGCATTTGCCAGAAGACCAGCACTTGTGATTTATTTGTGTCAAGTTTAAAGACTGGCAGCAGGCATCGAGTTTAGGGTGTGGGGTTGTTTTTAGGAATTGGACTGGGCATCTTCGTTCCTTAGTGCATCATGAACACATTTTGAGCAATGTACCCAACTTTGTGGGAACTGTTTAGGAATGGCCTCTTTGTGTTCCAACTTAACTGTGAACCACTGTATAGGTCAATAAAGAGATGGATCAGTGGGTTTGGTGAGGAAGAACTTGCCTTGTGAGACACAATGTCAGTGTCTCACAAGTCTGCTTCTGGAAGGATTGCTAAAACATTCCTATGAAGATGATCCATGACATCGTGGAAAGTCTTTGCAGAACCTGCCATAGCTGCAGAGGGTGGCCGAGATAATATTCATTTCTATGGATTAAGAAAGATGCCACTTAACCCTTGTGCTTACAAATGGGGTCCAACCGACCCCGCGCCCGTAAAACTTGTATCATTTGCCACAGTCCTCTACGTTTGCCTCAGTCCTCGCACGCACAAGGGTTAAATTATATAAGTGGCAACGTCAATGAACAAATACTTCAAAAATAGCGGATATGGATAAATGGTGTCCAAATGTTTGATGCGATAAGCAACTAAGATTCAAAGCAAATTTGTCATCTTATGATTGTTGGTGGCTACTGTGGTAGGAATTTGCCTCATAATGGATGGGCTGCCAGTTGCTCTTCAGCAAGAAACTTCAGCCGCTTCGCCTGTGGGTGATGACCAGAGGGGCCAGTGGTGCTGGTGGTGCATGGCCGCCAGTTTCTTGCCACCATTGGCGCATCAATGTGTGTGTGAATGAAGGATTTTGTGGTCCTCTGGATTGATAAAGCACTATAAGTACGGACCATTTGCATGTAAAACTTCATCCAAATACTGCTCCTGCTTTGACCGTACAAAACTGTGAGGTGATTGAGTATCTCGTGTAATAAAAACGTGGGGCTGGATGATGGATACCAACTCTGGACTATTTACTGTCATGAAATTGGTTCGTAATATTGTTTCAATTTTCCCCCCTTGGACATTACGAGATTAATGAGTCAGATGTTTCGAAGTGGGTCTGTTATAATTAATCAAAAGTCAAGTCTATTTATCCAAAAGGACGGAGTAGAAAATCTCAATGAGGTTGTTATTGATTATGATTTTCCTAATGGTCAAAAGACGAATTTAGCAGCTCAGTAATGAGTTTTTTGTTGTTTTTTTTGGCTTATAAATCTTAACCTAAAATAAATTGCTAGGTTGAGTTTCACTTTAAGCAACACCCACACTCATACAATGGATCCACAATACAACAATAGAGGTCAGTCCTGCATCTTCTCCTTCCATCGTCCTTTTATTCCTCCCTCTTCCTGGATGCTTCTGCTGCAGTGATGTGTGTTTGTTTGTGTGTGTCTCTCACTGACTTATGGTTTCATTAGTTTCAGCGAAGGGGAGCCTTGTAATTGTTGCTGAATTATGGAGGCGGGGGTGGACATTGCCATGGGAGCTCCCCAGGTTCACACAAACCCACAGTTTAATGTGTATGCACAATCCATCGTGCATAAACCCTCCTATTACTTTATCTCACACACACACACACACACACAGAAACTCATCCTCGCTCAACAAGCTACAAAGTGAACACATTCATCGATCAACCTACCACCTACTCACTCACTCTCTAAAGTGGGGTGTTTCCTAAACACACTGCACGTTGCTCATGCAGGAACAATCTGCTTGCTCTGCCACATGCGTGCTCTCTCTCTCTCTCACACACACACACATGCATAATTCGCCCACGAAGGAGAACCCAGCAGCAAAGAACATGTGGGATCAGGAACTCAGTGAAACAGCTTCAAGGGAGCAGCTCTCCGCACACGCGTGTGTGTGCAGATGCATGCAAGGTTGAGAAGCACGGAATCGTGTCACCGATCTTATTGGAATGGAAGAAAGTAACCAGAACGAGCGCTGTACGCCGATCATCGTTTCCATGTGCCTGGTTGAATATGTGCAGATGTTGTGCATTTTGTAATGAATATAGTACACACACACACACACACACACACACACATGGAGGAGTTCACACAGCCTGCCAGTCATTATCATGCCATATTACTCATGTAAATCGTGATATGCCCCCAATGTCAGGACTCGGGAGCCAAAAATAGCAGCAGAGGCAGAAATGAGTCAGATGACGTCATCAGAGGGGGGTGAGGGAGGGCGGGTGACGTCACGTGTTTCCTAGTATCCCGACCCGAAACATTAGCATTTTGAACAAGCATCCAGCTTTCTAATTTTAGCAACACAAACAGAAATGCAGCCGCACCGCTTCTGCTTTGGCAATTTCGGAGCAAATTTGGAGTCTTCAGGGTTTTTTTTTTTTGTTTCTTTTATTCTTTTGGTTTCTGTCTTTGTGAGTTTTAGATGTTAGGATTGAGCAGATGTTTGAGATGTAAGTTTGTTTTCGCCAAGTTTCGTTCAGCGGGATTTGTATGACAAAAAGTTTCATCTTTTTTTGGCCTTCACTGACAGACTGGAAATGAGTAGAGAGAGAGACATGCCGGACAATGACTAAAAACCTATAACGGTCAAAGGGTGTTATAACCGCCAATATCGATAAATATTAATCAGTATTTTGTTTTAAATATCTCAAATACAGTCATACTGGTGTCGCGACCTTTCCTGTTTTACCCACAGTTTAACCCCACAACGTTTGTTCTACATTTTTATGCAGTTATGAGGCACGTTGGACAAACATGAAACTACTGCTGCATCGGTTACTCACAGGTTGTTGCTAGGTAACCAGAGCTAGCGAGTTCTCTGATCCCTCAAACCTTTTTCAGCTAGTCTGTGGGAGTTTGAGCGGCTAAAGCCTTTCCTCTGTCTGGATTCCCCAGAATGCTGTGCGGTCCCGGATCAAAGTTTGATGAAATTATTGAACATTGTATCAGCGTAGTATCTATATATCAGAAAATATATTGTTACACACGACACCCCAACAAATTTGTCATTTGACAGAAGATGCTAATGAACATTTTTTATTTCTCTCATCTTGTTCCTTATGTTTTTGAATGAAATTATTTTTTAACGATCTGCTCAACAGTCTAAAATCATTACAGCCTAGTTTTTGTCTCCATGATGAATGTTACATGGCGTTACATTCATTTAGTCGTCTCTTTCATCCAAAGCAGCTAGCAAATGTCAGTCATTCAAAGGAGGAGCCACTGAATGCTGTGTTGCAGTTTAATAAGATATATTCAACAAAAATCTCAGCTTTAAAACAGAGGCCAAAAAGCAAGAATCATTTATCTGTGAAAGAACATAGAAAATGTATAAAACAATATCACAAAAACATAACACCCCTGAGAAACGTTTTAAAAAATTGGCTAAATTTGAAATTGCTGAACATTAATACAAAACAATGGTTCAGAACATAGAAAGATATGAGAGTCATGTTTGATCATGCTACTTTGTTACACCTTCAGTCTCTGGTCTTAATTTTATTAAGTCCCTTAGTTGTACTCCACCCAAATCCTTCTAACAATCTTGTGACCCGGTGTCTATTTTAAGCCACCCTTTGCAGCGATTTTAAAGCCACCCGTTCCCATGACATGTAGGTTGGGATCCAAATCCCAACCTAAATGTTTCCAATTCCTAGAAAAAGGCTCACCCCGACCCCCGAAAATAAAAATCTGAAAACATCTTATGTTTAATAGCATATTTTTTTATCTGCAGAATTAACATCTGTGCTTAAATGTTATGAAAATCCCTCAAGCTGTGCGCCTGAATAACTTTGCACTTTAGAGTGTCCATATTAATTTTAATAAATACTTGACTTGACTGTTTCTGAACATTGTAAGCCAAAAAAGAAAAAATGAATAAATAGCAGCCAGGACGCTCCCCGTCTTTAAATGGACCTGAAATGACCTCTTGTCCAGACAACATGCCGACATTTCTGTACAAAGTGGACATGACTTTGGACTAAAGTCCGCCTGAGCAGGCTTGTTCCTGAGTGGTGCGAATTAAATACAGAATATGAAAAATGAGGAAAAACATAAATGTGACAAAGAAAAAAAATGTATTAAAAACAAAATGGCAAAAGAGAAAAAATAATGAAACAACCTAAACAAATTGAGAGATTTCAAAAAATAGAAAATTAAGTAAAAGTAATAATTAAAATTATATTTAACATATAATTAATAATAAATAAATAATATAAATTATAATTAATAATTAAAAATGTCAAATATATTTGTCACATTTTATAATCAGGCAAGTTGGGAAAGTAAATTTTTTTGGATATAATATTTGGCACATAAATTACTTTATCAAGCTTCTTATTTATCTCTATTGCCAGTTTTTGCAGAATCTCCATACAACAAGGCATTCTGTCTAGTTTTTTCTCACCATCATAAAAACACAATCTGTTTATTAAAAGTAGGTTCTGAATAAAGAAACCATAAAAATTCCAGACTTCTTGTTTTCTGGCAACAAAAGCTGCAAAATAGAGAACCGTTTTATTGGGAATTTGCTCACATTAAACAATATGCTTTGTTAACGTACAAAGCATAATGTGTACTTAGATTACAGCATAATAATTTGTTTTTTGGAGATGTATATATTAATGAAAAAATATATCCATAAATTATGTTTGTCACTTTGTTTGGGGTTTTGATGTTTCTTATTTCCAGACCAAACTAATATTAACTGCGTTGCCATTCAAAATGTAAGCTAAACTTTGTCGATATTCGATTAATGTCAAAAAACCCAAGAACCGCAATTAAAATCACTTGTGAATAGATTTGCTCACATGATGAATCATTAAAAAAAACATCCTTCCGCTTCGTGTCATCTTCGTCTTTTTCACCAGTACTAGTTGTTGATTACGCGACATGTATGATGCGAAACAGGGCTGGCCCAAAGTATAAGCAAACTAAGTGGCTGCTTAGGGCCCCAGGACCCCTAAGTGGAAGTTATTTATTTATTTATTTTTTAGTTATGATTTTTATGTGATTATATCAACAAAAACACACAAATTCACAAAGAGGACAGAGGCTGATCTTTAAACCTTTGCTGAGGTGGATAAGATCGGCTTCTCATGTATCGGCCGATCACCCATCCCCCAAAGTTAAGGGAATTGGCGCAGATAAATGGGCCAACACATGTACTGTATCCTATATTATCCGTTGTCATAGGATGTAATGTAAACATCACTGTCAGAGATGCAATAAGTTTGATCGGGTTTTGAATGATCTGATAATCTGACTGTTGATTGGAGCCAGTCCACAATATTAGCAAAACTAGAGGGCCCAAAACCAAATTTTGCTTAGGGCCCCATGAAGGCTTGGGCCGGCACAGATGCGAAACAATGTGTTTCCATTACAGTTTTGCAAAGTACACCAATTTTGATACAGCCAAAAAACCACCTCATCCTAGTGCAACAACTTTTCATCAAAAAACCTGATTTTCTTTCAAAATTACATTGTTTCCATAAACCAAATGTAATTTTCCAATTCCAATTTGCACAATTAGCTGGTGAATGTAATCGCAGCGCTCTAGTGTAGACGATGTGACGCGAGAGAGCTCGCTGTTAAAGCTAAAGACCAAAAGGGGCTGGTGCAGCGTAAGGTCAAACACGCTGAAACGAAGGATGGCTGTGTCTCATAGTAGAACTGCAGCAGCATGAAGGCTGACTGCTCTCTCTGTTACATAACCACACATGCAAATTCACCAAGAGAGGAGCAGGGAGGAAGAGGTGGGGTGAGAGGAGACTGAAGAGACCCCAGGGGGAACGCGAGAGACAGAGAATGAGAGAACAGGAGGAGATGAAGAATTCAAACTCAATGACAGCTTCCAGCCTTTAACGTCACAGCGATCCGCTACCATTTCAGTCGTCGCACGCCGACTAACGTGGTCGCATTGTTTGTGATTTATCACATTCCTGTTTTTCTCTGAAAATGTCAGCCACGTTCAGGGATGTGGATTTTTTTTCCCCTGAATTTCCAGACCTGCTGCAGTGTCTTCACAACTGCAGATTCAGAAATGTTTCAGCGCTTTAGATGAGACGCGTTAATGCCAGAGTGAGACTGAAAGGAGGATCCGCGTGATATTAACCATGTTAGAACTGGTTACAGTTTTTTTTGACTTGATACTGGAATTTATCACAACTTGTGAGTCACTGAAATACATGAATTTTTCATTAATATTCGTTGAAGTTCCACTTTGTAACAATACGTAAAACTCAAAGCATTTTGTCTTTTTACAACAAGAACGTTTCTTGTTTTTACAAAACAAAAAAAGTCCAATTCTTCTCACACCGTACGACTTTTTAAAAAGGCATGAAGGTCCTCTCTACGACTCGCCGACTCCTCACTGTTCCTTCCAAGCATTCCACAAGGTGTTGCCGTTTTAAAAGGCCGTTAAAAAGAGGACATGTTTTGGTTTTAACGAGATGCAACACGAGTTTTACATCTATATTAAAATGAGAAAGCTTCTTGTTTTAACTAAATGATACTCCTGTATTTAGTTTCTATTTCTGGCAGTTTAGACACTTATGTAAAAACGTTATTTATCGTTCAAATTTTAACTATGAACAATTGCAAAAAAAACATTCATATGATTATTTTATTTTTTAGCATAGTTTGCTCTGCAGGTAATTTGTAATGTCCAACCTCAAAGACATGGAGCTCACTGAATCCAACTCCTCAAAATAACAGTGGAAACATGCAAAACTGGTCTGCAGTTATAACAAGGGCTTGATTGGTGTAATTCTTTGCTTTATGAGAAGGTATGGATAACATGTGACACGTGTAAAATAAAATAAAAGTTAATAAAAACAGTTATTTTTTTCTGAGCTTCTTACATTGTTTCATTGTCTTATAAGAGTTGCCTCTCATTTCCTTAGTCAACTGAGCCATGTTTTATGCCATTGCATATTCTCATAAGGTTTTTAGAAAATACTTAAAATGCTTGAAAGTGATAAACTGTGCTTATTTGTTTCTTAAAATTTTTGACTGAAAGCGGTTTGATAGTTGCCAGGTAGTTTCAACACATAATCTTCAATCTGTTAGCGACATGCAACGTTTTAAAGCAATGTAGCCCTAAAAAAGAAATCTGCAAAACAACACAATTTTGTAGTAATGATGTTTCAAAAGCGAGTTCTCGTATATTAAATATTGCAAAACGAGAAAATGTGGAAAACTCCATAACCGAACATTTCATTTAATTATCAGTTAGAAAAAAGGCTGTTTCTTTTATTATTATGTTTCTTAGATTATTATTACTGTTGTAGACATGCTTCAGCGTTGATGTCGTGATCAAAGACGTCTCAGGGAGGAAAACAGCTAGAAGGAATGAATAAGAAAGAGGCTGAAAGTCTGTGTCTGGGTTTTAGTGCCTAATAGGTTGTATTACTAATGAATGAAATTATTATGCAGTAGCTTCTTCATGTAGAGAAACATCTGCCGTAACAAAACTGCAATTTGTGAAGAATTTTCAGTGAAATCATAAAATATACAAAGACAAAAACACAAGTTCTTTCTCTTATTTGAACTACCATCTTCTATAACCTGCATGGTAGTTTAAGAAAGTTTCCAGATTATGAAAATAGTTGATGTGAACAACTTACACCCTCACTAGAACAATAATTTAGCACCCCAACTTCTTTTTCAGTCCATTTTCAGCTGAGTCAGCCTTTATTGAATTACTAATTAGAGAGTAGCAGCGTTTCCATTGATCATAGAATTTCGCAAATTGGAACCATGAAAATAAATTTGCTTAATGGAAACAATTTAGTAAAAAACTCACATTTTTTGATAAAACGTTTTTGAGGTGGTTTTTCAGATGTATCAAAATGATTGTATTTCACATAGTCATGTGATTAACAACCAGATGTTACTACTGGTGGACGAAGACGGCGACAAGAAGCGTTAGGAGGATGACGGCGCAGTATGTTTTTTTTTGTGTTTTTTTTTTTGTTGTAAGTTTCAAAAACTTTCTAAAAAAAAGTTTGTTAACGCTGGCTAAATTTCTCTCCTATTTACACCATCTTCCCATGCTCCACCTCACCATCTCCATCCGGCTGCTTTCGGACAGGCTTAAAGGCCTCGCCAGAGATGGACAGACAGATGGGTGGAAAGAAAAGCGAGAGGAGGTTGAGAGAGACATACGGGAGGAAGGAGGAGAGGGAGACGTGTGACCCACTTTGCAGAGCCTAGAGTATTTATAGAAGTAAGTGTCCTAATTGGTGAGCCACTGGGAGAGCAACAGCACCGAACTGGTGCCCTACTCCTAGTCCTTCACCTCTTTAACCTTTTCCTCCCGCAGTCCTTTCACTTTCCTCCGTTGCCCCGTTCCTCCTGTATTCAGTCTGAAGACCTCATCACTCTTTCTTGTGCCATTTCCGCCTCCTACACTTCACTGATCAGTGACCTTCTCTTCATCCTTGCTCTTCCGTTTCACCCCTCCTCCTCCTTCCCTGCTCTGATTTTTACCTCGTCCTCTCTCCGATTTCACCTCACCAGTTATCGTTCACAGTAAAAGTATTTGAAGAAATATTTAATACGGGTATTATGTAAAAAAAAAAAACCACACAGATTAGTAAAAGGTTATGTGGTGGAGAATAAAACAGATTGTTTTCTGTACATTTTGCAAATCTGAAAAGTGTGAATTTTTTTTATTTAAGACCTCCTGAGTCGATGCTTTGAGGAACTTTTGCAAAAATGATTGGATTAAGGGCATCTGTTAGCATCAATTCTGAAATCCTCAGTTTCATTATTGATTTAAAAGAGCTTTGTGAGCTTTTCAGAGCTAGCTGTAAAAACTAGATCTCTGATTGGCCCGGTTGAAATTCTACCAGAGAAATCCTCTTCAATGTGAGAAAGCCCAAACAGAGCAGTGACGTTGATTTTCTGTAGTCTGTAGTTTAGCAGCAGAGGAAGTGAACTAAGCCGAACTATCCATGTTAGCCACTCTTCCAAATACTGAATCAGCATGAACAGCCACCTCGTTTGGATCGGCACTTCTCTTTTGCGCGGGCAATTTCCGGTAAGCTTCAATGCGTCAAACTGATGGATTACATACGTCACAGGAAAACGTTAGCAGCTGGCTAAAATTTAAAACCTCAACAGAATCCACGCCTCCAGGAAGCGATCGTTTGTTAATAGCCCAGGGTCCAGAGTCGCTGCACGAAGTGAAGCGTACAATCAGGGTCTGGTTTTCACCAGACTCTCCCTGACCTGGCTGGTGTTTTTGCTTTTGTTTTTTTTTTTTGCTAAAACACTAATTACAAATATCCATCCATCCATCCATTTTTTTTCTATACACCCTTGTCCAATAGTGGGGTCTGGAGGTGCTATTGCCTATCTCCAGCTAACATTCCGGGCGAGAGGCGGGGTCAACCCTGGACAGGTAGCCAGTCTGTCGCAGAATTACAAACATTAGGTCTCCTAATGTTAAAACATAATATCAACATTGTATGTACTGGAAGCTACTGGAAATAAGCCAAAGAGCTAAACTGAATCATCTGTCAATGACAACCATTTTCAAAGTTAGAAAAAATGCTAAAGTGCTAAATGAAAAATTAGCTCTGGATCACATTATCAGACAAGCAGAAGTGTTTGACAGAATAGATGAGTAAACATAGATAATCCTACAAAAGAATTAAATTACACACATGTAGCGTCAAAGGTGATTGATTAAAGTGAGTTCAATTTATCTGGGTAGAGGGCTAAATATAAATTGTCCCACTTTTCAGCTGTTTTTATTTGAGATAAAAATGTTCAGTTGGAGGATATCGTACATTAAAGTTTGCTGATGGATTTTGATCAAGTTTATTATGGATATGGACACTTTTCAAGAAAACCCAAAACTTCTTCTGAGGCCAAGAAATAGTCGAGGCACTTATAAATAAAACCGTGGAATAAAACACAAATATGGAGGAAAGGGAGAGAACTCACGTAGGAAGTACTCTGAAGCATCTGCCTCATAGTCCGCATCCTCGGGGAAGTGGTCTATCTGCTTACACATCCCCTTAAAAGAACCTGGAGGGGGAAAAAAATTAAGAAAACATAGAGAATTAGCAGCTAAAAACAAACAATGAAAGGGTAGGTATGTAAAAACAGTGTTTCAGAGAGAAAAATGACTAGAAAATGAAGGCAATAACATTAGAAATGATTGTTATCTTTGGAAATAAAAAAAACATGAAAAGGGCAAACGGCTTTTCAGGGGGTAAAATATATAGAGAGCTTCTGCTAAATGAAGGCGTGTCCTTGTGTGAGGGATGATTGAGTTGAGGGCAGGAGGAGAGAACTAGCCAAGAAAATGGAAGGACAGAATGCAGCTCATTAAGACAGAGCGTGTGTGTGTGTGTGTGTGCGCCTTGGTTCAGCTCCAGTGCTAATTGTATGCCCTCCCAAACCACTGCAATTAAATGGGCCCTTGTTAATTGGCAATTAGAGGACGAAAGACCAGCACTTGGCTTTCAGATGGGCAGCAGTTAACATAAACACACACACCCACACACACACTTAAATATGCCTCACTCTAGCCGCCATATGCTACACATGCGAGTACTTAGACTGCAGCATTGCGTCTCGGTGAAGGAATTCAAATGGAAACTTAAAATATGGACATTTGAGACAAAATCAAATAAATTGCACCCTCAACTGTAAATGTTGTGAATTTGATTATTTTCATTACCACAAACAAAAAATACCATCCCCCCCCCTCTTTTTGTGTTATTGAACTTTATTGAAAAGGTTAAAGAAAATAAATCAACATTTTGAAAAATTATCAATGAAATTTCAGCTTACAAATTCTGTTCTTTTTCATGGAGAACGTTGATGAATGCCAGTGGCATGCAAGTTGGGAATAGCTTATGAAATAATTTCATATAGAACAAGTAAAGGATTCCATTTGCTTTCTTGTGACCATAGCAACATTTTATTTTTATTTCTGCACCGGATTTACAAAGCAGACTGCACTAAATACAAACACACCAATCAGAAGGACCAGATGGGAGCAGAGCACAACTTAATGTTTTGTGTCAGACCACAGAAGTTTCACCTTTAGCCACAAATGGAATAAATGAATTGATTAAATCGCATCAGAGTCGCATTTCTAAACCAATTTGCTGTTGCAAATTGAAAGACATCTGGAAATGAAAAGCACTGAAGTTGAAAATGTACCAGATTATAACATTATCACATGTAGTCGATCCAAAATTTCAGCTCTATGTTCTGATAATATGAGAATATAAGCAAAACACATGTGCTTCATTACATATTTAAAATCAGGGCTCAATCAAGCAAAGAAGAGATTATTCAATGCTCTTCCCCTTGTAATCAAGTCTTCTCTGCTGACAGTTTTTTGAGTTCTGTTTATCAATCTCTGCATGTGAACAGAGCTGAATCCCTTAATGTGTGTGTGTGTGTTTTTAAATAAAGCTGTGTGTGTGTGTTTTTAAATAAATTGAATTATTTAAAAAAATAATTAAATTAATTTGATCGGAGAAAATTAGATTTTTTTTTGTACAGCTACCAGTTTAGCAAGTTGCTGTTCTGTGTCAAGGATGTTTCTGATCCTTGACAATGTAAAATTATTTGCTTTGACTGTAATTTACATATTTCCATGCAAATGAAACCAGACTTTTCCTTAAAAGTATGAATTACTCCCGTATTGGTGCCAATTGCTCTTTTTGGCTGTATTTAGGTAGTTTTAGTTGTAACTAGGCACATTTTTTTCACTAGTGTGTCCAACAAAAACATCTTACTCATAAAACAAACTGCAGTTTTCTAGTATTCCGATAAGGTATTCTGGTTTAGCATTTGCAACATAAATTGTTTGCTTTAGCTACTTTTTTAGTTAACCTTTGAATTCTTAAATTGCTGTACTTTCCAGATTTATGAGAGCAGTTTTATAATTTATGTCCTAATAGGTGAAATTTGAGTTTCCTTTCAGAAGGAAAACATTGCTGTATATTAACAGCCTTGTTTTTCTCTTTCCTCCACGTCCCGTCCAGCAGCATCTTATCTGAGGACCAAAAAAAGGTTTCATTTCCAAAAGTGGAGCATAATCCTGCACCTGATATTGGGCAAAAAACAAACTTTATTAGAATTTACTCATATTGAAATATATCAAAAGTTTAGCAAAATAACATGTAATTCTACACTTAAAAAGCAATTATTATTTTTTTACTAAAACAAAATCGCAGCCTCTCTGTGAGCCCCTTTTGTTAGATTTTACTGAGTAACTGGTAAATATGTTCATATATTTTGTCAAAAAATGACATTGTTGCGTCGTGATGTGTTAACACATTCTCCAAATAACAACAGTAACCGCCGTGCGAGTGGCGTACCCCGTGAATCGGTACACCAAATGACTATAATTTAACACGTCTGCGTCCATCGGCGTCATAAAACTTCGATATAGCAGTTGCTAGGTGATATACAAAGTAGAAGATTCAGCGAAGACATTGTTCCCATCACTCCCACTGCTTTAATTACAATACTATTTGTGTCTGTGTTTAATTTATTGCCATGAGCGCCGGTGCTTTCATGTGATCATCTCACGATTTGACAAATGCATCACTGTGTAGGAATTCCATGCTTTTTGTTTTTCCACCAACACAGTCCTCTCTTTCTCTCTCTCTCTCCAACACATGCCCACCCACGCTGCACCACAAGCACATGTAATCTGGAATTGCATTTTCCCTGTCGTCCTTCTCTCTTCCATCTCCCTCGCTCACACACAGCCCCCTCTCTGAGTTTTTCACCTGCCCTCCCGTCGGTCTTTCACATGCGTAGATGTTGCCGCCTGTACTCTGGAGACCAGACTCTCATTGGAACGGAGCTGGCTGCCACCAACCCTTCTTTCATCCTCTGCTCTTCTCTTTCTCCTTGTGCGGTTCAAATTAAAAGAACATTTTATTGCACCAACGTTGAAGAAGCTTGCACAGTACATTTTATGTTGGCTTTCTGAGCCATACGAAAGAAGCAACTGAAGGCTTTTGGATTAAATGTATCTGAGATTTTGAAGAAAATCTTCAACCATTAGCTGAAGTAATAAAATGTTATTGAAGACTTGACACGAGCCATTTCTCCCTCCAGCTTCTGACTCTGTTTGTTTGTTCTGGTTGCATTTACCCAGAATGCCCTGCACTGCGGTTTGCTTCCTGCTTTCGGAGCGGTCTCCAGTGCGCTTGACATTCAAACCACGCCAGAGTTCACTTTAATCAAACCAAGACCTAGGTTTTGATTCGTTCGAGATTCGTTTCTTTTGTTTGTGCAGGTGTGAATACACTCAACTGAGCCCCGGTTCGGTCCAAACACCCGGAACCAGAGACACTTTTTGAGGCGTCTCCGTCCGCTTCCAAACAAATTCTGGTACGATTCGCTTCTGGTGTGAGTACAGATTGGTTCAATCCAAACCAAATACAGGAAATGCATCTTTTTGGGCTTTGCGAGTCACCGCTGCTGGATAACGTGGTAAAGATTAGCGTCTTCTACTCTAATTGTTCCCTATCTGCCATTTTCTGTTTAGCGATGCTGCTACCAACATGTTGTGGGTCAGAGCATGGAGAGCATCTAGTCTCATCTTGAAACATGCGTTGAATTAGCTGCTCTTGACATTCAAAAGGATGGTAAATGGCCTGTACTTGTACAGCGTTTTATCAACACACTTCATAATGCATTCAGTCGTTAACCCGTTCCCATACACAACAACCGAGGCAGACATCAAACCAGCAACCAACTGTTTGCAGGATGAACTTCTCCTTCACCCCAAATGCAGCAAGCAGGACTTCGAAAGGTTGTTTTCTTTCTGTGCTTTGTCCGGTAACTGTCCTTTCTGTCCAATTGAAGCAGTGATGGCCACCTTTGTTTGCAAAGTGTAGTCCACATGCAAAAACACACATTGTAAAAGCAAACCGCACCAAATGGAAAAAATAAAGTCCACTTTTGGTCCGGACCAAACAAGTGAATATATATATAGATCAGACTAGTTCAAGGTGTAGGTAACCTAGGTAGCCTTAAGCCACCAGGGGGCTCCCTAAAACACATAATGTTTCACAAGAGAAAAGATATGCCAAAACTTTGAATTTGCAGTTATGTTTATAAAGAATAAGCATACAAATTTACTTGGACGTCTTATAAATAGCTACTATAGAAAAATGTACTATAAAATTATTAAAAAAGTAACATTTAGCATGGATTTAAAAGAACTGAGAGATAAGCTAATTGTAGCAATGCGGCCATTTGTTCACCATTAGCTCAAGTTTTTGTTTCTGTTTTATGTACATTAGACTTGTAAATTGACAATGAATGATTACAATTTTGCATGTAAATTCCTGAAACTAATTAACCCCACCTTTCCTTCTAGACTCTAAACCACTAAAGTCTTTTTACAATGACTCATTTCTTGTCACATGATAGCTTTGATGCGCTGAGCACAGCAACCACCTTGGTGTAGAGATCGATGTACACACCACTGTCAAAGTTGAAATTTCACACACACGCAATGACACTGTGGTCATAGCATCTCGGCAGGAGTTTCTCTCCCTTGTTGTTTTTCTTCCTCTATGTGACCCTATCAGAGGGCAGTTCTCAGACAGCTCATTAGGGCAGAAGATCTCAAAGGGTTAATCACCCTGGTGGTGTATAACACCTCCTCCGTTACTGAAAAGTCCAGTGACCAGTTTTGTCTCTTTACTCTCTAGGACAACCTGCCCATTATTACTGTTAATAGCAAGAGATGACGATGCACCACAGCGGTCTGCTTGCTTTTACGTTACATCCCCAGACCGGCTGGTCAAAGACACCATCTGCAGCTGCCACTTTACACAAATGAGTCAAAATAAAACCGTGACTATCTCTCTTGGCATGCCAAAGGCACAACAGCAGCAAATTTATGTTTTCCCCAATACAGTATCAAGATTGGAAATTGGCCCGAAATCAGCCAAAAAACAATGACCCTATGTGAAGAACCTACTGGTTAATAATAAATGGGTCAGTTCTTTTCATAACGATTATTGTTGGCTGTTCTTTGTTTGAGTAATATCACTTGATCAAACCTTTTCTAAAATTCCACTCAACAAAATAAGTATAATAAGTAATAAAAGTATGTAAGATTCATGCTGATATTGCATTGACGAATATTTAAAGCTGTATCATAGTGGAAGTTAAAAAGGTGTGTTGGGACACTCCTAACTTTAACTCCACATATTGAACCAGCTCTTTAAAAACAAAAACAGTCATCAAAAGGCTTGTGGAGCGCAGGTGGTTGCCATGGCAACGGGTGTGCTTAAACGACAGAGACAGAGTAAAAATGTGTGAGTGGTTTAGAGTTGATTACCTGCTCAGGTTGTTTATCTTTGTCTTGGCGCATCACAGCCGCTGTACTTTCTGAACATTCAATAAATGACAAACTTGGACTAATTACTTCGTTCTTTGTGAGTATACGTCATTTACAACAAACATCAAACATGGTAAATACGTTTCATTAAGTATTTAACAAACAAATGGCTTCTACCACGATAATTATGTGAAATTAAATTGTCTAATATTAAACAAATAGTTTGGTGCTGTCAGGCTCAGAGTCTGAGAGGCTTTTCCTTTATCATCAAACAATTTATTTTTTTGCCTCTTATTTAGTGGAAATATTGATGTTGATAAGACTTTCTCCAAAATGATAACCTTTTTCAACCTTTATAGCTTCACTGTTGAAAATGAGGCTCTAACATTCACAAATGACAGTGAAATAAAATCCAGTCCAACATCTGGTTTGAGGTGATTCCTCTGGAACCTGTTGGAGGAAAAATATCCCAACTTCAGAAGATGAGCTTTAACCTAACAGAGCTCTGTGGTTCCTCCTGTCAGAATGAGAGTCAGGGTGAGGAGGCGCCATGTTAGGAAGAGAAGTGGAAGCTGCAGGATCTTCAGAACAAACAGGTCATGATGCTTGTCTACTGATTATCCCTCTGTCTGGACACAGGATCAATAGAACCAGTTTAAAAGCTAAAATTAATGGTTATATGCCAGACATGGAAAACTGGGATGCACTCCATGATGTTTGTAATTTAGGTCTCATGGCATCTCAAGGGGTCAACATTGCAGCCAGTGGGCTGAGAGAAATACAGTTTTCTTTTGTAGCAATTTTGTAGCAATTCAAGAGCTACCCAACATATATATATATATATATATATATATATATATATATATATATATATATTTTTTTTTGTGTGTGTCATAGTTCCCCCAATAATTTAAACTACTTTCACCCCTGCCGATATCTAAGGTGTCCTATCGACCGATAGAGAAAATCAGTGCTGAATTGACTTAAAACGACATAAATGTATTGATTTATAACATTTATTTGACAATACTCTTAAATATATCAATAGCTTCACAAGCTATTGTGTTGTTTTACAATAATTGAATTTATTATTCAGTGGAGTTAGGAGTAGAAATAAAGAATCTGAAACTGGCAAAAACAACAGGTTAGCTATCTTGGTCAAACTGCAACAAACCTTCTTTCAAATGTTTCAGAAAGTGCAATTAGGTATTCTGAGTAATAATAAATGACGTGACTCAGAGCACATTATCACAAGACCCAATCATCTGTAGTGGTGGAGGGTTTACCTGAACCCAAAACCTGCTTAGACTGTGAATCTGCTTTATATGGTGAAGAATCTCTGCAAAAAAAAACACACGCAAGCACATAAATATTTCATTTCGTTGAAGCTGTACACCGCCTTACTGTACTTTAATTTAGCGTTTTCAACAACTGTTGTGTCATGACATAACCAGCATGTCTTTGTTAACACAACCATCTGCATATTTCAGCAGCACCAACGTCGACCCGGCTTTCCCCTCTTCTCTGCGAAACCACTCTGTTCTCCCTCCCTCCCTCCGTCTCCACACTGTTGTCATAATGAAGCGTCGCTCTCCCAAATTGCCCCTTTTAAATTATACATTCAGCTTAAACATGGAAGAGATACTATTATTCTGAAATCAACCTGCACCTCAGGGGTCAAAGTGGCTTTGGCATCCACTTACGCTCACAGCCGGGGGGGGTAAGGGGCTGATTTATGCTAATACAAGGAGACCTTAATGACCCTCTCTTCACGAGCCAATCAGAATCCTGCTTACAGGCTGACCTCACAGCCGTTCAGGATAAGTTAATGTACCGTATTTTCCGCACTATAAGGCGCACTGTCGGCTTTTGAGGAAATTGAAGGTTTTTAGGTGCGCCTTATAGTGCGGAAAACGGTAATCTGATAAAGCATTCACAGGCAACCTTTTATGTAGTATTAACATCTTAACCGTTATTGCAACATGAAATGTATTTTTCTTTCTGTGAATGTGTGTGTGTGTCTCCTCTCAACCAGCTGTTATGTAAACACTCGGCGACGTTTCTTTTATGTCATACATTAATTACGGATCAGTCTATCTGTGTACTAAACTGCTAATTAGAGACCTTACAGCCGAAGTGTTTCATTAGCTCGGCTGTAGGATTACGAAGGTGAGCCACAGAACATTTCACAGGTCTTTTTTTTTGTTTTTTCTTCATCTATTAATGTAAATTCATAGCTGACTTTTTGCACATCGTTCATAATCTTTAAACAATTACTGGGTTTGTGCTTCAAAAGAAGCTCCATTTGAAAATTTACTTAGTCGTTTCCTTTCTTTCTCTCTTTTGGTCCTTTCTTCTTTCTTTCTGAATCTATCCTTTTGTTTTTCTTTCTTTACTTCAGTCTACTACTTTCTTTCATTATGTTTGTCTCTTTCTTTGTCTTTCTTTCTTTCCATCATTGTTTTTTTTCTCTACTTTTTTTTCTTTCTTTCAAGCTAATAATGCCACGTTTGTGGGTGTTTGAAAAGTCAGAGTTCCCCGTTGCTTACTCCCCTCAGAAAATCCCCCAAATCCTTAACAAGACGTTTATTTTAATAGCAGAGATAAACAAAATGCTCTTAGGAAAGTGACTGGAAGAATTTATTTCTTTATTCCAATCAATTTTTTAACTGTGGACGCAGGTTTGCATGTAAAAGAGTAGAAAAAGCAACAGTAAAACAGTCTGGACTTTTAAAACCTCTAAGTTGTTACCCCAGAGTAACGGTGCCATAAAAACACTGAAACAAAAGCACATCAAACTGAGTTCAGGATTTTTGTCCAAAGCTTAGAAACACATGGGGTGCATTCAGACCAACCCAGGATTAGAGTCCTGAATCAGACTGTAGTCTGTTTGTCTAGAAATTCCGATTTTTTTTTTATGTTTTGGGAGGTCTGAATGCAAATTTGAATTCCAAAACTAACTTAAAAACCGAACTCTGATTCGTCTAAAAACCTCAGTCTCGGTTCGGTTGAAGTGGACTCTAAATCGGTAGAAAACCTGTCTGAATGCATCCTGCCTAGAGACCGTTTCAAAAGCAGTAACGCAAAAGCAGAACATTCTGGTCATATATTACTCTCTGCTCTACGGGTTAACGAAGATGTTGTCGGTTGTCATGGCAACGGGTCTGCGTGCAGACACAGAAAGCGAGGAAAAAGGTTTAAAGTTGTTTTACAACTGCTTATCAGCTTATTTTCCCCTTGCAGCTGCTGTAATCTTTAAATCTTTAATAAATGACAAAAACTGAACTAATTGCCTCGTTTGTTTGAGCATAATCATCAAATAGGATGGAGGAATTTGCTTAGTCCTCTCTTGCATCTTGATACAAACCAAACTGTTTATATATTTGTGTCAAGGGAGAATACTTACAAACATCAGCAATTTTCTCAGCCTTAATCTAAGCATTATTTGTAGAAATCGGGTAAGAAATAAAGGCGGTCATGGACCACCTAACCGGAAATTGCCCCCATGATAAGGTAGGTAAGGTAATTTTATTTATATAGCACATTTTCAGCAATAAGGAAATGCAAAGTGTTTTACATGAGTTAAAGGCAAATGCAAACAAAATAAACCAAAGGAAAAGAGGAAGGGACACATTAAGGCAGATGGCAACATTCAGACAAAACAAAGGGGCAAAAGAAAGACATGAGTGAAGGCGGTGACATCAAAGGGCCATGAAACCAGGTGGCTGTGGCTGTGGCCCCTGGCATAGTCTGACAGAGGTGTTTGTTATGGAGGAATGATGTCCTTAGGAGCACGCAGCTCCACAGCTCCATGGAAACAGGAGGGGGTGAGGTGGGAAGGAGCGTTATGTTTACAAATCTTCAAGGAGATTAGAGATATGTAGTCCTTCCAAGGCCACACGGGGAAAGCCAATTCATAAATACAATGTCTTAGGTCAGGAAGATTATGAATTTCAATATTCTCTAAAGTCTCTCCAATACATCTCAGTTCCAAATCATCCAAATTAGTTTGGTCTGAGCCAAAACTAGCAACTTCTCCAAGATCGAGTCCAACTCGTAGTGAGTTTTAGAGTTCTCGTCTCTGTCCACACCAAACAGTCAGAGTGTTCGCTAGCTCGGCCAAGTCCGTCACAAATTTGTCGATAATCCAGAAATCCACAAGATCCAAATAGCAGAAATCCTGTTATCATGAATAAATCCAGGGTGAATCCTGCCAGGTGTGTCCCTGCAGGACAAGAGGGCTCTCCTGTGCCCAGACTTCTCGTCACAAATTTGATCAATTGCATTGAGAGATCAGTTGACCAGCTCCATAATTTGTAGATTTGGATGATGTGCAAAGAAAGGCTCCAAAAATATAAAAAAAGACAGGACAAAAGCAGAGCAAGCAAGGCAGACAAGGCCAGGGAGGGAGCAGAGGAAAAAAGTGTCCGCCTTCATCAAGAGCAAAAGAGAACAAGCTTCACAAGAACAAGAGAACACATCTTAATATAAAATTCAACCTGAAATGAAAATTAGTCTCCAGGCAAGACCACAACTGTGTAAATGTCACTAAATTGTCAGCATGTTGTCAAATTTTTTTGTCAACATTTGTGTCTTGACTGGATGCAAAACATACCAATTCAAATTCAAGTGACTAATTATGTGTCTACGGGTGTAGGAACGAATTTATCATTGGGGGGGACACACATCGGAAACCTGATAGATCCGTAAATAGCTTTAGCAGAAATGTCAAACATTGGGGTTATCAACACGTCACTTAGGCTGCGTTCACACTGCAGACTGAAGTGACCCTATTCTGATTATTTTTTTTTTGTCAGATCCGATTTATTTATTTTTGCCGTGGCCATTCACACTTCCAAATGTGTGCAACCTGTATGTGATCTGCAGTGTGAACGGACAAACGACCTGAAGGTGAAAGTGCGCAATAACGTCAGCGTTTTGCTAACCACACTAAGAAGAAGTGCTCAGTGTTTGTGGAAGTAAACATGGAGGTTGACGGTGGAGCTTAGCTTACACATTTCAAGTTGTTGTCCAACCGTAGCAGCATAATAACTTAATCCTCATTATAGTCCATCCTGGTTGTTGTTTTTGTTCCCGTTTGCGCGTATCAAAACGCAGAATAGTGATATTAGTCGAGTGACTGTGTCATTCAGATTGGATGAATGCGGCCTGGACGTTGGGACACATTTGAATCGGATATGGGTCGCATTTGAAAATAATCCAACCTGTATTGTTCAGACTGTCATGGAAAGATCAGATACAGGACGCATTACTTCAAAAAAATCGGAGCCTGGTCACTTCAGACTGTAGTGTGAACGCAGCCTTATTAAGGCATTACTCTAAGCTGACCTCTTGTTTCAGAAACAAGCAATCTAACGCGTTACTATTTACAATCCAATAATCAAAGTAAAGTTGCGCATCCAAATATCTGTGTGTTATTACATATTTCTAAGTCTATTTAGTAAAAACATATATTGTAGCTTTCCTCTTTTATTCTTGGGGAGTGTAACACCAGCGACACAAACGTAAATAATGGAGGGAAAAGTACTAACTGTAATTTTTCCCTGTAACTGTAACTAACTGTAACATGTACTACCTGGATAGATTTTTCATTGAATAATCAAGTTACTTTTTCAAAGTAACTATGTCATCCTCCCTGGTAATAAATTAACTGCAGCATATATTATACGCATGAGTTTTATGATCTCAAAGTGGCAAACTGTCCCAAAAAACATCTTTCTCCATTTCCTCTTGAACAAAATGGCTTCAGTCTTTAATCAAGCATAATGATTCATTCCAGGACTGAACACTTACTTTATCACTTGCATCATAACTAGCGAGCTGAATACTCTGGCAGCGCACACAAGCTTGATACCATATTCTGATATATTTTATTGGTCAGAATACATTTCATAATTGGTCAAAACTGCATTTATATACGTTGACTGGCAAATGAAGTGGTTCTGCCTCTTCCTAAAACCTTAAGAGAAAAACTGCTAGTAAAGTGGCTGTTTTAAAGTCAATACAGTAGTTTGACCAAAAAATATAAGGTCTAAAAAAAGAGCTTTGTTCTTCTTGAACAACTCTCTACATCAGTGCAGCAGTTTGCCCTACAAAAATAAATAAAAATGATACTTTCCACAACTAACAGACACCTTAGCTCCTCACTGATAACCCAGTGTGCCGTCTCACTTTTTATTTTGTCTCGTCATTTTCAGCCACAAATATTTATTTAGAAATATCTACTGTTGTGTGTTGCTGTCTGTTCCTCACTCTGACTCTCTGCATCCTGATGTCTCTGCATGGCATTCATGCCTTTACAACAGACACTACAGTAAAGTACAGTATCAGAATGTGAACTAACTAAAAATAAAGAAAAGTACGTTTGTGAGAGTGAGAATTTTAACTGATTTGCAGATGTATACATTAGTATAAATCTCATATGCTGTCAACTCTATTTACTGCATAACTTATTTCCTATAACAAATTTTTTCACTCATTTTAAAACCTCTCCTTTTCATGTCTCCTCTCTCAAAATATAAAATAGCCTCAGAGATGCACATCTAAAACCAGCATAAAAATTATTTTAGAGCCAAACAGGAAAAACAAAACCCACTGACAGGTCACCAGACAGAAGCATTTCGCCATGTAAATGTGCAGAACACTAGTGGTGTGTTTTACTGCAGCTGATAACCTAATCATCACCTAACCACTACCCTTATAAATAGTGGAAATAATGAAAAAATAAAAACACGTTGAAAGTTACAAAAATGATCCTGACATCAGTCCTCACCTGTTCTCCTTTCTGGTTCTATCATAATTAATACGATTTTCAAACCTTCACACCCGCCACACTCTCTTCCCTGACCTGCTATTTTCATAGTTAGAAGAGCATTTTTAGATTATTTAAAAGTAATGACAGGATAATACACATTTAAATAAACTAACTGAAGACCTCACCTGAGCTTCCTCAGTCTCTTCACCTTTCTTCAACAGTATCAATATTCTAGCACTGCCATTCTCCTGATGAGACATTACACATAATATACATGTTGATAAATAGTGGAGGATAATCAGGTATTGTGTAGCCATAGCTCACACTGGCATTACACTTTAAATAACAAAAAATGGCTCATTTCAGTCATGTCGCCGGTTTCAGTCTCCGTTGTGATGAAATAACAAAACAGCGTAGCCAGAGTAGCACATGTGCGACTACGCTGCGACCAAAGTCTGCAAAATGGTGACGAGACATTTACGTACGAGCCGATTCTTCTGAATGGCGCTTCACAATGAACTGCAGTAGCTTCTACTACTCTATTGTATTAAAATATATATTTATTTAATTTAATAATAAGCCTCTGATTGAAGACTTGTGGTGTTGTGGTACGTGTGCCTGTGTTACGTTGCAACTGTTAGGCTGGGTGTTGCTAACCTTTAAAACTAAAAAACTAAAAGGAGCATCATCAGCAGGTAGAAACAGAGATGCAGAGGGTTATTTGATGTGTAACAGCAATGTCTTTTATTATGCAACACTCAGCGGTTATACCCATAACCGTGTATAACCGCTGTTTACGTAAAACAGACATTGTAACATGTAAACCATCCGATCATCGCTGTTGGATTCAGAAAGGAAGCTTGTTTCTCCATCTACGTCCACACCACAGCCATATGTTACTCCAACATATTGAGATTTATGGAATTGCATTGTGCGAATGTTTTAGAATTATTTGTACGGCTACAAATGAGAATAAAATTGATAATAAGAGCCTAAACATCTTATTATCAACAATGTAACACATTCCACAAATAAAAGTTGGACGTAGAAAGAATGGAGATAAGAGCAGAAAGCTCTCACTTCATTAAGCGACTTCTTGTGAGCTGCATTTCATTTTAATCTTTGAACCCCGACAGCATATTTCATTTCTGCACAAATTCAGAACACATTCGACAATAGAAAGACCTATTAAAGATAATTGTAATAAACGTGGAATTAGATTCTTACCCCATTTGCTCTAACTAATTTAGAGTAAGCAATTACTTTTCCTATCAGCAGGCTCGCACATGTGTGCACCCACAACGCGTACAGTAGCTTGATGCGCGGCGGAGAAGACTCAGAGAACTGCTGGGTGAGCTGCAAAAACAAAGTTCCAATTGAATTTTTTTTTGTTTTTTTGAGAAGGAGGACCTGTGCTCTGCAATGAGCTGCTGCACAAAAAACACATAAGAATAATATTTATTTATTTTAATTCTGCTGCAAATAGCATCCACAGTCCACATTTCTAATTTTTTTTTATTTTATAAAAGTAACATGAATAATGAAGGTTTCCTGAAACACTTGAATGTTAAATACAGACCAGTCCAGTGAATTGCATTATTATAATAAAGTCCATTTAATTCAAAAACTTTGTCATTCAGTCAAATGCATTATGAAGATTAATTTGAGAGCCTTTCTGTTAACTATGATGATTTTCTACTTCAAGGCAATAAAAACACGACATTTAAACTGATCATTTTAGATTTTATCAATAAGGTGCTTAACACCTGCTTAAACGTCGTCAGTTTTCAAAAGTTAAGTTTTATCTGAGATTCATTGTAACAATTACTTTCCTCAGTATGGCTGTACTGTAGGTATTCAAATCAATCAAATTTTATTCGCATAGTGCATTCAAATAATAAATAATAGTATTTAGCATCAACTTATTAATTGAATGACCTAAATAGCAGATTAAAAACAGTAAATACTTTATTGTTGATCCCATTTGCTTATTTATTCAATAATGTAGCAGCAAAAAATTATTTTAAATTAAAAATGTTGCTTTTCTTGTCCATGTATGGTTTTTGATGAAAACTGTAATTAATTGATTAGACTAAAACTTTTAATTGAGTTCCATCACTACTTAAATCAGATCAGATGTACAGAAAATGTACGTAACAACCGTTTCTATGGAGACTTTCATTCAGCTGCTTATGTAGTTCTGGCATAAATGGCGCCCTGGGCTAACCTCTGCTGCCCCCAACCAATCAAAATCTAGGAAGCCATCTAAGTCCTGGAAAGGGATCAAATGCACAAGTCACAAAAAATAATCACCAGCAAACTATTGAATTAAAAACCTGTTCAAGATACAACAGGTTTGACCAGGCCCCGTCCTCCCCCTTTCTAATGCCACCCTGGGCAATCACCCATACGGCCCATGTCACAAACGAGACAACATGAAGGTAATCATTGTAGAGCAATCTGTTCTGTTTTATCCTTTTGAAGAGTGACGGTCTAGTGAGCTGCTGGGTTGCTAGTTGTCGATAGTTTTTTGGAATCATACGTGGATTTAGTGTTCAATGACAATTATCTTTGCCTCACTGCCAATTAGCACAAATTCACACACAAGAAAATGAATACCTTTGACTTAGAAGTTATCGTTTTTGTACGTCGGCTCGGTAGCCACAGGCTAATCTGAAACCCAGTCCCACATCGGGCCTTTATTAAAGATGGCAAAATTGAAATGAAAGATTCTGTCAAAAAATTTTATTTGACTGTCACTCAAATAAAATAAGGATGCGTTTTAAGTAAGATGTAAGTAAGATAAGATGCAGGTGACAACTGAAAAGGTCAACTCTGAACTCAAGTACTAAGAATCCTGCAGAGCTGTGTAAAGTTGGACCCTGCTAATTTTTTTAAATGATCCTGGAGGGTGGGGGCGGGGGGCGGCTACATAATCAGGGATCCAAAAAAAAACCCCAGAAGGTTAAGTTATGTTTTCTTTTGTAAAAGTATTTGAGACATGCTGTGATATTTTTCAGTTTTATTTCTGCAGACAGTCCAGTAGAAACAAGTAGAAGAAAAAGCGCTATGCTGTTATGTCTGATATGGACAATTGAACTAAAATAAAGAGGAACAAGGAACCTGATGGGCCTCATAAGATGGAGTGTGTGTGTGGAAGGGAAAATGATCGCTGCCGCCATAAAGCATAACATGAGAGTACGTCAGCTTCAGGTAGACTGAGGCCGCAAATACAAATCATACTGATATATATCTCACATCTGGGTGCCTGGGGATAAAAAAAAAAAAAGTCCTCTTTAAATCTCCCATAAACATCTGTAAAAGCTTTCCTTTGCTCACAGAAAAGTTCCTTGCATTTTAAAGCGGTAAAACGGCGCAAAACACATTCTTCCTTTATGACAGAGGACAGAGCTGCAGCAGCTGTAGTTCTGTTGCTCACAGCGGGGCCTTGTGATGTGCCACCGGTGTGCAGCTCGCACAACTGGAACAAGAACATCGGCGCTTTAGTCAGAGGCACACTTGTCTCCAAATAGAACTGCAGGTTTTCTGATGAGCCTCTCGACTCAGAAGTACAAAGTTTTGTAACCTTCCAGCCACAGGAAGAGCGTTGACGCCAGGAAGAAACAATAGAGCTGATGGGAGAAGGCAGACTGACATTTACAGAGTGTGTGTTGTCCTTTAAGACTGAACATTCCTGGGAAGCATGCAGAGCTGCAGTCTTGGTTAAGATAAGTTTGTGCTGAGCGTAAGAGAAAAATATTTAAACGACCCTAATGAAAGTGGATGAATTCAAAATGATTCAATCATGAAAATAAAAAAAATTAAATATAGAAAAATTAAATGGAAAAATTGTGCTCCCCCACTTTCTCCCAAAGCTCTTATTGCCGACTGCAGAAGTGCAACGATCCCGGTCACAAACGACCAATCAGAGCCAGGAGGAAGGTCAGTGGCTAAGCTAGCTAGCCTGAGCATTCACAACAGGCTTTGTTGTGGAAAAATAGCTGTACACTAGATGTTAAATGTAATTAAACTCTTTAGTCATCATAGCTTCCTCTTTTATGTTTGGCATAAATCTTGTGTAATGGTGAAATGAAATTAGTTAATTGTATGGATATTATATTTTTGAAGTGAAGGGGCGGGGCCTATTAAAGCTCACCTCGGCAAGTTCAACCATGGCTCCTTTTTTTTCTTCAATAAACTTTCAGCAAATGGAAAGCATACAATAAATAATAACACTTAAATACAACTAGAAATAACTTTATGTGGGCTAATCAGTTTCAGTAAATGTGTTTTTCTACAATGCACTGAGGTTCTAAGTTAACTAAACTAAACCCGTTTACTTTGATCAGTGTGTAAAAACTAAAGTGCTTCAAAGCAATGGCTCCCAAGTGATTTTCTAGTAAGTCAACCAATTCAGGTAAAGAGTGTCTAGCGTACACAAACATGATTGACAGCGCTAAGACCCTCCTCCTGGCTCTGATTGGCTGTTTCTAACAGCAGTGTATTCCTGCAGATGGCATCAGGTGCACTGGGAGAAGCTCATCTTTTTTAAAGTTTATGTCTCGACACACTTATGACATAACAGTTTTAACAAGTATGTAAAAAAAACAACAACAACAACAAAAAAAACAAATTACAAAAAACTATTTTTTTTAAAACAAATGTTACATAGTGCAGCTTTAATGAAGCTGGTGCAAGACGATTACATTCATTTCATTTTGGGCTGTGATTTCTCTTAGAGCTAATGTCTAAATTATAATAATTTTACTGAACAGTTCCAGAGTAAATATTAAACTTCTCCCTGTTATTGTGAAAACACAATATACTCAGGTGAACCAAAATTTTTGCAAACACGACTGTGATAGAAATATGATGGAGACAAGATGTGAGCTAGCTACCCTGAAGTTTCAAGACTTCCAATTTTTGTGAATTGGAAGACTGGTTTATAATGAGTTACAACTTGTCCTTTTAATAAACAAACCCGTCTTTAAATGGGAGCAAAGCCAAACTCTGGGAAGATCCATGCTGTCCCCCTTTTCCAGTTCTCCCACAACGCTCCATCCTGTCCCCTCACTGCTCTATCCTAGTTTTGTTTAGTGAAACTTTCTGCAATGCTTCCGTTCTCCTCCTCCTCCTCCCACCCTGATGAATACCCTTGGCACAAAAAAAAACATGATAAAAAAGGGAGTGACAGGACCTAATAAAAGGAGGACAAGAGGAAAGAGGGGAAATGAGATAAGGAAAGAGACAGCCGGAGCTGGGAAACCAGAGGGGTGGCGTGAAGAGGGGGAAAAAAGTGATGGACTCGCAGAGCTTTTTGGCATCACTGCAAAACTCGTTGATAAATGGGGCAAAAAAAAAAAAAGTTTGGTCATTTATGAAATCATATAGATTGGTGTTTGTTTCTCCCTAAACTGTTTTGTCGTGACTTTCTGTGCAGCAGAGATGGAGTAAAATGTGGATCCAGACTGACGGTCCATTTTACAGGATTTGCTAAAAGCATTTAATGCTACATGGCAAAAAGAATAATAAGCTCATTACATATTAAAAACACAAAACTTTGCCTTATACTGGTCAGTCTTGCAGACGTAGTTGCACACATTTTGTCACGTTACAACGTTGAACCTCTACGTATTTAATTGGGACTTTAACTGGTTGACGAAAACATCCTCTGGCTCAATTTTCAAACACATTGCCAATACTGAAAAAAATCAGGCTAGAAACGTCCAGACTGAAGAGTGTTGTCTTTGTCCTGTAGCTTAATTCTTTGGTGCATTCGGTGATCGGAAAAACACCGAATTTCAATTTGGTTCCAAAATACTTTCATTCAAAACACAAGCTAAACGGCGTAGCAGCAGTTCTTACTATCTTAGTGTCGTCACATGATTTCTTTCAGTTTCCTACTTCACGGTAAACCCATCAGGTCAGATAAAGCTGAGAATTGACACAATTTCTCAGTGCACCTCTACATAAAACGTGTTGGTTTTGAACTGCGGGAGAGAACCCACGAGTTCATACGGAGCAAAGCAAACCGCACAGAGCCAAGGTTTGCACCTGGAGCGTTCCCTCTGTAGAAGAAACGCAGCGCCAACCACCACACCGTATCTGTCTGCCAGAATCTGTGCCTGCTTCTTCATCGCAAAATCACCTGCATCTGTCGAGGCCAGTTTAGCACCTTCAAATATTAATAATCAACCCTGAACACTCACCAGCTCTAAAAGCCCATTCAACTTAATTAACCTACAGATGTATTCAATAATTTAAGATGAAGTCATACTTTGAGCTCTGAAAGTGGCTCATATCCACCGTGGTACGGTTAAAATGAGAATGAATGTTAGTTGCATACCGAAAATAATATACTACTGTTTTTTTTATTTGTAATAGATTACAATTAGGCCTGTCACAATTACAATTTTTGCTGGATGAGAAATTGTCCCAGAAGATGTTGCGATAAACAATAATATTTCTGTTTTGAGACCATTTTCAACTTGAAGAATGGTAATGTCATAGTAATGCAAGATTACCCTTTTGAAAAATCAATAAACTTTGAATTTCTACATTTGACACTGGAACTGGTAGACATTTTACATATAAAAATAAGTAAACAAAACAACAGAAATAACAAATGAATTGAATTATGAAGTCTCTGTAAATAACAAAAGGGTTAACTGAGACCAAAGCACCAAACTGAAGACGTTTGAGATATGAGAGAGAGATGTGAGAAAAGGCGAAATCCAGCTTGAAATGCATTTTTACACCAGCGCAAGTGTAAACGGATCGGAATCGGACATTAGCTAATGACGGCTAACCGACCAGACCAAAGCGACATTGTGGGTTCCCGACCAATGAAATGGCGAGGTGGCTTATCTTTTTTTTTTCCCCGCCCCTTCACTTTTCCAACACGCCCCATCCGGCACCGTGTGCCTTTTCTTCCTCCTCCTCCTCCTCCTCCTCCTCCTCGACCCACCACCATCCCATGCCCCCCAGTGTGTCTGTGATGGCGGTTGTGTAACATTACTAAAGAAACGGCACACCAGCGAGCATCATCAGTGAGGATGAGGAGGGAGTGGGGGCTGGGGGGGTGGATGCTGAGCAGGAAGCACTGACCCAATATCTAATGAGAAAGCACAAATATGAAGGGGAAAAGGAACAGAGAAAATTATAGAAATTAGAAAATGGAGAAACGGACGGCGGGAGGGAAACGTAAAAAAGAGGGATGAGGAGAATTAGCCTTTGAATTCATGAAAAGATGAGGAGAGGGTGTGTGTGCGTGTGTGTGTGTGTGTGTGTGTGTGTGTGTGTGTGTGTGTGATGAGATGGAGGAACAAAAAAAGGGTAAAGAGGCTGGAGGGAGAGAGTGGGGAAGAAACAGAAAGGGGCAGACAATGAGTTCAGGCAACAAGAGTTGGGGCATTTCGGCTATAAATAGCCGTCATGCTAGCAGCAGCGCTGGGCTTCTTTGTCTCCCAATCTTTGATCCCCTGCATCCTTCACCCCACGTTCAGATGCACACCTCTCTTATCCAATATGGTAGCAAATACACAGCAGATGAATATGTCAGAGACAAAATTCAAACACGTTCGGATGAGGTTGCTGTGCCGGGTTTGTGGTGTCGGGGAAGTTCAAATCGTGAAATAAAACTAGTTAAAGAAACCATAGAAATATTAAGGTTTCTTTGTCAAAATAACATGTAAAGACAATAAATTTAAATTAGTGAAGTAGGCACAAGCTTGGCGCTGTGTTTATATTTGTTTAAAATAAAATGTTGCGTTGAAGGACATGAAAACACGACACGTAATTATTGGATAATTTATTTTTTGTCATTGTCGTTTTTAAAAGTAAGAGCCAGCCTTCTGGCTTTCAGAAAATACACGTAAAGTACAGTTTCAAGGTCAAAGGTCACAGTACCTCTCACTTGTTAATTATCTCTGAATCTTTTCGGTCGTCCCCCAGTTTAAACTCGCCATATTTTCTGTTAGCATTTTTGCATGAAAATACATATTCAACAATTGAAATATTATAATTTTGCTTTCATTGCATTCAAACACCTTGATTAGATCGGTAAACCTTGGTGAGAGTATTTTTAAACAAACTAAAGAAATTTGGATTTCTGCCATCAGCTTCAGAGGCCAGGTGAAGGATGATCTTACCAAAGCAATTTAGAGTAATTTAGATAATTCAGAGAGATTATGTTCCAAGAAAAATGTCAAAACAAACACAACCTACTGTATTGTTTATCTTAGGTTTTTTTTTTTTCATAGGAATGGTCAGACCAGGTCAGTAAAAATATTTCGGGTGGCGTAGCTAAACAAAAAAAAACAAAAAAATGAAGACAACTCTGTCAGCCTCTTTATGACTGAACATGATTGTGTGGCCGAGCGTTAAGGTGGTCATCATTTTTCAAGTGGGTGCCGAAAAGAGAGAAAATGGACCTGAAGAATGTTTAAGAATGTTTCCTCACAGGATAAAAATAGCTGCCTTTTTTTTTCTGTGTTATGAATTTCCAAACAAGGAGAGAAACACTTCAGATTGGGGCAAAAAAAAAAAAAACAACACCAACAACAACAACAAAACAAAAAACTGATTAAGCCTGCAGAAAACAGTGGGGCAGGTGAGGCCACAGCTGCTCTGACCTTATGTGCGTCACTGTTGGGCATATGAGATATGCATGAAAATATGATAAAATATCAGATTTAGAGCTCAAAGCTAATCTAACACAGGAACTGGAGGACAGTAGCAAAAACTGACTGAAACATTATGGAGCTATGTTGCAGTTTTTGTTCAGTCAGTTCTACCCAGTGACATCAAAGCTAACATTTACATGTGGCACGTCGTGAAGCCGTCGCCACGGTAATTCCTCTTAAAAAAAACCCAAAAAAAACTGTGCTGACTCAGCAAAAATAAGGGGTAAAGGGAGTACGTGTGAGCGCGCGCCTGTGGAAGTGAATTTATTGATGTTTGCATACGTCTGCGTGCCTCGCGGTCCTGCGTGCACCTGCGTGTGTGAAGATGTGTGTCCCGGTCTGCATGTATTAAATATGAGCTGCGTGTGCATTGCATGTGCAGCAGTGCGTGCTGCTATATGCATGTATCCAAAAAAAAAAAAAAATCATATTCTGATGTGTGTATGCGTGTCCGTGGGGGTGGGTGTGTGTGTGTGTGTGTGTGTGTGTGTGTGTGTGTGTATGCGTGTGTGTGTGTGTGTGCATACACACATCAGAATATGACCCATGAGCTGTTATCCACAGTGAAGACATGTTAACAGATTAGGCTACCACCAAGAGGATTGCTAAGAAACAACGAGGAGCTGTGTGTGTGTGTTTGTCCAGGTGTGTGCGTGTGCGTGTGTGTGTGTGTGTGTGTGTGTGTGTGTGTGTGCGTGTTTGTGAAGTCCCACTGAGTCAGTGGAAGGAAAGCAGGGGGTATGACTGTGAAGGGTGTGGGGGCTGGAGGCTATGACTCATCTACTGCATGGGCCTCTGGCTCTCGCTCGCTGGCTTCCCCTGCATAGCAACAGCTGTGCAAAAAAACTCACAGAGATCCATAGCAACCAGAGACGATAACGCACTGGACTGTAAACATCGCGCGACCGGTCATGCCAACAAGGTCCGCGCGAGCACCGATGAGATCTCAGGAGGTCGTTTATGGAAAAAATGTTCTAGATGCAACGTTTGACGGGCAGAAAGCTGAGAGGAGGACATTTGTGATATGATTTTTATTTTCTTAAAGCATACATTTGTAGGCAGATGGAATAAATTATGTGGGAACCTAAGCACGGTTGCAAATAAAGAAATGTTGAAAATAATTTAACTAAGACAAATATATGAGGCAAAACATGTTTATGTGTATGGCATCTTTTATACACAGTGGAATTTAAAGTGTTTAACATTAAAATAACAAAGACTTAAAACACTAAATGTATTAATAACATGAAATACAATCAAGCAAAATCCTTTAAAAAAACTCAAATATAACAGATTTACTTTAATAAAAAATTGTCAATACCTTTTTCAACACATACAGTATATTTTTCTCGTGTTAAATATCTTCTATGAAAGAAGTACAGTGAAGATTTAGTGCCACAAGAAAAAAAAAAAAATTGCTTACAAGAATAAAGTCCTAAAATTTCAATAATAAAGTTGCATGAGACTTTAATAATATATTATGACTTTAATCTCATATTACTTTGTTCTTGTATTTTTTCAACTTTATTTTTGTGACTATTTTCAAAATATGATTTAATTCTTGTAATACTTCGATTTTATTGACGCATTATTTCCACTTTATTCTCGTAATTTTCAGCCTATTCTCATGAGAACAATACTCTCTCGTAAAGAACAAAGAATCTGCTAGCATTTTTTTAAATTCATGACATTTTTTCAATTTAACATTGTTTGGCATTCTCTCTCAAAATGCTTCGTTTATGTTCAAGCGAAGCTACAGAGGGGATTATGTGAAGCACGTTTTGACGTTATCAACCTGCAAAAGTTTCTCTGTCACGTTTGCACGGATTCACGAGAAAACTTACGTTTTTTTCTCCATATCGTTCAACATCAAGGAAGTTATTTTTTTTTTCTATCCCATCTCATCTCCTAAAACAACGTTGGGTAAGACTTTATTTGAAGGGGTGTGCATAAGACTGACTTGACACTGTCATAAACATGACATAACATCTGTCATGAAAATGTAGGAGTCTTTATGAATGTTTATGACAATTGTCATAAAGTGTCATTCGGTAAATAATGACACTTTTAATGCAAAGTTGCATTAAAATCCATTAAAAGAGCCAACTTTGCATGATTTTGTAAATTATGATAATTTAATGCAAAGTTGGCATTTTTAATGGACTTTCAATGCAACTTTTAGAGCAACTTTGCATTAAAAGTGTCATTATTAACCGAATGACACTTCCTGACAACTGTCATAAACATTCATAAAGACTTCTTTATGTTCATGACAGATGTTATGTCATGTTTATGACAGTGTCATGTCAGTCTTATGCACACCCCTTCAAATAAAGTGTTACCCAACGTTCCTCCATAACTCATTAGGGGTTCAGCTGATGAGTATGTTTCTCTTTTTTTGAGCGCCTGTTTCTTCGCCCCCTAACAAAATGGTGCGTTGGGCGACTAGCCACATCAAAGCTGCCACTGCCTGTACTGCAGTACATTAAACACTATGCTTGCAATGCATACTGGGTAAAGCACATTTTCCGTTTACCACAGGCTATAACTTGATCATTATTCTTATTCTATGCATATTTCCAATTTTGCCATTTGACCGAACTGGAGAAGAAGACGGACTGTTTTATCAGAGAGACGGATATCGCCATGTCGGTCTTAATCCTACCTATGGCTCTTCATGTTGTGGTAAAATCATAATCTGTTGTTACCAATGTGACATGTATCGCACATATAGCTAAAACAATTATGTAGTCCTTAAATTTCCCTAGCATCTCAGCTGGACTTGTTTCTGGAACTAAAATGGATGAAAATATTTCCTCTGATCTTGTTTAGTTTTAAAGTGAAAAAAGAGCTGCGTTTCCTTTGATAAAAAAAAATTATTTGGATATTTCAATTTACTCAGTGGAAACATGCCAATTAAAAAGAACCCAAGTTTTTTTTTTTTTTTTTTAAAGAAATGCACTAAGATGGCCCGGTTTTTTCAACCACATCAAAATTGAGCAAAACTGCAATGGAAACACTTTTTTTTTTGCATGACAAAATTTACACCAATTCGCATACAGCACCAGCAAAGTGTTCATTTTAGGCAGTGGCATCCTAGGCGAGTGGCAACATTGGTAGAGAGATAATGTGCTACAGTTTGCAAAAAGCCGTTCTGAGTGAATCTGTTTTTAGCTTTAACAAAAGTAGGTTGTTGATGGTACACAATTCAGAAAGTAATGAACACCAGTGTTGGATCAGCTGCAGTGAGTGAGCAGACGTTTGGACTTTCACCTGGAAGATGTGAAAGTCCAAACGTCCAAGAAGAGCCTGTTGAATTCATGGCAACTTCAGTTTCTCCAAAACGTGGACCGTCGCTCCAAAGCCTGAATAAGACGCCGACATCTCCTGTTAGACGATAAGCACCATGCCTGATTCATGGATATACTTCATGTAACTGTTCACATCCATGATTTCCAGTCATAGGCATATTTAATAGCGTGCGATTTTAATTGCGTTTCTCATTTAATGGAAATGTGTTTTGTCGACATTAGCAGAATATCGCAAAAGTTTTGAGCACATTTGTAATGGAAACGCAGCTAATGACCATTTCTTGAGTGCTAAAGCCATTTTTTTGTGGTGATTTTCTGACAATAGTCAGACCCCACTGTTGTTACCATCGTCAAAGTCTGAATGAAAAACAAAATCTCAGTGTCATGCAATCTAATGAAACACGAAAAACAAATGAAGGTGAAAGTCAGCATGTCGTCCATTAACACATTTAAAAATATATACAGTCTTGTTGTGGATGATCCCAGTGTGAACAATATTATTGGACTTTAATGGGCATACTTGGGCACCTGTAGTAATAACACTGACTTATTGCAACACTAGCAATTATTTTGCTACTTGAATGTATTTATAAAAGCAATTCATTTGCACATAAACATTATTTTGACAAAAACCGAGCATTAAGACCCTCACTGTTCGATTGTTGTTTAATTGCGCGCTGATTGCTGCGGCAGCTGAAGCGGCCATAAACGGCAATAGGTGTGGCAAGTAGCAAAGCTAATAAGCCATATTTGTGATGGATGACGCTTCCTAAAGAGCTCGCCTACTGTCTCTGTTCCCCG
The DNA here is from genome assembly GCF_904066995.2 of Poecilia reticulata. Lineage (NCBI taxonomy): Eukaryota > Metazoa > Chordata > Actinopteri > Cyprinodontiformes > Poeciliidae > Poecilia > Poecilia reticulata. The sequence goes on along the minus strand of NC_088830.1, from coordinate 6,871,334 downwards.
AAATCAGCAACGCGGTAATTGAATATTCTGTTTATCACTGTGGTCGGATGCGTCTGAGGTTGGGGGAACGTAAACAAACTTCTACTTTACGGTTTCCTCAACGTCCTCGCTGTGTCGACATTACCCATAACTAAGAGCCGCTCAAGCCGGCATCAATCATCACCTCAGCACCTCCATCCTTCCCCCTCACACCTCGCCTCCTTTCTCCCCGGCTCATTACAGATGTTGATCTCTGCGCAGATGTTGTTTGGAAAGAGTTTGCGCCGAACACATCCACAGCTAGCTCTCCCGCCCTCGCAGATGTTGTTTGGCACCTGTCTACCCGTCCCCGTCTTTCTCTGCTTTCTTTTCCTTTACCCCCTTCTTGCCTCTATTGCTTACCGCGATGATTATCTTTGCAATATCTGTTCTTCCCTTTTATTTCCTTCATGATCCAACTTCTATTGGCAGAGGCAGTTCCTCCTGTAATGACACGAAGCTTGAGCATTTCAATTGTCCCATGAACATGTTTTGTCCTGAGCATTGATGCACCTTCAGCTTCTTCACATTTTGTGACTTTACAGCCAGAAATTTTCTTGTATTTTACTGGAGTTTTCTGTGACAGATCAATGCAAAGTAGTACGTGGTTGTGAATTTAAAGGGACAATGAAACGGTAAATACAATTCTAAAAAGTGCAACATACATATTTATTCTACCCTGAGATCTGGTCATATTTTCAGATCATTGTCTGTTTACAATGGAGACCCCCTTTCCACTTCTCTAGTGTGGTGCAGATTTTATGATTTTTTTTTCACTCTTGTTAGTCTGGTAGACTCTGATTGGGGAACAAAATTACTACATTTTCAGAAGGTGTGGTTCTCTTTTACACTGCACTGTGCCGACTCTTTGGAAAACCTTTTTACTTCCTTGCCTGTGGTGGTGCTGCCATAAAAATCTCTGAAGAAGACGCTGAGAGCAACTTCCTTCTTTACAAATGGAGCGGCGTCAGATTGTAGTGATTTTAGCATTTCTCTTTCGTCTTCTGCAAAAGTCCACTTGCCATTTCTCTCGCTAGACACATTCGTTTGTTTTGGTTGCATTTACCCAGAATGCCCTTCTCTGTCATCTGCTTTCTGCTTTTGGAGTGGTCTCCGGTCCGCTTGGCATTCACCTATGCATTCAAACTGCGCCAGAGTTCACACATCAACCAAAGTGAGACCAAGCTTTTGTAGGTGGCTCAGAGTTCAGTCGCTCATTCACACCACCCCAGAACAAACCAGACTGTTAAAGCAGACTAAACAGGGCCTGGTGTGAATATAACCCAAGAGTATTTGTTCCAGGACCTCCATGTATTCAGCTTAATCCGTCTTTCTATCAAAGCTGACAGGTTTCCTATCCACACTGAAGAAAAACGATGTCGTAGCCAATGCTACCATCAGCATGTCTCAACGTAGGTATGGTGTGTTCAAGGTTACCTGCAGTGTTGGTTATCTCGTCAAACAGTACTTTGCCTGGAGGCCAAAACGTTGAGTGTTGATCTTATCCTTTAAGGTCAGATTTGTGGAGGGCATGAGAAGTAATTAGATTATCTTGCCTGAACTGTGGCTGTCTGCATCCTCTGGCGTTACCAAGGACTTCTTGGCAGCTTCTCTAAACAATCCTGTTGTTGCCCCACCTTTCAGTTTAGGTGGCAGGTGTGTAGTTTTGCCACACTACTTAAATTTTTAAGTGATGGATTGAACAGTGCTGTGTAAGATGTTATGATATTGAAAAAATAGTTTTATAACTTAACCCATCATGAGGCTGTTTTGTTTTTCAGCAATGTTCTCCAACAAACCTCTTGAGAGCTTTAAAGAACAACTGTATTTATACTAAGATGACTATTGACCTCTTCCATGTAATCTCAGGCTCTTCAGAAAGTGACCCACTCCACCATGATGGACGGCAAAGCAGTTCATGTAAATAACTCCTCAGTTTTATCAGTTTTATTTAGTTGATTTCACCGTTTGCTGCCCAAATAGAAAAAGCCAAACCAAAAGTGTCATTTTATCGCAAACCTTTGATGATCAAAAAAGGTGGTGATGGTTAGCATCCGTCGGTCATAAGGTCTGGCAGCCATCGGTGTATTCACCAATTTGCAGCCAACGTTTTTTACAAGGTAAAAAACATCAACAATCATATACTTAAGTGAGTAAGAATAGTAAGATGCAATCAAAATGTTGCATTATGGAGAAGGTATGCGTCATTAGGAGCCATGGAGAAAATGCCACACCGTTGTATAACCCAGTGGTCCCCAGACCCCGGTCCGTGGACCAATTGGCACCGGGCCGCGCAAGAAATAATTCAATATTTCCGTTTTATTGTAAGGGTACTCAGAGGGGACCCGGAAATTCAACCACACACAGGAGTATAAAAAGGAAAACAAAGTTTATTCTTTCAGATACTGGTTTCAGCTAAGGGAGAGGTCATCAAACACAGCACTGAGGAGAGAGGGGAGAAGACTGGTGAAGCACGGACAAAGGAGGGGTAGCTTAGAAATGTTCAGCTTAACTGACCTGTAGAGCAGTGGACGGGCGGAGCAGAGGAACAGAGGGTCTGATGACAGGGAGATGCAGGAAACCAGAGGAACAGGCTTCTGTGGAGGCAAGGAAGATCTCCACGGGGAGATCCGAGATGCAGCACCCAGAGACTTTGTCGAAAAACAGGCAGAGGTCATACACAGGAGGACAGAGAGCAGACTTAGCTTAGAGGGGCAGGCAGTAATCGGTGGTCGTGAGGCAGAGCTTGGGTCAGGGTCCAGAAATCCAGAATAGAAGGGATCCGTGAAGGGCTTGGCAGGAGGGGTAAATCCGTGGTCAGAAGGAGGGGTCGAAGAAACACAGAAGGCTTGGCAGGAAACGCTGGATCTCTACTGGCTCGTGGCTGTCGATAATCTGGCAGGGAAGCAGAGGCTGAGGGGTGTTTAAGTAGGGCAAGGCCCAGGTGGAACAGGTAAGCATTCAGGCGTGGCAGGTGAACTGAATGAGTGCTTAACACAGCATGGACAGGACATGAATCATAACAGTACCCCCTCCTCAAGGTCCGGCTCCAGAAGGACCACCAGGCTGGTCAGGGTTGGACCGATGAAACTCCCTGATAAGGGACTTGTCCAAAACATGCCGGGCCGGCACCCAGGAGCGCTCCTCAGGCCCGTATCCCTCCCAGTCCACCAAGTAATGGATGGACCGGCCCCAACGTCTGGACCGAAGGAGACGACGTACAGTGTGAGCGGGGCCCCCATCAATCATCCGGGCGGGAGGAGGGGGTCTGGAGGAGGGCACCAACTGTGAAGTGAAGACAGGTTTGACACGGGACACATGAAAGGTGGGACAAACCCTGAGAGTCCTGGGGAGGCGGAGCCGAACAGCCACTGGGTTGATCACTTTGGAAATCGGGAAGGGTCCTATGAAACGAGGGGCTAGCTTGCGGTTTTCAATCCGCAAGGGGAGGTCCTTGGTGGATAGCCAGACTCTTTGTCCTGTGAGGTAGGTGGGTGCTGGGGTTCTGCGACGATTGGCAAATCTGCAACATAAAGCGGAGGTTTTCAGGAGAGCCCTGCGGGCCTGACGCCATACCTGCTGGCACTTCAAGGCTGAGGCATGGGCAGATGGGACTCTAGTGGGCTTTTCTTGAAGAGACAACACAGGAGGTTGGTAACCGTAAACCGTGTAAAAGGGGGACAGCCCTGTAGAAGTAGAAGGGAGAGAGTTGAGTGCATACTCCACCCATGGTAGGTTCTGTGACCAAGAGGAGGGATCATGTTCACATAGCATCCGAAGCTTGGTCTCCACTTCTTGGTTGATCCTCTCCGTTTGTCCGTCAGTCTGAGGGTGGAACCCTGATGAGAGACTCACTGTGATACCCAGGAGACCACAGAATTCCTTCCAGAATCTAGAGACAAACTGGGGTCCCCTGTCAGAAACAATGTCAGAGGGCAGCCCATGCAGGCGAAACACCTCACGGGCCAGAATCCCTCCCAGCTCCTTGGAGGAAGGCAGTTTGCGAAGAGGAATCAGGTGGGACATCTTGGAGAAGCGATCAACGACTGTGAGAAGGACAGAGTGGTTATTGGAAGAGGGTAGACCAGTCACAAAATCCATGGATATGTGGGACCATGGGCGGTGTGGAACAGGGAGGGGTCGCAGAAGCCCAGAGGGTGGCCGACGGGATGGTTTAGCCTGACAGCAAACTCTGCAAGCCTTGATGAACTCAGTAACATCTTGTAGCATACTTTCCCACCAGAAACAACTCCTGATCACAGATAGGGTCTTAGTGACTCCTGGATGACAGAAAAGTCTAGACTCATGACAAAATGACAGTACCTCAGGTATTAGCTGCTCTGGAACAAAGAGTCGATCTTTAGGACAGTTCTCAGGGATGGGGCTTAGATGATGGGCTTCTCTTATTTTCTGCTCCAGCTCTAGCTTGGAAACTGCTAGATGCACTGACGTGGGGAGCACATAGTCCACCTGCTTTACCTCTTGACCCTCCTCCATAGTCTCATGAAGCCTGGAGAGTGCGTCTGGTTTAGCGTTCTTACTCCCCGGTCTGTAAGACAGTGAAAAATTAAAGCGACAGAAGTACAAGGCCCACCTGGCTTGCCTGGGGTTGAGTCTCCTTGCTGACTTGAGGTACTGCAGATTTTTGTGATCAGTCCAAACCATGAAAGGTTCCTTAGCTCCCTCAAGCCAGTGCCTCCACTCCTCAAGTGCCAGTTTAACTGCCAGTAGTTCACGGTCACCAACATCATAGTTGGTCTCTGCAGAAGACAGTTTTCTGGAAAAGAAGGCACATGGGTGAGTCTTGCCATCAGTGCACCTCTGACTGAGTATGGCTCCCACCCCGGAGGCAGAAGCATCCACTTCAACAATGAATTGGCGGGACGGGTCTGGTGTGCGGAGGACAGGAGCTGAGGTGAAAGCCCTCTTAAGGTGCTCGAATGACTCAGCAGCAGCCTTATCCCAAACAAACTTGCACTTGGATGAGGTAAGTGCGTGAAGTGGAGAGGCTACAGAGCTGAAATTGCGGATGAACCGGCGATAAAAGTTTGCAAACCCCAGAAATCTTTGAAGTTGCTTGCGGTCTTGTGGGTGGGGCCAATTCTTGATGGCATCCGTCTTGCTGGGGTCCATGGAAATCCTGTTAGGAGAGATGACGAAACCCAAGAATGAAGTTGACTGTTTGTGGAACTCACACTTTTCTGCCTTGACAAACAGGTTATTCTGCAGCAAGCGGAGAATGACAGAACGGACATGAGCTTGATGGGCTGTGAGATCCTTAGAAAAAATCAAAATGTCATCCAGATAGACATATACAAAACGACCAACCATGTCCCTGAGGACATCATTGACAAGTGCCTGGAACACAGCAGGAGCATTGGACAGGCCAAAGGGCATTACTAGGTATTCATAATGACCGGTTGGGGTGTTAAAGGCTGTCTTCCACTCATCCCCCTCTTTTATCCGGACCAGATGGTAGGCATTTCTAAGATCTAACTTCGTAAAAACAGTGGATCCCTGGATCAGATCGAAGGCAGTGTTCATTAGAGGAAGTGGGTAACGGTTTTTGACTGTGATGTCATTCAATCCTCTGTAGTCAATACAGGGTCTTAAGGAACCATCCTTTTTGCCCACAAAGAAGAATCCTGCACCAGCTGGGGAGGAAGAAGGACGGATGATGCCTGCCTTGAGTGAGTCACTGACATAATCCCTCATGGCCTTATCCTCTGGGCCAGAGAGGGGGAAAAGACGACCTCTGGGAGGAAAGGTACCAGGGAGCAAATCAATAGCACAATCATAGGGCCGATGGGGTGGAAGGGCAGTGGCTCGATGCTTGTTAAAGACCTCCCTAAGGTCATGGTAAACAGCAGGTACTTTGGATAGGTCGGGGTAGGTCTCCTGTCCTGAGATAGGGACAGTACATGGGACCGAAGCCGCTAAGAGGCAGGTGGAATGGCAAGATGGTGACCAGCCCAACACCTCGCCCCTAACCCAGTCAATGTGGGGGTTGTGTTTTCTCAACCAAGTGGCCCCCAAAATGACAGGGAGACCAGGGGAATTTATTATCAGGAAGGAAATGACTTCATGGTGATTCCCGGAAATACTAAACTTAATGGGGCCCGTTTCGTGGGTGACCTGGTGAAGTACATGGCCGTCAATAGCCAAAACTTCAAGATGCTTAGAGGTGGGTAGGAGTTGGATACCAAGAGATTCGGCAAGGCCACGGTCCATGAACTCAGTGTCTGCTCCTGAATCAATAAAGACAGATAGGTGTTTGGTAAGGCAGTCAGTTTGGAGAAAGGCCTGAACAGAGAAAGGAGAGGATTTAAATCTCTTTTGACTCAGCAGGAGCCTCTTACCTCCTACTGAGCCTGGCCTTTTGCTGGACACAGACGAAGTAGGTGACCCTCTCCACCACAATAGAAACAAAGGCCTCTCTTAAGTCTCCGCTCTCTCTCTTGTGGGGATAAGCGTGATCGACCTATCTGCATAGGCTCCTCTGCCGGAGAGGTGGGAGATGAGCTCAAAGGTGGGGATGAGACCGATTGCTGTGGCCTGGGAACACGTTCAACTTGGTAAGTACGACTGAAAGAACCCCTCTCCAACCTTCTCTCATGAAGCCTCATGTCGATCCTTGCAGCCAGAGTCTCCAGTTCCTCCAAATCCTTGGGAGCATCCCGTGTAGACAGTTCATCCTTTACCTCCTCACTGAGACCCTGGTAGAAAGCGTCACATAGTGCCTCATCGTTCCAGTCACTTCCTGAAGAAAGAGCATGAAAGTCAATTATGTACTCTGTGACTCGCCTCCTGCCTTGTTTGAGTTTGAGCAAACCACGTGCAGCCTCCCTCTCAGGCAGAACAGGATCGAAGACTCTGATTAGCTCCTTAGAAAAGTCCTTGAACTGATAACAAATGAGGGAGTCCTTCTGCCACTCAGCAGTACCCCATAACTTGGCCTTCCCCGAGAGGAGAGAAATAGCATAGGCTACTTTAGCACGTTCAGTTGGGAAAGATGATGGTTGCAGTTCAAAGACAATCTCACATTGAGTAATGAAAGGACGACATTGACTCTGCTCACCCTTGAAAACCTCCGGAGGCGACAGACGGGGCTCATAAATGGGCGAGACCTGGTAGCCAGACTTAGAAGCCTTGGGGCTAGGAGAAGTGCTCTTTGGGGGAGGAGAGGAGGACATCATATCAAGCATAGACATCATTTCTTGCATGTTAGCTTCCAGGCGGTTAATAGCGCCTTCAACACTGGAACGCCACTCCTGTGTGGGTGACGGGTCCATAGTGGCCAGATTATACTGTAAGGGTACTCAGAGGGGACCCGGAAATTCAACCACACACAGGAGTATAAAAAGGAAAACAAAGTTTATTCTTTCAGATACTGGTTTCAGCTAAGGGAGAGGTCATCAAACACAGCACTGAGGAGAGAGGGGAGAAGACTGGTGAAGCACGGACAAAGGAGGGGTAGCTTAGAAATGTTCAGCTTAACTGACCTGTAGAGCAGTGGACGGGCGGAGCAGAGGAACAGAGGGTCTGATGACAGGGAGATGCAGGAAACCAGAGGAACAGGCTTCTGTGGAGGCAAGGAAGATCTCCACGGGGAGATCCGAGATGCAGCACCCAGAGACTTTGTCGAAAAACAGGCAGAGGTCATACACAGGAGGACAGAGAGCAGACTTAGCTTAGAGGGGCAGGCAGTAATCGGTGGTCGTGAGGCAGAGCTTGGGTCAGGGTCCAGAAATCCAGAATAGAAGGGATCCGTGAAGGGCTTGGCAGGAGGGGTAAATCCGTGGTCAGAAGGAGGGGTCGAAGAAACACAGAAGGCTTGGCAGGAAACGCTGGATCTCTACTGGCTCGTGGCTGTCGATAATCTGGCAGGGAAGCAGAGGCTGAGGGGTGTTTAAGTAGGGCAAGGCCCAGGTGGAACAGGTAAGCATTCAGGCGTGGCAGGTGAACTGAATGAGTGCTTAACACAGCATGGACAGGACATGAATCATAACATTTATGTATTATTTGAGTCTGGAGGATCTTTTATTTTGAAAATCCTTTAACCGGATTCTCTCGGTTACTTGCTCGCCAACACTGAGGCCACAAGCAGCAAAATGAGTAAGAAACAGATCAGATGTCTTTGGAAAGTTTCTTTGCAAAGGGGAAAAGGCCCAGAGAAGAGACAGGAGAATGGATTTATCCTGGACCGGTAGGTGAGTCTCACATTACAAGCCCGCTCTGCGTAACATGCGGCGACCGGCTGCTAATGAGGCAATGAAGCTTCAAGCTGCTTCTCCACGTAGAGACCAAGCAGGCTGTGGATATAAACAACACTTCGGGTGTTATTGTCTCCCGTCACTTCCAGATGGGACTGTCTCGTTGCAGAAAAACAAGCTCAGGGCTCCCGTTAGTCAGTATCGTGAGTTAAAATTTTCACGAAAGTAAAATGTTCGTTTTTGTGGCACATCTGTATCTTATTTTGAAGGGATATGTAAATGTTACCATAGCGACCAAAGAGCGTTTGGGCAGAGGTGGAGGAGATGAGTAGAGCTTGTGAGTCTTAAGTCTGGTTTAGACTGCAAGATATTAAGAATTGTCGGCCGATTCTCCAAACCTCTGTGACCACAGAGCTGATAAAAGTCCAACAGGTTCGATCGGTTCGTGTGTCCAAGGCAGGAGCAGCACGAACCGAATCCAGTCATGAACATGTGATTCCAGAGGATAATCCAGTTAAACCCCCAACATAGGGGGTTATTTAGAATAACCAAACACGGATGACGATGTAGAAACAATAGTGATAGTTTGTGGAGTCATTTTAAGAGATAAAAGACGTAACAAAAAGAAAAGGCAGTGGATGAAAGACGACGGTAGCAGCCGCTCTATTTGCTGAACTATGATTTGGAGGTGAATATGTTTTTCATAGTTAACATTTTTAACTGAATAAACATAATAATATATAATAATGACCTTTACATATAATATTAAACATTTCCACATATCATCTCTGATATCCACCGGACTCTTAGTTGTGCGATATGTCATCTGTTTGGGATTCCCCTCTGTTCTTACGTCACCGCAATTTCTGAGGTTACCTGTCACATTCAGCAGGTTGTGTTCTCGTTCCCAGTCAGGGAAAACCCCACAGGCTGCAATAAAAAGGCAAAGACAACCCAAATAGGGTATAATCAGGCTTTAGCGGGAACACCAACATGCAGAAGCCTTATCTGACAGTTCACGCCCCACCCCCGGGCCGCAGCAAAATTTCCAGGTCTTGACCGGTCCGTGGTAATAAAAAGGTTGGGGACCACTGGTATAACCTACCATGTATGAAGCAAACTATTGCCATCTAGACTTTTGTAAACTTTTCAGTCTGCTTTGATGTAAGATGAAACATCTGTGTCCATTATATCATATGACTTATGTCATATGATATAATGACATAAGTCATGTGATGTGAATTCAAGCAAAGTTAATGATTTGATCAAATCAACAAATGTCAGGAAAAAGCATGTACGGGTCAGTTTCTAAGCTAGCTAGTTCCAACTTTTGTAACTACCACTGGGTATAATCCCCAATGAGGTGTGCTATTTCCACAGAAAACGTAGCTCAGCTTGAACTAGTAGTAGTAATAGTAGTAGTAGATGGTAAAAACAATCGCAGTAGCTTTGTTCAAAACGCCCATCCTTCTCTTCCGACATCGTCATGTTGCCTCAAAGTGGTTATGTGACGTAATTGCAAAGGATCAACACACGACATTACATGACTTCTGAAGGCAAGTAGTACCACTGAATTTTATTTAGAGATATCAAAATAAAAACAAAATCTAAGATCCTGTTTCAGTTTCCTTGCACTCATTAAAGATAACTTTCATTCATCTTACGCTTAGCATCTGTTTTTTGAGTTTTACCAAAACGGTCTACATCCTCATAGCAACGAATCTGGCTATAAAAATGTAGGTTAATGAAAGCAATACATTATCAAATTGTCCAACCAAACAGGATCGGCCTCTTCAGGCATCCGCCGCTTTAAAATCTCTCACTGCTGATGTTCCGACCCAAGCAAGATAAATTTCCTCCACAAAATGACATGAGGTGCACCTAATGGGGGGCTGGGGAGGGAGCCACAACCATCGCCATGACAACAATGATTACTCATCCCCAAACAAGTGAAACAACAATGAATAACATCTAATCAGGCTCGACGCGCTGAAGGTGCGATTATACACACTGACGATGCCTTCGCTGCCTTATGCAAACCATCTCTCTGTGTCTCTGTGTTGCTCAAAGTGCTGTGGGCACAATGATTAATTTGCGACTATTGATTCCTTGAGAATGTGGGAGGGATTGAAAGAAAGCGAGGGAGGGGAGGAAGGAGCATCCAGTATTCTCGGTAGCGCCTCGCTGCAGCTCTCGCCTCCAGTGTTTCGTTTGAGGAGAAGAAGAAAGCCGAGTGCAGAGTTTGGATGCGCAAAATCACCTCCATCCATCCTTGTTTCTCTTTCCCTCCTGTCTCTTTCTTCTCCCAGCTCTTCTTTTTTCATTTCTCGCTTTTTTCCCCCTCTTCCCCATGCTCCCCCCCCCTCCTCCCGGCCCCCTAACTCAACCTCCCTCCGCCGCCTCCCGAGTGCCGCACTGTTTAATTTATCGGTGAATATTCAACAAATGCCGGAGCGCTCGGCAATAAGCAGGAAGGAACCACAGGAAGAGGGAGGCGAAGTGCTTAGAAAACAAAAATAAAAATATTAGCACCCTGGATTCATAGAGTGCTAAAAAGCTTAAAGCAAGAAGCTGATGTTTAGTCTTATTACTTCAATACATCAGCTGAACACTGTATCTGCTCTGGTCGTTGTCAAATTTTCTACAAAACGAGAGAAGAAAAAGAAAAACATGTTTACCAGGAGCATTTGTTGTGTATAATTATGTTTTTGAACTATGATCTAAAATTCTTATTTTAGATGATAGTCTAAAATGAAGACTATCATCATTTTAGAATATATTTTTTAAAGTAGCATTTTATTAGTAGGCATGTACATACACAGCAGTGGGTTGACAGGAGCAAGACCAGACAAGATTTCATCAATATTCTGGATGAAACTAGGAATTCCCTTTTTAGTTTTTATCCAAAAGAGTAAAAGCTTCACAAATCATAAACTGTTTTAGACAATCTCAGGGTTTCTCCCAATGTATTATGAGCCTGGCGGGCCACCAGGCTTTTCTTTCACCCCACCAGACTGTCGTTTATTTTAAACATGATTTTTTTTTTTTTTAAACGCCAGTAACTGTGGCAGTAAAGACGGTTTAAGCTAGGTTTATAGTTGAGCCTTGAACTGGGTGTGTGTGGTTGAGCACACATTGCACCATCCCTGCAGCTGCCTGTTAGCCTAACACGCTGTTATTTCCAAATTATGACTGTGCACCATCAAAATTTCTGTAATTTAATTATTTTTTTGACACGGTGGGCCACAGAGCCTTGGTGCCACTACCATCATGGTTGGCAGGTTTTCCGGAGGAAACCCTGAATCTGTAACCTAAAATGCACACTGCTCTATTATCAGTCATCTTTAGAAACCATTTTGTATTATAAAAAGAAAAATATCTCCAGTTGTGAGGTTAAACTTGTGAATTAGCATTAAAAATGTTTTGTGCTGCGACTTCTGACTCTTATCCTCTTTGCCTCGCTGCCACTCTGGCTCGGTCCTCTTAACAATGTAGCAGCTGGAGCGTCGCTGTTTGAACATTTGTGTTTTTGAGTACGACTTTGTGCTTTGAGTGGTCAGTATAGCTAGAAAATTGTAACATAAATTCAGTCAAATTGATATTCAATCAAATCAGATTTATAACTTGGGCAAAACTAATAAAATTAGCTGTAAAAAAAAACAAAAGTAATTTTTAAAAAGTTTTCCCAAAGAAACTTGTTTTTTCAGTGTATACTGTGGGATCATCTCAGACAGACTGTAAATTATAACAATCACACAAAGAAGAAGAAATGTAGCAAAACTTCATTAAGGAGACACATTAGTTTTTTACCCAAACTCGATCAGTATTTTTAATTCACTTTACTTGGTGGAAATCTGAATGGGGTGCAAATACAAAATGATTATTTTTACCACATCATGCTGTTACTTAAAGATCTTTATAAAGTTCCATGATAAAGGATAAAATTCAACAAGGCTCAAATCTTCACATATAAAAAGATTACAAACATGTCAGAATTTAAATTCTACTGTTGACTACAAGTGGACAACACTTGTTTATCAGCTTTTTAAGCTTTACATTCATACGCACAAAATATCACTTCACCCTAAATGTGACGTATTCCATTTTTAAGAGATGTCGGCCAAAACATTCCTGGATTGGCTTTTATCTTAGATCCACAGGTCAAATGCTTAGAAATCTCTTTGGGTTTTCTTCTACTTATAAAATGCATGCAAACTAAAAGTTCCCACCATATTGAATTAATAAAATCATCAATCGACATGATGCTCTTTAATGCACTTTTTATGAGCCGACGTTAAGGTCAGGTAATGTCTGTGTACGTACTCTTAGATGCTTAAAGTCAGAAAAATCTTGTTAGTCCTTCATTTTCTGTTCATTATAAATGTCTTACTTCAATCAAAGAAAGTATAATTTTCTTTTATGTGGTATAGTAAGTAGAAAAAACCCCCCAAAACAATCAGGCAATCAGAGCAAATTAGAAAAGATGTATCTTTACTTTTTACTCCTATTTTTAATAATAAAGATGGTAATAAAAACAATAATATTGTCACGTTCCACAACAATTTAGGCGTACAACAATTAGCAGATGTAGGAAACTAACATTTTAAAAGATTATAATGAAACTAAGACGACACAGAATATAATTAGAACATTATGTTGCGGAGATTGTATTACTATCTACACGTGTTTCAGTCTCTTTGGTCTTTTCTCTGCAACCTGCTGCTCGGCGCCTCAGACTGCGGTTCCAAAACGCCACGCGGGCCGAGTGGCTGTGGGCCGTTTTGCATCCACATGCCCGTGTCACTGAACTCTGAGCACACTGCAGGAACCTGCTGAATAGTTTTTCCTTCTTCTGACTCAGCGCATGCACCGTCAGGCGTGCTGCACAGGACAGGCTACCTGAGCCCTCAGAGCAGAGCAGAGCAGGCGGACACAGACCCCAAATTAAAGCTCCATCAAGACAAAACTAAACGAAAATCTGGATGTCTTCAGTCTATTGTAATTCCTTTCATATGTCTTTATTGTGAGGCAGTAATTCAGTCCATACCATTTAGATTAAAAAATAAAATAAATCGATCAATTAAAAAAGGACACATCCGTCACAAACAGATAAACAATTATTCCAATATAAAAAATAAAAAAAAAGCTACAAGTGTAATAATATTTCTATTTGTTGCAGTAGTCGGAACTCTAAGATTTTGATACATCCAAGCAGCACATAAATTTATACATGACATTTCTCAGCAAAGCATGAAGAGCTGCTACGTTACTCACTTGACTTGTGGAAGTCTGAGGAGGAGTTAAGTTATTGAGTTGCTTATAGTGCAGATTTTTTTATTTTTAGCCGATTTAGTTTTTGCTGTCAACCTGTCTGGGGAAATTAATCTTCACCTAAACTTTTTTTCTTTTTTTTTTACTAAATTTGAAACAGATTCTATATATTTAAACAATGACATGCCCCTTTTAAGATGGAATAGAATAAAATACCTTTATTAGTCCCCCAGGGGGTGAACTGACATTTCACTACAGCCCGTCGAAAACAAAACAAACAAAAAACTAAAACAGGTTAAGCACAGCAGCGATTCCTGAGCAGATCACATCCCATTGCTGCGTTCAGCCAGAATCGCAAAGGCACCACTTGCCCATTACAACCAGTTTTTTACTGGGTCATTTAGCAGCTGCAGTTCATCAATGAGCAGTTAAATGTCTGGGTGGCTGATTCACTTTGGTACTTACTGTACCGTCTCCTGTCCTGCAGGACCGCTAAGATGCAAAAAAAACAAAAAAACAAATGTCACTGAAATTTTGCTGCCATACTTTGTTTTTGCTTGGAAATGTAGAAACTTATCTTGAGATATGATCATTTTAGCTACTGAATATTATTTTTAGTTTAGCCAAAGTGCATCTAAAGTATCAAAAAGCATGTTAAACAGTGGATGACGGTAAAAGATTGTCTATAATAAATAATATAAAGCTGCAAATTATTAAATGGATTAGAAGTTGTTTTTTTACACCCCTTCTGCACAGACATAAGCCCTCTGAGTGTAGTTGGATAATCAGAAAGGTTGAAGGATCAAGCAAGGAAAGCACTCAACTGCTAATTACAGCAATCACCAATCTATTTGCCCTGTTCTGGGGTTAAGACCCATTAATTCAGCATGCTGAGAGCTGAACCGTTTCGCAAAGCAAATGTATGTTTAGTTAAATAATATTAGGATTCCAGTCTAACCCCTGCTGGGGAGGCAGATGGATTTCAGCTGGAGCTTCCGTAATGACCTCGCTGAGAACAACACAGGATGCCGTAAAGAACCGTCCGCTTAGAGACGGCCACTGAGCTATCGCTGTCCAAGGTGGAGCTGAATTTCTTTTGTCTGCTCCTTTTTTTTTTTTTTTACTTGGAGCCTTGACAGGTGCGCAGTCCAGGTAGAAGTAGAAGATACATGGAGGGTAAAGACACGGTCAGTCTGGACCTCTAACAGACTGCATGACTTCAGCATGTGAAATGTGTGCAAACTAGACACCCATTCCTCTAAAACCTCCCACGGGGAGATTAGAAGCAGAAACTCTTTTGTGAAACATCTTTTTTTGCTGGTGCAGTTTTAACACATTTAAGAGTAATGCAAAATCTACTACTGTCAAGAAAGCGTCTGACTTTTAAAGCTACAGATGAATATGTAGCAATCACCTGAAAGATGACGGCAATTAGAACATCGGAGAATTGGAGAACTTTGAAAATAAAAAATATAAGTAAATAAAAACAAGCCGCACTGACGACCTTACATGAAGAAGGCAGGAATGCAGTGGTTGGCCCACTTCCGCTAATAGCCGAGCTAATATCTTGCTTAGTGCTTCAGCATTTTTGCTGCTTTTAAAAATATCAACATGGTTGAATTTAGCGCTTTAGCATTAGCTTTCACTAAGCACCATGTTGGTATAACGCTTTAGCGTTTTTCTTAGTTTTGAAAATGTCAACAGGGTTTGACATTTTTCAATTGGGTGCTTTAGCATCAACTTCCACTAATACTATGCTGGTTTAGCGCCTTAGCACTTTTGTTAGCTATATCACTTTAGCACTGTCAGAACTGACGTTGATGATTAGCGCTTTAGCATTAGTGTAGCTAACGTTTTAGTTAGCAGTGCCCACCACAAATAAAAAGATAACTTCTCTCTCTTCCACTAAGCTGCGCCTGACACTACAGCCAATCATTTTTGTAATTCCAAAGCAAATTAGTCACAATTATCAGTAACATTCTATGTACTGTAAATGTGTTGCAAAGTGTAACAAGATGAAGTTGCTACAGCAGAGCTTTAATCACCTAATGAACAAATATGCGACTGCCTGATTTCTGTATGCGACACGTCACTCGTGGAGCTCCCAGCACACCCAGTTCTAGTGTTTTTAAAAGCCGTGATTAAGAAAATTAGCAAATCTGACAACGCTCTTTATGAAATGATGTGATGAACAAATGACAGTCCGCTCCCAGAACACACGATGCACTCAGCATTCGTACAGAACAGACACGAAATTATTCCAGTCTGCTTTGAAGTCTTAAATGAAGTTCAGAGCACACATTCAGTATTATTTAGTGAATTATTACAATATTAAAAAGTTAATTTATTTCAGTGACTCACTTCACTAAGAAACACATTATGTTGTTAAATTATGCCAGATAATTGTTTTCAAGTGTTTTATTTCTAATTATGATTTTTTTCAATTCACAGCTAATAGAACAGAGTATTACATCAGACCAATAACAAAACAGTTTTTAACACAGAGACTTGAGCTTAACGTATAATATGTTTAATACCTGCTTGTAGTTTATTTTTTAAAGGTACATTTAATCTGAATGCATGTTCTAATTTAGTGAATATGACTCTATATCTCTGAGGGTTTCATTTTGGAGAATTGAAGAAAGTGGTGATTCAGTTCATCATTGGTTTCAGGTAAAAAAAAAGAGAATATTTTCTATTAAAATGTTTGCTTTCCATCCTGTGACAGATTGAGGTGGGGTATGAAGACGTACCCCTCCTCTCACCTGGTTACCGTTGTACGAAGCTACCGGCAGCAGTGCTTTTACAACTTGGGCCAGTGCTTCTTCATGGGGGCACAAAACAAAAGAATAAACCAAAAACAGGCCAACATTTCATCGTTTAATATGTCAAGTGAGTCACCAAGACAAAGAGTCACTTGGAGCTCCGCAGCCCTGAAAACTGTGATCCTGTCTCAATATGGCCGAAGCTAAAAGTACAAAATCTCACATTTTAATTTGCTGTCACATTAAAACTGTGAAAGTAAAAATTCAATTATCCCACAAGACTACTTTAGTTGTGGTTTTGTGCCAGTGGATTTCATAGAACAGATTTCTGACTTTTTACCATAATGCTAGTTCAAGAAATATTAAGACCATTTGAAGACAAGTGAAACGTGAACTTGGTCAGCATTATGTGTGATTATGAACTTTAAAACACAGCTGGATGTAACACTTGGTGGCCTAAATATTCTTGTTCTTGTTTCTGTCAGTGGATATACGCCTGATGTAATTCATCTGAATTATTCCTTATCAGAGGAACTGAATGTTTGTTAGGTGATCATTTTACTTTTAAACATATATTTATGTATGTATGTATTGTAATCACTCCTATCTGGCTCTATGTTCTCTATGGACAATATATGCTGCATTTCCATCAATCGTAAAATTGCATAAATTGAAATTATGAAAATAAATTTGCTTCATGGAAACGCACCAATTAAAAAAAAAAAAAAACACTCATCAATAGAAAGTTTTTGTGCTATGAGATGGTTTATATGTACTTCCCAAACCTGCCACACGAGTCACATGATCAACAGCCGGATGTCATTATAGATGGAAACGATAATGTAGACAACAGGAAGTGGTTGGAGGATGATGATTTTTGTTTGTTTTTTTTCAAATAATGTGCAGCCGGCTCCACCAGCGCTCTCACGCCATCAAACAGTTCATAAGAAGTTGTGTGTCACTCCGTCATGTTGAGTCCATCTCTCTTCTGTGTAAAATCGCTTTTTGCTCCAACATCTGAATCAGACGCTGACGTCTCCTCTGATTGGCTGATGGGTGATGAGTGCTAGCGCCACAGCCGAATTATGAATATGTCTCATGTAACTGTTTACATCCGTCGTTGCAGTGACTTAGCGCGTGAACAAGCTTATTCACGTGTGATTTTAATTTCATTTCGTTTTTAACAGGAACACCGCAATTGTGAAATTTTGTTGTTTCAACATTAGCAGAACATAGATAAAGATTTGTGTATATTTGTAATGAAGACGCAGCTACAGTAGCCCAATCATGTTGATTTTATTCTATGCAATCATTCAAGTAAATGGAGGATAAGTCCATGAAGAAGAAGCATGTTCAGATTTCATTGTGCTGACAAAATGTCTTTTCAACAATCAGGTCAGGTTTGTAGGAATCAAATGACACAACTTCACTCCTCTAGATAACGAGTTCTTGTGTGTGTGCGTGTGTGTGTGTGTGAGCTGTCTATAATGTGTGGATGGATATAAATCTGAGGTTCAAGCAGTGTTGGTTTTGTTTAGATCACTCGCTGCCTAATTCATGTCGGTTAAACTATGAACAAATCTTCTGTGTGCAGACGAGGAAGACTGCGATCTTACACACACACACACCCGCACACACGCAAACACACATGCAAGTGATCTGAGTCATATGGCTTACAGATGACAGCATTGTTACTCTGTCAGTTCGGCCATATGCTACGACTAGCAAACTTCAGAACCGCTTCGCTAGCGTTCACACTGAAGCAGTTCAGCTGATCCATCACTGATTCACGGCATTGAGAGCCTGATGATCCTTTTCTGCCCTACAGCAAACAGGCCTCTATGCAAAATATAGGACACGCTTTTCTTTTTCTTTAAGTCACCACAGATATTTCAGAATTGAAATCGTTCCCAAATTAGACGTTCCCTCCCCTTGTAACGGCTGCAAATGTACAGAGTCAGGGCGATGTCCGTCGGTCGTTCCCGTCGGCTCCTCATATCTTCAGGATTACAGAGCAGTCAGCCTGTCAGCACCTCTCCCACCAGGCGTTAAACAGGCTGTGTGGAGGTGCCAACTGCTCTCTGCGAAACTCTCAGCCCGGTAAACCGGAATACAAGGGGCATGACATACTGTTACTACTGCAGGACGCCGGGCCTCGCTGTGAAACACGGCACAAGCAGCTGTTTTAGGGGAAATCGCAGCAGTCGGGCCATAAACGGCCATTCCCAGGCAAGCACTTGGTGCTGCTTCTTCCAACCTCCAAATGATGCATTATTATACTCCACCGAGCCGACGAACTAACACATTACGTCGCTTTGCAATTCTGCGAACTACAGATGAGTGCGGAGTCCATGTTCAACACATTTGTACTTTACAGAACTCATCCACAGCCTCATTCTGTGTCACATTTTACCGTCGGGATTAAAAAGAAGAATGATGGTTGTGTCTTAAGCTAACATCAGTAGCATAAACCAGCAGCAGCAATAGCGCTTTTATCAGCAGCGACTCGTTTTGGCTTCACCTGCATCCTTCCACATCTGCCTAAATGCCAGAAGATCTGCGAGAACAAATGAGAAACTTTAAGCACATTTCAGTAGTGGTGCACCGACTGCAGTTTTCTGGCCGATCACCAATCTTTTAAAAACCTAACCTGCTAATCCTGATTCTGATTTTGGCCGATACCAAGGTTTTGGGTCTAATAAGTCACTAAATGATTAAACCACTCTGTGACATTAATAAAGCAGATGTCTTACAATAAGAAACTTATCACAATAACTCACTAAACTGCACACAGTAACTGATCAATATGATAATTGTCCACCCCTACAAGAGAGATGGATGTCTGGGTTGTGTTACCCCGGCAACCTGATCTCAGATAATGGGGAAACTGGATGGATGGATAATTTTTTAGAAATTAACTGAGGCATTCTTAACATTTTATTTGTTTACTTCTGCTAAATCTAAGACTGAATCATACCACACTTGGGGTGAATCATAGAGGCGTAAACATGGAAGTAAAAAACACCATTTTCCTGTCCTCTACCTCTACCCCAACTTCTTCACTCGTCTATAAGCGCAAATGAACCTACCCAGTATTGATTAGCTAGTTTTAACAAGCTAAAGCTGTGGGATAAACCGAAACAATACAAACAGGTGCAATTAATATTAGGCTCCTTGGCTAAATGTCATGGGTTTTTATTATAAAACAAAAAACCAGCTGCTGCGGTGAGCTCCAAACTGTGTCGTTTGTGCACAGCAGTGAGTCCTTCATTGATTCTGAGCAGCGGCGCTCCGGCAGAACTCCACCGCACCGGCACGCGTCTCATCACACAGAGCGCCTCACGCACGGGGAACGTGGGGAACTCAAAGTAAAAGACGAAGCGGAGCTGTCACGATCCGTGGAGCGTCACGAGGCTTGCACTGCGGCGTGCGGGTTTGGGCAGGTCGCCAATCCAGAGGACTCCAGCAGCAACCTGAGACGCTTCGGATACGATTTGTTCATATGGAGGCAGGAGGAGAAGAAGAGCAACAACAAGGTGGAATATTTTAAAGCCTTCACAGTTCTGGTTGTAGCTATGGTCACTACAGGAGAGTTCACAGGCAATTTGCATGAGAATTTTGTCCTTTTTTATATAAAACGGTGGGTTAGTAGTTTATTCCATTTTGCTTTATGGGTTTTAAATAAGCAACCAATATTTGTATCGATCCCAATATTGAAAAAATTCTAGATGTCTTCAATCTAACTCTTTGTGCTCCGAGTGATGTCATGTTTTATTGTTGTACATTATATTTACAATTCCTAGTTGCACTTTCTGAAACTTTTGACAGAAGGTTGCAGTTTATTTTTTACGTTTGAGAAGTCAACATGTAGTTTTTTGTCAGTTTCAGTTTATTATTTATTTCACGTTGGCTGTTGTACTTATAATTACACTGACTGAGCAAATTAAAGTTGCGCTGTTTTTACATGTTTGACCACGCTTCTGAAGCTGTTTATGTGTATGTGAGTTATCAAATAAATTTATAATTCAGAACAGTTAAGGCTGCGTTTAAAAAAACGCAGCCTTAACTGGAAACATTTTAAATTAACTCGGCTGTTTTTCTGTATCAGATCGGTATCGGTATCGGCCGATACTAAACCTCAGACATCGGTTTCGGTATCAGAAGTGAAAAAAAGTGGATCGGTGCAAGTAGGACTTAACATTTTATTGCGATATTTTGAGGTAATATTGTGATGGTGATAAAAACCGAGATTAAAAACTTTTTTTTAGGCAACTGTGTGACTGTTTCCATTCATTCCCCCATTTGAAGCAGGCGTCTTCAGGGCGACAACTTAAAGAAGTGAGATTTATTTAAATGTACTTTTGAATTTACTGAAATTTATTGGTGCTCTTGTGGAAAAATAGTGGACGAAATGGTAAAAATGAAATTTTGAATATTAGTTTTTTTATTTAAGATCATTAATTGAAATGATAGAGGCAACAATAAATTAAAATCCTTACAAAATGTGTGTTTTTTTTTTTTTTTTACGATAAATGATAATACGGTAAATACCCACCCTAAAGGTGCAAGACAAAAAAAGAGGGGATAAGAAAGGGGAGCTGGATGAACCGTAACGGGATAAAATATAGAAAACAACACAAAAGACTGGAGAAACAGTTTCTGTAGACCGGATTAGTATCACTGTTATGTCTAAGTTGTTCATTTGTGCTAAAAAAAAATAAATCACAAATTGTCCTTTTTTTTTTTTTTTTTTTTTTTTACAACCTTCCAATAAAGCTGAGAACAGTGGAGGATTTCAGGCAACATGTTGTGCATATAACTCCCACACTATTATGCAATTCCCGTCTTATTCATTTGATATACTTTTACCCACTGCGGCTGCTTCTTTAACCCAAACGCTTCTTTAACCCAAACGCAGAGTTTCTGCTCTGGTTTGTTTTATCTAAATGTTGGAGAAACGTTCAAACGGTCACAATTCTCTTCAAGCCTTCTAAAACTGTTCAGGGATTTCCAGAAATGTCCTTGACGTGAACATGAACCAAAATTAAATTTAAACAGTCTGATCTCTCTTCCGCTGCATCGACACACTGTCATCAGTCCAAAATTCGGATTCTGTTCTGTAAAATTCAGCTTCTATTTAAAGCCGAACTCACAATACACTCAAGGGGGATACGTCACAGGCATCAGGTAAAATATGCTACACCAGTTAATTTGACAAGAAAATAAATAGCCAACAATATGACATTTTTTTTTACTTTTAGCAACAATGATTTATTACAAAAACCACAAGCTAGGAAATAATAATAGTTATCATGATAAATAGAT
Organism: Poecilia reticulata; assembly: GCF_904066995.2. Taxonomy (NCBI): domain Eukaryota; kingdom Metazoa; phylum Chordata; class Actinopteri; order Cyprinodontiformes; family Poeciliidae; genus Poecilia; species Poecilia reticulata. Next base: position 6,849,742 of record NC_088830.1, on the reverse strand, counting down.
CAGCAACCAAAAATCCCTCAAGAATAAGGTTAGGTTAGATTTAAATCAGTCAGTTCATGTCAGTAAAGAAACCCAAATGGTTAAATGTCCAAATATTCCCGCTCTTTTTTAATGCTAATATTGTCCACAAAAGAGTTCCATATCCTGGGAGAATTTCTCCATTTTAATCCAAAGTCCCAATCCAAAATGAAAAATACAAAGCGCCAAACCCTCCCCCCCCCCCCCCCAAAAAAAATGAGAAAAAAGAGTGGTACCACCAAAAATCCCCACAAAGAAAAGTAAAATCCAGATCTCACCGGGAATGTCTTTCTTTTCCCCCAGGTGGCGTCTGGCTCGCACCGTCGGCGTCCTCTTGCTCCAATCCAGCTTCTAAAGCGCACGATCCGCGGCGCTGGGGCGAACTTTGATTGCTGTTCTGTCTCTTTTCTTTGATGTATTACTTGTTCTAAATATTCAGTCAAGTCTCCCGCTGCACAGATCTGACGGTGAGCGTCTTCCTCTCTGGTTGCGCCGCTGCGCGCCGGCGCACACGCCCCTTTTTAAACACTAATATCAGCCACACCTAAAAACCAGCATGACCTGCTCAAAAATCCGTTTTAAAAGTGGAAATTCTGAATAATTTTACAATGAAATAACAGCAACTGTTATACAAACCAGATGATACATTTACTCTTTAATGTATTTATCCAGGAAAAAAAACAAACATAGCGGTTATGTTACAAGCTTATGAAATTATTAAACTCATTTGTGTCATGATCCGTGGTTCTATGTGTTTATTTTCTAGTTTCTGTGTGATTCTGTTCCCTGTTGGTCCTGTCTCTGCGTCTTTCCCCGTTGATTGTCTCCCAGGTGTGTCTCGTTCCCGTGATTGCCCCGTGTGTATTTAGTCTCCCCTGTTGTCTGTATTCTTCGTCGGGTCCTTGTCTATCGCTTGTCATAGTTTGTCTACTGAATGTCTATTCCTTGTTGGTTGATGTCACCTTCTCCGTGCTATCAGTTTCCTCGTGCTGTCTCCCTGTTGTTCCTTTTGAGAAGTCCTTATCATTAAATTCATCATTTACCGCTACATCCTGGGTCCTGCCTGCGTCTTCACTCACCGGTAAACACCGCTCCCTGACAGAAGGACCCGACCAAACGAACGGTGAGGAAGCTATGGCATACTGCCCCCAGGTGTGGGACCACGTCGCCACGAGCGCCCAAAACCGCTGGAGGTCCCGGCCCCTGGGCGCTGGAATCACCAGCGCTCTGAGCCGCCGGAGGTCCCGGTCCCTAGGCACCCAAGTCACCGACGCGACGACAAGCTGAGTCCCTGGTGGGGAGCACGTTTGGCGTACTGCCCCCCAGGTGTGGGACCACGTCGCCACGAGCGCCCAAAACCGCTGGAGGTCCCGGCCCCTGGGCGCTGGAATCACCAGCGCTCTGAGCCGCCGGAGGTCCCGGTCACTGGGCACTGGCGTCACCATCGCTCTGGGCCACCGGAGGTCCCGGTCCCGGAGCATCGACGTCGTCACCGCCCTCGACCACCGGAGTTTCCCGTGCCCGCTGCCGGTGAGCAGCCGCCGGAGTCCGCTGCCGGTGTACAGTTCCCTCCAGAGTCCCCTAGTGTCCCTCCAGAGTCCCCTAGTGTCCCTCCAGAGTCCCCTAGTGTCCCTCCAGAGTCCCCTAGTGTCCCTCCAGAGTCCCCTAGTGTCCCTCCAGAGTCCCCTAGTGTCCCTCCAGAGTCCCCTAGTGTCCCTCCAGAGTCCCCTAGTGTCCCTCCAGAGTCCCCTAGTGTCCCTCCAGAGTCCCCTAGTGTCCCTCCAGAGTCCCCTAGTGTCCCTCCAGAGTCCCCTAGTGTCCCTCCAGAGTCCCCTAGTGTCCCTCCAGAGTCCCCTAGTGTCCCTCCAGAGTCCCCTAGTGTCCCTCCAGAGTCCCCTAGCGTCCTTCTCGAGTCCCCTAGCGCCCTTCCCGAGTCCCCTAGCGTCCTTCCCGAGTCCCCTAGCGCCCTTCCCGAGTCCCCTAGCGTCCTCCCAGAGCTTCCTAGCGTCCTTCCCGAGTTCCCTAGTGTCCTTCCCGAGCTCCCAGCGCCCGCAGCAGCCGGCGCTCCGCCAGAGCTCCCAGCTCCAGAGCTCCCAGCGCCCGCAGCAGCCGGCGCTCCGCCAGAGCTCCCAGCTCCAGAGCTCCCAGCGCCCGCAGCAGCCGGCGCTCCGCCAGAGCTCCCAGCGCCCGCAGCAGATGGCGCTCCGCCAGAGCTCCCAGCGCCCGGAGCAGCCGGCGCTCCGCCTGAGCTCTCCGAGTCCGCTGCCGGTGAGCAGCTCCCCGGTGAACCTCCCGAGAATCCAGCCGGCCGTCCTGCCGGTTCCACAGCCTCGGCTCCGCCCGAGACTCCGCCCGGCCGTCCTGCCGGTTTCCCGGCCTCTGCTCCGCCCGGCCGTCCTGCCGGTTTCCCGGCCTCTGCTCCGCCCGGCCGTCCTGCCGGTTTCCCGGCCTCTGCTCCGCCCGGCCGTCCTGCCGGTTTCCCGGCCTCTGCTCCGCCCGGCCGTCCTGCCGGTTCCCCGGCCTCTGCTCCGCCCGAGCCCACGGCCTCTGCTCCGCCCGAGCCCACGGTCTCTGCTCCGCCCGGACCCCAGTCTCCAGCGCCTGCAGCAGCCGGCGCTCCGACCGGCCCACCGCGGCACAAGCTCCGCCTCCAGCGTCGCCGCCCACCGCGGCTCAAGCTCCGCCTCCAGCGTCGCCGCCCACCGCGGCTCAAGCTCCGCCTCCAGCGTCGCCGCCCACCGCGGCTCAAGCTCCGCCTCCTGCGTCGCCGCCCACCGCGGCTCAAGCTCCGCCTCCTGCGTCGCCGCCCACCGCGGCTCAAGCTCCGCCTCCTGCGTCGCCGCCCACCGCGGCTCAAGCTCCGCCTCCTGCGTCGCCGCCCACCGCGGCTCAAGCTCCGCCTCCTGCGTCGCCGCCCACCGCGGCTCAAGCTCCGCCTCCAGCGTCGCCGCCCACCGCGGCTCAAGCTCCGCCTCCTGCGTCGCCGCCCACCGCGGCTCAAGCTCCGCCTCCTGCGTCGCCGCCCACCGCGGCTCAAGCTCCGCCTCCTGCGTCGCCGCCCACCGCGGCTCAAGCTCCGCCTCCTGCGTCGCCGCCCACCGCGGCTCAAGCTCCGCCTCCTGCGTCGCCGCCCCGCGCTCAAGCTCCGCCTCCTGCGTCGCCGCCCGCCGGACCTCCCACGAGAGGTCTGCCTCCTGTGCCGTGGTCGGCCCCCGGAGGGTTTTGCGGTGCTTATTTCGTTTTGGATTTGTTTTTTGTTTTTCTGGACTCTGGCCCTCCTACCGTCGCCCCTCCGCCCACCCTGTTGGGATCTGGTTTTTGTTTCTGGACTCTGGCCCTCCTGCCGTCGCCCCTCCGCCCACCCTGTTGGGTTGTTTTTTGTTTTTTGGACTCTTTTTGTTGGGCGCCTGGTAGTCGCCCCTTGAGGAGGGGGTACTGTCATGATCCGTGGTTCTATGTGTTTATTTTCTAGTTTCTGTGTGATTCTGTTCCCTGTTGGTCCTGTCTCTGCGTCTTTCCCCGTTGATTGTCTCCCAGGTGTGTCTCGTTCCCGTGATTGCCCCGTGTGTATTTAGTCTCCCCTGTTGTCTGTATTCTTCGTCGGGTCCTTGTCTATCGCTTGTCATAGTTTGTCTACTGAATGTCTATTCCTTGTTGGTTGATGTCACCTTCTCCGTGCTATCAGTTTCCTCGTGCTGTCTCCCTGTTGTTCCTTTTGAGAAGTCCTTATCATTAAATTCATCATTTACCGCTACATCCTGGGTCCTGCCTGCGTCTTCACTCACCGGTAAACACCGCTCCCTGACAATTTGTGAGAAACTTCGGTGTTACCTGCAACAATGGCTTTAAATTTGACAGATCAGCCTAAAGCTCCTCAAGAGACTTTGGGGGAAAAAAGTAGCTATTGTGTTTTTTTTTATATTTCGCTTGGATTATTGTAAATCTCTGCATGATGGTGTTGATAAAGCTGTAAAAAATGCAGCTGCACACCTTCTGATAAGAGCCAAGAGCTCTGATCCCATCACACCTGTCTGAACTGGCTTCATCTCAAAAACAAGATTTGCTCTTTAAAGTCTCAGAAGCATGGTAACACCATATTAGTCTGAGCTGAGTCGACTCAGATGCAATGTTTGATTACATTTCATATTTCAGGTGTCAATTCGGACAATCGACTGTGATGCTAAAGCTCTAAATTGTACAATCGTAAAAAACAAAAAGTGTCCTGAGAAGGAGAGAGAACCGTAATTGATATTATTATTATTATTATTATTATTATTGACAATTTTTAGGAATAGTGTTTCAAATGATTTGCCAGTGATTGTCAGACCCTTTTAGTTTTAATGTAGAATAAAAATGAACTTTGACTTGACGTTGGCAACAAATTCAATTCTGTGTGTTTACCAGCTGCAGAAGATGCCAGTGTCAGGTCAGAGGGATTTCAAAATAAAGGCACACTTGATTTTTTTTTTGTTGTCGGTTTTTTTGACTTTTTTTAACTTTTGGATCCAAATTTGAAACTGAAAGATTAGGTCAATTAGCTGCATCAACCTAATCTTGAGAATGAAATTAGTTAACAAATTCAGCTGTTTGTTAGTCAAAGTCTTATTAGTAAGACAGAGTATTAATGGTCATAATATTATCAGAATAAAGATGCAATTCTACCAGAAGAAAGTCATAATGTTTGTTCTCATATTATACGACTTTTTTCCTCTTATTATTTTTTTCTCGTATTACTATGATGTTTTTCTCCTAATATTACAACTACACTACAGCCCAAATACACTTTTTAGAGTGTTGTTGTATGACTTCATTCTCAAATTATTGTAAATTAATTTTCGTAATATTACAACTTCATTCTCATATTAGTAGGACTCTTCGCATGTGTCATTTCAACTTTATTTTAGTTATGACTTCGTTCTCATATTATTACAACTTTTTCATCTATTGTTTTGAGTTTATGTTTGTTACAACTTTTTCCACCTATTATTTCAACTTTACCTTTAACATTATTTACTCTCATATTTTGACTTACTGTCGTACGACTTTACCCTCTTAATGTTCAGACTTAATTCTCGTATTATAAGGACTCTTTTCAGATATTATTAGTACTTTATTCTAGTAATATTCTGACTTTATTCTCATATTATGTTTTCCTCCCACATATTATTTTTACTTTATTCTCATATTTTGACCTAATTCTTGTACGTCTTTTATATCTTAACGACTTCATCCTCATATTATTACAACTCTTTTTAGCCTGATCCTAATACTCCACTGTATATTAAAGAATTAACAAAAAAAAAAACTAGGATTATTTATTATCAATTGCTTATCAATCCAAGTTATGAATTATCTTTTTCAATCCACGTTTTGAGAGCCTTGATGTCAGACGTTAGTCTCCAACCGGGTTTGGATTGACCCATATTTGACCCAGGAATGGGTTGGTAATGAAACCTAAATCAAGATGTTTTTAACCCAGCAGGCTTTAGGATGTAAAACTAATTTCTACTTTGTATATGAATGTAAAAACAGCCTGAGGAACAAGTCCTGCTAACATTTCATCCATAGAATAAAAAAAGAAAACAGCAGAACAATATAACGCCTTCATAATTAAGATGAGTTCTCTTACTTCAAACATTAATATAATCATCTTGTGGCCTCAAACCCCTGACAGGGAGCTGCTGCTGCTCCAGTTTCTCTCATGGCCTATTTGTGACTTCCTATTTACTCAACAGCTAACTCTTCAACCAAAAACTGCTAATAAAAAAACGACCACCAAGTGGTGCGTTTTCCAAGGCGGTGTCAGTTATTATTTTTGTCTTTTCCACACTGAATAAAGTAGAGCCATTCAGCGGGGCTAACCCTTAAAATGCAGATTACAAACAACAAAAACAAAGTTTGCATCAAAGTTTTTCACTCTTGAACATCAGAAATGCAGCATCTCACTCAGGATCTCACTGTGGACATTCTCCTGGGTGTGTGTGCTGGGATGCACTTTATACCAACCGCAGCGCTCTACTAGCACACTGTTGCTTCTGTTCACACTGCTAACGGCTCTGTCCTGTTGCATAACCCTGTTAGCTAAACACCTCAGCATCTGCGGCAGAGCAAACACACAACAGAGCAGATGCGCTTGTGCAGCTTTTTATGTCATTCTAAAGGGTTAACACAGAACGCTTTTAGTTCAGAAAACATTTTAAAAATGAGATTTGCTACACAAATTAGCTTCCTGAGATGCAAGCTAAAGCTAGCCAAAACACCAGTAACTGTAATAGCAATATGTGTTCAATTTAACAAAACACTCACATTTGTTGCCACTTTAAAGGGGCAGCATTATGTATTTGTCAGGCACATTTTATAGCACAATCAAGTAACAAAGTTACTTTTAATTGTCATAAAAATACTATGCATGTCAAATATGACAAATTGGACTTCATAATTTAATGCCTTGAAGTTGGGTCTCTGTCTCTTTAAAAATGGCTGCTCTTCCTGAAACTCCGCCTTCATAAAGTCATCACAACATGGCTCCTCTATTAAACTTTAACAACATTTTTACCAGTGTTTCACTGAGAAGAAGCTCCTATAACGCGCTCAGCAGATGCTCAGTTTCACCAGGTGTTTGCTAATTACTGCTGGCTAGTCTGAAGGAGCAGAGTGGGGGAGTCGCTGGTGAGGGGAGCTCTGTAAAGCTGAAGCTTGGAAACTGTAGCTTGTAGGCGGGGCTAGGTCCACCCAGGTGGTTTGTACGTCTGAAAGGTTGCCATGGAAATTCAAGGACTTCTCAAACATGCATTACAGCAAAACTCCAGGTGTGTTTTTGATAAAAGAATAACATCATAATATGAAGCACAGCTCAAAAATTTTGATTTTACGCAATAATGTCACTTGTAAATGTGGGCTATTAGATTACAGTTCCACGAAATAAATTAGTTTCATAAAGAATTAATTCAAAATTGTTCTTTTTTTTAATGGAGTGATTATGCTAGAAATGTAAAAACAAAGAAATTGTCATAATCTGGGATATTTAAAAAAATAAATAAAATACGGAAAGATGAAAACAAAAAAAACAAACTGATTTTTTTTGTTAGCTTACTTTGTCGGACATGTTTCTATGTCTCTTCCGCATGTTTTAATGCAGCATGTAAACATGTCCTGTGTGTGTGTATGCGCGTGTGTGTGTCAGACTGACATCCCCTCCCATGGAGCACAGCGATGTTTGTCAGTCCCAGGTGGTGTGTGTGTGTGTGTGTGTGTGTGTGTGCGTGTGTGTGTGTGTGTGTGTGCACACTCGTAAACAATCCCTTTGATTGAGAGACTGTGATGTCCGTTTGACAGGCGGCCTTGTGCTGCCAACAGACTGCTGCATCGCCATAGTTACACCGTGTCATGTGGCCGCCACCGCCGTGAAAGAGGACAAATGCTACAAACAGAAACTGGGAGCAACTGGAGTAATTTGGTAAGCAGGAGGTCCGGGTAAAAAGGTTGGTGGTGTTTAGTAAAAAAACAACAACAAAAAACCAGCCAAAACATTAAAAGTTCAGGGTAAATACTTGAAATGATCACAAAAATTATTGCTTAAAAGTTCATGGCATATTTTAAACCTTTATTTGAAAGAAAAGGTCTAAACTGGTCACACTGCATGATAATAATACCTGTTATTGAATAGATCATCAATATCTGTGTAATTATGTCCTGTTAGCATCAAAAACTGTCCTTATGTTACTTTTATTTGAATTTATGAGGCAAAAAATGAAAGGCGAAGCCTGAAAACTTCAGTTGCTGTCAAACCATCTTCCTGTATTGCCAGGTTGCCACATTGAGAGATTTCATAGTCAAGGCTAGATGTGATTAAACGAAGCAGATTCTTTGGAACATCAAATCCGTTTCACATCCTTCAAATATTTGCATTGCTTTTCATGAGCGCTCGGTTTAAATGGTGAACACACGTCTTGATCACGGGTGTGGAAATCAGTCTTGGTACGTTCTTCAGCAGTGAGGTCACTGCTAGTTAAGATTCAACTGACCATCTGAAAATGAAATGTTGATGGTCATGTAATTATAGGCAAAATGTATCAAAAAGTAGGTCGTGCTGTCAGTTTCACTTTCGGTTTTGATCGTTCGACATGGTGAGGTCAGTGAATCTTCATCAGAGCAGACTGAGCATCTGCATGGTGTCTTATTGGATGGATTTAAGTTACCATTTACACGTCTGGGGTTGTTGGCAGTGGCATTGATGTAGAAGTGGCACTAAGGCTGTAGAAATTTACTCTAAACTGGACTAGACTCTACATCTTAGCTTAGTCTGTTTTCAAATTATGTCAATTGTTTCCAAATTGATTATTAACATTGCAAAAACCTGACCCAATGACTGACATGCATGAGCTTCCATCTATGCTGGATAATAAAAGTTAGTCTTTGGAGTTACGATTCAGGATTCTATACAGAGATAATAAAACCCCTCTGTTGGAAGCTGCTGCTTCTTCAGTTCTCTCCGGTACGCCGGCTCTTTTCCCAGAAACATATATCCTGTCAAACACACCTCACTTCGCTCTCAAAGCTGCCGTCATGGAGATTAATGGCAGCATTTAGAGCCTGCTGAGTTCCACCTGTCAAGGCCCGGTTCCCCGGGGCCGATCCGGTCTGTGCCTTTGGATGAGAGACCGTCCCGGGGCAAGATCCATCACTGAAACCCATGACAGACTGAGACTCTGGAGGCAGCCTCGATAGCTGGACCACCAACATGGAGCCATTCGTCCAGCATGACAGGCGAGCTGGACGAATCCAAGTGGAGCCGACCCGCGTAGCTTGTTCTAACGCGGGATCAGTCCGACATGAGGTCTGTCAGGTCAGAGCTGGAATTTTTATGGAAATAAATGTACAGGAAGCGTAAATGTTTTTCATTTTCTTAGGGCAGATATGAGCCACGATCAAAAACAGGAGGCGGTCTGACAGATTATTAGAAAGTGTGCATGAAGGAAAACATTCATTCATGTCTATGTTGTGTTTCAGTGATCTGTTGTTTTCTCTGAGGTTTTAGGTCTAAAGCAAGATTTTTTTTTCCAAGTTCGATTTGTCATAACTAGAACAATGACAGGTATGTTTTGACAAGCTGGTAAAAATGTGTTAAAGAAAGAAAGTAAAACAAAAAAAATGTCAGGGATGAAGAGAAACTTTTTTCTGTTCAGCAACTAAACTTAATAAAACCAACAAATATTTAATGTGTGAGGTGTTGCATGACCTGTAAAACCTAATTTTTAATGTTTTGTACACTGAATAAGAAAACAGGTCCTCCAACTTTAAAAAAAAATCAGTTAAAGTAAACTAAGTTTATCCAAGTAAATGTATTAGGATTATTAAGTTGTCATGTTTGTCATAAAGTAAATTTGACAAACTTAATTTGTCTACATGTAACAAATTACTTTTTTTTTAAAAAGTTGGATCTACATTCTTTTTTTTCCCAATGTGAACTGAGAAGTAGTTCATAAATAAAAATGTACGTTTTCTCATAATCATTTCTCATGACAGTCACTAAATGATAAAGTCTTGAGTTAAAAGAGGACGTCGGTCTCCTTCTGTCTTCAAGTTGGTTTTCTTTGAATTTGCCATCTGTACTGCTGTGGCAAAGCTGAAAAGTTAAAAATAATCTAAAAGTCAGTTGTTTGTTTATTGAGAAACATGTGAAGAAACTGTGTGGCTGGGGCATATTGACGACTGAGTTTGACAGCTGTCTTGGCTTGTCAGTCACTTCTATTACAGTATCACCAGCAGGCCGCCCACAGAGCGCCGCTTGATGCTGCCGCACGCCTCCCTGTGAAGGAGGAACGACGGCTTTTTATGTCCTCACCCGGCTTTTCTTTTGTAAAAACGCCATAAATAGTGTGTTGTTTATTTTTAGAGTTTGGACTTTTGCTCGTCCTGAAACTTAGTCAAATTTTGTAATTGGAGATACCCGTCTTGTTATTTTTACAAAATGCTGCATTTTACCAGGTTCATTTACATTTCACATTTGTTCTTCAACAAATGAGCTGTTATGAAGTTAATGTCATGCTCTGTGCGCAGTATCAGCACAAGCTAAATGATCTGGTTTTTTTTTTATTAATTCTGTGGAATAAACAGAAAATATATCAATTAAAGGAGATTTTTTGCAATCGTCACAATTATATAAAATTCCACATATTGTGCAATATAACCTGTGGCAATAACTAATCATCAGACAAAGGTTTTGGATGTTTCATAATGTTTGATATTAAGACAATATCGCGGCATGACAAAAAAATAATAACACCTCCCAGCAAAAAGTTTTAAAAATGATAATTTTCCACCCTGAGTAGTTTTTTCTTTACCAACGGAAATTCAGTGAAGGTAATCAGTCAGTCATTGAAAATGGACAATTTTCCCAGATAAGTTACTGAAAAAATATTTTTCAATTCCTTAAATGAACCAAAACTAAAAAATTTTTTTTTTCTGTCCATAGATCAGTTGAACAATCAACCAGCAATGTCTGCCCACCGGCCTGCGTTCAGTCTCCATGGTAACCAACATCTGAACTAGCCAAACGGTGCTGGTGTCGTTTATCGCAACTGAGTCTTAACTCCATCCAATGCCAATGTTTCACATCATGCTTGAAGATTTCTCACACGCAGTGAAGGACATGAGCAGCTAGCCTGCTAGCATGTCCACCTGGATTCAGGCTTGTTGCTATGGAGCTAGTTAAAAACAAGAACCGCAACAATCCTTTATGTGAAGACGTACGTACTGTGTGTCCAGTGGAAAGAAATTTCCTTCTGGAATTTAAGTCTTGAACATTAACAGAAAACAATCAGTGGTATACTTTTTCCCCCTCAACCTGGACTGCTCAAAGCGTACATGCTAACAGGTATGCTACCTAGCTTCCAGCTGCTCTGTAAACTGACCGTGTCCTCACTCAGTCAGCCCTGTCAACTCATCACCTCACTGATTATAAAATAGAATAGAATATTTTATTATCTCTGGAGGAAAGTGGTCATGAACTCAAGGGTGCAAAGCAGCAGCTGCCCAAATATACAATAAATGCGCGTACAAGTCATATAAACAGCTGGAAATGTAGACTACATACACAACAGCTCGAAAAACAACAGCAGCAAAGTGACTACACACCTCAGTAACTTAAATTTTTGATTCAAACTTTTGATAGAGGAGGGTACATAAAGTAACACTTTAAAGTTAAAAGAAAAAGCTACAAAAAGTTCTAAGGGAAGGAAAACAGGAATTGTCCAAAATGGATTAAAGTGGATTAAAATCATAACTTTTTGTTTGATGTACTGTATTATTTCCAATTATTATAATTTGTGTTGCCACCTACTACAGCTTCCTGACAGATTCTTGATAAGGAGGAGATCGCGTGGATTTATTTTTCTCTAAACAGGATTACTTCAGTCACCAGATTACAGATCGTTTTTGTTCCCCAGCCTCTGAAACTCTTACTGGAGCTTTAGATAAACTGACAGTCTGCATCTTTTTTCTTTCTTTCTTTTTTTTTTTTTTTTTTTAAACCAAAGGATTATTTTTGTAATCTGATTCCCTGCAATTAGTTATTGGACAATCCTAGAATATCACTAGCCGCGGCTTTGGATAATGAGACTTGGCAGTAAGGACAGGAAAATTACTGGACGTGTTGGCTGGAACAAAAAACTAATGTCAGAGCTGCAATGGGTGAAGGGGGGGATCGTTTTAATATTATGACAGAACTTTATTTTTACATCTGTATTCAAGCTGAAGCATAAAAACAATGTAATTTCACATTAAAAAAGCAAAACAAGATTTCAGTGTCAATGGAGGTATTTCCAGTTTTCCAGCGCTAACAGGTAACGACGGGAGCCAAAACTTAAACAGCTTCTCACCAGTATCTGCACATTGTGTACATCGTGTCCCCGGCATTAAGCGGAAATTGCAGCGACGCTGTGATGTATTACGTTAAAAGCTGCAGTGAGATAGGTTAGATAGAACGTGGGCCTGCGTGTTAAAGATAGCATAAGATGCCTGAGGGCGTGTGACAGCAAACCAGAGCTGCTTAGTTTTTCTCTCTCTCTTTTTCTCTTTTTCTTTTTTTCCTTTTTCTTTTCCTGTCTTTCTTAGCACCTCCCAATTGTCCCCTTCTCCCTCTAGCTCCTCGGCGCACAGTTTGTATGGCAACTGTAGCTCCGACGGCAATGCAAGGCGTTCGAGCTGGATATCTTTCAAAATCTCTGCTCTTAATCGTGTTGAATCTCTGGTGCCAAGGACACTGAGTGTGCCGAGAGTGTGCAAAGTAAAGCCACTTTGCAAAGAAAATAAGAGCTTCACTTGCTGCGACTATTCTCTTGAACAAACGTGTTGATGCTTTTGATGTGGTTTCGCATATTTCACGATTTCATACTGAATATTTTTGAGGACATAAACATGGTATCTTATGACTCGAGTAAAATCTGTTGGTCCTATTCCTAAAAACATTTAGACAGTTTGAGTCTCTACTTACACAGTTTATTGTCACTATGTAGCAATGTGACCTAACAATCTGGGAAATCAGTGTAATTAAATTGAATTCAAATAAAAAATAACATAAATGAACATTATTTCGTGTTTATTTAGTAAGAAAAGTCGTTTAGTAAGTAACAATAGCAGCGTTTATAATGACCAAATTGGAATTACAAAAATACATTTGCTTCAAGGAAACAAGCCAATTCAGAAAAAACTCACGTTTTTCGATTGAAATGTTTTGGATCTAGGATAAGATGGTTTTTCAGCTGTCTTGAAATTAGTGTAGACAGCAAAACTGCAATGGGAAAACTTTTTTTGCATTACGGGATCAACAACCTGATGAATACGACAGGAAGTGGTAGGAGGATGAAGGCTTGTCTTTTAATGACTTATCACATGAACAAACTTCTTCACATGTGACACAAGAAATTGTGTTTCTTATTTAATGGATACACCACAATTGCGAAATTGTGTTGTTGTTGTTTTTTTTTTTGACATATCCACAACAATAAGACTCATATCTCAGTCTTATTGTTGAAATCAACATGTAGTCTTTGATGTTATGACTTATTAAAGCAATAGACATCGTTCAAAAAACACATTATTTAGATATATATACCTAAATAATGAAGAATGTCGCAACTACAAATTCACTATTTCAAGTAAACTTCTGAAAAACGTTATTTGTCCAGTTCACTTAAGAGCAAATGACGCAACTACTTTACAAATCATAGAACTTTTTTTTTTCATTTTTGAATAGTTTATCAATTACATTAGTTATCAAATATAAACATAATCTAAATATTAGTTTTCTCTTTACCCCTCCATATTAAGACATGCATGAGCAACATATTGAATACAATTCAAACATAGTTCAATGTAAAGGCAAAAACTCAAGCTTTCCACTTTCTGTAACTCGCTCTTTATATCAATACGTTCCATACATTAGAGTAGTATTACTTAAATGCAGGAATTCTCATCTTCTATAAAGTATCATAAGGTAAAGCCTTAACTGGGAAAAGTATAGATTTAAATGTTTTCTTATTCAAAAGTTCTGACTGACTTTGAAAAGACAAACAGGTTTGTATTTTAATAACCAAGCAGGTTTTTGAGTATTTACAATTAAAGCTCCGAAAATGTCACTAGATGAGCAATGACATATGCCACACGTAAGGTGGTTTCTCTCTATTTTAAACCCTCAGTCAAAACAAAGTAAAAAGCTATTCCTGTGGAAATCTCCCACAGACACAGAGGACCAAATGAATCATGGGAGAAATCCCACAAATGCCGCAAATCTATGTCATCAGTCCATGGTTTTGTCTTGTGAATCAGGTGAATGTGGGGCCCGGTATGTTCTGATTCAGTCTGATGATAGATAGAAGAGGACCGGTCTGTGTGTGTAGGTGTGTGTGTGTGTGCGCGTGTGTGTGCGTGTGTGTGTGTGTGTGTGCGTGTGTATGTGTGTGTGTGCGTGTGTCTGCATGCGTGTGCATGTGTGTGTGTTTGAGTGTGTCGATGTATTGTGTCAAATCTGTTTCACACTTAAGGAGACATTTCACAGTTTCCCTATTGTATAATCACAAACAAACTCACACTGCAAGACACATATGCTTTGAGCTCTCTTTTTTTTCTTAACTTAACTGAACATATGGATGAACAATCAGCCAAACTTATGCCACAGTCTGTCTCATTTATGTCTGTCTCAGGTGTGCAGAATGGTAGCAGGTGTACCCTGCCTTTATCTGAGTTCTGAACCTTACTGTGTTTTCACACCTGATAGTCCGGTAGACTCGGTTCGATTGGGGACCAAAATTGCAACATTTGTTACATTTTCAGTTGGTGCGGTTCTCTTCCACGCTGCACTGTGTCAAGCAATCCAAACCATCTGAAGAACCTGTTCACACACCTCGCCTGTGGTGGCGCTGCACCAAAAACCACTGAAGAAAACAACAGAAAAACCTTAGAAGAAGATATAAGCGCAACTTCCTTATTCATGAAATGCCAACAAAAATGGAGTAGCCTCAGATTCTAGCGGTTTTAGGATTTCTCTTTTCTTTAGCCAAAGATGATGAGCCATTTCAGCCACTAGCACTATACTCGCAAATTTGTTTTGGTTGTATTTACCCAGAATGCCCTGCGCTATAGTCTGCTTCCTAACTAGGGGTCGATTAAGGCGGACTAAACAGGGCTGGTGTGAATGTACCCTTACAGAAGGTCAGATGTTTTTGGAAAAGAAATATATATAACTGGGTCTTCAGTAACCCTTTAAACTGTCATAACCAGATAACTGCTGGTTCACAGCTGATTTATCTCCAGATTGCTGAAATTAGGGTGAGGGCTTTTTCCACTGAAATGACTCCAGTGCTAGGGACTGGTGCTAGATCGTCCATAGCAGCAGGTTCATGTGTGTCCACTGACTAAACCTGACCCAAAGGACTGGTGCTAACCTTTAATAGGCTGACTATTGGAAACAGCAGTCAATCAAAACTTTGTAAGCCCCAACATTTATAAAATGCCAGAATTTCGCTTTTCTTCAGCTCCGGTGACGTCGGACATAAAACAGTGATAAATCTTCTTCTAAAAAGTTGAGTTGGACTCATATCCAAACCCAGCACCTTCTTGGTGCAAGGCAACTGTTGTTCTGACTGTTGCTCCCCTATCCAGCCTTTATCCTTTCCTGTCATTACTTTATGATCTTTATATCATCACTCTGTTGCCCGAATCAAATTCAGTACACCGTCCCTTCAATGTAATAGTCAGTTAGGCAAACAACTCCCCTGTGAAGGGCAAATCTGCAGCTGATGCTGCAAGGCAACCAATTCCACTATGCCAAAAAAAACAAGGTTACCAAACATCCCCTCTAAGACCTGAATCAAGAGTCCATTTATCAGCTAAAACATTATATTGTCCATGACTTCTGCAGAGGACGTGAAATTTTTACCACTTATGGGTTTATAAAGGAGATGTGAGTGAACTGTACACCTGATGTTAGATAGATAGATAGATAGATAGATAGATAGATAGATAGATAGATAGATAGATAGATAGATAGATAGATAGATAGATAGATAGATAGATAGATAGATAGATATGCTTTTTTCCTTATGAAGAAAATTATTGCAGAGTACATACAGAAGAGTGTGGGCTTGTGATTTTCTGTGTAGGCATGTAGGTGCAAATGCAGGACCATGTGAAAATGAGTGTGGGCATGAAAGGATTGATCTGCTCACGGCGGCATTGTTGGTGGGTCTGTGCATGTGTGCCTATAGATGTTATATCTATTTACGTGTGCACATACACGGCTACCTTTAAGTCTTTGGCTCACCTTCTAGGCAGCACGTCCTCCACAGGCCCGAATGCGTCATAACCTCCTCGTTCTTCTTGCTCGTCTCGTTCTCGTTGGTGCTCTTGATCTTGCAGACGCCGCGTGAGTACAGCCAGTAGTCCGTCCCCACAGCGATGGTCATGAGGCTGAAGGCGGCAAAGGCCCCCACTGTGGTCAGCAGCATCTGAACTCCGCGGTCAAACACACCCATGTTGCCACATTCCACGAAAGGGGGGCCCCCTTTCCTTTTGATGTACAGGAAGTAAATATTTGTGAGTTTGCGTCGCCACGCCAGCTCGGAAAGCGGGGATTGGGCTGCGTCGGGCGGACGACGGTAGCGGGGGACGGCTGGGGGGGCGGGGGAGTTAGGGGAGCTCGGGGGAAATCGTATGGTTGGTTTTTTGGGGGGGGGGCCGGCACAAAGACGAAAAACAAAATAAAAAATTCGGAAGACGGTTAAGGTTTCGGGTGGGTTTCCTTCTGTTTGACCCAACAAAAAGGGGGTCAAACACCCTTTGGCAATGACGGCAACAGCCTTAAGAGGTAAAGTTCTCTAAATTCTGAACTTCTGATGGCAGTAAATTGCCCTACTCCGGAAATAAAAAAAGGCTGACCTAAAAACACGAGTTTCAGCAGATTCCACAAGAGACCTGGTCTGGGATCGGGGCCTACTTTGTTGAGTTTGAAGGCCTCTAAATGTCAAACTCTGAAAAAGGCCAAGATAATGAGGGGGATGGAGGACTTAGGCTGCTTCAGACCTAATTTTGGCTTTCTGAGCTAACTGAAGGCATGAGATACATTACAGTCCTCACAGCTTTAATGGTGTGGTAATGGAACAACATATGTGGCACGAGAAGACGATCTCAAGCAGCGTACGCCGACTTTTTTACAGACCCAAACTTTCATGCACACACCTGTACATGCATGAGCACCCAGACGCACACAGTTTCAGTTTGAATTAATTGATACCGAAAAGGGATTAAGGGGGGAGTGGCGGTGGAGTGTGGTTAAGACAAACACAGTTGGCGGCCTGGTTTCCTTCAAAATAACCCCCCAAACCCCGAAAGAAACAGAAGCAGCGATCACAAATGGAGAATGACACAAGACTAATTTGATGTGATCAAAAGGATAAGCAAACTGTATAGATTTATCTCGAGCATGATTTGGATAACCGAGCTGTAACATAACACATTATGGGGAAAGAGGGACGATGGAAGGCAGGCAAGACAGACAGGCAGGGCCAGGGACATATGAGGAAATTAACACTAGATGTCTTAAAAGAAATTCAAAGTAGCAGAATCAAGCATTAATCAAACATCAAGGGTAAAACGAAAAATAATGCAAAATATCAGCAAGTAATATGACTGCCGTGGAACCCATTCCTTAAGAGATGATGGAGCATAAAAACAAGGAAGAGATGCCCCTCTCTCTAAAAAAAAAGGAAGAAAAAAAGAAAAAGGATAGATAAATGAAAGAGAAGAAAAATACAGTTTGGAGGAACAAAAAAATCTAACAACAGCCTGTTTAGTTGTTCTTTTTTCTGAAATTACGATCCCCAGTTTCCATATGTGGTCCCTAGACCTTTCTCCGGCAACAGCGGAAACCTGCTGTTAGGGGATCGGGGCAGCGGCAGCGACGGTACACCGTGGATAGAGGGGAGCATCCAGGCAGAGAGGCCGAGCATCACCGGTCATGCAGCCGCTCGCGGCTGGAGGAGAACCCGGTGGAGATGAGCGAAGCTTTCCCGGTGCCCCGGAGCCTCTTCTTCCCGCATGAAAACAACGAATCCCAGCGCTTTCTGTTACGGCCAGCCGGAGAATAGCGAGAGGACACAGACACGGCCACTGACTGTCATCCCGTAAAAATGATGAAACATTATCGAAAACGCGGTTGTTTTTTTTTTTTCTTCTTTTTTGTTTTTTCTTTTGGAAGAGCTGGCGTGGCGCGACGCGTTTGTGTGCGCGCGAGAGACGGAAGGAGAGAGAGAGAGAGAGAGAGAGAGAGAGAGAGAGAGAGAGAGAGAGAGAGAGATGGGGAATAAAATCAAGTAGAGCAACACATCAATCCTTGGTTTCCTGGTTTCTCTTCTTCGCAGAGCTGAGATAGAAGTGGAGAAAAGAGAGGAGGAGGTGGAAGAGGAAGAGGAGGAGGGGGTGGATTATGGTTAGAAGCAGGGAATGAAAAAAATCTACAGTGCCACAGAGCGAGGAAGTAGCGGAGAGAGAGCGAGGAAGATGTTCTGCGCGCAGTGGCGGCAGCAGCAGCGCTGTACGCAAAAACAAGCGCCCCCATCTTCCTCTTAATATATAAACAAATAAATACAGACGTTCAAGTCAAACCTAGCCTTCTTTCCAAAAGAAGGGGGGGAAAAAATCACATTTGGCCATTTTACAACCACAACTTTAAAGATATTTGATCAGGAACTAAAGTGACAAAGCAGCACAAATGGAAAGGAAGATCATTGTTCTTAATTCTTTTGCACATACAAATATGAGAAGCATGTTGATGCCGTCCACTTAACTCTGACAAGTTAAATCTAGTGCAACAAAATGACTCTAGAAGTGATCTAAATAGTAAATAGAGAGCACTTGCATGTGGTTTAATGTTCATAAGAATGCAGCTGTTGTGTGAAGGCGTTAGAGTCACGTTTATTAGCAACAGTGCTTAAAAACATGAAACAAATAGTAAATGTCGCATTTTGTCAGGACAAACACTAGTTTTGCATTCCACTAATCTGAAAGAGCGCTAAGAAAATAGAATAATTCAGTTTGCCACAGGGGAAACAGAGCAGACGAAGCAAATATTTAAAAGAAGGAAGAAGCATGAGAGCAACACAAAGTTCTGCGTTAAAGGAAAATTAACATTGCACATAACACTGAAAACACCGGTCAGTTCGATACCATGACCGGTCCGATACCGGGCCCAGTATTGGTATCAGACCGATACAATACAATGCCAAGTATCTGTATCGGTATCAGTAATCGGTAATACTTTGTCCTAATTCTGTTCTACGTTTGAACAACATAATTAAACGTTTATTGATTCCCACAAAATACTTCAATGATACAATTTGTTTGCAATTTTTCCTAAATAAGCAAAGTGCAAAAAAAAAATTATCCAACAATCCAAACCAAAATTTTTTTGAGGTAGAGTTGCGAAACTATGATACAAAAACAAAATAACATTTTAAGAGGGAATTAGAAACTAAAGTACTGCTCTTATGTATGTTAGTGTCGATCTGATACCGATACCGATTTGGTATCGATATTATCGATATTTTGGATCGTTTCACCCAACTCTGCTTGAAACTGGGTCATAGAGTTATCTCTGAAAATACAACCAGAGATACAGCGGGCGGTTCTGATTGACCCACATGCTAGAATGGCATAGTCAAAGTCCAGACCTGTATTCTAATAAGAATCTTTGACAAGACAATTGATATTCATTGATATTGGAGTTAATCAGATCTTCTTTGGTCATTTTCAGAGCATTAAAAGCCAAAACAATGAAGACCCAACAATATGCCGCTTAACGCTGACAGATCCATCCACTCATCCATCCATGAGAGAAAATGAGAGAAAAATGGGTTTAAAAGTCAAAAACAAACTTTATGTCGCTAGCATAATAATAATAATAACGTGTGTATTTCAAAAGAAAAAGGTCAAACTTAATTCCTGTAATATTGTTAGAATATGTTCTCATCTTAACTTGTCTTTGCGTTATTTTGTGTTATGTGTTCATGTTTTATAATTTACTTTGAAAGGTAAAGCTGCAAGTTCTATATCCTGTCACTTTGTTTATGTGCATGTTGTACTGTTGTTGTCCACCAGGGGCGATGAGAGTGAGTTCTTGTGTAAAAGCAACACTGTTCTAATAAAATGAAGTAGAGATGGAGTTAACGGAAGGCTGAACGTTAGCAATAAAGTGAACACAGCTATCTAACGAAAAGAAGTGTGATTCATTTTAAAGATGAGTTCAGAACAAGAAAACGCAACAGGTTATGGGCCCAGGCACCGCACGGGAGGACGATGGGACAGACTAGTTTTCAACGGAGACGAAAACAACTACGAACTTTGGGAGGTAAAGTTCCTCGCTTACTTAAGAACGCTAGGCTTAAAAGACACCATCCTATCTACCGTGGACCCAGACGAAGAGAAAAACGCGGAATGTTACGCGGAACTAATCCAGGTCCTCGATGATAAGAGCCTGTCGTTGGTGATGAGAGATGCCGCCGACGATGGGAAGAAAGCTCTGCAGATATTACGCGGCCATTACGCCAGCCAGGGTAAGCCCAGGATCATCGCCCTTTACACAGAGCTCACGTCCCTGTTTAAAGAACCTGGCGAAACAATGACAGACTATGTTTTACGTGCTGAAAAAGCAGTAACGTCTCTGAGAAATGCAAAAGAGGTTATTAGTGATGGACTAATAATAGCAATGATTCTGAAAGGACTCCCGGAATCATACAAGCCTTTTGCTATTCACACAACACAGAGCAGTGAAGACTTGACGTTCACTCAGTTTAAGAGCAGACTTCGAAGCTATGAAGAGACAGAAAAGTTTGAGAGCAAACCGAAGTCAGATAATGTAATGAAAGTGGACATGACGACTGTAAACTGCTACAACTGTGGACAGCGCGGGCACATGGCGAGAGACTGCCGCCAAAAGACCGCGCCAAAATGGTGCAGCTACCACAGAAGTACAACTCACAGTGACGAGACATGCAGAAGAAGATCGAAACGGAAAGATGATGCCAAACAGACTTCAGACATGCAGGACATCCATGTGGAGGACCAGACCATGGTGTTCAAAGTCAGCCGGAATCTTCTACCTGACAACATCAAGCTTAATGGAATAATGGTGGACTGTGGAGCCACATCACACATCATCACTGATGAG
This sequence comes from Poecilia reticulata, assembly GCF_904066995.2. Taxonomy (NCBI): domain Eukaryota; kingdom Metazoa; phylum Chordata; class Actinopteri; order Cyprinodontiformes; family Poeciliidae; genus Poecilia; species Poecilia reticulata. The sequence continues at coordinate 6,829,005 of NC_088830.1, read as the reverse complement.
GAAATGTTCACAAGAATTGACAAGACTTTTAACCCAAGTAGGCACTACATGGAACTGGCAGATGGAAAGAAGATGAACAATGTTGCACTGAAGCGTGGTGATGCACAGATTGAACTGTTGAATTCAAAGGGGAGGTATGTTAAAGTTACTCTGAAAAATGCTTTACTCATCCCATCCTACCCACAGAGCATATTTTCTGTGATATCAGCTACAGCCAATGGAGCCAGTGTAACATTTACAGATGGGCAAAATGAACTGCTGAGCAAGGATGGTACTGTGTTCCCTATTGAGGCACATGAGAAACTATATTACCTGAGAATGAAAAGCAATAATGAAGGATGCATTGAGGAAAACTTAAATGACATGATGAACAGAGATAAAGTGAAGCTAGCTTGTGATCTGAAAACATGGCATGAAATATTAGGACATTGCAACATGGCTGATGTTCTGAAATTACAAAATGTGGTAGAGGGAATGAAAGTCACTGACAATAGTAAAATGGAGTGTAACATCTGTACAGAAGGGAAATTTATCAACAGCAAAAACAAAGAGTCAGATGTTAAAACGAGCAAGCCACTAGAGTTGGTTCATACTGACCTATCAGGACCTATTGACCCTATAGGCTTAGAAGAACACAGGTATGCTATTTCCTTTACCGATGACTTCTCAGGATCTATTGCAGTCTACTTTCTGAAAAACAAAAGTGATGTGACTAAAGCAACAAAACAGTTTCTGGCAGACTGTGCACCCTATGGTAATGTTAAGTGTTTTAGGTCTGACAATGGTACAGAGTACACATGTAATGATTTTCAAACACTACTCAGAGATAAAGGCATTAGACATGAAACGTCATCACCGTACTCCCCACACCAAAACGGAAAAGCAGAGAGACAGTGGAGAACACTCTTTGAAATGGGAAGGTGTATGTTATCAGAAAAGGACTTACCTAAAGAACTGTGGCCATATGCTGTTCAGTGTGCTGCCCACATTCGCAACAGATGTTATAATAACAGAACCAAAAACACCCCATATTTCTTGATGACAGGAAGAAAGCCTGATCTTTCAAACATGTGGGTATTTGGATCAGAGTGTTACTCGTACAACAACCGCCACAAGAAACTAGACTCAAGAGGGGAAAAGGGACTGTTTTTAGGGTACAGCAAGAACAGCCCAGCTTATTTGGTGTACCACCCACAGGTGAGAAAAGTTTCTAGACACAGGCTGGTAAAGTTCATCAAAGAAAATGGTGTTGACCAACAGACACAGACAGATGTTTGGGATCTAGGGACCCAGGATCACAGATACCCGATGCAGACAGACAGACATGATGTAACACCCTTAACCCAGAATGTAACCCCAAGTGACAAAGAGGAAATTACTCTTCAGGAAACTCAAAATGCAGAGTTTTCAGATTATATCACTGGGAGTGAAATTGATGATCAAACAAAACAAAGTGATCGTTATCCAAAAAGAGAGAAAAGACCCCCAAAATACCTTGAAGATTACCAATTAGATTCTAAAACTAAAGATGTCACACAGATAACTGTTGATCACTGTTACAGGGCTGTGTTTGGTATCCCTCAAACATTCAGTGAGGCTCAGAAGTTACCACAGGCAGACAAATGGAGACAGGCAATGAGGGACGAAATTGACTCGCTTAAAGAAAACGAAACATTTGAACTGAGCGTTCTACCAGAAGGTAGGAACACAGTTGGAGGGAAGTGGGTATATACGCTTAAAGAACATGAAGGAAAAGAGATTTTCAAAGCTAGGTATGTAGCAAAAGGCTACAGCCAAACAGAAGGTATAGACTACCATGAAACTTTTGCTCCAACAGCTAACATAACATCAGTGCGAGCATTAATGCAGATAGCAGTTCAGAACAACCTTAAAGTACATCAGATGGATGTCAAAACAGCTTATTTGCATGCCCCAATTGCAGAAGAAATTTACTTGGAACAGCCTGAGGGTTTTGAACAACAAACAGAAACAGGACAAAAATGTGTGTACAAATTAAAGAAATCTCTGTATGGATTAAAACAATCAGGGAGAAATTGGTACAAACTCCTGAACGATCATCTTGAACAAAACGACTTTGAAAGGAACCCAGTCGATCATTGTGTGTACAGAAAACAAACAGAAAATGACACGGTTATTGTGCTCATCTGGGTGGATGACTTGATCATTGCTGCTAGCAGCATTGAAGTTTTGGACAGTTTCAAAGAAACAATGAAATCAAAGTTTAACATGAAGGACTTAGGAAAAATATCAAATTTTTTAGGCATACATTTTGAGCAAAAAGATGATGAAATAAAAATGAGCCAAAAGAAGTACATCCTAAAAATGTTGGAAAAATATGGAATGTTGGACTGCAAACCAAGATCCACCCCATGCGAACTAAGACTTGATCACAAAGAAAATCGTGAGTGCGATGAAGCAAAAGTAATGAATCCTACAAACTATCGCGAGATAGTAGGTAGTCTGATTTATGCCATGACCTGCACCAGACCAGACATCAGTTGGATAGTGAGCAAACTTTCCCAGACATTAGCTAAACCTATGACAGAGGATTTAGTGAATGCTAAACATGTTTTGAGGTATCTAAAAGGTACTTGTGACTATGAACTAAGTTTCAAGAGAAACAATGAAGACTTGAACCTTATAGCCTACAGTGACTCTGACTGGGCATCCTCAGTAGAGGACAGACGCAGCACCACAGGTTATTGTTTCAGTTTAACGCCACAAGGTCCAGCCATTTCCTGGAAATCCAAGAAGCAACCAACTGTGGCTCTTTCCACATGTGAGGCTGAGTACATTGGGTTAACAGCTACTACTCAAGAAAGTCTATATTTAAGTCAACTCTTAAATGGTATTGATAACAAGAAGTACAGCTGCACAATGCTTCATGGCGATAACCAAGGGGCCATTGCATTGTGTAAGAACCCTGTGAACAGACAGAGATCCAAACACATTGATGTGAAGTATCATTTTATACGCGATGCACTGAGAGAGGGAAAAATCAATGTGGTGTACTGTCCATCTGAAAATATGTTTGCTGACATCTTAACCAAACCGGCACCAAAAGCAAAATTTCTGAAATTTAAAGGATGGTTTTTTGGACATTAAATATTTAAAGGTAAAGAAGATGAGGACAAGGGAGGGTGTTAGAATATGTTCTCATCTTAACTTGTCTTTGCGTTATTTTGTGTTATGTGTTCATGTTTTATAATTTACTTTGAAAGGTAAAGCTGCAAGTTCTATATCCTGTCACTTTGTTTATGTGCATGTTGTACTGTTGTTGTCCACCAGGGGCGATGAGAGTGAGTTCTTGTGTAAAAGCAACACTGTTCTAATAAACTGAAGTAGAGATGGAGTTAACGGAAGGCTGAACGTTAGCAATAAAGTGAACACAGCTATCTAACGAAAAGAAGTGTGATTCATTTTAAAGATGAGTTCAGAACAAGAAAACGCAACAAATATCAACGTTCATGTAATCACATTGTTAACTCTACTAAACCTCAAAGATTTTTTTTCCAGACATTTGCATCGGATAACAAAGTCTACTTTTATGGGCCTCGTCGTTAATTGTTGTACATGAATTGTTAAGTGAGCTGGAAGCTCCATAAACCAGGCGCCCTTTGCTCCGGCCTCTTCCATGTTAGCTCCCATAGCTTCACTTTCCCTGCTGCCTGTGCGACTCCTAACGTCTAACCTCCTAACAGAAGGCATTCCTCCTGACAGAGATCAATAAGGTGTCACCTTGTTATCAGAGGTTATGATTTTTTCTCGCCGGCTGCTGTGTTTTATAATTTCCTGGGGAAGGGGAAAGGGAGACATGTTTAATGAAAGACAGGGATCGGCGATCGTAAAACACCTGACTGAGCGGTTAGAGGCTCGGGTGGCCGGGACTGAAGCAGATGTACGAGGCCGTAAAAGTCACCGATCCATGGTCTGTACGTCTGACACGCTCTTCTGTTTCACATCCACTCGCCGCTCTGGAAAGACAACGAACCTATAAGCTGTCACAGCTACACGCAGATTTATAACAAGTTTTTTTTGTTGTTGTTTGGGGTGATCTTGAAGCTAATTTACTTAAAAATGCAACTGGTTTTTTGTTGTTGTTGAGTTTTTAAAGTTTTTTTTATGGAGCTTTCTGCATTCTGTTTTTAATGTTGGTCACTTTTAAGCAAATTGCTGTTTAGGGAATTAGCAAAAAATGACATGCTTGTTTTGTTTTGACCGTTTTATGCTGCGGCTGCTTGTTGGTGCTGCTGAAGCGGACAGCTCCTGCGGTAGGTGGAATCCTGGCAGCTGTCTCCCTCTTGTGATAGGCTGCACTGTTGCCACATGTTCAAAACGGAATAAGCAGAGACACAGAAACAAGTCACGCTAACACAAAGACACCGGCCGACCTTTCCATGATTGCTTCACAAATACTTTACTAATCACGAAGGGAGATTTAATTTTCTTCTAAGACTCGCTAACCTCCTGCAGCAGTCAGTATTGCAGTGGTTCTAAAGAAGCCTCTGTCTGAAGATGCACTGTTGATGTTCAGAGTAGTTCATAATTGGTTAAAATATTCCATTATTTAATGATTTTGTTGATATTTGCTGGAAATTCTTGGCAAAAATAATGGTTTTGATCAAAACTACACATTTTATAGCATTTGTTCTTACAAAAAAAGGAAGAAAAAGTAACATGTTGGAACACCATGAATAAAAATGCAGCTCTCACCAACTTAATGCAATTTATCCACCAAATAGAAACTGTGACAGAGGCGAAGTTTCTATCAGAGGAAGGTCTACAAGAAAAACATGGTGTTTGCATATCGATGATCATTTCAAAGAGAAATGTTTTAACAAAACAAATGATTTAAGAAACAGATCTCCATAGCAGCTCTGTACACCTACAACTAAACCCTTTGACCCCTCTTAATATAGGTCTGGACTTTGACTGGGACATTCCAACACATGACATGATTTGCTGTAAACTATTTTATTTTGGTGCTGTAGAATCCGTCATGTTGTCTCGATGGACGGTGGATTCCTGCGTTCTGCGCTCTCTAACAAACTTTCTTCATCATTACCCTCCATCTTACTTTCTAATATAATAATGTTCTATTGTCACCGTCCATCGTTTAAAAATGCTACCATCAACATGTTTCATCCCACCGTGGGGGATGACATGTTCGGCGTCACCTCCGGTGTTTTATCCTCCACATTGTGTGATGCATTTTAGCTAAAAAAAAAAAAAAGTAAAGTTTTCAACTCATCCAACCAGATTAGCTTCTGCCACATGTTTGTTGTTACCTACGTAAAACTCACATTTGCTCACAGAAACATAGAAACTCATAGAGCAGCAGTTTGTGACGTCGACGGTCAGAGAGGAATGGGCAGACTGGTCAATGAAGACACAAACGCAACAGCTGGTCATCATAACCAGGATGTGAGAACCAACTGAGCGTTTTCAACATTGATACTAAGGCATGCTGTTTCATTTAAACTACGTTTTCCCAATAAACACCTGCTGTTCCAAAAAGAACAAGTTGTATTAATTGCTATAATATCCTAACTTGTAGTTTTTCTTTGGAGTTTTCTCCGTCACATTCCAATGTTTTTACCCTTTAAGTTAGTTCCTCAAAATAAATGAAAAAACAATGCAAGTTTCTAGTTGCATATCTATTCTTTACATGCTTTTTTTTTTTTTTTTTTTTTTACCAATTAGAACTGTCCTAAAGACGAAGTGATTATTAAAAATCGAATTGTTCATTCTGGGTTTTTTTTCTCTTTTCTTTTCTTCTGAAAGGAGACTGAACTTTTGTCAAATGAGACTTACCTAATTGAATGACGCAAATCATTTAGCCTAATGAAATTTCACGCACCGACTGAATTACAATTAGGGCCCCGGACGGCTCGACGGGCCGCAGCCGACGTGCAGAGAGCGACAAATATTAACGGCTCCTGGAATCCAGTGACGCAGAACGACAGAGCCGGAGCCGTTTATGCGGCTGTGGATGAGGAGGGGGAGAGCAGAGGGGGAAACGGTCTCCATATTGGCTGGTGTTCCTCTTCCTCCAGGGTCTAGAGGACATGTTTAACATTCTGTTCAACTCCTCCTCCTCCTCCTCTTCCTCCTCCTCTCATCCAGCTACAGCCTCAAGTCCCTGCTGCACCCTGGTTACTGATGGCCAGAGATGAGAGGAGGAGCACAGCAAATCCCTTCATCATGACCACCGCCACATTGTTGCGGCATTGTTGTGTTCGCCTCCTAAGAGCACGGAAACCCGACGGAGGATTTAGTTTTTCTCTGCGTTTGTTTATTCAGATCTTTAAAATCTCTTTGTCCGTTTGAGAGAATCGAAGTCTAACATATAGAAATGTGTTTTTCTGCCACTTTTCTGAAGTGGTGATGAAAAAGAAAAAGGAAACATGCTTGTGACTTTCCACATGTTGCACCTGCCTAGTTTTGACCTTCTGATCTATATATGAAAAAACTCTGTATATGAAATCAAACTGAGGATCAAATGTCAAACAGATACAGATACTACAGGATATTTGTGTCTATGTCTTTATATCTACAGATCTGGAAAAAATTTAAAGAAGCCACTGCACTGAACCCCATTGAAAACCTCACTGGTTATTTCACCAAATATTGATTTCTTAACTCTTTCTGAGTTAAAACATTAGTGTTGTTGTTTCTAAATGAATATCAACTTGTTTTCTTTGCATTATTTGACGCATCTGTTTCATTATTTTGACCATTTCTCATTTTCTGCAAATAAACACAAAATTTTTGCTTGGAATTTCAGAGACATGCTGTCAGTAGTTCATAGAATAAAAAGAACAATGTTCGTACAAACATAAACCTGTAAAGAGTAAAATCAGAGAAACTGGTCTCTTCATTATTCCCAGACCTGTGTATCTAGAGCCTGTGCTTGCCATTTAAAATTTTCTGGTACAAAATTTAGATGTTAGTTAAACGTCATTGTAGCAGTTTTTTATTCCTTCCAACAGATTACAAATCCTTTTGGACGTGTCTCAATTGTTTGCATGCTGGTTTTTTGCATCATTTGTTTATTTGCTCATATTCTGTCAGTTAAAATGAACTATACCAATTTACAATAAAACTAATGGTCATCATTTCATTGCTTCAGTCACTATAAGTCAAAATGTTGAACTGGTTCTCAAAATCCGACAGTTTTATGTTATTTTTTTCCCCTCGTTCTTTCTAGCCAAAGGCTCCCAGCAGTTTCTCGCTCATCACCAATATCATCAGCTGATATTGTTTACAGTCGTGCGCAGCTTTACCCAAATAGCATTTCTCCTTTTGTTCTAAATAAGTTGGCACTTCGCTTCTGCTTGATGCCGCCAACAAATTAGAATCGCAAAAGACCATGTGAAGTAGAAATGCGAAGAGTCGTGTTCAGTGTCTGCTTCTCATTTACCTCACTGACTGTGACTGTAGATTTTACAGGAGAGTTATGGATTCAACATTTTACAATGACACAAAACTTTTACGAACTGTGTGAAGCTTTGAGAGCTACTATGGATTGTAGCAACCTGCGCCACCCACTGGATGTAGGGAGAAACAACAGCCTCAGCTTTCTGCTCCATGTTACACTAAACATCTGCTAGCAGTGCTACTGTTTGCTAACAGCTACTGATATTAGGCAGGGGTTTGTTCACCCAACCAAGTCCCTACATCCAGTGTGTGGCACAGGTTGCTACCATCTATAGTAGCCACACAGGCACACCCACTAGAATGAAACAAACGCACTCAGTACTACACGTTCATTCTATTGGCTGAGAGGTTGCCAGGCGACGGTGCATTTTTGTTCCAGAAGCAAGCAGAGGTTGTTTTGTAAGCTAGCAGAGAGTCCAAGCAAAGACAGTCTGAGGGCCTGCAGAAGTTCTGAGTACAAGCGTTACAAGTGTTGAGAAGAAAGACATGAAGTCCTGCTTTCAAAATTAAAAAGTAAGCAAAAGTATTAAAAGTTTTGAGAACAAAAGACATGAAATCTTGCTTTCAGACTGAAAATGTGTACTCTTGGATTATGGCAGGAAAATTCCCCCATAAACATGCGGTTGTCGATCACGCAACTCGTGTGATGCAAGAAAAAACATTTCCATTGCAGTTCTGCAGGAAACAAAACAACCTCATCCTAGAACTTTTTTTTTTAATCCAAAAAAGCACATTTATTTTCGTAATTTCAATTCTACGGTTAATGGAAACGCAGTTAGTGAGTCAAGCCTGCTCACAAAATTCATCATGAGCAAATGTTCTCTGATTCTGTTTGTTGTTTTGTACACATTCGTCATGTCTTGGCCTCTGAATTCCTCTAGAAACTTTTTTAAAAAATGCCTTTTTGGCTGTCGTATGCTAACTAGCATTAGCTGGGAAAATGAGCTGTGCGTGCTACGTCTGTCAGTCCATGGAGCTGAAAGTCAGTGAGGACAGACCCTCTTTTTTTAGGCCTGAGTGGCATTTTACAGGGAAAAGAGGAGACAGTTAGTGGAAAGGAGGGTGCAGCGTGAGCTTTGCGCAGGAGCAGCTGTTCTGCATTTTAGATTTAAAGTGCTTTAATTTATGCAGGTTTATGAGTATTTCAACAACTCTCATACTGGAGACCTGTTTGTACCCGTCTCATTTAGGTCACCGCCGCTCCTCTCTCTGCTCTCACCGCCGTTTCATCCGTCTTTGTTCTCTCTTTTTGTAACATTTCACTCTTGCCTTCCACCGTCTTTTTTTCGCCCAAACGCCTTTTCCTCCTTCCTGTTCCTCTTGACGCCTGAGGACAAACCAGGGTGTCCTGTTCCTCTCGCTCTCATCGGGAATCTAAAGTTTGCATGAATGACTCGGTGTTACCCGCTGCAAACTGGCCTACTTCAAAAGCAGCCCCCCTCCTTTCGTCTAAGCTTCGTTGCCACCAGCAAAGTGAAAACCAGACGGGTAGAGACGGCAGTTTGGTATAAATACTGCGGGGAGGGAGCAGAACTGCACAGGTTTCGATGTGTAAGGAGCAAATTAACATCATTTCCTAATCCAAAGTGGATACATGTGTATTTTATTATTTTGACATGAATCGATCAGAAACTGCTTGTTAATGCAGACGTGAAGGACTTCTTGTTCTAGTAAAAACAAATAAAGCCATTTTCTATAATTTAATATATACTTAATATTTAAAACAAACTTTTCTGTAAGGCACCCTGTTCACTGTGGAGGTTTAGAATCAGACCCATACAGTGTTGGGGAAAAAAAAATCTAATTAAGCCCACTGCTCTTCTTCTCCGTTTTTCCTTTGTTCTCATTATCTGTGGTAGCGCCTAGTTCAATCATTTATACATTTACTTTTTAGCGCACGTTGCGAAATTAGGGCATCTGTAAGAAGACAGGAAGGCTGCACAATGAATTTAACTAGGTCAGATACGGAGAGCATTCGGTTAGATTTATACAAAGCAGAAAACTGGAACGCTTCTCTATCAGGACTTTTTTTTTTTAGGAAACCTCTAACCCCTAAATGAAAATCTTATGATGGAAAATGTTAGGTGCAACACAAAGTATCTGTCTGTTAATAACCACACCACTGACTTCTCTTTACATTAAAAGTAAATAAGACTACATTTATACAATAACTTTGACTCAAAAGGAGACATTGGTTTACCCAAATCAGCTTTTATATATTATAAACTTGCATAAATACAACAAGTGTTTTCAAGGAAAAGAGCGACTAAAATCCTGATCTGGTTGCTGAGAGTCGACCACATGCTTTAAAACCCTTTTAAAGTTTTGAATCTGCAGTTATTTGCATTTTCTATTTTCTTGGTTTAATTAAAATATTGAATCTGTCACATATTGTTGTACAAGTGGAATAAATTCACAAACTCAACTTTTTTATATATTTTAGTTTTCTATTTAAAAGCTAAAACAATAGGTAGTACTATTAACAGTTTATATAAATATGTATATTTACAGCTCTCTAACTATCATGTATTATTATATACATATATACTATAGATATCATATAAATTCCATTATTATATTATATGGGATATATATATATATATATATATATATATATATATATATATATATATATATATATATATATATATATATGTAATATACAGCTCTGGAAAAAATTAAAGAAACCACTGCAAAATGATCATTTTCTCAGATTTTACTCTTTACAGGTTTATGTTTGAGTAAAGTCAACATTGTTCTTTTTATTCTATGAACTACTGACAGCATGTCTCTGAAATTCTAAGCAAACATTTGGTATTTATTTGCAAAAAATAAAAGAAAAGATGCAGAGCTTTCAGACCTCAAATAACGCAAAGAAAACAAGTTCATATTCGTTTAGAAACAACAATACTAATGTTTTAACTAAGTTCTGAAATGTAACTAAGTTCTGAAATAAGTATGTGGTGAAATAACCAGGAGCTTTTCAATGGGGTTCTGTGCAGAGGTTTCTTTCCAGATGTGTGTGTGTGTGTGTGTGTGTGTGTGCGTGCGTGTGTGTGTGTGTGTGTGTGTGTGTGTGTGTGTGTGTGTGTGTGTGTGTGTGTGTGTGTGTGTGTGTGCGTGTGTGTGTGTGTGTGCGTGCGTGCGTGTGTGTGTCTGTGTGTGTGTATCTTGGCTCTTGAGTACTGTTGAGTTGACTGTTTGTCCTGTGTGACAAAACGTTTGAACACCGCTGGACTGACTGTGTTGACGTTTGACTTTCTCTGGTGGATTGTCTCTGAATCTCTGATCTCTAAGGTGAGCTCCTTCCCAGTCTGATGGGATGATGTAATTTGGTTTATTTTGATGGCAAATGTGCATATTTCTGGGCTTATCACAAACCAAGACAGAAAGCAGCCTTTTTCTTTTCTTTTCTTTTCTTTCCCTTTCTTCTTTTTCCTTCCCCTTCTTTTTTTCTTTGTTTTTGTTTCATTTCCTTTCCGTTTTCGTTCTGTTCTCTTGTCTTTTCTAATTTCTCTTTCTTTCCTTCCCTTTTCTCTGCTTTCCCTTCGCCTTGTTTCCGCTGCGCAGACACATCAGTCTGACCTTCAGCTGAACAGATCCCAATCAAACCTCAGTGTCAGAAGCCCGCAGCAGCCTGTGGATGATTGGTGGTACATAATTTCTAACATTTTGATCTTCCTGGCCAATATATAATTTAGGATTTCCCTGGTGCGTTATTAAGAGAAGCAGAATCCAGTGCTGCTCAGAGTGAATCAGATGCAGTTTGTCTAAGCTAATCATGACAGCTCAATTTGCCATTTCGACAGTGGAGTATTGTAAGGAATAGGCAATAATCAAGTCCATATGAATGCCCACCATTAACTTTGTTACAAGCTCTTGTAAAATCATAATGAACATAAAGGTAAATTAATAGGAATTTGCTCATAGTTAGGCACAGATTTAGTAGAACATTTCTAAATAATCTTGCGATGAATTTATGTGATGCTATTTAAGAGGAAGATAAGCCTCTTGTTTTAATGTGCTACGCTGTAAAGAAGGGGACGGTAGCTGCTTTTGTACGTTTTCCATTATAAATGCAGTTAACACTTTATTTGAAGGGGGGTGAATAAGACTGTCATGACACTTTCATAAACATGACATAACATGTCATGAACATGAATAAGCCTTCATGAATATTTATGACTGTTGTCATAAAGCGTCATTCGGTAAATTATGACACTTTTAATACAAAGTTGACGTTATTCAAAATGTCTTTGTTATGACAGCTTGACATTAACCAAGAAATCATTACTGTTTAAACTTTACCTTTAATAACATAAAGTTACCTAATTTTTCATGACAGTGTCATGTCAGTCTTATTCACCCCCCTTCAAATAAAGTGTTACCCAAATGCAAAACGTTGTCAATATAATATAAAACCCCCCACAAATTAGCAATTGCGTCATTTCCATTAAATAACAAACAAAATTAAAATCACACGAGAATCGGATTGTTCACACAGTAATTAAAAAACATGTCACGTCATGATCCTTCAACTACTTCCTGTCTTCTTCGTCTTTTCTGCCAGTAGTAACATCCGGTTGTTGATCATGTGACTCGTGTGGCTAAAAAAAAAGAAAAAAGCATTTCTATTGCAGTTTTGTGAAATAAATCAATTTCGATAATGCCAAAAAAAAAAACCACCTCATCTTTAGAACCAAATCTTTTTTGGTGCTATAACCTTTCGTTATCATAAAACGAAAGGTTTTCAAAATTGCCGGGTTTTCACTAAGCGGATTTATTTTTGAAATGTTAAACTGCGCAAGTATCTGGTCAAAGGAAATAATAAACTAACGACTTGAGACCTGACTTAATTCACCCTCTGAAATGAATTGTCAACACGCCTGGCTCTAAAACCGTGGAGGACACGACAACATAAACATTTCACCTGTTGGAAATTTCAAGAAAACAGAAAGCAAGGAGGAACTCCACTCAGTGAACTGAAAGGTGGGCAGTGCAGCTGTGACGACGACGTTTTTGCTCCATTGCAGGAGAAAGTGTGGCCCAGGAAATGTTCATAAAAGCATGCCTCGTTGATTTTAGAGTTGACATCTCGGCTGCAACGTCCTTTAGTTGAAGTCTGGCCTCACCTAAAGCTTGTCTCTCTCTCTGTTTCTTCGTCCGTCTCTCTCCGGAAGTTAAAGGGCTAGTCAAGCCTTATTAGAATGCAGAGGAGGAAGGCTCTGCCGCAAATTGAAAACATATTGATTCTCCTCATGCTTTCAGGCAGAAGGGGCAAAAGAGAGAGGTGGAAGAAGGAGATGGACAGGAGCAAAATGAGAGAGAAACCCTGCTGGAGGAACAGGAGCCTCCCAGTTTGGGTCGCTGCTACATTTCTGTAATAAATGCACACAGGCGCGGTTTCAATTTGTAAAATAACCATCCTCCGGATTCAAAGCGCCAAGTTAGGGGATGCTTTCTTGGTGAGAATGTGTGTGGATTGACAGTTTGTGTTTGCTCTTTTATTATTATTCCTTTTTTTTTTTTTGCATGTGAGAGCACGCTGTCATGTCTGGTTGAGGTGGCGAGAGGCCGCAGGATTCAAATACGAAAGGACAGCGTATAACCCGTACAGATGTGCTGACAGCACAGTTTCCATGGGAACAAATCTACCCCACCCACCATCTTCACCACCACCACCACCACCACCAACGCTCCTCGTTGCAAAACCCTGACGAGCTCATCTAACTCTCCCCGCTTTGTCTTCATGTGTGTCCAGTAGTTCCTGGTTCACTTCTTACATCAGCTGCAGCTCAGGCCTGTCTTCTTCCAAGTGTTCATGTGAAATGTTTGTGCATATGTGAGTATGTGAGTGTGTGTGCGTGTGTGTGTGTGTAAAGACCAGTGTAGGTGCAATGCTTGTCTTCTTCTTTAATCAAAAATGAAGCAAAAGAAAGGGCAGCGTGGGCGAATTCGCTAAGGCTGTCGCTTTTAGGAGCAGGAGCTGTTTGTAAATCCACAACTACAAATAAATTGTTTTGGTTGCGTGACACTTCAAAACAGAAACCTGTTCACTGTATCTATAGGAATATAATTGATATAAGCAAGCTACCATAACAGACATCATGATAACCAAATAAAAAAAAGAAAATAAAAAAGATAGAAATCTTGTATTTTGAGTAAAAGCTGCCATCTTGTGGCTGTTTGCTGAACTGCTATCTCTCTGTTGGAATTTTTCAATACTTTGAGTGTAACTTTCTCTTCCTGATCCAAAAGTCCTCAGTTGGAGAACCAAATATACTGTACATATTTTTATATATAATAAAGATGTAAAATGTGTGTGTTTGTAAATCATTACTCTGCATTGTTGTGTAATCTGTATATCCGTTATTTTACATCATTCTAGCCATAGCATGTCTTAGCCAGTACATACCAAAGACAATTTATGCACATCATTATATCAGTAACATTCATATTGTGTATATTTCTACATCGTATGCTGTTTATTTGCTGCTTAAAGATTTAAAGTAAGATATTCTCCATTTTGTTGCCTCTAACTGGTCACAAAAGTTTCAGAAGAAGTATTTTTTTAAACAAACCTGGCCGGAGGCAAGTTTCATTAGTGTCACGTTATTAGTAGATTTTGTGTCACTTTTTAAAATTTGCATTTTAAATCAATTTCCTGATTCTGTCTTTAACATTATGCCTTTAAAGCAATAATATTGTTTATATATGTAATAGAATGGCATAAACGGAAGCAATTTTTTTAAATCACTAAAAACTTTCTAATAATAATTCTAATAGTACAATTTGACTGAGCAAATTTTAAAACTGTCAAAAATAATGTAAGGCAAAATATGCCATTTCTGCTTTTATTAAAATTGTAATTAGGCATAAAATAAATAAATAAATAAATAAATAAATAAATAAATAAATGTTAAATTCAATCCAATAATATATCCTAGTTTTTATACATGGTGTTAAGCTTTTAATTATTCTAGATTTTAGAATCTATCTATCTATCTATCTATCTATCTATCTATCTATCTATCTATCTATCTATCTATCTATCTATCTATCTATCTATCTATCTATCTATCTATCTATCTATCTATATAGATAGATCTATATCTATCTATATAGATCTATATCTATATAGATCTATATCTATATAGATCTATATAGATAGATCTATATATATCCAGATCTATATCTATATAGATCTATATAGATAGATCTATCTATATCTATATAGATAGATCTATATCTATCTATATCTATATAGATAGATCTATATCTATATAGATAGATAGATAGATAGATAGATAGATAGATAGATAGATAGATAGATAGATAGATAGATAGATCTATGTATCTAACGTTATGTTGTCCTATTAGCACACTTTATGTCGCAAAACTATACATAAACGCAATATATATATGTCATATGTCATTGAGCTTTACAAAAAAATTATGCTAACTTTAAAATAATTTATTTCTTTTTTAATTCTTATTTTCCTTGATGTGAAAATTGCTTTTACAGAGAGAGCAGGTGACGGCTCATTTACGACGGTTTCACAAACATACCACTGTCACAATTTGCGGCAGCGAGAAAGTGGGAGAGTGGCACTGTCGTAAGGTAAAGTTGCTCAAGAAACAAAGAAAAAATACATGTTAAACATTTTTCGTTTTCTAAAAAGTATAAATGTAGTGCTGCGGTGTCCTCTAGTTTCTCTTTGCCTTGTTGTCGTCAGTGGTTTTTTTTGTTGTTGAACTGTTTATATTACTTCTTGCGTGTCATATTTGAATCCTTTACTTCTGATTTTGAATTGATGTGCAGCGCTTGTTAAGTCTTTTGTAGTTTTCGACCTCATGAGTATGTAGTACAAACCGCTGTGATGTCAGGCTTGTGAAGCGACATAATTCCGTTTCAAGCGTTATGAATAAGACGTGAGGGAGAATGAATGTATTCAAACCCAGGACCTGCACAGTCATATAGACTGGCCACTCGTTTCCTGTACCTGTACTGTCTGTTGGAAATAATCGGTTTGAGAAAGTACGCATTGGCAAATAAAACAAGACTATGATACAAGAAACGTGCGTAAATGTATATCTACACAGGCGATGCGCATTGGAGTGCCCGGTGCAGAGACATTCCAGAGTGGATCCTTAAAAGCTCTGATTTTGGTGAGAATTTATGTTGCAGACGTTTCATTTTGACCTTTTACTACATGCACACATGAATTCACTCTTCATGTTATTCAGTTTTTGTTGTTGTTGTTGTTGTTGTTGTTTTGGTTTTTTTGCCACATTGTATAGAGCCCGCACTCCACAACATTGAAATAGTTTGGATCCTCAAGCAGATTTTAATATTAGATAAATATTGTCTGTGTAAATACTAAAACAGTTTCTAAATGGTGATTTCATATATTGGGTAAAAGACTGTTCAAACCAAAACAGTCTTGTGTGAAAACGTGACCCCTCTGTTGTTCAGTGAGGAATCTGACCTTTACAATTAAGAACAAGGGGTGCACCGGAATTTAAAAAGCCTGATTTGTTGATTTCTATTTTTGGTTAATACCGATAACCCCCCTCCCTCCTTTTCTTTTAAATCAGAAAAAGGTTTCTCATGTAGGGATCGCCCAATATCCCCCCCAAAAAATATAATAATAATAATAATAATAATAATAATAATAATAATAATTAATAATTAATAAAAAATCGAGGCCAATTTATCGGTGCACACTTAGAAATTACTTATACACAACCTTTCTGAAAGCATGATGAAGTAGGCTAAAGATCTCAAATACTAACACTCATGGCTAAAGAAATTCAAGAGTAGAGTAGAAACAAATTTACTGACGTCTATCAGTCTGGAAATATCACAAAAATATCAAACAGGAAACCTTTCCAGGAGTAGCTAGCTGATCAGAATTATATCAAAACCTCATCCAGGAAGAGACAAAACAAACCCAGAGCAACATCTAAAGCAGTTCAAATCTCACTTTACAGTTTAATTGACGATGCAGTTCATTATTAACCAATGAGAAAGAGTCTGGGCAGAAATTGAGGGTTCTGGGGTATAAAAATCATTGAGTAAAAAAAAACAGAGGCCAAAAGTATCTTGATGATCTTCAAAGTTGTTGGGGTAAAAGTGGAACTTCTTAACATTGTGTTTGCTCCATGACATCTAGCGCAGACTAACATATTTTTGAAAAAGAACATTAGAAATACAACCAAACATAGAAGTGGCTGGTCCGATGCTTTGAGGTTTTTTTGAGGACTTTCTCTACATAACGAAACCTGCTTTACCACAGAAGAAGAATGTCTAACCTTCAGTTTGTGACCTTAATCTCAAACCCAGTATCAATCTTCATTCCCGGCTGTGTGTGTTTGTGTATTTCAGACGGCGCTCCTGAGTGTGTTTATGTTCCAGCTGCTGAGGTCTGTTGGACTGCGAGCGTTCTCCATGGCATCCGAGACGTACATGTCGGGAACACACTCTGCTGCTTTCGTCACCTGTCCAAATGACACTGTAGCTAAAGACTTGGCTAGGTGAGCCCATGCTCTAAATGCCTGATTTAATAATTAGAGAAAAAAACTCGTTCGAGTCAGTAACTTATGAAACTGTCCTCAATAGTTTAATATAGTAAATATGTATGGATAAAAAGTTTAAACTTTTTTAGCCACGCAATTGACAATATGTTATATTTTTTCCACGTATATATGTATGTGTAATATTAAATATTTACCTTTCAATGCATACAGTTGCTTATTGTTTCCAATTATCTCCCAGGGGGATTGTGGAAAGGAAACTGGCTGCTTGTGTGAACATTGTCCCAGCGATTAAATCGGTGTAAGTTTTCACCTCATTGTCTTTCAGCTTTCTATAAAGGTGAAGTTTTTGTAACATATTTTGTTCCCTATTGATTCAAAAAATTATCTTGGCCTTGTCTTTTATATCTTTTTCTAGATATGAATGGCAGGGAAAGATCGAAGAGGATAATGAAGTGCTTCTGGTGAGTGCTGACTCAGACTTTTTAAAATCCACACTGGAATTGAAACCATAGCACATTAAGTACATTGATTCTTTTTTTTTCTCCAAACACTTCTATAATATAAATAAAATATTTACAACATATGCAGCATATGTGGATATAAAATGGTAATCTAAAATCTGAAGATATAAAATTTGTGATGAAATGCAGCTTAAGCTAGAATGTGACACTCTGAAAAAGACACATGATTCTCTATTTTCTCCTCAATGTGTGAAGTTAAATCACACCAAACCTCTCTGGTTTTAGGTCAGCCAAAATCAGTAAAATTATTTCTATTAGCTAAATGTCACAATAATGAGGAAAAAATAAGTCACTTAGGGTTAGGATTAATGAGACATCATTAAAACACTTCCACAAGGGCTTCTCATGCAGAATATCAAGTTTTAACTTACACTTGGTAAATAAGTTATGACAGATGCTACTTATGTCAGATTATTTCCACAGAAGGAAACTATTTTATCTCCACATTTGATTGATTTTAAAGCAAAATGCATCATTTTGGTGTTTATGAGGCTGGTTATAGCAAATGGAGGATGGTGTAGTACACATGGTTTCAAAGTTGTCTTAAGTGGAGTCTAATGTGTTAGATAAAACCCTAGCTACACTAGTTTTAATATGACTCATATATTTATACTGTTTTATGTTTAACCCAACTGATTTTTAAGAAATCAGTTACAGTACAGTTTGCTAATATTGTCTGCTCAACAAAAAGCTGGACAAACTTTATTCAACATTAGCTCCTGCTCAGCAGTTTGACATCATTAACACTTGTGTCCAAAATCCAATATACAGCATTTTTTTTTAAAATCTATATGACGTTGTGTCTTTCCTATTTAGATGATCAAAACAAGAAGTTCCAGAGTGCCTGCTCTTGCTGAATATGTCCGGTAGGTTTTTATTTTTATTTTGGTCAAATTTTGACCATTTGCTGCAGTCAAATCTAACAGGATAATTATGGCTTCTATCTGGTCCATTAGTTGCCATCGTTTATGCAGTCAAAGAGTACAACCTTAAGTACTGGTGTTGACGTGTTCTGCGTAGTGCAATGTGCTGACTGTAAATGAAATGGTTGTTTTTCCTCACCAGCTCCAACCATCCCTACGAGGTGGCCGAGGTCATCAGTCTGCCTATTGAGCAGGGAAACCCACCTTATCTCAAGTGGATAGGAGATGTTGTGCCCGAGTAGAAATAGATGGATGGGGAAATGTGAAAAAGAAACAAAATTGCAACTGTTACCAAACTGCAGAAAACATAGATGAAAGTGATTATTGTGAAAAAAAAAAATCAAAGAAAACTACAGCGTCATTTAAGTTTTATAAACCCAATACGCTTTCTTACCACTAGAGGGCAGCATCCGTTTCGTTTCTGAAACTAAACGTTTGCTGCTTTGACCTGTTGGAAACGATTTATTGCTGTTTTCTTGGGCTGAAATGTGAAATAAATGTTTCCAATATAATTATTTTGTGCTTTGTCATTTGTTATATTCAATGTTGGCCCACTCAGTTTAAAAATAGTTAAAGTGATAAAGCTTACATCACAAGGTATTCCCATTTATTGAGTGCAATGTCAACACACAAAACACTTTATCTTGTTTATCACCATTCACACAGAATGTCCACTACATATTTTATACAAATATGTTAATTTTGGTTTGATCTATAAGTTTTAAATAATTTATAAAATACACATTTCACCGCAAAATACGATACTACTATATTGACCATAACATTGAAATAATTTAACTGATCCAGGCTATAATGAAGTAAACATTTCTGTATCAATTGAGCTTTAAAAGCTTCATTATTTATCGACACTTAATTATTCAAGTTCCTTTATCTCAGCACAATCATACAGATATTTAAACATAACATTAATGGTATGCTACTGTAATATCATTTAAAACATTTCAACCTGAAAGAAAAAAGACTTTAAAGGACCGTATTAGAGGCTCACTTTTACTCTTACTCCATATCTTTCATCGAAAATTATGGCAAATAGTTGATTTTTGTGAAAATATATGCCTGATATTTAATAATGCTCAGTTCAATCTGCATGCTGTTCCACAAAACACTCAGGTCTGTACATTGAATACTTACTGTTGAAGGATGTAGCAGCTGAACACTTGACATTTTTGTTCCATTTCACAGTAGGTCAATCATTATCTGCCATCTACCACAGAGAACATGATTCATACAGTGTATAAGCCTTTTCAGCACAAGTTGTTCCTTGTTTAGAAGTTAAAATCACCTTTAAAGTACCAGCAGTACATGCTGTAATAAAGCCTTCCCCATGTAAAGGTGAGGAGTTTCATCAGCCTGGTGAGAGCCTCTTTGTCAAAAGTCTAACCTTCTGTCAGTCTGAAGGGAACTTCTGGTCATAATACTGAAAATGTGAGAAAAAAGTAAATGCCAGCAGCAATAACTGAAATACTTCAACCAGTTTCCCCAAAATGAGGGTCTTTCAACATGTTCTACACATTTAAATAAAAGTCCTATCTGAGATTTTGATGGGTTGACATCACAAAGTTAGTTACATCACGTATAAAAACCTTTGCATCAAAACGGTCTCTAAACTTTAAAGAATTGCACAATGTAAATGGCAGGCCCTGTCACCAACTCTTACAGGTAGCTGATATCGAGCACAGAGTTTTTGTCTGTGGCTTCTTCAGTTTGTGAGTTCCTGTTACGACTTTTATTGGCCTTACAATGAGCTACCTCAAGAGCATCATCACCTGGAGTCGGTTCAGGATTAGCTTTCTGCATAACAGGAGATTTACCATCATCTTCTGCTTTGGAGTTTTGTCCTTTATGTGACAATCTGCTCCTTTCTCTCATTTGCAAGCCCCCCTCTGCTCCAACCACTTCCTCCAGTACATCATTTTCACCACAATATTTCTCGTGGGTGTTGGTGATTCTCTTCTGCGATAGGAGTACGATGCCGCCCCACTCCTCCGTCGGCCGCTGTACCTCGGTGCCAGCCTTTTCATTGTTCTTCACCTTGCGTGAAGCGCGGCACAAGGCCTTCTTGAAGCCTCTCTTGAAGTTGTCTGACAGAAAACCGTACAATATGGGGTTGGCGCAGCTATTTGCATATGAAAGCACGACAACAAAATAGTAGAGCCCCCTGAAGTCTCCGGGCAGGACCACGAGGAGGTTTAGGATGTTGAGGGCATAGAACGGTAGCCAACAGAAAACGAACACTGCTACTACCACCACCACCATTCGTGTGATTTTTCGCTCCGACCTCCTGCGTCTGGAAGATGTGGTCTGGGTCCGCCTCCCAACATTCCTCACCTGTAAGGAAAAAGAAAACAGTGTTGTATAGTAACAAAGTAAAAACATTTCACTACTTTACTTAAGTATATTTTGGAGTACTTCATACTTTCCTCGAGTATGAACATTTTTGATAACTTTCACTTTTACTTCACTATATTTCCGAACTTAATTGCATACTTTTACTCCGATACATTTTCAATGAGTGGTTTAGTTACTCGTTACAAAAAAGCGAGGGAGAGAAACGCTAGTGTTTTGACCCCATCTACTGATTGACTGCAACAAAGTCGGACACAAATGGAACCCCATACGATATGGACCACATATGCATATGTGGTTCATGTCAGAAGCTGTTTCAATTGTAAAGCAGGTTAAGTTAACCTTGTGGTATAGGTAAAGCACCTAATTTTCTTAACTAAATGATGCCTGCAGGTATATCTATTGGCAGGTTTAATTTTGCCTGCACTTGGCTGTGTACATTATTTTAAGTGTATTTGACAAGTTCACCAAAATATAAAAAATGTAATTCAAACTGCATTTGCCTTGTTTTACATTTTACTTATTCTTTTCATTACATTACTTGAGTACATCCATTTTTACAGTAATTTCCATACTTAAGTACAAGACGTTTCAGATACTTTAAGACTTTAACTCAAGTAACATTTCAGTCAGTGCCTTAGACTTTTACTAAAGTCATATTTTGGAGAGGTACCTATACTTTTACTTGACTCTGAGATTTCAGTACTTTATACAATACTGAAAAAAAAGGAAATCAAGGAACTTGTTTTTCTTTATTCCTCTCATTCAAAATGTAACTGAGGAATGAGGAATATTTAGAAACACCAATCAACAAGCTCCCCAGTTTTTGCACTGGGGAGCTCCTTCTTTCTTTTGTCTTTTCCAGAACTTTCTTTGAAAGTTAATGTATACCAGGTATGTAATACCCAAAATTATGTCAAAAACTTAATTTTACATTTCAGAAACATAAACAGTGATATTGAAGAGTCAAATCTTGAGTTATCTAATGTTGCTCTCAATGTTTACCCTATAATTTCTTTTGAAATAGTAGAAGAGCTTAGGTCTACTTATGCAGTGTTTCTGTTTATTTAAGCAATAAAAGATATTAGTGAGATTACTTAATTGTTGATTTTATAAGTTACTAAGTCCAAAAGGACCTAAAGAAGTGGATATTTGAAGGAGCGCAGGAACTTAGGGAAAGGTCGTACCTTGACGATGATCAGCAGGTAGCATAAAGAGATGACAAGCAAAGGACAGAAGAAGCCAACAGTGCATGTGTACACAATAAAAGATGTTTTCCACACTTCGGCTGGTTCAGGCCACACGATGCTGCAGTTCCCATCATCCTTCAGAACATCGGCGAAGACCACCACTGGCAGCACCACCACAAAGGAGACCAGCCAAACTGTTGCACTGATGGCCTTTGCTACATGGGGGCGTCGCCACCAGGAGGCCCGGATGGGGTGGACGACAGCCAAGTACCGATCCACTGACATCACAGTGAGACAAAAGATGCTGGTGAACTGGTTGAAGGCGTCCACTGTCATCACAACACGGCACATCAGTGAGCCAAAGGGCCAAGAGAGGAGAGCGTTTTGCACAGCCAAAAAGGGCAAACCTAGCATAAAAAGTTCATCTGCGATGGCAAGATTGAGGATGTAGATGTTTGTGACCGACTCATTCTTGGTGTAGTTTACGATGACGTGGATGACCAGAGTGTTTCCCAGTAAGCCAACTATACACACTATGCCATAAATAAGAGGAATGAAGATTCCTGCCAACCCAGGGAGGGACGTGGGTGTGCTTTTAGTAGAGTTTAAACAACTGCTGTTAAATATTAAAGATTCCTCAGCTGGACTGATGCTGGGAAGTGGTGGGTAGGGGACAGTGGAGAGCAACGGGCGGTAGTAGAGAAGGACTGAGTTGTTGTTCCAGGCAGCAGTGGTTCCTTCCTGCGGCACCATGGAAACCTGGGTGGCCTGGATGAGCTCCATTGAGGTTTTAAAAGATATCACACATTAGTCAAGCCTGCGGGATCCCATCAATGACACATCAGTAGCCCTACAAGGAAAAGAAGAAAAAACTTTCAGAAAATTTGAGATATAAAGACCTTCTAAAGGGCTTGTTACATCAAAAATGTAACTTGATATTTAGTCGAAGATTTGATAAAGGCTAACTAAAGTTATTGTCTATACTAATTGGTGGCTTCCAGGCCTTCCAAGTGACAAGTCAAAATAAAGGAGACCGTATTAAATTCTTACTCCCTAAACTGCTATTATTATTCAAACATAGATTATCTATAGAGTATCTATAAATCTTTGGATGTTGGTCCAAAATCAAGAGAGTAAATTGTGTTATGTGACAAGTTAAGTCCTGCCATAACTATGAGGTCATGTTTTATATCTCAGCCCCTGTTCCATAGGCTAATTCTTCTGTATTTGGGTTAAAGGTTTACATTACATTGTTCTATTGTGTATTGACAATGTTGTCACTACCTTGTTTCCCCCCTTTTTCCATACCTGTCCGTCTTAGATTGACATTTCAATGTATCATATACAGTCTATGATTGTCCCCAAAAGTGGTCAAAGGAAAATCACTCCCATGTGAGCCACTTGAAGCTTGAGTTGAGATCAATTGTTATAATTGCACTACTCCTATGTTTGTGTAGCACTTATCCAGGGTGTATATTGCAGCTCTGAGTTACTAAGCTCATGCTATAGAATATCACAACATTGGAAATCAATTGGAGATTGGCTAGAAATAACAGGACTGTGTAAATTTGTGCTGATTTCTTGTCTTTGTTTTTTGCCCTTCCCCAAACTGCGATAGTGCAAACTGCAGTTTTCAAATGATGATTTTATTCAGATTAAAAAACCCAAAAAAACCCAACCGGCACCGTGGAAAAGTGTGAAATCATGAATTAATTGCGATTAAGCAGAACTTTTTGACAGCTGAGTACAATATGAACAAACCACACCCAAACCTGATGACTGCCAAGTCTGTAGGATAAACAAATCGCTTAAATAGAACCTGACTAGAAACGTGAAGTAGTCTAAAAAATCTAAAAAAACCAACATATTTCTTCTTTAATTTTTTGGTTTGAAGAAATTAAAGAAGAAATCAGAGAATAATTGACATTTATTATTTAAGAAAGTGCTACTCTCCTGGGAACATTCCCCAATGTGAGTCTCAAAGTGTTAGAAATTGCTTTTCTTATTTACTGAGATTGCTGAGGTGTTGGCAACAAGTAGGGCCCCATGTTGCAGAGTTAGGTTTTGAGTGTCTGGCCTACCTAAAGTTTTAATAGAGACAATAAACTAGATTGCACTATTTTAAATGAAGGCAGAACATATTACCTGATGCCTAACATTGACCAAATTAGTCTTTTATCATAGCACAGCAGACTCATAAGAATTTTCTAATCAGTAAATATTAACATGTATAGGTCAGGTTTTTGTAGATAAAAAAGAACCGAGGAAGACGTTGATGTTAACAACAGGAAAAAAGTTTGAAAAGTTTGCCGTCATGTCTGCAGGGCCTCCTGTCGCATACTAAAACGCTGATCAGCTGCACCGGCCCTCCGTCCGTCACAACAAAAACAAACCGGCGACGACACAACCACTCAAAGTACTTAGTCTGATTAGCAGAAGACTTGTTTATAAAGCCATCCTCTGCTTCTTAATAACTACTATGCCACCCACAGGCACACCCTCGTCCCTTACAGCAACCACTAATAATTGGTTCAGCGTTGGAAACAGGATGCACCGACCTATGGAGAGAAAAAAATGTACACAACCGTGGCCACATGCAGATATGGGGTAAGTGTGCAAGGGAAAATAAATTACACTGCAGGAGATGGACAGGTTCAGGAAAGTATAATAATAATAATAATAATAATAATAATATTTCCTACAGTGTTAATCACTAAAACGGAACAGTTACCTTAAGATATTTGGGATTGGGCTAAATGCAAAAGTAACTCCCCACATTTTAAGCTGAAACACTTTAATGAAGAACTACTTCCCTTATTACCTTGTATTAATAATTTCTCTTTACAAGATTTGCAATGCAAACAGAAAAAAATGCACATTCATAAATACTACCATGTGAGTACATTTTACCACGTTCTTAAAAGCTTTTTTTTTTTCTCTCCCAAATATGACTGCAGAATAAGGCTCAAATAAAATTTGTGTATTTTACTGTATTCCTTTCTTTGGATTAAAATACATGATCAGAAGGAGGAAATATGATCCTGGCCTCAGAATGGAGGAATAAATGCCACAAATATACACCTAAAAACTATCTTTAAACAAATTAAACAGTTGTACCAACTCACACAGCTCAATGCAAATTCAATAGTTTAGTTTTATCACCATCGCCATCTTTATTGCTAAGAGTGCAATTAGAAAATCTAAGAAAGAAAATGAGTATCTCGATTTACTTGCAGAGAGCTTGCAATGGAAAGGAGGTCGGGAAAAAACATATGGGTACCTCTGGTGCTCCAACCCCTGAAGACGTATTTGTTTAAACAGGATGATGCTGTAAGTTGGATGGAAAATCCCCTCAAATGAGTCACTGGTGGCTGTGGGGCTGGGAGTGGGAGAGATGATTGGGATCTGGATGGTGTGATGTAGAGCAGGGACTACTGATGAGATAATTACAGAAACTCATGATCCTTTGTCTTGAGTAAAAAAAAAAAGAAAGGTGAATGGAGTGGAGGAAGGGTGCATCAATCTGACAATGAATCAAAGGATCACTGGAAAAAAACATTGTATAATACTGATTGTCAGTGAGGAAATGAGATAAAGATATTTTATATGTCTAAAAAAAAGCACAAAAAACAAGAGGTTACACGGTTCAAATGGATTAGGCTAAAATCACTCAGATACAGCAACACAGGGCATTAATGAAAACAGCATTTTCATTGATTGTTTCTATAAAGGGATACCTTGAATGAAGTACTACAGTAAAACCAATTAACCAATAATTTTGAAGCAAGTAGCCCCTTGTCTACACTCCTGGCTACACTTATTGATTTACTCCTGGCAAATCAATAAGGGGGAGAAAAAAAAGTAAAAATTAGTAACAGAAATACAAGTAGATGAAATACATTTCCAAATCTAATTGCTTCACATCATAAAACTCTAGGGCAGCTCTTCAAATGCTTTTTTAGTAATTCTGATTCAAATAAAAGACTTTTGTTTACTAGATTGTTAATTAAACATTTACATGTCAACATTGCCTTTATTTGAGTGATAAAGAAAGAGATGTAGTTAAATAAATGCCATTCAGTCAAAAATGTAGGCACCCTTAACTTATGTGCTTGGTAACCTAAGAAAATAAAGTTAATTGTACCAGTGAAAAAAGTTTCATAAGTGGTCAAATATCCTGCAAGAAATTTACAACATGCTGAGCAATGCTTACAGAATCATGTTGTCATGTTTCTAAGGGGCATTTGGCCATAATAGTAAATGTATACCCTATATTATTGAGGTTATATGTATGTATTTCATTTTTGTTATATTTGAGGATATATTAAACAAAAAAAGAATTGATCAAATAAAGCATAAAAGCTCAAAATGTATGTGACATATATTCCTATAATGTGTAGAAATCACGTTCTACACGCATATAACGTGATTTCTACTGGAACTGTAGAAATAATTTGATGTGTTTGCACGCTGCAGGCATATTAACACACACATCTCTCTCTCTCTCTCTCTCTCTCTCTCTCTCACACACACACACGCACACACCTTTGCCACACCATCCCATCCTAATCTCAGAGAAACACAACACCAACAGACGGACAATCTTTCTAACCAAAATGAATCTCCTCCCAGTGTCAGCCGCATTGTACAGCCAGATCCAGGAAAAGAAATATCCATTTAGATGTTGCTATGGTAAAATAAGGTCAAGACAAGGCTTAAAAGACCTAGTGTGGAACAAATCAAAGAGATAAATAGGAACATGAATGAATGCTGACTCAAGAGCCTGCCCCCTTTACACTGAGCCACAAAGGCAACGCTGATAGAGGACATGTGAGCGATGCATCTTGGATGCTAAATTTGCCTCATGTGCTTCTGTTGCATGTAGATAGAAAATAATTTAGAACGGTTCCGGAACATTTTTTCACAGTTTTCATTTGTTTATAACGGGGGGGGGAAAAAGGTGGAGTGAAACCGTTAATACAATTACCTTTTTGTCTCCCCGTGAGCCTTTGGGTGATTTTCTACTGGCTTATCTGGTCCCAGTTCATCACAAGTATTAAAAATAGTAACGTAATAAACAGGCAACAACACTTATGCTTGAAAGCAAAACCGCTGTGCATGAAGCTGTGCAAGATTATTAGGTATTACACTAATATTCACTCTGTGATGTCTCACCCTTTTTTAACGTTTCGAATCCTCTGTCACAAATTTCACAAACAGGATTTCGCAGCCATTAGGAGCGCAGCCCTCACTTTTCAAGTTTACATATCCAATTTCCAGCCTTTGTTTGACTGCAAGGTGATTAAAGGAAACATTTTGAAAATGAATGCTGGCTGTTTTGAGTGACTGGGACAGCAATTATTTGTGAATACATTACCATCTTTCTGTGAAAACGTCAGCAGCATGCTCAAATTATATCTAAGTGGCGCTCTTCTCGCTTCTATTTGAGGATACATTTGTCCGGGAAAAAAAAGTGTTGCTGAATAGATGCAGTATTAGTAGGAAATAATGTATAGATAATATTGGTAGCATGTTTGGAGGAAGGCAGGAAAGCATGAGGACAATGGTGTTTCTTTCTAGGTGGTGCTTGGATAATTATGTCAAGCAATGATGAATTAATTTTCAACTTTACAAATTGGACCCAAAGTTTTTATACCCTTGTAATTTCACAAGTCAGAGCCCATGATTGAAAATGACATCTATAAACCAACAGGGTATACAGCGCCAGGCTTCTATATTTTTCATTTGGACTACATGTGATAAATCAACACAAAGTGGTGGAAGTGGAAATGGAATAAAACATGGTTCACAAAATTCTTCCAAAGAACTCAGCATGCCCGCCTTACTTAATTAAAACTAACAGGTCTGTCAAGTAGAGCAAATATCAGCTATAGTTCTGATCTATAAACAATAAAATATCTTTTTTTTATTGCTGTGTTTTAGGGATACACAGATCGATCAGCTCCGATTTACATTTGGGTGATCGACGGTCAGCCAAAACTTACACATGAAAGTGACCCCATTCACCGACTGACAGGCAGACCTGCCCACCAGGTTAACAGCAGTCAGCACCACTGCTGACAACTTAGCCATTTTTTTTTTGGTATATTTAGCATGAAAAAAATAGGTACCTTCCGAAATCACAATTAGCAGTGCTGGTTTTATAAAGATCAGTGATCATCAGCTAGAAAACTGGAATCGATGCAATTCTACTTTCTTTAGACCAATTGATCGCTGTAATCAATGTAATGAGCATTAATACAAAGTAATAATATACCAGACGGCTATACAGGAGATTTTGAACGTCTACATTTTCACAGAAGATTTATAAGAAAAACTGAAAATGTTATTTATTCGTCTTTTATGTACTCTTTTTGTGTTTCATTTCTATAACTTTTTTTATCTGCTTTTCTCCATCTTCCTAACTTTATCTGCTGCATCTTTGTCATACATGCCTTGTCGTGCACCTCTTCATTTTTTCAGTTCATCACAGATTGCACGTCTCCTTTCAATCAAAATTAAGAATTTGGAAGATGTTCTTGCAGAGCAGGTTCACCATAGAGGAATGAGGGCTCATTTTCAGAGAATACTGCATCAACAAATGAGTCAAGTAAAAGCTTGTGACTACAAACATCCATTCATAGTTATAATGGAGTGGTTTGGATTAAAATCATGTTTTAAAGTCCAGATTTAAATTGAACACAATTTGTGTTGTTTGTCATTGGTGCTCTTCATTTGATCTGACTGAGCTTGAGCTACTTAGCAAGTAGAATTTTTTTCCTGATGTGTAAACCTGGTTGAAACGCACCTTAAAAGCTGAAAATAGTGCAAAATGTGGCATCATAAAATATTGAGTCTGGAGGTTGAATATAAATGTATGATCATTTTCTTTTAGATTTTAATACTTAAGAAAAAAGAAACCTTTTCTTTTCAAAACATCAAAATATGCATATTTTTTAAAGATTAACATGAAATCTGTTTGAACTCTGATATACATTCCATGGGGAATTAATGTTTTTTGCATATATGCATCACCTTTTGTTACAGCAGTTTCTCTGCATCCACAACTTGTTTTACTGTATGACCAAGCTGCAAGTCTTTCTTATAACCTTCATTTGAAATGAGTTTCTTGACAACCAAGGTCACACTGAATGCAGGAGTGTTTATTTGAACTGAGCCAGTGGTGTTGCTGTGGGACATTTATACAACTCTGGGTAATGTTCATTTCCATCCATAACAGTGAGAAATATTTAATCAAATCTATTCTTCTGCATCTCATTGCTCGTTTAATCCCCAGTTATAGTTTTTATTCGGATATTTTAATGATCTTCTCTTGTATAGGAATGTCTTTCTGGCAGCTGAAATGTTCGAACTCTGAACTTAAATTCCAGCTAAGAGAGAATGAACAGTTTTATCGAAATAATACTGTTTTGAGCTCTGCTTTGTTTGCTACAGATGAGAGTAAACGGAAATCAGACATCAAGGCTTTAACTGATGTTGAACAAGACTGTTTTCTGATTAGAAAGAAAAAGCCTAAAACCCCCAATTTTATGAATCAGGGATGAATTTTAAATTTTTTTTGCAGTGTATCAATTCTGTTTCTGGGAAGCCTCTTTCCATTAACAATAATGCAAACCGATGCTGCTTCCTGACTGCCCATTTTGTTGATGTTTGCATAATTCCTCATAATCATTAAGACACAGACTGACTGACTCCACACTCCACATCAAACAAGTGCTTGTCTGATTTGTATTTATTCTGAAAATTTTATTTATGCATCGTGACTAATGTCCTAAGTATAAGTAAAATACCACTTGGATGCCAATGCATTGATAATGAAGGGACATTTTTGCTAATGGTACATTTCATCCAATTGAGGGAAAAAATGACAGCGCCTGGTGATTTATGAATCATAAAGCCTGGTTCAATTAGTGCTGCTTTTGTTAATTTGATTAGTCCCAACATTAGACACTCTGGCTTATTGTTAGCAGGTATTCTCAGAGAGAAGGAAACAGGTCTGAAAAATATGGGTTGCGCGGATACGTTTTACATAACAATGGACCTGCGCTGCATGAAATCCACCTCTCACATTGCAACCTGCAGTTCAAAAACATTTCCGATGATTATCAGTTTGGTCTTTAAAGACCAAACCTTTTAGAATATGTTCCTAGCAGTTCCACACATATTGAGACTGATTTTTTGTTGTTGCCCATTTTACATTGTGCAATAAATCAGGCTCAGTATGACCTGCACAGGGCTTTGACTGGGCCATTCTACCATGAAGCTTTGGTCTAGCTCTGGCTGTAAACTTAAGAGTTTCTTTCCTGCAGGAGGTTGAATCTCCATCTAAGCCTGCAATACGTAACTAATCAATTATTTGCATAATAAATTACAAATTACAATTAAGTTGACAATTTCCATTTTAATGAGTAATATTTCTGAAGGCCACTTTTGTTTACAGGGACTCCATAATCTATTTTATTTATGGTTTTTATTTTGGGGTTTTTAACATGTCTTCCAGTTCCAGAGTGAAATGTTCTGTGCAAAATTAAAGTTTATTAGCCTTTGAGAGGACAAATTTGCATTATTATGCCATTATCGATATATTGAAAATGGTCTCCAAACAACATTACGTTTAGCTGCAGAAATTATTCAGATAAACAATGTTGTGCATAGCCTACTATTATAATTTATTGCAATAATTTGTGGGATAATTGTTAATTCTGTAAAATCTCCAAATATTATAAATGTATTAGTTGGAATTGGTCTCAAAATGACAATATTATTGTTTTATCACAATATTTACAATTTATAATCCAGTAAAGTTAATTAACGAGTCTCATCCTAGCCTGGAGTGTCTAACAGATTTCCTCCAGGATCGGCTTGTTTTTATCTTTTAATGCATCTGCTCATCAAGCCTCGCCTAATTCTTGTTTCCTGCTAAAGAAAGGCCTACCCACAGCATAATGCTACCACCACTATGCTGCAGGGATGGCAGGCTAAATGTTTTTTTTGTTTTGTTTTTTTATCCACACATTAGGTCAAACCGTGCCGTTTTTGTCTTGTCTGACCACATGTTTGCTTTATTTCCTACAGTGTTTGTCTTTTTTGTCTAACGGTGAACATTTTGCCAATCTTCTTTAGATTTGGGGAGTGCATGACAAAAAATTGCGACTTTCTTGGAAATTCTGGGAAAATACAGCTGAAATGTGAAGCCATAATGTGACAAAATGCTTGAGCATCGCAGACTGAAAAAACAAGTTCAATGGCTATGAATACTTTTGCCAGGTGCTGTAAATAGAACCACTATTTACATAACTAGCATAATGCTCTACTTAAGTCTCATTATCAGAGAAACTGAGTTCCGTTTGGCAGAGCAAACAGTGAGAAGTGGGGTCATGCTTCTCAAGCATGCCTACTTTTACGAGCAACTGCAAGGATTGTCGCGTTCTCAGAAAATGCAGTTCAAAAAGATTACGCAATCTCTGCAGTTCATATCTATTCCAGGACTCAAAAATATGTTCGAAGTTCGAAGACGTTACATCCAAGGATGAAAAAAGCATGTAGGCTAGGAAAGAGACCACATCAGCTAAGAGGCGTATCAGTCAGTCCTTATCAGTCTTATTCCCCAGGGGAGTCTACCGCGTTTGTTGCAATCCCTTTACCGGATTTGCAGTTGTTTGGATCCAGTTTCATTACAGCCACACAGCCGCCTTCACATTTTTCATTACAAAGACCGACAGCGGCTCATAGATCTGCCACAATCTGATCAATACTCCTACTAGATCTTCATGCTGATCTCGAGGTGGAAACGGTAAACACCGTCACCGAAGGGTGGCTCGCTGTTCAAAAACTGGAGAGAAGAAACAAAAAAACAGTAGAACTCTCAATATTTATTTGATATGTTTTACCACAGCACATGAGAGAATAGATAAACTGTCTGTTCAATTCTACAATAGCAACAATTATTTTGGCCTTCCCACACAATGTTCTGCACACATGCATCTATACAAATTTGTGCCAAATTGACTAGTTGGAAAAAAAATGGGTAAAAAGCTTTAAAAGCTACTAAGTGGACGTTGAGCAATTAAATAAAAAGCTTCTGTATCTACCCACAGCTACGGCTGACGACAGTCAAAGAGACTGGGAGAAAAAAGGGTCACCACAGATTATTTGTTTTCCGTTTCATTCCAGCTTCAGTTAACAGTTTAAAACTCAAAGTGAGAGCCAAACAAAAGTCTCTTTGGGACATTTTTCACTTATCCTCCCTCTTACCTTTTGCTCCTAACCTCTTTTATTTAGCTCTTTGTCTTCTTTTATTTTTGAACCTGGCTTACACATACTCTCAGACCACGCCTGATGTCTCATTAGTCTCCTTAATTTGTCACCAGAGTGCAGGAGAAGGGAAGAGAGTTTGGAGTGAGAAATTTATGATCCATTCTCTGCAAATCACCGTGGATACGCAGCTGAACTGGTGACATTTCATCTGTGATTTTCTACCTGTTTAGAAAAAGTACCTGAAGACCACACAGAGAGAGAAATGATCTACTCAGTCAATTGAGGAATCAAATGACTGAAAGTGGTCCCAAGACCGGTCTGCTCCTCTTCCTCTACCCTGTTTTTCTATCTAATCTCCTTTTTTTGTAGATTAACTCATTTTTTCATTTCACAAACCCATCTTCTCTCACTTTCCTTTGACACTCTGTTCCCACTTGCCTCCTCTGGATTTAATCAACCCGACCTCTCTCTTTCTAACTCATCACAATATCTGTCAGTTTCGCTTTTTAAGGAAGCATTCACACAAGCTCTGCTTTAATACAACTCCAGTCCGTTTGCCTAGAAAATCCAGTTTGTTTGTGGAGGTGTGAATGCGCAATCGAACTCTGGTCCGCCTACAAACAGCGAAAAGCATTCTGGGTAAATACAACCAAAAGAAAAGCAGGAGTGTAGAACTAGTGAGGAAAAATGACTCTTGGTCTACAACTGCTAAAATCTGATGCTAGTCCATTTTTGTTTACACTTTGTGAAGAAGGAAATTGCATTCAGAGTCTTCTTCTGTGGGTTTTGTGTAGATTCCTTCAGTGGTTCTTGGTGCAGCGCCACCACAGGCGAAGGGGGGAACAGGTTTTCAGTGTTTGGTTCATTTGACACAGTGCTGTGTGAAAGTGAACCACAATAACTGAAAATGTAGCAAATGATGCAATCAAGCCGAGTCTGCTGAACTATCAGATGTGAAAACACTTTTAGATTGAGAGCAGCTCATGGCCATAACACGATGCAAATGATGCACTTCCGAAAAATTTGCCCTGAGATTATGAAAGACTGTGTATGATTTAACATTACTATTAGCACATAAGAATGCAAATATTAGAGAAAAAGAAAACTGGGTTATAGCTTGCAATGTTGCACTTTAATATCCGTAAAGGCATCATGTTGTGGCCTTTTAAGATTAATTGAACAGTCATGAGTGAATATCCGGTGATTTACACGTGCTGTCCACTTGGTCAGGTGCTCATTGATCACATTTCACCTTCAGATCTGCCTTCATAATTCATTTCATAGATTTAAAAAACATTTTTCTCTGGCATTCTGGTCCATTATTGGGATCATGTGGTTACTGTGAATTTATCAGAAGATGCTCTATTATATTGTATGGATGTCTGGTGATTGTTGGAAACCAATACACCGACTGTCATATTCTCTTTAAACAAGTTTGAGAAGGTTTAAAGTCTCCAACACGGTACATTATATTGCTCACAGTGGCCATCAGAAGATCTGTACACTGTCTATGAAAGGATGGACATGAGCAGCAACACTAGTAGGATGTGACTCGTTTTGTACTAAGTGGCCCGATGCGTGTGCAAAAAATATCCCCCACACCATTACACCTCCTCCATCAGCCTTAAATGTTGATATTAT
This sequence comes from Poecilia reticulata, assembly GCF_904066995.2. Lineage (NCBI taxonomy): Eukaryota > Metazoa > Chordata > Actinopteri > Cyprinodontiformes > Poeciliidae > Poecilia > Poecilia reticulata. The sequence goes on along the minus strand of NC_088830.1, from coordinate 6,795,084 downwards.
GCTTACAGACTTTAATATTGTTTAATGCCAAATGTTGACCATACCACCTGAATGTTACAGCAGAAATTGAGACTCATCAGCTCTGGCAACCGTTTTCCAATCTGCTACTCTCACATTTCTGTTAGCCTGACTAAACTGCAGCCTCAGTTTCCTAAAACCAGTCTGTCAATTCACCCCTGGCGTATAACAACAAGGCATTTTATTCCACACAGCTGCTGCTCACTGAATATTTCAAACTGTCTTCTGTACACTGTAATAGATATCTATAAGTTTCTGAAATCTGACATTGAACCTTCAATGTCATTTAAATCCCATTTTCCCCCTCATTCTGATTCTTGGTTTAAACTTCAGCGATTCTTCCACACATCTATAACCTAAAGGAGTTGCTGCCATGAGACAGGATGATTCACTGCTTTATCAGGTGTATCTAATTAAGTGGTTGGCGAGAGTGTATTTTTACTGCCTGGCTAAACTAAGAAGGAATGAAGACGGAATTACTCCTACACTTGATAGGGGAAAAAAAAAACTATCAAGACCTCACAACCAGTTTAATAAAGAAAAAAATCCCGTCACTTGTTGATAAAGGAAAAAAAGAGAGAAAAAAATAGAGGCGCATGAAAACATTAACTGCGAAAATAATACTTCTGAGATGCTCGATAAACCGGGCAAGCTAGCGCCTGTAATTTATTGTTTTACATCTGTTGTGGAATAAAACATGGTTATAGAACACAAACAAAAACAATACAACTAAACAGGCAAAACTGAAATGATAAAAAAAAATACATAAATACCTTTCTCCATATAGTCGTTTTGTTCACCGTTTCCGTGAAGTCAGAGTTGAACCGACAATAAAGTGAACGTGCAAACTGCCGCGTTCATCTGTGAGCTTCGTCCGCGTGCAGCTGAGGGATGCTAGGAGACCCCCACCCTCCTCCTCCTCCTTCTCCACCTCTCCATGCCGCTCACCTACTCGACTTCCCCATCAACCCTCCTCCCCGAGCCGACACACACACACACACACACACACACACACACACACACACACACACACACACACACACACACACACACACACACACACACACACACGGGACCATTATATCAGCAAGTGCAAAAAAACCACACCAGTCACGATTCAGATGGGAACCGCTGAGATTTTACGCCGCCTAATTGAAATAAACGCATTTTTTTTATCCACACAAAAACGGAACCTCAACTGATTGAGAAAAAAAACAAAAACAATCACGCAAAAAAAAAAAAAAAAAAAGTAGTCGAAACATAGTGTTATAGTAAACAGTAATGTACTTGCAATAAATACATGCTATAAAAACACCTGTTGGGTTTTGTATCCCCCAAAATATAGGGAATAGCACATTTAGAGTGCTTTGGAAAAGTATTCAAACTCACTGAAATTTTGTGACAATTTTATAAATTGCAGATCCTACATGAAGTAGAAGGAAAATAATACATGGAGTGCAAGTTAAAAAATGACAAAAATGACAACAACAAAAACTCTAAAAGTAAGGTGTATTTCAGCCTTCTGTCAATGAGAAGTAGTTTTTCTCACCTTTCACTGCACTTGAAGCTGTTTGTGTTTTGGAAAATCAATCACCTTTGTACTCTAGAGATTGAAATTGTCACCCATTTTTAAAAAAAAGCTCAAATGTAGATGGATTAAATAGAATAACAATATTCCAGTCTTACCACATATTCTCAATTTGACTTAAGTCCAGACATTGGGCAGCTCTGAGGAGTAGATATTCTCCTAGGGCTGTGCGATATGAACTTTATTGTAAAAGTTTCATCACGATAATTTGTGGTACTATTTCAATCAAAATAAGTTATGATAAAACTGTTTATCACTTCATAAAAATAACAATCCTGAAAATTTTAGAGGTTTTTAAACATCATTAATTAGAATTTTTTATGACAACAATAAATCAAAATATTATCATAAGAAATGTATCGCGATAAATGATAAACGATGCGATAGACGCCATGAAAACCATTCCATTGTAGCTCAGGCTTTTCTTATCCTGCTTGACCAGTCTGAAGGGTTTTGCTGTTTCAGGCTACTCCAGTTGCCCAGTTGTCAAATTCTTGAAATTTCTCTGTCTCCACTAAGTGGAAGCATTTCCCATTGTCTATTGTTTGCCAGCTGGTTATAAGTTTAATTTCAGATCCGACCAGAATCAGTTTTGTCTACCAGTTTGCTTCGGCATGGCCTGAACCAAAGTGCAAACAAGACTTCTTTTGGGTTCGTGTTAAAGACGGGTGCAATTTGTGCTTGTCCTGTTGACAGACTGAGCTACTTCTCTACAGATCTCTGAACCTCTCCTTGCACAGGTTGTCAGCTCCACTCCATTTTGGGAGATTTGCAATTGTTACCTACTGCGTCAACTTTCAACGCTCAGTCAGCTGCTCAGCATTCGGGATATTGTTGTATAACCTCATCATTTTCTAAACTTCTCCTCAATTTTATCCGTGATCTGTTCAGGCTGTTTCTTGGTCTTCATGTTCATTCACTGCTGTTCTCTAACAAACCTGAAAAGATTGAAAAGAACATCTGGATTTATATTGAGATTAAGTTTCCCTAAACTGGGAAGTAAACTAACACAAATAAGTTCTGCATTGTAAAGCTTCTCAGGGACAAACACCTTTTGATTCGCTGAGAACAAAACAAGTCGTGATCGCACACTTAAAGTGGAAAACATAAAGCAACAAATTGCATGAAAAGGAGGCTGGAGCGGTTTTGCTTTCCAAGGTTTTGAAACAAAGCACCGACTGACTGCTGTAGATGATTGGGCAACTCATGACCAAGGCATCATGCAATCGATACAGTAAAAATATGATACAAGACACAACAACTTTAAGAAGGTAGTTATAAGAAAAACAACTATTCTGAATGATTCTTCTTTATTTTATATCATTTTTATATTGATTATGCTTTTCTATATTTTTCATTAGGGTACAATTAATTTTTGATCTATCGCCTCTGTTATGAAGTTATTTTATTTTGAATTTGTTATACGATTCATGTATGTTGTGGATTTCTAGCATGTGTGGACCTCATGAAGATCAGATGCAGAGAAGTGAAACTAATTGGGCTCTGAAAAAAAATAAAGAAAAAAACTAATAAATCAATAAAAATGTCTGTTTTGCTCAATTTAAAATGCCACCATCACCACCAGCCCAGTCCCATCTGCACAATACGTGAAAGTTGGTAAATTATTCTCAATTATTTGTCTCTGCTCGTTGCTGTGTTTGTTGCTGTGGTCAAACTGGCCCAGTTTTTCCTTTGTCTGGCCATGAAATGTTTCTCTAGAAGGCATTTTATTTTTCAGTGTGAACAGTCACTAATTTGAGTCAACACTTAAAATTTCGATTTGGAATCCGGGGCTTCTCTCCCGGTCGATGCGCTCTAAGCTCCTGGTGATGTAAAACTTGCTTCACTGCGGACAGGAACACCGATCCTCCTCTGTCTGTGACAGATTGGGTCAAAATGGCCGAAACGTAAACAAATTGGTGGGGGGAGGAGGGGGTTAACAGGATAACAACAACAGAATAAAAACTTTGCTCAGGAATCAATGAAGCAGCGTAAAACCAAAGCCTTTGTGAGCGACACTGAAGCTGTTTTAGTGTAAAAATAACAACAGGTTATGAGAAGCCTCTGCCTTCATACTCTGAAAAGTGTTTAAGTATATAATCAATAAAACATAAGCAGCACACCTCATATTACATTCAGCATGTCTGTCAGCTTCTCTGCACATACTTCACTGTTGTCGAGTGAGTCTCGGTGTGTGTGTGTGGGTGGGGGGGGGGAATTGTGTGTTTTCTGGACCTTGTCTAAAGCAAAAGGAGTAATATTATAAATGACAGCAAAACAGCACCAAACTGGGTTGTTATTATTTTCTCCATCATTTGCTGAGGGTGCTGTGGAAAAAAAAAAGAAAAAAAGAAAGAAAGTGCCTCAACTACAGTTTTTGTAATGATGGTGAAAAGACTACATATTCTGACATCATGCAGGCTACACTGTTGACAACTTACAAATATCAGGCTGTGCTGAGCAGAAGTGATCGAGGTTATCCAGACAGTCCTGTGAAAATGTAAACGAATACCGCATCTGCTCTGGATGCTTTGCCAAATTCAAGGTGGTAACATATTTGCAAAATATGAAAAGCAATATGAAAAGTAGGTATAACAGCAAACCCCAAGGTAAAAACGAATCGCTGGTGTTTATCCTTCTAAATTGTTATTTTTCTGAGAGCTGCTAAAAAGCTCCATGAAGGCTTTTGCATTCATAACCACAGGATTCTGACTTGAGCTGTCAGATTGTGAAAAAGCTTTCATATTTTCAGCAGATGAAATCACATGTAGCTCTCACAGAAAGTTTCTTTTTTTATATATTACTTACTGTTAGCAGTATTTGTTTGACTGCTCATAAGAAATACATCAATATTACCTCAACAACTCACAGGTAATTTGTTTCTCCTAGCATTCTGGCTCGAAGATTACGAGGGATTAATAGCGACCCGGTGACAGAGGTGATGCCACTGAAGTTCCCTGACTCGGCACAATTCCAGCTGGGGTGAAATCTATTGACCTTCCTGACTGTAAATCAACCTGGAGGTGCTAAATCAAACCTTACTGGCTGTTTTTTATTCTAACTTTTGTCTGTTTACCCTGGGACTGCAAATCTTGTTAATGAATGTTTGTGTAAAATAATTCCAAGTCTTTAAGATATTATGTGCAGTGATAGTTCTGTTTTTTTATCCTGCTTTGCTCTTGGGGAACAAAGAAGGTTTTGTAGGTTGGTAGTAACACATTCTTATGCAATGTTTAGGCACTGGTATGTTTATTCGGCATGTTTATTTCCCCCTCTTTTCACTTCTGCCTTGAGAATGAATCTTTACTTCTTATCTGGTTTCCTGTCCTGTTTCACGTGAAATCTTGATGCCGAACGTGAATGTCACGATGATGCATCAACAACATGAGACTCTTATCAGCTGAAAAAGGTTCCAGTGTGTAGAGGAGCTTTGTTGCAGTGCATAAAATGTACTTGAGCTCACTTCAGCTTGGCCTGCACCTGCTGCACACTGATATAATTTTAATGTAGACTTAAACGAAGCAGCTGTGAATTGAACAAGTAAAGAAAATTCTTAGTAACGTCTTAATGGCAGGAAGGGGAAGGAGAAGTACCCATAAAGCACATAAGCTCATAAACAATAACTGAGACTGAACTATTTGGTCATTATTTTATAGACATGTTGAAACGTGAAGTCATGCACACACAGGATCCTGATCCAACCGTGATCCAAGAAACTGCTTCCCGACAACCACTGGTTTTAGTTGTACAGTTGTCAACATAAATCACTTAATCTTAAAAGTAAACTATATAACACTATGACAACTACACAACAAAGTCAGGATAAAGCTCTAATAAAAAAATAGCTAGGGTGAGGAAAGTAGTTTGGCTATGCTAGCTTGACATTGACAACCTTAACATGTAGATGTACTGTGGAATACGGTGCGTTTCGGTTTAAGAAAAAAGGCGACACTCACCAACTCTCTGACTGATCATCAGTAGAGCTCATCTGTGGTACGTTAGCTACCACAGCAGCTAATCTACCACAAGGATCATTTACTAATAAAAACATTAATAATAGAGAGATAAACATCAAGCCAGCAAACAAAACTGTAATTCTAAATATTTGTGTCATGTTTCAAATGCAAAACTGTGCTCACAGTTTTTGAACTAAAATAATTCTAAGATGTCAAAACACAACCTATTTAAAGAAATAAACCCCTACTGTAAATAAAAGACTATCCTTTTCAGCACTAGTTATATTTTTGTATTTATTGTTGGCTGATATATAAAAAGTAAATGTTTAACTTAAAGTAGTTTTTGTGCTAACAGTTCCAGTATGTTTCCTCCCCGTTATGAAACATTTCTTCCCCTACTTGCTTCTGTTTTAAAGGTGACTGCTCGTTTTCCCCAAGTTCTCCTTCAGTGATTCACACTAATTGTAACTTTTACTTGTCAGCATGAATAGCAAAAAAACTGAACTGTTTTGCACGAAAAGCCTAACGAATTTCGTTTTGATTATTTTACAATTTATCACTGTCACTAATATGTTTGTCAGAATTGTTCCAAGAAAACTTTAAGGCCTCAACTTCTTGCTATAGTGCCAACTTTCAGAAATCAACATACTTGGTTTGGCTCTGTTACAAAAAACAAAAGGATTTAATAATTTAATTATTAATCAGTTATGCAAAAGAAAATGTATGGTGTACTTTTTACTAGTCATTCTCAGATGTATTTTATTATTTTACTTATGGTCTCATAAAATGTTGTGCTAAAAAAAAAAAATAAAGTTAAATTTCCATGCCAAAACATGTCTGCACAGCAGCAGGATCTCTACTTAGGTTATTTTAATTAAAATATCTTATGTTTTAACACATTTAAAAATGATTTCACAGACATGACTGAGCTACATTTATCTGATGATCTAAAGATATTTCAATCGAACAATTTTATTTGTAGCATATTTCAGCAACATGGCAGTTCAAAGTGCCTTACATCCATCTTACACCCTTGTCCCTTAGTGGGGTCAGGAGTGGTGCTGGTGTCTATCTCCAGCTAACGTTCTGGGCGAGAGGCGGGGTCACCCTGGACAGGTTGCCAGTCTGTCACAGGGCGCTTTACATTATGAAAACAAAGTCTGCAGTTATTAGAATCATCAGCACGATGTGAAGTGATGTAAAGTTTAAGCTTTAGGTTAATCACTTTTTTTTTTTTTTAACATGTCCTGTCCAGCAGTGCCAAGGAGAAACGTAACAGATTTACTTTTACAAGTGACTTTCACTATAACTCTCCACAATTCTTTCAAAAACTTAGAAATTGCTTTTGGTTCATTTTAAATCCACTAAAAATTGACATGGAAAAGAAAAAAAAAAAAAGAAAAAAACTCAAGTCTTCTTCTACACCTGGAGAAAGAGTGGAAAAAAAAGGGAGCAAAGTAATCATATCTTAATATATGCACTATACAATATATGCAATTGAAAAGTACATAACAGGGTTTCCTCCAGAAAACTTGACAGTAAAAACTGCAGGGTTAAAAATAACCCAATTCGTAACCCAGTGCTTGTTCCAAATATGGACCGACCCAATGCAGGGGTGTTTTAACTCAATCGAGTTAATGGTTGATGGTTTGACATTTTAAATTTCACTATAAAAAAAACAAACAAACAAAAAAAAAACCTCTGAATTTAAAGCTTTTTTTATTTCCATGGGATACATATAGAACCAGAAGATTTTATTTACAAATATTATAAAACATAAGTTGTTTCAAAAATATATAATTAAATCACTTCAACTCATTTGGCTACAGCTCCAGAAGCATCTGTTCCGACACATTAGAAAACAGTTCATGTAAAAAGTTTGTTTGAAAGCAAACTACAACTTTACAAGGAATATTTTTCATCAACACTTTAGTAGTTTTGCATGTCTTCCAGCATGTGGACATACGGGTTGTCATAGATATCCCACCAGGTTTGTCCCAACCTGATGGAGAGGGAAAACACACACACACACAAAAATATGCCATTAGTGATGCACTTATATAAACAGCAAACAATTTGAACATGCTTCAGAGGTGAAGGTTGACTTGCAATCTGGGTATCAATGAAGCCAACTGATTGGGTAAATCTACCCAACAGAATTATTCAAGTTGTATGTACCAGTAAATTTTTGACCCAAATCTTGAGTTATGAATTTTGACCCAATATTTGATCAAACTAACCCCTTATATGACCCAACAACTTCTGCCCCAAAATTGGATTATGAAAACACTTAAAACTTAGTCAAAACATGTTTAAATGTTCATACTTTGTTCTCAAACAGAGGACGGGGGCAGAGAGTGTAATACGACCTGGCTCCCACTAGGGGCGCTATCGGAATGACGTCACCGCAGATGTTGAAGGTGGTGTGAGCGGCTTAAGAGGATTCCCTTCTCACGTAAAGAGCGTTGAAGACGAGCGACGACCCGGAACCTGAGGCCTCGACAAGTTGCGACGCTTGCGGTGGAGCGCTGGGATGTGGATGTGTTGGTGTCGTTTGCTTGAGTGACTCAGGAAGAACGAACCTGATGGCTGACGCCTCTAAGCGGTCTATGGCCATGGGACTGGAATGTTATTGGAGGTGAAGGATGAACCTCGGACGGATGTCTACATATATCTACATATTTCTGATGTAGATATTTGTAAAACCGACTATCAGAACTGTTGACGTAAAAGAAAATGACTAAACCTTCCTCAAACTATTTTTTATTTTTTATCATGCATCACTGACTTTATTACAGGACCATTGATGCACATTTAGGATGTGTCTTGGGTTACGATGTACCAATACGCATACCACTGGGTATCTTTAAAAAACCTAAAATATATGAAGATGGACCCTTGTTCAAAAGACGGCAACATGACTTGATGCTGTTGAAGCTGCCTGACGGGGCAACTATTCCAGAAGAAGTGACAGCTGTTGAACTTCCTGACTGCTCAGACCAGACTCTCATGTGAGTAAGAAGTGAAGAATCTTTGACTATCCTGAAAAGCGCTGTATGAATTTGACACATTACAGATGAAGCCTTGTTGGATTTCTTCCAGTGGTTAACTAAATTTTCAGCACTGAGGGTGTTAGCAGGTAGTTTGAGAAAATGCTACAAGTCACCAGGTCTCTTGTCATATGATTAACATTTCCTGTAGAGGGTAGTAATTTTATCTCCCACCATGAATGTTGACATGTTTTTGTGATTGCTGGTTGTTGAGCCTTTGTAAAACTTGTATTTGATCGATTTCAGGGACCATCCGATGCAGATTGCAGGTCACGGTTCGACTTCTGGAAGCGTTTTTACCCGCAGGCGTGAGTTTTTTGTTTTGTAGAGATTATATGAGGCTATCTACAGTCTATTGTGATTGAGAGTGTGTAATAATTAAGCTACTCTTTGCTCCAGAACCTAACGCTACACCAGTTCTTCAGTGTGGGAATATTAATAAGGTTGACTGTACTCCGCTCAGACGACAAATGGTTGCTGAGAACATGTACAGTTACCAATATTGGTTCTGTGGCCAAACTCCAGGAGTGGATACGTGCTTGGTAAGCTGACATTGCAACATGAAGGAAAAATAAATTTTTAAATGCACATCTTTTTGTTACACTTCAGGAAACTGGTCAAGTTTAACATTTGTCTGTCACAGGGCGACTCAGGTGGAGGAGTCGAGTACAAAGGCAAGATTTATGGTGTCATTGCTTTCACTGGAGATGGAAAACATCCATGCAGGGAACCAGCAGCATTCATGGACCTCTGCCATCAAGACTATCTGAGCTGGATTGAGAAAACTATTGGACCACCTTCTAACCCAAGAACATGATGTCTAAATTGTTTTTTTTTTGTTCTATGCATGAATATAAAAGCGGCATCATTGGAACACTTTGCATTAAATGTCTTATTCTAACTTTCTCTTGCATTGAGAGTATTTGCTTTCCTAAGTTACTGGAACATTTTTATCTTTAAGCTACAGTGTGGAAATGATCGATAAAAACCTGAGCAACATTTTTCAATCTCCAAAACAAAATTCAGGACTCTAGCATTTGCATGCTTAAGCCCATTTTATCCAAGTCTTTCTAAGCAAAATTAATTTTGACAAAACGAGTCTAGAATTTTCTATCACCAGTAACTTGGACCAGGCTTAATTAAATCAATTAAATCCATGCTAAAGGGAGCCAAGTGTCTTGGTGTTGGCATCAGATAAAGTACAAATGTGTTTTGGCAAACTACAGTTGCCACAGTAATGTGCCGAATACATGAAGTGAAGGGGGTGGGGACTAAAATCCTAAAAGATGCTGAAAGCGGGGAACGATTGAAAATTTCATTTTTGATATTTCTGTAGAGGAGAAAAATGCAAACATCTGAAGGACAGATTTTTGAAATAGGCAGCCTTTTATTTTTGATTTGACATGCCTTTTATGACTGTTTATGCAGAATTATGAGGCAGGCAGGATCCCTTAAAGCAGTGGTCCCCAACCCCCGGTCCGTGGACCAATTTGTACCGGGCCGCGCAAGAAATATTTCCATTTTAAGTATTTGATTCTGGAGGATCTTTTATTTTGAAAAACCTTTAACCGGATTCTCTCGGTTTCTTGGGCGCCAACACTGAGCCCACAAGCAGCAAAATGAGTAAACAGAACAGATGTCTTTGGAAAGCTTCTTTGCGAAGGGGAAAAGGCCCAGAGAATAAACAAGGAGAATGGATTTATCCCAGACCGGTAGGTGAGTCCCACATTACAAGCCCACTCTGCGTAACATGCGGCAACCGGCTGCTAATGAGGCAATGAAACTTCAAACTGCTTCGCCACGTAGAGACCAAGACAACCAAATTGGGTATATTCAGGATTTAGAGGGAACATCAACATGCAAAAACCTTATCTGACGGTTCACGCCCTGCTCCCCCGGGCTGCATCAAAATTTCCGAGTCTTGACCGGTTCACGGTACTAAAAAGGCTGGGGACCACTGCCTTAAAGAACAGAACAAAGCTGCATTTATCCTTTGATATTTTGGACTTTTTTTCTTACATGGTCCAACCCACATCTGATCTGTTTAGACTTAAGTGACACAAAGTTGCCGTCAAATTTTATTCGAGGTGTAGAAAACATGTCAACTGTGTGTGTTAATGATAAAATTAAAATATGAGCCTTCAACAGTTTACTAAACTAGAAACTCAAAGCAAATAGAAGGGAACAGACCTGTAACGCCCCTACAAAAGAAAACTAACTTTCATCTACATGGCAATGTAGATGGCAGCTTAAACTCATAAGAGCAATTTAGGCTTTTTAACAGCTGAAAACGTAAAACAATTTTTTCCCTCAAACTTAATTTCTTCCTGAGACATCTGGCAAGTTAGTTTCATCCAGCATGAGTCTTGATGTTTGTGATCGAAGGGGTTATGATTATTTTACCATTTATCATCGTCACTAACATGTTTGTCAGAATTGTTCCAAGCAAAAACTTTAAGGCTTCAACTTTTTGCAATAGTGCCAACTTTCAGAAAACATACTTGGTTTAGCTCTGTTACAAAAACAAAAGGATTTAATAACTAATGACAATGTGTAATGCAAAAAAAAGTCTAATGTACTTTTTACTAGTCATTCTCAGATGTATTTTCTATATTTCTTTTACTTGTGTTCTCAGTATAAAATGTTTTTGTGCTAAAAATGTTAATTTCCATGTGAAGACATCTGTCTGCACAGTAGCAGGATCTCTACTTAGGTTATTTTAATTAAAATATCTTATGTTTTAACACATTTAAAAACACTTTTGTTCACAGACATGACTGAGCTACATTTGTCTGATGATCTAAAGATCTATCAACTTTATTTGTAGCATATTTGAAGCAGTTCAAAGTGCCTCACATTATCCATCCATCTTACACCCTTGTCCCTTAGTGGGGTCAGGAGTGGTGCTGGTTCCCATCTCAAGCTAACGTTCCTGGCGAGAGGTGGGGTCACCCTGCACAGGTTGTCAGTCCGTCACAGGGCGTCTTACCTTATGAAAAAGTATGCAGTCATTAGAAGTGATGCAAAGTTACATGTGAAGTGATAAAGTTTAAGCTTTTAAGCTTTAGGTTAATTACTTTCTTACGTGTCCTGTCCAGCAGTCTCAAGGAGAAATGCAACAGATTTACTTTTACAAGTTACTTTCACTATAACTCAATTCTTTTAATATTACAAATTGCTTTGGGTTCATTTTAAATTCACTAAACATGGAAAAGGGAAACAAGATTTAAAAAAAAATCCTCAATTCCGCTTCTACACCAAGAGAGCAAAGAAATTCTTATATGCACTATATACCATTTATATAATTGAAAAGTACACAACAAAGTTTCCCCCAGAAAACCTTAGTAAAAACTGCAGGGTTAAAAATAACCCAATTCGTAACCCAGTGCTTGGTCCAAATATGAACCGACCCAATGCAAGGGTGTTTTAACTCAACTGGGTTGGGTTGATAGTTTGACCCAGCACATTGGGATATGGCAACTAATCTTAAATTGACCCAAAATTGTGTTGAAACCCAAATACCACCATGTCTGGGTGGCAAAGAAAGTTTTTTTTAAATTTTATGTCACTATATAGAAACAGGATTAAAAATAATCTGAATTTAAAGCTTTTTTAATTTTCATGTGATACATGTATATAAACCAGAATTCATTTACAAAAATAAAACAAGTTGTTTCAAAAATATATAATTAAATCACTTCAACTCATTTGGCTACAGCTCCAGAAGCATCTGTTCCTACACATTAGAAAACAGTTCATGTAAAAAGTTTGTTTGAAAGCAAACTACAACTTTAGTATTTTTCACCGACACTTTAGTTTTGAATGTCTTGCAGCATGTGGACATTTATCAGTCACTCAGGTCAGCTGCTCTTTGAGGTACCGAGATCCAGGAGGAAGCTCAGAGGGGACAGGGATTTCTCCGTCATTGGCCTAAAGTTATGGAACGCCTTGCCTTTGCAGGTCAGAGAGGCCCCTTCACTGTCCACCTTTAAAGTTAGTCTTAAAACCCATTTATTTTACTTGGTTTTTAACACCAGCGGGATCTAGTTTTAATTTGTATGTTTTTATTTTTAAACTAAGTTTTTTTTTTTATTTTTTATTTTTTTATTATGTTGTGTTTTACTGTACAGCACTTTGTATCAGCTGTGGTTGTTTTAAAGTGCTTTATAAATAAAGTTGGATTGGATACGGGTTGTCATAAATATCCCACCAGGTTTGTCCCAACCTGATGGAGAGGGAAAACACACACACAAAAAAGTGATGCACTTATTTAAACAGCAAACAATTTGAACATGCTTCAGAGATTAAGGTTGACTTGCATTCTGGGTATCAATGAAGCCAACTGATTGGGTAAATCTACCCAACCCTTGACCCAACAGAATTATTCAAGTTGTAGAGTACCAGTAAATTTTTGACCCAACTCTTGAGTTACAAATTTTGACCCAATATTTGGTCAAACTAACCCCATATATGACCCAACAACTTCTGCCCCAAAATTGGGTTATGAAAACAACCCAGCATTTATACTCTTTTGCTAAGCCCTGTACTCGGGGAGCTGGGGCAGCCAGCTGCCATGTTTTCTAGTTAAAAAAAAAAAAAATGTCTAAAGTTGGCAGAAAATTTGAAAATAGTACTTGATAGTAACCCATTTTTTGAAGACTGGAAGATTAATACCTAAACAACAAATAAAGTCTTAAAAAAAAGGCAATTAAAAAAATAATAATGCTAAGCCTGGTGGGGGCACAAGTAACACCTGAACTGAATACTGATTAATACAAAATATACCTAATAGCAATCGCAGCACAAGATAAAGCACACAGACACCTGAATTTAAAATCAAATACAATATCACATTAGACTAATAAAAAACATTTAATACAGACATGTGGGCTAAAGCATGTCTACTAGCCACTTAAGTTATTGTCAAAAAAACATGTTTAAATGTTCATACTTTGCTCGCAAACAGAGAGGATGGGGGCAGAGAGTGTAATACGACCTGGCTCCCACTAGGGGAGCTATCGGAATGACGTCACCGCAGATGTTGAAGGTCGTCTGAGCGGCTTAAGAGGATTCCCTTCTCACGTAAAGAGCGTTGAAGACGAGCGACGACCCGGAACCTGAGGCCTCGACGAGTTGCGACGCTTGCGGTGGAGCGCTGGGATGTGGATGTGTTGGTGTTGTTTGCTTGAGTGACTCCGGAAGAACGAACCTGATGGCTGACGCCTCTAAGCGGTCTACGGCCATGGGACTGGAATGTTGTTGGAGGTGAAGGATGAACCTCGGACGGATGTTGGGACTGGAATGTTGTTGGAGGTGAAGGATGAACCTCGGACGGATGTTGGAATGACGCCAATGAGGTGCGAGACGGAGCTCGAGTATCTTAGATGAGAGAGCGCAGGAGTTTACTAATTGGAGCTTTATTAATTACTGGAAGAGGAGAATATTTGGCAGCAGATGGAGTATTGATGATCATCGTCTGAATCAGAAGGGTAGAGCTGACTAGTCACGTCGCATTCCGTGGTGAGTTGAATTTAAAGATTTGTAATTGTAGCAAGAATCACGGCTCTGACGGTTGGTAAAGCGTAACAGACTGAAATGAGCAGGTGAGCAGAGTATAAATAGGCCGCCTGGAAATTAGAGGCGTGGTTTGGGCGTGGTCCTGCTCCCGAACTTAAGTTAACACGTGAACTCCATTTGTTGATGAGTCTTTGTGATTGGTTGGTGGACAAATTTGTAGAGTATAAAAGGTCACCAGTTTTTAGGCATTGAGTTACAACAATGGCTGTCTTGAGGGTTCTCCTGGTTCTGCTGTGGCTTGGTGAGTGTCACATGGTGCAGTTGACCATCCTTTATTTGGTATTCCTTGTTTGCAGGTAAAAACTGATGGTTCTGGGTTTTAAATGCTTTGTTCTTACACTAAGTAAATTGGTCTCTGTAGATTCATGGATTATTGGTGAAAGTAACCCATGGAAACTGGAAGAAAAAGATGTGTATTGTGTATAATTGCGTTTTGGGAAGAAATGATTTAACTCTTGGATGTAGAATAATTCAATAAAGTTGAGCTTAGTTTTTAATTTTTGCGAGCTCTTCAATGACAATCTTGGGCGTGTCAAAGGTGTGGTGAACAAAGATCTCTTCACAGAAACCAAAAGTGAAAAACATGTTACAACTTGTTAAATTTTCACCCTGAAACTGGGCCTCACCAGTTGATGACTTTGACTTTTAGGTGTCACGACAAGCTCAAAAGTTGCTCCACAACCGAGGATCATCGGGGGTCGACCATGCAGACAGGATGAGCGCCGGTATCATGCTTGCTTGGTGATAAATGACGGTGAGGACAAAACTCTTTGTGGAGGTTCTCTACTGCGTAACGGCTGGATCCTGACTTCATATCACTGCTGGAAAAGTGGACTGTAAGAACATCTGCATATTTCTGATGTAGAACTTTGTAAAACCGACTATCAGAACTGTTGGCAACAAAAAATAACTAAACCTTCAAACTTTTTTTTAATCATGCATCTCAAAAATACTGACTGCTAACTTTATTACAGGACCATTGATGCACATTTAGGATGTGTCTTGGGTTACAATGTACCAATACGCATACCGCTGGGTAGCTTTAGAAAACCTAAAATTTATGAAGATGGACCCTTGTTCAAAAGACGGCAACATGACTTGATGCTGTTGAAGCTGCCTGACAGGGCAACTATTCCAGAAGAAGTGACGGCTATTGAACTTCCTGACTGCTCAGACCAGACTCTCATGTGAGTAAGAAGTGAAGAATCTTTGACTATCCTGAAAAGCGCCGTATGAATTTGGCACATTACAGATGAAGCCTTGTTGGATTTCTTCCAGTGGTTAACTAAATTTTCAGCACTGATGGTGTTGGCAGGTAGTTTGAGAAAATGCTACAAGTCACCAGGTCTCTTGTTATGATTGTTAAATTTACTGCTTTCCCTCTACTTCAGCGGTGCCCAAAGTCTGTCCTCGAGGGCCGGCATCCTGCATGTTTTAGTTCTCCCTGGTTTCACACCTGCATCAAATGATGGCTCATTAGAGGCCTAAGAAGGACATTGACATGCTCAGGAGGTTGTTGCTACTATAGTGAGGGAACTAAAACATACAGGATGCTGACCCTCCAGGACCGACTTTAGACGCCCCTGCTCTACAGGAAATGTTATCTCCCACCATGAATGTTGACGTGTTTTTGTGATTGCTTGTTGTTGAGCCTTTTTAAAACTTGTATTTGATCGATTTCAGGGACCATCCGATGCAGATTGCAGGTCACGGTTCGACTTCTGGAAGCGTTTTTACCCACAGGCGTGAGTTTTGTTTTGTAGAGATTATATTAGGGTTAGGAAAATATACTGTGTATATATACACAGTCTATTGTGATTGGGTGTGTAATAATTAAGCTACTCTTTTCTCCAGAACCTAACGTTACACCAGTTCTTCAGTGTGGGAATATTAATAAGGTTGACTGTACTCCGCTCAGACGACAAATGGTTGCTGAGAACATGTACAGTTACCAATATTGGTTCTGTGGTCAAACTCCAGGAGTGGATACGTGCTTGGTAAGCTGACATTGCAACATGAAGGAAAATTTTTTTTTAAATGCGCATCTTCATTTTGTTACACTTCAGGAAACTGGTCAAGTTTAACGTTTGTCTGTCACAGGGCGACTCAGGTGGAGGAGTCGAGTACAAAGGCAAGATTTATGGTGTCATTGCTTTCACCGGAGATCTAGAATATCCATGCAGGGAACCGGCAGCATTCATGGACCTCTGCCATCAAGACTATCTGAGCTGGATTGAGAAAACTATTGGACCACCTTCTAACCCAAGAACATAATGTCTAAATTGTTTTTGTTCTATGCATGAATATAAAACCTTAACCTGGTAAAAAAATAAAAGCGGCATCATTGGAACACTTTGCATTAAATGTCTTATTCTAACTTTCTCTTGGATTGAGAGGATTTGCTTTCCTAAGTAACCGGTTTTAAATTGGAACATTTTCATCTTGAAACTAGTGTGAAAAAGATCAATAAAAACCTGAGCAATATTTTTTTTCAATCTCCAAAACAAAATTCAGGACTCCAGCATTTGCATGCTTAAGCCCATTTTATCAAAGTCTTTCTAAACAAAATTAATTCTTTGACAAAACGAGTCAAGAATTTTCCATCACCAGTAACTTGGACCAGGCTTAATTAAATCAAATCTTGGAGCATAATTAAATTCATGCTAAAGGGAGCCAAGTGTCTTGGTGTTGGCAACATCAGAAAGTACAAACGTGTTTTGGCAAACTACAGTTGCCACAGTAATGTGCCGTATGCATGAAATGGATGGGGGGGACAAAAATCCTAAAAGATGCTGAAAGCGGGGAACGATTGAAAATTTCAGTTTTGGATATTTCTGTAGAGGAGAAAAATGCAAACATCTGAAGGACAGATTTTTGAAATTGGCAGCCTTTTATTTTTGATTTGACATGTCTTTTATGACTGTTTATGCAGAATTATGAGGCAGGCAGGATCCCTTAAAGAACAGAACAAAGCTGCATTTATCCTTTGATACTTTGGACTTTTTTTCTTACATGGTCCAACCCACATCTGATCTGTTTAGACTTAAGTGACAAAGTTGCCATCAAATTTTATTTGAGGTATAGAAAACATGTCAACTGTGTGTGTTAATGATAAAATTAAAATATGAGCCTTCAACAGTTTATTAAACTAGAAACTCAAAGCAAATAGAAGGGAACAGACCTGTAACACCCCTACAAAAAACTAACTTTCATCTACATGGCGATGTAGATGGCAGCTTAACCTCATAAGATCAGAGCAATTTAGGCTTTTTAACAGCTGAAAACCTAAAACAATTTTTTTTCCCCTCAAACTTAATTTCTTCTTGAGACATCTGGTAAGTTAGTTTCATCCAGCATGAGTCTTGATGTTTGTGATCGAAGGGGTTATGAATATTTTACCATTTATCACCGTCACTAACTTGTCAGAATTGTTCCAAGCAAAAACTTTAAGGCTTCAACTTTTTGCTATAGTGCCAACTTTCAGAAATCAACATACTTTTTAATGGTTGTTTAGCTCTGTTACAAAAACAAAAGGATTTAATAGCTAATAACTTAATTATTAATGAATTATGCAAAAAAAAATATCATGTACTTTTTACTAGTCATTCTCAGATGTATTTTATATGTATTTTTTACTTGTGTTCTCAGTATAAAATGTTTTTGCGCTAAAAATTTTAATTTCCATGTGAAGACATCTGTCTGCACAGTAGCAGGATCTCTACTTAGGTTATTTTAATTAAAATATCTTATGTTTTAACACATTTAAAAACACTTTTGTTCACATACACAACTGTGACCTACATTTGTCTGATCTACCGCACACTGAAGATCTTTCATGAATTGATCAAGTTTATGTGTAGCATATTTCAGCAACATGGCAGTTCAAAGTCCCTTACATCAAGAAAACATAAGAAAATACCATCATAAACACATCATAAAGTTTACAGCCATTAAAATCACCAGTACAATGTGAAGTGATGTAAAGTTTAAGCTTTAGGTTAATAATTATCATCACTTTTTTTCTTTTAACATGTCCTGTCCAGCAGTGCCAAAGAGAAACTCAACAGATTTACTTTTACAAGTGATAAAACTATAATACTCCACTATTCTTATATGAACTTTATTAGAAATTGCTTTGGGTTTATTGTAAATGCACTGGACATTGACATGTAAAAGATAGAAACATGTTGTTTTTTTTTATTTAGAGAAATAAATAATACCCAAGAAATCTGCTTCTACACCTGGGGAAAGAGAAGAAAAAAAGGGAGCAAAGAAACAAGTTTATATTATATACACTGTATACTATACAATATATGTCATTGAAAAGTAAATAATACCAGGGTTTCCCCCAGAAAACTTTCTAAGCCCTGGACTCCGGGAGCTAGGGGAGTCATCCAGCCGGCTGCCATGTTTTCAAGTTAAAAAATGTTTAAAGTTGATAGAAAATGTGAAAATATTACTTCATAGTTATGCATTTTTGTAAAACTGTAAGAGTAATACCTAAAACACCCAACTATAAAGTCTTAAAAACAAAAGACAATAATAATAATAATAAAAAAAACTAAGATAAATTAACAATGCTAAGCCTGGTGGCCCGCCAGGCTTATAATACACTGAGGGAAACCCTGAATACTGATTAATACAAAATGTACTTGGTAGCAACCACAACCCGAGATAGAGCACAAAGACAACACCTGAGTCCAAATACAATATCACATCAAACTAATAAAAAACATTTTAATACAGACATGTGGGCGTATATAGTATGTCTAATAGCCACTTAAAAAGTTATTGTCAAATCTGACACACCTGCCTTATCAGAACATATTCAAACTTTTTCAATTTGATTTTACACTTAAAATATTCTATTATCAATGGTAAAATATTTAGTAACTCTTTCTACTTGGTGCTGCTGACCAATCTCGATGAATTTGTCTCTTAGCAAGCAAACACATTGATAGCCGTTATCTGAACAGCCAAAGGGTCTGATCGTTTTCTCTTGATGTAAACTCAGTAAAACACGAGTGACTAGCTTTGAAGTTTGAGTTTCCAAGTAAAAAAAGATATCTGTTACTCTTGTTAACTTTAAAGTTAGAAAACCGGGACAGTAGTAAAATCCTGGGTATATTCAAACAGTAACATATGTATCGGACAACATTAGTTCCTCCAGAAAAAGTCTATTTTAATTGAATCTTTGGCAAACGAACAATACAAAAATGTTACAAGATCCGTTTCAGCATCAATTTAATTTCTTTTCACATTGACCTTAGAAGTTAAAGTTTGCATTTATTATTTTTATTTTATTTGTTTGTAATGACAAACAAAATTTGTCATTTGCTAATAACATGCAATGTCACTAACCATTGCACAATGAGGCAACAGAAATATGGTTGCATAACAAATGTATTTTTGCTGATAAGTATTTGAAATGTCATTGGTTGGTGGACAAATTTGTAGAGTATAAAAGGTCACCAGTTTTTAGGCACCAAGTTACAACAATGGCTGTCTTGAGGGTTCTCCTGGTTCTGCTGTGGCTTGGTGAGTGTCACATATTGCATTTGACCATCCTTTATTTGGTATTCCTTGTTTGCAGGTAAACACTGATGTTTCTTTTTTTTTCCCTGTTAAATGCTTACACTAATAAATAAATTGGTCTCTGTAGATTCATGGCTTATTGGTGAAAGTAACCCATGGAAACTGGAAGAAAAAGATGTGTATTGTGTATAGTAATTACCTTTTGGGAAGAAATTATCTAACTTTCAGACATGTGGAATCAGAATTGCTTTCAATAAAGTTGAGTTAATTTTTAACATGAATGTTGCGAGATCTTCAATGACAATCTTAGGCGTGTCGAAGGCATGGTGGGCAAAGAAAGGTCTGTTGGATCTCTGCCAAACGTGGTTCTGGTTAGGCACAAAAACCAAAAGTGAATCTCATATGAAAGTTTGTGACAATTAGATAATTCCAGAACATGCTGTGACTTGTTACATTTTCATCCCGAAACTGAGCCTCACCATTTGATAACTTTGACTTTTAGGTGTGGCGACAAGCTCAAAAGTCGATCTGCAAAAGAGACTCATCGGGGGTCGACCATGCAGACAGGATGAGCGCCGGTATCATGTTCTCTTGGTGATCAAAGATAGTAATAGCGAACGTTTTTGTGGAGGCTCTCTACTGCGTAACGGCTGGATCCTGACTGCAGCTCACTGCTGGAAAAGTGGACTGTAAGAACATCTGCATATTTCTTATGTATAGATCTTTGTAAAACCGACTATCAGAACTGTTGGTAACGTAAAAGAAAATGACTAAACCTTCCTCAAACTATTTCTTTATCATTCATCACTGACTACCATCTTTATTACAGGACCATTGATGCATATTTAGGATGGCACTTAGGTAACAATGTACCAATACGCATACCGCTGGGTATCTTTAAAAAACCTAAAATATATGAAGACGGACCCTTGTTCAAAAAACAGCAGCATGACTTGATGCTGTTGAAGCTGCCTGACAGGGCAACTATTCCACATGGAGTGACAACTGTTGAACTTCCTGACTGCTCAGACCAGCCTCTCATGTGAGTAAGAAGTGAAGAATCTTTGACTATCCTGAGAAGCGCCGTATGAATAAATTTGACATATTATAATATTATATATGAGGCACTGTTGGATTTCTTTCAGTTTACATATATTGGGCCAGTTGACTAAATTTTCAGCACAGATGGTGTTAGCAGGTAGTTTGAGAAAATGCTACTAGGACACCAGGTCCCTTGTTATAATAATATGACTGTTAAAATTAGTACCCTCTACAGGAAATGTTTACTCCCACCATGATGAATAAGGTTGACATGTTTTTGTGATTGCTTTTTAAGCCTTTTTAAAACTTTTACTTGATCAATTTCAGAGGCAATTCGGTGCAGATTGCAGGTCAAGCTTCAACTTCTGGAAGCTTTTTTACAACCAGACGTGAGTTTATTTCCCTTTCTTTTTTATAAATATTATATAATGCTATAGTTTGTCTGAAGCGATTCAGAGTGTATAATAATTTTACATTGAAATATATATAATTAAGCTACTCTTTTTTTTCTCCAGAACCTGGCTTTACACCAGTTCTTCAGTGTGCTAATATTAATAAGGTTAGCTGTACTCGGCTCAGACAACAAGAGGTAGCCAAGAACTCGTGGTACAGTCACCAATATTGGTTCTGTGGCCAAACTCCGGGAGTGGATCTGTGCTTTGTAAGTTGCAATAGATAGTAAAAAAAATAAAGAAAACTTAAAGTTTTAAAGAAACATCTTCATTTTGTTAAATTTGACCAGTTTTCTGAAGTGTAACGTTTGTTTGTCACAGGGCGACTCCGGTGGAGGAGTCGAGTACAAAGGCAGACTCTATGGTGTCAATGCTTTCACCGGAGATCCTGATCATCCATGCAGGAAACCAGTAGCATTCATGGACCTCTGCCATCAAGACTATCTGAGCTGGATTGAAAAAACTATTGGATCACCTCCCAGCTCAGGATAGGATGTCTAAGTTGTTCACTTTGTCATTGTACACGTGAATATTGAACCTTAATCTGGTAAAAAATAAAAATGAATCAGCATCAGAACACTTTGCATTGAATAATGTTTTCTTATTCTAACTTTTTTTCTGGCTTTGATTAGATTTGCTTTCTCAACCGTTACTGTTTTCAAACAACTGGAGCATTTTCATTTTTAACCCCTGGTTGTGTCAAAAATGACAATAAAAACAACTAATAAAAACCAGAGAAACATACTTCAGAACTCAAGGATTTGCATGTTTATAAGCCTAAATCATTAATTATATGTAGAGATTTTAGCTCCAGACACTTTCTTGCTAAGCAAAACTAATTTATTATTTAATTAATAACAAAATTAATCAAATAATTTTCCATCACCAGTAATTTAGACCAGGCTTTCCCAGAGCATAGTTATTAAATTCATGCTAAAGAGATCTAAGATTTCCGTCTTAGCGTCAGCAACATCACATGTGCTACGAAAATGTTTTGGCAAACTACCGTTACCACAGTAACTCACTGAATACATGTGATGAAAGTGTGAAACAAAAATCCTAAAATATGTATTGAAAGCAGAGAAGGCAATGAAAGGGACATTCTTGAGTGAATTTTCATTTTCGATTTTTCTGCCTGTAGAGAAGAAAAATGCAAAAATCTGAAGAACAAAAAGACTTGAAATGTTCTAGCCCACTAGCATAACCTTTGTTTTTGATTTGATGTGCCTTTTATGGCTATTTATGCAGACTTATGAGGCAGGATCCCATAAAGAACGGAACATAGCTGCTTTTGTCCTTTGATACCTTGGATGTTTTTCTAACATGGTCCAACCGACATATGATCTCTGTTTAGACTTATTACCAAGTGACACAAAGAAGTTGCCATCAAATTCAATTTGTGGTATAAAAACACTACGTCAGCTATGTGTGCGTGTGTGTGTGTATTCAGTGATAAAATAAAATTAACAGTTTATTAAACTAGAAACTCAAAGTAAATGTTAGGGAACAGACCTTTAACCCCCCAACTAAAGAAAACTGTAATAACCTTCATCTACATGAAAATGTAAATGGCAGCTTAACCTCGTAAGGTCAGAGCAATTTAGGCTTTTTAACAGCTGAAAATATAAAATGATAAATTTTTTCCCTCAAGCGCATAATTTCCTCATGAGAGCTCTGGCAAGTTAGTTTCATCCAGCACGAGTCTTAATGTTTGTGATTGAAGGGGTAGATTTTATCTTGTGTCATACCATGTCCACATTTATGGACATAAACAAAATGATTAAAATCAGTCTCTATCATCAGCTAAGTGGATGTGCAGAAGACTCACTCTGGATGACATACAGATTTGTCAGGAGAGTTTATTAAATTGAGGTTTGGACCACACTTTTTGATTTTAAGAGGTTAATATAACCTTGAGTTGCAGCCGTAGAACATTGTGCTTTTGGACTGTAATTTGTTGGTGACATCATTTAATAATGGTCAGTTGTCCAATTTGTTTATTTTGTTCATTATCGCTAATAAAAACATCCAAACTAATCTTCTTACCGGCCACACCTGGTGATTCTGGCAGGCAGAGGTTTGTATAATTTTTTACAGAAAGTACAGCTCACTCCTAACACCTCTACCTCTAATAACACTATTAGTGTAAAATTTCTGAAACTTCACACTCTTACATTCAGAAATGGACAACAAAGAAATGTCATTATACTCTTACCTCGGCTTTGAACTTTAGAAAACGGCTTGATCTGGCACACCCTGGACCGCAGATTGAGAGCGGCGAATGCGTTCCACCTCGCAACGAGACGGATAGAACTGCATTCTCACCATTAATCAGGTTTCCCGCTGGTAATTGCCACAAATGAATCAGATTGATGTCATTGCCACAACGTCTTGCCCTTCAGGAAGGCAAAGTGAGACAGATGACGCTCATAACAGATGGCAGAAATGCCATCAGATAAATCGGCATTTTCTCAGACGCTCGCTCATCCATCGCTGCAGTGGTCATGCAGACCGTGATGCACATCTGGCAGCGCAACACGCTGGGAGGGAAATTTTCAGATTTCACAAATCAATTCACATAATTCGTTCTCATGGAAAACTTCACTTTATTTGTGAGTTTTTATTATTTTTTAAAACATAACAAATATATCTTTTTATTACAACACTTTTGATCAAGATGTTTTTTATTCATGCGTTTATATTAAGCGTCTCAACGATACACCAAGAACACATCTCAATGAAACACTGCTTGCTTTTCCTGCTTGCAATAAGAATGGTTATGTTGCATAACTACTTTTGTTTTATGATTGTAAATTAGACACACCAAAAAAAGTAACATATACATTTCTTATAAGCTCATAGAGTGATAACACAGTGTGCAAACCTGGGACAGTTACTATGAGAATTTTCCATATTAGACAGAGAAGTTGAATCTCTTGCAGCATCCGTATTGCTCAGTATTAGAAGGCTGCGAGTAGATGTTTGCTGCTATTTAATCGGAACTGTCCAGGTGTTTTATACAATTACAGTGGAGATTTAGAAGAAACTTTGATAAAAGAACTTTAAAATCTTCTCTTAAGGCAGAGTCAGCAGTCTGAATGCCTAGCGTTGCTCCTCTCCGGTCCTGTAAGAGTTCAAATACAACCTACATAAATCGCATATTTTAGCAGAAATGTAAATCATACAGGATTTTCATTGAAAAACGTGTTCTCAAGATTAATAAAAGGTTGTTTTTTTATCACAGCAGCTCAGGGACTTACTATTCCATATCTTACTCTGGTGAAAAAAATAAATCCTCAGCATATTGCTTTTCTACTGTACAGCAAGGATGCAATTATTGTATTAATTCCAAAACAGCAGGAAACCAAAATTGAGTCATTTAAACATATATATATATATTATTATTATAATTGAATCCTGAGCTTTTTAGCTTTTTACGCAGTACCAGTGGAGTAGCTGCAGTTAACAGTCTTGTTTATCAAATTCCTGGTTTACAGGAAGACTTAAATGTTTGCTCTCTCTCTTCCCAGCTAATTAGAAAGCTTCCCTAACGTGTTCACTATAATTATTGATGTTTTGCTGTGGAAAAGAACTTGAATTAACTAACAATAACGGCTACTCTTCAGTGCTAGCTTGAAAGTAGCTAGCTGTTCTAGTTTAGCTAGCTAGTGCAAGCAGGTTTAATAAAAAATATGTTTATTTTTGACTCTCTCTGTTATGACTCTGCTATTTTTTTTGTCTAAGTTTTGTAGATAAGGATATTATTACTGTTAATGTGAAGTAGCGAAATAAATGAGCTGATTGAGTGAATGCGGTGTTACTGGAGATGGAAACTGAGATATGTGAACTAAGGCTCATTTATGGCTAAACTCCAAGCAACAATGGCTTCTATTTACTTGGAAAACTGAATAAATATTTTACAGCTGCAGAATTTAGTACTTCAAGTTTTTTTGTTTTTTGACAGTCTCCATGGACAGTCAGTTGCAAAATCTGAGGGTATTCTTCAGTATTTGCCTAGAATAATTCAATTCAGGTTGTTCATAAGTGATGGTAAGATGGAGCATGAAGTGGCTGGATGGATTAGGACTTTGTTTGGGGCAATGCTAGCTCATCTACAGTCATGAGCTAGCAGTTCTGGCAGCTAATGTTTCTCCATACAGGTTGTATTTGGGTTTGATGCTAAACCTTCTGTATATTCTGTAGTTATTGTAGATATTAGAGTTGACACCCAAAGCAGCAATCAAAGTAATGGAGTCTGCCACTATCCGGTTGGTTTAGCAGCAGTTATTTTCCAGTGGAGCCTAAAGGCAGACTGACGACCAATTTCTAAAGCAGGTCAACCTGTGGACCATGTTTTCGTCAAGGTCATTTCTAATTCTTCAGAAACTTTGTTTCCGTAAT
Source organism: Poecilia reticulata (assembly GCF_904066995.2). Taxonomy (NCBI): domain Eukaryota; kingdom Metazoa; phylum Chordata; class Actinopteri; order Cyprinodontiformes; family Poeciliidae; genus Poecilia; species Poecilia reticulata. The sequence goes on along the minus strand of NC_088830.1, from coordinate 6,769,466 downwards.
TCTACCTTTTTCTTTTCTTTTTAACTGTTACTCATTTTACTCTCCTTGTCCATGTTGCAAACTGTACAAAATATTGTTTTCTTAAACATCCTGTCCCCTTTCTCCGAGTGTGCCTCACCTTTTACAGCATTGAACAAGAAGTCTTCTTGACCTTGGCAGGCTGGGGGCAGAGCACGGCCCGGATGGCCTCATCGAACACAGTTTTCAAGCCGCGCTGAGTCAAGGCAGAGCACTCCAGGTACTTTACGGCATCTGAACACACGGAGAACGACACACATACATGTAAATAAACCTTCAAATAATGCATATATTCAACAACATTGTAAATTGCAGTGATTTCTTGTTTTAGGGAAGTAAAGGAAGGGCATGAAGACATTCAAAACGTTAAGAAAATGTTGCAAGTGCAACTTACCTATCTCTTTTTTTTATGTAAGGATTTTTTTGGCTCTAGGGGCCTTTATTTCACAGTACACAGAGGGTTGTGAGAGAGGGAGAAGACATTTGGCAAAAGTCAACGAGCTGTGACAAGAGCTGAAGGCTCCGAACATGAGTTGCATTGCTCGCTTTACCGCCACACCCCAACTTACCTATCTCTTTGGCCAGAGCGAGACCCTGTGGGTATGTGATGGGGGCCAGCTTCTTTTCCTTCAGCTTCTCAATGGTCTCCTTCTCATCCCTCAGATCCAGCTTGGTGCCCACCAGGATGATGGGGGTGGATGGGCAGTGGTGACGAACCTCTGGGTACCACTGAAAACAAAGACAAACACCAAGAGAACTTTATTGAAGTGCTGCAATACAAATCAAAAATAGACGCATTTTACTTTAAGAATAAACAGGTTATTGTCAGAATTGCAGTTGTGACCTTTCCTCTTTATGTCACAGACGTTTCTCCCATTTGTTTCCTGCCTCATCATCCTTTTTTCTCATCCACCCTTCCTTTTGTCACGTCTACACTCACTTCTTCCCATCCATTAGTCTGTAATGGATGTGGTATTTGACTGACAAATGGAGCCATCTTAATAGCATTGCTTGCACCAAAGCCATCTGATTGACGTACACTAGTTGTGTGAATTACCAAATGAATCATGCTGCTGCTACCTTTACTGGATTCTTGTTGGGCATTTATTAAACTCAAACAAATATGAAAGTTGCTTCTTGAGCTCAATTTAACTTCTATGTTTTGCAATTAGAATCAGATTTTGAGTAAATAATCAAACTGAAATCTATCTGTATAATTGTGATGCATTGTAAGTGATATGATTATACAGTTCTGGATATGATTTGAACCTTTACCTGATGAGAAGTGCCTTGAGATGACATTGTTGCAAATTGATAAACCGAACTGAATTAAGACAAGTGATTGTTGGTTTAGATAAGTGGCAAATACACCAGATTTATTTTCTTAAGAAAATTATTCTTCCCTATTTACTTTTAGAAATATAAGTGTTAGTTCAATGTACCAACATACACTTTTTATAACAGTTTTTTATCTTGTTGTTTTCTTCTTGGGGCTTATTCCTGTAGATCACTTTGTGTTGCATGTCACTGTATGATAAGTTGCCACACAGATTAGATGCAATTGACTTATAGAAAGCTTTTTGGTGTAAGAAATTGAGACTCACCTTGGCTCTGACGTTCTCATACGAGGCTGGGCTGACCAGGGAAAAACAGATGAGGAAGACGTCCTAGATAGACCAAAAACAAAAAAAAGATTGTTCATCTTAAATTTGTGTGGTTGGTGGGATATTTAATCATCACTTTAAATGTCTACTACCAGATTTTGACCTTGTCTCTCCACACCATCTTTAAAAACCTGTATGCAGCAGTCTCTTATCACCCTCAATATTTTTTTGAAAGACAGATGGTTCATTTCCTTTTACTGTCTGCATCATCATGAAGAAATACTTTTCTTTTATTTCCCTCCCTGTTGCTCCAATCAATGAAAACACGGTTTCCTCAGACTGACATTTGGTATAAATTTGACAGCTGCAATTTAAATTGCATCACTCTTCACAGCTGGGGTTTAAGATGGATTTTGTTTTCTAATGAAACGCCTGGTGTGTGTACTGGTCATGTGGAAATGACTGCATACCGTCTGTGGATAGGACAGCGGGCGGAGCCTGTCGTAATCTTCCTGTCCCGCTGTATCCCAGAGGCCCAAGTTCACCGGCTTGCTGTCCACCATCACATTAGCCGAGTAGTTGTCAAAGCTGTCGAAAACACAGAAGGTCAGTCATCCGTCAGAGAGCCAGTAAGTTGGCCTTCAGCTTAACAAGCAACTTAAGCTATCAGTTGATTTGTTTGTGCTACAGGCACACAGTAAAGTTTATGAAAAATCCTGAACGATTTGAAATGGCAAAGGATAAAAAGAAAGAAAAAAAAAGAAATATGGCGCAGTGGTTAGAGCGCGCGCCCCGTACGGAGGCCATAGATCTTGACGTGACCGTACGGAGGTCGAATCCCATCCTCGGTTTCTGTCTTTACTCCCTTGTATCTGCCCCTTTCTTGACAGAATACTGTCAAATAAAGCTTATTAAAAGATCTAGAAAAAATAAATAAAAATAATGCCTATTGAAAATAATCCAAGAGACTTTGTGATGTCATAAAACAATATAAGAATAAGCCATTTATTTAGGCGCTATTTACAGATCACAATTTTAAGCAACACTGCCACTTAGTGGCCGAAATGAAACACTGCAGACTCCTCTTTGAGCAGGTGTACTTTTCGCCAAAATTATTTTTGAAATAAAAACACAAAACAGTTGTTGCTTCAAAACAAAGCTCAACTGAAAAAAAATTTAAAAAATTCTAAAGTTAAGTACATAAAGCTACAATGTGGCAACTACAAAGCCAAAGCATGACAATGCATGTTTGACTTCCCCTTCTAGGGTCAAAGCAATGTTTCCCTTTAGCAAAGTTCAAACATTCAGCTTCAGTTTTGCTTCTGTGTCACACGTTTGCTCAAATTAACTCTCATATGTCAGTTCCAGACAATTCAAACTTGCAGCAATTACAAAGTGAACTGCTTTCTGATTTATTTATTTTTCTATCTTACTGATTTTGGTATAAGAAATGCTCCAAATACTTAATTGTTTATATGGTGATTATTGTGTGGCAAAATCTCTGTGCTGTAGTTTCGGATCTGTGGGTGTTTGTTTACCTTAAATTATAGTTCAAGCCAACTGATACCATTGAAATGTTTCAATAAAAAAATAATAGCTGTTTAAATCCAAAAGATTTAGTCCTTCCTATTACTTTTTAAAGGGACAGTAATGTACACATTTCAGGCAGGAAACTCCAGTTGTTTCAAATAAGCCATCTCTGTTAAACCAACATTAAAATTGAGGAGGTCGCTTGTCTTCAAACCAAGTGGCTTCACTACAATTTACCAAACATGTGAAAGCAACAGCTTATCTAACATAGTGTCATTATCAAACATCCTGGAAGTAAAAACCACCAAAAGAGTCAGAGGATCAACAGAAAGGAATAATTTAACCTAGACTGTGCTATTACTTTGATGATCCTAACAATGACTAATAAACTTGGACCTCTAAACCAAAAATTTGAATAAAAGAATCCTCTAAAACATGATATATCTTCAAGAATAGTACACGAAGAAGCCAGCCTATTTTAGTTCTTTTAATCACTAAATAACAAATAAAAGGTACCAATAAATTTATCGGGGAAAAATTTCCGAGGTGGTCCAATGGAGAGTGCTAGTATCACAGTATATGGCCAAAACAAAACACTATAGTAGACTTTCAGGCGTTTGTTGAACACTGTCATTGTGTTTAGGAAGCTGGCATTTAAAAGTGGTTCTCTATCAAGGAAACAAAAAAAGGGTGAGGTATGAAAAGCAACAGCAACAATGAAAAGAACATTTAAAAAAATGTGAACAGACACAGAAAACAACAGTATTTGGCTTTTTATATACTTTAATTGTCTCCAGATTAATTCAAGATGTCTTCATTAGACTTCTAGCCAAAACAACTTCTTAATCCACAAAGATAGCAGTGCATAATCTCAAAAATATAAATATTGGCGTATTAGCCCCTTATGATGACTCAGCCCCCAGGAACAAACTGCGGAGTAAGCAATTGTGGCTAAATCTGCTGTAGCTGTCATGCCAGACCACTATATGGCGCTGTGATTTTACCATATCATTGAAGTAACAAGTATGCACTTTTGACCATTAGCATCCACCTCATTTAAAACAGTGACCCGTCTCATGTAACTCATATGTTTCTTATCAAAAGTAGCGCACACAGCCCAATGCGATCCATCATTGTTTTCAATGTTATTTTGCCCATGCATGCATTCTGCACATGTGCGCTTTCACACCTCTGTTGGGGGTTTTTACAGAAAAGTTTCATTCTGAGACCTGGTTTCAAGAAGCGCTGGTGTCAGAGACTCCGATAGCTGGAGGCGAGCAGCTGGATCATAAAGTGACAAACCTATAAGCTTAACAAGTTTGTTAGCTTATAGGTAACATAGCTGAAAGCTAACAAGATGCTAGTTTGTTAAGCTAACATACCTAACAAGTTAATTTAAGAATGTTAGCCAACATATTTTTGATCTTAAGTTAAAGTTTGTTAGCAATAAGCCCCAACTTGTAGCTTAGCAAGCAACAGTATGTTAAACCGTAGCTTAACATAGTGTAGTAGCTAAGCTACAGTTTAACAGGTGGGGGCTACCTGCTAGCATACTATAGTTTAATCATCAAGTGTAAATGGATTCAAATAAATTATATCAGTGATTCCAGTCTTTGCTCCTCGATTTGTTTTAAAAAATTGATTAAAAAAAAGAGTTCTGCACTCTGCTGTCCTTTTGGTTTCCAAAAGAAAAGGTTGATCAGCTGATAAAAATTTTAGCTTTTCCTTAAAACTGAATGATGCAAAATAGTTTATTTTAAATTTGTCAAGAGAATTTTATTTTTTATTTTTTTACAAATTGAGGCATAGTCTGTCAGAATACATGTTGCAACCGAGTGAGTGCAATATTTCCTTTGACTGTGATGCCTGTCATGAAGCACTCTGTGGTGTTTGTGGGTCAGTGGCACAGTGACTCGTAGAGAGGAAATGTGAGTGAAAACGTCTCTTCCTGTTGCCTAAGGTTTGAAGACGCTCGAGTTTTAAAAGAGGCGTTTCTTCCTCTGAGTGTTGCTGCTTGTCCCGACCTGTCCCTGTTAGCTCTTCCAGGTATCTACGGCGGCATGTGTCGGTTATTATTGTCATAAAGACGACCAAAGTCAAACTATTTCAAATTGTTCATGAGTTGTTTGTGTTGCTGCAGATAAATGTCCATGTATGTCTGGATTTTAGATGTAGCCTTAAAACCTAAAAGCAGAAAGTGCGTGAGTGCGTGTGTGTGTGTGTATTATACTCACACTGTAGGAATGTACTCCCCAGGGAAGGCATTGGTGGTATAGCTGATGAGAAGACATGTTTTACCCACAGCTCTGTAACAAAAGAAACAACAACAATCACTCAGGGAAATGTCAAGGAAATGTCACTGTAGAGCACCTGTGTCAAACTCAAGGCCTGGGGGCCAAATCTGGCCTGCATTAGCTGCTTATGAGGCCCTCGAGTCTTCAAAGGGATGCATGAATAGAACAGTTATATGCTCAAATATTATTTTATCAATCAAATCCAAGCAGTTTTTCTTTTTTTGTATGTCGCCAAAATACATCAATCAGTCCCTCCGGTTTTTTGTGAATCCACCATCATGACAATTCAAGCAAATCAACAGATCCTTAAGTGATGCTAACTCCCACCTGCAGGTGGCAGTAGTCCCAACAGTCTGTGGTAGCTGCAGCGTAGCAGAGAGCAAGGGAGGGAGGGCGCCATGCAAGATTGTGATTGACAGCGCTAAGACCCGCCTCCTGGCTCTGATTGGTTGTTTCTAGTTTGCACTGGGAGAAGGCAGAATATCTGAATCATGCCAAACTGTCACAACTTTTGACAGTTTCAACTATATCTATATATCTATATAGATATTTATATCTATATAAATATCTATATAGATATTTATATCTATATAAATATCTATATAGATATTTATATCTATATAGATATATACATGAAAGTTAAATATTGCAGCTTTTACTGATGTCAAGTTATAGCCCATAATTGATGTAGTGAGTAACAAAAAGTCACAATCACATATGCGCAAATATTGGAACATTTCTTGCAGATATTTCTTAAATTAGAACCACAAAATCAGCTGTTTTTGATAGCAAAAGATAAATAAATAAAATCACAAAAACAATTACAAGATCTTGGCAGTACTGATCAATGTGAAAATGTTCAGTACTATTTAATTTTAAAAAGCAGTCACTGAATGCAGACGCATCTTTTTATTAGTATTTCTAACAGTTTGTTGATGGGTTTCTATCATGGCGTTCTGCCACAACGGGCCCTTTGAGAAGACTCCTAACATGACCCAAAATAATAATGAGTTTGACACCCCTGATATAGCATGTTTATTTCAATGCAACATATTTATTGACTAACTCTACATAATACAACTAGAATAAAAAAATAATAAAAAATACATCTTGCACTGACAGGAAATGATGCATCAAGCACACTATCTGAAATTAGTTACTGCGGCTGTGACCTACTTATTTGCAGAGTTGATTAAAAGTGGAGGGGAAAAAAAACAAACAAAAAAAACAGGCCTTCAAACTTTAAGAAGCTTGCCCGGTTTGGATTCTGTGACATTTCAGGCCATGAGGAATCGCATGAAAAACTGCAGAACTTGCAAAACTTATTCCCAGTTCCAAAACGCCGCGCTCAACAGCCAACCTTAGACTCAGGGCGCAGAATAAAACAGCTTTATAGTAAACCGTAAAAACATCACTGCAGGGCTGTAAAACGAGGCGGATGGGAGTGATTACGGGAGCTCGCCAAACGGGCTGCTGCCACAACCGCAGTGACGGAGCAGCGCAGGAGAGAGAGAGGCCGGTCAACAAGCACCGACTGGCCCGCTTCTAATTTTGTTCCAGGAATTTGCTCTTAGTGTTTAACAACAACGTGTCGCCGATTCACAGAAAAACAAAATAATAATAATGAAAAAGAAAATCATACATCGAGCAGACGAGGTTCTGAATAAAACGTCTGAGGAATTTGTTGAACGTGTTTCCCCCCAAAAGTACTTCTCTTGATGTTGTGTCTGAAATGTTTGTAATAAGTTGGGGTTTTTTCCCACATACTAATGTTTTTATATAATTATGATTGACGTGCAACTGTGTTTATTTCCCCTAACGACGACAAAGTTATAAAACAAGATGTCTACTTGACTGATCTTCTATCTATCTATCTATCTATCTATCTATCTATCTATCTATCTATCTATCTATCTATCTATCTATCTATCTATCTATCTATCTATCTATCTATCTATCTATCTATCTATCTATCTATCTATCTATCTATCTATCTATCTATCTATCTATCTATCTATCTATCTATCTATCTATCTATCTATCTATCTATCTATCTATCTATCTATCTATCTATCTAGTAAAAAAGTTTGGCACAAAGTCAGAAGCTGAGTAAGGTTAGGGTTTGAAACGATTGCATTCTATGACTTATTGCCATTATTTGTGTGCATGAGTGTGTGTGTGTGAGAGGGTGTGTGTGCGCGCGCGTGAGTGTGCGAGTTGAGTGGTGAAGTGTATGAGTGTCAGAAAGGAAGTGTTTCAGTAGCATCAGTTGAAGCTGAAAACAGGAACCAGCCATTTTAACTAAACAAGCCTAAATTTAAAGTGAAATCAACTAAATCCTAAAACAAACTTTTTGCTTTCTTCTCCTTTTTTTATGCTTTACATTGTTTCATATTTGTGCATATCTTATGAGAACAACAGTATTAGTTACACACCGAAACATAAAACAAAAAATGCTGCCAAAAAATGTATGTATGTAAGAAGACATACAATTTGACTTCCAAGCAAAGTCTGGCCACCATTTCTTTTAACATGTACAAACTTTTTAATTTTATACAAGAGCTACTCATCTATAGTCACATGAATTAATCTCATCCTATGCTATGCAGATGTTCAGTCTGCACCTTGGCCTTCAAAAGGTCAAAGTGCATACCAACAGAAGCTGGCCCTATTTGCTTTATGAACTCAGCCAATAATTATTCAAGTTCTATACATAAATAATGGCCTATGTCACTTTTTACAAAAACATCTTTTGGTAAAAAAAAACCCCAACAAAACCGAATGGCATTTCACTCCAAGATCAGGTAGTTATTAAAAATGGAAAAAAAGTGACAAACGTAACACGGTGGCAACAGTAATTTACAGACACACACTGTACGTTTCAAACTTGTAATACACATTTCTGTTGGCTGTTTCATACCATAGAAGAAAACCAAAACGGTACAACGGATAAGATGAGCCTTATGATTAACGTCTGTTGTTTGAATTAAGCTATGCTTCATATTTTTAGCCAATATGAATGAATATTCATTCCAGTTACTTTCACTTCCTTATGTTATGATTGTGAATAAATTTGCTGAGTCTGACATAAAATTTCTGAAGTGTTTTAGCTTCTATTAACACACATGTTGATTTAGAGTAAGCAAGAATTTTTCTTCTGTTGTCATTTCCTGCAAGTGTTTTTGGTTTCTCGTCAGACTTGTTTTTTGTGTAGTCACACTACGATGTTCCATTAGGTTCAAATTGTTTTCACGAAGTCAATCTGATAGGTTGACAGATGTCCCTGACTTTGGTCCGATGGCGGCTGACCTGTTGAGTGCATACAGTCGTACACTATCGGACTTTTAGGATTATTGATTACGGTTTGCACTGGATGTAAAAATACTCGTCAAATAAAAATGTCAGTGTTGTAGGTCAGGTGAGAGAGTAGCTGTCGTTTAGTCAGGGCATTGCTGGTTTCCTCCCAGGCATCCAGAATGCTCTAAATCAACCTTCAGTGGAACTTAGGAAAAATATGAGATATAAACACTGTTAAAGAGGCAGCATTGTGTTAAATGGACTTTTTTTTTTTTACTTTCAATCATGTTATTATGTTATCCAGTCATCCAAACATGCCAGGAGTGTTGCCTTAATTCTTTCATTCACGTTTGAGAAATCATTTAATCGCCACGGCAACTATTCAGCTGTGCAAAACACCTTTGAGAACGAAGTTCCTCCTCAGCGCTGCAGTTTCCAAGCCTCACAGATCTCCCCTCCCCCCGCGACTCCCACACTGAGTTCCTTCAGACTAGCCAGCACCGATTAGCAAACACCTGGTGGAGCTGAACATCCACTGAGCTCATTCTAGGAGCTACTTGTCAGTGAAACGCTGGTAAAAATGTTGTGAAAGGGTTAATAGAGGAGCCATGTTGTGATGACTTCCTGAAGGCGGAGGAGTTTTTAAAGAGACAGAGGTCCGATTTTAAGGTGTTAAATTACAAAGTCATATTCCTTTTAGGTCATGTTTCATATATAGCATTTTTATAACAACTGAAGCTAACATAGTTACTTAATTGTGTTACAAAATCTCTCTATGTTGCTGGAAAACACACAATACTGCATCAGTAAATATTTTACTTAATGACAACGGCGCATGGAAGGATTTTAAAAGGTTAACATTTTTGCAAGTCTAGTCTTTGCTTTGTACCATTTGCCTCCTAAATATTGAATTCCTCCACTGAAGTACTGCTAAAAGCTTCATCAGCTTAAAACGTCATGGATTTAACTGGTCCATCCTAAAAAGTGACAGTTCTACATTTATTGGTATTTCTGATCAGTAATGTCCTGAAATCCAGAGCTCTGTTCATCACAAACAAAATCATGCAAACATTTTTCAACTAAGACATCCTTCTTTTTTTCCACATTCTCTAAAATATTTTTAGAATTGCATATTTTATAGGTCAAACTGTAACCACTTTGACTCATGAAGGCCTTTAAATCACGTTAATCAGGTTATAAATATTAAAAGCGGTCAAGTTTAACACGAAGGTTATATGGAGACTCAGAGAGCAAACTTCCCTGCAATCTAAAACCGACTTCCTCTTTTTGGAGCTGCACTGTCAGAAGCAACAGACACGTGTTCACCCAAAACGCACAGCTGCTCCACTTCTTTTAATAGTTTCCACAAAGTCCAGCTCACAAGGCCGAGCCCGACTCGGTGTTGCGTCACCAGCGCAACTGAGGTCTCTGCTGCTGCGTCAACGAAACGTGGAAATGTTTCCATCAGAGTTGTTAAATAACAGTTTTACATGATTTGCTGGCTTTTTCTGGCAGGTTTTGGACGCCTGTTGCTAAAGTCATAATCTATTTTTAATCATCCAAAAAGAAGCATTTTGAGTTGTGTGTTTTTGACACTCATCCCCACACCAATACACACACACAAAAAAAGTAAAAACTCCTACTGTTGACTAATTTTTTATTCTTTTCCACTTATTTCTTCGACCTTTGGATTGTCACTCAGTTCGCTTTTACATTTTCGGCAGTGGAAGCGTCACCCCCGTGCTTTGACTTTTACTGACGAGCAACGTTATTCATATGTTGCTGCTTAGTTCCTCTGAGTTTGCTTGACATCTCTAAATCAGAGATGTGCAACAGGAAGCTCAGCACATGAGGAAATGCAGCCGCACTACCTGTGTGAAACCTCCGATGGGTTAACTGCCTTTTTCATCGCTCAACCAGGCGAGGAAAGTAGCTTTAGTCTGAATAAATCATCTCAAAAGATGTTGCTTTGAGAAGCCAAACACAAAAAGGCTATTTGTTTTTTTTTTATTTATGACATGTTTCAAATTTGTCATAGCAGAAGAGTTTCAAACAAATAAATTCACCAAATTCAGTTTTTCTTCTTATTTTCTCCGTTAATGAACAGTTGTTTCAATCCCTTCTCTAAAAACGGGAGTTGTACTTTTACTTTGCTCCTTCAACGCATTTTCCTGCATGTTGTGACCTGCACAGCTCATTCAGTGCCCTCACAGCGAAATCAGTACCATTTTTTAAAAAAAAGAAGAAAAAAAAACCACACACACACAGAGAGAGAGAAGGCTACGGGTTTAACGCGGGACATTCGTCATTCGAGTTGCCGACACATCACTGCGGAAGTTGGTGAAACTCTGATTCAGCCTCGTTTCTCTGCTGGAATCCTGACACCTAAGCTCAGGGTCTGGCATCATCATCATCATCATCATCACCACCATCAACTCCATCAACTGATCTGAACTTTGGCTGAGACAACCCCAGAAGGCAGCTGAAGCTAAGGCAAGAAAAGTGAGGAAGAAATAATGGCGTACCCGTCTCCAACGACCACACATTTGATGGCCTGCATCCTGTTCCGCTCAGCTTCGTCTCTGCTCCGCTCTGCGACAAACAAACTCAGAGAGGAGAGCTTGAAAGACTCAGATCAGCATGCAACTACAGGAAATTGTTGCACGCCTCCCTCTCTTCCTCCCTCCCTCCCTCCCCGCCTCTCCCCTCATGCACCCTTTGCTACCTCTTTTTCTTCTTCTTCTTCTCTCATGCTCACCCTCTTCCTTACTCGTTGCACACATCTTCTCTTCCTGTTTGCTTTTCTTTCTGTCATTTTTTTTCCTTCTTCTTCAGAGCGGCATAAATTTGAAGAGTTTTCTCACGGAAATGTTTTAACGATTGTTTCTGATGAGACTGATAAAGAAAATGACAATTCAAACAACAAAAAAAAGAGGAAGACTGTCCGTTGATCATAACAGTTCAATCTGAAACTTCCTCCTTTGCTACACTGGACCAAACACTATTCTGTTTCTCATTCCTCTTGAAATACAAAAGTCTGGACTTAAATACGGCGAGTTTGGGGGAAGAAATGCATTAGAAATTGACAGTAACACAGTCTTGCTTGCCATTCTCAAGAAGACCATTCGGCGTATAAACATCAATCTGTTATTATCTTCCCCTTGTCTTGAGACCATTTTGATCCGATGCCCAAAGCACCAGAACTGACTGGTTTTGATGAGATCCAGTGGTTCTATTCCAAATTTTCCTCTGGATCATGGAGTTCTGCATCGTACCACTGCAGCCAGTTCAATAGATTTAACGCACAAAGTACATTTCAAACACTAGTACTGGTAATCACTTTCCTTTGTCAGAAATTCATCTCTCATTACCCTAGCAGAGAGGAGGTACACAGACAGATTTGAAAATTGTAAACTTTGGCTTTTGTCGCAGCTTTTTTTTCGCCACTAAAGTCATGGTAGTGCCTGTGTCACTGCGGACAAGGCCCCGGTATGCCTTTCTCAATGCTACCATAAATCCAATCCAATCCACTCCACTCCAATGTTTTATATTGCCACAAGGGACCAAAGTGCTGTACAGCATAAATATAAGCATTAAAATTATAAGTGTCATTACAAAACTGCAAAATACTTCCAAAACAGAAATAACAGGCCCAACGACACATCTTGTAAATGACTATTCAGGTATTTACTTTACAGAAAAGTGCCGCAAAGTTTGCCTTGCAGGCCTAATTACAGTTATAAATACACTAGCTCAGCGCTGGCCACCTCTTATATATCTCTATCGCCAATTGACTTCAGACTTTGGACAGAGGCGTAAATAGGAAGGGGCAAAGAACTTTCACCTTTAGATTCATGAGCAACAGATCCTACACTCTTCCATAAGTAGATGAGGAAATTTAAAGGTAAAACAATATGCTTGAATTGTAAACAAACCTGATTAGCAACATGCATGCGAACAGCGAGAGCCAACACACACAGAAACACCAGCGCAATTCATACAGTAATGGCAGCTAGCTAGTTCAGCAAATTCTAAAACTAGCTAATTATTGGTTGATGACAAATAAGACATATTGTTCCACACAATAGTCATCAATGACAAACACACACTATAAATAGGGTAATGTTAGCTAGTTCAGAAAACAATAAAATAGAGAAAATGTTCAGTCGACGGTAAACAGTCACAAAGAGCAAAGAATCAAACATCCACACAGACACAACAGAGAGAGGTTTTCTTTTCCTCTGTTGCTACATACTCTTTATAAGTTCCATGGGACGATGTGTTTTGAATTAACAATGTGTATAAATAATCTGAACTGAGAAAATGAGCTCAATTAGCTAGCTAGCTAATGCTAATATTTCACTACATCTCTTTCACACAGTACAAATACTGTGAGGTGAAAATCTGAAGATATTTACATGAGTCAGATGTTGCTGTTTAACAAAATGGTTCGTTGTTTCCTTGGGCGAGACGATTTAGGTTTTACCGTATCAGTGACAGATTTGGGATCTGGGAAAGGTGTTTATTTTTTATTGAGCTAGAACAACTGTTTTAAATTCACAGGAACATGAGGACAAACTGTTGTAAAAAAAACAGCAGACAGAGTCCTCTAGAGGGGTGGAGACTGAAAAACAAAGTCAAGCATCAAATGAGGGAACCTGTTGGGTTTAAGAGACCAACACTCTCATGTAAAGAAGACTTTCACATGCTAACGTTTGCTAATATAATGGATCTTATAGACATAATGAGGTTTTACAAATTACAACATTCATCTTAACATCAGTGTTTTCTAGCTGATTAATCTCGCTTCAGGTCTAAGGATAGCAATAACTCTACTCTGCAAAAACACCAAATCTTAGAGCATTTTTTAATCTAGTTTCAAGTGCGAACATCTTAGTACACTTCAAATAAGAGAAAAGTTAACTTCATTAATGTACGAGTAACTTTTCAGCAAGACAGTCAAAAACTATGTAATTTGTTTTCTCTCCACTTTCTACGTTTTTGTAACGTAGACGTAGATAAAATTAATTTCAGTCTGATGTGGGGAAAATAAACTGATTTTGGGTAACGTGAGGTCATCATTGGTGACAGTGAATAATTCCTCAATACTTATGATAAAGTAATAGTTCAACTGGCAGAATATTTTACTTGTAACATGGGAAAAACATAAGTGAAAAAAAAAGCTATTTTTAAAATTAATATTCAAAAATTATTGACTTCAAACAGACACCCATATTTTGTTTTTGAGGTATAAACTTATACAAGTTTAGAATAGTATAGATTTGAGTTTTGTTTCAAATGTACATGTTTGTTTCACACAACACTGTGTAAATTACATTCATATGTACTTATGTTCTTCTTGTTTTTTCTGTTTTGGTTTCAGAAAACATCCAGCAGCAGGACCTGTGATTTTGCTCTTTGACCATAAGATGGCGCTTTAGCACCATCTTTCTCCTGAACCGCCTTATTTCAACCTCTATCACACAGTTGCTGTGCTCCGCTCACACCGGTTGCACAGACCTTGTTCTCCTTTCAGCATTTTTTTTGTTCCCTTTTTAGCTAGAACTTTGCCCCCCCCCCTCATTTTGTAAAAATAAATTCTGATGCAACGGCACCTTAACCTCAAGAAGCCTGAAATGCAGCAGCACGTACACAATTAATAATATTTCAATGTGCGGATATATCGGATGATCATGTTGGCCCTTCTGGTTGATAAAAACAAATCTGATGCAAATATGCTAAATTGGACTAAACCTTCATTAGAAACACATGTGTTCAATGTTGACATAGAAACAGGCCGTCCACCTCCTAGTTAGCAGTAAATAAAATGCTTATTTTAATACCAAATAACCCTTCATGTCTGCAGACATTGATAGAATAAGGGGCTTTAAAAGGCTTTATTTTGAAAAGTTGCTCATGTGTTGGTCCTGTAGAAGTGTGATGGATGAGGAAGAGGTGTGGTTTAAAGTCAGCTTTCTGCTGCAGCTGCCCAACACTTCTCTGTGCTTTTCTCTCTAGAGACGCCAACATTTCTTTTATTACTTTTGGGGCCATAAATGACCGATTGCCAAATGGGTAAGAGACGCTTTGGTGTTTTTATTGCTGTATGTTGAAAATTTTATCAGATAACTTTACATATTAAGATAGGGACATAAGTGGTTGCCTTTATTTAAACTGTCTTTATGTGCAAAAAATATATATATATAAGCTGTAAAACAATAACAACAAAAACTAACGACATTGTAAAATGACGGAGGAAGTTCTATCGGATCTTGTTTTTATTTTGTATGTTCATCTGCAAATCTTTGTGTGTTTTTCTTAAATATTTCTTAATATACTGAACATACTGAGGACAATGTGACACAGTCTCAGATCTGGGACTCCAGGAGTCATGACTCAAATTACTAAAACATTAAATGTTTTAAACTATGATTTTATT
Organism: Poecilia reticulata; assembly: GCF_904066995.2. Taxonomy (NCBI): domain Eukaryota; kingdom Metazoa; phylum Chordata; class Actinopteri; order Cyprinodontiformes; family Poeciliidae; genus Poecilia; species Poecilia reticulata. The sequence goes on along the minus strand of NC_088830.1, from coordinate 6,754,284 downwards.
TATTTGCTCTCCATTTTCTGAGTTTTTGTGGTATGACTGTACTTACAATATAGTTCACAGTCTGACCTGGTATGTTAGACTGAAGAAAAAAAAAACAGGTTTTGGGTAACATTTGATGTCACTGGTGCACAGTGGTAAGCACTTGTTGCTGTTAGCAACCAGGGTTAGAAAAAAAAAGACTCTTCTCAGCTGAAAATGCAGAAGAGACACTCATAGTCACTCATAGGACTGCGCATCAGAGGTAATAATACAAAAAAAAACAACTAAAAAAAAACAGAAGTTATTATCTAAGATTTAGAAAGCTAAACGGTGTAGTTTTTAGTTTCAAACAGGGTTACTGTAAATTTGCAGCTTCCTTTGTTTATCACCAGAAACTCAGACTGGGTGTATTTGTGACGGGTTGTGCCTTTAAGCTTTTGCTTCTCAAGATGAGCAAAGGAAGGGTGGAGAAGTGGAAGTCTTGTGGTCAGATCATTAACAGCAAACAAGTCACATATCACTCAGGAAGGGCTGAAAACTGCCATTTCTGTAACTACACACATACATACATATATATCCATATGTATATTTATATGTGCATACAGTACACATACGCTATAAAGATGCTTTTAATGCCGTTTTTTTCTCCTGGCTGATAAGAAACTGAAATACGTGACTTCTGTTCTTTTATGCTAATCAGTTTTCACTGGAAATGGCTGCTGCACATGAACGTTTTAATGGTCACATATGATTAAGCAAATATAACAATAGTGCAAAAAAAAAAAAAAAGCTGTGGGGAAGTTAACTCATTCAAATCAAACTGAGGAACCAGAAGAGCATCATGGTGGTCTTGTTAGGCCCGAGCAGCTAAGCGCTGCGAAGGCCTATTGTTTTTCAAATGTTTATTATTATTTTTTTATTTTTTTTTTTTTTATTTTTCTTCTGTCAAATGAATTGCCTTTTTGGGGGCTTTAACATATTCAAAAACTCACCAAAATTGGTAGGCCCATAGAGACTGTGAAAAATTTATGTATTTTAAGGTCCGCGCAAAAATCGCAAAAAAATTGGCTCAACGGCGCCCCCTAGAAAATTTCAAAAGACCCTTTCCTATTCAGTTACTTTATTGTAGAGACTTGAAATTTGGTACACTTGTAGAGCTCCCCAAGCCACTCAGAATTTATAATTGTTCTCATAGTGTATGTCAAACAGGAAGTCGGCCATTTTGGATTGAATTTGCAAATTTCACCCCATTTTGGCCGTTTACACACGTCGCATTTGATCGAACTCCTCCTAGGGCTTTTGATGGATCGGCTTCAAACTTGGTCAGTTTGTTCATAAGGCATGCCCGATTAAAAGTTATCAAAACGGTGAGTTTTCGTGCATGCTGAAGGGGTGATACCAGGGGTCAAAGTTCACTGACTTACCATAAAACAATAAACAGTTATATCTCCTACAAAGAAACTCACAGAGCCACCAAACTTTCTGTGTGTGATCACCTTTGGATGCCCTACAAGACCCAATTGTGACATTTTGAGATCACATAAGCCACGCCCCCTTAGAACAGGAAGTGTCATGTTTTATTGTGATCGGTCCCTATCTGACCTCTTTAACCTAATCAACATGAAACTGTGTCCACAAACAGAAGACATGTTGGTGTGTTATGGTTTCCAACGCTGTTTGTTTTGGATGCAGCAGGTGTGCGTGGCGGCGTGGCGAATATACCTGTAACGCCGTGTCCATACGTTTGGCTGTTAATTCCACAATTGTGAGTCCAGCTGCACCAAACTCACTGAGATCGATCCTTATCCAACTCCGGACAGTAATCCAGTGCAATATTTGGTGGGCGTGGCTTAATGTCTCAACAGCGCCCCCTAGAAGAGTTTAAATCATCAGCCCCAAGCCATGCTTTAACCTAGAATTATGAAACTTGGTACACATGTGTATCTTGTCAGGATGTACAAAAAAGTCTCTTGGAGCCATGGTCCAAACCCAACAGGAAGTCGGCCATTTTGGATCAAAGCCGCCATTTCCGGTTTTTCATAGACGTCGCATCTGATCGAACTCCTCCTACAGCTTTTGAGATACAGACTTCAAACTCGCTCAGCACACACTTAAGACATTGAAGATGAAAAGTTATCAAAAGAATTCTCGTACATCAAAGCATGTGGGCGTGGCTAAGTGTCAAACTTTGGCTTTGTGCCATGAAATACTAAAATGCAATAACTTCTACAGGAAAAGTGACAACTTCATCAGACTTTCCATGTCTCATTATTGGCCAGCCTTGATCACATTCACAAGGTCATATGATGACATCACCTTAGCCACGCCCCCCTCCAACAGGAAGTCACCTGTTTTTGTCTACCGGAAGTCTTTCTTTTACTCTGACTCAAATGGGTTCAGTGCTGTGTAAATTGATATAACATGACATGATGATGATGAACTCTGTGTATGTTGACTGCTAGCTGAAGCATGTGGACGTTCCTTATTAGCAAATAGCAATGCTAGCCATGTCTACGATCATCTCTAAATCAACCAGGCTTCATCCAATTTGCACCAGATTTTCTATGATCGACTGTGTTGATCCTCTAAAGATTGGATTATAACTTGACTTCACTTCACTCCCTAGGTTAATCTAACAGCTGTATCTCCTCTCTACATTGGCCAAACTGCATGAGATGCTGCGGGCTGCACCAGAGAGCGCTGCTGTAAACACAATGTAGCTAATGTCAACACAAGTGACAAGATAAAGTATCAATGAAGCTGTTCAGATGCACATACATTCTCCCAAAACTTAAACTGTCATGATTTGTGGTTGTTGGTGGTGAGGATAAACACTGAGACCCAGGTGATGATGATGATGTTTATTATAATTTAATAAAGAGAAGCTCAAACACAATCCAGTACGGGCAACACCGGCAGGAATTCTTGCACACAGCTAATACAGGTAGCCACTGAAACAACTGAACAACAAAGTTTTTTAATTATACATTTAGATGTTTGCACGCCAGCTGGAGATGGGCACCAGCAGCCCTCCCGACCCCACTAAGGGACAAGGGTGCAGGAAAAAGGAAGGATGGATTTAGATGTTTACCATTATTCAAATATAAACAAAATGCCTTGTAAATATTATTTTGATCTTTACACACCTTTTTGTTGCTGGACATGTTCAATTTCATGTGTCCCCAGTGCAGCGTAATAGACTTCCTCATGACATTTAAACTATAAAATATATTTATATTTATTTTTTTCTTCAACAAGTTGATTGACTGGACTACACCTTATTTTAATATGTAATTTAATCTACTGAAACTATTTTCACATTTGATATTTTCTTCATATTATACATGTCCCAGTACTAACTTTCCACCCTGTTATGATGTTTCATTTCTGCCTTCAAAAAGTCTAAAATTCCACAAAATCCATTTAATGTAAGTGACATCAATTGGTTTTGATGTGAATTCAACCATGGAAAACAAAGTGAGCTTCAACTGTCACCATCTCTGTAGTCTTACATTTACTCTGACTCAAATGGGTTCAATGCTGTGCAAATTGATATAAAATGACATGATGATCAACTCTGTGTAAAACTGAGTTTTACACAGACTCAGTTTTGAGTCTGTGTTTTACACAGACTCATTTTGTGTAAAACACAAACTGAGTCTGTGTAAAAGACTCAGTTTTTTATTGAGTAAAAAACTGAGTAAAAAACTCAGTTTTTTACTGAGTTTTTTACTCAGTAAAAAAAACCCCCATCTCTAATGGTGATGTCACCCCCCGTTTCCAACTGCTGATTTCAAGTGTGCTTCAGCCGAAGCGTGCTGAAGCATGTGGCTTCAGCTAGCAGCCGACTAGCTGAAGCATGTGGGCGTGCCTTATTAGCAAATAGCAATACCAGCCATGTCAACGATCGTCTCTAAATCAACCAGGCTTCATGTGATTTCCATCAGATATTTATGGCTGACTTCAGTGAACCTCTAAAGACCCCAATAGCATTAGATTATAACTTGACTCCACTTCCCCCCTTCGGTTAATCAAATAGCTATATCTCCTCTCTACATTGGCTAATCTGCATGAGATGTTGCGGGCTGCAGCAGGGAGCGCTGCTGTAAACAGTGGTGGGAAGTACTGTACTTAAGTAGAGTTTTCGTGTTTCTGTACTTTACTTAAGCAGATTTAATAATGGGTTCTTTCTACTTTTACTCCACTACATTTTACAGTACATATCTGTACTTTCTACTTCACTACATTTCTACAAAACTGTCTCGTTACTTGTTACATCCAAGTCGCATTGCTCTTTTCTTCCGTTAAAATGTGAAGTTCAGGGATTTAAGGTAGCGCCGTAAAATCCCAGCAATAACATGACGTAGTGTCTGTTGTTACCCATCGGCTCCACCTTTACTCGCACGCGGAGCTCCAAAACATGCGCAGTGGTTTCCTCTGAGCGGGTGAAGCTGCCTAATCATCAGTAATATAAAAGCGCTGCATAAATCAAAATAAATGGCGACATGTAAAATCAGCAGCGCTTCGCTTTCACAGACGGCGGGGACTTCGTCCAACTTTTAGCGTCACTTGGAAGGATAGCTTAAAGAAAGGTAATATCTGTGGACGTGATGCTAGCTAAGCTAGCTGTACAGACACACATGTTGCATCTGATTAAGAAAAGTTGTCACTATGCGCTGAATTATACGGTGTTTACTGAGGTGTTACAACAGTTATAATTTTGTTAAAAATGCAGCAGATTTGGTCATGAGTTCAAAATGTGACAAGATTTTTTTAAAAATATGTAAGTTGATTTTTCTTTATCATTACATAATTGATAACTTTTTGAAGCATGGTGCAACATAGTTCATGATTTGTTGAAAAAATTGTTTGAGTGGCTAGTAAAAATTGGATATTTTTCCTATGAAATGTAGAGATGTAAGTGGTTATCTAAAAATGTAACAATTGGGTGATTTTTTTTGCGGCAACATTCCATGTCCCCATGTTTTGCTTACTATTAATTTTTGTAAAATGTGCCAAATATTTACAACAAAGTATTTTAATTATACATTTAGATGTTTGTCATTATTCAAATATAAACGAAATGCCTTTCAAATATTTTGTTCTTTACACACCTTTTGTTGACGGACATGTTCAATTTCATGTTTGACCAGTGCAGCGTAATAGATTTCCTCATGACATTTAAACTATAAAATATATTTATATTTATGTTTTTCTTCAATAAGTTGATTGACTGGAGTACACCTTATTTTAATATGCAATTTAATCTACTGAAGCCATTTTCTCATTTGATATTTTCTTCATCTTATACATGTGCCAGTACTAACTTTCCACCCTGTTAGGATGTTTCATTTCTGCATTCAAAAAGTCTAAAATTCCTTAAAAACCATTTAATGTAAGTGACATCAATTGGTTTTGATGAGAGTTCAACCATGGAAAACAAAGTGAGCTTCAACAATCACCGTCTCTGTACTTTTTCTTATCTTAAATATGTTAAACCTGTATATGTAAATCTTAAAGTTCCACCCTGTTAGGAATCCTGCAACTAATAATGAAAATCATCAGATTTTAGAATCAAATACTTTTATTTTCCACCCTGTTATGGGACAATCCACCATGTTATGTTCCATTCCACACATGTTTTTATTAAATATTGTTACAGAAACATTAAGTACTGTGGATTTTTCTGAGCCATGTTGGGAGTTGAAGACCAATAAATGCAAATATTGGTCTAAGTTTTTGAAATTACCAATATATTCAATGCTGTCAGTAATAATGAAACCCCACATGTAATAATTAATTTATCCAATCCTGTGCTTGCCCATTATTAATTTCTTATTGTTAAACATGTCAGTGTTGTAACAAAATATTTAAAACTTAAAACAATACTTTTTTTCAAAAATCCTGAGGCCGAAATGTTGCTGCAAAAAAGAATCACACAATTACTGAGATTAAAAGAGATAAAGTGCTGAATATTGATATCTGTTTCCCACCTTGTTTTTGTTGCTAATTGTTGTGAGAAATCATTAACATGAACAGTGCCTTCTCATGGATGAGTATTCTCATGGATCAGTATCATTAATCATTACTGATAATGTATAAGGCAAACTGAGTAAATTTGTTATTTCAGAAGAGCGTGTCAAACTGGTAGCCTTTATATGACTCGGTACCCATGAAGTAGCTCTCAGTTTCAAAAAGGTTGGTGACCCCTGATTTACTCGCTGCAGCCAATCAGCAACAGATTTTTGTGCATTGTCTGTGAGCAAAGCCAAACATGACACACTGAGTAAATTCAAGGAGGGCGGGTTCGGCTGTTCCGTCAGAGCACCGGTGGTGGCTGGGGGAAGGCGGTGCTGGGCACACGCGGTGGCTATAGGCCGAGCGGCGCTTGGCTGCGAGGGCCGCTCGATGCTCCGCGGAGCTTTAATTATTTTATTATTTTTTTAAGACTAAAAGAAAGCTAGTGTGGCGTTAGATGCTGACATTTAACTGCAAAGCGTTTCTGTAACACATGTTGATTTTGACACATTTTTTTCCTTCCACTCAACTTTTAATTAACCAAATAGCGAAATATAGCTTTGATGTCCAACATATTAGTAAATTGGTCAACAATTTAAGATAACAATGTGTTTTTACAAGAACATTAGGAAGAAATTCAACATCTGATTGATAAAGAGCGCCAATGGACAGTCAGGGCAGGCGACACACGACCAACAAAAAGCCTGTGCATGTTGACAGAAGAGACGTTTTGCAATGTGGGAATGTGACAAAGTCGGAGGGGAAGCATTTCATCCATCACATGTGGAAACAGAGGCAGGTCACGCGAGTGATTCAGTGCTGCTTCAGCTCACTAACCAGCTTCAAAAAGCAAAAGTCCTTCTTTGAGAATGAGATTTCTTTGTGTGTTTCATGTTAACTGGAAATGCAATTTATAGTAAAACTCAGGCCGCAGGAAGAGCGAGCTATTCTCATCTGGTTCTAGAGCTTGGCGTCGGTCTGAACAGGTGTGACGGGTTTCACAAAAATAACAACGCCACAGAGTTCAGATGTCTTCTTTTAGAACATGATTTCAGTCTGGAAGGAGATGTATTAAAAATATGTTTACAAAGAAACAGCATACTAGGGAAATTCTGGTTCCTAAAACATTAATTATTGTTAAAGGGGAGTTTTTCCTCTCCACCGTCGCTACGTGCGCGGTCGGTATGCGGGATTGTTGGATAATAAACTGAACTTAACGCTTTGCTGGATAACTTGGATCAATGGGAACGTGCGTGTGGTTGAATTGAAATTACTTTTCTTTTTTTTTAACAAAGTACCTTGAGTCGGCGTTTGTTGTGAATTGAAAAGATCAGAGAGCTTCACTGCATAAACACTGAATTTTACCAAGCATTTCTGGTCGAGTCTCTCGTGCAAATATCTCAGTGCGCATGAAATAAGACTAAACTAACTTATAACATTTCAGCAAGATATAGGAGCTTGTTTTAAGTCAATAATTCCTTAATGTCGATGAAAAGGTTCTGGTTATAATCAATCTGAAAAACTAACAGTTTTTTATCAACATTAAATAATTATTGACTTAAAGGAAGCTCATGTATCTTGGTGAAAAGTTACCAGTAAGTAACATTTGTCTTATTACAAGTGAACTGAGATACTTTGCACTAGAATTTAGAGCAAAAATACTTTGTCATTTTTACAATCTCTGGTTTAGATATTAATAACTTCTCCTTTTGGCTGAATTTGCAGACATGATGGAAATTGTTGAAGAACCATGACTCAGACTGACTTTTTTTTTTGTTGTTGTTCTAATATTTTGCTCAGTTTCTTCAGACTTCACAGCTGATGAGAGGCTGGAGATCGAAAGCATCAAGATGTATAAAAAGGACCTTCTGGACGACATCCAGGTAACGTTTCATCAGACGTCACATTCCTCAGAGGCCAAAGCGATTCGCTTTTCATGCGACCTGCGTTTGATACCTCTTTGTTCTCACTGCAGAAGTTGAAGTTGGAGATAGACAATGTCATGGCAGAAATACTCAGCTTTGAGTCTACAGAGGAAAAGTAAGTGCTAGTCTGGGAAAAACCCTTTGCCTCTTTTACATACCACACTTTCTTTCAGAGTATTTGATGTCTTAAATATCTGCCAGACATTCCACTTATCTGGCAGGTTTGCTGAAAGTCTGTGGCTTTGGTCACTTTTTGAAAAACATTTTTTTTTTTAGCCGCCCCCCCTTATTTTTATTATTTGTGGAGAAATTAGTCTTATTCATTTGACAAAACAAAGTTTATTTCAGGAATAATTCTTTGAGAAAACTTCCTAACAATTTAAAAAGTCAATTTTCTACACAAAGCTGAACAGAATTGAAGTTAGTATTGTGTAAGTCGCCTTCAATATGCTGTTTTAGCAGTGCGGTGATGAACCCTCTTCTCTGCAAAGTTCTGTTTTTACTATTTCCTTGCCTTCAAAAAACAAACCCTGATTAGTTCTTACTGGTCAGCTGACTGATCAGAAATGATGGCTTCTTTTGGTTATTTGGTTAAGAATATCAAATTAGCACAATCTGAGACATGATGCTAATTATTTTGGCGGTTACGAAATATGACGGAGAGAGCTGTGTTTGGACTACATGTCACGTAAAGCACTTTGAATCGCCTTGTTGCTGAAATGTGCTACACAAACTTGGCTAGACAAAGATTTCAAGTGTAAAACGTGGCATAAAAGTTGTAAAATGGCAGAAATTTCCATTAAGTAAAGAATTTAAAAAAACTATTGCAAGTTGTTTTTTTTTTAATAAGTATTCATTGTTGTAGTGGTCAAAAGCACCACAACAAAGATGGTAATTTGAAAAAGTGCTGTTTGGATCTGGACTTTTTTCAGTCGTGCTACTCGATTAAAAATGATTCTCATTCACACTACATGTTTGGTTATTTTTACACAAGGATTGATGTATTGCTACCAACCTTGACCTACAATCCAATATGGCCGTCTATAAACTCAGTGATAGCTGCAGTAAATTTATTTGCACTCGTCAGAATTTTTACACATTCCTTTCACAAACACGTTGTTTAATGGTTTGACAGAACACAGTGCCAAAAAAATCACAATGTTTATAGATCCCCTTGCTATTGTAGTTAGCCTGGTTAGAAATCACTTCAGTTAGTAAATGTAATTGTTTAAGCTAATCATAGTTAGCCTGGTCAAATAGCATTTCAGTTAATAAAACTAACTCAAGTACCTTTGAAAGTACTTCAGTTACTAGAACCATTGAAGGTAGCCCAGGTACCTTCAATGGTTCTTGAACTAGAGTTTGAGAGCCACAGAACAGAGACATAGTTTGTCTAGAAACTGTGGATGAAGACATAGATTACAATGTTGGAGAGGAACTTTTCCAACATCTAAGCTGTGCTGGTCAACACCAAAACAAATTATCAATCGCTCAACAGAAAGATGCAAAAAGACTATTAGCAAATACACCTAGCCTTTTATTACTGTAGAACCAACAAAGACTCTTCCAGTGACTACAGACAAGGACTTAAAGGAGCATTCAGCACCAAGTAAACAAGTCTTTAGTAAACCTGGTGTATTATCTTTGAGGAGATTCCTTTGGCATTTATAAAAGCAAATAAGATTCTTGCTTGAATGAAAAAAACTTTAGATCCAGATTCACGGTGTGAATAATATTGGGCCTTGTTGTATGTGAGGTCGTGACAGAGCAGGGAAAGCCCCAGACTTTGAATTATTTTTAAATGCTTGGCGATGAACTGAAAATGGCGCCAGTCACTTCAGGGTGCAGCTAGTCAGATGGGGCAGATGGCTGTTCGTACTCAGCCGGGTTCTGGTTCTGGTTCTGCTGGAGGCTTTTTCCTGTTGAAGGGGGGAGTTTTTTTCTCTCCACTGTCGCTACATGCATGCTTGGTGTGACGGATTGATGCAAAGACAACAACACAAGGCGAGTCTTTTGTTGCTACAAGTGAGTAACTGAAGGCAGTGACTCAATGCAATCTGCTGCGTTTCTTGACAGAAACTTTTTAAGCTAATTTGAATAATAAATGGAGCTTAGTGCACCGTTTGTTGACTAGGATGAATTGGAATGCATGTGCAGTTGAATTGAAATGACTTTTTCTGGAAAGAAATGACATTTTGTTGGAAATTGGCACTATATGAGCAAACTGAGTTGAAGTGAGTAGGTTTTTAGGATAAAAATGGTCTCAATTTTGTTAAAGATTTGAACAAACCTGACAACAGATTTAGCTTTCACTCTGACAAAGTACATAAAGCATTAAGTACTCCATAATATTTTCTGAATTACAGCAAAACCATTGAGAAGAACCAGCGGTTTTTAAACGGGAAGAAAAAATTCAACATGGACCCAAAAAAGGTAAGCCGAAACACAAGTTTTTTTCTCAGCCTATGGTTGGCGAGGCACAGTTATCAATGAAAAATGAACAAGTTCGCCTCTTACTTTGTCATTTTTTAGGCCTCCTTGCTTTTTAGCGGTCTCAGTGTGTTTTAGCAAAACACACTCAGCAGTTGTGTCATTTCCGCTTCGCTCCTCTCTGTTGCTGTAAGCCTGCGAACCGCAGTGACAGAAAGCCACGGCCAAGTTTCTGTGGTTTCGCTGGAAGGTCAAGCATGTCGCTGTAGTAAGATCAAAAACGGAGAAACTGAGATGGCGACTTTTGTTCGGGTGGGTTAGGTTGAGTTTGAGATCGATCCAGTTGTTTAAATGGCTCCTTCTTGCTTCCCTCAGGATAACATAGCTAAAGCAGAAAGGAAAACCAGCGATACCTACCAGTGGTAATGAAACCACATTAGATCACAAAAACGCAAGATCCACGTATTGCAGATTCCAGAAATGTGCATGGAAGCGGTACGTTTTTAATCAGGCCTTCTTCTCAAAGCCCAGCGATGGAGCAGAAAGAGGAAGAGAGATTAGTTTAAGGAATTGGGATTACGGAAGCTGTAAGCCCTCATTTACCAGCTACAGATGAGATCATTGAGAAACCAAAATGCTGCGTGGAGGGTAAGATTTGGAAAACTGCATCTGCTTCAACAAAATCTAATAATGGAAATGATTTCTGCTGACTGCCAGCCACAGAAATTGCTTGAAAAAGCTTTTTTGTTTAGGGTGTGATTTATAATATATTTCATGAAGGAAGCCGCAGCTGGTACAAAATGGGCATGTCTGTTATGACTAATAGGCTAAAATGAGAGAAAAAAAAATTCTTTAAACTTTCCAAAACTCACCTCACGTACACTATCCCTTATTTCCTCCAGGGCATCAATTTCCTGGTGGAGAACAAGCTGCTGGATGGAAGCGCAAAATCTATTGCAGAGTTTCTTTACAAGGAGGAGGGACTCAACAAGACGGCCATCGGAGAGTTCCTTGGAGAGAGGTGATACTCAGAGGGGTCAAGGGATGAATACATGGAGGGGGCGGGAGAAAACAGAGAAGTGGGGAAAAAAATGGTGGACAATAAAAAGGAGAAAATTCAGAAAACTCTTTAGAACTTTGTTTACAAAAATACACATTTTTCTATTTAAAAGTGGCCAAAAAGGATTAATGTAAGGAACAATGTATGCTACGTAGAGAGAGGAGGGCTGTAATTGGCTGGTTTTGTTACAAACACCTTCAGGGTTTTATTCTCCTCCTCCGTCACACAGAGAGGAGCTTCATCTTCAGACCCTGAAAGCCTTTGTGGAGCTGCACGAATTCGCTGACCTCCACCTGGTTCTGGCGCTCAGGTCAGTCTCCTTTATCTTCAGTTTCTTAATGTTTTGTGTTGAGCACTGTGGGTTGATCAATCTTTGTGGTAAATGCTGCAAATGTTCACTTCCCAGTTTATCCACGGGAAGCTCGCCAACAGCCAGTGAAACTAAACGTGGGTATACAGTATGTGCCACACATGGGGGCGCTGCGCTAGAGTGGGCGCCGAAAAGCGATGACGGCAAAATTGATTATAGTCGGCATTATCTATATTTAACAGTTGTCGGTGGGTGTGGAAATAATATGAACATTAACAAAGGTATGACACTGATTGTTCAATGTGAACGTTTAGCTCACATTTTTTTTAATTAAGCTCTGTAAAGTTCAAATTTGTGTGACTTCAGAGTGTGGGTCCAAATACTCAACCCGGTTCTTTGTGCCTTGAAGTGGAAACAAATGTGGAAGAGCACAGCGGCTGATCAGTCTAACGTTTGTGTCAGTTAGCAAAAATAACATTAATAAAAAAATAATTGGAACGTGAGTGGACCATTTGTCCATTTTTCCCAATAACTTTTATCAAATTTTTGCATTTACGATCAGCGTTAGCGTGTTTTGACCCAAACGTTGGAGTCAAAACAGAGATTCTGTTTTAATATAGAGTACGGTGTTGCAGATTGATGGGATGCTGTTTTATATCTTAGCATTCCTTTTAAATTCAGAGTATGCCTCAGTTTGTACCGCTTGCCTTAAATTTAGTCTAATTCACAAAATGCTTAAATAAGAGAATTAGTTAATTTTAAAACTTATGAAAGACACAGACTTGCATTTCAGTGTTTGTTTTGATGTACAGTCGACTGGAAAATTTCCAATGCCAACTTAAAAAGGGACGCTGGAAAGCCCTGTCCATGGAGACTTAGACAAATAAAAACTGGTTATTGTCTTTTCCTCGAGTGCTGCAAGTCCCGATTAAAAGTTTACAAGTTCTAGAGCCGAAACTCAGGACAGGTTTGTATGAAAATGATTATTAGGAAAAAAAGGAGAAATTCACATAAAACTGTTAATAATGGGCATCAAAGAGATTAAACCAGTAAGACATCCAAGGATGAAATATACATAATCAAATGAAAAATTGCACAGTATCATAAATCATAACGCAGTTTTTGATTTGCTGGATATAACCAAGCCCTTAACTAAAACTAACCACAAACCAAAGGTGAGAGGCGGACTGCTGCTTGCTCTAAAATGTCACTCGACATAGAAAGTCACCTACGGTTTCTCCAGTCAACACCTTTCACCACACACAGACAGTCACTAACATTTTTAACATAACCTGGTTAATGGCTGTTTCTGCTCACCAGAATCACTCATTAATATTAGTGAGCATGTTCATATGAGTTTTACTACAGACAAGCAAACACGGCTAATGGATTTGCTGTAAATTACATTTTACAAAGTTATGTGTGGCATAATGCCCTATTTACTTATTTTACCAAAATGAAACTTTTTTTCAAACACACTGACACGTTTCTCTGACATGTGTTCTAAAGTTGTATGCTGTTTTTGCAACAGAAAATGATTTGCTGCATCCGTAGCTTTAAGAAACGACACAAACGCAGCAAAATGAAAACGATCATTGAAAATGAACGCTACCAGACACAAAGTTAAAAAGGGAAAAGGCTGCGGTTTCAGATTTAATCTCTTTATTCTGTGACTAAATGTAGTTAAATAATCTTTACGATCTAAATGTGATGTCATTGTTGTTTCACGTAAATATCAGACATGTCAGGATACTAATTAGGGGTTGGAGCTAATGAAACGACTCGATTACGAACCCTCCGTAGCCTTTTGAAGCAAAAAAAAAAAAAAAAAAAAGCAGTTTCCTGACTACATCATTGTAAGCACGCAGGTAGATATATTTTCAGAACAGAACTAAGCGAGTGTAATAATAAGAAAGATATTTTTGAAAATCTAGACTATAATTAATTCTACTTAGCTCAATAATTTTGTTGACCTTCTGCAAGAGCGACCAACAATCACCGCCTCAAAGAAAGTGACATGAAATATGCTTAGCCTACATCATCAAAGTGGTCAAACTGACGTGTTGAAGCGTACGCAGCCAGACCAACAGCCTACGGTCTACCCTCTCACATCTCAGGATGACAGGCTGCTAAACATCACCGTGTTGTGGTGTTTATGTGACAGACAGTTTCTGTGGAGTTTCCGTCTGCCGGGTGAAGCTCAGAAAATTGACCGGATGATGGAGGCCTTCGCCACACGCTACTGTGAATGCAACGCTCACGTCTTCCAGTCCACAGGTTAGCTTCTTTCAAACAAACCTACTTCCTCTCTAGATTGCAACTGTGTGTGTGTGTGTGGGCGTGTGTGTGCGTGTGTGCGTGCGTGTGCGTGTGTGTGCATGCGCATGTGTGTGTCAAGCTTGTACAAGTGCAAGAGGGGATATTTTTACATGACGACACCACAGCTATGATCCTCACTGCTTTCTGACTTAACTTTTTTTTTCCATCTCTCTGTTCAATGATATTTATATATTTATATGGACCTACAAAAAAAAAAGACTGTTACAGAAAACTTTTTCACATTTAGACTCTTGAAAACCACAAAGCGGTAGTGCATTTTATCAAGATTTTAAGTGGCAGATTTTTTTGTTTTTTTTTGTTTACAAATGTAAAATGTATTTGGCTCCTGTGAGTCAACTTGTCATTGCAATTAAAACCGCAGGTATCTTTAAGCACTTTTACCAGCTTTTCACAGCTACTGAAATTTGAACCCATAAATCACAAAACCATCTACAAATAAAGAGGTTCTGGTCTGGAGGCCTGGACTGTGTTGAGGTTTTACATTTTACCCCATGGCAATGACGTATGTGATGCGCCAGTTTGGCGTTATGAAGTTTCCCGGAAGTTGTCTGCACTGTAAACAACCATCTTCGACTGCGAGGAGAGAAATGCCAAACCGAACCAGATGGCTGTTAATGTTGAATCAAGGAAGCGTGACCAGCACCGACTGAACGGCTTCATTCACTTCCTCCGTTGATCAAACGACAGGCAGACTGCAATTCTAAAACAACAACTTCAACGTTCACAACTTCTCCTTCTGTTCGCTGATTGGCGTGGTTGATATTATACCAGAGGAACATAAGTTAGTGGACGAAGTCCCAGACGGAGCTGTGAAGCGAGATTACGATCGAGCGGAATCACGTAGGAAGGCCATGGCCATGCTAGAGCTTCCCTGTTCCAGCTCAGGAAAATGTCTGCAGTGTTGGTTTTTCCAGCAGACACAGCATGTTGGACATATCCCAAAAGCTATATTTCGTATTCCTGGGCATTATTATTCCATTTGTTTATATTGTCTCCTTTGTGGCTTGTGGCCATCTTTGAATTTGATTTCTTCAGATTTTCTTTCAACATGTACTTTTTCAGATCAGATATTCAAAAACATTCTCCTGCTGTGTTTCCATGAAGCTTCTCCAGAGTTCCCATGGGCCTCTTGGCTGCTTTGCTGTTTAATGCCCAGAGTAATTAAGGATGATGGATTGGTCAGAGTGTGAAATATTGTTTTATGACCTAACGTCTTTGAATTTTCCCACATCATCCTCAGTCTGTTTGCTGTGTTTCCTGGTCTTCATGATGCTGTTTGCTCACAGGTGTTTGCAGAACGGCTACAATTATCATCAGATTATTGTGGATGCTGTTTACTGATTACATGACTTCTGAAGACAAGTGGTGACACTGGTTTTTTAAACCTATTATAGTAGAGAGAGAGAAAGAGAGGAGGGAATACAAAGGTACACAAAGACTTGTACAAGTTTTTTAAAGAAATACACAGCCTGGCTAAAATGTCACTTCACAGACATTCAGGGCTTTCACCCATTCACTTGAATTCCTCAGGCAGATATTCTACCAGGCCAATCAGTGAACAGAACGATGACATCATTGTTTTAGAATCGCAGTCTGCCTGTAGTTTTAGCAATGGTCCATGTTGAAATGTTGAACATTAAAAGCCTTTGGTTTGGCACTTCTCTCTCCGCATCGGAGGATGGTTGTTTACAGCACAAACAATTTCTGGTAAGCATCACAGCGTCAAACTGGAGCGTTGCATGCTTCACAGGCATACGTTTGCAATTGGGTAAAATTTAAAACTTCAACACAGTTTGTGCCTCAAGCAAGGAAAATGTCTCTCTAAAGTCTAGGGCCCATAGAACAAGGGGCTGGTTTTCACAATGCTAACGCCCCCAAACAATCATTTTCCCAATACTTTAACATTATGCACTGCTTTGCTTTGGTATATTATCAATCCCATTAAAATATATTGGGTAGTTGAAATGTGACAGAATGTTAAAAAGTTCGATGTACATAAATACCTGGGCAAGATACTATTTTGTTGATTGGTGTCCTTTGAATTTGACGTTTGCTTTCCATGCCTCCTCAAACCCAGACACGTGCTACATCCTGTCGTTTGCCATCATCATGTTGAACACGAGCCTCCACAACCCCAACGTGAAGGACAAAACCACCCTGGAGCGATTCATCTCCATGAACAGAGGGATCAACAACGGCGAGGATCTGCCCAGCGACCTTCTCTCCGTAAGACCCTTCAGCTCATTTCAGCCATGAAACCTTTCGACATAAAATGAATTTAATGTATTTAGATTGAATCTTACTCTTTAGTTTTATAGAAGCAGTGAGTTTTGAAGGCGATGGCTAATTTTCATTGAGTTCATTATCCTAACCGGCCTTGCTAATGACAGGTTAGCCCACAGGAGCAATTGTGCCACTATTGATTTCAAGTGTGTAACTCTTGTGCTCTTAGAAACTCTACGAGAGCATACGCAACGAGCCTTTCAAAATCCCAGAGGACGACGGAAATGACCTGACTCACACGTTTTTCAACCCTGACAGAGAAGGCTGGCTCCTTAAACTCGGCAAGTCCCTGTTTTACATTGTTATTAACACGGCTTGTTTATAAAATTAACAAAACTCTAACCAACATGTACCGAATGAATGCAGGAAAGTACAGAGGAAGTCTTTCGAGCATAACTCAACTTTGGGCTGTTTGCTTGGAAACATAAGGGGCTGGTTGCACAAGGCTTCAATTGGCGCAAACAACCTCAGGAGTTTTGTTTTTAGCGAGGGGATTTTGAACAAGCCAGTGTCCGATAATAACTGACAGCAAATATGAAAATAGGTTTAACTTTTGCTGCGTCTTTGCATTTCAGGAGGTCGTGTTAAAACGTGGAAAAGGCGATGGTTTATCCTGACAGACAACTGCCTCTACTACTTCGAGTATACAGCAGTAAGGATTCAACCGTACCACAGACATACCCTAATTTATGAAAAACTTTTAAATGAACAAACCCTGAGAGCTTAAAGTAAAAAAGTACAAACTAAACAGTTTAACTATTCAAAGGTGAAGTGTTTTTCAACCTTATAAGCACATCGTGTTTCCTTTAACTATATATTACAATTTAATCAGATGACATTTTTCTGTTCTTTTTCTTCTTATTAAATATAGCCTAATGTAATCCGTCTCTTCAAAATGTTTTATTTTTCAGGATAAAGAACCCAGAGGTATCATTCCACTAGAAAATCTGTGCGTGAGGGAAGTGCAGTACTCCCGCAAACAGGTAAGATTCAGAAAGATGTTCAACACATCCTCATTTTAAAAAGCTACTCAAAGCTGTCTGAAACTGAAAGGAGGACTTCTTTGAGTTATTTTTTTAGTTAAAAAACAACATTTCATTGTTTATATTGGATTAACTCTAATGTCCGAATCGTATTGTCACGTAGTACTGTCTGGAGCTGTACAACCCCAACAGTCACGGGCAGAAGATCAAAGCGTGTAAGACGGAGACGGACGGCAGGGTGGTGGAGGGAAAACATCAGTCCTACACCATTTGTGCCTCCAGCGCTGAAGAGAGAGACTCCTGGATTGAAGCCATCAGGTCAGACAGCAAACACACCGAGCACTTTCACATACTAGGACCTGTGGAGATGTTCTTCACCCCAAGCTAATCCTGATCAGTCAACTCAGAATATATTCTGAAGGGAAATTGGGTATTCTCTTTGAGCATGTCTCTGTTGAGGACATTAAAGTTATGGTGGATGACTTAGTCTACGAAAGCGCTAACAAATGTAAATCCACAAACAACTAACGTCAACCGTCTTTACTGGAAACAGGGCGAGTATCACCAAGGATCCGTTCTACGACCTGGTCTCAGTCAGGAAGAAGAAGGTGATAAACCAAACTCCTCAGGACTGAGCGCCGCTGGCATCCCCAGAACTTCCACGTTGACGCCGCCGCGCCGGTTTTGCGTCGGCCTTCGTTCGAGGCTGCCTGGAATTACCTCATTGCCGCGTGCGGACACAAGGGGCGCGTGAAGATGAACGAAACCACACTGACATTGGGAACTTCTCTTTTCATAAACCGAGTAAAGACTTTGCCAAAAGGTGAAAACGAAATCAAACGAGTCAGTATTAGCGTGACAGACCAGAGGGAATCCCTCAAGGGCTCCTCTGGAACTTTGCAACAAGGATTTTAGTCAAAACAAAAATATCGTTAGCTTTTTTGTTGTTGTTGTTGTTACAGAAGGCAGATGCTTGCAGTAGTGAGAGCTACCATTGTGGGATTGTCTTTATGTGATTTAGTTTCACAACCCAGAGAGGAATAGAACATGTCATATCTTATCATGAATGCAATAAAAACATCTCCGTGTCTGCTTTCTCACAGCTCTCATACAGCTCTGACACTCACAAAGCCATACCCAGCCTTTATCTTTAGTCTGACAGAGTCAACTGAAGAGCTTCACCTGTAAAATATGCCAGTTTACACGGAAATCTTGTGAAAATTGTAAATGAGTTTGAGGAATGATCTTATTTTGGTTTGTACTTTATAATGTATGTAATTGTTAAAGCAAAAACGTCAAAAGATTGTGCAATAGATGTTACCACTCAAATGTTTCATTGCAAGCTGTATTGTGTTGCCTATCAAAATGTACATGATGCCTTCTACACTTTATCTTTGTAACTACAGTATTGTTTTTTGGGTGTTTTTGGTGTTCCGGTGAATTCATTTTCGAATTAAAAATATTCATTTAATAGAAACCGAACTGAATTCTTCTCTTTTCTTTTAAAGTTCAGGAATAGCCAGTCAACAGCTGCGTTTTCAGTTGAATGCTCTCTAATTTCATCTAAACTTCCTCATTGTTTGCCTTTTCCATGCGAGCCGAAATGGTTTCTTCGCATGAGTGTATGACCTTGTTGACCTCTGTGGTTAAACTGTAAGGTTTTAAAAGCATACAAAGTATGAATTATGAAGCTCAAATGTGTGTGTTTTTAACAGAGCATGGCAGCTAAAACTATGCTAACAGTGTTTTGAAGGTCTTGTGTCATGTTTCTGAATTTATCGACACTAAATACTTCATTGCAGACACTTTACAAAAATTCGTCCAATGACAAACAGCATTACCCACTACAAAACATTTATATTATTAGGTTGCTGCAATCTTCCACTTATCAAGCAGCTAGCCATGGCGTTTGGGTTGACTGGTGTCATGCTTCTGCTTAAGAAAAACTTGCATGCAGTGTTGCATGATCAACATGCGTGTTTCACAGGAAATAACACATTCTCGTGCCTGCTGGTGTGTCAGTAAAATTAGCCGGTGAATTATTGTGAGAATGTCTCTTCCTGTTGCACCTCAAACTTCCTGTTTCAGTATTTCACCACAGCCTGCCCCGCCCTCATCCACAGCTCGGTGAGCAGTTCCCATCAGAGCACTGGTTCCCCTTTGAGCGTTGGGCGACTGCTTAGCGGCGTGCAGTGGTCAGTTTGTGAAATCCAAGTCATGCGTTTGTTTTTGTTGCGATTTATGGTGAAATGTTAACAAAAAACAGCGTGTTAATGGTTTCTTTTCTGTTAAATAACTTGTCAAAGCTGAAGCACGAAACTATTAAACAGGGCAGTTGCGTTTCAACAAGCATGCGAGTCTGACCGAATGGTTTTTGAATCTTCTGCCACAATGAAAGGCGGTATGTTTTTGCAGGCAGATGACAAGACACCAAAAACGTTTCAAACTACTTTGAATAATGAATTGAGCATAATTTATTGTTTGATAACTGGCATCAATTGGAATCTGACTGAATTGAAATTATTTTTTGCAAACTGCCTTGTGACGACCTTTGTTGTGAATTGGCGCTAAAGAACTAAACTGAATTGAATGGAAAACTTTCAGTCAAGAATCCGTGAAAAACAAAACACCTAAATTAAGTAGTGCATTAAATTGACTCAGTGGATAACAGATTTATTGAAACGTACAAAAACAATAAATGATAGACATCAAACCTTTGTCTATATCCAACAACCCAACATGCCAAGAAATGGGTAACAATGTCTGTTCATTTAAGTGTTAAGGCTTTGAGGATCTCTTCTTTTTTACTGAGTGAATCAAAACGTAACACAAAAATCAAAACGGTTCAAAGTTACTTGTGCGAAATGATGCAAAAAGAATTAAAAGTCTCCTAAAGTTCATCACAGTATATAATTTTTAAGTTTAATACAACTTAATGGAGTGGTTTTATTTCAAGTGCAAAGAAACAAAACCAACCATGGTGTATCTCTTTATACAGGCATTTCTATCAACTGACATCTGCTGCTCCATCGCATCTTCCTGTCACCAAGATGAGAGTAATCTGATGGTAAGCAATTCTCTCATAAAAAAAAAAAGAAAACACAAATGCTACCATGAGCTTTCACACACTGTAAACACACACCATGCAAATGAGGGCTGCCTACTTCAAATAAAAGGGAACTTTTTTTATGTAGCGCCATCCGGAGTCAAGAAAAATACCATAGAGGCTGATCATGTTGCTGAAAAGAAGACAGAGGATTCTGGGTAAATGTCAAATTAAACTTGAAACATATCCTTTACGGTATAGTTGGACTTCTGAATGGTTCCCATTACAAATAAGAGCAGTTAACAGTTAAACTTCACACACTGTTTGTGGTGCTCAATATTTGGGTTCAGTGCATCAGGTCCAGAAACCTTTGCAAAGTATTTATTTAGTGTGGTAACTCAAGAGTAGCTCATCTTTAGCATTGAAAAGCATGTCTATGTCTCTTTAAACACCTCTACTTTAAATTATTTCCCATTGTTAGGAAAGTTAATGTGTCGGTTGAGCAGATACCAATTCTATCTTCTTAACATCATCCATCTACAAACGGCAAAGAAAGGCAATGCACAGGAATCATCGTTCAGTACATAATCATATATGTGGGCAAAAATAAAAGTAAAATGACCCGATTCAGTAAATACAAATCTAATCTGTAGTCTGTTAGCAGCAATATCAGTAGTGTATAAACTTTGTCGCAAACCAGGATTCATCATAGTAATATATGCTCGATATATTTTGAAGAGTCAGCGTGGCTGAATAGGTTTGAAAAAACATTTTAAGATGCAACTCATCGCAACTAATTTAAATCTGAAACCAAACAATATTTCTCTAGGATAAATGTGGCTTTTCTTACTTTGTAATTTAGTTAAACAGGTGCGACGCATAAATACATTCCCTGAACAACTTTAAAAATTCACCCATGTTTGCAAGAAAAAATAAAAATAGACAACAAACCCGGATTCCTAACAAGATGTGTTAAAAGGTCTCAATACAAATATGTGATTCCAGAGATTCTGCCAGATCAGCCTCATGATACATTAGGCTCCAGATGTGAAACCAGTAGATAAAAACCTGAAGGACTGGACATTCATCTGGTCTTCATTCAAACGTGCATGACGCTGCAGTGTGCCTCACCAGCGTCATTAAAGTCATTTCCTCATCTGTTTTAAGATCATGTAACTGTACACTATTAAAACTGTCAAACAAGTTCAGCTTAGGATGCTTTACATCCTGATTTTCCATGACGACGACTCTTCAAACCTGTGGAAAGAAGGACAAAAAAAGACCATTTAAAACGTTAGTGAGATGAAACACTTCAATATTAAATGAAAACAAACAATAAAAGCTAGTGAACTATTTTCATGCAAAAAGAGAAGTACTCCAGTTTTAAATGTGTTTTTGTTGTGCTTTTCTGCATACTTCTATTCTGTTTTTGATTTGCATTAGTAGTAAAATCTTTCTGCCTGTTGCCATTTTGTACGTTTGCAATGTTTTGGTGAAACACCGGATTTTTCCTGGGTAAGAAACAACCAAGCAGAAAGTACAAAATACGGTTGTAAAACCTTCGACGATTTTATGCCAAAAACATGGCAGTTCATACCTTTTAGGAGGATCATAACAGCATTGACAACCAATAACTTAATCTTTTATATTTAAATTTAAAAAAAGAAGAAAAAATTGGTTGAATGTCTTTATGAAATATACACCAGCATATGGAGACTTGGGAGTGACTTTGGTTTGATAAAAGGTCTGACTGATCATATTTAATAAATAAATACGTACAGAGGATAATATCAGTATTTTATGACCATTTTTCAGTAAAAAAAAAGAACTCACATGATGTTTTAAGTAAAAAAAAGCAGGAATTTGTTTAAAATTAATGAATGGTAGTATAAAATGACAATGTTTGGGTGTGAAAAGAGGCTAAAAAGTGAACCAAACCTTCTTACATTCACATCCGTTACTCTATGACTACAGGCATATAGTCCTGTCCCTTCACAGAAGGGTTTTGTGAAGGAACAGAAGTAGATTTTGTTACATTAGGCACTTACTTTCTTTGTCATGCGACGTGGTGACAGTTTGCTGAGACAACGTTCTTTGGTCCAGTTTAGAAAGCTTCTTACTGAGTTTGGTTGGGGTTACCACAACCACCGTGGCACCGTCTTCCAATTCATTGGGATGAGTCTCTGTCGGTGAAGCATTTCCTATATTTTTAACAGAAAGCTTACTCGGAGATTTTTTCCTCGACAACTTCCAAGTAAAGCCTCTCTTTTTCCCCAGAGATACTTTGTTTGGCATATTGAAGTTCTCACTTGGGGCCTCTGAGGGCAACGGACTCTGAGGATCTAGTGTAAGACTGCTGGCCACGCGAGGCGTTCCCTCCTCTTCGTGAAGATCTGCGAGACCCGGCTGTGATCTTTCGTCATGCAGAGATCTTGCAGGAAGTGCAGAGCCTCCGAACAGCAGCGAGTATTTGGGATTGTAGTATTTGTGGGCAGGAACCTGGATTTCAACATTCCGAGAGTCTCCGAGGCTGACCTGGAAACGGGATGTGGTCGCCGGTAACGGAGGGCGTTTGGGCTCCAATTTGGAGCGAATAGTGGCGGTGACGTTGGCAGCAGGGGGACTGACGTGAAACTCCTTGTAGAGGTCCAACTTCTCTGATATGGCATACAGCTCACGGAAGTCTCTGTCGAAGGCATCCACCACCTGCCCCGTCATCACAGTGATCATGTTTCGGTCCATACGGGAAGCAGACCAAGAGAAACTGGAACCGAGATAAGAATAAAGACAATCATCAGTGCTCTTCATCATCTCTTTAGCTTTAACTAGGTAATGTTAAATTTAATGGGACTAAGCATTGGTATTGTTTTTTGTTTTTTTTATATTGTATAACAATATGCAGCTTTTTATCTACAGTGACCACATGTGGCCCACAGTGAGGTTTCCTGGTGTTGGACATGGACACTTTGACAGGTAGAGGATTGAACCATAACATTTTAAACTGATAGAAGACTTTCTCTTACCTAAAACGCTAAGAGTAACAAGAGGCAACAAAGTGAGAAACACTTTAAAGTTTGGTGACATTAATAGTAACAACTATTTTCCTAACGTCTAAAATCTACAATGCGAGAGCACATTGGTAGTCATGAAGATTGTGAAGAGATATCATGGCATATTAAACCTTACAAAATAGGGTTGTTTTTTTTTAAATTAAAATTAGGTGGTGCAATGTGAGCTAATGTTATTAATTCTGTATCTGAAAAAAGCTGCTTTATGCTGGCACCCTTTGGGTCTCCTTTCGAAACAATAAAAGAAAGATTTTTCAACCTGCCTCGCCTTGTTTTATTGACACAGTCAAGCTCATTGACATTGATGAAAAGATATTAATAAATAACATAGAAGAAACGTTCGTCACCTTGAAATGATTTGTTTGTTTTGGACACATTAACAAGATTAATGATTACAGCGGGTATGTCTACCAGCTTTGGTTAAAATAATGAATGAATGAATGAATCAAGACTGTACTTTACTACCTCAACTTCAAAATCTAAATTACTTTGACTGATCCAACTTGATTTCTGTTCTCAGTGGAGATTCTTTGAAGCACATTTTTAAAGTTTTGAAACGTACATCAATGGTTAAAGAAAAAAAAAGGGAATTTATTAATGCTCCTTTTGCATTCAGACTAAGAATTTGTTAAAATATTTTGTCATTTGTAAAATGTTCACAAACGTTTTATTGCCCTAACTTGTATTGGGAATACATTTCAGGATAAGTATTTATACATTTGAAGTACATTGAACAAAATGATTTTGTTTCATCGTCAATTTTTGGTTTATAGAGGATGAAATGAATCAAAAGTATAAAGAAATCTAAATCTGACTGCCTTTCTTTAGCCTGCACATCTTATACTTTTTTTATGTATGGTATAAAACAAACACTCTTACCTGTAAGAGCCAAAGGCAACTTTGTCTCCATCCACCAGCATGTATTTACTAAAAAGCGAACCAGGGAGTTTACCATAGGACATACTGAAGCCAACTCCTTGAAGCGATCTTGCTCGGATGAACTGCAACGACAAGTTAAGAGATGGTTAGATTGGGAAATAATACAGACAACATGTGAGATGTTTTAAACCAGAGTTCAGAGCAAAATCAAGCTGCAAATAGCACTGGAGATTTAGTAAGAACAATTTAAAGCATCATTCATAATAAAATAACAAAACATTCATTTGAGTGATGCATTGATTTCTTCAAGTCTTTTAGAATTTCCTTTATGTTTTTTACAATCAGTCCTTATTTTACTTGTTAAAGATTAACAAAAAGGATGAAATAGAAATAAACTGACTTTCAACACTGCAACCCCTCTAGTTTACATAATGCAAGTCAAATATTTTTGGAACTTTTTTTAGAAGATTCAGTTATTTGGGCTTGGCTCCCTTGAAATGTACACACGACTTTCATGTAGTTTCACACAGAATTTTATTGTAGCCTGATCTGGAAAATACGAATGTTTTGTTCATTCTGCATTTGAGAAAAAAAACCCTTATTTTTCTGGATTTTTGGAGACAAAAAAAACAGTTGCTATTGTTCAAATATGTAATAAAATGTTTGAATGAAACTAAGCTTTTACTTTCAGGTTGCAGCAGTACGACAGACAGATTCAGTTTCTTTTTCTGTTTTGCTTTTCTTCTTCTGCCCTCTCAATGTTCTCACAGTTAAATCTAGATGCCTGTCTCACTCATCCTATTGAGAATCTCACTCTTTCCACTTTTTTCTTACACAATGTTATGACTCTAGTCTGCCGTTGCGTGCAATTAGCGGCCTCTTGTGGCCACCAAAAGTAGTGCTTATGAAGAAGCAGAAGCAGAAGAAGCAGTTCTGACCATTTAATTAAGTCACCTAATTTCCTCAGAAAGTTCACCTAGTATTGGTAGTGACATCAACAAATGCGTTGGTAAGCTTGATTTAAGCACATCATTTTCACCTTTCAAAATTAAGTTTAATTTCTATAAAAATCCGTCAAAACTTCAATTTTTTTCTTCTTTGATGGCACTTTTTTTTTTTTTTACTTAAAATGCTGCCTATGTAAAAGTGCTGACTAACCCGGAGATGCTGTGAGCCAATCTGAAGCCTGGAACACATGTCCAGGAAGTGAGGAACAGCTTGGTCATCCAACACAATGTAAACAGGCACAGACCGACGGCAAGCTGCATCCATCAGGTCCTGCAGGATGTGGATGTCTGTGAGCATGTCCATCACTATGGCGATGACCTGCAGAGAGAGAGAAAGAGAGAAAAAAAAGTCCAATAGTCTGTGGATCTATGTTGTTTTCTCAGCGACATCTGGTACATTTTCTCTAGAAACCTACAGTGAAATTGGTGGGTGTTGCATTTTATCAAGTCAGTTAAAAAAACAACTACACAGTAAACAAAGATTTCAGGGGTTTCTATCTGTGCTTTAATTAATTAAAATGTAAACCCTAATAAGCTATTAGACACACTGTCAAAAGTTTTCTTTTTTTTTAATCAGAAGATTTAGACTGAACTTTTGCTTACTTCTTTGCCCCACATCCAGAATCCCACCTTCTGATTATAGAGGGAAAAACTGAAGATCTGGACAGTGAGCAACGGGAGGCTGCCAAAGGAACCATGCAGTGAAGCTAACGTTGCTCAGCCAAAATCCCTGAAAACCACTGATGCTTTGCCTGCTTTGATAATGTGCTAAAAAGTCCCTTTGAGTTGTTTTTTACCCCCAAACAGCTCAAGAGTAGAAATTGTGACATGAGTAAAAATTAGATGTGTAAATATGTATAATGTGGAACATATTTGGATGAAACAATTGAGGGCGATATTTAATAAGCTTCATCTTCTCCATTTTGAATCTGATATCAAAGTCTTGTTTTTATATATAATTATTAGCATGATATATCATTTTTTTTTGTTTTCTTATATTTTCTGATATTTGTTCAAAATAAACATTTAAAGTACACACTTTCATTCTGCTGCTTTCTTTTAGACAGGTTTATCAATCCTGCAGATGCATCTTCTAAACTACAAAACGATTTTAAGTCCTAAATCCATTTGTTGTGTAAAAACCATGTGCCTTCTTTTCTATAGGGGTTGTAATAACTACAGGTTTAGCATTCACCCAATAAAAAACAAATAGATGTTTATAAGTTACAATACACATCAAGTATCCATCGAAAAGTAAATGCTTCAGAAACAAGCAAAAGTAGCTTTAAGGCATGTTTGAACATGCTCCGAGCAAGCTAGCAGGAAAAGAGCGGGAGAAAGGTGAAGTCACGGAAAAGATTTCTCTTTAAATGCCAGCAAATGTTTTTTTTTCCTGTTTGGAAGAAAAGCCCTGCTGGTTCCACTCACAGGAAAAATACTGAACAGGCTTGCTTAGGGTAATAACTGGAGCAACAAGTTATGGCCTGCAGACAGTTGCCCTTTATCTTTTGCAATTAAACAAACAAAACACGTACAAGAGAACTATATAGAATAAAGTCATGTGCATATAATTCTTACAAATATGTACTTTGATTCTATATCACTTTTAAGTGTGTGTGTTGCCTGTTGTAAGGTCAAAATTATGCTGACCGGCTTAGTTTCTGGCAGGTTTCAACAGAAACCTACCAGTTTCTATTGTCCTGCTTTCTATTAGGAAAATGTATTTTCATAGCAAAACACCCTATGGTGTTACTAAAAGCCTTACTAAAATGTATGGCTATTAAAAAACGTTTTAATACCGTTATGGATGAAATTTAAGACTTGTATCATGACAGAAATGTATAAAATAAAACATATTTTATATAGTAGCAGTGCCAAGCTTTTTCTTTTTAAAACAGAATTGACGTAGCATCGTATGGTTGGCAACAGAAGAGAGCCGGTGGCCAAGGCCAACGCCACTCAGCCAAGTGGCATTAAATTTACACTAAGATTCAAAAAAGCTTGCTAGCTAGCAAGGGTATATTAGCAGCTAGTTAGTGGTAGCCTCAAATCACACAATGTAAACATGTCTGTGTGCGACTCAAACGTTTGCCAAAAATAAACTATATAGAATATAAAAGATTTAAGACCTGTGATTACTGTACTTAAGGCCAACTTACATTTATTTTTTAAATGAATTTAAGACATATCAAGGCCTTAATTTTAGATACATGAGTTTAAGGCTTTTTAAGACCTAAAAAGGATGCGTCAACACTATGTAAAATATAGAAATACAATAAAAGAAGTAGAAGCATATTACTATTACTCTGAGTTATTCTTAGAACCCTAAGAACAAGCCAGGTTATTCTTTCTGGGGTTACAACCAAAAGTTAGTAATTAAAACTTTGAATTGGTTGCTGCCTATATAGCTAACATAATAACTGGAAGACATACAACTGATTAGGCAGTGAAATACATTGCAAGTCACTGTCTATACGTCAAGCCTTACCACTTAGAAAACCAGTAATATGTTGTCATTTTCAACCAGGGAGTTGTCAAAGAAACAATTGTAAGAATGTTAGCAAGCAAGTCAGAACCACTGAGGCAAATGAAGTGAAAGCCAAACAGGCACATTAAATCACAGAAGACAAAATGGGAACAAAGACAAAGGAAAAAGACAGGGGGGAATTCAAAAGTGTTCCAGGAAAATGTGGAGATAAGCTAGGAAATAAAACAATAAAAACTAAAAACAGTAAATTAAGGCTTCACACTCATGCCCCTGTACTCCTGACCCACTTTTAAAGAGGAAAGCAGAGGCAAGCCCAGGCCAAAGGGGGGAACACATCATTGCCTCACTGTGAGCAAGAGGAACGGATGACTCAGCTCAGGTCCGGCACTGAATGAGTAAACACTGCAGCTGCCTGTTGCATGGTTACTCTCATTCAGGTCCAAAGTTACAATCACTCAAAGCTGTCTCTAAGCTAAAGTTTACGCTTACAGGCCTTCACCTTATGAAGGGAAGTAAGATTTTCAGATGTGGGTGTATCCTGGGCAGATAGTTTCACTGCTGGGTTTTTCTTTTAGCATTCTAACTCAATGTTTTTAAAAAAAAAAGACTGGAAAAATAATTCAGTAAGCTAAGTAACAAAGTTTGTTAGAATACAATGTTCTACTATGTTATATTTCTGAGTCTGTTTGAGTTTCAGCCTTCAAGTTGGATTATTTGTGCCAGGAGAGTCACATGATACTTTCTTTTGCCCCACTGACTAACAAAAGGGACAAGAAAGTCCCATTATTCAGGCTGTAAAAAATGTGATGTCATTTCCTGTAGAGGCTGACATACAAATCTGAGTTTTCCCATTATGTTAAAGAAACTCCCATGTTTGGACTTAGTTTCTAACACTTTGGCATTAAAAGCATTTGCTCTCACTTAATTAATTACTTCTTATATATATCAGCTAAAAAATATTTCATTGGTATTAATTTACCTTTCATTATTTAAAATGACTAAACCCCGAAGAATGCTTCAGCATAATCCATGCCAAAAAACAAAACAAAACAAAACAAAAACAAACAAAAAAAAAACATAAATTAACTTTTGGGGTAGGGTTTAGTGGATAAAACTCTTTCAAGAAATAATGCAGGAATATGAAAGACAAACAAATTTATGTTCGGAGGACACTAAAGCACAAACTACAGTCCATGGACCCAAAGCATCATGGTCCTGTTCATTGCACATCTGTTTCTAATGGGTTTCCATCTTTTTCTGGATGTATATGGTAAATGTAAAAGCTGAACCTTTTGCTTTGCATCATTATGTAAAACAAACTCTCCGGTTGACATCATTTAAATATAACTATTTTCTAGGTCCCTGAACTCTCCTCACCTTGCTCGCCTCCTGGATGAGCCGCCGTACCACCTCCTTGATGTGCGGTCCGTTGTCTTTGGGTGGGTGGGTGTGCACTGCCACCCGGGTCACCCCTCTGAAGAACCCCCCGCTGGGCCAGCCGATGTCCAGCGACGGGACCTCGGTGTCCGACATCAGTGGCCAGTAGGTAGAATGAACCCCTGAGTCTGCGTCGGTTCCAGAGGCTCCCTGTTCCGCCGTCCTGCTGCTGCTGGTGTCATTAGAGTCATATTGTTTGAAAGTGCTCACGAAAACTTTAACTTCCCTCGCGGATAAAAAGTCTTTCGCGTCGTCTTCCTTGAGTCGCGTCTTGAAGGCGCCGTCGCCATTCTTCAGCAGCTCCTCGATGGCAGCACGCTGCTCTTCGCTGTAGTAGAACTCCGGCTTGGACTCCGGGACTTTGACACCGATGTGCCCGTCCTCCATGCACATAAGCTGGGATTCAGCCATGGCTACGGAAGCCCTGACACCCCTAGGGAGGTCAAACTCCCCCCTACTTTACTGACGGAATTTTCAGAGTGTTTACCTGTGTGACCGCACAGGTAAAAAAATAAAAAATAAAATAAAGCTGGGAAGTTTTCTTACCTGACCGGGTGCGTCAGAGGTGGGACAGAGAACACGTCTCAATCTCTGGTGCTTTCAAGTGAAATGGAAAAAAAGAGAACTATCCTACAGCACATCGATTTGAGTCAAATACATCTTCTTTCGGATTGTCTAAGTAAAAAACTGTTGCGTACTCGAAATGATTAGTTAGATTTTTTTGTTTGTTTGTTTAAAATGATTTAATCAAAAAACCTTGTTATTCTTTCATATGTGATTTTATTTATTTTAACCAAAATCGCCTGCAAATATTTAGTATTTATCGTCGTTCTGCACTTTCTTGCTTAAATAAACCACAGGTGTACATATTATTACAAAAATTATTGAAAAACATTCTGATAAAAGAGTGGGAAGGGGAAAGTTTATTACCCTGAAGACATAAAGGTTTAATGAACCAGGTGACCCTGAAGAGGGTTGCCCTGGCGGATTCTCAAAGCGTTGAGTTTATTTCTCTTTTCTTTTTGTGGGGAACATATTACATATTAAAGTTTTTTACAGCATAAATCCTGTGTAAATAGAATAAAGAATGCTCTGCTCATTCCCCTTGAAAATTCATTTTATTACCGGGAAATTGGCGGGGCAAGCAAAAATGATTTCCTCTGCACATGTTGTACATGTATAGCTCATGCATTTGGGGCAGTGTTCTATTTGTATTTTCAACTACTTTTAAAACTACTTTTCTCAAAACTAACCACGCATTTCAGAAAAGTCCCAGAGACAATTACAAATACGTTGTTTGTTTGACTCTAAGCTGCAGTATTTAATAACAAATATATTTTTTTACATATTTGTTGACAGTATGACATGATCTGTGAAAAACATTGAGCTCCAACTGCCTTCTCCCAGTGTTCCTGGTGCTGACTCCAAATAACCAATCAGACCCCGGAGGTGGGTAATAGTGCTGTCGGTCAACCTCTGTGTGGCGCTGCTCAACCCCCCCCCTTTCACAGTGTAGCTAGTAGAGTCTGTTGTGAATGCTC
The DNA here is from genome assembly GCF_904066995.2 of Poecilia reticulata. Lineage (NCBI taxonomy): Eukaryota > Metazoa > Chordata > Actinopteri > Cyprinodontiformes > Poeciliidae > Poecilia > Poecilia reticulata. The sequence continues at coordinate 6,723,490 of NC_088830.1, read as the reverse complement.
AGGTCAGTTAGCATAGCCACCGATGACAGTGTTTTCTGTAATGGTAAGTTGTTTCTCCACCACTAGCACATTTAGCAGGGCATACAGGAGACTGATTAACAGCGCTAAGACCCTCCTCCTGGCTCTGATTGGTTGTTTTTGGTAGGACGTAGCCTATTGCCTTCAGACAGCTCAAAGAGGAAGTGGAGCAGATTGCTTTTTCACAGAACGTACTGTCACAACATGGGGACATTTTTAACAAATATGGGGGGGGGGAACTTTTTTTATTTTTATTTTTTAAAGTTACATACTGTAGCTTTTAGTGTATATGCTTTGAACTGGGTGAGAGGGGCGCACGCCAAACAAGCCGTTCCCGCCTAGTGGGTCTGTCTCGCGCGTTGTCGTGGCACATGGTCGTGCTCGTGGACCTGAATTCTTTTTTTACTGGATAGTGCGCCACCTTCACTCAAGCTGGATGATTTGGAAGGTGCTCTGGTAGAACAGGTCCCTCTCCACTGGAATTCATGTAATCCCTCGTTTTCTGAGAATATCTACGTCACCGATGTTCGGCGTCAACTAGAAACGCTCACTGCTTGCTCCGCTCACGCGAGCTCGACACTAGCTAGACGCGAGCTTTCAAAAGCGCGACAATAACTTAACAAACCGTGACAGACTTAACTTGCAATTAATCTGTCACGGTTTGGATTTTCTGTCGTGTCAGAATCACTCACCATGCGTCACACCACAACTTAACACACGTTCCTCTGTGTACATTTGAAATTCATTTCAAGAGTTTACTGGAAGTGACAAATACCAGCTTTTTGTTTGCAGTAGGAACATCAGCTTGTTTGAGACACACCCTCACCTACGTATGCCGTCACACTTGAGCTAAAAAAAGACAGCACATACAAACACACACACACCATAGCACTGCATTTCTAAACAATACCAAAGTGTTACAAAATATTTCATTTACTAATCTCACGACTCGCAATTACATTTGGACACGCCATTAAAAAGTTACGCATTGCTCTTGTTTTAGATAAATTTATCATTTTGCTAAAGGTGATAAAAAAAAAATTTCCCACAAGCCCCGCCCAGTTGATATTCATTGGAAGTGACTGTGGATTCTCAGGTAGTGAGGAGGAACCTGCTGCATCAAAGCTTCCAGTCATGCCACATCCTGCTCCATAGAGCTTCACCAACGTTATTCCCACATTGTTGGATAATAATGTTGGATTCATGCCAATATAGCGTGTCACTGTGTTCTGGCTGCTCTAATTTAAATTCACCTGACCAAACAACATTATTCTTGAGGTCCTCATTCTTTCCAGCAGCAATTAAACACCTGAGCTTATTATGCTAGCTGCTTCTGGATCTTTATGTGATTATTATTATTATTTATTTTATTTTATTTTTCCCTTGAAGCTCTAAAGTCATACGGGAAACACAATCAGACTTTATTTTTACTTTGCTGCCTCTTTCTAAAAACATCCAACATGCAAACTAACCTAATAGTGATTTTTACATACTTCAACATAAGCATAAAAAAATAATTCCTGTGAGTAGCTGTGGCGGATGAGAGTGGAAGATTAGTAGCTGGCTTAAAGAAAAAATATGAAAGGGCTAATTACAGAGCGAGAAAAAAAAAAACAGAGTCGGAAAGAAAATGAGAGGATTTAGAAATGCAACACACAAATGAACACACTACCACCATTAACCCCTTTTTCTTTCTTCTTCTGTCACTCCCTGTGATATTCTCAGCCGGTCTCAGTGGTCGGTCTTGCATGAATGCTTGAATCACAGTGTGGGGTACAGTGGGGATTTTATCCTGTGGCTAAGCTGAAAAGCAAATGTGCTTTACAACTCAATAACTAACTAAATATAACCGACTGAACACACGGTCCAACAAATAAAGCTTGTGCCAAAGAATTTCTTACAATGAGGGAACTGACAAAATGACTCATGTTCCCTTTTGTATGGTAGTACATTCTACCTTTTTGAATATTGGCTCTCAGTAGCAGTTGCCAAGGTGACGTACAGCTGTACCTGAGTTTAATTTATTGTTATTCACCATTTATGCAGGTGTAACTACTCATATTCTGTATACTGCTCTATCTGCTTAAAAGCAGCCATGGCATGATATTTATGTTGGCATAATATGGCATAATATACTATGTTTATAGATTTGGGCCAATTAAAGGTCCAGTTTCATCACAGCACTCATAAAGCTAAGTCATGTTGGAAATAACTTATGTTTTGCTCTATCATTTCTAAATTGTGTACGAGAAAGAAATTTGAGAGAAAATACTGGCAGAAATGAAACAGGCAAACATGCTCCACGATGCAATATGTCTGATATATTTTTGTCAAACAAATTAAAGGGGCAGTATTTTGTTATATTGACTTTAACAAAATACAAAAACATACCTGGAATGTTGTTGTGATCCTTTCATGCATGTTAGAGAAATCCTTTAGTCTCCCATGGCAACCATTAAGCTGTGCTAAATGCCTGGTTGGACCTAGCCCCGCCTTCAAGACGCAGCTCCTCCTCTAAGTTGCATTTTACAAGCTTCCGCCTCACAGACCAGCTCTCCCACTCAGCTCCTTCAGACTAGCCAGCAGCAATTAGCAAACAGCTGATGGAACTGAGCTCAATATATGAACTTCTTCTCAGAGCAACGCTGGTAAAAACATTGTAAAATGGTTAATAGAGGAGCCATGTTGGAATGACCTCCTGAAGGCGGAGTGTCAGAGCCAGAGTTTTACAGAGGCCCAATTTCAACGTGCTAAAGATCAAAGTCAATTTTATTTTAAGTCATATTTGATATACAAAGCATTTTCAGAACAACTGAAGCTAACATAGTTACTTGATTGTGTTATAAAATGGCATGATGTGCCTAGAAAATGCATACTGACCCTTTAAGAATTTTTGCACTGCTACATTTTTGTCAGTTTATTTGTATAGCACATCTCCAATGACCTCATTTGACCAAAGAGCTTCACAATAATTACATCATAGATTGACATATGATAAATTAAGAAATAAAATTAATTTTGTTAAAAGAAAAAAAATAAATGCAATGATGAAATTGGCAGTAAAATACCATTAAAGATAACAATATGAATAAAAACCAAGGCATACTAAATTTCAGTTGCAGCAATTTCCCAAAAAACTCAAAGTAAAAAGTAAAAAAAAAAACAAAAAAGAAATTCTTCCCTTTTTTAATTGCTATTGAAGACCAAGGGAAAATAGATGCATTTTCAGTCTGGGCTTAAATTGACAGTCAAGTTTTCTTTTATCTATTTATGAATGAATCTATTTCACTAAGTTCCTTTGAGATTTTTGAACACATTCTGTAGAGAAATTTTTATGTGGAGCAGGTCTGACAATTTTTCATACATTTGAAGATTTGGCTCATCCCAGTGTTATGTTAAGTTGTTCATTGTTTGACAGCTCTGTTTTATGACTGCAAAATCAATGATATTTCTAATAATATAAAATATGCATTATTATGTATAATACATACAAAAATAAATAATTCTCAGATTGTTGGCAGCATGTTGGTGTACCTTTTCTTTATGTTTGGATTTTTTTTTTTTTTTTTACTTAGTTTCTCCTTTTCTGGCAGAAAAATAAAAAATTTTGGACGGCCATTCTCTCTCATTTTGGATGCTGTGCAGCTGGAAGTATTTTTGCTGATACTTTTTTTTTTTTTTTACTTTTCGCCAATTGTTATGAAGCATAACCATAGCAACAAGGTTGTTTAAAACCAGGAGCAGCTGATTAAAATCACAAAAGCTGAAATAATACCTCAACAGAAGCCACAAATACCAGATGAGTAGAAGGGTAAAGCAGGAGCAAAGAGAAGAGAGAAAAGAAGGAGGAAGCCCAAACCATCTCTTCCATCCATCATAATAAGAAATGTTAAGTTTTGAGCATTTGTTTATTTAAGGTAGCAGAATTCTTCTTCTGTAAATGTAATTTATGTCAGTATAAGAAGTACAAAATTAACACAAGCCATTCAGAGATTCAACTCTTTCAAATTATGGGAAGGAGTTATCAAAAACACCGTGTCACGGCTGCGATTAAAGACAGAAGTCTGCATGTAATTGTTTTAGAGCTTTACTTCAATAGAAACCACGAGGAGACTCTACAGCTTCATGCAGCACATTGTATGCAAACAGTGTGAAAGTAGCTGTTGAGAGGAGAGAGCGTTTTTCTTAAAAACGTTTTCCTTGGAATGTCCTAAAAATCCGTAGGAACACCGGTCTTGTCGATGTGGAAAATCGTGACCTTCAAGAAAATCTAATAGAAAAGCCACACTTTCCTTTGACTGTCTTTGCTCCTGCGTTGCGTTCATGTGTGAAGGGTGAAATAAAGATCAACTCAGAGGACTCAACCGTGTTCAAGCGGCTCTTTAATGAATTAATGCGGGTTGCTGAGCTGGACCTTCCTGAAAAAAAAAGAAGAAAAGAATCTATGGCGCATTATGAATTAGATGATGTGACAGTGAGTGCTCTGGTCCTTATTAAACAGAGGAGCTTGCTTGTCCTTGTCAGCTGGCAACCAGCCCACACCGGTTCAGATTCACACATCTCGTATCTTTACGCCGTTGCACTACACATAAACACACCAGACGCCTTATGAGCAACACTTTGACAGTACTGGCTTGGATTTGCTTCCAAGATGGACTTTTGTAATGGAAAATCTTCCATTCCACCACATCCCACTGCATAGAGACTGTAGATTCCAATATGTTACTGGGAATATATTGTAATATATTCTAATCCATTATTTCCCCAATATTATTATGTAAATACACTGAATTATACATTGAGGATACATGAATTATACACTTGATCATATTTTCATGTAATGTATTGAAATGTATTGCAAAATATGTAAATGATTGCCAGTCGTTACTGATTTTGACTTCCTTTCAACCACAATCAGCTGATGCACTCTGAGCTCCAATCTTACATGGCTTTTTTTTTTTCTTAATCAAGTTGAAGCTCACTGCCTTTGACACACAAAATCCCCCCAAAAATGTCCACTCATTAAACGAAATGAGCAATTACCACGGTAACCCTCTGCGTCCCTGTCGTGACCCTCGTTTCGACCACCATGCATATTCATCTCATCTGGATGACGGACGGACAGCGGACAGATCAGACGGAGTGAAGATGAAGGGAAAGTGTTGGGGATGAAGGGATGTAGGTGCAGCATGGACACGGATTTCTATAGGAGCACATGTCCACACACACACACACACACACACGCACACACACACACACACACACACACACACACACACACACCCACACACACGCACGCATACATACACACTGGCCGCCGCTCCACCTCCGTTGAATAATTCAACAGAACAGAGGTGTTATACGGAGGGCAGCGGTCTGTGGAGTGCGCTCTGTCAATCTCACAGTAAAATATTGTGGTACTTGTCCGTGTGTTTTATCCCTCGGCGTGAGATGAGATTAAATTCACTGGATTTTTCTGATCCAGCTGCTTTAATCAGATGTTACTCAAATCCAGACTGGCTTTCTGAAATAAATAGTCAGAATAATAATAATAATAAAAAGGGCAGTTCTAAAACGATAATAAAATAGCCCAGTGATTCTGATTATGCGCAATGATATGCTCAGTCCAAGAATTAGACAATTCAAGGATTTTTTAGAGCATAACCAGCCTGACAGGAAGCAGTCGACTCCATGAACCCAAAGGGGGAACTCAGGAATTACTTCCTTTCTTACTTCAATATGAGGGTCTTAAAAGTCGACACTGGCAGAACGTCTGACTTAAAGGGGCAGTACTGTGAAGCTTTATATCATAATGTTATTCCCTCATCAAAAACATACCTGGAGTGTTGTCTTGATTCTTTCATTTATGGTAGAGAAATCCTTGAGTCTCTTCTGGAAACTATTCAGCTGTGCAAAACACCTGGTGGGACTGAGCTCCACCCTTAGCTCCTTCAGACTGACCAGCAGCAATAGGCAAACACCTGTTGGAGCTGTGCATCTGCTGAGCTTATTATAGGAGCTACTTCTCAGTGAAACACTCGTTAATATATTGTTATGGGGTTAATAGAGGAGTGATGTTGTGATGACCTCCTGAAGGTGGAGTGTTGGAAAGAGCAGGAGTTTCTTAAAGAGACAGAGGCCCAATTTCAAGGCTTTAAATTACAAGGTCAATTTTCTTTTAAGTCACATTTGAAATGTATGTTTTTTTATAACAACTGAAGTTAACAATAGTTACTTGATTGTGCTACAAAATGGCACTATGTGCCTGGAAAATGCACGTTACTGCCCCTTTAATAACCAGAAGTAGCAGTATAGCAGTCACAGCTTGGTTGTATATCCCGGCACTATTATTATTTTTTCTTTTTAAGATTTCTATTGCCCCTTGAAAGTTAGTTGACTTAATTGCTGAAATTGTTTTAATCGTTGATTAGATCTGTCCCTATGCTTACAGTGTAGATGCATCATTACACCCTAACCTTCTTTTCAGGAAAGAATCAAAACACAACTGAAAGAAGAAAATATCTCTTTTGTCCCAATTTATTTTAATGTAAATTCCAAAATTAAAAACCTTCTCTGTAATGCAGTTTAAAAAAAAAAAAAATCCCCCATAAAGCTAAAAATGTATTTTGTTTTTCTGGGGGAAAAAAAAAATCCTTGTATCTCCATTCACTTTTCTGAACCTAAATATACATGAGAAATGTCCACAGAGCCTCGTCACAGAATTATATAATGTGAGGTAATACATTTTTTAAATGTTACTTTTTGTTCAGTTCCACAGTCAATATGTCACGTATCACTGGATTCACTCTGTTTGCATAAAACGTCATTATTTCCCTGTGAACAGCAAGAAAAATAAAGTTATCTGGTTGACTAAAATGTGTTTAGATTTTTTTACTATTCATTGGTAAAACTAAATTGAAGAAAATTTAATTAATCTAATCATTTAAGGAAATATTTAAATGTTAACAAGAACAAAAGAGAACAAAGCAAAAGGTACACTGATTAATTTATATTCTGTAACATGGGACTTAGTTTCAAAATGATAAGTACCAAATACTGATCAGCAGGGGGCAGTGGAGTGCTGCATAGTCATTAGGACTGAAACTGAAAACACAAGAGAAGCACAACTTCACTGTTAGATGGGAAACTAGGCTAGCCTGCTCGACGACGTAATAATGTTAAAGTGTGAAAAAAAAAATACAGGACAGCCAAACACTGATGGATTTTGTATTTGTTCAGCTCAGTCACTCAGAAACATTATATTTTGTGAACACTGCAGTCAGTGATTGAATGAATGAGTCATATTCATACATTCAGAGAATCATACCTCTTGATTTTTTCTCCACACCTTTTTCCATTTTCAGCCACAAAAATCAACGGGACATTCTTATGACTTTTCCTATAACAAACAGCATCTATTTGTTTTGGCTCATGGGGGATGAAAACAAATCTGTCATAGTTTTCAGGTTACTTGCTAGGAATATTGAAACATTTTTAAATCCTATAGTTACATTTTTATTTGCGTCTTTCTCCTAAAATCTCAATACAATATCTAAAAAAATTGTGGTTGTATTGCCACAGAAATTGAAAGAAAATGAAAGGGTTATCAATATTATTGCAAGGTGCTGCATGCAGATAAATTGTTGATACCTCTTGCAATTTTCATTCTACCACTGACTCAGGCGTCTCTATGGCGATAACAGTTGACAGCTTGTCTTAGGTGATGTCAGGACTCAGCTGGGCTACATTACACCAGACGACACATGTTGACAAAATTAAAGGGACACATAGTGCCATTTTATGGCACAATCAAGTAACTATGTCACCTTCAGTTGTTACAAAAATACTATGTGTATCAAATGACTGTTATTTAAAGTCTTTAAATTGGGCCTCTGTTTCTTTAAAAACATCTGTTCTTTCTGTTACTCCATCTTCAGGAAGTCATCACAACATGGCTCCTCTACTAACCCCTTAGCAACGTTTTAAGGAGTGTTTCACTGAGAAGTAGCTCCTATAATGAGTTCAGCACATGCTCAGCTCCACCAGGTGTTTGCTAATTGCTGCTGGCTAGTCTGAAGGAGCAGAGTGGGGAGTCGTGGAGGGAGGAGCCCCATGGTGGCGCTCAATCCCCCCCAAGCTTTTTGCACAACAGAATGGTTGCCATGGGAGATTAAAGGATTTCTCAAACATGTAGGAAAGAAACAAGGAAATACTCCAGCTCTGTTTTTGATTAGAGATTTACATTATAACATAAAGAAAACCAATTTTACATAATGCTGCCCCCCAAGTAATAAAGGGCTTAACTATAAATGAGAGCAATTCTGCTACATAACCAGACCTCCATCTCGGATCTCAGCTGGGGTTCTGATGTAGTGTCAATGTGTTTTTTTCTCCAGATCCTCCTGCTTCCTCCTACGGTCAGTTAACATGCGCGCTAGGTTAACTGATGACTGAACTCAAAGCTGACCTCTGAAGAGGGAGAGTTCATGTCTGTGTCTTCGGGTTGGACTGCCATCATGTCCAGGGTATGTCCCGCCTCTCCCCTGTTGACATCCAGGACAGAATCCAACTGGCCTGCCACCCTGAGCAGGATGAGGTTCATTTAAAAAACCAGCGAGGGACCTGGTGAATTATAAAAACATGAATATGTTCTGAAGAATTTTCCCCAAAAAATGTAATTCACTCAAAATGAAGAACTGCTCTTAAATTAGTCGCTATAGAGACTGTGATGTGTGCAGTCTTTATGACAATTGTCATGTTTGGTATGTCGACCCATAGCGTTGCCGTTGCTCGGTAATAGCGGCAGATGGTGCGTCCACAGGAGACGGCCTGGCCACAGGGCTTCCATGTCACCATCAAACAGCACCACGGCCAACACGCCTCAGTGCACCTGAATTTGGTTTTTATTTTTGTTGTTGTTTTTTCTATCAACTAAAAATATGAAATGTAAATGAATCTGAATCTATCTCGTTGATTGTGACAGCACAAAACACAAAAAACCATCACACTCAGACATTTCACTTGTTATACAGTATTATAAAAATGGGATTTATTTTTACTTGTTATGTATGTTTGTTTGTTCATTTGTAATTTGGAAAACATAAAAAAATGCTCCATGTTGTACATCACTTCAAACTCACTTGACATAAAAGGTAATAAACAGCTTTTTTTTTCTTTCCTTTTTTTTTTTACAGAATTTTAAGTGACTGTATGTGAACCGTCTTTGCTACGTAAAATGTAAAATAGTAAAATGCCAGTTAAGGTTCAGGACCTGTCAGAGCGCAGTAGTTCCTTTAAGAGTCTATTTACTCACTAATGTCGCCAATAGTAATGTTGGTGATTTAATTTTGTTGGATCTCAGTGTAAACTTTTATGTAGTTGATTAAATTCTTCTTTTTAATCTCCTCCTGTAGCACATTGTAATCTATTGTGTTGTCCTTTGGCAGTGTTTCCTCTTCTTTATAGAAACTATTCACCTCTACAGCTGTTGTAAGTCATGGTGTCCCTCTAGGATCGATCTTGGAGTCCATTTTTTTAATATACTGTACATGCTTTTCTTGAGTAGAATTTTCTAGAATTATATATATATATATATATATATATATATATATATATATATATATATATATATATATATATATATATATATATATATATATTACTCTTTTTTTGCAGTTTGACAGGCAGACTTGTATTCCTTTGAATCCTGATGACTGCATATAAAATAATCTGAATTACAATTTACAGGTGAAATGCTACATACAGATAACAACTTAAAATAGGCCGATTTGATGGTGGCAATTTTTTTTCTCCAAACATTTTCAAAAACATTTACACCCGTTGACTGCGACAGACTGGCGACCTGTCCAGGAAGACCCTGCCAATCTAACCTATTATTACACCCATTTAATAATAACTAAGTGAAGACAGTTTCAACACATTAAACTCCTAAAATGTAGATGATTGTGATTATTGGTGTCAGTCAGTTAGAAATGCATCATTTTGATCTTGGACAAATCTCTGAACTCTAGACATTTGAACAGTTCTTTTCATATATACGCTGTTCTAAATAAGTCATTAGGAAAAAAATATTGTGCTGCTGCCTCTGAAAAAACCTCCTGCTTCGTTCATCTTCTGTTAACGGCTTTATTTAAATCTTGACATTTATTTGAACTTATTTGTGTCAACGTTTAACTATCATGGGATTTTTAATATCTTCTTTAAGTGTTATTTTGTTTATTTTCCGTATTTTAATTTTTATATCTTGTTTGGTGGTATTAGATATACGTAGATGTGGCTTTTTTTAATCTGTGGATTTAATTTCAGTTTGTTTACAACTCCACTTTTGATTTGATTAGACTACCCAGTCCAAGATCTAAATAAACTATAATGTGTTGGATTAAAGCTATTATGCTCTTTAAGCTTTACTTATTTTATTTTGCTCAAACTGTTCGTAAATGTGCTTTTTATAATTTAGATGTTCAGGCTTAGGACACTTTTGAAAGTTAACAGCTTTCACGACAAGATTGATCTCAAGGTTAATTTTAAAGTACAAACTTTCCCCTCACTACTTATTCCAATAGAATCCATGTTGTCGCCATCAAACACGGGTGACATGGTGACTGTTGTCTTAAGTACACTCTCATCAGTATCATCCTCCTCGGTCAAACACTTGACTCGGTTTACAACCGCTACAGAATGCCAGAAAATGTCACCATTACTCGTCTTGACCCCAACCTGCCTATTCCAACTCACATCCTTAACCTCTCTTTAGACAGCCAGATTGCCAGTGATGACAAGAAATTACAGGAGAGACGAGTACAGACTGCTAAATGTCAAGAGAGACGGGGCTGGGAGGGGAAGGATGTGTACGAGTGTGATCATGAAAATAGAAACTACCAATTGCACGACTTCACTCACCTCAACTTTTGTTTCTCGTTGGTCTGGAGCAACAGGCTACAGTTGGAGATCACAGACACTGAGGTGACATTTGTCCTAAGATTAGTTATGGCTTAAGAATTATTCCAGAGCTTTCTGAATGTCAACATTAGCAAAAAAATAAATAATTAAAAAAACGTTATTCATACAAGCTGAACTTTAACATGTATTGACAAAAACACTGGAGCAACCAACAAGGTCAATATTCATGTTTTTAAGCCTCAGGGCAAATTTGATTTGACTTGACCAATGGTCCTTTGAGTTGACATGGAGCTAAAGTAGGTCAGCATCCCACAATTGCTACTGGTTTCATATGTGTTACTGTCAGGGTCATGAATTCAAATTAAGTCTTTTTGCTGCAGCAGAGAAGGAAGATCAGGAAATAAGCAAAGTGATCACAAGTCTCTCTCTGGCATTGTTTTGTGTGCAGTGCAGCTGTCAAGATGTCGGAGCCTCTCAGGCCTAAAGCCCTGTGCACTCATAATAATTGGCCATTAAAGTATCATCACAAGCACAAAAGAGCACCAGTCCCTCCACTTGCTGATAGAGCGAAAGACACTTGTGAGTTTTGTGGAAGAGCTGGGAGGCCCGCAGCTACCCTGGAGCCCGGAGCTGCCAGATGATGAGGCAGCGCTCTCTGCCATTACGGCCTAGTCAGGGGTCACTAATCTGGGCCACGTAGCAGAGAAGAATGCACTGGAGTGGATCCAGCTTCTCCAAAGACAAAGAACAACATTGTGTGCGTGGGTGCGTGGGTGTGTGTGTGTGTGTGTGTGTTTGTGTATGCCTGTGTTTGCGGCTGACTTTTTGTCTCTTGTAATATGGCGTACATGCCGCTTCATGAATTAAACATGCACCAGGTGGTTAGCTGTCATGTGCATAATGTGTACGTTGACGGATATTCAAGATGTCCGACGTGAGCGCCCACGTTTATAACACACACGTGCGCGCGCACACACAAAGCAGTGCTGATCTAAAAGGCTGGCAGCCGGTGAAAAATGCTGTGCAGAGTATGGAGCGACCTCACCACTTGACCCACCAACCTCACTCCAAAGCACAGTTTAACAGCGTTGATTTCTTTCCGTTTGTGTCTTTTTGTGTGTCATCCGGTGCACATGCACAATGTATGTGTGTGTATGCTTCCAGGTAAGCCAAGACCGTAGGTGGTGGGGAGTGTATTGTTGGCTCATGTGGTAATATGTGTGGGATAGAATTCTGGACAAGTGTCCATTTAATCATCTCACAGAGAGAAAGAGAGTGAGAGAGAGAGAGAGAGAGAGAGAGAGAGAGAGAGAGAGAGAGAGAGAGAGAGGTGTGTGAGCCTTCTTGAAATACATTAAAATGCATGAAAAGATTTAAAAGGGAAGGTTAGCAACATTTGCTTTATGAAATGTATGGATGCATAAAAAACACTTGATATATGTTTATTTGGCAGCAGAAAAAGGATTACTTGCCATGTAACCTTGTCCAAGGCAGGTAGAATTTGGTAACTGAGCTACAAACAGTAATGCTCTATCAGTGCATGGTATTAGCATTCATTAGTTGGAAAACTTGATAATATTTTAAACTCAACTTTTCTTGTCTTCTCTTTTTTTGAAGCAAACGTAACTCCCTGGGCTTCAGGAGAGTAATCCAGCTGAAAAATGGATTGTAGAAGTCAGACATAATAAAGATGCGCCTTATATCCTTCTGTTTGTTGCCTTCATTCTCTTCAGTGACACCTCTGCATGTATTTACTTCATCATTTTTAAACCCCTAATCTAACCTTTAAGGACAACCAACAAAGACATAATTTAACCACATAGTTTTATAGACTCTCTAGGCCAGGGGTGGGCAACTCCAGGCCTGGAGGGCTGGTCTCCTGCAACTTTTAGATGTGTCTCTACTTCAACACACCTGAGTCAAATAATTAAGTCATCAGCAGGACTCTGGAGAACCTGACAGCACTGAGGAGGTGATTCAGCTATTGGATCCAGGAGTCGTGGGCCAAGGACACATCTAAGAGATGCAGGACACCAGCCCTCGAGGGCCAGGATTGCCCACCCCTGCTCTAGGCAAAGGCCAGAATGAATGTTTGTCTTCAAATGTCTTTTTATTGACATTGTCATATGATATGATGACAGTGAGTCACCCTGGCCATCAGCTTCCTACACAATTCTGCTCAATTCTCATCTCCCTCCAGTGCTCAGTCTGGAATTTCTCCCATTGACTTTGATTTGTCCGGTAGAATTTCAACAGGGCCAATTGACGAACAAAAGATGCTGTGAACGATGACGTCATTTTTCAGTTTCCTAGTTCACAGCAGCGTGTTATGAACTCGACTCACGGGGAGCGACAAACGACAGTGAAAAGATCAAAGGTTTTCCTTGACAGCAGCAAAAGACGAACATTTTTCTACTTGTGTTGCGTTGCCCGTTGCGTTGCCAGCTCACACATGCTGGCAACGTAATTTGTGTAATTCACATGCGCGAATTACGCCGGTCACTCGGCTGAACAAGGACAAGCAACCGTCGCCTCGGCGCACAGCTTCCAGAGAGGGACATTTCTAAATGAACATTTGCAGCAAAATTGCTTCCTTTCAGCCTTCCCAAATATAGAAACCTGTAAAATGGATCATTTTCAGACATGCTTGGTTTGAGATGATACAATATTTTGTTTGAAAACATGCACATAGTGGTGGTTTATCTTTGTCAGTTGTTCCCTGAACATGCTTGGTACTACTTGCATACAGTAAATGTGCAGTGGAGTAAGTTTCCTTTAGTTGCTGTTGAATCCTGGGAGAATACATTACCTGCTTCTTTCTGCTGAAAATAAATAAATAAAATAAAATAAATCAGACAACTGTTTGCGTTTTAATTGGTTGCCCAGGGCCATTCTTGCAAGAACAACAACTTGCGTGAATATTTATATTTCAAGCTTACAAAGTTAGGCATAGTTATTATTTGTGATTAATCACAGCGTTACAGTGTGATTAATACATTTAAATAAACTATTTTAATCAATTGTCATCTCTATGTGCACATATTTAAATTCTCCACCCCTCTTAAATTTTTACTGGCCTCGTCTGGCCACCCCAATGGAAATGTTCTAGGGGCGCCACTGTTAACATGCCATAAACCAATAAAGCAGTCAGAGAGAGCATTTGACCCTCAACGTCACTGAAAATGACCACAATGACAAGTTGGTTGAAATGGGGCAAAACGAGAGTAATCACCAAAGATGCCCCCCTCCTTCCCCCATTGGGACATTTTAATGGTCTGTCAGGCAGACGCACCGCTGGTCATTCCAGGGACAAAATTTGCAGATAAGTTAAACAAACCATTTCCCAGCAACGTGATAAAAAATCCATAAACAAGGACACTTGATTAGGCCTTTGCTTCAGCGGCTCCCTGAGTAACGGGCGGCTTTGGTGATGAAAGCCTTGTTGGGTCGACATATAAGACTGCCGGAGTGTCGCCAACACATTGTCACTGGGTGAAGAGGTGACTTTCCAGAGGACAAGCAGCAGCTCGTCCTTTATTTTAATGAGGAAATCTCTTCAGGAGGCTTTTCTCAATGTGTGATCATCACCTCAGAGCACGTGACCGGCATACTGTCAGAGTAAACATGGCGGGATTGAATTAAAGAGAATGATTCATAGCACACAACAATTTTATTGCAATATATGAGCAGTGTAAAAATAGAAAAGATTATACACTATTGTCTGTTAACCTCAAGAGATTGATGTTGACCACTGGGTACGTGACGTCATGCTCTCCAGAACTCTGCTCGCTCCGCCGTGACGGATGTCCAAGCAACCTGTGTGCTCCTGTAAAGCTTGTCAAAAAAACACACCTCTGGGAGCCTAATATCAATTTTATTTAGTTGATTTGACTTTTAAAATGACTTTTAATATGCTCTGCAGTCAGCTGCACAAACAAGGACTCAAACCAAACTTGTCATTTTATTGAATAACTTTTAATGAGGAGAAATACGGCGGCAAAGAATAGCAGCCATCAACCATACTGCCTGGATGTAATCGTGTCTTTGCAGCAAACACATTTTATCAAGGCAAGAAGATTAACGTTGATAAACTTTATAAGTAAGTATGATTAGAAAGATATCAAATATTGCATTATGATGCCCCATGGTCATGTAGCCCAGCATGTATGAAAAAAAACTAGTTATCATCTCATCTTTTGTACATTTTTAAGGTTGCTCCAGTGTCAAGGAGAGCTTTATGCTGTGACATAAATTATGTGGTGTGAATTCAGGCAAAGTCTGTAATTTGACCAACACATCAGGAGGGAGGCGGTATGGGTGGGTTTCTAAGCTAGCTGTTAGCTTTTATAAATATCGGCGTTTGAGAGCCCAAACTATGTGTGTTACCTTCAGACAAATTAGCTCGACTTCAAAAAGTAGAAGCCACGACTAAATTGGCAAAAACAACTTTTGAGGAAAACAATTTCAGTCGCTCTGTTCAATACTACCGTCCCTCACTTCCAATGTCTGTTATGGCGCCTCGAATGACAAAGTGACAAAAGGTGAATGCATGGTTCTCATGTGATGTCACCCTTTTGTGAGCTTGGTAACTGACAGCCATCTTGGCAGGCAAACAGTAAATAAGACACAAGCTCAGAGATAGCGCTGCCTATTTAATGATTGCATTACAATTATTACTCTAGGCCAATTTTTGAATACTTACCCATATTGGTGAAATACTACAATAAATAAATGTGTTACTTACAGTACACTTACTGCCAAACTAATAAAATTAGCTTAGCTAATGTAGCTTTTCTGTAAGCTACTTACTCTGCCAGTTCCTAGAACCTTAAGCTTGTAGTTGACACATTGAACTGGGCATGAGGCGTTGCGCACTAATTGGGCCGTCCCTGTACCTGCCACACGCTATTACTTCCAAATTATGATCGTGCACCTCCAAATTTTTGTAACCTTACATTTTTTAACATAAAAACACAGCTGATGCACGGCCTTAGCATTCCTACAACCGGGCTTAGATGATTTTCTAAACTCTTAAGTGAAAAACTTAAGAGTTTTTCAATCAGGTTTCTTTTACCTTGTTGTGCAAAATTACCCCATAACCCATAAACTAGTTTTTACATCTGCAATTAAAATGCTTTATGTCCTATCCAAAGACCTTCCTCTCCACGCTGTTGCATCTTTTTTGTTTGACTTTGTCACCTGAAAAATTGTATCTATTTTCTACGACTTTATTTGGCTTGTTCTACATTTGCTTGCCAAGTAAGTTCGCCCCAAGACAAGAATCCGTACAGGAAACTTAAAATAAAAATCAGTCACAGAGTATTGTTTCTCTGCTGCTCGCAGTATATAACTGTGTCCACCATGTCCCATCTCCTGTAGTCCATCAGCGGTATGAGAACCTGACGTGAAAAGAGACAATTGAGCTTTGAGGAGACGGCGTGAACGTGACCGAGGTACTCAGCAGCCGGTTTTTTCTTTCTGGGAAAGATTGTTTTGTGACGTCTTGGAGAAAGCTTGACCTTCCTTGTTGTGCTGGCAGAGGATGAGGACAGTGTGTTATCCAATGGGATACATCGCACTGCTGCTTTCTCTTTGTCTTTATGTAATTACCAATAAAAACACGAAGAGATGCTATTGAAGAGGACTGAGGACACAGAGACTGGGACAGTAAACACAACTGATCAACGCTCAGTCTGGGCACCGATTCAAAACCAAGTCTTTGTTCATGTCAGACTATTTTAAAACATCAAATATATGTGAAACCAAAGAGTTTGGGTGAAAACATATTTTGCTTTATGTTTCTAAAAGTAAAACTAGACACTAATTTTATGTTATATTAGTTGTGGGGGACTAATGGGGACTAGTTGTGGATTTCTTTGCCGATGAACTAAAATCAGATCAAACTCCCCAAAAATGTAAATTCACTCTATCGGAGAAATAAGAAAACCTTCATTCCAGTAAAAGTGGTTTCTAAGAGTTGAGTTTTTTTGTTGTCTATTTGGATTACTTTGGTAAATTATGACTCTTGCAAACTGAAAATGCTTTTTTTTTGTCCTTATTCTGTCAAAATGTAAAGAACCCGTCTTCACAAAGACAACAAATGAGAGAAATCTGAGCCTTTTTGGTAGCTTTGGTTTATTCTTGATCACTGCACTGTTATTGTTATTTCTATTTCTTTTTACAGCAGATGATTGAAATGAAAATTCTGTCAAAATCCATACAGTTACAATATTGACTCTACTGTAGTGTAGTGTCAGAGGGTGGTAACTTGAACATTTTTAAAAAATATTTTAACGTCCTATGACCACAGGTAACCCAAGAAGTTTGGCTTTCATAACGATGATGAAGTTTGCTGAAGGAAAAAAAAAAGTTTGAACATTCGGGTCAAACTTGAGACGTGAGGGGCATCCAAAGCATCATGAACCCACCGCCACAGCCTTGATGTAAACCCAGCTGACTCAGATCAATATGTTCTATCAAACCCCCATCAATCCACCAAAAGGTCCAGAAGAAAGAGGAATAAAAAATGAAGAATGGAGAAAAAAAACAAACTATGTGAGTTATTGCAAGTTTAGGGTCCAGCTCCATCCCAAGCTTTTATTGTTGATTATTTTAATTTACAAGTTTTCATCAGATGTTCCCGGGTCTATTTTGTCCATATGTCTGTACTGTAAAGCTTCTTGAAATGAACAAAATATTTCTCATGCAAATATTAGAACCATTCAGCTTCTATGCACCACAAATCTGGAACAAACTTCCAGAAAACTGTAAAATAGCCAAAACATTGAGTCCCTTCAAATCCAGGCTAAAAACCCAACCTGCTTAAATTTGACTGGTAATTACTGTAATATTGCTAAACATATTTGTTGTATATGAATGATTTTGATGATGGCATTTGAGAAAATGCTAGATCTGTTGCTGGTTTCTGTATCGATGACTTTATTACGTTTTTGTGACTTGTATTTGTGTGTTTTCATGATGTAAAGCACTTTGAACTGCCTCGTTGCTGAAATGAGCTAAACATAAAAACTTCATTAGCTGTTAAAAATAACGCGTTTTTTTTTTTTTTTTTTAAGATACATTTTCCTAAAAAGCCCACTGTCCTTGGTGCTGATCCGAGGTTGGTTTTCTGTAGAGAAAATCCCCATCTTTGTGTTGGAAGTTTCCGTTTCCGTGCATTCCTCACTTGCGCGCGGCACGGGGCCGCGCGCGCACCTTCGCTCGCGCACGTATATATTGCTCTTTTCCGCGTCTCTCTCTGCGTTCACGGCTGCTGCCGTTTAAATATTCATTCGCTGCACCTCAAAGGCCCTTTTACTTCCCACCCCACCTGTATCAGACACACCAGCGCCTCTACACAGTGGCAGTAAATATCAGCAAACCGACATCACCGGTCACCTCATACGTCTAACATTTTAGCTCCGCGTGTGTTTGAGATCTTTTCACGCACGTGGACCTTTTTGCCAGTAAAACATCCGACAGGAGAGTGTAGTGAAATGGTTCAGACCGTCTTTCAGCTGGGATGAAATCACCCACAGAGCGCGTGCCTGCTTTGTACTGCGCAATCTTTAACGATTGCTGGTGAAGTCGGTGCGCTGGGATCCCACAATAAATAAATAAATAAATAAATAAATAAATAAATAAATAAATAAATAAATAAATAAATAATAGTCGCAACAGGCGGGCCAGCAAAGAGCTGCGTTCTGCGCTGGGTTTAAATGGAAATGTAGTTCCCTTCTCTCTCTTTTCTTATTTTATTATTATTGTTTTCGTGTCTACTGAGGAATTCCCCGACTTAGCAGAGGCGAGTCCCGCAGAGATGCTCGTTCAAAACCAAGTGACGGGCAAGAAAGCTGCGTTCCGCTCGCATCGCGGAGCACGAGGAGCGTTTGGATTGAAGTTGGTGATGGAGCATACGCCAAGAGGCACGCGATGAGGAGCCCTTTTCTGACATTTTGATTTTTTGTTATTTCCTTTTTCTTTCCTCCTTTTTTTTATTATTTTTTTTTAATTGTATTTTTGCAACGGCGCCGATCTGCCACCCCGAGACGCGTGTTTGAGCTCCCCAATCTCTGGGGGCGCAGCGCGTCAGCCAGCGCTGGCTGATGGAGATCCCTCTGTTCAACTTGGATACGCTTCTCTCCTTCGGTCTCATCACTTAAGTTTATAGCAATTGCGTGAACTGAAAGCGGATGGAGAAGGGAAGGAGGAAACGCGGTGACCAATGTTCACGGCTTCAAGGCGCGTCAGGGTCCAATTATTTACCCCTTCCTTCTTTCACGGTTATGCAACAAATTTCACCACCGAATGACTTAAAACGATGAGGAAATCAATCTTCGGGACTTTTTGAACCCTGAGGACCACTTCGGTTGTGATTGTGATTTTTTTTCTTCTTTTTTTTTTTTGGTTTCGAGAGCAAAGCGGTTGGAATATCGAACCTGTTCATGGGGGAGACGCAGGGCTCTGGAGTTACAGTGAATAATTTGGAAAGTGGCGCTTACGTTTGAGGATTACCAGGCGTTTAAAAATAAAAAATAAAAAATTATTCTCCTGCACAACACAGACGTCCAGGTTGATGTCTGAAAAGGTAAGAAAAACCAACGCGTCTGTCTGTCGTTTCCTGTTGCTTGTATTTAAATTGCAGTGGAACAAGAGTTTGGGTTTTAAAACACTACTGAAGTCAAATCCTGTCGATAATAGAAAAAAAAAAATCCTTTTCTGGTTCATATGAGTCTGTTGCCTGTACCTCAGAGGCCTTGTGAATTTTGGGGACATTACATCACTTTTTAACAACAGCGTGACATTTATTTATTTATTTACTTATTTATTTTATTATTTATTTATTTATAATTTTAGCTTAATGAACTGCTTCATTACAGATATTGAATTTGAGTTTGGACATTAAAACTCAAATCGAATAATAATAATAATCAATGTATCTAATTCATAGACCCGTGTTCCTCCTTTTTTTTCTTTGGGTATAAAGTACATGCAGTTCACGTTCACGTTTAGAGCCGGAGATCAAACAGAATGACAAATTATGTCACTACTTCAGCCTCAATTTTAAAATATACTTAAGTCTCGCCCAACAAGCGCAATTTGGGCTATTTTTGTTGTTGCCGATATTCCGGTTCAGACGGTTCGATGCCTAAATTATCTGAGAAACGAGCATCATTTAACTACGTATACGAATATATTCAATTCGGTTATCCTTCCTATGTGACGCAAAGCGGTTGTCAACTGGTTGTGCAGAAGGAAAATACCTGTTAGGACCTCTGTCTGGGTTAACTTATGGCAAAAAGAAAAAAAAAGTTACGCATCCAGGCAAAAGGGGGCGCTCTTTCGGCTGATATTATGTGTTTTGTTATCCAGAAAAAAAAAATCTCAGGTTTATGAAAGGTTAGAAATATGATCCCTCAGGTACAAGGCATTTCTATATCAGGAAATAAATAAGTATTTTAGGTTCAATATGTATTGAATATATTAGTCAATGTTCCATTTATTGTGGTTCGAAAGCATTTCTAAACAGGTGGGTTTTTAGTCTTGATTTCAGCTGTTCCGCAGTTTTCTGGGTGTTTTTATTTTTTTCCAGATTTGTGGTGTATAGAAGCTAAATGCTGCTTCTTAATGTTTGGTTCTGGTTCTGGAGATGAAAGACATTTCTTCTCTTTCAATTCTCGGGCACTTTTAGAAGCTGTTTAGGATGGAAGGAACTTCTACCTTTTCTTTGTGATAAGTAATGTCATATTCAAGTCACCTCTGTATGCCTTCAACCTCTGTTTGCAAGACAGAAGGTGTTTCAACCACCTGACAATATGTAAAATTGACGTTTCGGAGCTTTACATATTTTCTCATCAAAAGCATATCTGGACTGTTGCTTTAATTCTTTCATGCAAGTTTGAGAAATCCTTTAATCTCCCACGGCAACCATTCGGTTGTGCAAAACACCTGGGTGGGCCTAGCTCCGCCTTCAACAACAAAGCTCCTCCTCAGTGCTGCAGTTTCTAAGCTTCGGCCTCACAGAGCAGCGCTCCTCTACAACTCCCCACTCGGCTCCTACAGACTAGCCAGCAGCAATTTGCAAACACCTGGTGGAGCTGAACATCTGAGCTTATTATACAAGCTTCTTCTCAGTGTAACGCTGGTAAAAACATTAAGGGTTAATTGAGGAGTGATGCCGAATGACTTCCTGAAGGTGGAGCATTGGAAAGAGCAGGAGTTTCTTAAAGAGACAGAGGTCCAATTTGAAGGTGTTAAATTAAGAAATCGAGTTTCTTTTAAGTTATATTTCATATACGCAACATTTTTATAACAACTGAAGGTAACATAGCTACTTGATTCTGTTATAAAATGGCAACATGCTGCTGGAAAATACATGATACTCCCCCTTTAAAAATTTTAGCAAATTTCCTATCTTATTTCAGCATGTATTTTACTTGCATTTTAGTAATAGTTTAGACAAAGCTTAATAATTATTTGCTGGAAAGCCAAATGATTTCCTCATAGTTTATTTTTCCTAAAATTGCTCAACATATGCTCTCTCTGTGCCAATTTCATTTTTCTGGAGAACAGTAGGTAAAATCTTTTCTGCTTTATAAAACTAAACTAATATTTACTTTGACAGAGAGGCTAAGTCAATTCCCAGTTGGTTGCAGTTTTTTTTTTTTTTGGTTGTTGTTGCTGTGTCTGTCTTCTACAGTGAAGGAAAGGCTAGGTGTAAAACAGTATTTTGTGATTATTCAGTAAGTTTGCATGATACTGAGCATCACTGTCCGGTAGCTGAGATTCCCGGCAGCCGTTTTTGTCCAATATGTCTAAATCTTGACATGAACATGAATGCTGCAGCAGTTCACAGGATGAATCTCTGAGGCGATTGAGAATATACCACTGAGCAAAACCAGTGTGCAAAAACCAGGCAGTTTATTTTTTTTGAGTTTATGTCTGGGATAATTTCAAACCAGATCGCACCTCACCAAATGAGGTTACTCTGATTGCGCTTTTGCTGAAAGCACTTCTCTGGGTGTCGAGATAATTACCACAATCATCCAGACTTTCATTGTACAGGAAATCAGCAGCGTCTTGACTGATGAGGCGAGCGGTTCAGTTCCTCAATGTATAGCAACACAAGATCAAAACAACTATAATTGTACTTAGCTCTCGTGGGGATTATTTTGGTGTTGGGAGATTGTAATTCTGGCTGTACATTTGTTTTTATCTGGATGCTCATTATGAGATACGGATTCTGAGGGAGACGCAGGAAAACATCCACTCCTTTTTCCTGACTCTAAGAATGCACGATATATAAGATATCGGTATCGGCTGATGTTGGTAATTTAACATATCGGTATTCATCCAATAAGTAAAACTCTGCTGATGTTAACAATAGACGTTTATTTTCATTTTGTTGCTGCTTGAATTTCAGGAGGTCAGGGTGAAGGGGTCAGCCATGTGGAATTTGTGTAATCATGTGATGACTGAACAAGTGGTGTAGCAGAGGATTATCAGGGTGTTTAACTAAGCAGAAAAGTAAAGTAGCAGTGTGGTCACTGTTACACGGTGTTGAAAGTGTAGGGCAATATATATATATATATATATATATATATATATATATATATATATATATATAGAATCTCTGTCCGGTATAGAATATGTATATATATATTATATATAGAATATTGGTTATCAAATATAACAGCAGTATGAATATCAGATATCAATATCGGCTCAAATTTTCACATTGATCCATTCCAACTTAAAACAAGTTATAGAACTACTGGGTAATGTTACCAAACTCGTAACACTGCTAAACCAGAATGGCTATTGCTTTACCAATGCAATCCCAGTTGATTCTCATCTCCCTTCAGTTCTCCATCTGTGATTTCTCCCATGGAGCTTGATTTCTTAGGAGGAATTTCTTCTTGGCCAATCAGCGAACAATGATGTTGATTTTCTGCTCTGTTTCAGAATTGTTGTTGGACTTCGGTTGCAGTTTGGCAACAACAGTGGAAGAAGTAAACAAAAGACATTCAGTCCATCTTGGCCACACCTCCAAATATTGAGCAAAGTCAGTGTGTCTTACACATTGAGAAACATGTAAGACATTGTACTGCTGATTAACATTTTAACTTGTCACTACAGTATTGAATGATTGTTTCCTCCAAAGGAAGCTATGCTAATTTCCAGACCCTCTGTACAAAGTGAAGCATAGAACAAGGGGCTGCTTTTTACCAGGCTACTGTTAAACCTGATGGATAAAAATGTGGCCAAGAAATAAATGTCTTTGCATGTTTTTATGGTTGAACTCTGTAAGGCTCTGGTTAATATCTGTTTGTCAAGTGTTTTGCTGTTGCCTATCTATAGATTTAAATGAGGGAAATATGGATTAAAATGTGTCTCAAGTGCAGCTCTCACAGCAGTTAAACAGTGATTACAGCAATTATCATTCCAGAGAGGATAAAACTAAACGTGATATAAAAAAAAAAACTCTTGTGAAGAATCAAAAGTACTTAGCACTCTTACTTCTTCACATGCTTACTTTGACACCATCGTGCAGCAGGAACAACAAAGTCTCAAAAAATGCTGAGAATGGAGGAGCGCAGCAACGTACAGATGATAATAGGCTATGATATCGCTTTGCTGAAGGAGAATAAGCATTTGGGAAAGCAATAGAGAAACTGTGAGAATAGGAACAAACAATTCTTCAAGGTCAGGTCTCCTCACACACCAGCACACACCAACACAAACACACATTCTGTTGGAGAAGAATCCAATTCTCTGCAGAATGAACTTTGCCAAGGTGGTATCCAGAGGATGGTGGGGGTCTGAAGTCTCTGGCCATGACATAATCACATTCAGAGAGCGACCTCTGGTGTCCATCTCAACCATTTCTTGAAGGAAGTCAATCTTCCAGGCTTCGTTTTCAGTTTCTTTTTTCAGATTTAATGATAATAATAATGAAGTGATCCATGTGGCCTTGACAGCTGTTAATACTCTATCGATTTAGACGGACTTGGTGCTGCGGAGTTACCCTGCATCATGACAGTCCTGGATTCCGACTCCTGCTGCATGGAGTTTGCATATTCTTCTTTTGAATGCATGGAGTCCTTCCAGCTACTGCAGCTTTGCCCCAAATGTAGATTTAATTGGCTCCTGCAAACCGACCCAGAGGAGTGCATTGTTGTTTGTCCCTGTGGGTCTCTGGGTTGCCTTGTAATAAACTAGCAGATATTGTCTAGAGTCATTACATGCTAAAAATGTAGCATAAGTGTTTATGTCTGTAAGTTTTGACGGTTGTGGTCCGATGTAATAAAAATCCAGCATTCGGTTTCTGAGAAAATATTGCTTAAAGGTACTTGCAGTTTTATGCAAAACTGACGTTTTATAGGTTTGTGTCATGTGATCATTTTATTCCTTCATCAAAACCACACCTGGAGTGTTGCCTTGATTCTTTCATGCATGTTTGAAAAATATATCCTTAAATCTCCATGGCAACCATTCAGCTGTGCAAAACGCCTGGGGTGGACCTAGCTGGGTGGACCAATTGTTGTTGACTATTGTTTTCTTTTTGAGTAATTCCTCTTGATCAAGCCTTTTCTAGCATTCCACTCTACAAAATAAATAATAAAGTATATCTGATCCGTGCTGATATCGTATTGGGTCAACATTCGAACCCCTAACTGCAGTAACACACCTTCTCTCCTCTAAACTCTGTAAAGGGTTTTGCTTCACAAACGTTTCGAGACTTCTTTGCCGAACTTTTTCCTAAACTCAGTTAAAGTCAGGTTGTTTCTCTCTTAAGTTTTTTTCACATAAAGAAATACTGGAATAAACATACATTTGAATTCAGAAGCAGCTTTTTATTGCAAATTACATCAATAAGTCATCATTGCACAGACTTTGCACAGATTTACTTTACCTCGCTGTAGATGTACATTAAATATTCTCTCAAGTGGCCGCTGTCGTTAGAAGAGCTTTTGTTATGAAGGCCGTTCATGCTCTTGCTGTAGTTTGTCAGAACATATTTGATCGCTCTCCATATTAACGCCTGGAGCTCTGTCAGGTATTACGGGAGATGGAAATGTGCTTCGACTCTCTGGGCCACCGACACGCACATAAAGATTTTATGATGTTTAGATTTGGCGAGGTCAAGCTTGGCGCTTAACCCCATCATGGCGGTCATGAAACAACAACATTTCCTTTAGAGCGTGCGCTCTGGGCAATAAGCCGTAAAGTGGGATCAGGGAGCCGTGTTAACCTCCTGCGTCTTAAATTATTTATAAAGCGACCTCGCCGCATTTTTCCGGCCTGGTGGCTGGAGAGAGCTCGGTGGCAGTAACAGTTCACTGTGAGTTGAAGAAACCCTCCGGCTGTTTCTAAAAGTAAATTTGGGAAGATCTGGGTGTGAAGATAAAAGAGAATCATATTACTTTTTATACAGCGAAGGGCGGCGTGTCATTTTGCCTTTGATTGAGGGTCCTGCGATGAACATGCTCTTTGGGAGAACCTTGACAGATTTGTCATAGAGTCTGTCACGAAAGTGATGATTTACTTCATTAATTCCCTTTTTGAGCCAGTGAGTTATACTTTGTGTCTTTCTTTTTTTTTTTTTTGCATGTGTGTGTGTGTGTGTGTGTGTGTGTGTGTGTGTGTGTGTGTGTGTGTGTGTGTGTGTGTGTGTGTGTGTGTGTGTGTGAAATCTCCATCTGTTCCCGTCAGTGTCTTTTGACTCACAGCTCCAGTTTTCTCTCCGTAAAAGGGCCGCTTTGTTAAATAAATTAGCGGTTGCTGTGACAGATGCACCTTCAGTTTGAGTGCCAGCTACTTTTTTTTTATTTAATTAAATGTATTTTGTATTTTTTTTTTGGCCTTTCTCGCCTGGAGGTATTTGTAAATGCTTGAGAATTTATGAGGAATAATTGTCAGGCCTAATTAAAGACTGCCACGTTTTGCGAGTTGGCATTTCTACAAGTTGATGTTGACTTCTAAAACTGAACTCACACTTTTGAACGTATAAATATTTCCAAAAAAAAACAATTCAGTGAAATATGATGCACATAAACATGTTTTTATAACAGGTTTCGAAAAACACATGCAGCACCGTGACATTCCTTCTGTTCTTGGTTTTGATTTTAAGCAAATTTCAACAGATATTAATAACCTGGGTTAACAAAAATGTTCCCACATGATGATTTAGGGGTAAAAAATTATATTTTAAAATATTTTTTGTATTTACTCAGGTTACTTTTGACCAATATTTCTCCTACAATTCAAAACTTTTAAGTGTGACAAAGAACAAAAAAATAATCTTAAAGTGTATATTTTTGCTTATTTTTTTCTTCTTCATGACGTTCCAATTGCAAACAAACTCCTATGTATCATAAGTACTGCTAAAAAGGCCATGAAAAATAAAATTAAGCTTTTAGTTATTTACTGATTGGTGTAAAAAAAAAAAAGAAAAAAGAACAAATCCAGAAATATCTGTGCGTCAACAATTGTCCTATTACATAGCAATTGGAAATAAAAACTCCTTGAGAGTTTCTAGTTGTGATTATCTGAAACAACACAATTATTGCCGCAACAATGAAAGAAAAGAGAATATCTTCTTGCCTATTGGTCGACTGGAGTCACCTCAAAATGACAGTCATCATGGCACAGCTGAGTCAAAACACTGTTCATGCAACTGCTTCAACGGTGAATCAACCGTTTGGGAGCCTCGTCCAAACAGCTTGTCATTTACCCCGTCAACTCGTCAGACATGCCAGTCATGCCAGTAACACCCACAGACATACCTCCGTTTTATGATTAATAACCACTTGTTCATCATAGTCTTTCAAACCATCAAAGTAGCTCATGAAAAAAAAAAAAAACATTAACTTGTTACAGATTTGATGAGAAATATTGACACTGCTTGAAGGGGAGTGTCTCAGAAACTGAAAAGTGTGGCACAGCCAAACGGAGCCGTAAATCTATAATAAAGACAACAAACAAGCCGAGAAAAAGACAGGCGTTGGGAAATGAGGGGGTGTCTGCTGAACTTTAGGTTTTTTTCTAATTTATTTTTCTGATTTTATTGGATCACCTCATTTGCAAAGTCATTGGAGGACTAAAACCTAGCATGCAAAAATATTAAAATTGATGCTTTCTTGTTGAATTTGAAATGTCTGTAAATAATCACATTTCTGTCTGAACAGCTGCATTTTCTAAACTTCAGAGCTTCTGCCTCACAGAGCAGCTGTCCCCTCCACTCCCCCACTCAGTTCCTTCAGACTAGCCAGCAGGAATTAGCAAACACCTGGTGGAACTGAGTATAGACGAGCCATGTTGTGATGACTTCCTGAAGGCGGAGTTTCAGAGAGAGCAGAAGTTTCTTAAAGAGACAGAGGACCAATTTCATGGTGTTAAATCGGGAAGTAAGATTTCTTTCAAGTCATATTTGATATCTGTAGCATTTTTGTAACAACTAAAATTGACATAGTTTTTTGATTATTCTATTAAATGGCACATTGTACCTGGAAAACCAAAAATACTGGAGCATCTTGTTGTGGTCTAAGAAGTTTAGACTGCATTTCACCATTTCTGATTTATAATCGTTCATATTTAGTTGGACTTTGTTGGGGGTGAGAACTTGTGTTTGCTGGCATGGGGGAATAGTAGAGGGGGGTTGCCTTACCATACACCACACTTTGACAACATCACCAGGATTTGAGATAGAAAAAAAACCCTGAAATAGTTGTAATTCCTCTCTTTTCTGGTTGATAGGCTCTAGTTGTCAGTTGTTTACAATGTAAAAAACATATATTGTTGGTATTGCTTCTTGAAGTAAAATATATAAGTAGGAACACACAGTGAATATAGCTTCTCAGGTTTGATATTTTTAAATATATAATCTACATTTACTCAATCTTTCAGTAAAACGACAGATAAACTTGCACTGGTATCATATTTGGACACGGGGCTGAGGAGCAGGAAGCTGTTTTCTTTTTTTCTTTATAGACAGCCCCAGGCTGTTTTCACTGATATTGCACTTAAGCGACTTCCACGTCGGCTTCAGTCTCAGTTTAGTTGTTGCTTTTTAGATCAAGCATAACGGGTGATTCATGAGTCAATCAGATCATCTGATGGCTTGGAAGCAATAAATTGAAGGAACTTATAACTCACCACAAGCGTGATAACCAATTTTTAGAGACCTTGATGACAAACGCACACGCACGCACACACGCAAACACACACACACACACACACACACACACACACACACACACACACACACACACACACACACACACACACACGCGCGCGCACGCACACACACACACACACACACACACACACACACACACACACACACACACACACACACACACACACACACACACACACACAGTCCACTCATAAGGTGAGGCTATGATGCTGGTTTTATGGGTCAGCTTGGTGGCCCAGTAAAATCCTGCGCTGCTGCAGTCAACAAACCTAAGGGAAGAATACGTTCAGCATCAATTTTGGATGACAAATTGTGGGGGCTTTCTGGTGCACAATGGAGAACTCCGAGCACGACGACGAAGAGCGACTCTGGTCACAAACAGCCCTCAATCATTGCCAGACTCACTGGAATCAATATGTTCTCATAACTCAGGGCCCCTGACCCTGAGCACAGATTATTATTGGCCTCTGGAGACGTGGTACACACACACACACACGCAGACACACACACACACACACACACACACACACACACATATATATATATATATAGTGCGATGCAGGCATTCTTCCGCATGCAAAGCTATTTTCTGTACTATTTGTGAGCTATATAAAAAGCCTTTGGTATTATTTAAACAGATATTGTCTGAACAAATAATAATAATAAAAAACTATTCAACTTTTTTATGCCTGTGACATAATTTTGTGATTAAGCTCTTCATAAGCAGATGTGATTTAAAGTACTTAAAGAGAATCTCTACAGATGATCGTAGATAAAGATCAATATTTTAAAAAAATATCAATACCATGTTCTCTTCGATAAGATGATAACAACAGGGCTTTAGGCTGGTGATAAAAATATATGAGTGCAATCCAATTATCGAAATCAGTAATGTTCTGTTGTATGTTCATATGTGTTTGTGTTACTTTTAATAGAAATAAATATGCAAAAAAAATAAATTGAGAACGAAGTTGGTAATAAAGTAAAAACTCCAAATTGGGAGATTTATTACTCCCAATTTGGAGTAATAAATTACTCCATTTACTTTTACTTTTTATGTATTTACTGTACTCTAGTCGTACTTACAGTAAATACATAAAATGTGTCAATTAAAATTGGGGTGGAAAGTGTTGTAGCGGTTATACGGCTTATGGTAAAGCTGGAAAATCATGGTTATTTAGGCATAACCAAACAATAAAGTCAAAAAGTTTACAGTATGTATACTGACTAATTTTTACTCAGTATACATACTGAGTTGTAGTTAATTAATTGTAGTTAATTTAGTTAACTACAATTAACTAAATTAATTGTAGCTGTGCCAATTAATTTGTTGTTTTTACGTAAAACCATGACAAGCAAAGAAGCCAGCAATGGAGATGCCTTCTTTGCTTCCTTTATTGAACTGTAACATGATAAAGTCACAGTTGAATGACATTAAATACAAACTTTCTTTTTAACAATTTACCATGATTTTAAGAAGTTAATTATCAGTCAGTTTAGTAAAGTAATGAAGTGACCTTTTATTGTTTTACCTGGTAGCTTATGTACTGAAACACACAATTTGTCTCAGTTTGTATATAATAATCACAAACCCTGACTATTAAGTCTGTAATTAACCATTTTTGATTTGTTACTGTAACATACAACCAAAATTAAGATACCAAAATGTAGGTTTTATGCTATTATTAGTTTATAACCCTGATTTTACTCTACAGTTATCACCGTGTTATTGTCTCATTGACTACCACATATCTGCATAAAAGGTTTGATAAACACATGATTCTGTACAAGATCATGTGTTTGCAAGTATCTGCACAAAATACTTACCCAAATATTTGTGAGGTCCAGAGATTATTATCTGTATCATTAGTGAGCTGTAACAGGTGGTGACATGAAAAAAAGAAAAAAAAAAGCTTTGCGAAGGTAAAAACAAAATTTTATTTTCAACACCTGTTTTAGAAATATTCATATCCCAGGTGGTTAACCTTTTTTTTTTTTTTTTTTTTTTTTAAACCCACAAATGGTAATCCAGCAGTGTGTGTTGTGTTTGTTAACAGGTCAGGTGGCACGCAGGACGGGAAATTAGTATATTCCACAGAAATTGGGATCAAAAATGACTTTTATGCAAATGTGATTAAAGAAGGAAAGCTCTGACATTTATGCTCCAAAACCAAAGGAGTAATCACTTACAAAATTGAATATTTGTCTCTGATTTGATCCTTAATCACCTGCATTGATTGGAGCCATTAATGTGTGTATGTGTACGTGTGTGCGTGTGTGTACGCATGTGTGTGTGTCTGTGTGTGTAGGTCTCTTGAGGGCTCCTGCAAGCTAATTGATTGAAAACACCAAAGCAATGAGATTGTTAGCCACAGGATGCAGCTAGCAGAAGCATCTATTTTTCTCAGTCTCCGTCTATCTTTTAAATCAGATCCAGTTGTTTGCTGTTATTTATTTATTATACCACCTTATTATTATTATTATTATTATTATTATTATTATTTTTTTTTTTACCATTATCCATTTTAAAATACAGTTTGGAATGAAGTCTCCCCCCCTTCTACACAGGGTTGCTTTTTTGGGAAAGTAGAACACTGGGGGGATGGGGGCACATCAATTCATACTTCATCAATAGGTATAAAAGTTAGATATTTTTTTGCCATCTTTAAACGGTCAAAGGCTAACAAAAATGTCATGCACATAAAAACAGGAAGTATAATTCCCATAATGCAGACATACGCCTATGGATAAAGGCTACAGTTATACAGTTTTCACGGAAATCGGCCGATTATGATCGGTGGCCGATCGATCCATACACCTCTAATATATGTATATATATATATACGTATATTAAGACACATCTAGAGTTTTCTCTTTGCTGCATTGATAAACAGATATAAATTGAAATAATTTCATTAGAAAACATTGGTGCCTACAGCTGCTGCTTGGGTAATAATGCTGAAATGACCCAGGAGATACATTAACATTTTCTTTGCCAACGCTTGTTTCAGTGTGGTGTATGAAAATAAAAAATGCCAGAGATCATCTTTGAAGTTTGACGCTTCCCCCTGTGATGCAATGCAGTGAGAAGGCAGTGCAACACAGAGGTCTTGTGTGGCAACAAAATCGCTGTATGTAAGACACATGTAAATGTGGATTATTATCAAGATACAAAGTTGTTATTAAATCCACGTGAATGCATTCGTGTTCTACACATAGAGTCTATACGTTTCCTCTGGTACCCGTATAGACTCACATCCCCTTTTTGCCAATTACTGCTCTCAATTTAGAAGCAGCAAACCAGGTTTCTGAGAATCATTAGGCCAGACTTTGAAGTGATCATCCTTCCTCCTGTACACTCAGACTTACCGAGAGCCCGTTGATGGTCTCTGCTTCGTGAAACCAGCAACTTTACGTCAATGCAGGTAAAGAAAACCGGAAACTTTCTAGTACAAATGATCCTTTCGGGATGAAAGACGAGGATCTGGAGGTTCCTGTTGGGCGGGGCCTCGTCGGGTCAAAGTGTAACGCTCCTGCAGACTAGCACCTGCAAGACATGATGTCATGGTTCAATGTTAAGTGAACTGTGGGTGGAATCATAAAATGCTCATTTTCTAATCACTTTTTGGAAGTCTGTAATCTTTTAGATCAGAAATGTGATCAGTATTTGAAAAAAAAAATAATTTTTTTCACCTTAAATGATATAAACATCCTGGACAAAACAACTAAGAAATAAGCTAATCTGTAAAAACAACATATTAGCTCAGTTAGCCTGTTTGCATGTGTGCATGATCCTCATTTAAAGTTTTTTTTTAAAAGCAACTTTTGATTCAATTTCAGCCGTCACTCTCTCTAATTCCTAACTTGTAATCAGTTCAACTTTTGTGGGATTTTCTTTTGAAACTGGTTTGTTTGGATGCTTTGGCTAAAGTTACCGAATAATTCATAATTTAGTGGCATTACATACAGCGCATATTGAAGACATTATTAAATAATTGGAGGAAATATGTGACCATTGCAAATGCTAGGTGTTTTTTTTTTTTTTTTTTTGTAATTTGTGAAGATGCATCAGAAACGCTGTCAAGAGGGCGACAGCAACACAGAAAGAGTGTCAGGAATTTCTTCCAAGTTCTAGTTGCATTCCATTTCTTGTTGACTCAATATATCTGGAGTAGAAACATTAGGGTTTTATGACAGTAGCCTTTTCTTTGAATGAATCTCACCTCAGTGTTGTGTGGAGATGTGTTACCATCAGGTGAAACC